>NC_084471.1:15000-1512500 GCF_027409185.1 Cynocephalus volans | reverse complement strand
GAGGTGAGGAAGATAAGCATCACGTGACTGTCACAAAATAAAATGATGTCAAGCCCAGCCGGAGCCACAGCCAAGAGCCGGACAGACACACACGGTGGGAACACGAGAGCTTGGAAATCGTTTCGGAGAAGACGACAGGCCTCGGAAGCAGACCAGACACATCGGGGAGAAGAACCCAACAAGGGAAGAGAAACAGCCAAAGACAGAAAAGAAAAACTTTCCAGAAGTGAAAGAGGGACTTGAGCCCATAGATGGGAAGAGCACGTCACAGCCCTGACTAGAGAGGAAAAGACAGGAAAGGAGGGCGGGGGGCAGGGAGGCCCAGCAGGGGCGGCTGAGCTTCCAGATCTCAAGGACAAGAGCGAAGGGTCAGCCAGGCCGGGGGAGCAAGTTTGTCCTTGCGCTTCTCTTTATCCACACAATTCCAAGACACAGTAGTGAGCACTGCAGAGCTCCAGGGGAAAGAGAGTGCGGCCCCAAAACGCCATGCCCGGGCCACCCTCTTGTTTCGGTGTAGAGAGAACAGTTGTCCCCAACTCGCGTGACCTCAGGTTGGGCTGCAGCACATGCCACGTGGCAGTTGGAAGGCACAGCCCCAGCACGAGAAGCCATGGCAGGCGGAAAGGGAGACACACACCAGCGGGAAAGAGCCGCGGCAGTGGAGGGAGCACTCAGGCGAGGGGCGGGAAGAGCCAGCCGCTCAGTCCCCGTCGTCCCGAGTGCCGCCCCTGGCCCCGCTCCTGAGCATGCCCAGCATGAAGACGCGTGTTCCCCAGGACCCGGGACCCCACCCCCAGGGCCCCCGGCCACTGTCGCGGGTTCTGGGGTCTCAGCAGGCCACTGACTTTCTGGAGCACGGACACCTGCAGGAAGAACAAAATCAAAGTGGAGGGAGGAGAGGAATTTTGGTGGCCACGGATCATGCAAGCAGATAGGGTTAGGGGACGGGGACTGCAGGTCCCGGGAGCGAAGACTGGGGTTGGGGTCCCAGAGGGGGTGGCCCTGGAAAGCAGAAACGATAGGGAGTTGTGAATGGGATGGTGATGGGGTCGAGGCTGTGATCACAGAGGGGCTGGGGTGGGACCGCGGAGGTGAGGAGGAGCAAGGTGACAATGCTGGGTGCAGGGGAGGAGGGCCAAGGACTGGAGCTGGGGCAAGGGGTGGCAGGAGCCTCCCCACCCAGCTAGTGTGCAGTAGAACAGCAGCCACCCTGGAGAGATCACCTGCCGGGGACATGACCCTGAGGGCACACCTTGTCCCTGTTAGACCCAGAAGCTCCAGGACCACCTGAGAAGCGGGGGTGGGGGACAGAGAGCCCAGTGGGAAGCAAGTTGGACAGGGGTGAGGGGCATCCTGGAGTCCTGGACTTCCTGTGGGGACCCATGGGACATTCAACAGAGGGGTGATGGGCTGGGGAGGGGAGGGCCAGCCCCTGTCCCATTCAGAGTGGGTGTGATCACAGAGAGATGAGGGATGAGGGAACGTACATGGTCTAGACTACAGTAAGAGAAAGCAAACCGCAGGCCAGGCTGGGTACAATCACCTGCTCAAATCCATCCGACTCCAGCAAAGCGCTGCAGAGCTGGGGGCGTCCACCAGGGGCTCAGGGCAGGGGACAGCAAGGGCTGAGCCTCCATTTGAAATTTCTGCACACAGCTCCAAAGCCCCCGTGTGCCTATCATTCCTGCATCCCGTTCCCCAAATGCACCAAATGTCTACATACCTTCTGGGCATGATGTGTGCCTGGACACATCTTCCTTCCAAGAAGACAGACAAGCATAACGAATCACAAAAGCATTTTCTCACAGCCATGGCCAATTCCAGTAAAATAATCTTGAAAAATGTACCTGCCTGGGAACCGTCACCTCTCCTGCTGGGAATCACCGGATGACTGGGTAGAAGGCAGAACCCTGCAGAGCCACGGTCCCCTGAGAATTCACAGTGAAATAAGCCAAGCCACAAGCAGACATGCCATGGGCTGTCCTGGAACCAGCACCATTCTGCCTAACTGCCAGCAATGTGCTTATTGACAAGACATTAATAAATACACCTGAAAACAAGTGCAGTTTCCACTAATATCTCTCGGTACCCAAGGGATATACCCGTCATCTCTGTGTGTTCAGTAACAAAATGCAAATAAATACATCACACAAATGTCTGTAAATGAGAACTATTCTCAACATAATTAAATGCATATTTTATCATAATGTACTGGGGAAATCCACGTATGTCTTTGAGATGTCAAGAAAATATAGATGCAGGCTCATAATGCCAATTCATCCCAAGTGCAATCAGATGGCTGGCTGGAGATTCAGAACTTGTCCCATGTGCTCTGCAAACTCCTTGCACTTCGGCGGCATCTTCCGTATTTTCTAGTGACAAGATAACCTTGCTGAGGAGTGTTCAATGATAGCAGATACCTGAGGGGTGCACGTGTTGAGCAGACATGCCCTGCGATCCCACAGAGAACCTGTCCATTCCTCAAGGGAGGGGCAGGGCCAGGTCATCTGCACACCCGCTGACTGAGCACAGTGGTCCTCCTCAGATGTTCACAGAACTGAACTGGAAGAGGACCTAGCTACGTTACTTCCACAGGGCCTCCTAGTTTAATCACAGACATGCCCAGCGTGGCCTCTTTCCCATCCGCAGGGAACCTCCCAGCAAGGCGCCACGCCTGCAAGCGCTGAGCCCAGGAGCTGTCCAAGGTGCTGCTCAAGTGTGACCACACTGCAGGGACCTGCTGAGGGTAGTCACTGTCACTGCTGGTTCTGGCTCTCCTCCTCCCGGGCACTTGGGGGACTCTGCCTCCCCCCTGGTGTGTCCATGTGACTTGTTTGGGCCCAGAAATGGGACCTGATGGGAAGCATGTCCCTCTGGCTTGGTGCATTGAACTGCTGGTGTGAGACGTCACCTCCTGCTGCCTTGGGGGGATAGGGGGAAACAGGACATCAGAGCAGCCAGAAACTCTGAGCCTCATCTGAAGGGGGCTGCCCAGAAGACTTTTCAGAGCTGCTCTGGACAAGTCACCAGAGAAAAAACAAATAATGTGGCTCTGTGCCCAGGGGGCTTTGGGACTGCTCATCTTGCAGCATGATCTGGCCCACTGACTGATGCAGCACTGGAGCAGCATGGGTGCCTGTCCTCCTCATCCCTGGGCAGCTCTCCACATTCAACAACTTTCCTAGGATGGCTGAGATGTGGAGAACCTCCAGGTTCCCTACAGTGGAAACACTCAGGAGAGCTCTTACAGCAGGCCCAGGCTAAATCCAGCTCACATCTGTTTTTGTAAAAGTTTTACTGGGCACAGCCACATCGTTGATTATCTGTGACTACTTTTGTACAACAATGGCAGAGAACTGGGACAGAGCCCATGTGGCCCACAAAGCCAAGAATATTTACTCTCTGGTCCTTAATGGAGAAAGTTTGCCTACCTCTGTTTAGAGCAATAAAAGCAGACTTCATGGGGATTCCACTTGGCACGCTTATCTGCTCCTTTTTGTAAAAGTAGAAGTTTCTAGAGAGTTTGGTGCACACATGACGCTGAGCCTTACTCGGAGCAGCCCATGCAATTCCCCAGCAACCCTGAGGCCGGTTCTGTACTCATCTTTATCTCCAGGATGGGAGGTGAGCCAGAAGAGCTGGCAATTTGCCTAAACATCACAGCTAGCAGGTGGTGATGCTGGGTGGGGCCAGTCAGAGCCTGCATCTCCTCTCCTGGGGTGCACACTGTCCTGCTCCTGGATGGGCAGGAACCTCTGACCTCCCACCACTCTGGCCCTGGCAGCGACAACAGCAGCATGACTCTCCCTGTGGTCACAGGCTGGGTGGTAGGGACAGGCATGATACCTGATGAATCTGCACAGCCCTTCAGATGGGAGAGTCCCAGGAGAGGGTGGGTAGAGGTCAGGTCCTGTAGCCTGACTCGAAACCTGGCTCTCCCACTGACCAGCTCTCTGTGCTCAGTGTCCTCAGATGGCAAATGCGGATAAAAGCAACCACCTGCTCAGACTTGTGGGTTTTAAACCATGCGCCACACATCCTATCTAATGTGGCAGGCTGTACACAGAGATGTGACAGGGCTGAAACCTGGGCAGGTGGATTCTCGGGGGGGGCACCTAACACAGAGCCCCACAAGCCCCTTCCCACCATCCCACAGCAAAAGCAATGCCCAGAGGGAAATGTACAGCATCTAATGCATATCTTAGAAAAGAATAAATATCTAAAATTGATAATCTAAACTCTCACCTTAGCAAATCAGAACACAAACAAATAAAATCCACAGTAAGGAGAAGAAAAGAAATAATAAAAAATAGGGCAGAAATCAATGAAATTAAAAGTGGGAAATCAGCCAAGCTGAGAAAAAAAGAGACAGAAGACACAAATTACTAATACTGGAAAGAGGGGACATCACTACTGACTTCATGAACATTAAAAGGATAATAAAAAATATGATAAACAACTCTATGTTCACAAATTTGATAACCTAGATGAAATGGACCAATTTCTTGAAAGACAATTTGCCAAAACTCACACAGAAGAAATAAACAATCTGAGTAACCCTGTACCTACTAAAGAAACTGAATCAATAACTAATAACCTTCCAAACGGAAAGCACCAGACCCAGATGGATTCACTGGTGAATTCTACCAAACATTTAGGAAGAAATTATACCAATTCTCTACAATCTCTTTTGGAGGATAGAAGCAGTTGGAACACTTCATAACTCATTCTATGAGGCCAGGACCACCCTGACCAAAATTAGACAAAGACATTATAAGAGACAAAAATTAGACCAGTATCTCTCATGAACATAGATGCAAAAATCCTCAGCAAAAGTCAAATCCAATGATGTATAAAAAGGATTATACACCATGACCAAATGGGATTTATCCCAGTATGAAGGCTGACTCAACATTCAAAAATCCAGTAATGTAACCCTCACATCAATAGGCTGAAGAAGAAAATATGATTAAAGCTCTCAGTAAACCAGCAATAGGGAGGAACTTTCTCAACTTGATAAAAAGCTACGGTAATCAAGACAGTGTGGTGTTGACAAAAGAAGAGATGAATAGATCCGAAGAGCAGAATGGAAAGCCCAGAAATATGAGTGCACTTCAAAAAGTTCATGCAAAGATCTGTACTATTTTTTAATTCTATTTTTCCACAAATTTTTGAAGTACCCTCTTAAATCCACATCAACATAGTCAACTGATCTGCGACAAAACTAAATTCAATAAAAAGGAAACAAACAACCCAATTTAAAAACATGCAACAGATCTGAACAAACGCTTCATGGAAGAAAGGGTAAAAGAGTGTAAAGGGCACATGGAAAGGCGCCACCTTTGGCCGTCATTAGGCAAACACAAAATGAAACCACAGTGAACTGAACTGCACACCTACCACCGTAGCTAAACCCGGAAAGGCTGATGCCCTGCTGACACCTTGGCTTCAGACTTCTGGCCTCCAGAACTTGAAGAGACTAAACATCTGCTGCTGTAAGACCCCAGTTTGTGGTCATTTGTCACAGCAGCCCTGGGGAATGAATGCAGAAAGATGTGCCATAGCTGCCTCTGCTCTCCACAGAGAGGTGGATGCTCCCCAATGCTTGTCCTGGCTCCTCTGGCCAGCTCTCCATGACTGCTGGGGACCTTCAGCCTCGTCTGGCCCTTGCCACCTTTAGGGACCCCAGTCTGTCACTACCAGCCTGCCAGTGGGAGGGCAGCAGGGGGCACTACCCTCTACCTGCCCTTCACGAGGCTCCTGGCCACCCTTGCCAGTTCTCTGGTGCAGGCCCAGCCTCTCCATGGATGCCAGGTTGGGCACTGCCAGGTGCCTCCACATGATCCTGGAGCTGTTTCCCTCTCAAAAAAATGAAAAGACTGACTCTAGAAGGTTTAACTATTTTCAACTCAAATCCTTGGTGATTCTAAGAGCAGGCCCCTGGTTTATCTAGGGGAGCCCAAACAGCACTGATGAGTGTTCATGGCCCACGCAGCCTCACCAGGGACAGAGGCCACAGTGCAGATGGCCAGCTCCTAGTCCTGCTCCACCTGGCTGCTGGCTCTGACCTCGTCCTGCCTGGCCTGTTCATCCCAGGCTGCCAGATTGATCCCAGGCTGGTTAATTTGTCCCACGATGGCTAATGATCCCAGGCTGACTAATTGGTCTCAGGATGGCTAATTGATCTCAGACTGACACATGGGTCCCAGGTAGGCAAACTGAAATTTTACTTGAATTCCCCTCAAAAGGAGCATCTTAAACTAAAGAGATCTATTGAATGGATAAAGAAGTGGTGGATGACCGATGTGTCCCAAGCTGCACAAATTCTAACCCCACCATCGATAAGTGGAACACACAGGCAGTGTCCGTGGTGGGAAGTCATGGCTGTGCAGGGCTCACGGCCTCACTGCGCTGAGCAGCCACAGGGATGGTGGCCCCTGGGGTGAGGGAGGGGCCATGACTGCAGCTGTTAGGACACCAACGGGACTGGAAATATGGAATGGGACCCTTCGTGGGGGCTCAGATGCATGCACATGTCACTGCTCAGCTGCCAGCTCTGAGCAGAGCCCACAGTTCCTCTGTCATTGAGGCAGAAAGAAAGAAAGTGAATTCAAGGGAGACCAGGCCCCGGAAAAGGGGGTTGTCCACTTCCAACCCCAGACAGTGCGACCACCCAGGTCCACAGGAGAGGCGTGGGCGAGGCCAGTGGGGCATGCCTGCCCTCCCCATGCACCCCGAGCCTCTGCTTGGCCCTCATCTGGCCAAGGCTGGACAGAGAAGTCCCTCTGTCACTGGGAAGGTTGCAAGAGGAAACCGATACCATCGAGGAGTCTGCAGCTGACTCCATGGGGTTGCCTGGGGCCTCCAGGGGCAGCTTCCCTGGGCCTGGCTGGGAGGACCTGAAGGGCCCAGCTGTATTGCCTCCTGCATCCTTTTGTGCCATAGGCGTCTGGCGAACAGAGGGATTCCTAGCAGAGGTGACAGGTGGCCCAGGGTGGCATCAGATGCTCCAGAATTCCACACCCAGGAAGCCGCGAGGGAGGCTGGGCCGTGCAGGGTGCAGGGCCGCGGCTGTGAGCCCGTCCTCGCCTGAAGCACAGTTTTTTCCTCAGCACGCATTTCTATGAGCTTCCTCTTTTCCTGTGGTTATGTGATATTTTGAACCTTGGTTGCTGACAAGATGATATTATTTACATAAACGTGAAGCTGTTTTCCAGCCAGCCTGGAGCTGCAGACTTGCCACAAGACACATACTGTCCAGACCCTGAGGCACCAGGGACGACATCCGCAAAGCTGTGCTGATTCCACCCCGAAGCAGATCAAAACCCTGCAGGACCCTGAGGAGACATCCAGGACGAGCACAGAAGCCGGAAGGAGCCTCGGCGAGAATTTGCAGCTGGCCCCTTACCCACTCGCCTCCCTTCTGCTTTTCATCTCCACGTCCCGTTCCCTCAGCCCCCTCTGTAAATCTGAGCCTCTGAGGTGGCTTCAGCCGGACCATCTCCTTCAGGTTTGCCAGACAGGTGTTCAGCCCAGCACCCCTCCTCAGGTCACCGTGTTCCTGAGTGACAGCTGACTCCCTACTCTGCCAACGTCTGACCCTTGAGTTGTTTGCTTTTGTTTGGGGCAGGCAGCTGGACTTGGGTTTGGTAACAAGATTGTGACAGTCCTCGGCCAGGAGCTCAGTGCTGCGGCATAGCAGATTTTTGCAAGCCAAGCCAGGGTTTTTGGGGCAGGCAGCTGGACATGGGCCTGTGACACCGCCACCGGTGGACGTTGTTAGCGAGGACGGTGGATGGAGACGTCCCACATTCCAGAGCTTCAGCCTCTGCCGTGCCCAGAATGTGCACCCACGGCCGCCGTGGTGTTGCTCTTCCCTAAACCCAGACACAAGGAGCAGCAAGTCAGACGTGCACTTCCGCAGCGAGCCGGGGGGCTGGCGTGCTGCACACGGGCCACCAGCACACGGCGACAGGGCCTGGATCCTGCCTGGACACCGCCCCGTTCTGCTCTCAGGCCATCTGCATTGCAGAATGAATTTCATAATTGAATTAATAAACGACACAGAGGCGCAGCCCCCGCTGGATGTAAGCAGCTGTAGACGTGGTCTTCTTTGCTTCGAGGGGTCTGTGAAACTTTTGAAATTAAATGCAAAGTTTTGTGTATAAACTTACACACATTTTTGCAGGGAGGGGATTCCTAAATTATATGTGATTCTCAGAAGCTTTTGTGGTTCCAGAAGAGAGAAGTGCCCCTGGTTAGGAAGAATAGTCGCCTCCCTTGACCAGCGGGATGTGGGGACTCTGTGCTCTCAGGACCTCCAGGCACAGAGCCTGAGGTCTGCCCCATCTCCTGCACCCAGGACAAGGACGCGCCCCCGAGTGTGAGCCCTCCAGGGCTGGGGGACAACTACATGGACTGGGTGGAGCCAGGTGTCTGCTTTTGCGGGGTGCCTCAAGGTCAGGGTAGAGCAGAGGAGCCAGGAGTCCAGGGCAGGTGTCGGGGAGGACAGCCTGGAGTCAGTCGGACAGGCAGGGGAGGTGCCCACAGCTGCGGGAGCTGGCCCTCGGCTCAGGGACAGTGGCACTCTACTTGCTGCAGAATGCTTCCCTGAGAGTCTCCACAGGAAACACCCCGGCCCTGACCAGTCCACCCAGTGCAGGCTTCATGTGGGGTCTGTGCGTGGTGATGAATCCCAGGATCTCCAGCATTTGAGAGACCAAGCAGGGGCCTGGTGGCCTCGCTCAGGCCGTGAGCAGTGCAGGCAGCTTGGGCGGCCGGAGGCTCGGCGACCGTCCTTCCCACCCTGCTCTTGGGATCGTCCTAAATTTCCTGGTGTTCGTGGTGTCAGATGCGGGAACCTTCAGACCCTTCGTCCGCTGTCACTTTGCTTCATTAGCTCAGACCCTGGGAGGAGGCGCGAACGGCAGAGCCAGGGTCTCCAGAGCAAAGCTGTTCCCAGCCCCACCCTCAGTGCACCCACCCTGGTGCCCCACCAGCCCGGAAGGCTCCAGAAGCTTCAGAGGAGTTCTTAGTAGAGTCACAAAGCACCATCCCACGTGACAAAACGGTTACACAAGCAAGCTATGGAGACGTAAAAAGAGTTGAAAAGCCACCGTGATGCAGAGACGACACCATTGTACCATGAGCACCAGCTGAGGTCCCCTGAGAGCAGAGCTGTGCTCCACAGTCGCCACCAGCTTTGTGACGTCCACCAACGGAACGCAATAACCAGTTAGAAAAAGAAATTAAAAGAGACCCCACACATAATTTCAATGAAAATATGAAATACCAAGGAACAAACTTCAGGGGAAATATGCAGAACCTGCTGCGTGGGAAATGCACGATTTTACCAAAGGACGTAGCAGCCTGTGATTACCCTGGAACCGATGGGGAGACCTGCCCAGTTCCTGCCGGAAACGACTTAGTTTTATAATTCTTTGTTATTCATCTGCAAATTACATGCAATTTCTATGGAATTGGCAGTGGAATTTGGGGGTGGACTTTCACATATGATTGTCATTTTTATCACTAGGAACAAAAAGGAAAGAGAGACAAATAACAAGGGCAATGAATGAAGACGCTTTCACTACCTGATTTACAAATTATCCAATCAGAACAGTTTTTAAACGTTGGTTCTCTGGAAGGAACGTGTAGACAAGACAGAAAGCCTGACATCAGGTGGACACACGTGGACGCGTTCATCACGTGATGAATGTGGGGACTGTGATCAGCGGAGGAAGGACGGCCACACGTCCGCTGGGCTTTTGGTCAACAATGAGACGAAAATCAGTGCAGCCGGATGCTCACCCCACACCTGCGCCAAGACCACCTCATGATGGGCAGGTGAACGTTAAGGGTGAAAACGTTAAGTCTAGACAGGAAGGTTCGGGTGATGCAGCACTTGGCCTAGTCTCGTATGGAGTCAGCCTCCCCTCCAGCAAGAGACAGAAACAGTAAAGGACAGAAAATGATGGAAATCAAGAAAAGACTGCTGGATTTTGTGTGGATAAACACTGCTCACTCCCCCAAAACAAAATTCAAAGGGCAAAGGGAAAAACTGGGATGAAATATTTGCAACCTGTTGGACGCAAAATTCTCGATCCTCTCCATCGATAGAAACGGGCAAGTGTCAGGCACAGGTAATTAACAAAAGATGAGATATAGGGGAGCAATATCAATAGAAAAAACCCTCGCTGATTATCCAGGGAACAGCAATCAAGACCATGAGACTCTGTGATAGACATGGAACCAGCCCAAATGTCCATCTACAGACGACTGGATAAGGAAAACGTGGCACATGTACACAACGGAATACTACTCAGCCATAAAAAAGAATGAAATTCTGCCATTTGCAGCAACATGGACGAGCTTGGAGAAGATTATGTTGAGTGAAATAAGCCAGACACAGAGGGAAAAATACCACATGTCCTCACCCGTGAGTGGGAGCTAAGAGGGAAGGAAGGAAAGAAAGACCACAGTGGTGCGCTGGACTTGCAGAGGAGAGAATGCCCGGGGTTATGGGGAGGGGCAGGTGTGAAGTGTGAGAGGAAAGGGAGACGGAGGTTGGGGAATAACTGGGGGGCACAGGGGAAATAGTCACAATTTGTCATAACGGGCACATTGATCTGATCATCGCATTTGGGCACAGGTAGTGACAGTCAGCTTTGTACCCCAAGAATATGCAAATATTAGAAATGCTAAACTGAACGATAATTTACAACCACAGCTGTCCAGAGTTTGGCAAATCAGCATCACCCTGTGGTGATAAAATTATCATGTGATGCACATTTGATTATGCCGTATCCAAAGCCTTAAAAGCGTTCATCTATTTGGCACGCCAATTTAATTTCTGCGTTTGTTTTAGGGAAACATCAAATGCAAAGACTGTCATATAGAGACGTTCGCATCAACATAGTGGGAGAAATGTGGAAAAGTAGAACAGCACCGTGTCCAGCAGTAGGAACGTGCTGGGATCTCTGGCGTCCATGTGACCGAAAGAGCTGTAGCTGTTTCTGTTTGTATCAGGGAACAACTTTAGTAGACGTAAAATGACCACTCTGTGCTATTAAAAGAAAAAATGGCATGAAATAGTACTTTTCCCATAATTCGCATTTTGTAAAATGAATCACCCACATTCTGCCACGTTGAGAAGCGACTGGAGGCAGAAGTGCCAAGAATTTAGCTGTTAGCTGCACCAGCGGGTAATAAGCAAGCAGCGTTCTCTTATGTGTGCACAGCGCATGTGCATGTACATTTGAACGTGCAAACACACACATCTCTTTTCAATTTCCTTTCATGGACAAGCAGTACCTTTCAGTCACATTAAAAAACAAGAAAACCCACCATCTGTGGCTCCTGGCGCTGAACCGGTGGATACAGCTGGCTGTGTCTCTGCTGTGGCGTGGTAGTTCCACAGTGTGCGTGAGCGTGGTGCTGTCCACGACTCGGTCTGAGATGGGTTTGGGTTGAGGCACCAGCGGTGTTGGTTGGACAGGCGTGATGCTTGTCTTCTGTTCACAGTTGCTCTAGGTCCCCTCATCACAGGCCTGGGACCAAGACCCTCACCTCCCACCACCCTCGCAGCCAGCTTTCCGAGAAGCCCCAGAAGGTGGAGGGGAGGTGGCTCAGCCCCTTGAGCAGACAGGTCCCGGCCCTGGGTGTGCAGCGGGGAGCCCCCAGGTTTCTCCAAGCGTGGACAGGCCATGCAGCTTGATCCTGAGGCCCAGAGTCCTCTCCCTCTGCACCAGCAGCCGGCCAGCCCCGGCTTTCGTGAGCCCCTAACTCCCCACATAGAGCCTGTTCCAGCTGAACGGCGCTGGCTCTATCTTTTGCTTCTGGCCCCTGCACGAGCAAAGACGTAAGGCTGGAGGATCTTTGGAGGTAGCAGTGTTTTCAGAGGGACCCACTCTGGAATTCAAATTTTTTTAATTACATTTTCCTTTTCATAGAAATAGCAGACAATATTTGTAAAAAATATACTGCATCAAGGAAAGTATTTGGGATAACATGGAATGCATCTGTGTTCCCAAGCCCTGCTGCTGCCACTATAAATATTTTGGTGTTTTTCCTTCCAATCTCCTTTCTTTAAATGCTTTCAAGTTAAATGTGAACCACACTGTAAAAAGCGCCTGGCATTCCGCCTCGTCACATGCCAGTGCATCCCAATCTTCCACACTGTGATGCTTTTAATGTGTCCCCCAAAAAGCACGCATTGGAAACATAATCTCCAGTGCAACAGTGTTGAGAGGTGGGGCCTTTAAGCGGTGCTTAGGCCACAAGGACTCTGCCCTCGGGAAAGGATTAATGAGTCATCACAGGAGGCGTTCCTTATTTTCAGAAGGACAAGTCCAGCTCCCCCTCTCTCCTCTTCCTGTCCCTCTTTTGCCCTTCTGCCACAGGATAACGCAGCAAGAGGGCCCTCGCCAGATGCTGGGCCCCCCAATCTGGAACTTCCCAGCCTCCAGAACCTTGAGCCAAATAGATTTTTGTTCATTATAAATTTCCCAGCCTGCAGGGTTCGGTTACAGCAGCACAAAATGGACTGAGACGCAAACCACGAACTTGTCCTCAGCGCAGGATCCCCAAGGCTGCAGACAGCCCTGTCCTGCCAGTAAACTGCCCTCGACGAGACCCCCTCTGTTGCCAACACTGGGGCATTCCCAATTCTGACTATTAAAAATATGTTAGGAACATCCTTGTATGTGGGTCTTTGTGCAGATCTCCAGCGTGTCCTCACGTTTGGGGGATTCGGCGAGTTTTCCTGGAAGGAAGAAGGCAGCTCCATGGTGAGACGCGCAGGCTTGGGAGCGAGGTCCAGGTGCGAATCCACCCAACCTCCTGAGCCCCGTTGTTCTGTGTGTACACGGGGAGAGGAAGCTGATGTCTGCCCCCCAGGGCCATCGTGAAGATCCGTGATTTAGTTCATGCGAAGTGCTTGGGACAGTGCCTGCTGCACAGGAACCATCCCCATTTCACGAGTACTTAGGGGAGGCCTGTGCATGTGCTCGGACTGGAGCATGTGGGAGGACGGAGCAGACCAGCACCCGCCCGCAGGTTTTACAGTGTCTGTAAAAACTCTTTATATATTGAGGTTAACAGCTCAGTATCAGGTGAGTCCTCAGTCTTTTCAGCTTTGCATTGGGACCACCTTGCAGAGCCTGAAGAGTGTGCAGGGCAGTGTCTATTCCATCCATCCCAGCCCCCAGACACGCAGACACTGGAAGCAGCTGGCGACCTCGGCATCCTGGGTCAGGAGAACTCGAGTGGCACAGGGACACGCAGGCTGACCATCCCGGGGAAATTCCGCATATTCTTGAGTTCCCACGTAAGAAGGTCAGAGTCTGCCAAAAAGACATCACCCATTTCACATCTCAAGTGACAGCTGAGCCATTCTGGGTCGTCCCTGTTAGAGTCAAGTGGGGTTTGCACAAGACACGGCTGGAAACCGGCTGGGCAGGCCCCGTGCCCTTCTCCTGGGAAGAGTCTGTCCTACGGGGGTGTCCAGGCCGGGGGAGGTGTGCCGAGCACTGCTTTGGAGAAAAGAGTCAATTAGAAGAGACTGGCTGTGTCTTGTCGTCTTGTCACCCTCCAAACACGAGCTGCAGGAACCACGGTGTCTTTCTGAGCATGTGGACACAAAACAAGGAGCCACCTTCTCCACCACAATCCACACATCCTTGAAATAGCGGCCTTTGAAGAATTTCAAAGTGCCCTGAAGTCAGGAGAGGAAAGGAAAAGTGCCTTCCTTTGCTCGAGGTTTTGAGAGTTGCTTGAGGCAACCCCAAATCCCTGTACCTGGGATGTGAGAAATCCCGTGTCCCTGCTCTGTTCTGTTTATCTGTCCAGCTGTCCACAGACCCATATCACACTGCTGTTGACTGTAGTTTTATAGCAAATCCTGAAATCGGGTAGTACAAGTCCTTCAACTTGGATTTTTGTTTCCAAAATTATTTTTGCTATTTTCAATCCTTTGCGTTTCTATATAAATTTTAGAATCAGTGTGTCATTTTTACAAAGTCCCCTGGGATTTTGGTTGGGACGACATTAAATCTGTAGACCAGGCTGGTAGAACTGAAACCTCCAGTGTTGCATCTTCTGATCCATGAACGTCGTGTGTCCCTCCCTCTGTTTAGTTCTTTCTTGAATTTCTCTCATCAGCGCACCACAGTTTTCAGTGTACATGTCGTGCACATATTTCCGTCGCTTCGTTCTTAGTATTTCTTGCTTTGGATGCTATTATAAATGATCCTGTTGTTTGAAATCGTTCATGAAACCTCTGTTTGACGTCACTACTGCTAGCCGAGTGACAGTCTTGTCTGAGTCACATTCTGGCACAAGAGACTTCATTAAACTCTTCCAGGGACTTTCCCATGTAATGGGCAGTCCCTGGGTCCTGATGCCACCAAAGCACAGCTGGACATGCTCTGGACCATCATGACCCAGGAACCCGCACTCCCCACCCCCAGGACCAACCCCAGGCACTGCCTGCCCACTCCCCTCTGCACCACCCCAGCCCCGGCCGACCCACCCCTCAGCTGCACACACACCCCCTCCACCTCCGTCCACTCAGTGACCACCACATGGCTGCACAGCTCCAGGCCCTGTCTCCTGCCACCACTAACTCTGGTGACTTGTAGTCATCACAGGGAGAGAAGCTGTGTGTGTTTGCACCAAAGATATTGCTCGTGCTGCAAACCCTCTCAGCTTCCCCTGGACTAGTAGCACTTATAGTCCAATCTTTGTGACCTTAAAACACTGCCTAAGAATTCCGGGTATTGAATAATTCTACCGTTGACTAAGCACACACTGTTACAACAGGCCCATTTGTCAGCAGTCACGTCCTGACACCCTCCACACGCGGCTTGAATGAGTGTGTTTGCACCGTGTGTTGAGGCTGCCACACGTCCTGGCTGCCACAGTGCCATGCTTGGCAAGGCCCAGGACAGTGGGATCCAGCCCACGCTGACACGCCTGGAGGCCTTCAGTGGCCGCTACAGGCAGGGGTCCGGCAGCTGAGGCGTTAGTGGGTC
This sequence comes from Cynocephalus volans, assembly GCF_027409185.1. Taxonomy (NCBI): domain Eukaryota; kingdom Metazoa; phylum Chordata; class Mammalia; order Dermoptera; family Cynocephalidae; genus Cynocephalus; species Cynocephalus volans. The sequence goes on along the minus strand of NC_084471.1, from coordinate 1,497,468 downwards.
TCTCACCTGCCCTCCTGCCGCCCTGCCACACAGCGAGCTGGACCCCGCTTCAGTAATGAATCCTCTTCTGGAGGCTTCCCGGGCAGTGTGCGGGCCAGACCCTCCCTGCCCTCCTCGACGTGTCCTCCTCTCAGAGCCACATCCCACCTGCCAGCAGCTCCCATGGGCCCCACCTGCAAAGTCACCACCAGACAGTGGCTCTGTCACTTGCTCATTTATCAGGTGCCCACTCTACACCGAGACCCCCTTAGATCCAGGGACACCCACTCACAGTGGCACCCGAGGGTTAAGGACAGCTGCTCTTCAGGGTTCACACCCCTGTCCCCACAGCTCCAGTTGCCCAGACGGGCCTAGCCCCTCCCCCAGCCGCCCACCTGCCCCTGGAGCCTCTGTCTCTGCAAACCTCCCCCCGCCCACCTCCCCACAGGCCACCACTGGAACTTGAGGCCGCAGGGCCAGGGGTGTGGACCAGGCCCTGCCAGAGCTAACCGGGTGGGACATGCTGTCCAGGGAGGAGACGGGCATGCTCACACACAGGACTTCAGGAGCCGGTGCCCAGAGAAGGAATGTCGGGGTGGGGAGGGGCTCTCCCCAGGAGGCCTGGCCGCTTTCCCCCAAACCCCACGGGCTTCACCGTTCCCCTCTCGGTCAGTGGCGACCTCACTCCAAGTGAGGGGTTGTCACTGCCCTGGTCATGAGACTGTGACCCCCACACACACCAGCCCTGCTGCTCTGGGATTCTCCTGGATCACTGGGGGGCGGGGTGGACCCCAGAGGCCCTGAAGTGGCTGCTTCAGGCCACAGCACATGCGGCACATGGTGTGGCCTGCTCCGGGCCACGGCACATGGCAAAAACTCACTTCTGGTTGTTTTTCCACCCAAATTAAGTCCAGCACTTCGTCCAGCGTGGCGTACCAAGGGTCTGCTGTGAAACAATCCCATAAAAATGCAGAAGACGCTCCCATGATAGAACAGTGACAACAGAGATGTCCCAAATTTGAATATAAGCCATCTCCCCACTGCACGTGAAGTTCACACATGAGAGCCCAAAGGAGTTCAGACGAGGTCTCGCGCCTCGTGGGTCTAAGTTCCACATTCCTCCTTCCCAGACCCTTGCTCTGCTCGGCTTTGGCGGCAGTGTCCTTGACGCCTGGGGGACTCAGGGTCTTTCCTTCAGACCCAGGAGGTGGTGGGCTTCCCTAGGAGGCATGACAGCCCTCCAGGCCCCTCGTGGTCCAGGTGTCGGGATGCACGGTTGTCCCACAGCTGTGCCTAAAGGAGGGTGAAGACCTCGAAGCAGAAAGGGGGGTGGAAGGAGGGGAGGCCGGGCTCCTCCAGGTAAGGCCACTCCATCTCAGTGCTGCGTGCAGACATCCCGGCTGAGACCACAGCCCTCCCAGGAAGTGTGTGGGGGACAGAGGCTCTGATGGGGACGGAAGTGGGTGACGGGGGAACAGGCACATATTTGCCAGCTCGGGCAGCCCTAACAGAGGACCATGGTCTGGGAGCTCAAACAACAGAGATGCTTTGCCTCGCATTCCTGAAGGCTGGAGGCCGAGATCAAGGCGTGGTGGGGCGGGTTCCCTCTGAGGCCCCCTCTGTGGCAGCAGACACTGTCTTCTCCCTGTGTCCTCACATGGTCGTCCCTCTGCGCGTGTCTGTGTCATCTCCTCGGCTCATGAGGACACAGTCCTGTTGGGTTAGGTCCCACCCAATGACCTCATTTAACTATATCACCTCTTTAAATACCCCGTGTCCAAATACAGCCACTTTCTGAGGTACTGGGGCTGGGACTTCAAGATACCAATTTCGGGGACTTGAAAGTCAGCCCTTGGCTGGGGTTTATGCTCAGAGGCAAGATAAAGGCAGGTTGCTCCAGGGAGAGGTGGAGAAAGAGGCACTGGAGGTTGAAGGGAAGGAGGCATTTATTTCAGGCAGGTCTAACCCACTTCTCGACCAGAGTTCCCTGAGCAGTTACTATTTTCCAGACACTGATCCAGGTGCCTGAGATGGGGAGGGTGAGCAGGGCCCTGGTCTCAGGCAGGAGCCTGGAGAGCGGGAGGTCGGGGGACGGGCAGACACCCCACCTGGCCACCTCCTCACAGAGCAGTGGGAGGCCAAAGACGAAAGCACGTGAAAAGGCCCTGGGGCCGCCTGCCGTGGCTCTGCAGCCCCTCCCAGGAAGGAGGCAGCAGCTCCTCACGGTGCAGCAGGCGTCCCTGATTTATAATCAACAGGTAACAGTTGCACACATTCAAGGTACACAACATGACCGTTTGGTGAGTGTACACTGTGAAATGGTTCCCACAGTCAAACCAGTTGACACATGCATCCCCCACACGGCCACCTGTGAGTGGGTGGTCTGAGCTCTCAGCACATCCAAGTACACAAAATGCATTACACAATTAACCACAATTAACACAACTAACACAATTGTGCAATTACACAATTAATACAATTAACCACAGTCACCATGCTGTTCATTAACACAATTAACAATGAACACAATTAGCAATTGTGCATTGACACAATTATGCAGTGAACACGATTAACCAGTCACCACACCGTGCATTAGATCCCCAGCACTTATCCACCTGGTAACCGAACCTTTGTACCCTCTGACCAGCACGTCTCCATTTCCAACCTGCCACCCACGGCCCTGGTAGCCACCACGCTACTCTCTATTTCTGTGAGTTTTACCTTTTTAGATTCCACGAGCTGGAATCGGCTTCAGGATCGAGTGAGATCAGGCAGCGCCTGCCCTTCTGCGCCCGGCTTACTTCACACGCAGCATAACGTCCTCCAGGTTCACCCCTGTTGTCACAAATGGCAGCGCCTCTTTCCTTCTCGGGGCGGAATGGTGTCCCATCGTGTGTACAGACCACGTTTTCCTCACCATTCACCTGCCGACACGCCCATTGACTTCACAGAAGTGTTCCCGGTGCCTGGCACACAGTGACGCCTCCCTTGGTCTGGATCTAGGGACGTGTGGCTTCTCACGGCTCCCAGGCTGCATTGTGGGTGCCGGGAATGTCCCCACAAAGCCAGCAGGCCTCAGGGCAGAGGCGGCAGCTCCCGGGTGAGCACAGTCGTGAGAGTTGAGGGGTCAGTGAAGAAAAGCTCCTGACGGGCGCTGCTCACACCAGGAGCTGTGGTGGTGAAGGGGTAAAACGGTGCGTGTCCGAGGTTTCCCCAAACCAGAGTAAAAGCACCCCTGGGAGCAGGTGCGGCCCAGCCCCTGGTGTCCGGCGTGAGCTGAGCTTCGGTCTGTGCTCACGCAGAACCGGATTCAAGCTCGGGGCTTACGATGCCTGCTTATTTTTCAGCAGAAATTACCTCCTTGACACATATCTCATCACGCACTTTCCACTGTTCCCACTAGTTCTGCAGTGGAACCCCCCCTCCCCCACTTCTCAAGGCACCGTTCTTTAGATAAACAAAGTGGTTAATTAGACAATTTGCTGAGCTATTTAAAATGCATTTTGCTTTAAAAGAACAAGTAATCACAATATAAAAATCACAGCATTTCTGATATGTCAACTATTTCTTCCATTATATTTTTAGAAAAATGGATTCGTATAATTTATTAATATGGCTCCTCCAATTTCATTCATAAGTAAGTGATTGCATCTTAACTCCCATTTGATAGATGGAAAGGCTGTGACGTGGGAACTCTCCACCCTTTTGAGGTTGCTCAGGAAGCTCAGAGCAACGTCGCCGGCTTCAGCCGCAGTGGTGTGTTCTGCAGACATTGCAGGTTCCCCGCACCTGGTCAGAGAGCTCTCCTGATGGCATCCTCTAGACTGTGAACACTGCCCCGGGAACAGCCAGCAATAGCAAATGTAGCAGATATTTACCCAACTCCGTCAGCAATCGCTTTCAAAGTCAGTGGTCTAAATACCCCAATTAAAAGACAGATTGTCAGAGTGGATTAAAAACAAGACCCAACTATATGTTGTCTACGAGAGACTCTTTTAAATATAAAGACAATCTAGATTAAAAGTAAAGGACGGAGAAAGATATACTCTGCTAACACTAATCGGGGAAAGCAGGAGTCGAGGGCAGACTTCAGAACAAGGCACGGTATCAGAGGGGACGGTGCAGTGACAAAGGACTGGTTCTCCTAGAAGACTTAATCCTTAATGTGTAGGTGGATGTGCCTCACAACAGGGCCCCAGGACCCCACCCCACCTTGCCGGGCCTCCCAGCCTGTCGTCTACACAGCAGGTGGGCACACTCCTGCCTCGGGGCCTGGGTGCTGGTACTCCTCTGTGCTGAGACCTCGGGGCTCACCCCGAACCCCCTCTGCTCACAGTCACTGCCCCTGTGGCCTGCCCTGAACACCCCTCATACTGCACCCTCCCTCCCCAAAGTCCCCTCACTGGGCTCGGGCTGTCCAGAGCCCTGGCCACACTCTGACATCACTGTGTTTATCACATGCTGTCTCTGTGACCCAGAGAGCATCACAAAGACCGTGGGACCTGAGTAGGGAATCCCATACAGGGGTCTGGAGGTGTCTCCACTAAGGCAGGAGCCCCACCTTGGAGCCCCTCCAGCTGCAGGAAAGGACCACACTGGGGATGGCTGTGGCACCCATGAGCACACACCTCTTAGATTCCCCTGTGGGCAGGGAGCGCCACTGACTGAGGGGCCACACTGCCCAGAGCTGCTCCCGCCAGTGACTGGGTGCAGCGGGGAGACTGAGGCAGGCCAATCCCTGGGAGACGCAGGACTCCCTGACGGTGACATTGGCGAGGGCTCTGCCATAGAAGACTTCTCCTACCCAAACCTCCCCGTCCCCTCCACAGCAGCCAGACCCCCCCAGCTGACCCCCCACACCTCCGTCTGGGCACTGTCCCCAGAAAATCTCTCACTTTTTCCAGTCATTCTTACAGCGTGAGAAGAGCCTGGCTAAAGCCCACCAGTCAGGCAGCAGAGCTGCGGACAGTGCCGTTGGCCACTTGGCATCTCCTTGTTCTAATAATGTCCCAGCCAAGAGCAGCCCCGTGGGAGGCCCCACTCACAGGGCAGCAGGCGTCCCAACACGCGCGGGGCAAGTGCTCCACCAAACCCATAGACACCTTCATTATCCATCGACGACTGTGCGGTGCCATCAGAAAGTGTAGCTGCCAGCTGGACAGGCTGGTGCCCAGAAGCAACTGGGTGGTGTTTGGGGGCCGCCTCCTGCTTCCTCACGAGCCGTCAGCAGCACCGTGGTTGAGGCCACGAGCCCGCCCACGAGGCCGCATCTGCCGGGCCCTAATTAGGATTGAACTATTTTCTCTGCACGCAGGCTGGGGTCCCGGGTCAAGTGCTGAGAGTGACTCTGTAATTCATGTTACTGAAGGACTCCCGGGGGTGGCTCCAGGGACCCCTTGGCGAGGGGTGGCAGCCACGGATCAGCGGAGACAGCTGTGGGTAGGGAGCGTCGGCACGTGCCTTCAACTGCTGTCAAGTTTCAATCTTCAGACTTAACAGCGCAGTCCTGGCTTGAGGCTTTCTGGGAAAATCTGGGGCTCCGTGTGGGGCTCCCCAATGTGGGCAGGAGCAGCAAAGAGCGGAGCGGTGGTGGCAGGTGGGGAGTCTGGGTCTCCAGCCTCACCCAGAGCCAGCAAGTTCTCCTTGGGGCAGACTGGAGGCCCCTGACCCCCGAGCCTTCTGGCAGCAGGGGGTGGGGAGGGAACAAATGGGAGCCCTGGCCCGGGCTGCAGCAGGAGGCGCGTGCAAGGCTGGTCCAGCCACGAGCCAGCCGTCCTGGGGAAACACGTCCGGCCTCGGCCACTCGGAGGTGGAAGCGTGGGCTCGCTCCTGCCCATGGGGCTGCTCACACAGACCTGCAGTCACCTGTCAATTCGTCGCTTTACATGCCATAAGGCCCACGGGCAGGGCTTTAATCCAGGGCCTGCGTGCCCAGAGCCTTCTGCTGTGCCAGCACCAAGCAGCCTCTGCAGACGTGCGTGAGGTTCTGCTGCCCGAGCACACGGCGGAGTCTCAGAAGGCTGCGCCGTCTACACCTGCCTGACTCAGCCCTAGGTGTCTTTGCTGTGGCCTCCCAGTGTCCACAGGACGGGTGCACTCCAGGACTCGTCCCTGGGTGGGTCTCCAGAAGCTGTCCCTTCAGAGAGGAGGTGTGTACTGCACTCCCCCTGCCTGCATCCCTTGAGCCACGGAAACGTCCTTCACGGGCCCCAGTAAACTGCACCCAGTACCTGGTGGGGACCAGCGCCCAGTGAGGACAAGCGCCCAGTGGGGACCAGCACCCGGTGGGGACCTGTGCCACACCAAACACGTGAGGCTGCTGCTGAAATCTGGGACAGCCTGAAGGCTCAGGAAAGCGGCAGGAGCCAGGCCTTGCTCCCAGGAAGCTCTCATGACCTCGAGGTAAGCTAGGGGAGCCCAGGCCGGGTTGGCCATGTCCCCGGTCCTCGGGGAGGAGCCCCTGGACAGAGCCAGAGAGGCTCAGGCAGGAAGGGCTGCTCAGAGAACCGAGCACTGGAGGACGTGCGGGGACAGAGCTGGCGTGCGCAGAGGCAGGACAGAGGCCAAGGATCTGCAGCTCCAGGGGGAAGGTGCCAAGATGACAACCGAACAGCCTGAGGAGGTGAGGTCCCCAGTGGGGTGGCAGCCAGGGGTACTGGGCTCTGCTGCCTCCCAGGATGGGGGTCCGGGCCTCCTGCAGGTGGCTGGAGAGGCAGAGAGAGGGGTGGACAGGAGGCCACATTGGGCCGGGTGCCCTCTTCAAGGTGGCTGTGGGTCCCCCCAAAGGGCTACAGGCTCCTCCACACAGAGAAGCTGGGAGTCGCAGTGAACCCTCCCTCCTTCTTCCCAGAGCCCCCCAGGGCGGGCGGTGAGCGAGGGCACCCCTCCAGTCCTGACAGAGCCCCCGTGGGGAGGGTCCTTAAAGGGCAGGGGTCGGTCACCCACAGCTCCGTGACCTGCAGGGTCGATCTGAGCTGGGCCCAGCCCTTCTGTAGAGCTCACCCCCACTGATCTGCCACCCTTGCAAGGCAGCTGTTCTGGAGCAGCTCTAGTTTTGGGGTACACCCTACTGGGGAGACAGCACATAGCTGCTACATCTCTTTCCCTAAAAATTTGAAATGAGGCCGGGTGCTCGGCCTGTGGGTCTGACACAGAAGCAGCTCCAGGCCCTGGTGACAGAGCCCCCCCAGACCCCACCAGACCCACTTTCAGGGTGCAGACCTGGGGCTCAAGGGCATTGCTAATCGGAGAAGCATGAATAATTACTCCTCCTGCCAAAACGTCCTTGTCATTAGCAGTTCTAGAACATAAATAAATTGAAATATGTGATTTGTCAGAATCCAAGCATCCTTTATATTGAAAACCTGAATAAGATATTTGCATCTTGAATTGAAACCAGACCTGGGGAGGGGTGGGCACGAAGACTGGGCTCCTTCCCTGAGGCATCGAGCGGGAGGGTCTGAGTCCAGAGTAGCCGTCCATGGGCGCAGTGTCCAGCGTGGCCAGACAGCAGGGCTTCCGGCACATTCTGCCCCCCCCCTCGCTCCCAGCAGCACAAGCACAGGGCAGGTGTGCAGGGCAGGTATGCAGAGCAGGTGTGCAGGGCAGGTGTGCAGGGCAAGTGGGCAGGGCAGGTGTGCAGGGCAGGTATGCAGGGCAGGTGTGCAGAGCAGGTGGGCAGGGCAGGTGTGCAGGGCAGGTGTGCAGGGCAGGTGGGCAGGGCAGGTGTGCAGGGCAGGTGGGCAGGGCAGGTGGGCAGGCAGGTGTGCAGGGCAGGTGGGCAGGGCAGGTGTGCAGGGAGTGCACCTCCGTCCTCGAGCTCCAGGAGACGTGCCCAGGCCGGGCAGCGCCTGAGGACCTGCCCCGGGGAGACCCTCATCCGTCCGCTCCACACACAGCCCAGGGAGGGGGTCTGCACCTCTTAAGTGAAAGAACGTACCAAACGACTGACTGCCAAGAAACAGCTAAAATCCGGGCCTTAACCAAGGAACTAGTCGCAGATGATAGTTCATATTTGAAAGACGGTGACTCCCTAGTTTGTATGTTTACTGAAGTTTAAGCTGGGCTCCCCAAATCCCTAAATCAACAGTGGATTCTGTGAATTGTTGCATAAGAGGAAAATCAGCCCGACAGATCATATGTCGCGGGAACAGACTTCGGCGCCAAAGGCGGTGGCACAGCGCCACCTGCAGGGACGCCGGGCTCGGCCGCACGCCCCAGGAGGAAGCAGAGCTGTCTGCCGAGACACAGCACAGACGGCCGCCATCCGTCAGGAGAGCCCCACACGAAATGTGTGCGGTGAACCGGAGAAACCTTAAGGAGAAACTTCATCCAACAGCGACTTGTATGTTCAGCAGAATTCGCTGCCAGTCGCCGCTGAAAAGGATGGTGTCGCGACAGACTGCGTGTCTGAGGGGCTGTTTCAGAACAGGATGTGAATAAATCCAGCTGGATTTGGGGAGCCCGGGCTGGGAGGTGGGTCCTCCAAGGCCCCGGGATCCCTCACGTGCAGCTGCTCCGATGACTCCCGCTAAAGTCGGGAGCTTCCACTCAGAGCAAGAGATCATCTTGGCTCTGGTTGTTCAGCTGTAAAATCTCTGCTAAGCCGCCGGGCCTCAGGCCAGACTTGCACAAGGGTTACCTTTGCTGGAGAAGCCCCAGGCCCTGGTGGCCCTGCCCGAGGCCAGAGGCTGGGGACAGCAGTCCTGCAGTGGGGCCGGGTGGGGGCTGTCCTCTCACCTTCTGTCCCTGGCCTCTTTCACCTTCCCCATTTGTTCCCTTTCACCAGCAACATGTGCAGGGTGTGGAGCTAGGGCCTCCGGGGAGACTGAGAGCTGAAATGACTGTTATGGAGACAGACTTCTACCCTCAGAATCTGTGCTGCGGTCTGGACACGGGGCCTGAGAGCATGCCGAGGACTCCCCGAGATCTGGAAAGGGGAGAGATGACTGGCAGCTGGAGTCCCTTCCTTCTCCACTCGGTTTTCAAAACCTGACGGCAGCCCTTGGTTCTCTTCTATTTCACAAAATGGACATTTGTATCCCTGCGTGAAACCACATGGGGATGTAGATAGAGCTTCATAAAGAGAGTGCTCTGTGGGGGCCCTGACGTAGGAGACACGCTGATCACTGGAGATGATGGGAAAACATTCAGACGTGTCCCCATCCCTCCCTCCCTCCACCCAACCAACCAACCATCCCTCCAGCCAAAAAACCATCCCTCTGTCCAACCATCCATCCAAACAACCAACCATCCATCCAACCAACCAACCATCCAACCATCCCTCCCTCCCTCCAAACATCCCTTCCTCAATCCAACCAACCAACAATCCCTCCAACCAACCACCCTCCCTCTGTCCAACCATCCCACCATCCCTCCTTCCATCCCTCCAACCATCCCTCCCCCCTCCTTCCCACCATCCCTCCCTCCAACCACCCATCCACATACCTATCCGTGCATTGATTCTAGGAAAACCACAAACTGATCAGTACTTACTCTGGGAAGCATCCTGGGCGGAGTGTGAATTTGGAATGACAGCTGAAACTCGGGGCTACCCTCTACTTATGGTCTTACTGGGGTGCATTTGGAAGCTCAGGGCTCAGAGTCATTCAGACCCAAACTCAAACCTTACAGGTGTGTCCTTGGAAAGGTGACCCAACGCTCTCATCTCTAGATAGGGACAGTGATGAGACCCACTTCCGAGCATCCTTAAGAGGATCCCAAGGCCTAGTGAGGGGGTGGGTGTGGAGGTGGGAATGTCTCCTGGTGGGTCATGTTCAGGACTCACAGCCGTGTCCTTTGCTGGCTTCTCTGTCCCTGGCCCCAATCCTGGCCATGCTTCTCTGGCCAGCAGAGGAGACGGCACTGAGTGTCTCACATCTCGTCAACACACAGCTGGGGTAGAACCCGTGGGAGATGTCCCACCCTCCACGCCCACTCCCTGCACATGTCTCTCTAAGTTACCCTGACAAGGAGGGGACAAAATCAAGAACAACCAGGCCACAGCGAGAGGAGCGGCATCTCTGGGGGTGGCCAGGCACCGTGCTCACGACTCACATGCATCATCTCCTGGAAGCTGCTCAGCCACGCTGGGAGGCAAGTCTTACTGCTGCTCCTGGTTACAGACGATGACCGAGAGCCATGAACACAGGGCAGCCCAGTCTCATTTGTGTGCAAGTCGTCACAAGGGGTGTGGAGGGGATGGAAGAGGGTTCCCAATCCTGCTCCCACCCCAACATGTGTCCTCTGGCTAAGAAAATGCTGTGTTTCCTGATGGCTTGAATTGTTTGGCCTTGGGGTTCGTGGGGGCACGACTTGGGGCTTGGCAAGGAGCCCCCCCGTCCCCAGCAGTGCCATCCTTCCAAGCACTCCCAGTGCAGTCGGTGAAATGCGACTCCTTTCCCTGAGCCGGGTCTGTCTTATGTCCACTTCTCGTTAGGAAGTGCATAAGGGCTTCCCCAGGAAAACGACAGCATTGGAAGCAGAGGGAACCGACGCCCTCAGAGTCCCCAACCACAGCGCAGATCACCTGGCCTTGCTCCATCCTGTCCCCTTCCTCCCCAAGAGGGGCGAGCGTCGTCCTGCCTACAGCCGCAGAACCCCAGCTGGGGGTCACATCCTGCCCCTGGGACCTCCCAGTATGTAAGTGGAGAACAGGACCTGAGCCCACACTGGGGGACACACGGCCAGGTGCCACACGCACTGAGGCATCCAGGTTCCCCAAGCAGCCGCATCGACAGCTCAGCTGGCCCAGCCACAGCTGGCGAGGCCTGGTCTCCTCTGTCAGGGGCCAGCTGAGACCTCACTTCATCCGTCCTGAGGCCACCCTCCTGAGGGGGCGTGCACCGTGACGATGCCCGAGCCTCCCCACATGCAAGGGCACGCCCGGCCCAGCCACTGTGAGCTCGTCTCCCTGTCAGCCCACTGAATCCCGGCCAGCCCCAGGGCGTCCACCAGCATCCTCAGCTGGGAGGATCAGACCCGCAGACCGGCCTGCTTAAAACGTGCCCCTGTCATGACTCTGTCCACTGCCCAGGGCAGGGTGGGGGCAGTGCAGGACATCTTGTTCCTCTCAGTAGCTCCAGTGCCTGGGGTGGGGTCTGTTTGCCAGTTTTGCGAATGAACGAATGAATGGATGGATGAGCGATGCAGAAGCATCAATGCCCAAGCTGGGGTCTGGGGTCTGTTTGTCGGCATAAAGGAAGGAACAGAAGGAGGGAGACAGGGTGGGGAGAGAGAAAGAGGAAAAGAGAGCGAGGGAGAGTGGCAACTGGCCCTGACCCTAACCGCCCCAGGGGACCTGCTCGGTGCCTCCTGAACCCTGGCCAAGAGCACCGGGAGGCAGAGCCTTCGAGGAAAAGGCCACAGCTCTGGGCCTCAGGTGCTCCACACCTTGGCTTCAGGAGAAAGCACACTGCCCTGAGCCTCCACGTCCTTGACGATGTGTCTTCTGCTGCATTAAAAGTTTTGTCGCAGGAGTCCAAGCCCAGGCCCCATGTGAAATTGGCACCAGAGTTCGCACCTCACTCCGAGGCTGGGCAGCAGCCCTGGGAGCAGCCTGGCCCCGCTTTCGGCTCTCCAGGGTGCTTCCAGCCCAGGCCGTGAGGACACACTTGGCTTGGAGGGAAACAGCACCGTTCTGCAGAAGTTCACCTGCCCTGCACCTGCGCCTCCCGCAGCCCGCCAAGCCCCGGGGGTCACGGTGAAGGCTGTGCAGTCCCGGCAGGACTTCCCGTGATAAGGTGCCACTACTTAAGGTCCTTATCTGTTCTTCTTGTGATTGTCTTCCTCAAAATCTCCCTTATTTGATACCACAGACAAAAATTAACTCAAAATGGATCAAAGACAGAAACATTAGAGTTAAAACTATAAAACTCTCAGAAAACATAGGGGAAAGCTTCACAACCTTGGATTTGGTGATGATTTCTTGGATATGACACCAAAGGCACAGGGAAAAAAGAAAAATAGATAATTTAGACTTTATCAAAGTTAGAAACTTTTGTACATCAAATATATCAAAGAACACTATCAACAGAACCAAAGGCAACCTATAGAACGGGAGAAAATACTTAGAAATCATGTGTCTGATGGGGTGTCCTGAATATGCAAAGAACTCAACAACAGAAAACAACCAGTTTAAAAATGGGAAAAGGACTGTGTTATGGACTCAGTGTTGGCGTCGCCCCCAGATTCACGTGCCGAACCCTGGCCCCGCGCTGGACGGCTCCGTGGAGGTGGTGGTGATGGTTGCACAACAGTGTGAACGTGCTTAACGCCCCTGAACTGTCCGCTTAAAAATGGTTACGATGGCAAGTTTATGCTAAGTATATTCTACCACGTTTTTTTAAAAAGACGCTAATGTGCTAGTCTGCTTAACCTCACAAGAGAAATGCTGTGGTACTGCAAGAATTAAAAAACCTCCCTTATTTGAGATTGTCCAGTTGCCTAAAGAAGGAGGAATAAAGTCCATCTGAGCTCAGACTCCATGGAGTTGGCTGTCCTGTGTGACAGGGGAGGAGGGACCACAAGGACTGGCCCTTCCCGAGGACAGCCCTGCCAAGGCTGACGAGCTGTGAGCTGCACTGCCCTGACCCTGAGCACGTCCCCGACACCAACCTCCAGGAATGGCTCTGAGGCCCGACAGCTGCAGAATCAGAATTTTGGAGAAGTCACAATGTGGTTTGCAAACCAGAAGCCACCAGCGGGAAGTGAGCATTTCCCAGCAGCGGGTGTCCAGGGCCCCTCCAGCACCTCGACTTCAGGAGTGGGGGACTCTTCCGAGGGGCTCCTCGGCTCCACCTCCCACCTCTGCTGCCCTGGAGGCCCCAGCCCTCCCCTGCCAGCGCCCCCGCCGCTGACCGCACAGCCGGTGATGGTGCGTTTGGCCGGTACGGGGTTTGAAGGAAAGAATAATTCAAGTCCCCTCTGTCCCCTACCCCCTCCCCGGGGCCTCCCAGCCTGCACACAGCAGGCACCTGCCCCCTGCCTGGGGTGTGAAGCAGCCCCAGAGAGCAAGTGCCCTGTCCTGCCCGTCCTTCCGCAGTCACCCTGGGTGCCCACCTCCCACACCAGCCCCTCTCTCACTTTCTTTAAATGTTTTGTGTGGTTTCTTGACCTTCCCAGTTCCTACACTCCACGCTAAAGGCCACAGAATGGTGTGGCCAATGCTCCAGGCCCCAACCTGGGGACCCGCCCAGTCACCACCTGCAGCAAGGGGCCAGGCAGATGGGCTGGGGGAGACGGGGAGCCCAGGGGCTGTCCCCACACACAGAGGCCCCTACGGACCCTCCTCTCCACGCTGCACCAGGAGAACCTTGTCCACTTCTGCGTGGCTGCCGTGGCCTGTGTCTAGTGCAAGTTTCCTGGGTTGCGGAAACCCCCAGCTGGGCGAGAAGGCCGACGCCTGGGCCTAAAGGGCGGAGGTGGACCAGCTCCCGGGCCAGCCTTCCCACTGCGGCTCTGCTTCGCTCACCGAGACCACCACTTCAGTGAGTCTAGTGTCCCTGTCAGTCTCCAGGAACCAGCCTGAGAGGACTGGGGGGGACTCCCTCCACGTGCCTGGCCTGGTGGGGGGGGTGGAGGGAGAGGAGTTGGGGGTCCTGAGGAGCCCAGTAGAGTCAGCAGAAAGATGGCCCAAGCCTGGGGACAGGGGACTCTGTGCACCGTGCAGGCCCCTCCCTGGAAATGGTGGGGTGGGGGCTCCCAACACCAGGTGACCCGTGCTTTGCTCACAGGAAGCCCTTCTCTAGGTCCAAGAGTGTCAGAGGGAACAGACCTGGTGTCCCCATCCCTGGAAGGACAGGTCCCTGACCCCAGTGCCCCTTCACCGCACCCTGGGGACCGAGTCCGTGGGACAGCCTCCCATCGGCTCCCACCCCTGACGCCCCCATTCTGGGCCATCCCTGCAGTGGCTGAGTGATGGGGTGGGGCTGGGTGACCACTGTGCACTCAGACGCCACAAGATGGGAGAATCAACACTCAAAGTTTGAGGCAAAATGCTACCGGCCTTGGGGAGCAAATTCTCTTTCATTTTCCAGATGGCTCCTTTTATTGCCTACTGAGAAATTATTTGAATCTCTAGTTGTTTGAAACTTTTTTCATTTTTCTGATATTAAGAAATTGAATTCCCAACCAGAGCAGCTCATAGTCAGGCGAGAGCATATTTTCTCTTTATAATTCACCACTTGGCCTTTGGGAAGGGGGGGTGCCCAGACTCCCCCAGACCCCACCCCAGCATCAGGTGCCTCTGCAGAGCAGCCAGGGGGCAGGGATCACAGTCCTTCAGTCTCCTCCCCGTCTGGAGACAGGGTCCAAGGACACCACGGGGCCTCCATCTCAGCCCCAGAGCTCCAGCCCAGAGCTGTCCAAGCATCTGGGGCCACCCGCCCCTGCCTCCAAGACCTCGAGCTCATGGAGGGGTCTGCCCATGAGTCTGTGGGTGGGTCCCTCTTCCCTCAGCCTCCATGTTTCTTCTACATTCTGAGCAGTTGGCAGCAAATACTAACACATCTGATCCTCTCCACAGCCCCTCCAGCCAGGCTGTAATGCAGATGAAGCTCAGAGAGGTCCAGCATCGTGCCCAAGGCCACACAGCTCTTTAGCGATGGTCTGACTCCAGAACCAGCCCCTGGGTGTGCAGCCAAGGGGCAGCTGGACAAGTGGTGAGGGCCAAGAGATGAAAGCACATGCCGAGAGCGACCCCAAGGGCCCGGCACAGGGCTCGTGAGGGGAAGGGGTGTAGCGGGGGTGGCCATGGGACTCCGAGTGCTGTCACGAGGCACTTGGACGTGTCCTGCAGGAGATGGAGCCAGGAAGGAGAGGGGCTCCACGTGGTATTCTTCCAGCCACTGCAAGTGTGACAGGGGCCTCAGGCAAGCACAAAGGAACGCAGGTGACACCAGAGAGGGGAGCTGCCTGGGGGGCCACAGAGAATCCCACCTGGAGACGTGTTGTCTTTGAGCAGCCAAGGGACAGCCCCAGGCTCAGCAGAAAACAAGGCTTCGGGGTTTTCATAAATTGAAAACCAAACTTTAGGCTCCAGCCCCCATGGGTAAAGTTTTTCTGGGAATTAATTCCTGAGATAAATTGTTTTGGAATTGTTTGGTCCATCTCTTCTAAGCCCCAATGTTTTTCTGATTAGACATTTTCATCTAAATAGACCCGGCGTCTGGACGGCACCTCAATCCCGGCAGTATTGACATCTGCCAGGCCCGGTGGTTTATGGGGAAAGGATGAGTTCCCTGCCGATGGCTTCGCTCAAATCGAGCCGTGTTCTCGGTGAAATGAGAAGAGGCCACAGCCGCGTGGGGAACGTTGCTGGCTCGACTCCACAGCTCCTGCCAGCCACGGGGCTGAGTTCAGCCAGGGTGAGGGGCACAGGGTGGGGGTGGAGGGGGGCTGATCCTCAGCAGGGGGGTCTGGATGGGAGGGGGCCCCCAGGGACAAGGACCCTGGTCATGGGAAGGTTCTGCTGCAGCCAGGTGGAGGGGGCTCTGAGAAATGCGGTTTAGCGGGGCACACACCTGCCCTGGAGCACGAGGTGGGTCTCAGAGCCCAGGTGCACAGACCGGCCTCCTGTACCCACAAAGTGACCCGCCACAAGGTGGGCCACGCCGCCCCCGGTTCCTGCGCTCTGAACATTTTCTTTAAGGGCACGATTCTTGGTGAGAGAAAAACCAATCAGCAAAGTGCGTAATGAGTCTGAACAAAAGACGTGCCCACTGCGTCCCACGCACGCAGTGGATGGAGGGCTCAGGGCCCGGCACGGGTGGGCTGCCCTGGGGAGGGGTCCCCTGCAGACCCTCAGCTTCCTCTCCACCCCAGGGGGATGAGCTGCCCACCTCGCGGGATCCCAGGAAGCACAGGTAAGGCCACATCTTTCCAAAGTGCCTTGTCAACAACACAGGACCCAACGAAGGCAAGGGCAGGAGAGGGTGGGAGCCCTGAGCCTCCCACCAGGAGCCCGAGGCAGCCCAATACCAGGAAGGTCTCGTGCCCCAAAAAGTGCAGTTCAGAAAATACTGACTGTAGCTTTCCCTTCTGGGAGTCAAACACACATTGACGATTTAAAGGCTCTGAGAAGTTCCTCGGGTAAAAACGAAAGTGGAAGGAAGGAAGGAAGGTAGGATGGGTGGGAGGTGGAGGCGGGCAGGGAGGGTCGGGGTTCGCTGTCCAGGGCAGGGGTGTGCCCCCTGGGCTCCAGGCCTGGTGGCAGCCCCCCACCCTCATGCAGAACCCTCTGTTGCTGCAGCCTGACTGTCTGGGGCATCACCACAGACGCGACAGAAATCACTGTGATTTCCAAGGGCACATCTGACTCCGTGGTGCTCATCCAAGGACATGGGTCCCACCAAGTCCTCCCAACGAGGGGACACATTGGGGTGACTTGTACTTGGGAAAAGGCCACCTGCGGAGGCACCAGACACCCAGTGCTCCTGCTGTCTGTGAATCCATGACGGTGCCTGGATGTGTGCAGCCTGCAGCGAGGGGAAACTGAGGGCCTGTCCTGGAATCAGCCTGCGGAGAGAGCTCAGGAAGTCTGAGGCCAGGGCTCTGAAAGGAGGATGCTTCTGGGAGCAGGAAAACCTTGTTCCTGATTCCAAAGGTGGAAGTAGAGCACATCGCCACCTCCCTGATCCTCCCAAATGCCACCAGACACCCCTGGGCCCCCTCTGCCCTCCGACCACTGTGCACCAGAGGCACCAGGACCCCATCGAGCTCACAGCAACCTCTGGCCTGCAGCCTCAGGCCCGCCTCCTGACGTGTGGCCAGCTCACCTGTGGCAGGTGAGCCCGTGGAGGGCGGGGCTCATCAGGGTTTGACAAGGCTCTTCGGCAGCTCGCAGGCTGTTTCCTTGAAAGGACGTCAGCGGCCTCCCCACCTGAGGAGGAACGACACAGGACACAGGGCAGCTGCACCGGCCACAGCACCCGGCTCCCGCTTGTTTCCGTTTCATTTTTTTAAATTCTACAAGTAGTTAATCCAGAGAGCAAGCAGAAAGGATTCTCAGAAAGGCCTCTGAGGGCAGGAAGGGCCACGCGGTCACTCTGAGCTCGACCTGAGCACTGCTGTATCCACGGTGAGCCCTCCCTCCCGTCGGGATTCCTAGCTGGGGAAGGACACCACCCGGGGCCAGCTCCCGGCTGCAGGGACCAAGAGAAGCCGGGGGAAAGCCCCCAGGATTGGGCTGCAATGGGGCTGTGGGGTCTGCACAGCACCCCAGCCTGGATGGAGGTCTCTGCTCAGGATGAAAAGAGCTCCCCGCCCCCATCGCCCAGGGCTCAGCTGCTCTTCTTTGTGGGAGAGGGACGCACCCCAGACCCTGACCTCAGACCCTTCTGCAGACAGCCCAGCACCAGTACGGGGACCCCTGAACAAGGGTCCAGCCTCAGGACAGCTTTTGGCAACTGGAGGGGCCAAGGTCAACCCCGAGGGCCTGGTCTTCTCCATCCTGAGCTTGTCCCTTACCTCCACCTTGGAGATCTAATCCTTCTGCAGGATGCAGGTCTCCTTCCCCAGGGGCGAGTTTTGAACATGAACTTGAAGGCAGGAATCAGCAAAGGCGATGTGCTGAGGGAAAGGGAGGAAAACGTTCCGGTTGCTGCGCCCAGGCAAGAACTTGGCACCAGGGGAGATGCTGTACCCCAGGAGCGTCAGGGTCACGCCTCCCACCCAGCCCCTCTCCCCAGGTCAGCGTCCCGTCACGTTTACCCCAACACAGATGCAAGAGGAATCCCAGGGCTGGAGTTCACCAAAGCTTGAACGTGAGGTATCGGAGATTCCGAGGCAGGACGCAGGGCTGGGCACATCCCAGGGCGCGTTCCCAGAGCTGCGATAGCTGCGAACCCTTCCCTCCCACCCACCACAGGAGAGGTCCCCCTGTCACCTCCAGGAAGCTTCTGAATCCCCCCCTCGGGGACCGCTCCCGCCTCCCTGCTCCGTCCTCTCATCGTGGATGAGGACGCGGAACCAGACCTGGCGCTGTCTGAGGTGCGCTCCCAGCAGCTCGACCTCAGACCACCGTTCCCTCATGTCCAGTCATGTGTCGGGGGCCTGGACGTTTCCTAAGAGCCAGCCCACCCCCACCCGGGGTCTGGCCTCGGCCTAGGCCACAATGTGACCACTCTCGACTTTCCAAAAGCTCCTGCTTTAGATAGCCTCCCCGCAGACGGGAAGGACATTGATTAAAACTCACTAGATACAAATCAGATAAAAGCCACAAACAAATGCCTTACTCATGCCACACCTGGGAATTCGACAGAGACGTCTGGACCGCGCGTCTCTTTCTGACCGAGACTGACTGTGAGAGCGATCACACATAGCACAAGCTCGTGTGCATGGCGTCACCTTGCCAGGACGCCTGCGCCCATCAGAACTGTGACAAGTTCATTAGTACCTTTCCCTGAGCCCTCAGGAGGGGCCACTGGAAGGCCCGGCCTGCCACTCCTGCCCACAGAGGCCACCCGCCATGTGACCTAAGCCACCGCGTGACGCCCCTTCAAGTGTGTTCGGCTCAGGAAACACAGCGACAGCCACAAGCACATCTTTCACTGGTCGCCTTCTCAGAGGCGTCCACCATGCCCAAGTGAGCCCAGACCAGGTGCCTGAAGGTCAATAATAGCAGCAATTAGTGCAGACGGTCCCCACTTTGCACAGCGCTGACCCGCATGGGTCTCAGCACAGTGAGTCAGGTAACGCCGGTCCCCCAGCGGGGCGGGTCCCAGCTGAGACAGCCCGTCCACCATGCAGACTCTGCTGCCGCCCCCTGCACACGTCACGGACAACACGGGGCATCAGTCCCCGTGAGCACTCAGGCGTTTCTCTCCACGCCACCGTGACTGGCCCCGGAGTGTCTGTCCCCAATTTACAGATGAAGAAACAGAGCACACCTTCATCCAAAACCGCAGTCTAACAGGACAGACCTTCCCTCGTGCCATGGAAAACACAAGCCACAGAGTCACAGAGAAACGAACCACGTGGTGCTTAGACTTTTCTTTGCTCAATTCATTGAATATGGCAGATTATAACTGCACGTATTTGCGGGTACAGAGTGATGCGTGACGTGTGCCCCATGGGGAAGGACGGACCCACGCTGGTGCACACATCCGCCACCCCACACTCAGCTCTCACGCCTGCTGCCCTGAAGCCTCGTGCCCTTTGACCCTCGCAGCCCCGGCGACACCATCCTGCTCTCCGCTTCTTGAGCTCGGTTGTTTCAGAGTCCACCTGCGGGTGAGGCAGCAGCACCTGTCGTCCTGTGCCCGGCTTATTTCACCTTAGCGTTATGCCCTCCAGGTGCACCTGGGTAGTCACAGATGACAGGATTTCCCTGTGTTTTCAGGCTGACTAGTGTTCCCGGTGGATATACAGCACGTTTTCTTTATCCAGTCACCCATCGAAGGACCCAGGTTGATTCCCCAACTGGGCTGTGTAAGTAGCACTGCAGCGGATGTGGGTGCAGGTCTCTTCGACAGACTGATTTCAGATCCTTTCGATGTGTAGCCAGGCTGGGACTTCTGCATCTAAATGTTTACACCTTCGAATGTAAGCCCCAGTCTTTCAAGATGGAATTTAGCCTGCTGAGTTCTTTGGTTAATTTTCTACATCAAAACCATAACTTTCAAGAATTTTCAAAGTACTAGATGCACATTTCACAATTGACTCGGGCAGTCATGGCAGGGATCAGTTGGGAGGAGTCGTCTCCGTGAAGAGGGAAACTGAGGCTCAGCTGCCTGCCGCAGGTGCCGCAGCGCTTCCTCCGCCCGCTCTCACGGACCAGCTCCCGCTGCCGGAGTTTGTCCCGAGGCTCTGTGGATAATTGAAGGTTCAGAACAATCAGAAGTCAACTAAAATCAGGATCTGTTATTCTGAATAATGCATTTCATTCCAAACCTCCAGGTGACTTTATGGAGCCACATGCACGTGAGTCGGCCTCTCTCGCCCTTTCCAGTTCTCTGGGGCACAGCTCTTCAGGAAGACGGGGCGTGCGGCACCCCGAGATTCTCCGAGCGTGAAGACCCTCACATCCCTACCTCTCAGTAATCCCACCATTAATTCGAATCATTCAATGACAGGCTTGAAAAGGCACACCAAGTGTCTTTGGGTCTGGGCGAAGATTGAATCGTTTAACCACAGCCCCGGGCCAGCGGCAGGGTGCGACTGGCCTCCTCTGCAGTCTGGTCTCGCCTGGAAAGCTGGGCAGCTGCTGCCAGCACGTTTGACCGGGACAAGGCCATCCTAATGATTCAGATCAGCTCTTCCCACAGATTTCATAATAAGCAATCAATTCCTTTGATAGGATTTAAAGACAAAGAAAAGAGCTTATTAAATCAAGTTAAGCCTCTGCCATCGAGCGCTGGTGCGGAGGAGGCGCGTCCAGCCCTCTGTGCAGCCGGCGTGGCAGTGAGGTGTCAGGCCCTGTGATCACAGCTCCTCTCCATCTGTGTGGAGACGAGGGGGCCCACACTTGGGGGCAGCCTGCGGGTCCTGCTCCTGCCTGTGGGCTGTCCCTTCCCCTGGAATTTCCCTCTGGATCCCGTCACCTGCTGCACAGCCTCATACCCGGGAGGTGTGCCACCTCTCGGACACTGCTCTGGGTCCCCCGGCAGAACCAGCAGCCCGTCTGCACTGCAGGTTCACAACCCCCGTGTGGTTCCCCTCGACACCCGAGCACTGGCTTTGCTTCTGGATGCCGAGGCCCTGGCTGGACGTGGAACCTGCTTCCCAGGCACAGTGACATGCTCACTCTGGGACATGGTCCTCAAGGCCATGACCAGCCCGGAAGTCAGTGGAGCATCAGCAGGGCGGCACGGGGCAAGGAGGCCATGTCCTGAACAAACACGGCCTGCCTGCCTGTGGTCTGTGGAGGCCACCAGAAGGGCACTTGACACAGGCCTAGCTCCAGGCGGGTCGCGGCGAGATGAGGCTCAGGGAGCGGGTGGTCCTCATGGCAGGAGTTGGCAAATGGGGGCCCCCGGTGGCAGGTCTCCTCCCAGCTTGCCTTCCAGGGTCCACGCCTGGCATGCACACCCACCGGGCACATGGAAGGGGCAGCTGCTGGCGTCCGGGCAGGAGGGAGGAGGTGGGAGCCGGAGGGGGAGGGCAGCGGGGCCTCCACAGGGGCCTTTATTTCCACAGGTCCCTGCAGTGACCTCATCTATGTCATGGAATAAAGACAGGAGGTGACATTACTGAGACTGGCCGTGGACGGGGTGTGTCACGAGAGGGTCTCTGTGGGCCTCAATGAGGAGGCTGCCTCAGGGCCCCTGCGTCCCTGCTGTCCTCCGGCCTCATCCTGGTCACACCCACTGGGATGCAGCATCAGGACCGCTGTGGAGCTGACGCAGGTGTCCCAAGGTGACAGCACGGCTGGTCAAGGGCCCTGTGCTGACCCCTCCTGAGACACCCCCTCCCACGGACGCCCTCACATCGCCGCTGGTCCTGTCTTGCTGCTGGGATCGGATGGCCTCTTCCAGGCACTGCAGGCGTCCCTGTGACTCCAGCCAGTGGTCGTGGAGCCCCTGCCATGTGGAGCCAGCAGCAGGACAGGGCAGCAGCTCCAGGCTGTGTGGAACATGGAAGAGCCTGGCACCTACAGGACACGAGACATCGCAGGGTCCCCCTCGCAGTGCCCACGGCCTGGTGCTCCACGGCCCACTCGTGTCTCAGTGGGAGGACCGTCTTTGACTAATCGGTAATTTCATCATCTGTTGCACTTGACACGGGCCTGGTCAGCCTCGTCCACATCTGTCCCTGTTCCCCTGCGAGGCGCCTGCCCAGAAGCCCCATCAGTGTCTGCTGAATGGATGAGGGACGTGGCCAGCACCAGTCCCTCAGACCCGTGTCTGGGAGCCGTCATCTACACTGCAGCCGTGTCCTTCCCTGGGCAGCAGCACAGCCATCGTGTCCCCACAGCGTCCTCGGGAAAGCTCTCCTGAAATGCGAACACCTCCCTTTCAGAGAGAGCCTGTCTTTCCCCCATCGTGGCTGGAGGCTCGGCCCCCATGTCTCTGCAGCCAGGTCACCTAGGCAGTGTGGAGACACCCGGGGACACCAGCAGACAGAAAGGCACATTCCCGCTGCCAGGTCCTCATGGTCCCTCAGTGACGCTGCTGGACTCAGGCAGGCCGTCTGGGCTGTGGCTGCTGCTCCGGGGCCACCCACAGCCACGAGGACTAGTCGGGCCTCTCGGCCTGTCCCACCTTCTTCTGTGCTGGGAGATTGGACGGCCTTGCCACCTTAATGTGGACAATGCACTCTGGCTCAGCACAGGTGCCTGCAGGCCTGGGAGCCAGCCTGGAGGGGTCAAGTGCAGGTGCTGCCTGCTACAGCTTCTCCACCTCCGGCTGGTCCTCGCCCCAGTGATGGCACAACACCGAATCGGAGCCTCAGACCAGCTCCCGACGTGATTGGCGGGGCCGGGGAGGGCGGCAGTTAGACTCGGCAGTGTCGCCCACATTGCACATTGCAGGGCGACTGCAGCTTAGGCACATGCTCAGGTGAGCACTTGCACCCCCAAGTCGTGCAGTTGTGTTACCTGGCGGGGCATCCACCTGCCACCTGGAAACTTCCCCTGGCCCGGCCGAGGCCTGGTCCTGGCTCAGGCTTGGGGGCCCGGGAGGGGTCAGGAAGCTCGGGCAGGATCCCTCCTAGGCCTGCACTCGGCCTCATCCTGGGCAGGACAGCTGAGCAGAGCGCTCAGGTCCCGTTTTGTGGGCACCCAGTGGCTCCACCACCACCATCCAATGAGGCTGCTGGACAGCGAGGGCGTTGGGGGGGCCACGCCTGTGTGAGGGGCAGGGGAGGAGAGGGAAGGACCCAAGGAGGGGTCAGGACTCCACTTGCAGTGGACAGTGCTGTGATTTCAGTAAATTTGCCGTGTCATGTTGACACGTGGTGCAGTGGTTTCAAGACGTCGCCCAGGACCCTGGATCGGGAGGCCCCAGTGAGACCTGTCCTCGGCCTCCCGCGGAGCTGGAGCCAGTGGGCTCTGGGATTTGGAAGCCAGGCCGAGCACCTGGTGACACATGAGCCCTGTCCCGGGGCTGCGGGCCCGCTCCTCATCTCGCTCCTGTGGACGTGGTGCTGGCTCAGCTGGGTCAGGACCCCAGGGCTGCCCCGGGGCTGGTGTTTACAGAAGGAGCTGCCCCTATGTGTGCCTGGGGGGCCAACCAAGGGGTCCCCTCTGCAAATTCTTTCCATCGCCCCCCACAACAGTCTCTCCACCTGCCTCTGTCAGTCTCCACGACCCCCATGACAAGGGACTTGAGGGTCCCAGCTCTTCAGGAGAGGAAACTGAGGCACGAAGAGCTGGAGGATCTTGCCCAAGGGCTGAGGTTCTCTGCTGGGCCTCAGACCCCCATGAGAGTGCCGGCAGCACTTCCCAGGGGGAGCCTGATGGAGCCACCTGCCCGGCTATGGACGCTGGGCCAGACGGGTCCTGACCCAGGCCAGCCTCAACTCTCCCGAGGGACAGCCACATGGACAGCGTCCTCAGGAGAGGCCAGCAAATGGTGGCTGCAGTCTGGACGGAGCATTCTGGATCCTGCCTCTGAGACAGTCTGTCCTGCTCCAGATCCAGGGCCCTCGTGGGGTTGGTTCCCCACACCCCTGAGCTCCAGCCACTGAGGACAGCACCTCCCAGGGACACCAGAGAGCCTGAGCAGACCCCAGCTGGCCAAGCAGGCCACATCTCAGGGCCTCAGTTTCCCCAACTGAACAATGAGGGAATGGCCTGGAGGGCTCCACAGTGGCCCGCCTTGGTCCACAAAGCCCCTTCAGTTGGCCCCTGACCCAGGGTAGGGGCCCTTCCCCGTCATATTACAGGGTCAGCACCTGGGTCTGCAGTGTCATCTGCTCAGAGCCTCTCGGGACAGGAAGGGACAGCAAAGACACTCCAGCCAGGCCTCCAGGGTTTCAGACAGGGACGCCGAGGCCCTGGGAGTGGGGTGATCACCAGGATGGCCCAGCGAGTGAGTGACAAGCCCCCCACCCCACCTCGACCTTCAAGGAGCCCCAGGTGGACAAGGGCGGGTAGCCTCGGCAGCCCCTCTCGGGAAACCAGCCCCGGGGAAGGAAGGGGACACTGGACAACGCGGCCCAGGGACAGCAGACCAGAGTCATCCACCCCGTAACCGCGTCCTCCATTCCCAGCTCAGAGCCCGGCCTCTCTGCCCCATCTCCAGCCTCCACCCAGAGATGGGATCAGACGGGGCTTACGCGGGCCCTGAGCCCTGCTTGTAGGACCACGGGGTCCATCTTCCCTGGACACATAAGGGGGTCTCCATCACACACCTGGGGACAGCACAGGGCAGAGCAAGACCCTGGCCTTTGCTGAAGCCTGGATCCAGCCATGCAGCAGCCCACGGCTCCCCTGCAGTGCCAGACCTGGAACCTGGACAGTGGAGATTCCAAGGAGCAGGCTGAGTGGGACCAGAGGCCAGACAAGGGTGCCCCTGTGGGTGCAGACGGGGCAGTGCCAGCGGCGTCGGGCCCTGGAGAGGGAGATGACCCCAAGCTGGAGCCACAAAGTGGAGTCCCCGCCCCCAGGGCACGCTGCCCTGAACTCCCAGGATAGAATCTCTCTGCTTCGAGTCCAGGCGGCTCTGGTGCCTGCTGCCCGGAGAGGACTGGGCTGAGGTGGTCACATGAGGGGCCTTCGATGCGACAGGAGAGACCAGACTTCACCCCAAACACGGAGAAGAACAGAACGCCTGTCACAGAGACGAGCTCAAAGGTCTGAGGTGGCTGCTGAATCTCAGCTCCTGGAGGCCCACCGGGTCCCCGGCAGCAGAGACAGGGGCAGGCAGGGAGCGTCCTGGGACACCGTAGGGGTGGGTGGGCTCAGCCTCCAGCCAGGCCACTGCTGTCCTCCCCAGCTACCAACCTAGGGTCAGGCCCAGATGAGGAGCCAGGCAGGCCAGTACAGACCTCCCCGAGGAGGTGGCTCAAAGCTGTGAATGGGCAGGTGTCGGAGACCAGAGAGGGGCCAGTGCCACCCGGACAGCTGAGAAGGAAGCAGAATGCAGGACTCGCCTGGCCTCCCCGCCCCTGTCCCTCCGTCGTCCTCTCCCTGGCCCCTCCAGGCCCTGCACGTCCAGGCCCTGTGGTACACACAGTAGTCACGACTGTGTCCTGCCCGGGCCACAGCCACCCCACCCATGTCCTCCCCGTCCATCAATGCGGCCAGTGCCGTCTGCCCTGTCGACCCACAGGAGGAGCCCCTCCACCCCCGTCACACACCTGTGGCCTCACCACCCCTCCGGCCTCCCTCCCGGGCCCTCTGTGTGCAAAGTCACAGGTACGCTCCCTGAGCGCACGCTGCGCTGGGTGAAGTCACGCGGCCACGTGAGGCTGGTGCAACTACAGGCCCTGATGGAGGGAAGAGGGGACGGGGGGTTGTCCAGATCATGCAGTGTCAATGCCACCCACTATACCCTCATCTACCCTCCCTACGCCCAAAGCAGGAGTGGGCCAGCAGCCAGCAGTGTCACGTCTCAGCCGATCCCAACCCCAGCCGTCCCCCACCCTCCTTCCATAGCCTGGGACCACCGCCCAGTCCAGCCCAGCCCTGACCAGCCCCTCCTGCAACCCCCTGCCTGTGGACAGCTGCCCCTTAAATTCAGAGCCACCCTCAGAGGCCCTGCACCTGCCCCAACTCCTCTTCCTCCCACAAGCGCCTGCACACACCTGCCACCGGCTACACCCATCCCACAGCCACCCTCTCCAGGTGTGCAGACACCATCCCTCACCTGCTCACAGATGCCCAGCCAAGTGTCTGTGGTGCAGAGAGGCCAGTGTGGCTGGGGAGGCAGGAGGGAGGGGGACGGCAGACAGGCAGGGGCTGGGTGTGCAGATCAGCATCGAAAGCCGGACCCCAGACCAGCAGCAGCAGCATTTGTGAGACTTGGCAGAAACGCAGATGCTCAGGCTTGCCACATGCCAAGCAGATCAGAAACTCCAGAGGTCGGGCCCTGCACCTGGTGCAGGAGACGGAGCCACTGGAGGAGTCGTGGAGAGCCATCCTCTGAGGGAGATGGAGCCTGAAGGGTGGCGTCCGTCTCCATGGACCTGCGAGGCTCCCGCAGGAGTCCGGGTGGGAGGGGGCACTGGGAAGGAGGCGCAGCTGTCGGCGCCGCACTCGGTGCAAAATGCGGAGTCTTCCCTGCGGGGAGCTGAATAGCCAAAGCCTGAAGCCAGGTGCTCCCCATCACTCCACGCTCCAGTCCTCCTCCAGGAATCCAGGCCATGGGGTCTCCAGGCCCTGGCCCACCATTAGGCCAGCTCACAGCAGCGTGTGCCCCTGCCGGCACCTCGGTCGTGGGAAGCGTGCAGCTCTGGGCATGTGGAGAGGGTGCAGCCATGGCAGCTTCTGACGTGTGGGCCGAGGGTGGCAGAGCACGGTCAGGGTGGACAGCCCGAGCTTCCAGCCTGAGCAAGGGAAGGATGGGGCTGCCTCCCGCCCAGAGGTGCGGTGTTCAGGGAAAGTCACAGGCAGCCGTGGACCGCCACGTTCAGCCTGGAGTTCAGGCACAGAGTGGAACCGACTCTACACACCATCGGAATGAACAAGAGCCCAGCCATGGTGCCAGATGCAAGACCAAACGTGACGTCAGCGTCCGCCCTGCACCAGCAGCCGAGGCCACAGCGGTGCTTCTAGAGACGCCACTGACACAACAGAGAAGAGACGAAGATCCCGACGGCAGAGCTTAGACGGTGGCGCAGCTCTGTGGCGAACGCTGAGGGCGCAGCAGGGCTGGGCCAAAAAGACCGTCGGTGCCCATGGAAGACGAGAGGTCTCCTCGGCCGTCCCCAAACAGCCTGACACAGGCACAGCAGGGACAGGCTCAGGCCACCTAAACAGCTGAAGGCAGGAGAAGCCGAGAGACCCGAGAGGATGAACAACGGTCCTGCCTGGGCCAGACGCCAAAGTCCTCCTTGGTCTCCTAACGGCAGCAGAGCCCAGAAACCAGCCGGCACCAGGAGACCCGGGAGTGGCCGGACTGCCTTCAGAGCCAGTTGACGGCAGGTCACATGGCAAATGATGCAGGACCAGTAACAAAGAGAGAGTGAGACCAGCCCCCATGAACACCACCAATGACACCTCAGATGGACTAAAGAACAAAATGGGAAAAATGTGTTAAGTATCTAAAAGAAAAGACGCCTCTTTATCACATAATGGGAAAGAGACTCTTTAGAATGTCACAAAAAGCAGAAACCACAGAAGAAAGGGTTCCTGCACCATCGACATTTTAGTCAGGGTTCTGCAGAGAAACAGAACTGGTAGGGGACATACACAAGAGACCTGTCATAAGGAATTGGCTGGGAAGTCCCAAGTCCTGCAGGGCAAGCTGGAGCCCAGGATGGTGTAGCTCCAGTCAGAAGCTCCCCCACATGGGGACAACGTCTGCTTTCCTCAGCCTGCTCATTTAAATGCTAACGTCATCCAAAAGCATCCTCACAGAAACAACCAGAACAATGTTTGACAAAATATCTGGGCACCCCAAGGCCCAGTCAAGTTGACACATAAAATTAAGCATCAGTCTCATGCTCCAAGGATTCAGTGTCATGGACTCCCAGCTAGGCAGGGTCTGTGTCTTGGAGCAGTGCCCACACGGGGAAGATCTCAGCTCGAGCAGCTCTCCTGCTGGTCTGAACCTGTTCTGTGGCCCACCCAGCCCCGGAGGCTCAATGGCTGCAGAGGACACATCATTCAAATGCAGACTCTGCTCATCCCAGGATGCTTTCACCTGCCCAAGGCCGTGGGCCCCACTGCAGAATCACAGCTGCTTCTGCCACCTGCCCCCAGCACACTGCCTCTGCTGCCCCAGCGCCATGTGCCCCATCGATTCCCAGCTTCCTACCACCCCTGCAGCATCCAGGTCCCTTGAGAGCCCAGAGAGTCATTGTTATTGAAGGAACGATGCAGCTGGAGTGACGTGGGGCCAAGCTGGGAGCATGGGTGCCCCACTGTGGACGGCAGACATTCCCTTCACCATAGGCCCTGGGCCTGGGATGCCCATGACAGTCACATTCCCATGGGCTGAATTGTGTCCCCCAAAATCCATGTGCTGAAGCCCTAACCCCCAGTGTCCTATATTTGGAGATGGGTCTTTACAGAGGTGATTAAGGTAAAATGAGGTTGCTAGGGTGAGCCCTGATCCAACAGGCTGGTGTCCTTATGAGAAGAGGAGATCAGGACACAGACTCACACAGAGGGACGATTGTGTGAGG
The DNA here is from genome assembly GCF_027409185.1 of Cynocephalus volans. NCBI lineage: Eukaryota > Metazoa > Chordata > Mammalia > Dermoptera > Cynocephalidae > Cynocephalus > Cynocephalus volans. Next base: position 1,469,259 of record NC_084471.1, on the reverse strand, counting down.
ACACAGGGAGAAGACAGCGTCTACACACCAAGGAGAGAGGCCTCAGGAGAAACCAGCCCCAGCCACACCTTGATCTTGGACCTCCAGCCTCGAGGACTGTCAGACAATAAGCTTCTGTAGTTCGAGCCGCCCGGTCTGTGGCGTTTGTTGCAGCAGCCCCAGATGCGTAATAGTGATGCACACATCCTTCCAGGCCACAGGACCCAGTGCAAAGCCCGTGGAGCCCAGTGGCACTGCCACCTGCGACCTGCCGCCCGCCCCCGGGAAGGACAACCCCACACTCGCCATCCCTTCCTGCCGTCCCTGTCTGCCACCGATGTTTCCCTTACAAAGAACTCACTCGCCAAAACGAGCCGCTCCCATGACAGAGCGAGGATCAGCCAGCAGCATCTGATAGCATCAGAACAAGCCCTCTACCTGTCACGAACGCGTATTCGTCTTTAAGGAACACGGTCCCAGAGCTGCAGAGCGCACGTACTGGTACTGTTCAGCTGCTGCTACTGACGGCTGCTTTTCCTTATCACTGTGTTTGCCATGGATGTCTTCGTTTTCCAAGGTGGTTGTGGGTGGGTAACAGGTATTCATCACAAGCTCCTGGTTACGTGACACACGTGCTCCCAGGAACAGAAGGCGGCTCTCTTAGGTTATAAAGTCATCCCGCATGCCACCTGCGCCATGGCGGGGACAGACGTCTGAGTCAACAGCAAGTCCTGCTCTGCAGGGGCGGGAGCCCTGAAGGCCCCACACGGCCCCCTGTAGCGGTGCAGGGGCGGCTGTCTCGGACATGGTCTCCTCCTAGACCCACCCGACGCCCCTCCTCTCTGACCCCCACTCCTTCCTGGCCTCTGCAGGCCTCCTAGGCAGCCTGGCACGGAAGGGTCCTTGAGGGATGGAAACAGATGAAAAACCACCACCAGTGGGGCCACAGGCCGCTGCCTGGGGTCAGATGGCCCTGGGGTTGAAATGCACCCTGAAGTTTCTGCAGATTCTGTCGATTCCGCTGATTCCGCCGATTCCGCCGTGCTTACCCCTGAGGTGATAACACATGCAGACAGCAGAGGGAAGTCCGCACCTCATCCCCAGCTCTACTCTGCCTCCTGGGTGCCTCTGGGGAAGTCGCTTTGCCTCTCTGTTCACCCATAAAGTGGGAGTGCCAGGAGCCCCGTCTCACACGGTCATTGAGGCCAACAGGCGTGTCTATCCACAGGAGCATGGGGACGGGGCTGGGCACACACCATGAGTGGGTCACACGCCATCAACAGTCACTGGAGGGCTCACCCCACTGAAGAGCCCGCCCAGAGCAAGGTCCTGAGAGCAGCAGCCCTGCCATGTTCCAGCACGTGGCCCAGGAGAGCTGCCTGGCACCTCTTTGCCTCAGTTTATCACCGGTGAACTGGGCTGCTAACTACTTGAGTACTTGTTTTCCTTTGTCTGATTATCTCATACTGATTGCCCTCAATAAACCATAAGCTACTTAAGGGAGGACCAAGATCTGGTCTGTCTTGTGCCTCCCTGCAGCCAGTGCCCAGAAGAGAGCCTGGTGCCCAGGACAGAGGAGCACACAAAATAATTACTGGTGGCATGGATGGACGGATGGATGGAAGAATGGGTGGGTGGACAGATGGGTGGGTGGGTGGGTGAGTGGGTGAGTGGCTGGGTGGATGGATGAGAGGCAGAATGGATGCATGGACAGTTGAATGGATGGGTGGATTTGAGTGGGTGGATGGATGGAAGAATGGATGAATGGATAAATGGATGGATAGACAGGTGGGTGGGTGGGTGGATGTGTGGATGGATGGCTGGGTGGATGGATGACGGATGGATGGATGGGTGGGTGGGTGGATGATGGATGGCTGGGTGGGTGGGTGGATGATGGCTGGGTGGGTGGGTAGATGGATGGCTGGTGGGTGGGTGAGTAACAGATAGATAGATACAGGTCAGTGGATGGCTAGATAGGAGGATGGGTGAGTGAGCAGACCAGTGGATAGCTGGAGGGAAGATGGTAGATGGGTGCTGGGTGGGTGCTGGGTAGGGTGCTGTCAGGGCTGATGGAAGAGGAAATGACATGCTCTTGTGGACCCAGAGAGCAGCATGAGGCGTGGAGGGGGTCCGAGGGCAGCTGGCTACTGACATTGCTGTTAATGCCAAACCTTCTCCACTGACCCAGAAGACCAGGGAATTGACAGGGCAGATTCTGGAAAACACCTGCTCCTGGTGGCTGGAACCTTCTCCAAGACGAAAAGGCTGATGATGGGGGAGCACTTTCCAGCTGTGTCAGGGACAGCAGAAGCGGTGCCACCTCCTCCTGGCTGCTAGTTCAGCCCTGCAGTGCCGTGGCCACGCCCCCCTGGGAGGGAACAAATGGCCCTGGTCTGCAGTGCCATGAATCGCGCCCCAGTGATGGGGTGACCCACACACACGAAGGGAACAGGGAATAAATAAACGTGCTAAATGTAGCTGTGAGGGACACTGACTGGGACGTGGTGATGATGAACCCGCGCGGCCTCACTCCACCGCGGTCCACAGGCGTGTTGGGGCAGGAATATGCTACAGATATTTATCATAAGACGGATGAAGCAAGCACGGACCACATTTTCTCAACCTAATCTGTGAAATCACTATGTGTGTGAAATAACAGCATTCCTGGGACAATCCATTCGGTGTGTTCAGACCACAGGTGTAGAGGTCATGAGGGTGGTGGCCCTGGGGAGTTTGGTGATGCAGGGGCAGTCACAGATTCCTCTAAGCCTATCAAAGCTGCCAAAGCCTTATGAGAGACACAGGAGCCCTCCCCAGCCGCACAGCCGCAGGACCCACGTGCACCCACCCCCTGCACACAGCGGAGCCCCTGCAGCCCGGGGCCTGGGGAAGCCGCCGCCGTTGTCCCAGGAACACATGGAAGTTGTGCCCTGAGGCTCCTGCCGCGGACAAGGGCTGAATCCAAGTCCCTGGCCTCCCTGCCCAGACATGCCCTTCTGGTGGTGGCGACAGAACTGACAACCGACCTTCCTCCAAATGAGCCAGGGAAGACCAAAAAACAGAGAACTCTGAGTGCTGAGTCCTCGCCCGTCCCTTGCCCTGGGACCCCCATGAGCCACGTGTCTTCCCTGGATCCTAGGCTGGGCCTGGGGAAGGGGCAGTGATGGCCACTCCCATGAGCGCCTCCCTCCACACTGGGGGGACCAGGCAGCTGAAGCATTCCTGGGACAATCGTGCACACTGGGCGTCAGTCAGGCCGGCCTGCTGGGGCCACAGGGTGCTGGGCCTGAGGTCTGGTCCGAGGAAGCGGAGGTTGCTGGGTCGGGTGGGATGTGGGTCTCAGGCAGACCACCCCTCTCTGGCTGTCCTCACCTTTTCCCCGGCTCCTACAGGATGAGGCCATGTGGGTGCCTCATCCTGCCCTGGGCCGGCCACATGGCTGGGAAGAGTCGGAGCTAGGAAGAGGCTGAGTATCCGGATGGTGGGAGCAACGGGGCCAGGGCCCAGGGGCCTGGGCAATGCGGGGTGTCTGGAGGCCAGAGCTCAGGCTGAGAGGCCGAGAGACGCTGGGGTGGTGGCTCAGATGGGCTCGCGTGCTCTCCCCTGCCCTCCCCAGAGCCCACAGAGGCCGTAGCCCAGCAGGAACACCCACCGGGAGGGGCCTCTGCAGCCCTGCCAGAGCAGCCACCACTGCCTGGAGCTGGAAGTGGAGCCACAGCACTGGCCAGGGACCCCTTGGCCTCCACAAAGACACAGCCCTGCTCAGGGAGGCTCCCACTGCTCCCTAATTGGGGAAATGACCCCACGTGTGACCCCTGCACCCCTTCCTTGCAGACACAATTGCACTGTGAGTTTAAATGTGCTCCACGGTCCACAGCTAATGTGGCATGTCAGGGTTTCTTGGTGGTAGTAGCGCTGCTGAAACTAAAGCAGATCTCCCTGTGGCACCACCCCCACGTGGACCAGGCAGAGCACCTCCGGGGACACAGCTGCTGAGTGCGAGCCACGCCTGTCCCCACATGGGAAATGGGGCCCGACTAGAGTCCCGAGTCCCTCCCAGGGCATGCCAGCGGTCTCAGGCAGAGCTGTTCTGGAAGGTGTCCCTGGCCCCTGACCTGCACAAATTCCATTTCCATGGGAGACACCTTCCCCATGACACTGGCATTTAGGGTCTCCATGCCTACGCCCGACAGGGAGACGACACTCACCAAGCAGAACTGCACTGCTGCTCTGTGAATGTTTGGGTCTGTGCACACTCTTACTGCCATATGTCCTGCCCCATTACTCAAGCACAAGACACTTGCATCCACAGTTTCGAGAGTGATTTGCCAAAAGAAAGACGTCTGCGATTTTTTTTTCCTGAATTGTTCCAGGCAAACACATTGCTACATCTTCCCCGCCCAGGCGAGCTGCATGTCTCTGATGTGCCTTCCATCTTTAGCGAGCTTGTTGCAAAAGCCTCAAAGTTCAGAAGTCCAAAATCAAGGTGTGGGCAGGGCTGGTTGCTTCTGAGGCTATGCAGGAATCTTCACAGCGCATATCAGGTCTGGAATCTGCTCTGGGCCTGTCCCAGCTTCTGGAGCTGCTGGTAATTCTTATGTTCCCAGGTTCATAGCAGTGGCGTGTGGTCAGGAATGTGGCAAGGAATGAATGCCACTCCTTGTCCTGAGCCCCAAGGTATGGAGTATACTATAAAGAAAATATATTTCATAGGGCCTAGTTTCTTGTACTTTCAGGTTTAGTCTAACTTCTTAAAAGTACATATAAAATGTTGACTTTGCAAAAAACAGGAAATTTTCCCCAGGCTATAGTCTCTGTTGTAAGATAAAAAAATGTAACACAGCAAGGTTGCTGGTTCAAAGACAGACAGGTTACGGATTGATATGGAAAGATACTGGGATGCTGTTGTGGGGAGGAGGAATGTTTGCCAAGATCAAGCTTTTGTTGGTGGCTCACTTACATTGCCTTGTGGAATGTCACTTTGCTTGTTTTACTGAATGTTACCAGCTTATATTGTTAAACTATAACCCCACCTATGTTCTCTTCCTATAACTTCCTGGTCTGGAGAATAAATGCAGGAAGAGAACCCCAATTCATGGTTAATTTCTCAAATGGAAGGAATGCCTCTCTCTTGAGGATTCCAAGAGATTAACCACCTTGGGGCTTCTCACTGCTCAAAAGAGATGGGTTTTGAGTAATCCTTTGCAGCTCTGTCACCCAGTGGAAGAGGGGTGACAAATCCATGGGAGGCAAAGCAACACCAAGGCCCCATGTCCCCTGGCATGCTCCCGCAGAGCAAGGGAATGGGGGTCATGGAACTCACAGAGAGACCACAGTGATTTAGACCAACAGCACACCGTGCCGTGTCCCTCATCTTACAGATGGGAGACTGAGGCAAAGAGTATCTCACTCCTATCCTAAACTTCCCACAGAATTGTGCACTGCCTCAGGAGAGTGCCCTGTTGGGTCTGCCCCATAAGACGTCTTGGCTGATATACAGATTGATGTCAACCCTACTTTACACATTGTGAAAGACTGGATGGATGGATGGATGGATGGATAGTGGATGGATGGGTGGATGGGTGGATGGAAGGATGGATGGATGGATGGTGGATGGATGGATGGATGGTGGATGGATGGATGGATGGGTGGATGGGTTGATGGATAGATGGATGGATGGATGGGTGGGTGGGTGGATGGATGGATGGGTGGATGGATGGAAGGATGGGTGGATGGATGGAAGGATGGGTGGATGGATGGACCAGATGATACCACCTCTACAGGAAGAAATGACAGAGCAGAAGGGAAAGAGAACTGCCTCCAGCCCACAGGCATATAGAGGCAAAGCAGCAGAGCCACATCCTGGGCTGGCAATGGTAACAGGACTTCTGATGTAGAGCAACTAGCAGGCAGTTGATGGTCCCCATCAAGCTGGTGCGGTATGGCTTGGGGACATCTGGCTGGCATTAAGTCACACATAAGCCTGGGAAGAGTTTTGAATCCCAGCTAGAATTAGAGGGCTGAGGGATGAAAACAATGCTAATAGAGATGTTTCCATGGGAGGAATGAGTCTGGACCAAGAAAGAAAAATAGAAGGTAAGGGGTGTCACACTGAAGTGCCTCTCAGCTCCCCTCGCAAAGGGTCCTCCAGTACGACTGCTTTACATGCATTAAAAAGTCATTCCAAGGGCCGGCCCGTGGCTCACTTGGGAGAGTGTGGTGCTGATAACACCAAGCCAAGGGTTAAGATCCCTTACCGGTCATCTTTAAAAAAGAAAAAAAAAAGCCATTTCACTGCTATAAGACAAAGGAAGTGGGCTTCTTCCTGAGAAGAATTAGGGATTCCAGGCTGCAGCAGCCAACACTAATCCAAGGAGAAGTACAAAGCATCTTTCAAAAGCAGAAGAGAAGCGAGGGTCAGTGAAGACCAAGGCCCCAGGCACATCAAGTCCCTGAGTGTCCAGAGCCCCGATAAGGACCCGAAGCCACAGGGAGACCTCACGGTCATCTGCAGAGAACTGACCCTCAGCCCCATGGGATGCAGAGGGGAGTAAGGCCCACCCCGGTCTCCAAGGAGCTCACAGTGAGATTGAGGACGGAAACTGCAGGAACATGAACTGCAACTTAATTCGGCAGAGCTTTCTGACTCAGCAGGACGACACAGAACAGCGACGAATGCCGCATCCTGGCGGGAAGAGGAGCCGTCACAGCAGTGCCAATGCTTGGCTCATGAGTTATAAAAATAATAAAATGAGCATCTCTGTTCACACCACAGCTCAAGAAACAGAAGGTCACCCCCATCTAGAAGCCCCTGGGGTCCCTCGCAACCCCACACACCCCCCAGAGGAAATCACAGGGTAAAGTTATGTTCCCCTGAAACTGAAAGCAAAAAAAGGATTTTACCTCATGTTTGTATCCCGAAAAAAACTTTTTAGGTTTGCATGTGTTTCAGTGCTACACAAATGTCCCCAAACTGCATGTATTTTTTCCAACTGCATATTTTTGCTCAGCATGTCCTGCAGAAGACTTGGGTTTGCCAGGTCGTCCTTGTGCTGGCTGCAGGAGAGGGTCCTACATTCATGGGTGACATGGATAAGCTGTCACTTACTAGCCATCCCACTGTTCAGGGGCATTTTGGACGCTTACCAATGGTGAGGCCACAAAAGTTCTCTCCTGAGACTTCTGCAGCTATGTCCTCATTTTGGTTGAGCGTGAGCCCAGTGGGGGAACTGCTGGATCACAGGTGTGTGTCGTTAGGTCTAATAGACACTTCCAAGCGTGCACACACACAAACCCACACAAATACACACACGCGCGCACATATCTAGAGAGGTGATTTTAACATCCAGATTACACCTCTCATGCTTTTGCAGTCTTTTATTTATGTGTTTATTTAAATTTCTTCCAGTTTTTGTCCATGTACCTTGATTGATTTACCAAGGGCAATATCACAGATACGATGTTACAATATGTCCAGCTAATCTGTACCATGTGCAGGGATTTTTCTTTTGGTAACAACCCCCTCTGTGCTCCAGCACTGGTCCTCCCAACACCAAAAGAAAAAACACTTATTCTCAATTTTTAACATGTTTGACAACCTGACAGCCAAATGAATCCTATTTTTAATTTCCATTTCCCTGGATATTGGCACATTTGAGCATCTTTTTAATGTTTTCACTATTTACATCTCTTCTGTGATCTAAGATCACTCGTATTTCTATCAAATTACAGGTTGAGTATTCCTTATCAGAAATGCTTGGGACGAGAGCGTTTGGGATTTTTCTGGATTTGGGAATATTTGCAGATACCTACAAGTAATCTGAAAAATCCAAAATCTGAAATGCTCCTTTGAGTGCCATGTCCACAGTCAAAAAGTTTTGGATTTTGGCGCATTTTGGATTTCAGATTTTCAGATTAGTGATGCTGAACCCGTATTAAGACTGTCATTGTTACGATCATTATTTTATAAGATAGGACGGTTCCCTACACTCTGGAGGTTAACCTGCTGCCGCATATTTTGGAAGCATACCCCCCCACACGCTGTTCCTTTCTTCTCTTTTTTGTTACGACTCCATCACTCGTACAGGCTTTGTTGTTGCTCGCTCAGTTGATGTCTCCTACATTCACATCTGTCCGTTTTTCTCCTTTAGGGGTTCCAGGTAATGTCTCGCTTGGAAAGGCCTTCCCGATGTCGTATTGTACAGATACGCTCTTCTTTCTTCTACTTTGTGGTGGGCAGCTCTTTTACACATTTTTTTTCAGGAAGGTATGAGCTAAGAGCAGTAACTTCACTTTTATGTTCCGATCCTAGGTCCAGCGGACCCAAACCATCAGGTGAACGGTCCACACTGGTCCCTCATCCAAAACTCGCTACTGATGATTCACCAAATTCACATCTGTCATCCCAGCCATTTTCAATCCAAGCATATTGATCAAGAAAACTCCATGGCATGAGATTCTTTGGTAAGAGAAGAAATTAAATTAGTGCTTCCCCAGGATGGTGTACATGGAACTGGAGGAAGGATGCTGTCCAGGAGCCGCCCGTGCCAGGGACATGGTCACAGAGACCAGGCCTCGGCCTGGAGGATCCACCCAACACTTTTGGAGAAAGGCCTGGTGACTCCACCTGGGAACTGGAACACTGAGAGGACTTTCCTGATGACTCTTCTGATCCTTTCTGGAGAGACTCACGACCCGGCCTTTGCCATAGAGGCCCCTCAGCTACCAGGGCCCCAATTTCTGGTCACTGGGCATCTCAGACCACTGATAGCCTCACCAGGCCATGTCCTTGCAGAATGACAGGACAGGCAAACTCCTGAGAACAGATCCTGCCCAGCCCCGGCCAGGCTCCCACACAGGAGCGTCCTCCCACTGCCCGCGGCCTTCCAGCCTGGCACTGCTGAGCCTCCCACGGCTCCACATCTCGTGGGTGGGCACCGCGGCATCCTGCTCTGCTGACTGCACTGTTGCCCGGCACGTCAGGGGTCGACCACCAGACCTGACATCTTAACTGATGAGCGATGAATGTGCTTCACCAAAACTCCCCCGCTCTTCCCAGACAGATGCTGGCGTGAAGACACTTATTCTGCACCAAACCCAGACACCTCAACAGCCACAGCCCAGTGCACACGGACACTGTGCCGAGCACCTGTGAGGTCAGGCAGTCAGAACGTGCCCACGTGTGGCCTGGGATGCATGGACACTGCACCCAAGCGGCTTGTTGAGAAATGAAAGGTTCATTCAACCGCAGGCTGGTTTCTCTCCAGAGCATCACGGCAAGAATTCGGAACATTTCTTCAATGAACTGATCAAAGAGAAAAAAACTTTCCTTTTACCCCTGCAAAACCGACCTAAGTGCAAGATTCCACCCACTTCCTCGGCAGCACAGAGACGAGCACACCAGCCATAAGGAGGAAACTGCAAAGCCCGGGAGCATCCTCGGTTCCGAAAGCCATGCCCAGGAGGAAGGTGGGTCTCAGCGGCAGTGGGTGGCGGGGAGGGGAGGTCAGGAGTGAGGAACAGGCCGGACACCAGGCCAGGCTGCAGGAGGGGACGCAGCCTCGTCTCCAGACTGAGCAGCCTGTGCCTCATCCCACAGCTGCTGCTGGAAAGAGCCTCGCTCTGCAGGTTGCCCAGAAAGGGAGGCGTCAGCACAGACTGGTGTCTCCAGCTTGAGTCTGTGTCCTGGCGCGTCAAGCAGTGGGGCAGTGAGACGGAACAGGGCAGAGGTGAGGAACAGAAATGAAAGAACCAGAGCACCAGGAGGACTTTTAGATAAACCCGTAGAATTTTTATGGGGGGGGCTGGTAACAAAAAGAGGTTTGACTCGGTGAGCGACAAGCTGGTCACTGAGAAAGTCGACTGTCCATCTGGATTCAGCAGGCGCTGGCCGGTGGTTCTGCATCCACGTCTGACCGGCTATAGGGGCTGGGATTCCTCACCAGCAGCCCAGGCCACCAGCTACTCCTGGACTATTTCCAAGGGAGACACCAGCACAGCCTGGCCAGGGTGACCTTCACTCCTAGGAAATCTGGCTCCCATCAGTCCACTTCTTCTCCAAGCACTCGGCAAGCCTCCACCCTGAATCCTGGGTGTGATCCTGCAAAGAACCAGTCTATTCCCTGTGAGCAGTTTACCTTGTCAGAGAAAACATGTGCCCAGCCGCAGACAGCGGGAGGGGCCAGTGGCCATGTACCTGGGCGCGGATGGGGATGTTTGCTACCTGGGGCCAAGCGAGTGCTACAGACAGATAGATGGTGTCTGTTGCAAATGTCCCCCCAACAGACAGTTTTCCAGTTAAAAAAAAACATAAATCATATCATTTCTCAATAACAGCTAAGAAACACCTAATGTGGAGCAAAAGGGAAATTTTTAAAGGGGAAAAAAGGTTCTTACCCCTTGAGGATGAAATGGTCAGTCCCTAAAAAAGTGTGGCTGGATTTGGGGTCTGCACATCAGGGAAAGAGACTGCCAGGTTTAGAGCAAGGAATAGCTCAGGGTAAGAGTCACTTGTGCTGCCATGGGAAGGGGACCTTCCAGAGGGCCTTCTTCCAAGTCTGGCTTCAGGCCTGAGAGACCCTCACAGGTCCCGGGGCCGGGCCCTCCCATTCATGGTTGTCTCTCCCTCAGTACCGTGTCTCCCTGCTGGTGACATCTCTGCACCTGCTCAGACCATGGCAGGGCTGGAACGAGGAACCTGCCGGAAGAGTCCAGGGACTCATGGGCAGCTCTACCCAGATCATCACCAACTCGCAGAAATACAACATGAGCCATGTATGGGACTTTAAGTTCTCTTAAAATCGCATGAAAAAGTCAGAAGAAACAGGTGCAATTACACTCAGCAATGTATCTTATTCAGCCCAATATATTCAAGTATAATCACTCCAAATAGGAAGTAATGCTCCTCCCAACCTCCCAGAACCTCTGCTGTTGTAGGTCAGGGAAACCAAACACATTCAAATACAAAGGACAGAGCAACCATGCAGAATACTATCAGCAGAGTGCCCCAGAATATGATCAGAACTCACCAAAAAAAAAAAGAAAATGCAGCTTGAAAGCAAGTGAAAACTTAACCCAATGTTTCAATATAATTTTTTAAAAAGACAAAACCTTAGTAAACTATTACAACTAGGAAGAAAGTCCATGAGCAGAAATACAAGAACTCAGGGACAAAACAGCCAAAGAACAGAGGAGCTAAACCTGGAACTGACTGAAGTCAGAAAACAAACAGAAAAACAAAGAATTTTATAAATGAAATCTAAAATACAAAGATGAGATGGAAGAATCAGCATCATGAGACACAGGAAAGAGAATCAGGAGGAAACTGATAGATTTGGAACTCAAGCAAAAGAGATTAATAAACATCCTGCCATAGGCACCAACAGAGAAAACCAGAACACTTGAACTGGAAAAATTGTTAAAACTTAATTCCATAAACTTACTTTTATTTAGAATATAATTTGATACACTTACAAATATCAGGACAGACTGTATTTCATGGAAATTATGCCCAAAGAGTCAACATCAAGTCACAGTCCAGTAAGAGGATTTGACTTAGGATATAAGGACAGCCAGCCTGTGGACACCTGGACAGAAAGTACAGGTCACTTACAGAGCAAAGAAGGTAGGTGGCACCATACCAAGGCTCTTTCAAAGCCGCAGGAGAGTGAAGTGATTGCTTCAAGATATCAAGGAAAGAAAGGGTGAGCCAAAAGATGTATGTCCCCAGAGTCCTGTGAGGCCAAGAACCACAACCAGCCTTGACTCTGCAGGCCTTCAGGCATGGTGTTCACCTGAGCCCTCTGCAAACCACTTGAAGGTGAACATCCACCAACTAGGAGGTGACCTTGTAAGTGTTAGCAAGGGAACACGGAGAACATTCAACTGTTGATCTAAGATTTCAATGGCAAAGGTGGGGATTACAGTGACAGAACGGAAAGTAAATCTTAGTGATGCTCACAATGTAGAAATGGTTAGTTTATAAAAAAGGGAAAAGGGAGAAAAAAGGTAGACATAAACTCAAAAATAAAACTCAGAAGAAAAATAAATTTAAAAGACAAGAAAGAAAGAAAATGGAGAGTGGAACAATCATTACTCTGGCAAGGGTAAGGGTGGGGGGCTGGGGAAAGGCTGGTAGACTGGCACAAAGTTGCAAAGTTACAGTTAAACAGGAAGATTAAGTTCCAGTGCCCCAGGGTGAGAAGAGCTAATAATATCGTATATTTCAACATAGCCAGAAAAGAGGATCTTGAATGTCATAACCACAAAGAAATGATGAATGTTTAGGTGATAGATATGCTAACTCTTCTGATTGGATCATTATACAATATAAGTATATATTGAAACAACAAACTGTACACATAAACATGTACAATGAAAAAAAATTTTTTGATTTAAAGAGTTAAACAAAAAAAGTAAAATAAACTCAATTCAGCTCATCTGTAATATCTTGAAGTTAATATAAATCATTCACCATTGACAAACCAAGTAATACAAGTCAAAGCATATTAACTTCTAAAAGTAAAAATTAAGGAAAAAATGTAAAAAAACAACCCTTTGACTAAACTTAAGTGGTGAGGGAGGGTGAGCGGGCTCCAGTCTGTTTGTTGGCATCCATACTAGGAAATAGCAGACGATGTCTGAAGAAAGGGGGCTGTGAGCTACACGTGTGAAGGTAATCACTAGAAAATACATAGGAATTGTTCTAAACGTCAGAAGAATGACACTAAAAAGCCATGTACCACAGTGAGAGACTTTGTATTAAACACCACACAAAGTGAGAAGACAGAGCAGGGGCCACGTGCATCTGTCCTGTTCATGCAAATGGCTAAACTTGTCCATTCACAACCCATCTCAGTCATGGGTAAGAATGGAGAAAGCCTGATGGGCACAATCACTGCAATGGATCTGATGCAAGAGCTCAAACGTCCTTCTCAAGTGCCCACAGAACATTCACTGGGAAAAGAACAGGCACCAAGAAAACTCAGTAAGTCCACCATAAACCTCAACAACACTGCACAAAGTAATGCACAACATCATCATGATTAAACAAACTAGAAATAGATGAGAAATTGGGAAAACACAATAGCACTTCCACCTGGAAATTTTTTAATTTTCTCTTAAGCAACATGTTACTTAACATGAAATTCAAACCAAAGTGCAAAACTTCTGAAAAACGACAATGATGGAAACATTGCATATTAGAACATGCAGGACACAGCTAAAGCAGTGTTTAGAGGAAACTTCATAGCCATAAGTTCTTATGCTAACAAAAAAAAATGTTAAAAATAGAACAATATAAACCTGAGGAAAGCAGAAGTAAGGGAGTAATAAAAGGAAAAGCAGAAACTAACAAGTTGGAATCACAGCAACACTAGGAAAATGTATTTTAAAAACTGATTCATGGGAAACTTTGGTAAAGTAGACAAACTACTCCATAATATGATCACGTAAAAAGAGGGAAAACCAAACATGCAAAACAGGAAACGACAAGAGAAATAACTTCAGAAATAGAAAATTAACAAAATCATAAATGACTACTTTGCACAACTCTCTGTTAACATATTTGAAACTTGACTTAAATTAATGATTTTCTAGGAAAATATTGTCTACCAAAATCACATCAGGAGATAGCCATAAAAGAAACTGAAAAATTTGTGAAAAAAATTCCCCTCAAAAGCAGAAGCCCTGGACCATTTTATGGGAGGAATTCCACCACACCTCACAGAGGGCCTTACTCTCAGACCAGCCAGGCTTCTCCAGAGCACAGGGGAAAAGAAGGAAAGACTAATTCTCTTCATAAAGTGAGTACAACATTGACACCAGAACCTGACAAACACTGTGCAGAAACATAAACTGCAGAATAGTTTATAAATACGGATAAATTTCAGAACACATGAATCTCTCATTTATAAATTTCAGTGCAGACCAGCACCTCGGGGCCTCCCTGGGAACCAGAGGCTTGGAGCTGAGGACCGGACCTCACTCCCACTTCCAGGCACACCACACCAGTCCCTCGGGGCCCATCTATGGACCCGAGGCATGGAGAAGGGGACCGGACCCGCATCCCACAAACAGGCACACCATGCCAGCACCTCGGGGCCCACCCACAGACCTGAGGCATGGAAAAGGGGACCAGACACACCCCCCACAGCCAGGCACACTGCTCCAGCACCTTGGGGCTCACCCAGAGACCTGAGGCATGGAAAAGGGGACCAGACACACCCCCCACAGCCAGGCACACTGCTCCAACACCTTGGGGCTCACCCAGAGACCCAAGGCATTGAGAAGGTGAATAGACTCCACTCCCACATCCAGGCACACCACCTGTGCCTCAGGGCCCCACCCAGGGACCCAGGACATGGAGAAGGGGACCAGACCCCCTTCCCACAACCAGGCACACCATGCCAGCGCCTTGGGGCCCACCCGGGACCTGAGGCTGGAGCCAGAGACCAGACACAACCCACAACCAGGCACACCACCAACGCCAAGGAGCATTCCAAAAACATCACCTCCATGTGGGTGGCCCAGCACAGCCACCACAATAACCATGGCTGCCGTAAAAGTGGCCAGATACCACAACCACCATACAGATGGTCCACCAGCCACTGGAGTGCATTGACACAAGGAGAGTCACCAGCAGAGACCACAGAAAAGAAGAGGACGTCTCTCTCCACAAAGCCCATTTCAGAGTGACAGAAGAAGCATCTGCTCTATGATAATATCGGGGGACCTGATCACACCTCTCAGCATTGGACAGATCATCTAGGCAACAAATCAACAGAGTAACCATTACTCTTTCAGAAGGAGAGAAGAAATCTAGGATAATTAGAGGGGGGAGAGGGGATGGAGAGGAGAAGGGGAGAGATTGGACAAGGGGCATAAAGAATAAGTACTATTTGTAACAGTATATATGCTACTAATATTGATTTACTCAACATATCTCAATGTCCAACCCCAAAAATATGTATAATCAATTTTGATTCAATAAATAAAATACATCAAAATGCAAAAAAATAAAATAAGTAAGTAAATAAATAAATAAATTTCAGTGCAGACATCCTAAGTACAATGACGGCAGAGATCCAGCAGAAGGAGCAAGACACCCCGAGCAGGCCGGGTGTGACTCAGTATTAGGAAATCTATTGATTTTTTAGTTTTATTTATTTTTTCCCAGCTTTATTTAGGTATAATTGACAAAAACTGCATGTATATTTATGGTGTACAATGTGATGTTTTGTGGAGTGGCTAACTCAAGCTAATTAGGATATCATTTTTTTGTGGAGAGAACATTTAAGACCTAATCTCTTAGCAACGTTCAAGTGTATGATACATGATCAACTACGGTCACGTATTCCTCCTGTCCGGCTGAAACTTTGCACCCTTTGACCAACGTCTCCCCATCCCCCACACCCTGCCCCAGCCCCTGCACTGTTAGCAAATGATTGATAAAATTTACCACTTCAGTAGATATAAGGAGAAAAACATCACGTCATCATTGCCGTGGACATTCTTGGCTTAAACACACAAAGGTTCATCCTCTGCAGTGACAAGGAGCAAGTGGTATCCCCTTAACGTGCTGGGGTGTCACACCTACAACATCCCAGTGGGGAGACACCACAGGGTCCCCACCCATCAGGAGGACAACAAGGCCACCCACTGTCACCACTACACTTAACATTTTACTGGAGGTGTTACCCAGTTCAATTGTATAAGGGGAAAAAAAGTAGAGGTATAAAAATTGATAAGAAGAAGGAAAAATTGTGACTATGTACAGGTGATGCTGTATGACTGGAAAACCCATGAGACTATAACAACAAAAGCCACTACAAATAGTAAGGTAATTAAGTACGTTGCTAGGACAAAAAATTAAAACATTAAAATAAGTGATTTTGTTATATACAATCACAAGTTAGAAGATATAATGGAGGAAAGAAGCCTATTAAAAGTAAATACAAAAAAAAAAAGAAGGAGGTAAGACACCTAGGAAAACACTTCAGAAAGAAAAATGCAAAATCCGTAAAAGGAACTCTTTAAAGCCCTTCTGAAAAACTCAAGATCATGTATAATGTAGAAAGACTCAAGATCACAGAGTCATCAATTCTCTCCAGGTTAATTTATCATTTTAACACAATTCCAGTAAAATACTGGGAAGAAACCAGACAAGTTCTAAAGTTCATATAGAAAAAAAAAAAAAAAAAAGCAAGAAGACCCTAACGGATTCCAAGAAGAAGAGGCAGGAGGACAGCCAGCCCTAACTGAGAATCCAGCACACCCTAAATCCTTAATCACTAAAGGAGAGTGAACTGCTGCGAGGACAGAGGGCCCACCCAGTGGAAAGGTCCAGAAGGCAGCAGAAATTCAGTGTATGATAAAGGAAGCATCTGAGGTCAGGTGGAAGAAGATGGATGTTTTCATAAGTGAAAAAACTGGGCGGCCATCAGATAAAATAAAACTTGATCCATACCTGTGTACTGCAGTTCAAACCAGGATAAACTTCACACAGCCAAAGGTTCTAAGTTTAAAACAAAAAAATCATAAAAGCGCTGGGAGAAACCATGGGTGAATTCCTCTACGAACCTGGAGAGAAAAAGGCCTTTCCAACTATGAACTAAAATCTGCATGCCAAGAAAAGGTTAATAAATTAGACTACGTAAAAATTTAAAACTTTAGCCTTATTTAAGAATAAATACTAAAAGGAAAGTCAAATAACAATGAACCAGCTATGGGGGGAAAGTATTTGCCACTCATCATAGACAACGGAGCTAATGTCCCCAAAACGAAAATTTGTCCAGGAAACAAGAGAGAGAAAAAGAACAGCTCAGTAGGAAAATGGGCAGAGAATATAAACAGACAGTAATTGGGGAAGAAATGGCTCTTAACAAATGAATAGGACGTGTTTACGCCCATGTCATAGTGGAAATGCAAAGGAAAACCACGCTAAGTGGTTTTAATTTCAGATAATATGAAATACATATAACACACACAAAAAAATTTTGCATTTTCTTAAGTTTGCACAAAGAAGCAAGATACAGGAGAAACTAATAAAACTAGTTGCATTCGGGATGCTGGTGGGGACCAAGGCTCTGTCAGAGAGTGGCATTGGGCTTTTTCCTTTGCAACCAGCTCAGTCACATTCTCTTGTTGTTTCTGTAACACTCTTTTTCTGGACCGTTGGTACCGTAGCCACCGGCCACCTGTGACGCTTGGGCTGGTCTGAACTGAGATGCACTCGAAGCGTAAAACACACACCCAGTTTCAAAGACTTGGTACGAAAACAATGCAAAGGATCACATTCATAATTTTATATTGGTTTCATGTTGAAAGGATCGTGTTTGGGATGTGCTGAGTTAAATATTATTAGGTTAACTCACCCATTTCTGTTTACTCTTTTGACGCGGCTACTGAGAACTTGTAAATCACGCGTGTGGCTGGCCCAGAATTCCTGCGGGACAGGCGCGTTCCCACTGCTCCAGGAGGAAGGGTGTTCAGTGTCTCCCTCCGGCCACATGGCTGCAAACAGAAGTCATCACAGACTTCTGAAGAAACCCGAGAGAAATGCCCGACCATCTGCGGCCCTGGCTGAATGCTGAAGTGCCCACTCTGTGCCAGGTCCTGTTCTGGACGGCTCAGGAGACAAGGCCCTCCGTGTGGCCTCAGGGGTGGACGTCGGGCGGGAGGAGCTCACAGGGATGCTGCTGTCACGATCAGGGTGGTTCCCGGTGTGTGAGCTGTGGAGCCACAGACAGTCTTCCTCAAGGACGGTGTGAGGAGCCGCTCCAGAGAGGCAGAGGCAGGATCCCACCGTGGAAAGCGCAAGGGACAGATGCGTCAGAAAAGCCCCACTGGCTCTCAGGAGGCTCACATCGCCCCACGTCTTGTGCTTCTGCTCCGGGGAGCCAGACCCTGCTCCTGGGCATGCGAGGTCGTGTCCAGGAGCTTCCATGGTCCGCAGACTCAGCCGCCAGTGATCCTCCCCGATGCACAGCCCGGGGGCGCGGTCACCTCCACCCTGGTTCACCCCAACATCCCCCCAGATGGGTCTCTGGGGCTGCAAGGCTGGGTGCTGACCGCAACCTTATTCTCTCAGGGTCTAGAGTCCAGACGCCTGGGACCAAGGCGGGGGCGGGGGTTCCTCCCGGGGCTGAGGAAGGACCTGACCCAGGCCTCTCTGTGGCCGCTGGTGGCTGCTGGTGATCTCTGGCGTCCCTGAGCGTGTGGACGTGTCACCCCGACCTCTCATCCCACCCTACTCCAGTATGCCCTCATCTTAAATTAAGCAATCACATCGGCCAAGACCCTGTTTCCCGATAAGGTCCCATTCCGAGGTATGGGTGGATGTGGACTGGGGGCTGCTGTTCGACCCCCACGACCGCCCGCTCATCACCTTCCTCCTGCTCCGCCATTCCGGACTCACGGGGCTCCCTTTAACCTGCTGATCTGGCTGGAAATTAAAGGAGTGGGTTCGGTGAAGCGTCCACACCCTGCTGGAAGCCCAGGGCTCACGAAAGGGAGAATCGCCCGGCGTTACGTCGGGATGGAAGGTTGGGCTGGTCAGGTCTGAGTGCGGAGACCCTCCCTTAATTCAGTTTCTGCAAACACGGGCCCACAGGGTGTGACTCGTCCCCAGACAGAGAGCAGTGGGGACCCCGACCTGAGGGGAGACAGACGCCCTCCAGCTGCCCGGCAGGGGCTGTCCCTGGTGCTGTCAGGAGCTCACCTGGCCAGACCAGGGTTCCTGGGGGTTCCGGGCATCACCTCTCTGTCCCCTGGGTCCTGTAGCCTCTCCAGTCATGGCTTCCACTGTGAGGCTATTTCCGCCTCTGTCCCTGCCCTGCTGTGACCACACAGCCCTGTCCCTCCTTCTGATCATTCCCACCTGCCCCCCTTGACCAGGCCCCTTGACCCGGCCCCACCACCCTCCCCAGCCTGGCCTCCTGCCTCCTGCTCCCTCTGAAGCCGATGGTCCCAGACAGGCAGTTCTAATGAGGTGACAGGCCTGGCAGGGTGGCCCAGGTGTGGTGGAGTGGAAGGCCTGGCAGGGGTGGGCACAGGCTGCTTACAGGGCTGGGGTGGGAAGTCTCTCCTGGGCTGTTCACCCCGAGCTCTCCTGCCTCTCCTGCTGTGTCCCCAATACTTGTGAGGAGGGTCACAGCTCGTTCGTACCATGCCAGACACTTGGAAGCTAAGTCCCTTCCTCACCCACAGCAGGTGCCCTGCGGTGTTAGGGAGCTTTCTCTCCCGGAACCAAGCTGAGAAGAGCTACACGCCCGGGCATGGGTTGTTGGGGGGGCTCGGAGCAGGGAAAACGCTTCCTTGCAGAATCTTCTCTGCCCAGCCCCCGGAGACCTCTTCTCAGCCTTCTCAGGACCGGGGGCAGGGCCGGGGGTGGGGATGAGGGGGCTCCTGCGATCACTGGCTCCTCATCTTCATAGTCTGTGGACAGACCTTCCTTCCCCTGCCCCTGGGAGTCCCACCGTCTCTGCACCAGGACCAGGGCTGCATTGAGAGTCCCACTGAACAGAGCCCGATGATTTGGGGACGAGTTCCTGGATGCTGGGCTGTGAGCTTGAGCTGCTGTCTGTGGGCCACCCGGCCTGGCACCCATGAGGAAGGCCCCGCCACTGGCAGATCAAAGCTCACCTTGCCCCAGGGGGGAGGGCAGCCGTGCCGACTTTCCAAACACAGCTGCAGGAGGTGCCCGCGTGCCAGACCCACCTCCCTGGGTAGCGAGACACACGTGCGTTTTCTGTACGGAGCTCTTTGTCTTCCGTGCGCTGCTGACATCTGTTTGACACTTACTCAATATCCAATGAAAAAGAAGGAAAATCCAGAGAAACGGAAACGATTTGATTTTCATTCCCAGCAGCTGGACACCTGTGGGCGGAGCTCAGCACGTGGCAACAGGTGCAGCCGGGGACCAACCAGGGCCGTCTCCTGCGTCTGCCACTCTCAAGGCCACTCGCAAGTGCTTGCCCAGCCCCGCGGGGCCCTCAGGTCAGGGTTCGGGAGCTCTTCAGCTCTCTGCTTCTTCTGCACCCAGAACTGTTTCTCATGGGACACTCCCAGCTCAGTCTGCAGACACCAGTTGCCACGAGGAAGACACAGCTGGAGATTGGTCCTCTCAGACCTTTGTCAACTGGAGATTGGATGGCCCTCCCTGCCAGGAACGGCCACTGGTTTGTAGAAGGCTGAGGCCACTTTACAGATTGGGAAATCAGGGCCTCAAAGGAAGGACACCCTGGGGCCCCAGACTCCATCCTGACCAAGCCTGGCATAGCCCTGATAGACCCTAGCGAGTGCCATCTGAAATGGCTCAGTCCCCAAGTCTGTGCCAGTCACACCTGGGCTACGGTGAGGGCGCTGCCCAGTAGTGAGCGTCCATAGGGCCCTGGGGCCCTCTGAGAGGATGGGCTTCTCCAAGGAGAGCTCAGCTCCCTGCACAGGTGCAAGGGCACAGGCACGTCAACCAGCCCATGCAGTTAGCGTTTCCTGCACTCCTGGACTCCAGAACACTCCTCTCAGAACTCTCTAGCAGTTAGGGTGGCCAGAACTGAGCTGAGCCCCTTGGCCGTGCCCCTCCAGTCCCTATCAGCAGCAAACAGAGGGGGGCGGCACACTCCTAGCCCAGCACGGCGGGCCCACCAGATCCCAAACCCTCGGCAGCTTGTGTCAGAGGTCGCAACAGCAAAGCAACAGGTGGGTGGAATTAATAAGGCAGAATTAGGTTGGCGGCGGCTCTAGGGACAGACAGCCAGGGAGGCAGCAGAGAGGGTTCCATGTCACCTTCCTCTCCCTCTTACATGAGACGGGAGCTAATTAACATGCACATGATTTATTGGGATTTATTGGAAAGAGGGTCCGTCGTCTATTAACCTACCATCTCCGCATCCATCAGGGACACTTTTTGTACTCCTGCACATAATCAGAGAGACGATTTCTTGCAAAGGGCAGTCTCGACCCCTGCAAGAAATCGTTTCCCAGGGGAACATCCTAAATGGAGTAATTAGAACTGAAAATCGCAAATATCTGTCCACTAACTGAATAAAAATGGAAATGTCTGCTCTGAGGCATCATTACATGCTTGTTGAGATAAATCCAGTTCTTTGCATCCATTAACCTTTTATTGTGTGGCCCTCTTGCTCAGTGCTCAAGATTCCTGCTGGGCACGTTTGTCCCAGCGTGATAAATGAGCTGTCCATCCAGACGTCAGAGTGTTTGGCCTTTATTCGGCTAAAAGCACAGGGGCTCTTGGTGTTAAGTGGATGCCACTCCAGGATAAAATTGATCCCAAAATGAGGATCTTTGGAGTTGTCTTAGATAATATGATGGGAAGTGTACTCAGGACTCTCAGCTCAAGGATAAATTAAACAAAACCCAATGCAAGTAGCCTACTGATCTGCTTTAAAGCAGATCTACATTTTCTACCTTATTGAAGAAGCCGAGGTCCTCAGAGACTCAAAGCATTCTGCAGGATTCAAAGGGAAAATCCATAAGCTTTTGTTGCACAGGCAACATTCTGGAAATATTAAGACAGACTTTAGTGTCTTACCTCTAAATTAGTTCCACACAATAATAAATTTGAATCTGAAAAAAAATATATTAGAAGTTAAGAATGCATTGGAAAAAAAATTAATGGGAAAGGACTTGCCCCACCAAAGTCAAAACATAATGGCAGAGACATAAGTGGCTATGTGACCCTTCTCATAGATAACAATCATAAAAACTGGGTAAAACAGAAAAAAATGATTTAAAGACACTGGAAAGCACCCAGAGAACAGAAGTCACAGGAGGATTCAGTCTTGAAGAACGTCAGCTCAACAGAGAAGGAATCACAGCGTTGTAGCTTCCTGGACCAAGGCACTGCCCAGTGCCGTACTCAGTCTGTGGGAAGAGGAGGAAAATCACAGCCTTCCTGGCTGAAAGTGCCAGGGATTAGCGTTCAGGCTGGGGAAGCTGGTGGAAATATGAAGGGGGAACGCTGGAAGCACAAGAACCACAAGAGTGAGCTCCAAATTCTGAGCATAAACCTGCTCCAATCAATTGGGCCATACTACACACATGCAGGAAAGACTCCAGGGAAGCAGGCAGGCCAGAGAGAAGTCTTCTCTTGAGAGGAAGACCTACTGCAAGTTTCTTGCTGTTTCTAGCAAGAGCACTCTCCAGCTGTGAGATCCTGAGCAACAGAAAGCTGACAGCTGCAGGCATGAAGTGTCGGGTGGAAAGGCTGGCATGACGGGAAATCTCCAGCACCGAGGAAGCACAGAGGGGTCTGTCCCATCTCTGCCCAAACCCGTGGCTGATCACCAAATTACACAGACTTGGGGGAGTGCCCAGGGGGCCAGGCTAAAAGAAAAACTTAAAAAGCAGTCATAAGAAGACACAAAAACAGAGCAGAGATAGAAACTGCTGCCTAGTACCAGAGAAACAAAGTTTGCCATGTAAATCCAGGAAAGCTAATTGCCTACCATGACACAGAGGGAAAAACAATCCCAAGAAGAACACACAGAAATCTAGAGTCACTAAAATGTATTATCTACAATGACCAGTTTTTAACCATAAAATTGTTAGACATGCAAACTGGAAATTTTGACCCACAATCAGGAAAAGCAACAGTCAATATAAACTGAATCCAAGTGGACCTCAGTGTTTGACTTAGCAGAAAAAGACCAAGCAACTGTTACAAATATGTTTTAAAAATAAAGTAAGATATATTCAAAGAATGAAAATAAAATATGTATAAAGAAGTACAGGAAAATATTATATCCATGAATAAACAGATAGGAAATCTCAACATAAAAATGGAAACTGCAGAAAATGGAAATTCTAGAACTGGTAACTACAATAACTGAAATAGAAATTTACTTCATAGCCTTTCGTTCAGAGGTGGCCAAGGAAAGAATCATAGACTTGAGGACAGAACAATAGAAATCGCCTGACCCAAATGCAGAGATAAAAAGATTGAAGAAAAATGGAAAGAACCTCAGAGACCTGTGAGATAATATCAAGTGATTCAAAGTATAATGAAAATTAAAGGAGAGAAGAGCAAGAAAGAGACAAATACATATGTTTGCCAAATATATACGATGACCAAAAACTTCCAAGATTTGGTGGAAAATGTTAACTTACAGATGCAAGAAATTCAACAAACCTCAAGCAAGATAAACAGGAATAAAACCAGTTCTAGACACATCATGTGCAAAGTTCTAAAATGAAAGACAGAAAGACAAGCTTGAAAGAAGCCAGAGAGAAACAGCAGGTGAAAAACAAAGGAATGACGGGGAAAGTGACAGCAGATTCTCATCAGGAATGAAAAGAAAAAAAGTTGGAAAAATCCCAACTCAAGTTTCAACAAATTGAGTTATTTATAAATACACATAAATAATAAAAACTAGCACTATTTTTTAAATCTACCTATCATGACCAAGGAGACTTTGTTCTGGGAATTATAGGATAGTTCAGGATCAGAAAATCTATCAGTATAATTACAACATTAATAGATTAAAAGAATATGTACAATCTTCTCACAGATGCCAAAAAAGGCATCAACTATGTTCGAAACCCATTAATTAGGAAAACCTCCTCGCAAACTAGAAAGTGAAAGAAATAGCCTTAGACTGTTACAAGATAACTACCAAAACCTAGAGCAAGCTGCTTACTTGCTACAGAAATTTTAGAAGAATTCCTGTGAAAGTCAGAAACACAACACAGATGTTCTCTCTGTCCTGTCATTCAATGTTTACTGGGAGCTGTAGCCAATACAATAAAGAAAGAAAAGTAACCGGGAGGTATAACAAATTTTTTACAAGGAAATATTTTTTGTTCTCAGGTAATGCAATTATCCACATGCACAATTCAAATTATTAAAATCACGGGACAAATTACTAAAAATAACAACCTTCAGTAAGGTAACAGGAATCAAACAGAAAGCCAGAAGCAGCACAGCTTCTGTGCACGCACGGTGAGGTCACGGCTCAGAGGGGCAGGAGCCAAGGCAATTGGCTTCTCATCTGATAAAATAAAAAAGTAGAGTCCCACCTGCTACTGTACACAAAATCAAATTCTACATATTAAAAACCACAAATCTAGTTAAAGAAGCTGTAAGAGAATATTTTTTTGATTTAGAATAGGGAAGAATTTGAACAAAACACAAGAAAATCATAGAGAAAATGGTTCAATACCTATAACTATATCCATATTTGAAGATTTTTGTGATGAATGACCACACTGTCAACTTTAAAAAACAAACCAATGACTGGGAGAAATCTTGCAACATGCCCAATGTGCAGATATCCAGAGATACATGGAATTCCTATACAGAAATACATAAAAGAACAACCCTAAAATTTGACCAGATAGGCAAATGGCAAGAGACCCTTACAACAAAAATTTTAAATATATATATAATAAGGGGCTCCACCTGTTTGTTAATCTGGAAATCAAACCACAAAGAGATGGAGATTAGGAAACCTTTTACACTGTGGCAATACGACAGGGCATTCACAGGCCTGGGAGCTCTCCTACGAGGCTGGCCTCAGCATCTCTTGGAGTGATGACTTTGGAGAGTGGCCAGTCAATGTCCAGTGACATGCGTTGAAAGTGTGTATGGCCTTCAGCCAGGGACTCTGCTCCTAGACAAATGCCCTGGAGCTTTGCTGGGCCAGTGTGGTCCATGGCCCAGATCCAGGTGCACCCCTTGCTAACTTGGTGACTCTGAGCAAGTCTGTGACCCTGAGTGGAGAGTTCTGTTGTGCCGTGGGGGCGGGCAGCCTTGAGCACCAAGGCTCAATCTGTCAACTTCGCTCTCACCCTGGCAACAGGACTGGGGCAGGTGGGGTGGGCAGACTCGGGGTGCAGGCCCCCTTGGGTGTGTCAACTGGAATTAAGGATGCTGAGGCCAAAGGTTTTTAGAGAAGTTTTCTGGGAGCCAAATGTTAGGATCAACCCGGGAAACACAGACCCACACAGCTGGAATGTGCTCCCAAGTCTGACGCAAGTAAAAGCATTTTACAGGGGATTTCAAAGGGGAAGGGAAGAGCTCCAAGTACACAAGAACCACAGTCACTGGTTACTGATTACAACGTGGGTAACCAGAAGCATCTACGTACAACCCGAAGCAGAAGCTTCATGCTCCAGATACTCTTAACAACATCCAAATGGCTCATCCAGACCAGCAGGTTATACATCGGTCTATAAATCAGCAGCTCTAACCATGTACACTGTTTATCTTAAGAACAAGATGTTGACACCGAGCTCATGAGACTTACACCAAGGCAGTGAGTTTTAGAAAACCTGCTTCGTTTTTACTGTTTCCTTCATCATTTCTTCCTTTTGATCAAGAACTTGTGATAGAAAGCACTGAAGGTCAATTTCAACTTGAAGTTGCGCATGTTTCAGGCCCCGCAGAGTTGGGAAGGCTTGTTCCCAGAAAGGCGTGTCCCTTGTTGGGAGGAAAAGAGCCGTGAAGAACTGCAGGTGAGCCGAATCCAAGAGCAACACAGGGTGAGTTCATGACTCAAGCGACGTGTTATTCATTTACATGATGAATCGTTTG
Source organism: Cynocephalus volans (assembly GCF_027409185.1). Classification (NCBI taxonomy): domain Eukaryota; kingdom Metazoa; phylum Chordata; class Mammalia; order Dermoptera; family Cynocephalidae; genus Cynocephalus; species Cynocephalus volans. Next base: position 1,443,728 of record NC_084471.1, on the reverse strand, counting down.
TAAACATGGAACAATCATAAGTTCAGTTTGAGCAGCGGATTTAAAGCAAGCAGAAATACAAGTCCCTAACAGTTTTATTAATAAAAATATAACAATAATGCTAACGATAATAATGACAATAATTTGTAATCCTGGAAGGAACAAGGATCCCAACCAGATGGCAACGGCTGAATAAGTCATTTAAGGGATCTGTTTTTCTTAAATCTTGTAACCATTCGGCCTGCTGAGTAGTTTTTTCTAGCCGAGTTTCCATTCCTCCTGAAGTGTTGGTCCACATGCAGCAGGCGGTATGAGCTGCCGCACACACACCTCCTTATAGACCAGCAAGTAGTCCAGAGCTGTTCTGTTATCAAGGACCACTTGAGGCAAGGAGTTTAACGATCTTTGTTGGGCAGCAGCACTCTTAGCAGTGTGCTCAGCTATTCAACCAGTCGTAGCTGACAGATTTAGAATCATATCCCTGTTACCACAGACTCCAGCTCTGAGGGTTGAAAGTCCCAAAATACTTTGATCAGTGTTACCATGGTATCCAGACAAAACAGTCCTTTTGAATTTGGGGTGTAGGGAGGAAGGGGCCCCCTTGGTTATCTTACGTAGCGACAGAGGTATAACAAAGTGTCCCAACAAGCATGAACCTTGTAACTGCCTGTCAGGCAGGAATCTCAGATCCTTCTGCCCCTTCCTGTGTGGGTCGTGAGTCAGGTAATTGAAAGAAGATACTGGCAGCTTTATGCAAGGTAGACATACTATTCTTCAGATGTGAGCTTCACAGACATGCTTTAACCTCAGACACGAGCTCTGCCATTCTCAGCCAACCCTCCACGCTCTGCCCACCTTCCATGCTCTGAAGACCAGTGGTTCAGAGCAGTTACCTTTTACTCTTAGTACACAATAGCGGCCACAAGCCAAGCACTACATAATTATAACAATCATGCTGAATCAGTAAATGGGCACACATGAGCAGTTACACTACTTTTATAACTGTTTCTAGTGAATGTGCTGAATCTTGCCCATTTGTAACAGATGCGAAGTGAGTAAGCCTGACTAAACTTTTTCTACTTTCCGTACACCACCAACTATTAAGGCATTGGTGAGTTTGTCCTGTAGGTGGATCAGGGCTCATACCACAAACAAAAATATAGCTTGAGGGTGTGCATGTCATTCCTTCTAACGTGTTCTGTTGATGGAATCATTTATGGGCAACTGGGGCAATACTGAGTCAAACCAAGAGTCCCGCTTAGTACTGGCTTTCCAGATTTCATCCACAGAGTGGTCTGTGGCTCTGTTTACTGACATCACTTAGGTCTGCCATCATTCTCACTGTCACATTTATTTGTCCAATAATAAAGGGACTGGGGGTGTCCCATAATGAACTGGATTTTAGTATTAAAAGAAGTAAAGTTGATAACTTCTGAAAGATTAAAACAAAGGATAGAGTTTCTAGGACTTGGAGTTAATTCCACCTGAAAGTTGAGGCCAGTAGGAGGTTGGCCGAGGTACCTAGTGGCCATGAGAACATCTGGAAAGTCAGGGAGAGTCATTACTAGGGGCATCTGTTGGTCATAAACTGACCTGGGAAGCATATGACATATCTAACAGTCTGAAAAATTTCCTCCAGTCACACTTTGGGACAATTTTATAAGGGTATTGTCATGCCATTCAATTTCCTCCATTAAGTTTACAAAAAGAACAAATAATAGAGAAGAGTAAGATCATCATAGTGAGTCCAGATAAGATCATCTTAATTAGGCCTGGTCTGGATATTGTGTGACAGCAGTCAACCTCAGATGTCATCTATTTCTTGTCCTTGTTTTGTGAGATCTTGAGGCAAAGTCCTTATCTAGGAATTACTGCACAGTCAGGTGATTTTGTCTTTTTTAAATGAGAAATATGGATCCATGAATCTACACCTTTTAGTTTTGCTGAACAGGGATTAGTTAGCAAAACCTATAAGGTCCCCTCCATCAAGGGTGGAGGGAATTTTTAATTAAATGTTTTTTCCAACATACAAAGTCACCAGCGTGTAAATCAGGCAATTTTTTTTATCTTCTTCTCTGGGGAGTACCTTGTAAAAAGAATCTCTTACAAGCCCAGTATTGTTGTCAAGAAAGTTGACAAGGTTTTAACAGTAATGTTAGATGTCACCCTTTAAGGCTGTGGGACTGAGTGTGGGGTCTTGTAAGGACCTAGGTCTGCCAGTAACAACTTCAAATGGGGACAGTTTAGGTCTTCCAAAAGATGCAGACCTTAAATTAAGCAAGACCAATGGAGGAGCTCCATGAAGATTTCTTCCATGGATTCCAGCAGCAATGCTGTGGCAGAAGCTGCTTGTCAACATAGGGACAGGCCTTTGGCAATAGCATCAAGTTGTTGATTATAATATCCTATAGGTCTATTATGGCTCCCGTGTTTGGGGGTGAGTACACCTAAGGCATTACCCCAGACTCACAGACAAATAAACTAGAAAGTGGTTTGTAACTAGGGTGCCCCAAAGCAAGAGCTTGTTTTTGAAGCCATTTTGAGTCAATCTATAGATTCTTGACATTGGTAAGTCCAAATTAATAGCTCAGGTTGTTCAATCTTTAATAAAGAATATAAAGACTGAGCAATTGAAGATAAATTTGGCATCCAATTATGATAATAGCCTACCAAATCAAGGAATCCCAGGACTTTTTCCATAGTTGTTGGTTGAGGAAAATCCATTATTTCTTTAACTCAGTCAGGATTTATAAAATATTCTTCCTTAGAGATTAGGTGACTTATTTAACTTTTTCTTGGAAAATTTGGAGTTTTTCCTTACCTTACAGCCTTTAATGGTTAATTATTTTAGTAAATGTAGACCATTCTATTGAGAGGCTTTCAAATCAGAAGAGCAGAAGAGAAGATCATCTGGATAACAGATTGAAGTTGAGCTATTAGGAAACACAACATCATGCAAGTCTGATTTGAGAATGTGAGAATACTATATGGGTTTTCAGTGTACCCCTGGGGCATTACAGTCCAAATATACTGTCAATCATTCCAAATGAAAGCAAACATATTGATTCTCAGGATCTACAGGTATGTTCCAGAAGGTACTACATAAACCAAAAACAGAAAATAGTGCCATCATCAGGAATATTAGTTGAAATGGTAGGGGGGTTTGGTACTACAGGATGTCAAGGGACTACAATATTGTTGATAGTTGTAAGGCCTTGTATAAACCACCATCCTTTACTGTTCAGTTATTTTATTTTGCGGGTAAAACAGGGGTATTATTGCAAGGGCTGGTATAAGCAGTAATTAACCTCATTTTTACACAGTCCTCTATTATGGGTTTAATCCATCAGAGCACCTCTGATCTTAGAGGGTATTGTTTCATGTTAGAAAGAGGTTTAGTTAAATTTATCTCCACCTGGATGGGGGTTGCTGATAAAATCTTCCCAATATCAGTGAGTGACTGAGACCATAAGAATTCTGGCAAGTAACATACTGGCATCTGTAGTTTAGTCCTTAACACTGTAGAGTGAATTTGAACCAAATCATTGAGGCCATTATAAGAAGGGTTCCTGAGTGAAAATTTTTGGTCAGAATTAGATGTTCTTAAATTCCAATATTTTTCCCTTTTGGGCAAAAAAGAAATATGGGCATTATAAGTTTCCCAAAAATTCCCAGCCAAACAAATTTATAGGTGCCAGTGGGGCCAGTAGGAAAGAGTGCTGCCCAGGTAATGTTTCCAACTGAAGAGATAAGGGCAAGGAGTCATATACATTAATAGGTTTATTTGAAATTCCCACCATATTTAAAAAGCCTTTACTCTGAGGAAGGGTTTCCTTCAAAATGGTGGGATACAAAACAGATCCAGCACAGCAACTACCACCAAACTGCCACCAGAAGTGCCCTGGGCTCCCAAGCCAGGGAAGTGGGGGCCAAGGGCCTCAGCCATGCCCCCGCAACATACACATCCAGCCCAGCAATGACCACCAAGCTGCTGCTGGAAGCACCTCTGGCTCCCAAGCTGAGGCAGTGGGGGGCTGTGGGTCTCAGCCACACACCCCTGACATCTGCATCCAGCCCAGTGACAACCACCATGCCACTGTCAGAAGTGCCCTGAGCCACCAGAAGTGCCTCAGCCATGCCCCCCAATGTCCGCATCCAACCCAACAACCACCACCAAACTGGCACTGGAAGTGCCCCAAGCTCCCGGGCCAGGGTGGTAGGGGGTTGAGGGCCTCAGCCACACCCCCTGACATCCACATTCATCCCAGCAATGACCACCAAGCCACTGCCAGAAGTGCCCCTGGCTCCCAAGCCAGGGCAGTGGGGTACCGAGGGCCTCAACCACCCACCCCTGACATCTGCATCCAGCGCAGCCATGACTGAGCCACCACCAGAAGCCTCCTGGGTTCCCCTGCCAGAATGAGGAGGGTGCCAGGGCCTTGACCATGACCCCCTCCCTCCTTCCTACTGCTGCCACCTTATCTCCCTTCCCCACTCCCCCTCCCCCAACTGCTCTACAACATCATCTTAGAATGTAAAAATAATAATGATTAATTAATTAATTTTAAAATTAAAAAATTTAAAAAATAAGTGCTCGCTTCGGCGGCACATATACTAAAAAATTTTTAAAAATAAAACAGAGTAGCTGCAAAATCAATCAGGGCTTTAGTTTATTCTCTGTTAAAAACAAAATAAATTTCTTCCTAGGAGTTAGGAAAAAATGAAAGAAACCTTGCAGTCCCTTGGAGCACCTTCATTCAGAGGGTGGTGCCACAGTGGCTTTCCTTTCTAATTGCCATTTAAATTTTCTGCAGTCCTTTTTAAGATGGCCAGGCTTTTTACAGTAAAAGCAAACACTTTTCAGGTCAGAGTAGTTTCAAGTGCTTTGTTTTGGAAAGCACTGAGTTTTGCAGGTCAATTGTTGTGATTGAAGGCTCATAAGTTTAGAGGATTTTGATTTTTCTTTTTTTTTTTTTGAATTGTACAAGATAATTGGTCAGCAATGTAAACTAAGTCTTAAGGTTGAGTGGTGGCCAATTTAACTGGTGATGTTTAACAAGCATCGTCAATTCTTCGTCCAATCCATTGATAAAAGTCAAATTGATCATAAAGACATTTTGATCATTACCAACATGTTGTGAGGCATTCCTGAGTGTTGTTCAAAAGTTCTTTCAAATCTCTCAGAGTAGGCAAGGACATTTCCATCTAGACCCTGGTAGCATTGTCAAATTTTTCTCTAATCAGCATTCTTTGAAAAAATTGCAGGGATAGCATATAAAAGGTGTTTAGCAACAGCTTGAGCTCCCTCTTGGGCTGCCTCACTAGTTTTATTAAAATCTTCTGAAGGATGAGTCCGATTAGCTCTAGCAACCCACTGAGTATCTTTCCCTTCTGAAACTAGCATGTGGACCAATTGATAGAAATCAGAAAAGCCAGAGTCACAAGTTCGAACAGTGAGCCCAGATTCTTTAGCAAACCCAATAGGGTAATTGTGGAGTCTGGAAAATCTTTAATTAAATGTTTTAAATCAGTCCTAGTCCAGGGGAAATAAGCAAGGGCCGGTTCACTTGGTTGTCAGGTGACTTCATTCTAAACAGAGCAGTGAAAACAAAGGGTTTTCCGTTGGTGTGGCCAGCGTCTCCTGTGGGTCCATTAACAAGTCAGGATGGGTGGAGGTAACATACGGGGTCCAGTTAGCTGCTACCCCTGCAGTTTTCCCGAAGAATGTTGACTGGAATAAAATTCAACAATGCCACCAGGGTCCAGATGAAACTGTCCTTACCTGCTTTGAGAGATTTGAAAGAACTTCCTCAGAAGCTCAGAAAGAAAAAGACAGAAGGAAGACCAGGTGTAGGGAGGCAAGAAGGGGACCGAGGCGAGGGTGGAAGCAGCTCTGCCTGTCTATGTTGTGATTTTCTAGTTCCCACCTGTAAAGAAGAAATTTCATCATTATTTCACTGAGTTCCCTCAAGGTACCATTGGAAACAGGTCTCCCGTTCTGGTCGTCAGATCCAGAAAACTGCTTTTTCCAATTCAGCATACAAATGAGTCAGTTCAGCCAAATCAAACTGGAGTTTAATATTCCCGAGTACAATAAGTCCATTTTTCAAGATACTTGCAAGTAGAGTTCCCACAAGTATTGTACATAAAACCAGCTAGCGCGGACAGCAGTGATGCAACTTCACATTCGGAAGCTTCATTTCCTGCTGCGGCTCTCTCAGGCACGGCACGCCTGTGTGGCGGGTCCACGTGCTGCTTGTGGCATCGCTTCTCTGGCTTTCACCACGCAGCTGCTCAGCCCTATTACCTGACTCAGTCTCCCACACTGCTGAAGCAGGAGGATGCTTGCAGGGGCCAGGGGATCAGCCTTACATCGCACCTCCTGGCTAAGCGATAACTTTAACAGTGTGAGGTTCTCTATGAGACCAAATAAGGCTTACCTGTTATTCAAGGCAGGAACTCTCATCCTGAGAGAGCAGAAGACCTTCCTAAAAGGAGGTTGCCAGCTCCAATAAACTAGAACCTCAGCCTAAAGGTCCTACCATCCAATCACCTCTTCAAGGCTCCACCTATCAGTTACCATAATAGGATTTCCCACCCTCTTAACAGTCACAGTGGGGGCCAAGTTTCTAATCCATAAAACTTGGGGGTCACAATTCAAGCTTCAGGGAGTTTACACTACAGCCCCCTGGCGTCAGCCTCACCCCAGAGCACAGCCACCATCACCCTCCCCATCCCACTCAGTCCTCCTGCCTGCTCCAAGGGCCGAACCCAGACTGCTGTAGCCTCCAGCGTGAGCTCAGCTGAGACAAGTGGTCTGCCCGAGCTCCTCTCCATCTCACTGGACGCTGTCGACCCCAGACCCATCGTCTGCTCTTCCTTCAGGGGACTTGGGGAGGCAGTGGGCAAAGGTTGATGGAAGAAGTGTTAGAGCGAGTTCCTGCCATGAATCCATGTCATCTCGTGTCATCGGTTGAGTAGGCCCCTTGTGAGGAAAGCTGGGGACCAGCTGCACGAACGTCCAGCTGCATGAATGTCCTGGGCTGCCATAACAAAGTGTCACTAACAGGGTGGCTTAAAACCGCAGAAATTCAGGAGTCTGAAAGGAGGGTGCTGGCAGGGCTGTGCTCCCTCCTGAGGCTCTCGGGGAGGATCCTTCCTGCCTCTTCAGCTCCTGGCGGCTCCAGCGATCCCTGGCGTCCTTTGGCTTGTGGCTGCATCACCCAGTCTCTGTGTCCGTCTCTACATGGCCTCCTCTCTGGGAGCCTAAAATCTCTTTCCTTTCCCTTACAAGGACACCAGTCATTGGATGTAGGGTCCACCCTAATCCAGGCTGATCTCATCGCAAGATCTCTGACTTGTTACATCTGCAAAGACACTATTTCCAAATAAGGTGCCTCCACAGGTTCTGTGAGTTTGGACTTCAGCGTGTCTTTTTGGGGTCACAACTCGAAGCACAACACCAGCACTTGCACAGTTCTGGCCACAAGAGAGACGCACACGTGGCTGGCCTGTTCCAAAGGCAGACACAGAGTGTACAGGCTGGTTTTAAGCACAGGTGAGAGGAAGTTGCTGAGCTGGCTCCAGCATTCATTAGGATCCACCGATTCCCTGCTGGGCCTGAGATAAATGACCAGCGAGCCCTGATTCCATCAAGCTTAATTTAAAACCCTGGTGCAGCAAGTGATAAAAACCATTGTTGCTGGCCCCAGGAGAGTGTTCAGCCTGAATATCTTTGCACTCAGAAGTGGGCATTAAGTAGGAGTAAAGAAAAGCAATCCTGTTTAATTAGACCTTATGACAAAGGAGCTCTTGCGTCTCCCCCCGGGTCTCAGGGACACTCGGCAGCAGCCACCCCCAGCAGTGAGTGGACAGCTCTGCAGAGGGACCTCCGAGCCTGTGCTCCAAGCAGAAGGCTCCCCAGGGTCACAAGAGGCAGGACCGTGGGCCAGCGGCTAGAGCCCACCCATCCACAGCTGCCCAGGAGATGACCACAGGCAAGGGCCAGCCTGTGGCTGCAGAGACAAGGGGCCCCGTCCACAACCTGAGGAGCATTTCACCTGGGCGGTCAGCCACGAGAAGGAGACAGGGCTGCCGATACGAGGCCACAACACAGCCCCTGAGAAGTCGCTTGGTGCGTGGCGCTGCGTGTGCTCCTTGCTGGTCCTCTCGACACTCACCGCCCACTGCCAGGCCCCTGGGGCAGGTCCAGCAGGAGCAGACAGCCCGGCTGTCGGGAAACTGAGACGGAGCAAGGCCCAGATTCTTCTGGCTTCCAGGAGGCCCCTGACCTGGGATGTGCGCACGACCAGGGACGCTGAGTTGTGGGGCCGACCTCTGGCAACAGAAACGGGGTGGAAGGTCTCGGTACGGACTTAAATCATTTCAACCCTTCAACAAGCCAAGAGAAAGCTCAAAAAACAGGCTGGCCCAGAAGTAGGAGGAGGGGACTTGACCAGCCCCCGCCCCTGCCCTGGTCTGTCAGGGAGTGGCAGGTGCAGGGCCAGGCCGGGCATCCGGCCTCAGCTCCGTCACTCAGGACACAGTGGAGGAGGACGTGCTGCCTCAGATTTTGACGCCAGGGTTTTTTGAATCCTGACAAAGAGGGACAGAGGAGGACACGCTGAAAGCCTGAGGCCGGCTCTTCTCACCCTCGTGTTTTGCAGAGAAGCGGGGGGCGAGTACCCGGACCCAGGGTGTCTGGGACCACTGTAACCCGCTGGCCTTTACCACGGGATGAGGGGAGTTGTTTATCTGACTAAAACAAGACCTTTCTCTCAAGGCATGTTCCTGGGAAGCATCATACTCATTCGAGATATTGCTGCTTTATGGAGCATATGGCCACAGAGCACTGCGCAGCTGCTGCACGTGGCTGGCCCTCCTCGGCCCGTGCCCCCAGGACTTCCCTGGAGAAGGCCCCACACCCTCAGAGGGACGCTCGGGGCTTGGGCCAGCCTGCAGGGGCCCGAATGGCAAGGACAGGCTGGCTGGGTGGTCACCCATCTTGGGACCTTGGGGTCCCTCGTTGTGACCTGACCTGTGTGCCTTTGAGCGACAACTCATCATTCACCAAGTCCCGTCCACAGCCCGAGTGAGTCCCAAAGGAGTCTCAAAGGTTATAATTATCGGGACATTTTTATTTCAAGCACTGCCCCATATGTCGAGTTCATCCTGTGGCCTGTGTTCCAAAAAAACACCCTTTGGAAGGAATGTGATAAACAAGATGTAGAGTCCTCATTAGGAGCCTGTTAGCGGCAGCATCGCCTGGACACACTGCTGACACCGCGTGACAAACGCTCCTGGCCTGCGCCCCGCAGCAGCTTGCCTGTGATGACGCCCAGGTGACAGGAGAATGTGGCGGGCGCAAGAAGGTGGGGGAGGGGGCAGGGCTCTCGGTCACCTCTTCCCAGCGGGCACGATGTTCACACTGGGAGACCCCCGCCAGGGTCGGCACTGACCACTCCCCACTTTTGGATGATGTTCCCATCTCAGGGGTCTGTCTACGGGACGCAGATGCCTCGCAGGACACGGGGACTCGACCACAGCATGTGGGGGGCCGGGGGCATGTTGGAGCGACCGTGGCTGAAGGGCTGGCTGAGGGTCTTATCCATCTGGCACACGCGGCCATCAAAGAGCCCGGCCTGGGCCATTCCAGAGAATCTGGTGTTTCATTACACGCATGTGGCGTTGCAGGACACAGAACAGATCTTTCAGCCAGGTGCCCCTGCCCCATCTGTCCATTCTCCAACACTGACTGCGCATGTGCTGCATGCCAAGCCAGGACCACCGGGGAAAGAGTGTGGAGAAAGCAGAGAGGCCCCTGCCCTCAGGACCTCCCCTTCCCGGGGCGGGACAAAAACAAGTCACGAGTGGCAGCGCTGAGCAGGTGGAGGGTGCAGTCTGCTGAGGACAGAAGAAAGCTGGGAACTGCAGTGGGGGCGGCAGGGCCGGCTGGGGAGGGGGCCGCTCCCTTCGCACTGGACAGCACATCCCCACCCCGCGTCACTGCGGAGTCCGAAGGGGACACCGTACTTTCATGTCTCTGGCACAGACAAGGGACTGAACAGTTATTAATTTTGTTTGTTACCCATCAATTAAAATTAAAAATTAAACGTGCGTGTGTGTTGGCACTGTCTAGTTATTAAATCCACTGGCATCTCACAGCGTAGCAGGAAAACAAAAGGGGAAAAAATGATGAAAACCTCCAGGAAACTCTAATCAAGATGTATTTTTTGGAACAGAAAGAAACAGAAGTAAACACGTGGAATGTTAAAACGCATTACTCGGTGCACTTTGAATGCATCATATTTAATCCACATTTAAACTGAGGCTCACTTCTCTCGTTGGCTGTGGACCTCGACCCACTTTTCTAACAAAGGAAAGACCAAGGGAAGAAAGAAAGAGTAAAACAGAAAACAAAATTAGCAGGCGTGCTGTGGGTGATTCGTGTTCCCAGAGGTCGCATATTAACCGCACTGTGACAGGGCTGAGGGTGGGAAATCCTATCACAGTAACTGAAAGGCGGGCCTTGAAGAGGTGACTGGATTGTGAGGACTGTGCCCAAGTGAGTGGACTGGTCCACTCATGGAGTAATGGGTTGCTGGTTTAACAGGGGTCGTGGTGTGGTTCTGAGGGCTCTGTAAGGACAGCGAGTGAGCCGGCAGCTCCCTCTGGCTCAGCCACTCTCACCATGTGACACCTGCATCACTGTAGAGTCACCACCAAGAACAAGGCCCTCACCAGATGTGTTCCCTGGGCTTTGGGCTTCCCAGCCTCCAAAGTTGTAGGAAATAAATTTCATTTCTTTATAAATTACCCAGTTTCAGGCATTTTATTATAAGAAACAGAAATGGACTAATACAGGTGACTTGGTGGTTCCTCAAAAGTCAAACATATAATTACGACATGATCCCAAAATTCAAATCCTATGCATACACCCAGAAGAACTGAGAGCAGGGACTCAGGCAGACACATGTGCGCCCACGTTCGCAGCAGCACTATTCACAGCAGCCAAAAACTGCAAGAAGCAACCCAGTGCCCACCAAGGGACAAGTGGATAAGCTTGCGGTCTGCACACACACTGGAATATTACTAAACCTTAAAAGAGAAGGCAGTTCTGACGAACGCTACAGCAGGGATGAGCCCTGCACACGTCGTGCTGATTGAAGGGAGCCAGGTGCGCAGAAGTCACATACTGTATGAATCCATTTATGGGAAATGTCCAAAGCAGGCAAATTCACAGAGACAGAAAGTAGATCCATGGTGGCTGGGCTGTGGGAGGAGGCGTGCAGTTCACGACAGGTTTAGTGGAGACGGGTTCCCTTGTTGGGTGATGAAAATGTTCTGAAACCAGACGGAGGTGATGTTCGCACAGAACTGTGCATGCACTGAACTGTTCACTTTATTTTTTTTTTAACTTTATTTTATTTTGTCAATATACACTGTGGTTGATTACTGTGGCCCATTACCGAATCCTCTCCCCGCTCCCTCCCAACAACCTCATATCTGTTCTCTTGTCGTATCAACTTCAAGGAATTGTGATTATTGTCTCTTCTTCCCTCCCCCCCCCCCAGTTTATTTGTGTATTTATTTATTTATTTTTAGCTCCCACCAATTAGTGAGAACATGTGGTATTTCTCTTTCTGTGCCTGACTCGTTTCACTTAATATAATTCTCTCAAGGTCCGTCCATGTTGTTGCAAATGGCAGTATTTCATTCGTTTTTATAGCTGAGTAGTATTCCATTGTGTAGATGTACCACATTTTCCGTATCCACTCATCTGATGATGGGCATTTGGGCTGGTTCCAACTCTTGGCTATTGTAAAGAGTGCTGCGATGAACATTGGGGAACAGGTATACCTTCGACTTGATGGTTTCCATTCCTCTGGGTATATTCCCAACAGTGGGATAGCTGGGTCATATGGCAGATCTATCTGCAATTGTTTGAGGAACCTCCATACCATTTTCCATAGAGGCTGCACCATTTTGCAGTCCCACCAACAATGTATGAGAGTTCCTTTTTCTCTGCAGCCTCGCCAGCATTTATCGTTCAGAGTCTTTTGGATTTTAGCCATCCTAACTGGGGTTAGGTGGTATCTCAGTGTGGTTTTGATTTGCTCACTTTAAAATGCTGAAGTTTATGTCACGTGGACATCATCTCAGCAAAATGAAATAAAAAGCAAAGATTAGAGGGGTGGCCTCTGTTGCTGCAGAGCTGCTGTCAACTAAGAAGTCCTCCAGAGCACCGCCCACATGGTCACCACTGTTGAAGTGGAGTCTGTCCCAGGTCAGCTGATAAAGCAAAAAGGCTGGCTGCAGTCAGTGTCCATGTCGGTCACCTCACGGTGCAAGCACCAGACGGACATTCAGAGGGGCAGGGGCGGGGGGCCAGGACTTCCAGGCTCCCTAAAGGGACCCAAAGCATTAAGTCTAGCACTGGACAAAGAAGAATGTGACCGGGCTGGGGCTGGGAGGGGGCGTGGCGTGGACAGAGGCATCACTCAGTCTGGACCCAGGACTGTGGTGTCACCTGCAGGGGGGTCACACTGCTATATCTGAGCACATCAGAGGAGGACTGTGGGGGGAGCCCTGCTCGGAGCCTCTCACCATCCGCTCTGCTGCACTCTGCAGTGCCTGTGCCTGTAGGGCGACTTCGACAGACACCGCTGACTGAGCGGGGCCGTGCCCAAGGGAGTCCATCTGAAATACCCAAAGTTAAACAACACAAAACATGGGTCAGCACCCGCAGGTGAAGCCCTCACGGCCCACCTCCCCCTCTGCTATGTCTCCCCTGCCTGCACCAGGGACCCAGGGCCACTGGCCTCCCTGTCCACCACTGGTCAGGGGTGACCCTCCGGATCCTCAGAGCTGACCTTGCTGCAGCCCTGTGTAAACAGCCAGCCTAGCACCTCCACCCCAGCTGCCCCAGAGCACAGCCAGAGAGAGAATTTTACACCAGTCACCCCCAAAATCGTGGGGCAGGAGCTCTCTCTCCATGCTACAGGTGTCTACCGCCCACCTCCAGCTGATGCCAATGCCCTTGCTTGGGGACCCAGCTCATCGGCTTCCCACCCAGACCCCTCTGCGGTCATCAGCCTGCAGCCCTGCCAGTTGTGGCGTCTGTCCCCAGTCCCCGCCGGGCTGTGAGCCCCATGGGCCGCGTTCATTCCTGGACCCCCAGGGCTGGCTCAAGTCAGTCAGACCCAACAACTCGCTCGGTCTCTGCATGAAAATAATTATCAAACTGCAGAAGCCAGGACAAGAGTATTCAAAATCCTGGAAACCCGAGTCCTGGACTGAGGAAGCGGCTGGACCAAGGAAACGGGGAAGGGGCAAGACCACGACCACGTCACGGGCCGGGCCGCTTCTCCCCGACTCCCGCCGCTGCTTCTGATCCAGGTCGGGGCCTCCGTCTCCAGGACAGGCCCAGGTTAACCAGCAACTTCTTCCCCCTCTCATGGGCAAAACCAGGCCCAGCCTCAGCAGAGAACCAGGCTGCGCTGCTCCAGGTGTCCGTGCCGTGTCCCGCTCTTGGCTTCCTGTGCAGAAGCATCGAATCCCCACATGTTCCCTCCCCGGGCAGCTGAGACTGGCCCTACAGGGGCCACAGGTCATGGGATCCTGTAACGTGGATTTGCCCTCGGAGGCGGGCCCAGCGCTGCCCATTGTCAGCATTAAGAAGTTTCGGTCAGATGAGAGCACTTGGGTTGCGAGCCGTCTGGGCCGCACCGGGCTGTCACCAGCTGCCACATCTCATCAAGCCTTTGAGCACTGAGCCCGCTGCAGCGGCGCAGGCCTGTGAGCGCCAGCGATGGGGGGAGCAGCGACGCAGAGAGAGGACGGCCCGGCACGCCGCTGTCACAGCGCTCTGCTCCAGTCAGGAAGTGCCTGCTGCCCGCATCTTTGGGGGGCACGAATATCCTATTAAAATTAGCAATCAAGAGGGAAAAGGTCCAAAAATACATCATTGTCCTTCGGATTCCACTTTGTCCTGCCTCTGAGATTGTGTCATTTTTCTGATTGGAAGAGCTGCTTTTCCTAACAAGACAGTGGGAAAGCTCAGGCATGTGTCTGCCTTCCTGCCTTATTAGTTTTAATAGCTCAGTACCAAGCAGAGGAGAACGGGGTGTCGGCACGCCCGCCCCAGCTCGCATGGGCAGGGGCTCCGCCTGGGAGCCGGTCCCCCCAGCCCCGTGAGGAGCCCAGGGGCCCCACGCGGCTCAGGAACTCCTCTGCTCGGGAGCTGCTCCCAGCCAGCCCTCCGCTGCCCCTGCAGAGAGGCTGCGCAGATGTCGACCAGCCCCAGTGGTGTGTCCCCCACGCCGTGTCATGACGTGGACCAGGCCAGCCCCCAGTGGCCATGCAGGGTCAGAAGACAGGGCGAGCTGTGTCCACAGCCCCAGGCGGGGCAGGAAGATGAGGCCGGGGAAGTCTCCAGAAACATGAGGGTCAGAGGAGCAGCGTGGCAGAGAGCACCGAGGCCCCAGGAGTCCCCACACCCAGCCAGAAGGAGCCGAAGGGTAGGGTGGGAAGGAGGCAGCTGGCACCAGGCAGCGCTGTGGTCCCCGCAGAACGCATGTCACCAACAGTTGCAGGCGAATGTTTCTGATTGACTCAGGCCTGGCAGGGGGTGGCACCTTCTTCCTGGCTGTGGAGCGGGTGGTGTCAGCGTGGACACTGCTGTGGTCCTGCAGGGCCAGCGGTCATGAGGACGGAGGGATGAGCCCCCACGCTGCCCACATTGGCCCCAGGTGCAGCCGGCTGTGGCTCAGGCAGATTCACCCAAACCTGGCAGAGCTGCTGCTTCAAGCCAGACACGGCTGGGACTCGGTGCTGCCCACATCCCGCCTCCCAGCATCTGCTGATGGGAAACAGTTCATGACTGTGCAGCCCAACCAGCGTTCCCAATGAGTCCTGTGAAACCCTCACTCCTGTGGCTGCTGACGGAATTACCCAAGATGCAGATCCACGGTCGAAACATTTGGAAAACAGAGGGTTGAGTACAGGTAAAATGTTTCCTCCCTACGGACCCTTTAGCATGCAGGTAAACACGTGCCTCTCCCAGAGGGAGTGCTGGGGCTGGTGGCTCCTGATAGGCTTTGGGAAATGCCAACCTAAATGACCGCCAGCTTTGGAGGTGGAAACCATGTGTGCAAAGGCTCTCAGCTGGTAGAGGAGGAGCTGGCTAGGACACACGCCTGCAGGAATGAGGGGCACCCACGGGGGAGCCGTGCAGAGAAGACCGCAGTGCTGGGTCTGACAGAGGAGATGCAGGACATGCCCCCACAGGTCCAGAGTCCAGGGAAGGCAGGGCTGTCACTACTGCTCTGTGATCCCTACGCCTTCATGCCAATGTGCTCACTTTATGAGATTCATCTCTCTAATGAGATATAACTAAGTATAGGTATAAACACACAACCTCCCTCTCAAACATGCATATGCACACACACGCATATGTATGCACACACACTCTCCCATACAAATCAATACAGGCACACACAGGCCCACCCAGGGGCTGGCACACACAGTCCATCCTCATGAGACTCACATACACACATGCATGCACATGCACATACACACCCATGGGCACACTCACAGGCACATGTGTGTACACACTCACAGACACACAATACACATACACATGCATATACCCACAGGCACACTCACATGCACACACGTAGGCACATTCACATGCACATGTGTGCACACACTCACAGGCACAGGTGCATAGGCACACTCACATGCATACACACACACACATGCACAACCACACACAAGAATGAATAGGCAGCACCAGGCACACTCACTCACCCACGGGAGATAGTGATTCACACATGTAGAAACACATCTGGAGGAAGGTTAAGGGCTCAAGAAAGGATTTCCATTTCCTAAAATCCACAAATTATGGGGGAGGTCATTCAGACACACCTTCCTGCAGAAAACAGTGAATAATGTAGAGGAGAATGTAGACACACCACCCTGGCAGCACCGAAGGGTTGAACAGACAGGGCCCAAGCACCCAGCACCATCCTATTGGAACTGGGATCTGAGCAGGTATTCCAGGGCCACAGCCTGGGCCAGAGTCTGGGGCCCTCAAGGGGATGTGAGCACACCCAACACGTGACTCTTACAGGACTTGTGGCCATAATAAGCTGTGTGGGTGACCCAAACTAGTCCATCCACCAAAGCCAGGGACCTGTGAAGAGGTTGCCCTGGCAAAGAAAGGGAGGGAAGCAAAGAATGAGAATTAGTGAAAGAAAGAGAGCTGTAAGAAACATAGTTTCTTTTCTTTTCTTTTTTTAAGGAATTTATTTTTAAATTGAGAAGTATTGATTGTACATATTTATGGGGTACAGAATGATATTTCAACACATGTGCACAATGTGTGATGATCAAATCAGGGTAATTAGCATAGTCATCATCACAAAACATCATTTATTTTTGATGAGAACATTTGATCTCCTCTCTTCTAGTCATTTGAGCACATACAATAAATTATTCCTAATTATAGATGCCCAGCACTACTCTACACCACTAGAACTTACTACTATCTAGCCATAATTTTGTGTCCATTAACCAGCCTCTCACTATCTCCTCCCTCTCCTCTCCCCTTCCCAGCCTCTAGAAACCACAATTCTACTCTCTATTTCTAAAAGTTCAACTTGGGTTTTTTTTAGCTCCCACATATGAGTGAGAACATGTGGTATTTATCTTTCTACGCCTGGCTTATTTCACTTAACATAATGTCTTCCAGGCTTACCCATGTTGCTGTATCCCATTTACAATAGCTACCAAAAAATAAAATATCTAGGAATAAATTTAACCAAGGAGATGAAACATCTCTATAATGGAAACTACAAAACACTGGTGAAAGAAATTAAAGACACAAAAAAATGGAAAGACATTCCATGTTCATGGATTGGAAGAATTAAACTTGTGGAAATGTCCATATTACCCAAAGCAATCTACAGATTCAATGCAATCCCCATCAGAATACCAATGACATTCTTCACAGAACTAGAAAAAAAATCTTAAAATTCATATGGAACCACAAAAGACCCTCCATAGCCAAAGCAAAAAGCACACAGCTGGAGGTATTGCACTACCTGACTTGAAAATATACTACAAAGCTACAGTAATCAAAACAGCATGGCATTGGCATAAAAACAGTCACATGGACCAATGGAACAGAATAGAGAACCCAGAAATAAATCCATATATCTACAGCCAACTTATCTTTGACAAAGTCACCAAGAACATACATTGGGGAAAGGGCAGCCTCTTCAATAAATGCTGCTGGGAAAACTGTTTATCCACATGTGGAAGAATGAAACTAGACCATACTTCTCACCATATACCAAAATCAACTCAAAATGGATTAAAGCTTAAGTGTAAGACCTGAAACTATAAAACTACTAGAAGAAAATGTAGGGGAAACACTCCAAGACATTGGTCTGGGAAAGAATTTTACGGACAAGACTTCTGAAGCACAGGCAACAAAAGCCATAATAGACAAATGGGATTACATCAAACTAAAAAGATTCTGTGCAGCAAAAGAAACAACAAAGCAAAGAGGCAACCAGCAGAATAGAAGGAAATATTTCCAAACTATTCATCCAACAAGGGATTAATATCCAGAATACACAAGGAACTTAATAACTAAAAACCAAATAATCCAATTTAAAAATGACCTGACATAGACTTGCACCCTGAGAACCAGAGGCTGAGTGGACAGAAACCCTGAAGCCATTGGAACATGGTCTGAGGTGGTCCCTGACCTGCACAGTTCCCAGGTACATGGTAGAAGCAGGTGCAAAATTTCCCCGGAGAAAGTCATATTCATCCTAGGGCTTGGAGGACAACATCACTTTTCAAGTGCAGACCAGCACAGAGTCAAAGGTAACCCCACACACAAGGAAACAAGGCAACATGAGTGAAATCCAGCAGAAACAAAGGTGGTGTAAGCAGACGTATGGACCTCAGCTGTCAGAATAATCAGATATTCAAATTCAAGTGGATTTTGAAATAGCAATGTTTGCTTTATTTTTTTAAGTGACAAACTTGAAAACATATGCAAGGAAAAGAAAACTATAAAAAGTAACCTAACTGATTTGAAAAATACTGGAATAGAACTTCTAGACTTAGATAAAAGCAATCAAAATTTAAAACTCAGAAGATGTGTTTGTCAGCAGATTGGACATAGCTGAAAAAAAAATTAGTGAGTTATCCAGAATGCAGCACCAAGAGACAAAAAGGTGGAAATTCAGAAGAACAAGTAAGGGATATGGAAATAGAGTTTAAAAGTTTAATATACACTCGATCAAAGCTGAAAAAAAGAGAGTGGAGAGAGAGAAAACGAGATGAAGAAAATGTCTGAAGAAAAATGGGCTGAGGATTTTTCTATATTCATAAAAGACCAAATCCACAAATTGAGAGTCCCAATAAATTTGAAGTAGCGTAAATAAAGAGAAATCCACCTGGTCACCTGACAGAGAGATAAGAAGACACGGAGGATAAACAGATGACCTCAACCACAAGGGCCGCTAGACAGACCGACAGCTGACTTCTCAGCCACAGTGAGGGAGCCAGGACTCAGTGGAAAGACAACTTCAAAGTGCTGACATAAAACAACTGCCACGCTGGAATCTTCTGCCATAATATGAGAAAAACTTCCAAGAGGAAAAGTGAAAGAAAACCAACCCTAAGACAAGCTGGAATTGAGAGCAGCCACTGGGATAGCCCACGACAGAAACTTCAGAAAGACGCAATTTGGGTTGCAAACCGCAATTCCAGGAGGAAGGTCTGAGGTGCAAGAAGGAAATCAGAGCAAAGAAAGAGGCAGATATATGGGTAAATGTAAATAACATTACATTTATAAAATAATAAAAATATCCAGTGGGGATAAATAAGGATATAACAAAAATACCAAATAGTAATAACATAGGGTTGGAAAAAGCAGAAATGGATTTAAATTTTTCCAAGGACCGTTGTGTTAAGAACAGAGCAGTTCGCACCAAGCTTTGACTTTAATCAGTTAAATATGAATGTTCTCATTTCTAGAACTACCCTTAAAAGAATAAAAACATAAAGTATGTCCACGATCATAGAGAGAAGTAAAAAGTGGAAAATAAAAATATTTGGACAGTTCCAAAAAAGTAAGCAAAAAGAGAAATCAAAGATTAAATCCAACTATATCAGAAATGATAGTAAATTGAAGTGAACTAAATACTCAAATTAGGCAGTTGTCAGGCTAGATTTTAAAATCCAACTATATGCTGTCAACAAGTGCCACATCTAAAACGTGGGAATACAGAGAGATTAAAGGTGAGAGATTAGAAAAACATAAGCTCTGCAAACAGTAGCAAAAGAAAGTGCACGTAGTTATATTAAGATCAGGAAAAACAGACTGTAAAGCAAAAAACCGTTACTCAGTAGAAAGATAATGATAAAAGCACTAATATACCAGGCTGATACAACAATTTTAAACGTGTTTACGCCTAATAATTTTACTTAAAAATATATGGAGGAAAATGTACACATCTTTAAAGAGAAATAAACAAATCCGACGACACTGTAGGAGATTTGGCACACCTCCCTCAACAGCTGACAGGACAAGCGGACAAAAGATTTAACAGATTTTTGACATCGTGATTAAAAACATAACCTAAGGAACAAAGAACACTGAATATCATACATTCTACACACTCTTTTCAATTCTAAAAATATTTATGAATTGCCCACATACTGGGACATAAAACAAATTTCAACATACAGTTGACTCTTGAACCACCCAGGTTTGAACTG
Organism: Cynocephalus volans; assembly: GCF_027409185.1. NCBI lineage: Eukaryota > Metazoa > Chordata > Mammalia > Dermoptera > Cynocephalidae > Cynocephalus > Cynocephalus volans. Next base: position 1,423,946 of record NC_084471.1, on the reverse strand, counting down.
TGTGGGTCCACTTAGGTGCAGATTCTTTTCAACCAACTGTGATCAAAAATACAATATTCATGGGACACAGAACCCACGTATCCACAGGCCGACTTCTCCTATACGCGCGTCCTGCAGGACGGACTGCGGAACTTGAGTGTCCACGGATTTTCCTATACCCCGGGGTCCTGGAAGCAAACCCCCCAGACACCAGAGGATGACGGTATTTCAAGAACTCATATCACACAAAGTACGTTCTCTGACCTCAGTGCAATTAAGCTAGAAAGCAATAACAAAAAGATGACCAGAGAATCCCCATGAGTCAAGAAATGCATTCTAAAGAACCACTGGACAGAGAAGGCATAATGACTGAAGTTGGAAAATGTTCGAGGTGAATGATGAATACACTGCACACCAAGCCCGGGCGGGGCGATTAAAGCAAAACTTACAGGGGAAATGTGGGACTTAAATGTATGTATTAGGCTAATTAACATATTTGTCAATTAAAAATAAAATAAAACTTTTAAAGATTCATATATTAGAAAAGAAGCCTCAAAATCGATGTTTCAAGAAGTTAGAAAGAGGACAGCAAAATAAGCAACGACTTAGAGGAAAAACAGAAACATCCGACATTAATGAAAGAGAAACCAACCACACGATTGAGAGGAAGAGAGCAAAGAAAATGTTTCCTCCACACGACGATAACGTTAAAACGCTGCTGTAAAATCAAGAGAGAAAACAGACGGCGCAGATAACCACGATCAGGGGTGGGAAACGGGCGTCACGCAGGTTTTGCGAGCAACTTCCTGCCAGTAAGTTTGAAAATTCAGATGAAATTCCTCAAAAAACATATAACCTAAAAAACTTATTCAAAAAGAGAGAGAAAACTTGAAAAGTCCTGTAATCATTCAAGAAATTCGATCTCTAATAAAAACAAAATCTTCCTACAAAGAAAACTCCAGGCCCAGATGGCTTCCTGTCAAGTTCTATCAAACATTCAGTGAATTTGCACTGAACTTACATAAATTTTCCACAGAACAGAGAAAGAAGAAATACTCTCCAACAGTTCTTATTAGATTAGCATAGGCTTAATGCCAAAAACCTACTGGAGACAGTTTGAAAAAGGAAAATTTCTGGCCAATCCCACTCATAAACATAGATGTAAAAATCATAAATAAAACACTATCAAACCAAATCCACTAATAAATAATAGATACATCAGGGTCACATTGAATTTGTCCCACAAATTCAAAGTTCAATGTAGAGAATACAGTACCCAGAGTCAAAGCAATTCACCTTCAAATGAGAAAAATCATTTGCCAGTTCAATAGATAACAGAAAAAGAATCTGAAAAAAAAAAAATCAGTATCCTTTCAGGACAAAAGAAAAAAATTTTGGCTAATCGAGAACAGAACGTGACTCTGTTACTCTGTCAACTGTTAAAAAAAAAACTACCAAAAACTGCAAAAGGCATCACACAGACATTGAAAGTGTCCGTTTGAGACGAAAAGAAAGCCAAAGACTCCTGTTTACATCAGTGACCATAAAAAATGGGCTGAAGGCCTATTTGCAAGGCAAAAATAAGACGTAAAGATTGAAAAGGAAGACAAAAAACTGTATCTACTTACAGATGATGAGATAAATAATCTAAGTATAAACTACAGGGATTAATGAGTTGAGCAAGACTGCAGAGGACAAAATCAACATAACAAAACCGTTATTTCCACATACATAAATAGCTAGAAAATGAAAGTTTTAGAAAGACACCGTTCACAATAATATTTTTAAATAGTTGAGATTTACAAAGACTTGACATTTGCGAAGGAAGTCCAATGCATTTTTCAAGAGCTCAATGAAACTTTCTTGAGCAACGCTGCAGAAGAGCAACGTAGCCAGAGGACGATGTGCATTCACGAGCGGAAAACTCATGGCAGGGGAGATATCGATTCTCTGCGACGGTTCTGTGGAACTGTCGAGCTGCATCTACATTTGTACCAAAGGCAGGGGGCTGACAACAGCTAGAGCATTCTCGAAGAAGAACGGAGAGATTGTTCTACCGGATAGCGAGACGTGTGATAAAGCCACCGTGATGAGAACAGTGTGACACCGGCTCGAGGCTGGAGAAGTGGACCGTGGGAGAGGACGGAGTGGCCAGAACAGGACCAGGCTCATGTGGACGCCCGATACGTGAAAGGGGTGGAGCCAGAGGGCCGTGGGGAAGGCACAGTCTCTTTGAAAATGATGCTGGGACACCAGATGTCCACATGAAAAAATAATGAAACTGAACCTTACCTCACACCAGACCCCACGGGTCAGCTAATTTCTGCTGCAAAGACCAGACAGTAAATATTTTAGGCCTTGGGAAGCCATATGGTTGGTGTCTGTCCCTGCTGTTCAACTCCACCAGCGTGTCAACAGCAATACATAAATGAACGGGTGTCCACGAGTCCTGGGCCACCCCCGCCCAGCCAGGCTTCCTAGGCACACCCAGCCCCTCTCAGTAAATCCCATGCTCCTGTCACACAGATGGGAACAGAAGAGCAGGGTGGGAAGAGGAAACTGGCCAGGACTCCCAGAGGAAAAATAAGTGAAGGAGGACACATAAGAGCAGGTCTAAGCCAGAGTTTCAGGATCTCCCCACAAAGCAGAGAAAGGATTGAGAACCAGGGGACGGACAGCAGGCTTCTCAGCAGCGGGCTGGAGCCATCAGCGAACAGGGAACGGACCGCAGATTTGGGTATTTGCTCCTTTATTGCCATCTTACTGTCCTCCCCACTCAGGAACACACGCAACCACCACAGCATGTACCAGTCGTGTAACAAATAGCTTTGGTGTTGGTGTGTCCTGCCAACCTAAGAGCTCTGTGGGGGTAAGAAGACTTGTCTTATTTACCTTTAAATTCTCAGCACCTAACCGAGTGTCTGGCATCAAAAGCAACTGGCCCATAAATGTTTAAAGAATCCAAGCTGCAATCAGAAGCTCAGGCAGATACTAACCAGAGCAGAAGCTCTCCAAGTCCCTTCCAAAACCATGAGCGCTGTCCTCTAATTCTACAGTGGAAACCAACCGATGAGCTTGTCTTTTCAAAGTGCCTGTTGTAAATTGCTCTCCTATTAGTCAGTCATTGCTAATAATCCAAAAACTACTCAGATGCTAAAATTTAGCTTTCAGTCTTGGCTTGGGAACGGTGGTTCTAATGTACTTCTTGAAACCTACGGAAGCACATTATCTCCCTAAGAACGCCGTTCGGGAGGTGACGATGGGACCGCAGGTGTCCAGAACTGAGCGTCATTCAGTGCCCTCAGCACGTCAGGCACTTCGTCCTGCAATCTGCGGCCCAAGCAGGCGGGAGGGACAGGTTCCAACCCGTCGGTTCTCATTATATCAGTTACTTATCGTTAGCTGGACAGACACCAGCGGACATTCGCGACGGGAATTCTCAGCCAGAAGCAGACCCATCTGTGCATAAACACTTGGATCGTGGACCGTGAACAAGATCTTTTGGCAACACTTCTGGTTCATATACTTCACTAATTTATTACGAAACCCTAGTGCTCAATGTCTCTCTAAATGGGTTGCTGTCTGTCTGGAGAGAGAGGGCTCTGACTCACATTCGAGAAGCTGACGCTTCAAAAGAGATAAATGAGGAGACAATAGTTTTTGGACTGAGAATTGTTCAACTTACTCGGGGGTTGCAAATTTACCTTAAAAATGAGCCCCCCTCAGGGATTTAGGCACATACATGATCATTTCCTGAGGAAGGAAACCAGCAGGTGATCACTGGAAGCCACTGACGTCTAAACCCCCATCAGAAATAAGGACGAGGCTGCAGCCTCTGTGGCCTTCCAGCACCTTCTGCAGAAAGAGGTGATTCCTGGGCAAAGGAGAGAAGGGAGAGGGGGAATAATACTAATTTGATTAATAAGAGGCCCCTTTTCAGCAGCAAAACCTAAAAGAGCACCTGGCACACAGCAGGTGCTCAATAAATGCTTGTTCAATGAATGAACAAATGAATGGCTCAGGAGTGTTTCATTTGGGGCCAAACACATCGACACAGAAACCAGCAGAGGTTTCCCATCAACGCTTTGAGAAGAAAACAGTCCTTTCCTGAGAAATGTAGACACATTCTTAAAAGTTTTGTCTCATTAGTGCATCCACAGGGTCCAGCGTGGTGTCCAGTGCATCTGGGTGCGCAGTTAAGATGTGTTGCAAGAAGGGAGGACTGCAGGGAGGAGGGGAGCATCCTTGCAGATAAAGCCTCAAGGGCAGGGGTCTCGCCCGCTGGGTGGACAGGAGGAGCCTCCACGCCCTGCTCCATGAAGGGCCCTGCACCTCCCTTCCAAGAGGCCACTGTGGTTCTGGACTCTTGGACACTGGGACACAACACCAGTGGGCGAAAGTCCCACCTCTTCAGTTCCTCTTTCCCCTACATCCCAGGGGCCCCCCAGAGAGCTCAGTGCCACGCCCCCATGCAGGGGGGCTCAGTCAGCCTCACACAGAGGAGTGAGGGGCACCAGGTGGACCCCAGGCTGGGGGGGGTAGATCACATAGCACACCCAGCAACCATGCCCTGCAAGGTTCAGCCAGGCCTGGGCCACCCTGAGAAGGGCCCGGCAGGCAAGTGGCCCTGACGCACTCTCCAGACCAGCACTGGACCACAGGAGGTGCACAGTCCCCAGCCAATGCAGTAGCCGTGGAGACATGAGGGGTGTGCACACAGCAGCTCATGGAGGGGGCCTGCGGGTTCTCCCCAGGCGAGCCTAAGGTCTCGGAGGAAGCCCTGGGTGCAGCCACAGCCCCAGGCCGGCAGTGCTGCAAAGGTTTCAGGGTAAATCATGGGTGGAAGGGTGTGGAGCCACCAGTGCAGCCACCAGCACGCCCAGCAGAGTTTGCAGGGCGAGGGGAAGGCAGCCATCTGCTGTTGCGTGCTGTTATTCTTGATGAAGACAAAGGAGAAAAGAAGGAGAGAGAGGTCACACCTCCCGCAGCAGAAGCCCACGTTCTCCCTGGGGGAGGAGGCCCAGCTCACATGGGAGCCCCCACTCTGAGCACACAGGGTCTCCAAAGTCCAGACCCTCCAACCAGAGCACCCCTGCGGTGGAGCTGGCAGGGACCAGGCCGGCTCTGCTACCCCACAGTTAGCTCAGCATCTTTGCTCGGGATTCCCAGCAGAGAGGGTCTGACTGCCTCGGGGTCGGGCATCCACTTCAAGCAGGGTCCTCTGCTGGGCAGGTACAGGATGGGAGCTGCAGCCTCTCTGACAAACAGAGCCCGAGGACAAGCCAAGGAGGACTCAAGTCCCTCCACTCCCAGGCAGGTTTGGACCAGCCACACAGGTGCAGAGACAGGACCAAGCCAGCTGGGGGTTGAGGAGCGGAGTGGGTTGAACAACACCCCCAAAATTCACATCCACCAGAAACTCTGAGTGTGACCTTATTTGAAATGAAATATGGTCTTTGTAGGTGTTAGTTAAGGATCTCAAGGTCATCCTAGATTTAGGTTGGGCCCTACATATAATGGCAGGTGTTCTCATAAGAGAGAGGAGAGAAGACATTGAAAAGAGACAGCTGGGGGAGACAGAGGGATGCAGCCACAAGCCGAGGGATGACTGCAGCCACCAGCAGCTGGGATAGGCAGGAAGGGCCCTCCTCATGGGGTCTTCAGTGGGAACATGGCCCTGCCAACACCTTGATTTCAGATTTCTGGCCTCCGGAACTGTGAGAGAATAAATTCCTGTTGTTTTAAGACCCTGGCTTGTGGCAATTTGTTATGCTGGCTCCAGGAAACTAATACAAAGAATGGGGGGTGAGGGCACTTGGCAAGACACCTTGGGGACACCTGGGCACAGCCAGCCATCCTTCCTGGGCTTTTCCTGGTCCAGCCCTGGGCCTCACAGACATGGCAGAATTGGACAACACAGGCAGACAAATACAAAACAGAACAAAGCAATCCACAGAGAGGTAGGAGAGTGTGTGTGAGCGTGTCTGGGACAATCAGAAAACATTTCATAAAAAAGAAGGCATTTTGATTGAAGCTGTTATCAGAAGGCTCTCAACAAAGAAAAGCCCAGGACCAGATGGATTCACAGCAGAATTCTACCAAACATTCAAAGCGGAATTGACACCAATTCTCTACAAGCTATTTCAAAAGATTGAAACAGAGGCAATTCTCTCAAACTCATTCTATGAAGCAAACATTACCCTGATACCAAAACCAGGTAAAGATACAACAAAAAAAGAACACTACAGACCAATATCCTTGATGAATATAGATGCAAAAATCCTCAATAAAATACTAACTAACAGAATACACCAACGCATATACAAAATTACACACCATGATCAAGTGGGATTCATCACAGGGATGCAAGGTTGTTTCAACATATGCAAATCAATAAATGTGATACATCATATCAATAAAATCAAACACAAGGACCATATGATCATCTCTATACATGCTGAAAAAGCATTTGATAAAATTCAACACTCATTCATGGTAAAGACTCTCTATAAGTTAGGTATAGCTGGAAAGTATCTCAACATAATTAAAGCCATATATGATAAACCCACTGCCAATATCATCCTAAATGGGGAAAAGCTGAAAGCTTTTCCTTTAAGAACAGGAACTAGACAAGGATGCCCACTCTCACCACTCCTATTCAACATAGTGTTGGAAGAGCTAGCCAGAGCAATTAGAGAAGAGAAGGAAATAAAGGGCATCCAGATTGGAAAAGATGAAGTCAAACTGTCCCTGTTTGCAGATGACATGATCCTATATATTGAACAGCCTAAAGCCTCTACAAAAAAACCCTTGGAGTTGATAAATGATTTCAGCACAGTGGCAGGATACAAAATCAACACACAAAAATCAGTAGCATTTCTATTCCCCAGTAGTGAACATGCAGAAAAAGAAATCAAGAAAGCTTGCCCATTTACAATAGCCACCAAAAAAATAAAATGCTTAGGAATACAGTTAACCAAAGATGTGAAAAATCTCTGTAATGAGAACTACAAACCACTGCTGAGAGAAATTAAAGATGACAGAAGAAGATGGAAAAATATCCCATGCTCTTGGAATGGAAGAATCAACATTGTGAAAATGTACATACTACCCAAAGTGATATACAAATTCAATGCAATCTCCATCAAAATTCCAATGACTTTTTTCTCAGAAATGGAAAAAACTATCCAGACATTTATATGGAATAACAAAAGGCCACACATAGCGAAAGCAATTCTGAGCAAAAAAATAAAGCTGGAGGCTTAACACTACCTGACTTTAAACTATACTACAAAGCTATAATAACCAAAACAGCATGCTACTGGCATAAAAACAGACACACTGATCAATAGAATAGAACAGAGAATCCAGAAATCAACCCACACATCTACAGCCATTTGATCTTTGACAAAGGCACCAAGCCTATACACTAGGGAAGAGATTGCCTCTTCAGCAAATGGTGCTGGGAGAACTGGATATCCATATGCAGGAGAATGAAACTAGATCCATACCTCTCACCATATACCAAAATCAACTCAAAATGGATTAAAAAATTAAATATACACCCTGAAACAATAAAACTTCTTAAAGAAAACATAGGAGAAACACTTCAGGAAGTAGGACTGAGCACCGACTTCATGAATACGACCCCAAAAGCACAGGCAACCAAAGGAAAAATAAACAAAAGGGATTATATCAAGCTAAAAAGCTTCTGCACAGCAAAAGAAACAACAGAATTAAAAGACAACCAACAGAGTGGGAGAAAATATTTGCAAAATATACATCTGACAAAGGATAATCTCCAGGATATACAAGGAACTGAAACAACTTTACAACAAAAAAACAAGCAACCCAATTAAAACATGGGCAAAAGAGCTAAATAGGCATTTCTCAAAGGAAGATATACAAACGGCCAACAGACACATGAAAAAATGCTCAACGTCACTCAGCATTCGGGAAATGCAAATCAAAACTACACTGAGTTACCATCTCACCCCAGTTAGAATGGCTAAAGTCCAAAAGACTCTGAACGATAAATGCTGGTGAGGTTGCGGAGAAAAAGGAACTCTCATCCATTGTTGGTGGGACTGCAAAATGGTGCAGCCTCTATGGAAAATGGTATGGAGGTTCCTCAAACAATTGCAGATAGATCTACCATATGACCCAGCTATTCCACTGCTGGGAATATACCCAGAGGAATGGAAATCATCTAGTCAAAGGTATACCTGTTCCCCAATGTTCATTGCAGCACTACTTACAATAGCCAAGAGTTGGAACCAGCCCAAATGTCCATCGTCAGATGAGTGGATAAGGAAACTGTGGTTTATCTACACAGTGGAATACGACTCTGCTGTAAAAAAAGAATGAAACACTACCATACGCAACAAAAGGGATGGACCTGGTGAGAATTATATTAAGTGAAACAAGTCAGGCACAGAAAGAGAAATACCACATGTTCCCACTTATTGGTGGGAGCTAAAAATAAATAAATAAATACACAAATAAACTGGGGGGTGGAGAAGACACAACAATTACAATTCCTTGAAGTTGATACGACAAGGGAACAGAAAGGAGGTTGTTGGGAGGGAGGGGGGAGATGTAGGAGGGAGGGAGGGTTCGGTGACGGGCCACGATGATGAACCACATTGTATACTGACAAAATAAAATAAAATTTTTTTTAAGAAGGCATTTTAGAGGAGACATTAGGATATGTGAACTTTTGAGAGATGGAGCTGCAGCGAGAAGGCAGGAATTTTATTTTGTTTGGAGTAACAACCTCTTCTCTCATCCACAACCTGGATTTTCTGGTCCATGCACCAACATATACACACTATTTCTGTCGATCCCCTTGCAGGTGTGACTACTTAACAAATGACATGGCTCAATGTCAAAATCCCTTTCAGATGAGCTGGTGAAAGAGACACAAAGAGAGGAAGGGAATGTGAACTGGATTACTAGGTGCTGTAAGCAGCCCTGGCGCCCACAGACACCACGTCCTCATTGAGCCGTGCCGGGGGCCACAGGGTCTGACACAGCGGTGGGAAATCTTTCCTTTTTAGGCCTTTCAGACCTTGCTGCATTAATCTCCTATAAGGAGCCCAGATGTGGGATATTTCCTCAAAATACCATTCTTTACCACTTCATTTTCTCACTTTGCTCGGGGTAAGCCAATGGCACCTGGGACAGGGCTGGGGCAAGTCATCAAGAGGAGCCACCGCGGGAAGAAGAAAAACACGTCACGGTGCATCTGTGCAGAATGAGGAAAGACGATCTGGCTGGACATCGAGTTATACAAAGAGCACATGAGTGCATGAAGAACCATCAGCCTTGCCACCAGAGGTACTGCATCACAAGAGTAAGTGCCACTCGGTGTCACCCGCTCATTGTAAACCACCAGGCCAGGCCACACACCAGGAACTGCGCTGAGCCTACTGCTGGGCACACTTCCCAGTCCTCTGATAGCCACGGATGACCGCAGTGTTTAGTGTGCTGATGCGTTCATCCATTACAGGAAAATGTAACAGATAAGGACAGTTACCCTCGAGTGGGAAATTATATTTTTATAACATTACACCGAGCATGATCACAGGGGAGAGTGGAGGAGTCAGAAGGAGGGGTGACAAAGTCTTGTGAGGGCATGTGGCAGGAACCCAGCCATCCTGGTGGCGATCTGGGCGAGGTCCACGGGTGCAGGTGCACCAGGGCAGGGAGCCAGAGAAACGAATCCCAACCAAGACACGCATAGAACTCCAGCCTCAAAACAGAAGTCTGGAGGGACGGGTTGAATATGAACTAGGAACATTCAAATGCCCTGAGCTGGTGTGACCCCTCAAATCGTATCCACCCAACCCAACCCTGGCGTATAAGCCGAGTGCCTTCAACACACCTGTAGTGGTCCAGGCATAGAGAAATGGAGAAAGAGGGGGAGATAAAATTAAATTAAAATAAGACGAACAGGATTTCTCTCTCCTGAGTGGTTTTGTCTCACTAGCAAAATACATACAGGTTATGAGTTTAGGGCATGTGGGAGGACACAAAAGTAACAATTTTCTTTTCTTCAAAACTTGCCACTTTACTGGTTACTCATTCAGTGTATTGGAGAGGCACACCCAAGTATGGTTCACATCACCTCCAACACCCAAAGCACGGTGCCTCTCCATGACACAAAGACCGGCAGAGTGAAGCGACGTGGCTTCCACTTTGGAGAGACATCCTGACTTGCTCCAGAGCACCAAATCCCTAGAAACCTCAGCAAGGCTGCAGGGTCAGGAGTTATTATGGGTCCATCTCTCCTCTCTGAGATATTTGCCACTTCCTGCTCACCAGACCCAAGCAACGTGATATCCTCTATGTGGCTGGCCAGCATGATGTTCCGTGGCTGGTGAGCCGAGATGAGATGACCCGGGCCTAAGTTCTCATGGATCTCTGGAGCATGACTCAGCCCGACATGAGGCTGTGAAGGTATATACTGCTGTCCCTGCCAGGTGACAGTGAGCCACTGCTGTGGTCGTTGCTGAGTAGCCCAGACATACAGCATTTGCCAGCTCAATCGCTGCTGAGCAGCTGCCAAGACCAGGGTTACATTGTTCCAGTAATGAAACTGCATATTGAATATTGGTGGCAAGAGTCACTGAGTTTACTGTGATCCATTGTCATTTCCAACGACCACAGATCTTTTCACAAGCCGAGTTGTTTTTTGACATTTCATAAATCTAAGATGCATCTTATGTGTCATTAATAAATGTTTTAAAGCTTCCAATTAAGCTAGGATGCATCAGACATTTTAAGATTTTGGACTTCTGGCCTCCAGAACGGTGAGAGAACACGCGTGCTTTAAGCCACCAAGTGTTGTGGCACTTTCTCACAGCAGCCTTTGAAAACTAACACAGCACTCAAACGTCAACTCATGCCCTGTCACTGCTGTCCAAAGAACACTGTCTGAGGCCCTAAAGCACCACACTGTCAGCAGGGGTGCCCTCTCAAGAGTGGATCACCCACGCATTTTATTTTATTTTCGCTTACAGATGTTTTCCCTGCAATGACCTGTGCTCCTTTTTAGCTCCTCTGACCACGCTGTTTCTCTGCACATCCACTCAGCAATCACTCCCTGCATGTGCCGGACCAGCCATCAACACTAGGCTAGAGACAATGCCAAGAAAGACTGGAGAGGGGTTAGACTCCCCAGTCTGCAACAGCCCAACCCACACCCACAAGTAACCTCTGATCTGGGCAGACCCATGATGCACCATGCAGCTGAGAGTCAAGCCTGCTGCAGCAGAGGGTACACACTGCCTGAAGAGTACCTACTTTCATTTTTTCTTTTCTTAGAGAACCCCCTAACTTGGGAGGCTCAAGCTGGCAATGCATTCAGCTAAATTCCAATTCTTAACATCCTGCAAAGAGAGGCTGGACCCATAACTGCATTACAGACAACAGGATGTAGACAGAAGTTCTTGGGTTGAACTTCCAGGGAAGACCCTGAAATCTTTCCAGGGAGGATGTCTCAGCTGTGAGGTTCCCTCAAGCCTTCTGCCTTCCTCCCACCTGGAAAGGAGATAGAAGGTGTGAGGGCCGGAGCTGCAGAGGCCATCTTGCAACCATGAGGCAATCTTTAAAACAGAAGCCATGTTTTGTGGATGGTAGGCAGAAAAATGGTAGAGCCTGTGGTGTGGATGGCAAGGTGGGGTTGGACTCCAACCTCCAGATTCTTTTCACATGAAGTAATAACTGACCTCTCTCATTTAAATCACCATTGCATGGGTCTCTGTTATTAAAACCAAAGGCAATTCCTAACTGATCCCCACCTCAAGTAAGCATACTACATCCCTAATATCAGTGTGCTTACCCCTAAAATGCCCCAAGTGCTCCTCTGCCACTGTCTCAGCAGAACACGCTCCTAGAACAACCCAGGACGGAATGCCCAGGGCTTCCATGAATTGGGATGTAGCCATAGAAAGAATGCTACAGCCCCTGCTCCCATTAGATCACAGTGGGATGGGAAGGATAGACAGCCATGCACTGGACAACAGCATGTATAATCCTTCCTACTGGGATGAAAACCCCCTGGAGGCTGGCACGGTCACCTTGTTTCTGGACCACAGCTCAGGAGCCCTATCTGTTATATCTTGTTCTCCCTACCGCAGATAAGAGGCTTACAGACCTGCCTGGACTGTCACCAAGCACGTGTGGGGGTCACTGTCCCTGTGTGCTGGGGACCCTGACTCTGTGGCAGGCAAACCCAGGTCACTGACCGCAGATAAGCCTTGTGTGTGTCCTCTGTGCTGTGTTAAGAAAGCATCTGTGTGCGCACACACTGCACATACCTAGCCATCGTCTTTTGCGTGTGTGCCTCTTACTCTTTATCGCATGAGACACTGACTTTAAGTCAGCATTTAAACACTGTTAATTCTACATCACCGTATTTGTACCTAAGTCATGGGGTACTGGGCGGGGAGTAACACCGGCTAAGCACTTTGCCTCCTCTTCTGGGAGAGGCTTACACGCTTGCAGTCGTGCACAGGGAGGTGCGCCATGCCAGGCCGACTGTTACTCTGTTACTGTCTCACTTGGAGGTTAACATGGTTTAAGGAGCTACGTATGGGCACCAAGTTGACTTGCGATGGTTATTTCAGGTGTCAACTTTACTAGATTAAGGAATACCTAGAGACCTGGTGAAGCATTATTTTGGGTTTGTCTGTGAGGGTATTTCCAGAGGAGATTAGCATGTGGGCCTGAGTGGGCTGGGAGGGAAAGACCCAGCCTCAGTCTGGGCAGGCACCATCCAATCTGCTCAGGACACAGAGAGAACAAAAACTGAGGAAAAGACAAATCTCTCCATCTACCCGCTGGAACTGGATACCCTCTGCTCTCCTGTCCACGGACATCAGAACTCGAGACTCTCCAGCCTTTGGGCTCCAGGACTTACACCAATGGCACCCCCGGCTCTCAGGCCTTTGGCCTCAGACTGGGAATCACACAATCGGCTTCCCTGGTTCTGAGGCTTTGGACGTGGACAGAGCCACACTACCAGCATCCAGTTTGCAGATGGCCCGCCGTGGACTCCTGAGCCTTCACAATCACGTAACCCAGTTTCCTAATAAGTCTCCCTCACATATCCGTACACATATCCTGTTGGCTCTGTCTCTCTGGAGGACCGAGCCTGGCTGATACAGTGTGCTTGTGTGTGAGCGTGTGTGTGCACGAGTGTGTGGGTGTGTGTGTATGACTGTGTGTCATGCGAGAGTGCGCGTGAGCATGTGTGCACTGGACAGTGTGAGCGTGCGCGTGCAGAGCCCTCGCGTGCATTATCTGGGTCGGTGGATGGAAGCCACGGAAGAAACGGAGATCAACTCACCCAAAACAATCACTTAAAGCCAGTTTGCCTCAAGATTAATTCAAACGTCCACTTGCCTAAACTTCACATTTAGGGCATCATGTGAACAGGTAATTTAAACCTTCTGGGGACGGTGTGCATCTCGTTTGTTTTCCCACTTTGTCTCTTTTTATTGACTTCAAGGACTCACAGCCAATTTGCGGTGATCCTCTTGTGTTTAGCCTAAACAATGGCATCTCGAGCTTCTGAGGAGACGGCGAGGACGTCCTGACAAAGCCAGGCCCACAGAGAGACGGGCGGCCGGCCCCGTATCACCTCCTCCTACCCCTTCTGTCCCTTGTCCTGGTCACTCCAGGACAGCTGGAGACAGAAGCTGGGGCCACGACCAGGAGGCGCCCGGGAGGACCCGGCGGGCCCCCACCTGGGCTCATCTTCATGGGCAGCCAGGGGTTCACTCCATCCGGCTCCAAAATAAAACGCAGAGGGGAACGAAAGGGGAGACGCTACAGGCACCCACCCCCGCAGCAGAAAAGACGCCCGAGGCTCGGGCGTGAGCAGTGGAGTCACAGAGGAAAAGGTGCACGTAGCGGCTCCTGTGTCCCCAGGGAGGCACAGGACGGAGGACAGAGCGCGGGAGGCCGATGAAGAAATGCACACGTTCCCAAGAAGGACACGCAGACCCAACCACCCAGCCGGTCAAGGACACCATAGAACGTGACCACAAGAGGAACGACGGCTGTCAAAACACGGGAGGACTTCATTGTCACTAGAATCCAAAACGTAAATCACAGCAGTAAGAAGCCATGATTTCTGCCCGATCGAATTCACGAGGAGGAGCAAAGCGCATCCGTGTGCGCCAGACGGAAGGGACGGCACTTGCCCGCGCGCCTGGGCTGCGACAGGACGGTCCTGGAGAGAAAGCTGGCAATCAGTGTTGTCAGGTTTCCTCCATGCCACACTGTTTGTCTGTAGATTTCACTCCTGCGAAACTTTCCCAAGAGAATAATCTTAAATACACGAGAAGTTTCATATACAACAATGTTCACCCCCTCTCCCCGCAGTCTCTGGGGTGCCCCATCCACTCATGGGGTCTCCACCCATGTCCACCCTCTGTTGTGACCGGTCCGCTCATGGGGTCTCCACCCGCCGTCCATCTGCTGGTAATGCCCAGATCCCCGCTTGCTCCCAGAGCTCTGAGCCTCACAAAAGCCTTCCAGGCATCTCCCCCACATCACGACCCGCGGAGCTCTGAAGCCATATGTCCAAAATGCAGCTCCTCCCTCTCTCCATCCACTTTCACCCGCTCAGCCCTCAAGGTAAGCTGAAAGTCGTCCTTGGCACCTCCTCCTCCACACCCAACTGAGCCTCTCCTCACATATCTGTTTCACCCTCTAGATAGTCTCCAACCGTCCCCCAGGTCTGTGCCAGCCTGTCTTCCTAGTGCCAGGCCCTCCCTCTGCCTGGATTCCACACAGGATCCCACTCAGCCACCCTTCCCAGACAGACCAAGAAAGTCCACGTCCACCGAGCTGCCCACAGCCCTCTAACCCCTGAGATGCACAGCAGTTCCCGAGGACATGGTGGAATCACCTGCAGGGCCTGCTCGAGCCCAGGCTGTGGGGCCCAGTCCCCTGCATTTCTGACCCAACAAGTCTGGGAAGCCTGAGAATTGCCTTCGTAACAGGTCTCCTGGTGACGCAGCTACTGCTGCCTGGGGGCCACTCAGGGCGGGGGACCACTGCTCCAGGGCACCCTTGCTCATCCAGGGAGGCTGGAGCCACCAGTCCTCTCCCAGTGTATACTGGGTGCCCCAAAAGCAGCCTGGAGACAAGGAGGTTACCCAGGAAGCCCCAAGGGTGCAGAGAGGTGAGACAGGAGGGGACGGTGCCAACAGAGCATGCGTGCTCAGGCAGGCGACCACCATGCAGGGTGCAGAGAGCACACAGGGCACACCCGAGCATCAGGGCTACCTCCCCTAAGGCATACAGGAGCTGGGGGTGCATACACCAACCCCGTCATCTCTGGCGGAAGGCTGCTGCGGGTGGGCACCTAACTCCATAGCAACCCTGGCCCCAACAGAGGGTCCCCTGCTGGCAGAGAAGGCCTCTTGGACAGCCATGGAGATGCAGGTGTTGGCAGCTGGATGTCCAGCTGGGGTGTGGGTGGCCCCGACTGCCTGAGTGACATTCCCCAAACACGGAGCCCATCTTGCTGAGCCTCGGCGTCCTGTCTGTAAACCATGGCCCTGTCATCCCCTTGCAGCACCTGCCTGCCCGGCTCACCCGTAGAGAGTGAGGTCGGCTCCCTGGGGCCAGCGCACTCCCCAAACACACCAGACACTGCAGACCAAGTCCCACAGTGCGTATCAGACACATAAATATTTTACACATTTATATAAGATCAGGCAGCTTCTGAATGTTCAGAGCCTGGGGACTGTCTGGGAAATCCAATTCCTCTATATTTTCATTCCAAAGAAATTACTTATAAGTGATTTATGGAGAACATACGTCCTCATAAACACATATTTACATTCCTGACATGTCCCCAGAGCAGACCCAGCAGTGCACAGCTGTGTGCCTGGAGACACACACATATATACTTATCTCCTTTTTCATTATTAAACTTAATTCTTTCATATGGGAGTTTAACTTTGAAAACGATGAGAATTAGAAACAACACTTGCTGCTCTGGAGGAGCCTGTCTCCTTACTGATTTGGGGAAGCAGGAGCTGAGGCCCCAGGCTGGCCGAGGCGCCCAGGGTCAGAGCAGGACCAGCGAGCCATCTGGTCTACCTCTCCCACCTGGGAAGTCCAGGGCCCCAGGAGCCTCTCAGGGAAACTGAGCCACATTTCCTCCTTGCACTCAAATGCCTGTGTCTGTAGCTGGGCACAGAGGAAGCATAAGCACTGGGAGAAACAAGCATGGGATATTCAAGAGAACAACCCCTCAGACTTCCGGAAAGTGGCTGGTGACACTGCTGCTCCAGCCAGGACACCACACCCCGAGAAGCCGGGACAGGGGCAACACCCGGCGTGCAAGACACTTGCTTTCTGCAGGAGAGCCAGAGAGCAGCACTGGGGACCTGGACCACCCAACCCAGCCCTGGGCTCAGGAGGGAAGTGCACTGGGGATCTTAAAGTGTGACTTGTGCCATTAAATGTCTTTAAGTGAAGACAGAGCTGCTAGTATGGGTCACTAAACAAAATCCAAATCTGTTCTGTTGACAAAAAGCACAATGATGGTAAAATAACTGCGGGACGGAAAAAGCACCAGTCCGTCACAACACTGAGGCAATTCGGCCCCACAGCAGGGGTGGCCACGGCAGAAGGTACCAGGATGGAACTCGAGGCAAGTGCGGCAGGTGGAGTAAACCAGCTGGTTCTGCAGACGAGAAGTACAACCCAATAACGAACCTCGTGCACTCAGTAACGAGGCGCCAACACTTCTACGTAAGGCAAAGACAAATAAAAATATTTTCACATTTGACAGAGAAGCAATTATGGTGAGAGAATTTAACCTGCAAATCAATCTTCAACAAAAATAGATGAGATCGTAGAAAAAAACGAATCATATGATTAAGAAGGTTGATTTAATAAATATGCATAGATATAGCATACACTCTTTTCCTCTAAAATTCCGGAAAGACTTGCAAATATTAATCATAAATAAGGCTGCAGAATAAAAAACACAATAAATTGCAAGAGATGGAAACTACAAGTTTTACTCTCTGAAGACAGTACAACACCACCAGGAAAATATAACAAAAATAAATAAGCTTAAAAAATCCAACTATATGCAACCTAAAAACACATACATGAAAAATTCTCTGTTTGAAAAGGAAATCAACATTTCAAATAGTAAGTTTTCCAAAATAATTCAAGTCCTGAGAATGAAATATAAGAGAATGGCTAACGTCCAAATCTGAGCAAGCGTCCCAGGTTTAACTGCCATGATTATTAAACAGGAAAACAGCAGGAGAGGAGACCTCAGGATCAAACTGCCCGAGTCGTACGGGGAGCAGAGAGATGGGAGGGGAAGGCACTCATTAACGACTTGGGAAACCACATTTATCTCCAGCTCTTCGAAAGACAGTTCTTTGAAAAAGCCAGTAAAGCAGCCAAATCTCTGAAAACCAATGGAAAAGAAAACATGACATACCAACTTGCAAAACGTGTTTAATTACAAAAGAACACTGTGGCAAACGGGTTATTCTCCCATGAAAAGTCTTCTTGTCTACTTGGAACACGCTGTACAGCCTGGCAAATGGGTTTGAAAATTTCAGTGAAGCACGTGACTTGCTGGGAAAAGTAGCCTGAATGGGAAAATAACCGGATAGAGAAGATTATCCAAAAACCACCTCAGAAAATGGCTTTGAGCCCAGAGCGTGTCAAGGACGGGTGCCTGGAGACATTCAAACAGTAGAGCAGGAACCGTTCCAAGGCATACAAAGTAAGACACACACCCCAAGTCATCTGAAGCTGGCAGACGTCTTAGTCCAAAAACCTGATAAAGAGAGGACGAAACTCAACCGTAGCGCAACCTCACCCGCGGGCGATGAAACTCCAGCATCTGGGCTCCGTGGCACGCGGAGGTGCCACACAGCAGGAGCGGACAGCACTCGCGTCGGGACGCAAGGGGGTTCGTACAGAGAAACGGGACAGGACAGTGGAAGAGAGGGAGGCGGGGGAGGGGACACACAACAGGCTCAGGCTGCATGGGAGAGTTGTCACCATACTGTCAATAGAGCCACAAAAGTCATTTGGTAAAAATCAACATTTCATGATAAAGAAAAAGGAAAAATATTTTTATAAATCACAAAAACAATTGGGCTCCACGCCCAGCTGTGGCCAGTCTCTGAACATCGTCACCAAAAGACAGGCCAGGGCACCCAGGACAGTGACTGAGCCCAGGAGACAATATTCTGGGAGACTTAGCCCCGGGCTTCACCTGGGCAGAAGGGGGGACTGGAAGGGACCCTAACAGGCCTCCAGAGACCTGGCCAGAGACCCGGCCATCCTTGTCCAGCCCCAGCTCCTGGGCTTCCTCTCCTGCCAGATGCAGTCTGTGATGTTATGGAGGTGCCATCCTTCCAGCCAGGGCAGCTTGTGCCCACACCTAAGCCACGTGATGCCCCGTCCCTGGAGTGGGACGTTTGAACACAGGGACAGAAAGACTGAAACTTGTGGAAGCTGAGTTCCCGAGGGGCTCCTGCCCTAAGACCCCAGGGCTGCCTCGGGTCCTGTCCCCAGTGGGGCTCCCCAGCCTTCCCTCAAATCTTCCAGACATTTCCTTTCTGCTGGTCACCACGTGGTACCAACTGACCCGCGTGTGCCCAGAGCCCGCTCCTGGGTGGGGGACGCACAGAGAACATGCGGCCCAGCCCTCAGCCTGAGCCAACCCTACCTACAGGGAACGTGTGTCACAGGATGCAGGAGCCACAGCCAACACACGAGAACCAGTCGCACTGCTATAAACCAGCCAAGCACCACTGGGAGCAAACATTCAAAAACAGCGCCATCTACAATAGCTACAAAACATGAGATATTCAGTATAAACCTGAAAAAAAACCCAGAGAGGGGTGCAGGGCGCTGCACGGCCTCACACACAGTTGTGTGATTACAGAGCAGAGCCAGGGAGAGGCTGAGGGACGACGCAGAGCAGCTTGAGGTGAAGGGCGCACAGGGCGGATGCAGGGATGTTAACATCCCGGGATTAGCTGTCGGGAGGCTCACGCCAGCAGCCTCCCCAGAAGCATCTGGAAGGTTCTCTACAGAACGGGAACTGGGAGTCCCCGAGAGCCCTGCACTATTTGGAGGAACTGTTGCTTTTCAGGTTTTACACCTCAGAAAAGGAAAACTCGGCTGATGGCTTCCAACAGACCTCAGGGTGCTGTAATGAGGGGCCGGCAATGTGGGAGGCCCAGGGCATGTCCCCAACAGCAGGACAACACAAGGCCAACAGAAGGCGTCCAGCCCATGCCACCAGCCCGGACTGCTGAGACGTCGAGAGACGTGGCCATTTGTTTCCCTGCAGGTTTTCCTTCCCAATGTCACAGCGGGGCCCAGGAACTGGGGAGCTGGAGCCAGTGATTTTTCATGTAGAAACGTCTCCTTTGAAGATGAAAGGTGCGTATTTCACGAGTCCCTGCAGCCTGCCGCCCCTGCCACTGTGCAGACAGTGACTAATTTAGAGAGATGTTTCAGATCCCGGAGACCAGCCCGTTGTCACCAGGAACAGTGGAGACATTTCCAGCTGGGGTGGTCTTGTCATAAATTGTATCCCCAGCCATAATTACGGCCCAGCACTCAAGGTTGTTGAAAACGACACAGGACACTGGGGAACGATTTATGGGGAGTCAAAAGTACCGTGGCCTTTGCAGGGACAAACCCTGAAGCAGAGCCCAATGAGGAGAAGCCGGCCCAGGCCCTGCGCTGACCCAAATGCACACACGGCCAGATAGCAAACAGCTCTGCTGGGGGACACTGCCAGGAGGCCACACAGTGGGGCAGCACAGAGGGGCGTCCTTCATGCCGCTGGGTTTGGGCTGGGAAAGGGGGAAGCTTGTCACTCCCGGTCATGAATCGAAGCGAAGCCCAAGAGATGGAACGCCAGGGAGGGCCAGGCGGCCCCACACTGCTCCTTTTGGGCTCTTCAACCACACCATTGCCACGTCCGGCTCAGTGAAGACTAGGGGGTCTTTCAAGTGCCCCGACCCACAGAGCTCCCTCCTGTGCCCTGCACTGGTCTAGATCTTATCCCTCTTCTCCACCCGGGTACCTGCCTGCTGCCCCTTCCCACACTCTGGGCCCCTCACCCCAAAACCCACCAGGACCACACATGCCAAGTGACCTTCAACCTTTCCAAACAGCCTCTGAGCGTCACACTCTGTGCAGGGGCCTCTCTGCTGCCCCTCCCTGTAGCATCCTCCTGACTCCAGCCCTGCCCTGCAAGGGCATCTGGGCCGTGCTGCTACCACACCGGCTGCTCCTGGCCCCCGGCCCAGCGCCTGCTGGCCATGGCCACGGCCACTCCCTCCATCCCCCACAAAGATCCTGCCCCGCAGGTGCGGACGTGGCCTTTTCTGATTTTCCTGCGAGCTCTCTTCTCCCTCTTCCAAAAATTACCTGCCGTGATTGCTTGGGGCCTAGTTTTAAGTGTTCAGTGTCTGGTTTTCAGTTAAAACAGAACGAACGTCAAGTTGTGGAAAGACACAGAGGAACCTTAGATGCGTATTATTAAGTGAAAGAGGACAGTGTGAAAAGGCTGCGTTCTAAAGGACTCCGACTATGTGACATCTGGAACAGGCAAGAACATGGAGACAGTAAACAGATCAGTGGCCGTGGCTGTCAGGGGTCAGGGAGAGAAAGGGAGGACCAGGTGGTGCACAGAGGGATTTGGGGCAGTGACACTGCTCTGTATGATACCAAATGGTGGCACGTCACCATACATTTGTCCAAACCCATAGAACGTGCAACACCCAGAGGGAGCCCTGATGTGAACTGTGGACTCCGGATGACTATGGCGCGCTGGCGCAGGCGCACCAACTGTAACAAACTTACCTCTGCTCAGGATGGTGACGCCGGGGGGGGCCATGTGTGTCGGTGGGAGCTGTACGGACAATTTCTGTACCTTGTGCTCAATTTTGCTGTGAACCTAAAACTAAAATGGTCTTAAAATAGTCTATTCACTAAAAACAAACAAATAAATAAAAACAGAACAAAATATCCAGGCACATAAGTCCCTCACTGGCCAGCCGGCCAGGCCCTAAGCAAACTTCATCTCCACCGGCTCCAGCTCTCAGAGACGACGGGCAGGACGTCCGGTGGTGGCGCGTGGAGGGCCTCCTGTCTCCTGCAGGGACCGCCCTGTCCCACCTTCTCAGAGGATGCTGCTGGGTCAGCGCCCTGTCAGGGAAGGGAGAGGAGGGCCTAGGGACCTTGGAGTCCTTGCAGTCGGACGGGACCACCAGAGTCACCCTCACCAACCCCTCATCTGACACCAGGCGTCTTCAGTACGCCTGGAAATGCCAGAACTGCTCTGGGGACAACTCAGCACCCCAGGATGCTGCAGCAGAGCCATCAGGAACATCTGCTTCCCGGAGCCCCACTCTCCCTCTGACCCTCCCCCTGGCTGCACTCCCAGCCCTGGAACTGCACAAAATAAGCCCACGGGTAACCCACCTCCGAGTCCACTTTTCTCATTATCACCCTCGGCTCCCCAGAATTTCTCACGGGGCTGCTCTGGCAACTCTGCCATGCACGCCCCTCGCACTGGAGGTACGTTCCTCATGGCGGTGCAGACACAGGGAACTGTCCCCTCCGCTGTTCTTCATGCTACGCCCCTGTTGACGAATCCTGGCCATGCACTCAGTACGGGCAGTGACACCATCATTTCAACCGAGGCCTGAGGGCGGGCAGTCACCAAACCCACTCTCCTCACGCGGCTGTGAGGCCACATCACCCTCACTGTGTTCTTCTGTGGTTGGTGTTTTGGGACCTACCTGCTAGGCTCTGTGCGGTGGTCTCTATGGAGGACGCACTTCTTAGATAGACCCTGGAGCTCTCCTTTCAGCATACTGACACCACCACATCCTGGTTCCACCCGTCAACACCGCTGTCCCTGGCCTGATGAGGCAGAGCAGGGCCGTGGGGGGGCGCCTGCCACAGTCCTCTGAGACCTCACCTCTGTCCACCCTCCGCCCAGCACAGGGCAGGACAATATCCCAGGCTCTCGACCAGAGGGCGGGCGTGGACTCTTCACCTGGTCACCCTCGGGCAGTGTAACTTCCCCAGGCCTGTTTCCCCTTCTGAGAACAGGGCTACTGAAAGTCTGTGTGTGGCAGAGTCACTATGAGGATTCCACGAGTGGATTTAGTGTGAAGAAGCAGGCGAGCATGCCACGGGGTCGTCGGCCCGCGCACGTGGACGCTCACGCCCTCCCCGAGGGCCCACTGCCAGCCTCGCCCAGCAGGAAAAGGCCACCTGTGCAGAAGGGCTGTTCGGGTGAGGCCAAGGGCTTCTTCCTGTGTTCACAAACCCCGTCTGAGGGCACGTTCTAGAACGCTAAGGGGTCGACTTCTGCTTCCCTAGGGTGGAGGCCAAGGTGCTGCGGCCCCGCTACCTGCACTCTGCCAGGCCCCGGGGTGGGGGCTGACTCCACCGGGCGGCGCGCGAACCCCTGTGCTGCCTTCCCGCGCACCCCGCCGCGGGCCTGGCACCAGGACTGCGCCCACGATGCCCGTGCGGGTCCCCACGCCCCGGGCCCCTGAGCAGGCGCCCTCCTGCCGGGGCGGGCCGCGTGCGACGTCCCGGGCATTGCTGCGCCACCGCCACGTGGCTGCCGGTGCTGGGTGGCGCGGGGCTCCTGCTGCGCGCGCTGCTGCCCCCGGCCCGCGCGTGGCCCACGGCGCTCTGCCACGGTCCGGCCGGCCTGGGGCTGGCGGCGCACGCGGGGCCGCGCTCACCGACCCGGGCTCCGCCCCCGGCGCGTCCCCACGCGCGCGCTGCGGCTGCACGAGGCCGAGGCCGGGCGCGCCACTGCGGGCTGTGCGGCGCTGCATCCGCGGTAGGCACCTGCCCCTGGATCGACAACTGCGAGGGCGGCGACAACCAAGTCCTTGCCCCTTCACGCTGCACCTGCTGCTCCTGCTCGGCGCCCCCGTCCCGCGCAGCCACGCGCGGCGAGTGGGACATGCACAGCCACGTGTCGCCCCGCGGCTCCCTCACCTTCCGCTTCACGTCCGTGATGTTCACCGCCCAGGTGTTCACCACCTGCACCGACAGAACCAGGATCCAGCGGGGCAGAGGCTCCACGTGGATGAGCCTGGAGGCCGTCTTCGGCCACCGCGTCCCACAGCCTGGGTCGGCCCCTTTGCCTCCCCGGAGCCCCAGAGGGTGTGTGGCCACCACGATGTGGTCTCAGGGTCCCCCTCTAAAATAGGGGCCCAGCGGAGGACACGCCTGCTGAATCACTCAGGGGGGTTCAGGGGAAAGGACGCAGGACACCGGCGCTCCGGAGGGTCCTCGGGTTCTCTTCTGAGCAGAGAGTGAGCCCGGGACAGCCGCTTCAGAGAAGGTCCCCAGGGCCTGGCCTTTCCCAGCACGAAGGGAAGCAGGCTGCGCCCTCTGGGCTCCGTCGTGCCGCCTGTGGAAAACCTTCAAGTGCACAGTGTCCGGGAGTAAAGTGTGGCATGTCAGTGCCCAGCCTCCTGCCATGTGGGTGTCCGTGGCCACGACTGCGTCAGTGCCCAGCCTTCTGCCATGCGGCTGTCCGTGGCCGTGACATCGTCGGCTGTCCGTGGCTGTGACTTCGTCGGCGCCTGGCCTCCTGCCGTGCGGCTGTCCGTGGCCGTGACTGCACCACTGTCCTCCGCTGGGGCTCACAGTGGGCATTGTCACCCGTGTCGCATTCTTCATAAACCCAGCTCCATTGTGCTGTACTGTTTTGAATTATCTGTTGATTTGGTGAGCTGGTATTTTAAGATTTTTGCTGTTGTGTTCATCAATGAAAAGGCCTACAGATTAATAATCTTTTATTATAATCTGTTTATATTTTACTCCAAACCACACTAGCTACATAAAATGAGGACGGCAGCCAGGGCTCTTTTCCTGTTTTCTGACCAAGATTGACACCAGCCGTTCCTTGAAAAAGTTTGGTGGATCTCACCAGTCAAGCCATCTGGCTTTGTTTGTTTGCTTTAACTTTTTATTTTGAGGTAATTTAGATTCCTATGCAGTTGTAAGAAATAGTAGAGAGATGGCAGCTACCCTTCATCCAGTGTCCCCGCGACTGGCAGGGGACTGTAGCGCAGGATCACAACCAGGAAATCAACGTGCATACAATCCACTGACCCCGTTCGTGTTCCACCAGTTTCACATGGACTTGTGCATGCGTGTACGTGTGTGTGCTCAGTTCCACGCAGTGTCATCACACTCAGGTCTGTGTATGCGCCACTACAGACCAGACAGAACAGTTTTGTCACGAGGATCCCTCGTGCCACCCTTTATAGACATAACCAACTCCCTCCTTCCTCCTCCTCCCCAACCTCGGCAACAACTACTGCGTTCTCTATGCTGTAAAGCTGTCACTTCAAGAGTGCTATATAAATGGAATCACGCACCATGTCATCTTTTGGCACTGTCTTTTTCACTCAGTGTGACTCTCTTGAGACCCGTCTGAATTGTGCCTGTTGTCAGCAGCTCTTATTTATTTCTGGGTAATGCTCACTGGTGGGTGCACCAAAGCTTGGGTAGGCGTCTGCCCGTTTAAGGACAGTTGGGTTTCCAATTGGGGGCTGTTGTCAATGAAGCAGCTGTGAATATTTGTGTAAAGGTTTCTGTGTGAACATAAGTTGTTACTTCTCTGGGATAAACGTCCAAGAGTGCACTTACTGGGTCATATGGTGGTTGCGTGTTCAGTTTGTAAGGGACTGCCACACTCTTCTCCAAGTGGCTGCACCACGTCACATTTCCACCAGCAATGGAGTGTTCTCCTACCTTTGCATCCTCTCCAGTTTTTTGGTGGTATTGCTATTTTTTTTTAATTTCAGCCACTCCGACAGGTGTGTAGTGATGTCTCACTGTGCTGTGCTTTTAATTTGCATTTCCCTAATGGCTAATGATGTTGAACGTCTTTTCATGTGTTTATTTCCCATCTATATACCCACTTCAGTATAACATGTCCTCATATCTTTTATCCATTTTCTAATTGGATTGTTTGTTTCTAATGTTGGATTTTGAGAGTTCTTTATATATCGTTTATGCAGTCCTTTGTCAGGTATGTGGTTTGCAGTCGTTTTATCCTGGTCTGTAGTCTGTCTTTTCATCATCTTCAAAGTCTTTCACGGAGCAAAAGTTTTCATTTTGATGAGGTCTGGTTTACTGATTTTTCCTTTTATGGATTGTTCTTTTCGTGGCAAGTCTGACAACTCTCTGTCTAGTCCTAGGTCCCAAAGATTTTCTCCTATGTTCTTTCTACAAGTTTTATAGTTTTGTGTTGTATATTTAAATCTGGAGCCCATTCTGAGTTAATTTTGTATAAGATGTGAGGTTTAGGTTGAGGTTCACCTTTTGCCTATAAATGTCCAATGGTTCCAGAACCTTCTTCTGTAAAGGCTCTCTCTCCTGCATTAAATTGCTTTTGCACTGTTGACAAAGTCACTCGGCATATTTCAGGGGGTAGATTTCTGGATTCTCTAGTCCGTTGATTGATCTGTGTTTCTATCCCTCCACAAATACCCCACTGTCTTGATTATTGTAACTGTACAGAAAGCCTTAACATTAGGTAGAGTGATTTTCCTACTATCTTCTTTTTCAAAATTGTTTTAGGTATTCTAGGTCCTAAGCCTTTCCACATAAATTTCAGAAAATACTTGTCTATGTCTAAAAAAAGAAACTTTGGGAGCCGTTGATGATGGGCGGACTGTACATGTGGGGGGCAGGGGCACATGGAAACTCTCTGTACCTTCTCCTCAGTTTTGCTGTGAACCTATAACTGCTTTAAAAATGAAGTCTGATCACGAAAAAAAGAAAGAAGGAAACCTTGCTGAGATTATTATAAAACTTGCATTAAACCTGTAGATCAGTTTGAGGACAGATGACACCTGTACCCTAGATTCCTCCAATCGACGACGCTGTGTGTCTCTCCAGTTGTTTCGGTCTTTTTTTTTTTTTTTTTTTTTTTTTTATTTCTTATCACCAGCACTTTGCAGTTTTTAGCATACAGGTCCTGTACACGTTTGGGTTGATTTATACCTAATTTCTCTGGATCACTGGTAAGTGGTACTGTGATTTTGATGTCAGTTTCCACATATCCTTAGCATGTAGAAATACAACTGTTTTGCATGCATTGAACTTGCGTCCTGCCACCTTGCTGAACTCCCTTATTGGTTCTAGAAGGTTTTGTTTTGTTTTTGTGGATTCCTTGGGATTTTCTGTGTAGGCAATCATGCTGTCTGAGGACGGTGATGGTTTTGCTTCCTTTTGTCTCCTTCTCTTTTTGAGCAGCCTCTCCCCGTGCCCCTCCCCTCCGCAGCCCCTGGTAGCACCATTGTGCCCTCGACTTGGATGAGCTCGGCCTCTTCCTCCGAGTGTGAGTGACGTCGTGACCTCTTTCTGCGACTGGCCTATTTCTCTTAACAAAATGTCCTTCAGGTTCATCCGTGTTGTCCCAAATGACAGGATTTCCTTCTTTTTTAAGCCGAGTAGGGTTCCGTTGTGTACATATCCCACTCGTGTTGACAGACATTTAGGTTGGTTCCACCCCCTGGCTATTGTGCATGGTGCCGCAGTGAGCATGGAAGTGCAGGCGTCTCTGCCCACCCTGACTGCACTCCCTGTGCATGTCCACCCAGAGGTGGAGTTGCGGGATCGTCTGGTGGTTCTAGTTTTAATCTTCTGGGGAGCCTCCACACCGCTTTCCACAGTGGCTGCGCTGACTTCCATTCCCACCAGCAGCGTGCAGGGCTCCCTCTCCATGTCCTCTCCAGCAGTTGTCATCTTTCGTCGTCTTGATTACAGCCATTCTGACGGCTGTGAGGTGATGGAGTGGTTTTCATTTATATTTCCCTGATGATGAGTGATCTTGAGCATTTTTTTATGTACCTTAATCATTTGAGTTCCTTTTATATTTTGGATATTAACCCCTTACCAGATGTATGGTTTTTTCCATTTTGTAGGCTCTCTTTGCTCTGTTGACTGTTTCTTTTGCTGTGCAGAAGCTTTTTAGTTTACTATAATCCCAGTTGTCTATTTTTGCTTTTGTTGTCTGAGCTTTTGGGGTCATATCCAAAAAATTATTGCCCAGACCAATGTCCTGGAGCTTTTCTCCTATGTTTTCATCTAGTAGTTTTACAGCTGACGGTCTTTCTTTAAGTCTTTAGTCCATTTTGAGTAGATTTTTGTATATGGTGTAAGACAAGGATCTAGTTTCATTCTTCTGCATGTGGACATCCAGTTTTCCCAACACCATTTATTGGGGAAACGGTTCTTTCACCATTGAGTGTGGTTGGCACATTTGTTCAAAGTTAATTGACTGTAATTGAGTGAATTTATTTCTGGGCTCTCTATTGTGTTCCGTGGGTCTGTGCCTGTTTTCTCGCCAGTACCATTTCTGTTTTGGTTACCGTAGCTTGGTAGTATATTTTGAAGTCAGATGGTGTGGTATCTCCAGCTTTGTTCTTTCTGCTCAAGAATGCTTTGGTTATTCAAGGTCTTTTTTGGTTCCATGTGAATTTTAGAACCGCTTTTTCTACTTTTGTGAAAAATGTCCTTGGAATTTTGATAGGGATTGCACTGAATCTGGAGATCGCTTTGAGTAGTATGGTCTTTTTTACAATATTAGTTCTTACAATCCATGAACATGGGATATCTTTCCATTTATTTATGTCTTTTTCAGTTTCTTTCATTAATATTTATAGTCTTCAGTATACGAGTCTTTCACATCCTTGGTTAAGTTTATTCCTAAGTATACTTTTTGTAGCCATTTTTTGTAAATGGGAATGTTTTCTTGATTTCTTTTTTGGATACGTTTTATTTTTTCCTTTCCAATATGTACATCTTTTATTTCCTTTTCTTGCCTTGTTTTGCCTTAGAATTTTCAGTACTGTGTTGAATTAACAGAAGTGGGGGTTTTTTTGAGAGAAGAGATTTTTGATTACCATTTTAATGCCTAATCTCTCATGACTCTTCAGTTTCTGTGTTTATTCTTGCCCAAATTTGTATACTGTTTATTTCCTAAAAATCTATTTTTTATCTAGATTTTCAAATTTATCAGCCTGTTATTACTTTTTGGCTGTTACTTGGCCTATAGCAATTTCACTTGACTTCACTGTGAATTTTATTTACATCTCCTCTCCTTCTTTGTGGTCAGTCTTGACAGCATCAGTCTACTTGACCTTTCCATAAACTCTTTTTGGTTTTACTTTTTCTAGATGTTTTACACAAGGTGTTGCTGGGGTGCCTTATTTCACCAAGTTCTGCCTTTCCTTTATTTCTTATTTCTTGTTTCTTTGAGTTTTTCTGTAGTGCTTTTTCAAACATCATGAATTGAGTGGTTTATGTATTTTTAAATTTTCTTACTTTCCAATAAATGTGCTTATAGCTATAAAAATTTCCTCTAGGTACTGGTGTACCTACTACTGGTGTACCTTCAGAATTTTGATACATGAAATACTCGTTGCCATTAAGCCTTAAATATTTTTTTTCCATTTCTTTTTAATTTCATTTTTTAAATTAATATATATTCCAGTTGACAATTTTTGTGTACAGTTTTATGCATTTTAACATATTTATAGATCCATAGATTCCACCACCACAGTACTGACCCATTTGGGTATCTCAGAATCAAGGCGCCATGATACTCCATTTCATTTGTGAATATAAATTCGACACTCAAGAGAAACCCTCATACTGACCTTTATAGTCACACATTCCCGCCCATCCGTAACCCTCGATAACTACTGATCCGCCCCCCACATAACAGTTCTGTCTGTTCGAGACCATGGCATCAGTGGACTCACACAGCGCGTGACCCTTGAGACCGACTTCTTTGGGATTCATCCAAATTATCGCACGTAGCGCAAGCTCCCTCCTTCTGTTGGGGAGTAGTATTCAATTGCAGGACAGGGCACAGCTGTCTGTCCATTCACCACTGAAGGACACTCAACGGTATTTTGTTTCTACTTTTGGCAACTACGGAAGGGGCTGCCATAAACGTTCCTATATAGGTTTCTGTGTGATGTGTGTTTTTATTTACCTTATTCTCTATTGCTGGGTCATATGGTAACTGAGTATTTACCTTTATAAGAAAATGCCAAGCAGTTTTCCGGAACAGCAGCACCGTTTGCCTTCACGCTGGCAGGGCACGAGCATCCGGTTGCTCTGGATCCTTGCTGTTCTCCAGCTTTATTCCTCTTTTTCAGGAATGCTGTAGTGTTCTGGTTTCTTTCTTTTCCCATGTAAATTTTAGAACCAGTTTACAGAAGTCCACACAATTCCTTCATATTTTGACTGGAATTATGTTAAATCTGTGGGTTACTGTGTGGAGAATTGTCACTTTCACTACTTCACAATTTTCTGTGCACGAACATGGTTTGTCTTTCCATTTACTTGAACCTCCTTTGATTTTAGTAGGTTTCAGCATGCAACACAGTTTTCTAATATTTTTACCTAAATATTCATCTTTGGAGACATTGTAAATTTTTTTTTTTTTTTGAGCAATAAGGGGATCGCAACCCTTGGCACAGTGTTGTCTGCACCACACTCAGCCAGGGAGCACACCGGCCACCCCTATATAGGATCTGAACCTGCGGCCTTGGTGCTACCAGTGCCGCACTCTCCCGAGTGAGCCACGGGGCTGGCCCACAAATGGTTTATTTTTAATTTTTGTTTCCAGTTGTTCATGGCTACCATATGGAAATTTAAATGATGCTTTTATGTTGACCCTTATCCTGCAACCTTCCTAAACGCATTTACTGTAGAACTGTTTTATAGATTCCTCGGGATCTGCTATGTAGACATGCCACCTGTGATTAGGGATGGACATTTTGACTTCTTCCTTCCCAGCATATATTTTATACATATATATATATATAATACATACATCATCTTATTGCATTTATTTAGGACCAGAAGTAAAATATTGAATAAGTGTAATGAGAATGGACGTCCTTGTCTTAACCCCGATCTTAAAGAGAAAGCACCAGTCTTTCACCCCTAAGTATAATGTTAGCTGAAGGATTTTTGCGGTTGACCTCCATCTGAGTGAGGACGTTCTTTTCTACCCTAGAATTTTTATCATTTAAGAATGTTCTTTTTCTGTATCAATTGATATGATCATGTGTTCTACTCTTTATTAGACAGTTAAATGGTGAATTACATAGATTGATTTTTGAATATCAATCCTGCATTCTTAGGATAAGTGTTACTTGGCTGTGATTAGTATACATTGACAGATAGGTAGATAATGTTGTTAGATACAATTTGCTAAAATTTTGTTGAGGATTTTTGCATCCGTGAGAGATACTGGTCCCCAGTTGTCTTTAATTTGCCATCACTTTTGGTGTCAAAGTCATGCTGGGCTCATTGGGTGAGCTGGTAAGTGTTCCCCGCTCTTCCATTTTTTTAAAGAAACTGCATAAAACTGGTGTTACTTTTTCTTTAAACATTTGGTAGAGTTTGCCAGTAAAACCACCTGGGCCTGGAGATTTCTTTTTCAGGAGGATTTCTAACCACGAATTCAATTTCTTTAGTAGTCACAGAACTCCTGAGATTATTTCATGTGGGCGGGTTTCAGTAATTTGTGGTCTGCCATCTCGTCTAGTGGTGGCATGTTTGTGAGGCATTGTCACAGCACTGACTTCTGTCTTTTCAATGTTTGTGGGGTCTGTGACAGCCACTTTTTTTATTCCTGACGTCTGTAATTTGTCTTCTCTCTTTTTTCTTTGTCATTCGTGATAGAGCTTTATCAATTTTATTTATCTTCTCAAAGAAACAGCTTTAAGATTCATTCATTTTCTCCATCATTTTCTGTTTGAATTTCATTGATTTCTGCTCATTATTATTTCTTTCTGTTTCCTGATTTGAGTTTATTTTGTTCTTCTTTTGCTAGCATTTTTTTTCCCAGCAGCTGGCTGGTACCAGAATTCAAACCCTCGACCTCCGTGTTATTAGCACCACCCTCTACTGAGTGAACCAACTGGCCAGCCCCTTCTTTGCTGACTTTTTAATTGGAAGCTTTGATTACTGATTTCAGACCTTCTTCTTTTCTAATATAAGCATTTATGCTGTAAATTCCCAAGTACTCTTTAGCCACACTCTACAAAACTCAGTATGTTGTATTTTTATTTTTGTTCAGTTTAATGTATTTTTTTATTTCTTTCAGTCATCCTCTTTGATTCATGGATTAATTAGGTGTGTGTTGTTTAATTCCCGAGTGTTTGAAGATTTCTCTTTTATCTTTCTGTTATTGATTTCTAGTTTAATTTCATTATGCTCAGAGAACGCACATTATTTAATTTCAGTTCTTTTAAAGGTATTAAGGTTTGTTTTATGACCAGAAAAATGGTCTATCTTGGCAACTGTTCTGTGCACTTCTGAAAAGAATGTCAGTTAGACCTGGCAGTTTGGTGACCTTGCTCAGTTACTTGACACTCTTGCTGGATTTCTACAAATTCCATCAAGTGTGACGAGACACTGACATCTCCAACAAGTGTGGATTGGTCTATTTCTTATTTCATACCTGTCTGTTTTTCTTCATGCATTTCAAACCTCTGTTGTTGGGTACATACACGTTTGGGATTATTTTGTTTTCTGTGAATTGATGTTTTTATTATCAAATATTATCCCTCTATTTCTCATAATTGTCTTTGCTCTGAACAGTTTGTCTGCTATTAATATAACCACTCCAGTTTTCTTGTTTAATATTTCCATTATACATATTTTTCTATTCTCTACTTTCAACCCATCTATATAATTGTATTTAAAGTATGTTTCTTATGTATAGCACATGAATGGGTCATGTTTTCTTATTTGACAACCTCTGTCCATTAATTAGACCGTTTACATTTAATGTAATTATCGATATGTTTGGATGTAGGTTTACTGTTTTATTTGCTTTTTGTTTCTTCCCTTTGTCATTTTTCTGTTTCTCCTTTCCTTATGTTTGGGTTACTTGGGGGGTTTAGTATTCTATTTTAATTTATCATTGCATTTTTACTGTAGCTGTTTGTATCACTTTTTTATGGGCAACTCTGGAGATCGTAATGTGCATGCCTGGCTTTTCACCTTCTGCTTAGAATCAGTGGGTCACCACATCAAGTGGAACGTAGGAAGCTTCTACCCCTCAGGCGTGTCCATCCCCTTCTTGCTGTCATCTTGTATATTACGTTTATATATACCAAAAACCCCATCAGACAATGCTATAATTTTTCCTTTCACGATTAATTTTTAAAACTCAAGAGGGGAAGAATAATCTGTTATATTTACCCAGATATTGGCTGTTTCTGTCTCACTGGCTTTGACATTCTTGAATTTTACTATCATGTTTCCAGGCTGTTGTAGATGATGCAGTCAGCACAGGACTTCCGAGGACCTGGTCCCAGGCTCCACATGGGGGTGGAGTCAGAGATGATGAATTGAAACCTCCAGGCCCCTGATCCAATTCTGTAGAAAATGTGGCAGACCCAAGGCATAGAGCTTTAGGCAGCAGGTATGCCAGCAGGATCAGGAGACCCTCAGCCCTCAGAGGACAGCCAAGAGCCATAGGTGAGCAGCAGGCATGCCCCTGCCCACAGTCCACACCCCCACCCCCCTGGAACTGCTTCTGCTCCAGATCTTACCCTGGAAGGAGACTGGGCTGAACACTGCTGAGATTCTTGCTGTTGCAAGATCATGTGATCATGCAATCACATGACAAATACAATGTCTCTGATAAGTGTCTGTACCCAGTTTCGAAATTTCAAAAATAATAAAATAATAACTTTTAAATAGCTGACACAAATATTCTGCTTGCTACCAGGGACCATTCTGAGCACTTTCCACGTGTGAACTCATTCTCTTCACACCAATCTTACGAGGCAGTATTTTCAGCTCCATTTTACAGATGGGAAAACTGGGAAGAGAGAAGTTAATCAAATTCCCCAAGATGACAAAGCAGTCACTGATGAAGCTGGAATCTAAATCTAGACAATCCGGCCCCAAGCCTGTTTGCTTGCCCACCGCCCTGCCTCATACCACCAAGCAGAGACCCACGAGTACCTTCTCTCCATATGAGGACCGCTTGGAGCCAGCAGGGTGTTAAAGCCCTAGGCAGGACAGAGTCCTCTTCTGACGCAAGCCGCTTGGCATGTGTCCGTTTGGCCAGCAGTAGTCCAGTGAGCACCTGGTCTGGACAAAGCCCTACAAGGCTCTGCAGGTGATTCAAGCCCCCCGTCCCCTGGGGTCTACAGACCAGGTGTCTGTTTTTAGTAATAAACCAGAAGCCATTTTAGGGGAGATTAAAAATGAAGCCGCGTTCATGCCACACAGAAGAGTGAAAATGTAATGAGGTGACAAAGATCATCCACGGATTGAAATCTCTGTTTCAAAGCCCCAATTTCCCCACTGCCAGGAGAATCTGGAATGAAACTCCCTGGGGGGCTTCTCGGTGGCCGCGCCTGCCGCTGGTGGCCCAGCAGACAGAGGAAGGGAGGCTGCAGACCAGTGGGCTCATCAGTAAGGAGCAGAGTAACCACGAGACCTGGACTGGGGGTTCTGAAAAACGTGATGCTCCAAAGCAGAAATTATGTTCTGGATCCCTGAATACTTGGGGGATTACAGTTTTAAGAATGCAGCTGTGCAAAGTTCAGAGCCCAGCTCTTACTGAGCCCCGGGAAGTGCGAGCAAGTGAGGAACAGACGAACTGTAGATGGGCGTGAAGGACACGTGCCTCTGGCCAAGGACCCCGGGGCTTCCGTGGACGTCAGGTAGGATGGCCAGGGGAGCAGGGACTGGTCCAGAGCCAGTCCCTCCAGCCGGAGATGCACAGCTGAGAAGAGGAGGTGGGCAAGTGGCCTGCAGGAGCCATGAGCATTGCAGCGGGCGCCCGGGAGCCACAGCCTCCCACCTCCTGCTCAGTACAGTTGCCTTCAGAATTCCCTTCCAGGAACGTGGGGAAAGGGTCAGTCATCTCCTCCTCAGTTTGTCCATCCGACACTTTGGGGAACTGTCAGGGTGGCAGAAGGGTTTATGAGGCCGAGACCAGACTCCTGCAGACCTGGGAGCCCTGACCACCCTGCCTCACCGATGCGGGCTTTGGCTCCTGGAGCTCAGTGTCTCACGGGCCCTGCCCGGCTGAAACTACAGCAGCACAGCAGATTCACTGCCCAGGGCCCACAGCTCGCTGGCCCTTACTTTAACAGCCACCTTAACATCCCCTTGGAGAGCCACGGAGGACGGCAGACATCCAGGCTCAGGAGGCCCTGAGGGCTCAGGAAAGGTGCTGGGTCCCAGGCCCTTGCGACATCACTCCCACTCCCCAGAAAAGCAGGTCCTGCCACCTCGATCCCACCCTAGACCCCACCTGGTTATCCCAGACCTCCAACACACGTCCAGCGTGCAGCTAGGGCAGAGCCAGATGCTGCCCCTGGTCCAAAAGAAGCAGCAACCAGGCATAGCTGTCAATCAAATGAATGTGCAGGGCCAGGGCCACCCAGCGTCCACTCAGAGCCCACCCCGGTGTCCCTTCCCCAGGCCTGCAGCCCAGGGCTTCCCTTCCTCCCTCCTATCCATCTCAGCCTATCGCTTCTCCCTGAAAAGCACCCACAACTTCACCCACCCCACGCCTCTGCCAGCCACGCCGCAGGCAGCCCTTGCTGGTGCCTCTGCCAACAGCCCCGCCTCCCGTCCTGCCCGGGGTCACTCCCGGAGGCTGCAACCCTCCGTCCTCCCCTGTCCACGGGGCCCTCGGGGCTCCACCCCTACTTCCTTCAGGACCTGCTGACAGCTTTAAAAAGCCCTCAACGCTGCGCTTGTTCTGGTCACTCCTGGTCGCCTTGTTTTAGCACGTCTCCAGACTTCATGACCTGCTCGCTTCTGTCCGTGCCCCTCCCTGCCCCTTACCCACCAGGAGCAAGCTCTGGTAATGGGACACTGGCCCCAGGGGCTGGGGGAGGGGCAGCTGGCAGGGGATGGCTCCTTCCACCTGATCAAGCGTGTGCAGGACGCACCAACAGGGCCTGAGGGCAGCGGCCAGAGGATCCAGGACGACTCCCAGGTTCTGCACCTGAGCTGTATCCGGTGACTGTCCGTGTGGATATCTTGCCAGATGTGGGACAACCATGAGGCCGTGGAGGACCAGCGCTGCCCACGGCCTGGCTCTACTGCGGCTGCCCAGAGCTCGCTTCTGCTCCCCTTACTCGCTCAAAGCTGTGGCCCTCTCCCGAGGGCACCCCCAGTGCACTTGCGCCCACAGCTGCCTGTAGCTGGAGCCACCTGATCACGTCAGACCCCCAGCCCCAGGCAGCCATCCCTCTGGTGCCTCAGTCCCGTGCTCAGTTACAAGCGTCAGGCCACAGTGGACGATCAGTTCCCAAGTGCCCAGGACCTAAAACAGCAGGCAGTGACCGTGCAAGCCCCTCACCAAGCCAGCCAGGGTGACGACCAGGGCTGCAGATCCAGGAGACTTGGGGGTGGGGAGCCAAGGGGTTCCCTCCGCTTCTCCCATAGCCATGAGCCCCTCGCAGAATATCACCTTCCGTTTAGAGGCGAGAGCACGTGCCCAGTGGACAGCGGCGGGACTGGGATGTGCGGAGCTTCCCGTCCACCGAGCTCGGAGTTGCGGAGCAGCTCCATCCTCACCTCCAGATGGCGGGGACGCAGCCGGGATCTCTTCTCCAGCAAAGTCACTCAGTCCCTCATCAGGAGTGGGGAAGGCATCCCAGGAGGGCTCTCCACACGGTGGTCCCTGGCAGGGCGCCTGACACAGCTTTTGGGGGATTTCCAACCTGGGAAAGAGGCTACAGAGGTCGGGAAGGAGCCAACGCTCCCTGGAATGCTAAATCACCTAGTCCCCTCCCCCGTGCCCACGGACGCTGCTGGAGGTCTGGCCCTGCCCGATTCCTGGACACCCATGTGTGCCCAGCTCTGGCCACCTCTGAGCAGACGGAGATAAAGGGACTCTGACTCACTGCAGTACAGGACTTGGGGGCCGTGAGGACGCAGCCTCGTGAGGGCTGAGTGAAGGCAACCTGCAACATGCTGGAGTAAAGACAGAGGGCTGCCTGGAGGAGGTGACATTCTCATACCCAGGACCTGCCCCATCTAATGCCACGTCCAGGACTCCTTCTGTGTCTTGTACAACCCTGGGGCTCCCTTGTTCCACACGCCACCTCTCCCCTTCCACCCCATGTCCTGCCGTCATTGGGGTGATGTCTACCCTGGACTCCCAGGTCCTTTGCTTCCTGATCTCTGCTTTCCAGTGGCTTCCCCTTCTCCCCACCACAGCCACCTGCCCACCCTAGGCCTAGTCACTGCTTGGAAACCTCCCCACCTCCCGGGTCCATGTGCCCCACCCTCTGTCCTTCCAGCCACCTGGACGGTCACTCCACACCTGCTTGACACAGCCCAGCCCTGCACACCCCTGACATCTGCTGCTCTGGCCTGCTCTGGGCCAACCCAGCACTGGGCGAGCAAAGCCTCACCTCGCCGAGCTCTGTGCCAGGATGGACGCGCCACCAGCCCGGCCTAGACCCCCGGCACCAAGTGGCAGCACCTCCACCCCGGTCAGTCTGGTGTCTGGTTCACCAAACTCCTTCTCTCAGACCTCAAACCACCACCTCCTGCCTGCACAGTGTCCGTGGGCACCGCTGCGGGCATCACCTCGAGATTCCCCACCTTCCCAGCTCTGGAGAAAATGCCAGCGCCCAGGATGTGCGAGAACTTCAGACAAGCGCGAGTTCCCTTAGTCGGCCAAGGCCCCTCAGGCATTTAGCAAGAAGGACGGGAAGGGGGAGGAGGGGAGGGGAAGGGGAGGGGGACGTTTCTATGTTCCTGTTTCTTTAAGAAGCCAAACAGTGCAAAGGCATAAACGGGGGAGAGGAGGCCCAATTCTTGAGATTCACCAGCAAACCCACTTCTCACCAGAAGAGGTTAAAAGTGGCCTCAGAGCAATAACACACTTACGTGCACACACATTTATGCACAAAAGAAGTTATGCACAAGAGGTACAGCTCTAACTCCCAACGTGACTGTGTTTGCAGATGGGTCCTTTAAGGAAGTGACGAAGGTTAAAGGGGGTCAGGAGGGTGGGGTCCTGACTCAATAGGACTGGTGTTCTCAGAGGGAGAAGAGACGCCAGAGCACTCTCTGCATGCAAGAGAAAAGGCCACGTGAGGCCGCAGCAAGGAAGAGGGTCCTTACCAGGCACGGAGGCAGCGGCACCTTGATCTCAGACTTCTGGCTCAGAACTGCGAGGAGATCGGTGTCTGCTGTGTGGCCGCCCAGTCCCTGTTCTGTCACCGCAGCCCCAGCTGACAGGTGCAGAAGACAAGCCAGAGACCTCGCCCGGGGCTCCCAGGACGAAAGACAGACCCTCACGCCCGAGCCCAACTGCGCTCAAGACCAACAGCATCGCCTCGCCGGAGGGCTGGGGAGGAGGGACTTCCCTGAGGAACCTCAGAAAAGAATGTTCTGACTGGAGGCGGCAGGGGGCACAGACCTGCGCCTGGGCCCTGGACGCCGGTTCTGCACAGACTAGCGATTCTTAACCACCATCTGCTGCAGTTGGGCAGAGAAGTAAATAAACTGTGGGTGCCGAAAACCAGCCCGTTCTCTGTCAGGGAAGGAGGTGACAATTGCCCGGGGGAAGGGAGGGTGCACTCGTGGTGCTGGATTAGAGCCCGACATGTCAGTGCGCAGCTCCTGCTTGCTTGAATGTAAATACACTTGCACTCACACAGAGACACATAGGACGTGTGAGTACACGGACTAGTGTGCGCCACGTGTTCCCTAACTCTAACTGGTGACACCCAGTAGCTGCTAACACACCCGGAACCCAGACCTTGATTTCTAAATGCCGTTCTCTCCTGGAAGGACCCAAGACTCCTGGAGAAAAGGTAATTCTGTTTGAGGCAGGAAAGACACAGGCGAGAATGAAACAGCTTTAGTGCCAGAAAATAAGGACGTGCTAAAAATTGAAAAAGAAAAAACAACGATGGACATGCCGGAAGACACAAAGGACACCAAAGCATCAGTGTAGAAGGGACAAGGGAAGTGGAAGTCGCTCTGAGCACGCCACAGCAGTCACTGCCACAGGGACCACCCCGGTGGATGCCGAGAGTGGTGGGTGAAACTTTAGGGGCAGAGGATCGTTGTGTAACCTCAAAATATCCCTCTTACAACTTCCGTCACTTACCGTGGTGGTGGTGACATGTGAACACAAACTCTTGGATACGCCTCCTTCCAGCACGTGGGCTAACTCCTCTCCCTGGACGGCGGGCTCGGTAAATTGCTTCCAAAAACAGCATGGAAAGGGGGAAACAGAAACTGGACCAGGGGAAGCCTGACAGCCACCCCTGAACCAAGCAGTCCCCCGTGCGCCATATCAACAGCGCACACCCGGCGGGGCAAGAGGAGGAGGGCACTTCACCACGGCGATGCTCTTCCCAAAACCCACAACCCACCAAGACCAGACAAGACCAGAAATCCGATGTGGGCCCTGGAGCAGACGACCCCCACAAGGCCCTTCCGGCCCTCCCGTCAGCGCCTGCGCCCTGTTGCTATGGTCTGAATGTGCCCCCCGGAAAGCATGTGCTGGAAACATAATCCCCAGTGCGACAGTGCTGGGACGTGGGACCTTTGGGAGGTGATGAGGCCTGGAGGTCTCTGCCCTCAGGAATGGAGACTGCTGTCCTTTCAGGCGTGCGATGGTTACTGGGGGAGAGGACTCATCAAGAAAGGGCAAGCTTCCCCCGCCCCCTCGACCTTCCACCTCCCACCAGGGGAGGATGCAGCAAGAAGGCCCTGGCACATGCCGGCACCTTGATCTTGGACTTGCACCTGCAGAACTGTGAGAGATTCATTTCTTTTCTCTACCAGTGGCCCAGTCTCTGGCCCTCCGTTACAGCAGCACTAAACAGACCCAGACACTGTGGAGTCCAGGAGGGCGGGATGCACTGTGGCCTCCAGCAGAGCCCTTCAGTGCACACTGCTGCATGGCTCCATGACTGGCCAGCTGGAGCAAGGACCACAGGCTGCTGACCGCACAGTCTGAACTCGTAGGGAATGACTGCAGTGATGGGGGGTGGGGTGGAGACCCAGGCGGACAGGGAGCCGTGGCCTCTGGATGTCAGCACAGCCGGTGGGGCCTGGGCCATCTCAGGGGGTCGGGGGTTGGGAGGGCAGCAGGCACCCGACGCCATGTCGCTTATGGCCCAGCTGTGGAGCCTGTGCCTGTTCAGGATCCAGCCACCCACGGCAGCCGTGGGCCTGGGGTGCTCGTGTGGGTGCTGAGATTTTGTCTCGGTCCGTGCAGGCTGCCATAACAGAGCACTGCAGCCTGGGTGGCTTGTAGACACCAGGCGTTCACTTCTCGCAGTTTCAGAGGCTGGAAGTCAGGGATGAGGGTGCCGGCATGGCGGGTCCTGGTGAGGGCTCCCTCTGGTTTGCAGACGGCCGTCTTCCCGCTGTGTCCTTTTGTGGTGGAAGGAGCGAGGGAGCTCTCTCAGGCCTCTTGTGACAAGGGAGCTAATCCCACTCATGAGGCCCCACCCCCACAACCCAATCACCTCCCAGAGCCCCCACCACCCAGCACCATCACCTTGGGGGTCAGGATTTCAATGTGAATCTTGAGGGACACCAACACTCCATCCAGTGCAGCCTCAGCCCCTCATATGTAAACAGGGTGACCACACCTGCCCTGGGCTGTCCTAATGACGGGGCAATGACGGGGCAATGGCTCGTGGGGTCAGGAATGTGGCTATGAGCCTTGCTGCAGGCTGGGAGACAAGGGACTCCTATGCTCCAGCATCCACAGGGTGGGAGGGTACACGGCCAGCCGACTGGCAGAAGGGGACGTCCTTCGTGTGGCTCATCAGTCACGCCAGCTACAGGCAACTGCACCTCCCGTTGCACGCAGGGTGTATCTGTGTGTGTGAGCGTGTGTGCACATGTGTGCACGTGTGTGTGAGTGCGTGTCCTCGCTGTGCAGAGGGAACAGGGTGGGGGCTGGAGGCCTGGGAAGAGGGAGGGGCCTCTCGAAATCCGGCAGCGGATGGTCCCGGTGCAATGCTGCTGGCATCTCCCTTTCCCCATCTGCTCGGTGGCAGGTTGGAAGAGATAAAAACCACAGGACGCCTCTCAGCCCCTGAAGATGGAGTGTCGGCACGAATGAGTGTGTTGTGACCACGACGACCCATTTTTGTTAATAAAGTGCCCTCCAGCGTAGGGCCCCAGTGGACAGAAAGGCCTCAGGGGACAGAGCTCGAGCGCGCTGGTTCTGTGCAGGAGGAACCGGGGGTCCTAGCTGGGCGGGGTCACCACCCCCACCCCGCCCCAGTGCCTTCCAGTGTCCCCCGCCTGCAGGAGAAGAGCCGCCGTCCGGCCCGTGGGCACCTCTGGGAACCACCATCTTTGGGCAGGAATATGGAAAATTTCATTATTTCTGCGATGAAAGAAGATTGATTTTCCACAGCTTTCTGAGATGCTCCTAATTGAGTTTTCTGGCCCTGTGCTTCCGACAGATGCCCATTTAGAAACCTGTCCCAGTTTTTAGCTGTTTTTTCCCTTTTTTGGTGGAAAAGAGCTAGAGGCCTGTTTTAATCAGATATTGCAGGAAAGCAGCAGGGACCGTGCCAGCTGGAGGGAGCCGCTGTGTGTCTGTCCGTGCGTGTGTCCTCCCCGCCGGGGGCTTCTCCGA
This sequence comes from Cynocephalus volans, assembly GCF_027409185.1. Classification (NCBI taxonomy): domain Eukaryota; kingdom Metazoa; phylum Chordata; class Mammalia; order Dermoptera; family Cynocephalidae; genus Cynocephalus; species Cynocephalus volans. The sequence goes on along the minus strand of NC_084471.1, from coordinate 1,383,244 downwards.
GCTTGAGGAGTAGAGAAGGGGCCTGTCCCACCCAGCCCCCCTTCCCAGCAAGGCTGCTCCTCCCCAGGGCCTTGAGTCCGGAGGGACTTTGGAGCTTAATCAACGTGCACATCTCTCACAGGCACTAGGGGGGAGGCCTTCGCGGGGCTCCCTCTGCAGCAGGAGGCTCAGTGCAGGCTGCTCCTGGGGTCCTGGGCTGGGCAGGCCTCCCACAGCCCCTCCCCGGAAGCACAGGCAGCCTCTGCAGGGCCACGTGAGAGCCCCCTAGGTGGAAGGGGTGGGCTGGATGTGGCCTCCTGCCCTTTGGGTCACCTTGAGGGAGCAGGGCAGTACAGGGTCTCCCTCACCCTCCCAGACAGGGCTGGGGTGGAGGCCAGGTCTAGGTCCTGCCTGGCAGGGCCCTGGGATGTCCTCAGGGCTAGATCCAGGAGCGGTGGCCTGGGAGGTGTATCCTAGGGAGGTGGCTGCAGCGCTGACCCCCAGAAGCCCACCCACCCTCACCCCCTGGCATGGGGACATCTCAGTGCAGACTCTCCCTCCCCTCTCAAGGCACCTCCACTTAGTGACCCTCGGGAGGCATCCTCCACACTCAGCAGAACCCAAGGGGATAATCCTGTCCCCCATCCCCGTCCCGACCCCCACAGCCTGGCCCTGTCTTTGCTCACTCTCAGGGAGGACTTCTCTCCCCACATTACCTGAGCTCAGGGCTGATAACCCTCCGTCCCACTACCCACCCGCTCACAGCTCCCTCCCCCCACTACAGCTGCTGCATTGTTCTGGGACTGGGGGGGTGACCTTATGGGGCAGATGGATTCAGTGGCCAGCAGGAGGTCCACTGTGGCCAACGTGTGCAGTGGGTGGGGGTCGCCCCAGCCTCCCGCCACGGGATCCGGCCACGTGCAGGGCCAAGTACCAGTGCAGAGCGAGGTCTGCAGACAGGGCCAAGGTCGAAGGGCCTGCCCAAGACGGGGTCACAGAGCAAAGGGTGCGGGAGCCCAGGGAGGCGGGGAGAAGGCTTCTGGGGGAGGTGGGACTCAGGAAAAGGCTCTTTGTGGAATGATGTCTTGGGTTGAATGTTCCCCCAAAACTTAATCCCCACTGTGACTGTTAGGAGGGTGGGAAATCCTGTTATGGTCATTGAAAGGTGGGGCCTTGAAGAGGTGATTGGATTCTGAGGATCATACCCAGTGAATGGATTAAAAATGATGGTCAGGGATGTAGTTCTCAGGGATTTAAAAGGACTGCAGAAGGAGCTCTCCCTTCCTCTCCACTTGCCATTTTCTGCTATGTGAGATCCTTGGGTCACTGCTGCCACCACCAAGACCCTCACCAGATGTGTTCCCTGCACTGTGGACTTACCAGCCTCCAAAACTGTAAGCAATAAATTTCATTTTCTTATAAATTATCCAGTTCCAAATCTTTTGTTATAAGCAACACAAATGGACTAATAAAGGAAACTGGTACAGACACGTGGGGTGTTGCTTATAACAAATATCTGAAAATGTGGAAGCGGCTTTGGAACTGGGTGTTGAGAGAGGCTGGAAGGATTTGGAGGAACAGGCTAGAAAAAGCCTAGCTGCCGGTGGGAGTTTAGAAGAAAAAAAAAACAGGGAAGGTTTGGAATGTTTTAGAGACTGGTTAAACGGAGGTGACCAGAATGCTTACAGAAATTTGGACTGTAAAGACCACTCTAAGGAGGTCCCAGACATAAATGAGAGGGACTTATTGGAAACTGGGTCAAAGACCGCCCTGGCTACGAACTGGCAAGGAACTTGGCTGCATTGTGTCCATGCCCTGGGACTTTGTGGAAGCTGGAACCTGAGTTGTGAACCAGGGTATTTGGTGAAAGAAATTTCTAAGCAGCAAAACACTCAGGAAGTCGCACGGCTACTTGTAACAGCCTACGCTAAGTTATGGCAGCAAAGGCACGATGTAAAGCCAGAATTTATAATTTAAAGGGAAGCGGAGTGTAAAGATTTGGATAATGTGCAGGCTGGCCACGTGGTAGAGAAGCAGAGAGCATTTTCAGGAGAAAAATTCAATGGCGCAGCCCAGGTACCATTTGATAAAGAGATGAGTACAGAAGAAAGGGATTGTCAGGAGAAGGGAGAAAAGGCTGTGAAGGCCTTTCGGAGATGTTGGAGGCTGCATCTTCCATCACAGGCCCAGAGGCCTAGGAAGACAGAATGGGCTTGGGGAACAGGAGGCCTCCACAGCTTCACTGCCCAGGGCCACCTCAAGAAGCTGCTTCCAGCACCAGCACCCCAGCTGCTCTGGCTGCTCCATCCTTAGCTAAACTGACCCCAGGTATGGCTGGACCTTCAGTTCTGGAAAATACAACCTGGAAGCCTTGGCGGTGCCCACGTGGTGTTAAGTCTTTAGGCTCACAGAATGTCGGAGCTGTGAAGGCTTGGGAGTCTCAACCCTGATTTCAAAGGATGTATGGAAAAGCCTGGTGGCCCAGGAAGAGATTTGCCAAAGGGGCAGAGTCACCACAGACAACCTTCACTAGAGCAATGCTGAGCAGAAACATGGGGGTTGGAGTTGCAGCAGAGAAACCTCATCAGCGCCATGAGGACCTCCATGGAGACCCCAAACTTGTGGAGCTGCCAGTGAGCAACTGCAACGTGGTGGGAGAGCTGAAGTGTGGCCTCAGACCAGAAAAGCCGCAGGAGCAAAGCTTCCCCTGGACATACGGCCCCAACCCCTGCACTAGTATACAGAGGACATCGAATGTGGAGTTAAGGTACATGATTTGCCCTGCTGGGTTTTGGACTTGTTGGGACCTGTCTCTCCTTTCTTTTGGCCTATTTCTTCCTTTTGGAATGGGAATATGTTGCTTTGTGTTGCTTTGCCCCCCACAGATTTGTCACTGCTCTTCCCCTGGGTGACAGAGATGCAAAGGATTCCTCAAAGCCCATCTCTTCCGAGCAGTGAGAGACCCCGAAGTGGTTAATCTTCCCAGGATCCTCCAGCAAGAGGCATCACTTCCTTGGGAAATTAACCCCAAATTGCGATTCTCTTCCTGCATTTATTTTCCAGACCAGGAAGTTACAGGAAGAGAACACAAGTGGGGTTATAGTTTAACAATATAGGCTGGTAACTTTCAGTGAAACAAGTCAGATGACATTCCATTAGACAATTAAGTGATCTTACAGGAATTTCTCAGTATCTTTACATAATAATCAGTAGCTAGTCTGTCCTTGAGCCAGCAGCCTTGCTGTGCCACAAATCTTTATCTTACACCAGAAACTTTATAGCCTGAGCAAAATTTCCAGTCCTCCGCAAGGTCAATATTTGAAACTGCAAGACTTTGGAAAACCAGGCCCTGCGAAGTACATATGCTTTATAGTATATTCCACAGGAATATGTACCCTATGTTTGTCCCATCGTTGTATCTTGGAAGTACATAACTTGTATTGATTTCACAGGTGGGAATTTAAAATTTGGACTTTGGACTTTTGAGTTGAAATAAGTAAAGAACATAGTTGCATGTGAAAAGGACATGAGTTTTGGGCGGGCCAGAGATGGAATGCTTGGGTTGAATGTCCCCCCAAAACTTAATCCCCACTGTGACTGTCAAGAGGATGGGAAATACTATTATGGTAATTGCAAGGTGGGGCCTTGAAGAGGTGATTAGATTGTAGGACTGTGCCATAGTGAATGGATTAAAAACAGTGGTCAGGGGAGTGGTTCTCAGGGATTTAAAAGGAGAGTGCAGGAGGAGCTCTCTCTCTCTCTTTCTCTCTGCTCCACCATTTTCTGCCATGTGAGACCCCTGTGTCACTGTCACCACTGCCAAAGAAAGCCCTCACCAGATGTGTTCCCTGCACTGTGGACTTCCAGCCTCTGAAACCATAAGCAATAAATTTTTTCTTTATAAAATACCCAGTTCCATGTATTTTGTTATAAGCAACAGGTGGGGTTGGATTTGGGCTCCCCCAGTGGTCCCCAGGTGCAGGCAGGACCTGGGTCAGCCCCAGTGGCGTCTCCTCCCTCAACACATCCACACCTGCTGTACACCTGCCCTTGAGTCAGGGATGGCACAGGAGGCTTTCCTGCCTGGTGTCTTGGGCAACAATCCCGCACGGGTGCCCCAGGCTGAGCTCCTCCCCTGCAGGGCCATCAGCGCCTGCTGCTAGTACTCTAAAAGTCAGACGAGGGACCCAGGGGAGGGATCTGCATGGGGTGGAGGCGCATGTGCCATGGGGTCCTGGGAAGGTGGGGCCGTGCACATTGCACAGATGGGGAGACTGAGGCAGCACCACTCTGCCTGCTCTCTCACTGGGTCTGCCACAGGTGGCTCAACCTCAGCCCTTGGCCCTTTTCCTCCTTGTGCCACTTCACGTCACGTGCCCAGTGCAGGGCGTGACCTGGTGTTTCCAGCAGCTGTACTGTGACATTACAGATCAGCACAACCAGCTGTGGCCCCAGGAACTCTGGTAAATCTTTGTGATGACAGGACACAGGCTGGAGGCGAGAATCAAACTCCCCACATGAAGGTGGCACCGTGCTCCTCCATGTCCAAAAACATCAACAAAGACAAACCTGGCACAGCAACATCTTTCCTAGATGAACAGTCCCACGCTTGGCTCGGCAGGAAGGCGGGTGCAGGCATCCCCTTCCACCCAAGTGCACCTCCGGGCCCCCAAACACCAACGCTCTGATGAGCTAAACAATGTCTGCAGACAAAACCTGTTCTAAGCCGGCGCTTTTGCCCACAGAGGCTGCTGGAGGGTTAGTGGACCATGTGTGTTTATCCCTTGTGCTGGAAGGACTCTGGGACCCCCTCGAGGGTCTGAGGTCATGGGCAGGGTCTACCCACCTGAACTCAATGCATCTGCCAAGCCTGGGGTTCCATGTCCCGGGAACACACTGAGCCCTCCCTGCCATGGTTTACAAGTGATTGTGTCTGTGAAGGACCTGTGCTGGGGACCCGGGTGCCTGGGCCACTGAGAATCTGGGGCTCTGTGGGCAGGAAAGAACTTCTGCAGGACCAGGTGGGGGGGCCACGCCCCACCCGGAGTGTGACAGGCTGCCACAGGCTGCTGAGCCTCAGGCACCCATCCATGCCCCCATAGGCAGGTGATTATCAAGCACTCCACGTGCCTGACCCCCTGGTGCTGAGTACAAGAGACATGAACAGAGGAGCCCACAGCCCAGGAACCAAGCAGCCAATTGAGTATCAGGGCACCACCGGAAGGGGGTTGTGGGGGGTCTGGAGCTGCTGCGACACAGAGGAACTTTCAACACACACTCAGAGGACGAGGGGTCCACTTGGGGGTGACTGTGCTGGGTCCAGGTCCCCGGAAGCCAACTTAGGTGGGCTGGGGAGGAAGCCCCACTGTGGCCAGAGGGCAGCCAGGTGAGGGGCGATGGCCAGAGAGGGTCAGCAGAAGCAGCCTGGGCTCCATCCAGGTCACATTCGGCTACCTGATTCCTCCAACCTCCTCCCCCAGTCAAGGAACAAAGTGACAACTAAAGAGACACGTGGCCAAGACTGAACAGGACGGATTCTCCAGGGTCAGGGATCAAGGCCAGAGGCAGAGCAGCAGTGCAGACTCAGTGCAGGCTGCGGGGTCAGGACCAGGTTGGGGAGCTGGGATGGATGTGTTCCTTGCAGGAGGTCAGGGGTCTCAAGGACCTCCCTCCCTGTAAAGAGGACTTAAAAATCACTGGCCAGCCTGGGGACGTGGCAAGGGCTTGGGCTGGAAATGGAATTCAGATAAGAGCGAAGCACGTGGGATGGACCAGGTGCACAGGAGTGTTGGTCAGGGGGATGAAAATGGACAGCCTGTGCCGGAACCACACACAGATGTGAAGGTGGGACTGACACCCTCGTCCCATGGGAAGACCTGGCTAAGAAGCTGAAGTGTGAATATGTCTATATCTAGTGCAAACCTGTGTCCTGTAAGGGAGGAGTTCTGCAAATCAGGGCACGAGAGGCTGCCGTGGAGAGAAACCTGCCGGAGTGAGCTCGCAGGTGGAGACGCAGCCCAGGCCAGCGCAGCCCGAACAGCTGATGCGGGACACGGGAGGACATGCACCTAGAGACGGCGCCTGTCAAGCTGCCATCCAGAGATAATCTGTGTGATTTGGTGGGGTTCATTATTGCAGATATCAGCAATAGGGGAGCCCACAGAGATATCGTTTGCCAAGCCCACATCAAACACCCCCAAGGCAGACCTAAAATAACTTCGGGGGTGAAAGTGCAAGCTGCACAGCCGTGAAAATGGCAGTGTGTGCTTGCTGGAGCTGTGTATCTGTGAACTGATTCTGGAATAAAATTAGAACTTGAGGACTCTACTGCCACGCTGTCAGTTTTCAATGTTCACAATTATCCTGTCACCAGTTTAAATCTACAGTCAAAAACCTCATTTACATCTTCCCCACGACGTGCTGTGTAAGGGAAATCAGCCCTTTAAGAAAAGAGTCTGAGGAAAGTTTCTCTCCTTTTTGAACCAGGGGCTGTGTGTAGCCCTTTGAGATTGCTAAGGGTCACGGGTTGAGGGGGCGCGACCAGGAGAAAAACTGTACTGAAATCACAAGACACGTGGTGCTCAGAGCTCAGAGGCCACAGAAAGCTGATAGACAGGACAGCATTTCAGTCCACACTGACCAAAGGCGGTCCCCGGGCCTCTGTGGCCACCTCTGCAGCTGACAGCGCTTCAGGCTGGCCGTAATCATGAGCTGCGAGGTCACACGTATAGTCTGAAACTCAGCGCTCCAAGAAGAGACCGTCAGGTTCAGACCCCAAGACTGCCTGTGGCGGCAGGAGACCCAAAATGCAGGGAAAGAGGGGACGCCGCGGAGCTGCTGTTGCTGGTGACTACCGAGCGCACACCCGGGGCACAGCGATGCGGGAAGTGGGTGCTGCTTCCCTCTGTCCTTTCTGCATCTTCATCCAAGCAGCACTACCATGGTGGCAGGTGTGACCGGGACTGGAGGAAGGGCACAGCGGCTGGCCGGGGCAAGGGTGTGCGCCCTGAGCGGGGGCCACTGAGAAGGCAACGCCCAGGGTGACGGGGTGGGCTACCACCTGCAATCGGCTTCACCTACAGTTTCTAGAAGCTTTGGAAGGTTTGGTTCCTCCCGGCTGAATCAGCCCAAACGCCAGCACGGCGGGTGAATCAAGAAAGACTTGCTGCGTTCCTGAGACGAAGAAACTTGTGGAAATGCGAACCACTTTTCCCATCTTAAATAAGTTTACTTTCCATCTTTCAGGACAACCAGAGGTGAAGGATGAAATCCAGTGAGTTCTCTGAGAACAACGGAAAAGCTTTTGATTTTCTGGAATGTTCTGATTTCGTTACAAGCAGGGGGTGCTGGCCAGTTAGCTCAGGTGGTTAGAGTGCAGTGTCATAACACCAAGGTCGGAGGTTCGGATCCCTGTACCAGCCAGGCGCAACACACACACTCACACATGCACACACACGTGCATACGCACGCACACATGCACATGCCCGCGTGTGCACACACGTTCACACGCACACACACGCACACACGTGCCCGCGCGTGCACACACGTTCACACGCACACACACGCACACACACTACTGGCTACAAGAAGCAGAGAATCTACCAGCAGCCATGGGGTTAAAATAAGAGGGCCTGTCGTTCCTGCAAGGTGCGCAGTGTGTGCATGTGTCTGTGAGGCCTCCCCAGCTCGGGAGCCAGCAGAGCTGCCACACAAACCTCTGGACCCATTGCCAACAGTTGTGGTCAGGAAGGTCAGATGGCCCCAGACCCCGGGATGACTAGATAGAAGGCAGCAGGCAGAGCCATGGCCTCAGCAGGTGCAACCTGGGGCACATTTGGCATTGTCTGGAGCCATGGGTCTGGTGGCCAGGACTGGGGGTGCTTGTGGCACCAGTGGGCTGAGGCCAGGGATGCTGCCCCCTTGGGTCTTAGTGGCCATCCCAAGGCTCCACTGGGATGATGGACGGCGTGCTGGCAATGGCACATGGCTGGATGGACACAGAGGGCTGGCCGCAGCAGCCTGGCATGGAGGGAGCATCAGGCCACTCTCTGCCCTCTCTGCCATCATCTGACCTCACCCTCCAGCAACCTGTGCTGGGAGTCACCAGGACACTGAGCTTCTGGAGGACAAGGCACCACCTCCTGAGGCCTGGGGTCACTTAGGGTAGGTGCCAGGGGCTGGCCTGTGCTCACAAAGCAGGGGCTGTGCCACAGCTGGGACAACCCGAGACCCACACGGGCCCACGGGCCTCCTATTCCCCTCGGGTTTCCACTGAAACCCCCCTGCCTGGCCAAAGCACTCAAGGCCCCAGAGCTTGACCCTGCATCTCTGCTCTGTCCCACGTCCACCCACGGCACTGCCCGGGGACTCCGAGCCCTTCTTCCTCAGGACCCTGCCTTCAAGCCGATTCACCAACACTCGGCCTTGGCCCCAACCGGCTCCTGCCAGACAGGAGGGACCATCGGGCGTGGGTTGTTCCCACACACTCACGTGGCTTCTGCCCATTTTGCTCACGCTGTCCCTATGAAGAAAGTAAATTTAATAATCTAGCACCAGCAGGCACAGCTTTCGGGGGATGTTTCATTAGTGAGCACAATCAAAGGAGAAATTGATGTCTGGGCAGAAATGATAACAAAAGAGTTAACCACACAGGCGGACGGCCTTGCGGTGCCAACAGAAGTGGGCGCGAGCGCGCTGGGCAGGGCGACGGCCCGGCCAGGCAGAGGCGAGAGGGTCCCGTCGCCCAAGCACCCACCCCGCGGCCCCCTCCTCCTTCTCCTCCTCTCTGGACTTGGCCCCATGGAGGAGACAACAGCCAACAGCTCGGCCCGGGGAGGCGGGAGCGGCCACTTGAGGGCACCCACATCGTCCACGTGCTCCGGACAGACACAGGTTCTCGGCCGCCCTGGCGAGGACCTCAGGCCAAGTGCCCCGTGGTCAAGTCAGAGCCAGCGGGAAAGTCACTGTGGGTGGAAGGGCCCAGGGTCACAGGACACGACCCCTGCTCCACAGAGCAGGCGGCCCAAGTGACCAGGGGGGACACACTGCTGAGAACAGCCACAGGAGCCCCCAGGACCCCGGAGGACAGCAGCCGGGACTGGAGCCTGAGGTCAGGGGCGAGGGGTGCCCAGCCCATGGGAACCCCTGCCACCTCTGCCTCAGGGCCTCGGGCCACCTGCTGACCATGGCCCTGGACATCCTGGGAAGACCCAGAGAGGGGCAGGATCACTCGGCAACAGAGCAGAAACCAGAGCCCAGCTCGCTGCCGAGGGCCCGAGCCTTCAGAACTTGCCACCTTCGCCCCCTTTGTCCCCTCCGGCACAGCCAGGGCCTGTGATCCAAAGGCAGGTGCTGTGTCATCGGAGGGCCCCAGGGGCAGGCGACGCTGGACAGCAAGGGGACAGCCTGTTTCTCATCCATCTTCCACCCCAGAGGCCTGGGTTTTATTTCACTATGAAAAGCAGCAACTTCATCACCCACTCTGTGCCAGGCACACGCTGAGCTTGTGGGACATGGGGGGAGGGGAGGACAACCCTCTCCAGTCCTGGGAGACCTTGGGTACAAATGTACCATCCAGGGCAGGTGGAGGAACCGGGGGCTTCCTGCAGGAGGAGGAACCTGTAATCATCCCCGGTCATCCTCCCTGCAGGGCAAGCACAGGAGGCTCGCAGGGGGTGGTGGGGCCACCTCAGGGACCCAGCTCACTGAGCTCTGGAGGACTGTCCAAGACCTCAGCTGTGGCCTTGTGGTCTCGGGGCACTGGGGAAACCCAAAAGAAAGCTTGCAGAGGGCACGAGTGACACACAGGCTCAGGTGCCACCAGCCCGCCCAGCACAGCGCCATGGACTCAGGGTGTTCGTGCCTCATCCTTCTGCCAGATCAGGGAGGCGGGAGCCACCCTGTGCCCCAGCCTGGGGCTGCACACGACGGGCACCTTCAGCAGCCTCTGCCGGCTGCAGCGAGCAGACACCCACTCTTCTCAGTTCTCCTCACAGCGAACTGTCATCAGTTAGACCAGTGCCCCTGATAACGCAGGACACGCAGCCGCTTTCGCTTGTCATTGTGTGGCATTCACACATACTCTCCCCAACTTCTTGCTGAAATGATGTCGTCACAGCCACGCTAGTTAGCATCACGCCCGGGCACTGCTCCCTGCAAACGCACCTCCCATCCCAGCGGCGCTCGGTGCAGGCAGTGGTTTATTGTTTATGCACAAAAATGTATTTCTATGGGGAATTGTGATTTCTGTTTTGAGTATAGCTAGGTAGATCGATTACTTGAAGAAAATACTGAATTTTTCAGAAAGACTTCCCAGGAGACCCGCTGGGTGCAGCAAGGGGAACGCGAGGGAAATATTATTACTTTTAACCAGTAAAGTCCTGAAAAGGCATCGCTGGAGCACCCGTGAGCAGCAGCGGCGGGTGTGGGCAGGTTTCGGGAGGGGACGGGATGATGTGCTGCCTGGGCCAGGGGAGAGCTGAGCCCAGGAGCTGCTGCACTTGGCACCTCCCGGGCCCTGGAGCCCAGCGCCTGGCGAAACGGGTCTCACTGTGGGCATGAGAGCAGGCCCTGTGGCCAGCGCTGGGACACCACCATCTGCGCCACAGCCTCCTCCTCCAGCAGCCCTTTCTCTCCGCCGACGTCCTTCCTCCTGCTCTTCTCTGGAAGCACCTGGAGCTGCTATCCCAAATGCAGGCCACCCTTGAAGGGCGGCTGGGACACACCACAGCCTCCCACTCCCCATCATCTGCCACCTTCCACGGTCAGTCCCTCGAGCTGAGGCAGAGCCTGGGACTTCACCACCCCCACCCCCACTCGGCCTGCTGCAGGGTCGGGCGCCAAAGAGACGCTCAACAGAGAGGGTGAGTCTGTCCTGTGTGCTGGGAGCACCCCGGTCAGCACCTGTGTCTCCAGCCGAACTCCTGGGGCCCCCTCTCCTTCCCCAAGGGTCCCCATTGGCCGTTGAGTTATGTGCTGTCCCATCAACACATCAGCAGGTGTCTGTGGGGTTAGAGGGGCACTCCTGCAGCAGAGGACACGGCCTCTTCCTCCTCCCGGCCCCCCAGACGCAGCCCTGCAGCCAGGGCCAGCCCCCTTCCCCAGCCAGCCTCTGGCATCCCTAGGTCCAATGAAAACTGGCAGGGGCTAAACAGGGACAGCTCCCTGGGACTTAGCCCACAGTGCCCCCCTACTCACAGCCAGCTTTGGTTCCCCCAAACAGCCCCCACCCCTCAACCCATCCCGCAGTCTCTGCTGTAGCCCCCTGGGCCTGGCCGGGTCTTCTAGACATGGCCTGCTCCAGGCCTCCTCCAGGGTTCCACCTGCCACCAGCCACTTCCTCTGAGAGTCGCAGGCTGGACCCCCCACCCTGAAGCCCTGGCAGCCGCTGGGGGTGGAAGGAGCTAAAGGGTTGACAATGCCTGCCACCTCTGTCCATCAGGGAGCCCTGTGGATGTGGCAGCCTCCCATCCCCCCGGCTGCAGGCTCTGAGGGCTCCAGTGAGATGCAGTTTGTCGGAGACACAGGTCCTGGCTCGAGGGGCACTCTTGTCACACGATGACCCTCAAGGTCTTGAAGGTTAAATCATTCCCAGGCCAGCTAACGCCCCTGCTCACCCACCATGACCTCAGCATAGTGCCATTGTAGTCTCACCTCCCCCTGAACCTCTGCCCCATGGAAGCCGGGTCCTGGTGCTGATGGCCACACTGTGGGGTGCTGTGGCCTCAGGAACCGGCCACGAGGCTCCCTCACTCTTCCGCATTGAAAAGTGTCTGAATTTAGCTTTAAAATGGAAAACTAAACTAGAAAAAGAAAAGAAAATAGACATGAATCTGCTTATTTTTAAAAGGGAAACAGGAGGGGCGACCCAGAACTAATGAAATTGATGCCCACGGGAGGTGGGCGGGACTGGGGGGGTTCTCTGAGCTCTGGTTCCATCGAGTCTCCTTTGAAGCGTGTGAACGCCTGGTAAGAGCGAGCCTGGGCAGTCCCTGGGATGGAGATGTGCGCCCAGACCCCCCAGCAGACATGTGCGCCCGGACGCCCCAGCAGAGATGTGCGCCCGGACGCCCCAGCAGAGACATGAGCCCAGACGCCCCAGCAGAGACGTGAGCCCGGATGCCCCAGCAGAGACGTGCGCCCGGACGCCCCAGCAGAGACGTGAGCCCGGACGCCCCAGCAGACATGTGCGCCCGGATGCCCCAGCAGAGACGTGAGCCCGGACGCCCCAGCAGACATGTGCGCCCGGATGCCCCAGCAGAGACGTGAGCCCGGACGCCCCAGCAGACACGTGCGCCCGGACGCCCCAGCAGAGACGTGCGCCCGGACGCCCCAGCAGAGACGTGCTCCCGGACGCCCCAGCAGAGACGTGCGCCCGGACGCCCCACTGCACCCAGACGCCCCAGCAGACATGTGCGCCCGGACGCCCCAGCAGACATGTGCGCCCGGACGCCCCAGCAGAGACGTGAGCTCGGATGCCCCAGCAGACATGTGCGCCCGGACGCCCCAGCAGAGACGTGAGCCCGGATGCCCCAGCAGACATGTGCGCCCGGACGCCCCAGCAGACATGTGCGCCCGGACGCCCCAGCAGAGACGTGAGCCCGGACGCCCCACTGCACCCAGACGCCCCAGCAGACATGTGCGCCCGGACGCCCCAGCAGAGACGTGAGCCCGGACGCCCCAGCAGAGACGTGAGCCCGGACGCCCCACTGCACCCAGACGCCCCAGCAGACATGTGCGCCCGGACGCCCCAGCAGAGACGTGAGCCCGGACGCCCCACTGCACCCAGACGCCCCAGCAGACATGTGCGCCCGGACGCCCCACTGCACCCAGACGCCCCAGCAGAGACGTGCGCCCGGACGCCCCAGCAGAGATGTAAGCCCAGACGCCCCACTGCACCCGGACGCCCCAGCAGAGATGTAAGCCCAGACGCCCCAGCAGAGATGTAAGCCCAGACGCCCCACTGCACCCAGACGCCCCAGCAGAGATGTGCGCCCGGACGCCCCACTGCACCCAGACGCCCCAGCAGAGATGTGCGCCCAGACGCCCCACTACACCCAGACGCCCCAGCAGAGATGTGCGCCCGGACGCCCCACTGCACCCAGACGCCCCAGCAGAGATGTGAGCCCGGACGCCCCAGCAGAGACGTGCGCCTGGACGCCCCAGCAGAGATGTGCGCCCGGACGCCCCACTGCACCCAGACGCCCCAGCAGAGATGTGCGCCCGGACGCCCCACTGCACCCAGACGCCCCCACCGCGCCCTGCAGGTGGAGTGCAGAGAACCTAGGGGTCACCCTCCTGGTTAACCCGGGGACACGCGGAGCCCCTCCGTCCTCAGCAGAGGGACGTCGCTCCTTCGCTCCCGCCAGCGCCTGCCGGGGTCCCACGCGCGTCTGTTGAAGGAACCGTGCGTGGCTCTCAGGTCCCGGGTTTGGACCCCGAGCTCTCCAGGGTTTGGACAAGGAGGCTGGGTACCAGAGCGCATGGGGGCGCACAGGCCGCGCCCTCCCCAGGGCAGCCCCGGCCACGCTCCCCGCCTCCCCGCCCGCAGCCACGGGGACAGGTGCTCGGGCCCCACGGGCCTCCCGAGCGCACGCGGACAGGACCGTCCCCGGGCGGCCTCGCTTCCGGCAGCTTCCTGGGCCCGGAGAAAGGCTGAAGGGAAATAACCTGCAGGTGCAGCTGCTGCGCGCCCTGCCCGGCCCCGCACGACGCAGCGCTGGAGGAGCCACACGCCGGGGCCCTCGAGGGGTCTCGGGAAGGGGCGCGGCGCGGGCGTCGGGGCGCAGGTGCTGGGGTTGCCGCGGGCAACGGGAGGCGCCCCCAGGAGGGTCCGAGCGCTCGGGCCAGGGGCCGCCCAAGAAAGAAGGACGGCAGGGGGCAGCTCCTTCTGACAGCAAATGGAGCCGCGCAGGCTCCTGAGCGCTGGTCGGCAGCGATGCCCACTCATCGACGTTTTCTCGGTCTCCAGGTCGTGTCCATTCCCTTTTGAGCGTTTGCGGCCCTTTAGATTTCTTTTTTTGTTTGTTTTGTTTTGCCCGTTCTGGTGTATTTCCTGGGTTTTTTAGGTCAGTTTGTCTAAGAATACTTTTGCCTTAGTTTCGAGCAACAAGCAGATGCCAACTTGCCAATGTGAAAATGAGGACGTGCAGGGAACGTGGGAATGTGCAGGACCGAGGGTCCCCCCCTTGGAGCCAGGAAGGACAGCTCTTCCTCTCTCTCTTTCCTGCACCTCCATGCCGGGGGCGTGGAGACGCTGCCCTGGCCCAGGCAGGTCCTAACAGCATCATCTCAAGGCACTCACCCACTCATAGCCCGAGAGATCTAAAGAGCACTGAGGCAGGAGGGTGGGGCAGCGCTCTGTGGACACTGTCAAAGGGCCCGGCCACACTGGGGACCAAGGAAGCATCTGGCCAGGTCCAATCGGCAATTCCGAATGACCACGCAGCCAGTGGGCAGAAAAACAGAGAGGGCACTTGCCTCGCCTCCAAGAGGCTCTTTCTCTGAAGATGAAATAGAGCTCCCTACACCCTCCTAACGTAGCTATCTGCTCCTGTAGAATTGCTTGCTTAACCTAAGTAACTCCATTTTACCCTGTCTGACCTGCAGACTACCCCCCACTTCTGCATGAGAAACCATTGACCTTCTCATAGAAACACAAGCCGTTGCATAGAAGCAGGAGCCACACACCGTAAACTGTTACATGGGAACAGGAGCCACGCACGGTGAACTGTCACGTGGGAACAGGAGCCACGCACGGTGAACTGTCACATGGGAACATACACAGTGAAAACTTGCATGCTCAATTGCTCTAATGGCTCATTCTCAGCCTCTGTGTCCTAGCTCCCTAGCTTGCTTTGTGCATCTGGACAAACCCGTGTGCCAACGGGATGTAGATTTTGCCTTTAAAAACCCCACAAGACCAAGGCCCGACGCCGTTCTCCCTTGGTTGCTCCCTGAGAGACAGTCACTGGCCAGTGGAGTGAATAAACTACCCTTTTCTGCACGAGCGGCGTGTAAGTGCATTTCTTGTGCAAGGGGGCCTCAAACAAAGAGGATGGGCCACGTTGTCTTAATCATACCATAATGGTAGCGGGCACTTGCTGAGTACTTCTGTGTGCCAGGCCCTGTCTGCCTGCTCTGGGCACTAGCTCAGTTCACCGTCACAGTGACCCCGACACAGAGGCTGCTGACACCCACTCTACAGGTGAGTTCTCCAACAAAGGAGTTAAGCGATTTCCCCTGCGTCACATGCCGGGACCCCCACCCTTGTGATGGGTCTGGAAAGACCTGTCCCTGTCCACTGGCCGCCGTGGTCACCGAGCACTCAAATGCAGCCAGGGCGACTGAGGAGTGGAATGTTTAAGTAAATTCACTAACAAGGTATTTGACTGGGACTGATGCAGTTTTGAAACTGTTATGCTTTTGCTTCAAAGTCAAATAGATTCTTCCAAAAAAAAAAAAGAAATACCAGTTTTTGTCCATATGGATGTGAATATCGATAGGAAAAAAATTTTTTTTTTTGGATACTCGGTTCAGTTACTAGAAAACTTTTAAGTATGTTTGGAACCACATGAGTATGTGAAACTACTTTTTTAGCTGCAAGTTTTATGAAACCTAAATACTGATCAAGTACATCAAATAAAAATTTAGCCTCTGAGTCAAGATGTGCTGTAAGTGCAAAATAGACACCAAATCTCAAAGAGTTAGTGTGAAAAAAGAATGTAAAATACCTTGATAATAATTCAAATTCATTACACATTGAGATGATATTTTGGATATATTGGGTTAAATAAATATATGGTTAAAATTATTTTACTCTGTTTCTTCTTTCTTACCAACACGGCTGCTACAGAGTGTAAAACTGCGTGTGTGGTTGACATCACTCAGGTTGAATGTCCCTTATCTGAACTGCTTGGGACCAGAAGTGTTTCAGATGTTGGATTTTTTCGAATTTTGGAGTGTTTCAGAATTCATACCATTGTGCATCCCTAATCCAAAAATTTGAAATCTGAAATGCTCCAGTGTGCATGTCCTTTCAGCAGCATGTTGGCATAGAAGAAGTTTCAGATTTCAGAGCATTTTGGATTTCGGATTTTCAAATTACGAATGCTCAGCCCGTATTTCTATTAGACAGCACAGGTTTAGAATCCTTTCTATACTGCCTCTCAATCTTCGGCGGCCTTGACAGAATCCCAAGCTGGACAATTTAAGGCTCAAGCAGTCCAAACACAATTGCCTGTGTCTCTTGGCCTCCATTTTTCCCAGTGCCAGAAGGAGAGGCTGTTTGAACGTATCTCTATTCGGCTCTGAGTTTTAAAATCTCTGGGCTGCACTGCTTGGAGAAATGGCTGCTTCCAGGCCCGGGGTAGGACACGGACCTGGCATGCCTTGGACATTGTGTCCTGCCAAAGATGAGACAATGTATCAAGAAGAGAAATAACACAGCACGTGCACTGATGCACATAAAATATGTCAAAGCCGTGAGTTCAAATAATAGAAAAAACCTCACCCTCTCCAGTTCACCCTTAGAGGACGTTAGAGCTCCAAGTCGTAATTCTGAAAACTGGTAAATAGAGGAGCAGAAGCGAGCCCTGTCCTGGTCCTCCTGTGCACATTAGACCTTGAAGTGACCACGCGGTGCGTGAGGAGGGGCGTCTCTTCACAGGAGCATCGCAGCCACTGCAGGAGGACGCGTGGTGGGATCAGAGCGCCGCCGTGAGCAGACTCCTAATGCAGCTGCATCTGGGCACGGACCATCCCCAGCCGTACGGGACAAAGTGACACACTAGGCGCTGCAGGCACCCTGCTAAGGAGCACAGACCACCCAGGGGGCCCGTGACCCCAAAGCCACGGCTGAAGCCCACCGGGCCCTCGGTGTGTCTGTCAGCTCACAACCCCGCACAGTGCAGCCAGCGACCTCCAAGCGCAGGGAGTCCAGCCGGGCCCTGCTCAGCCCCCTCGGCAGACACACTCCAGGGGAAGGGCAGGAAGGGACAGTTGACACGAGACAGATGCCAGCCGTCCGAGCACCCGGTCGCTTCCTGACTGAGCAGACCGCGTGAAGAGTCGAGATGCGACGCTGATGGGATATTTGTTGACAAATAAGAAAGGAACTGTGGACAATTTTTAGGTGTGGGAATGATATTGTGGTTGAGTTTTTGAAGGAGGTTCCATCTTTCAGAGATACAAGCTGGAATGTCCTCCACAGGAAACAATCTGAGATCAGGCACCTGCCTGGAAATTTCCCAAGGAGAGGAGTCCCGGGGAGGGACTAACTTACCAGATTGTCCGTAAGGTGAGGGTTAGGGGGTTATCACTACAATAAGAATGTCCGTAAGACGATAATTCTTGACGGAGATGGCACACAGAGGTTTATGGCATAATTCTCTCTCCTTTTAAATGTTTCAAATTTTTCAAAATAAAAGGTTTTTGTACAAATCCCCAGGAGGTGCCCAGACTGGCCCAGCTGGGGTCAGGGACCCTCCTGGCCTGTCCACTGTGGCTGGAGAGGGGGCAGTGAACAGAATGTGCGGGAAGAGGCAGCCCAGGTCCCATAACATGGTCGGAGGGGCAGAGGGGCTTTTCCCAGAGAGGGGATGTGAGGATCAATCCCTGGACACCCGCAGGAGCCACATCCCGGCTCCACAGAGCCACTGTCCTCCCGGAACCGTCCTCTCTGATCCTCCCAGAGAGACCCAGAGTGGCTCCCGGCAATGTCCCCGTCCTCCCCGGGGCACCTGGCTCTCCACTTTTTCCGTCTCCTCCCTGGGATGTGCACACCAGGGACAGGCCTGGGAAACAGGACGTGGCCTCCGGCCCCGGCCGATGTGTCTGGGCCCCGGGCTGCCTGCGCAGCGGAGTGTGCTGAGACGTCTGAATTCAGGGCCGGAGTCCACGGCGGTATGTGATTACACATCTTTATCACACGAAATCAAATTCCCTCAGCGCGGAGTGTAAATTACCGGGAAGAGAGGCGAAGAGTCAACAGGACGGTCACCCGCCACCGTTCCCGGTGCAGGGTTTTTGATTGTATATATTTATTTGGAAAAGGCCTGGGCTACCTGTGGCATCTTGCCAAGACAATTTGAAAGGTATCAACAGTTTAAATGACATTTTCACCTTCCGCAAATACATCCCTGCCTGCTCAGAATGGAGATGCTAGCCCGCCCTCGGCATTCTGTGATACAGTCATGTCAGAAATAGGTGTCAACTCTCATTACATTCCCGAGGATAAATCCCACTTATCAGGCCCTGCAGAGTCCCAGGCATCCTGACATCCCATTTCAGACTCAGGCAGCCCCGGTCCCCTCCCTCCTGTCTCTCCATGAGATGCTGCTCGGAGATGCTGTTGGGGTTTTCAATTGCTGAGTTCACGTTAGATCCGCAGAGACGTTCAGACAGCCCGAGGCGCGGGGCGTGGGGCAGCAGGGTGCCAGCCCGGTGTTGGTCAGAGTGATCAGTGCCTCGGCTGGAGGACCGAGTCCCCAGCCCCTCTGCTGTCGTGCTGGGAGATGCTCCTTTTCAAAGAGAAATTCTCTGTTGCTGAGGAACGTGGGTCCTGGGCTGTGAGGCTCAGCTATCCAGGAGGACACGCTTTCTAATCACGAGGTGATAAAATGAGAATCACACATGAGCAAGGACCCACGAGGGAGCAAGTCAAGCAGGAGACACCACGGGGCTTCTGGGACTCAGACTCTGCAGGCTGCGGGGAGTCGGGGGCAGGGGCTCGGTGCAGGAGGGATGGGCCCCGGCACCCCCTGCTGGTCCCTCAACCTTAGCAGGGCTGGCTGTCCCCTCCCCGTGGGCCTTCACTCTTGGACACGTCCTCCCTTAGTCCACTGGCCATGCGACTCTAACCCCCGTACGTTTTCTGGTGATTCCTTTCAACACAGAGACCACCACCCGCCACTACCCGGGGGAATAGAGAAAAGCAATCCCCAAATCCCACCCACAGCCGTGTCCCCAGCTGCTGGGTACTCCCTGTGGGAGCTAACCTGCCAGGTGTCCCAGAAACATCATCTTCCCAACAACCCACCACCCCCAAGAGCCACCCTGGAGCCCAGCCCCGAGTCGGGTGAGAGGTGCACGTGCCTTCCTGCGATGTCTCGCCTCTGCCGTGGGACTCACGGTCTGGTGTGAGGCGGGAACACTGGTGCAGGGAGCGCAGGGCGTCTAGGCGGGCGCGTTGGGGTCGGCACGACCAGGGTTTCTCGCAGGAGCTCTCGGCCTGCACCAAGGTGAGGAAGGTTCTGCGGGACCAGGTACAGCTGCAGGGATTCCAGGTGGTCAGCACCCCGCCTTGGTCCTGCCTGAGGACGCCCTCACAGCAGGCCGCAGCCCATGAGGGGGACACGGATCCACAGTCCGAGCCTTTCCCTGCCCCGCTGCACGGTGGCTTCAGTTCCCGCCCCGTAACGTGGGGACAGTGACCCCCTCCTCACAAGGAGCTCACGAGGGTGAGACGAGATGATGCGTGGAGGCGCCGCGCAGCACGGTGCCCAGCAGGCTGTGGCGGGTCTTAGCTCCTCCCACGGGTTCCTGCCCTGCATCGGGGGGTGTCCATCCCCTCCACTGCACGTCGCCCGCTTAGCCAGCTCCTGAGCCACTGGAAACAGCCCTGCCCCGTGTGCAGTGTGCCAGGCGCCTTCACACACACGACTCCTCTTAAATTACCACCCCCATGCTCTGCACGAAGAGGGTTGAAGGGACACCGAGGGCCCTTCCTGAGTATTTTTAATTGAAAGAGTGGCAGGCCTGGAACAGAAGACCTCGGCTGTCAGCACACGTCACTGCTCTGACACACATGGAAATGAGTCGACCAGCCAACGGCCCTGCTTCAAATGTGACTTACATACATGTTCTTGACACTTTCACTTGTGACCCTGAAGTATGTGAAATGTCACTACAGCTGGAACGCAAATTAGATAAGTAGCTGTGCGTGTGGACAGTGCAACTCTCTGCAGCAGACTCACAAGCCTGGGGGTCTCAGTCCGTTTTTGTGCTGCTGTAACAGAACACCTGAGACTGGGCAATCTACAAAGAACAGAGGTTTATTTGGCTCACGATTCTGGGACAGCTGCATCTGGGGCAGGCCTCAGGCTGCTTCTACTCATGGTGGAGGAGGCAGCGGGCCTGTGTGAAGATCACATGGCAAGAGGAAGTGAGAGAGAGGGCGGGAGGGGAGGTGCCAGGCTCATGTTAATGGCCAGCTCTGGTGGGAACTAATCTAGTCCAGCACGAGCTCACCCCCAACCTCCTGGGTGGGCATTAATCTATCCATGAAGGATTCACCCCTTGACCCAAACACCTCCCAACACCACCACATTGGGCGCCAGAATTCCACATGAGCTCTGAGGGGACAACACATCCAAGGTGTATCACTGGGTCACCTGCTGTTCAGTGCATGGCCCTCCAGCCCCTCTCCACCAATCTGGACCAGCCTCACCTAGAGGTGGCCAAGTGTCTGTGGGATGTGAGACACGTGCTCCCACTAGGGCGCTGGGTCCCAGCCTGAGGAACTCAGAACTGGAATTCGGGACCTTGGTTTTAGAAGAGCTCCAGCCCAGTTCCTGCGTGACTTTAGGCAAGTCTCACCCCCTGAATTTCAGTTTCCTCCTCTACAAAATGTGAACAATGGCCAACAAAGGATAAAAAGGGTCATTTCTTAACAATAAAAAAGTCGGTTCTTCAAGATTACATAACAATTCTACACCGTTATGCACTTAATAACAGAACATTAAAACACCTGAAGCAAGAGTTGATATAATTTCAAACTTAAGTAGACACATTCACCATTATGATAAGTTTCAACACTCCCTGACAATAATTGAGTAAAATCAGTAAAGTTTTAGAACACATGAACAACACCACCATCAAACAACTCAACTTACATGACAGTTCCAGAACACTCTACACAAGTGCAGAGTAGACATTTGTTCTAGTGCCCATGGAATACTTAGCAATGCAGAGAATGTTCTAGGCCATCCAACAAGGCCCAACATTTAAAAGGAGTCAAGTCATACCAAGTACGTTCTGTGACCATAGTAAAATTAAATCAGAGATCAGTAACAGAAGATATCTGGAAAATCCACAAGTATTCGGAAATTAGGTAACATACTTCTAAATATCCCATGAGTCAAAGAGTATTTTTAACTGAATAAAAATGAAAGTACAACATACCAAAATTTGCGGGATGCAGCTCTAGCAGTACTTATAAGTACTTCCTAAAAGTACTCATAGCACTAAGGACTTATTTTAGAAAGTATAAAAGCCCTCAAATCAATGACCTCAGCTTTTATTTTAAGAAACTGGGGGATGAAGGGAGACTAGAATATTGAATTAAAATTATGCAGTAGAGGGCCAAGCCCGTGGTGCACTCGGGAGAGTGCGGTGCTGGGAGCGCAGCAACACTCCCGTCGCAGGTTCGGATCCTATATAGGACTGGCCAGTGGACTCACTGGCTGAGTGCCGGTCACGGAAAAGACAGAAAAAAAAAAAAAAAAAGAGTTATGCAGTAGAAAAGAAACAATAAAGATCAGAGAAAAAAAAATTGACGAAATTAAAAAAAAAAAGAAAAACAATAAGACCAAAAGCTGATTCTCAGAGAAGATTAATAAAATTTAAAACCTCTGTCCAAATTGATAAGGAAAGAAGAGAGAAGAAACAAAAACCAATATCAGGAACAGAAAAATGAGATCACTACGGATTCTCCAGTAGTTAAGGGGTAATAAGAAAATATTATGAACAATTTTATTCCTATAAAAGTGACAGTTTTTAATTGTCACTAACTCAAAAAAAAAAAAAACCTCAACTACTAAAACTCACTCAGGAAAAAATGGATAACCTGAAAACCTATATATATATATTATATATATATATATTATATATATATATAAAATAGGTTGAATTTGTACAAAAACCCTCCCAAAGAAAACTCCAAGCCCAGATGACCTTACTAGTGAATTCCACCAAACATTTAAGGAAGAAATAATACCAATTTTACACAAATTCTTCTAGAACATTGAAAAAAAACTTCCCAAAACCCCATGAGGCCAGCATTACTCTAATACTAAAGCCAGAAAAAGACATTCCAAGTAAATAAAACAACTGGCCAATATCCCTCACGAACATAAATGAAACTGTTCTTTTAAAAAAAATTTGCAAGTTATATCCAATAATATCTCAAAATAATTCATAACCAAGTGGAGATAATTGTAACAATACAAGTACTTTTAACATTTAAAAATTGATACTTTAAGGCACCATATTAATAGACTAGAAATAAAAACTATATGATAATCTCAATAGATCC
The DNA here is from genome assembly GCF_027409185.1 of Cynocephalus volans. Classification (NCBI taxonomy): domain Eukaryota; kingdom Metazoa; phylum Chordata; class Mammalia; order Dermoptera; family Cynocephalidae; genus Cynocephalus; species Cynocephalus volans. The sequence continues at coordinate 1,360,953 of NC_084471.1, read as the reverse complement.
AAAAAAAGTATTTCAAAACATACAACATCCATTTCTGATTTTTTTTTTAACTCTCACAAAACTAGGGGGGGAAAGCTGATTTTTTTTCTTTCCCTGATAATAAGTGTTTTGGGCTGAATTGTGTGTTTACCCCAAAAATTTATATGTTGAGGTCCCAACCATCAGTACCTCAGAATGTGACTGTATTTGGAGAGAGAGCTTTTAATGAGGTGATTAAGATAAAATAAGGTCATTAGGATGGGCCCTAATCCAATAGGACTAGTGTCCTTTTAAGAAGAGGAGATCAGGACACAGATGCACACAGAGGGATGATGGTGTCGACAAGCCAAGGAGAGAGGCCTGCCCTGCCACGCTTTGATCTCGGACTTCCAGCCTCCAGGACCGTCAGAGAATAAATGTCTGTTCTTTAAGCCTCCCAGTCTGTGGTGCTTTGTTATGGCAGCTCAAGGACAGTAACACAATGAGCACCCAGGAAAAATCCACATCTAATATCAAACCTAATGGTGAAAGGATCAACGTAAGATGTCCACTCTCACCACTTCTGTTCACTACTGCACTGAGGTTCAAGTCATTTTGATGAGGTGAGGGGGGAAGAATCTGATCAGAAAGGAAACAGCAAAATTGTCTCTGCTCACAGGTGGCATACTCACCTGCATAGAAAGCCTGATGGAATTCACAAAAGAGCTAACAGAACTAATAAGAGATTTAGTGAGGTTGCAGTGTACAAGATCAATATACAAAAAGCAATTGTATTTCTACATAAAAGCAACAAAAAATCACGAATTGCTATTTTTTTAAATACCATCTACAATGGGATCAAAAATACAAATACTTAGTAGTAACTTAGGAGAAAAAAGAGTTGCAAGACCTATAGACTGAAAACTACAAAACATTCCTGAGAGAAATTAAAGGGCATCTAAGTAAATGGAGAGAAATACCATGTTCATGGATTGGCAGACCCATTAAGATGCTTGGTTCCTCCAAAATTTATCTATAAATCAAGACAATCACAATCAAAATCCAAACATGCTATTTTGTTTTTTAAAAAAAAAAAAAAGTATAGGGCAGTGCAAAGGACCTAGAAGAGCTGGCCAATTGGGAAGGAAAAGAAAAATGTTAGGGACTTGATGGTCTGACTAGAGGACTTGTAATAAAGCCACAATGATCAAACAAGTGTGCTAAACCTAGACAAATAGATCCACAGAACAGAATGAAATCTAGAAACAAGTCCTCACATACAGTCAGCTGATTTTTGATGAAAGTGCAAAGGCAATTCAGAGAAGACATATGGTGCTAGAACAATGAATATCCATGTGCAAAGAAGTCTTTGATCCATACCTCACGCCGCATACAAAAATCAACTCAGGATAGATCACGGACCTAAATGTAAAACTTCTACAAGAATACATAGAAGAAAATCTTTGAGACTGAGTTTGGTGAAGTCTTCTTAAATATGACATCAAAAACATAATCCATGAAAGAAAAAAATTAACAAATTAGACTTTATAAGAACTGCTGCTCATTATGACACTTGTAAGAGATTGAAAAGACAATCTACACACTGGGGAAAAAAATATTTGTAAATCACAAATCTGATGAAGGACTTGTATCCAGAAAATATAAGGAACTCTCAAAACGTAATAATAAGAAAAGATAAAAGAAAGTGCACAAAAGGCTTGAGCAGACACTTCACTAGATACACGAGAGGCAGATAAGCACATGAAAAGATACTCAACTTTATCAGTCATTAGAGAAACACAAACTAGGACCACAATGAAGTGTCACTATAAGCACCTTTTAGAATAAATAAAATTCAAAATACTGGATATACCAAGTGTGAGAAAACAACAGAAACTGAAATATCCTGCTTGTGGTTATACCACTTTGGAAAGGAGTTCACCAGTTCCTTAAAAAGCGAGGCACACACTCACCACCACAGGACCCAGCCACTCCACGGGGAGGCGTGTACCCAAGAGCAACAAAGGCTCAATCCACACAAAGACTTGTCCACAAATGCTCACAGCAGCTTTACCTGGGACAGCCAAAAGCTGAAAACAGCCCAGTGTTCACCAAGAGGAAAGTGATAAACAATGTGTAGTGTGGCCATGCAATGGAACATTGCTCAGCAGTAAAAAGGAATGAGCTATTATTGATACACAAAACGACATAGATGAGCCTCAAAATAACGAGGCTGAGTGAAAGAAGTCAGACCAAAAAACAAGACAGTACATACCACATGACTCTACTTATACAAAGCCCTAGAAAAGGCACCCTGTATGGAGCAGTAATCTGTAGTGGTTACCCGGAGATATAGGGGTGGCGAGGTTGCGGGGGCTGGTTAGGAGAAACTGCAAGAGGGACCAGAGGAGCTTCTGGGGTGAGTGTCTGTTATGCTGATTGTGGTGACAGATTCGCAGGCATGTCCACATGCCAACCCTTATCAAACTGCACTGCAAGCACATGCGGTTTCCTGTGCATCAAACATCAGTGAAGCAGGCACACGGTGCCCAGGGCCCAAGACACTTTGGGGGCTCACAAAGATGTTTTGATTTCTCTTAAAATTGAGGGGAGAGTGGATGAACTTACAGGTTCAAAGAAAATATTTTAGTTTTTTCTCATACAGGAAAAAAAATGAAAATTTTAGGGCCTACAAAATCTATCAAATTTTGCCCAAAACAGGAAAAAAATGTTGAAAATTTGGTTATACCAAAAATAATTTTCAATATTGGTGTCATTATGGAGGAAGAGTCTTACAGAGGCAACAGTTCGAGGGCCCAGGAAAGTCCCACTGCAGCCCTGAGGAAGGCTGTCTTGGTGTTTGTTTCTTAAGCCTTTGGGCCCAGGGCATGTGGTTTTAGGCAGCCTCGAGGGTGGGCCTGGCAGTTAAGGTCAGCACGCCCCTGTGGCTGGCGGTGGAGGGGAGTTCAGTCCCGCGTGGCGCCGCATGTCTGGCGCCCTTGGGATGCCCAACCTGCCCAGGCTCCCATGGGCACTCACAGCCTGGGGCCTCACCCAGAGGTGGCGCACCTTCCAGAGCAGGCCACGGGTACACTTGCAATCCACGTCATTTGACTTTCCCAGCAGCCAAGTGGGCCTCAGTTTCAACTTTCTGATTTTGTCCAAGAATGCACCTGTAAAGGGAAAGACGTGGCATCTGTGGTTTACAGAAAGACATCAGCCACAGCCCCCTACACCTGCCCACCTGTCCCTAAGGGCCGTGAGCGGAGGGTGGATTCCCAGGGGCTGCTGGAAGCCCCCGGGTCTCTGCGTCTGCCAGGCCCAGCCCTCGCTGCTCTTGGGAGATGGGCCTGACCCTATCTACACATGTGTCTGGCTTCCTCACGTCCCCCAGACCATCCCCCGCTTCACCTGTGTTTCCTTGGAAGATTCTGGTTTCTTCCACTGCTGCAAACCCATCAGAATAACTGAGTTTCCCAGGCTGCGGGGCAGCCGCAAGTCTCGGCAGAAGCACTGGGCTCTAGTTTTAGGCTCCCAGCGCCTTTGGTCAGAAAGAGTCCAGCAGCCACATCCGAGGACAGGAGAGGAGAGAGGTGGCCCCTGCCAGCAGATCCTGGCTTCGCAGGGTTCCTCCCATCTCCGCCTCCCTCCCTCCAGCGCAGGCGAGCCAGGTGCAGAGCAGGCAGGTCCTCCTTCCCAGGTGGGGTCCAGAGAGCCATCGGGCCCTGGAAAGAGGTGGCCAAGTGAAGGAGCTTCACAGCAGATGGGGTCCTGCAGCCCATGTGGCCTGGGCCAGGATGATGGTGGCCTGGGAGGGGCCAACACAACAACCCCTAGTCAGGAAGGAAGGCCACCTGTGTGGACTCATGACAGACCCAGACAGGAATGGGAACCAGTGGGGGGGTGCCCAAGTGGAAGGATACAGTAACACAGGATTCACAGAACACCAGACACCCAGACACACACTGACACAGTCACACATGCACAGGTAACCACACACATGCACTACATGCTTGCACACATAATACACACAGACATGCATGCACACACAAATACCACCCACACATACACATTACACCCACACATAAATACATACACACACTGACACAGTCACACACACAACACACATGCACTACATGGCTGCATACATGCAATGCAGATACATGCATGCACACACAAATATCACCCACACATACAAATGCACAGGGACACACACATGCACATACTACCATATACAGGCATATACACTCACATGCATATACTTAAATTCACACACTTCACAGAGACACATACAATATATACTGACATGCAATACACACGTATACATACAACATAACTCATATTCCCACAGACACATATATGCACACATATACATGCTAACGACTCACACTGCACATAAACACCCATAAAGACATGCCAGTACACGAATGTGCCCCACAAACACATAGCCACATAAATGTACGTATGCACACACAAACACAACATATACACACGTACACACAGCATCATAAACATGCACACACACAGATTCACACACACAATGGTTGCAGCCCCAGGTACTTAGCTGTGCCCCAAGGTGGGGAGCCACACGCCCACAGATCTCCACGTGGCGCTCTTGAACGGCCATCGGGCAGGGCCGCAGTGATTGCTTTCGAAGCACTGATGGAAAGCCGCCGCGACCGCAAAGAAATAGCGCGACGGAGTTCGAGAGCTGCAGCGAGCCCATCACCCAGGACCGAGGCCGGCTCGCCACAATTTATGGTCGTATTTACACCTTGATTTCATCCAGCACTGCGGCCACCCTCGCACGTAGCTCCCTGCCCCAGGGACCACGGCGTCACCTCCCACCCAGCCCCGCCTGGGACACACCAGACTGTCAATTTGATTAGAAGATGGAATAAGGCCACAGCGATAGAGTATGTAATTTATTTAAATGGAACAGAATGTGACGCGCTGTCGCTGGAACCCAGAACTATACCTGTAGGAGCTTATTTGACACAAATTGAGATTTCAGGGTTTACAGATATTGCAAATGAAAACTCCCCGTAGGGTGTCAATAAGAGTTCACTGGTTCCTTTTATTTGGTTGAAATTAATCACAAGATAGGGAAAAAACAGGTCCTGTTTTTTGAGGGCTTTTTAAATAAAATCATTCTGAAAAGCACACACTTCTTCTGGTGATATAATTAAACTTTCCAATTGCAGTTTCTGGCTCCCCCTGCCCTGCAGTCAGGAATCTTGCTGATATTCAGGCACCAGGAGAGTTCTGGCCACTTCTTAACCCTTCAGGTCTACACCCGCAGAGCCAGAGCGCCCCCGTAGGAGCCGCAAACACCAGGTGGAGCAGGCAGGCGGGCATGGGCCAGAAGCCCCGCACTGCGGCTCTGCCCACCATCTCGCTTCCTCCACCTCCCTTTCTCTCCTCCCGCTTCCTTTCTCCTTCCTGGGGAACTGGTCTCTGGTCAGTGCAGCCACCCCAGGAGGCAGCTGCACCCACTAGCAATTGCTGTGCAACAAGGCCGCTGAGCTCTGGCTTGAAGCGATGCACGTGGAGGTGCTCACAGGTGTGCGGGCAGCTGGGTGGTCTCGTCTCAGCCAGGTTCATGTGTCTGAAGTCGGTCAAGAGTCTGAAGGCAGTGCTGAAGGCAAGCTTAGCAGGGCTCCCTCCCACGTTTGGGCGTCTAGGATGGCCTTGACTGGGACGACTGGACAGGCTCTTTGCTCGCACATTGCAACAGGCCAGCCTGGCTGGTCTCAGGGCAGGCAGGGGTCCGAGAGGGCAGAGATAGACAAGGTCTCTTGAGGCCTGGCCTCAGAATGGCATAAGTCACAGCCTGGCCCAGATTGGAGGAGGAGGAAATAGACTCCCTCTCTTTTGGGGGGAACATCAAAGGGACGGTGGCAAGGGTGGGGGACCTTTGAGCCCCCACAGCCGTGTGGCTGCGGCAAGCCCCCTGAGCTCCATGTCCTAGATGGCCAGTCAGAACGGCCCTCACTGCCCCTGCTACCTGCCCTCCCACTCCTCCTCTGCAGTCCACGTGTCGGGGTCTGGAGCTGCTGGAGGAGGGGGATGCGTGACCTGGCCCCACCCCGGGGCCCAGCCACCCGGACACGCGGCGATGCGTGACGGCTGATTGATCCGTGGCACCCTAGGAAAGCCGGCTGATTAAAGGGACTTCAGGGCAAATACCTGTGAACGGGGAGACGGCCCGGTGGAGAACAAACAGCGGTCTAACCCGATCTGTCTTCTTAAGTATTCCATTTGCTTACAGCGAAGGCCGCGTGCCTTCAACACATGGATCTGCTGAGCGCGTCTCTCCACAGAGGACTGCAGTGGGCAGCGCCGGCCTCAGATCCGTGCACAGCAACATCCTTCAAGGCCTCCTGACAGGGCAGCTCGGAGACTCCCGCTGTCACAGGGAACGAGCCATTGCCCCACTCTCCACACTCAAGGCGCGGGCTGCAGACTTCCTCTTTTCAGCATCTCGTGAGCAACTCCAGTATCACATCTCCCAGCAAATCGTTCCTGCAGATGTGAGAGCCCCTTGGAGGAAGATGTGCTAAATTAACCCACAAAATTCATCTCAGCTTCACGGCTGAGGGCTCTTATGCTAAATGTCAACAAACGTTTTTAATTTGTGTGTTTAGCATTGTGGTTTGAACCCAAAAAGAAGGAAAGAGCCATTTTAGAGAATAAGCCACGTGTTGAGAGGGGACACGGTCGCCACCTTTCCATCGGGTCTTTCCTAAGAAGGAGACGCACAAAACGCTCTCACATTTGCAGATTTCCAAATTTCGCATTTCTAAGTGTTTCACATTGGGAGAACACGAGCACGTTAAGAAGCCGAGGGGATAAGTCACGGGGAAGCCTTTGTGCAGGCCCGACAGGAGCGCTGCGAGGAACCTGCCGTGACCACTGGGCCTCCTGGAGAACCGCGCTGGCTGAGCGTCGTTGCCCCAGGTTCCCGGGTCCGGGAGGAGTCTCCGCCTCTGGCTCTCCATGGTGGACTGACGCTTGGAGGGCGCGGTTCCCCGGGGGACTCTCCCGTAGGTGCCTGGGGAGCAGCGGCCTCCGTCTGTCCCTGCCCTCCAGGTCTGACACCAGCTCTGATGGCCCCATCCCCTCCCGGCAGTGCTACACACCTGCGCAGGTGACTCTATAACCACAGTTGGGCGATTCAGTGGGTCGAATCGTTTCAAATAAATAACTAAATGTTCATCTGGAATCTCAGAACATGACCTTTGTTGGAAGCGGTCTTTGCAGGTGTAATTAACTAAGTTAAGATGAGCTCATACTGGAGTAGGGTGGGCCCTGAGTCCAATGTCTGGTGCCTCACCAGAGAGAGAACAGGGCACAGGGGAGACCGAGGCAGAGACTAGAGGGACACGGCCACAAACCAAGGAACACCAGGGGACCCCTGGACTCCCCAGAAGCAGAAGAGGCAGGAAGGGTCCTGCCCCAGAGCTTCCACGGGGGGCGCTGCCCTCCTGATGCCTCCAGAACTGTGAGAGGACACGTTCCTGCTGTATTAAGCCCCCAGTTAGGGCCGTCCTGGGACCTTCCCACAGGGGCTCCCCTCTGCTGCGGCCATGGGTCAGGGAGAGGAGATGGCCCCCTTCCCTGCAGGCAGCATGTCCCTGGCTCCGGGCTTCGGTGGAGACTCAGCTCTGACCACCAGTGTCGTGGGCATCAGCTCTGGCTGGCCCATGAGTGGCCCTGAACCCCACCCCCCCACCCCCACGCACCATCCGGCCTCAGCCCCACCCACCACCAGAGGGAGCCCTGAAATGTGAGTATTTAGTGCATGTCTGGGGGTGGAGGGAGGGCTCAGTCTGCCTCTCCCTCTGCATAGGTGCCCCCAACCTCTGGATCTCCTCTCGCAGCCCAAGCTGGTGGTCCCCAGCCTGTGCCCCCAGGCCATGTGTGCTGACAGACCCTCCTCATGCACCTGGCCACGTGCAGGCGCTGGGCTCCTCTGCCCTCTCTGGAATGACAAAGCTCTGTCCTGGGCCCGCACCCTCTGTCTTCACATTCTCCCCTGAACTAACCCACAGCCACAAAGACCACCTCCATGCAAGTGGCCCTGGTTCATAACCCAGCACGGCCCCTCCTAAGCGTTAGACCGACCTGCAACCCCCAGCAGCGATGCGGACGTGCCGAGGTGCCCCAGACCCAGAGAGTCCAGAGCGGAAGCTCCCAGCAGCTCAGCCTCCTCCCACTCTTCCTGTCTTCAGGAACGACATGCCCACCTGGGCCAGTCTCGATCTTCCACGAAGCAGCATGCAAGCAGACACGCAGGACTGACCGCATGTGATGCCTGGGAGGGGCAGGCAGAGGCAGCCGGAGCTGGGGGAACTGCCAGACCAGCATGGGCGGGAGGACCAAAGGGTCAGACTTGATGCCCCCCACGCCCCAACACCCAGCCCCTAACTGCGTCTCATGGCACCCACACCAGGGTCTGCAGGAAGGACGTGCTTGTGGAGGCCCTGTCCACACCTGCCCATCGCTCCCCAGCCAGTCTTGCAGAGGGTACAGCAGCAAGGGTGAGCTTTTTTTAACTTATGCTTATATTTTTAACTGACATGTAATGATTGTACGTATTTATGGGGACCAGCCCAGGCCCCAAATCAATGCTGATGGAAGGAATGAATGAATTGTGAGCAACTGTATGCACTCTCCAGCCCCGCATGGTGCCAGGCATGTAACAGGTGCTCACTAAGTGTGCTCTAAAGGAATGCATCCAGCCACACACAGAATACAACAGAGCGAGGGACGGAGGCTCCACCGCTGCGGCAGAAGCCGTGCGTTCAGGTAGCACGGCGATAACACCCAGCCAAAGACAGCAGAAAGGAAGAGCCGGTCTCGGCATGTCGGAACCAACGAAAACAGTGCATCCCACACCACACAGAACACTGGGCTTCCTACCTCAGGTGTCGAGGAAAATGGTTACTTGGGGGCTAAAAAGAAAAAGTTGCAGGCCGACCTATTATTCAGATACAAAGAAAGCTAATTGATTATTTTAATATAAAACCATAAAAAACTAGAAAAATGTAAATGAGCCTACACTTGCTGGAGAGTATTAAATATAAAAGTCATGAAACAACAAAACATGATTTTTTTTTTTTTTTTTTTTTACTTTTTAAAAAGTGTTGGTGATTATTTTAGGTAATTAAAACATCATGAGTGAAATTTGAAGAAAGGAGCCCGGGGGGGCAGGGTCACCCCACCCCCCTGTGACCCAGGCCGGTGGTGAGTGACCGGGGAGATCTCGCCCAGGGTAGTCCAGCCTCTGTGCTCCTGACCACAAAGCTCAGCAGGTCCTGAGCAGGGACAGATCTGCCATAACCCACAGGAGACACAACCCACAGGGGACACGCCAACATTCAAAATATAGAGACAGCTCCTAAAAGTGCAAACAGGCATCCACCAGAAACAACATTTTGGTATTTGCTTCCAGTGTCATTCTTTGCATGCACAATTAATTTTACATGAACTTGGGACACATGCACTTGTGTGCGTGTGTCCTCTCGACCATAAGTTTTACACTTGTATTGTATTGTCACAACTTATGTCCCCATGTCAACAAAACTTCTGCTGACACACACATTTAACATTGGTGGGAAGTGCTATCATGCAGATGTTCCATGATTTCTTTAAATTGTCTTCTTTTCTTGTTTATCTATTTTGCCTCCAGATTTCATTGTTCTGTCTTCATATTTCTGCCTCATGTGTGTTAGCCTCGCTGATCCGGAGCTGGGATGGACATCTTTGGAGTTTCCTTCCCACCCGTCCTGCATCCAGGAGGATGAATATTCCAGGCTCTGGAGACACATGGTCAAGTCCCATGTACAGTCCATGGGTGTGAAGATGTCTGCTTCACACAGACGTAGTCAGGGTTCTCCAGAGACAGAGCCAACAGGATACGTGTACAGATATGTGAGGGGGGATTTATTAGGAGAATTGGCTCACACAATTGTGAAGGCTGAGCAGTCCCACAATAGGCCACCTGCAAACTGGTTTCTGCTACCACAGCTCAGTCCAAGTCCAGAAGCCTCAGAACAAAGGAAGCCCATGGTGTGATTCTCAGTTTGAGGCCAAAGGCCTGAGAGCCAGGGGTGCTGCAGGTGTAAGTCCTGGAACCCTAAGTCTGGAGAGCTGGAGTTCTGATGTCCACGGACAGGAGAGCAGAGTGTACCCCAGCTCCAGTGGATAGAGTGAAAGATTTGCTTTTTCCTCTGTTTGTTCTCTCTGGGCCCCCAGTGGATTGATTGGATGGTGCCTGCCCATACTAAGGGCAGGTCTTTCCCACCCAGTCTACTCAGGCTTAAATGCTAATCTCCCCTGGAAACACCCTCATGGACACACCCAAGAATAATGCTTTACCAGGTTTCTAGGTGTTCCTTAATCCAGCCAGGCTGACGCCTCGAATTCACCTGCGCACAGGCCTAAGCAGCACTGCGCCTTGTTTAAGTGTTGCTGTTGGAAGGGCAGATGTTTCCGTTCTGTTCCACGCTGCTAGATCCTAACTTCCAAATGGAGAAAGCCTCCCTGAGTGGGCAGAGCTGGGTGTGGCCATGAGCCCTCGTCCCCGGGCAGCGTTCAGCCAGGCTGGGGAGGAAGCATCTGTGGACCCTGAGATGTGGGGAGCAGAACCTCCTGCCTCTGATGGACTGTCCCTGGCCGCCCTCACAAGCATCCTTAGCCTCTCCGGCCTCAGTTTCCCCATGTGTGGGACAGGGGAGCCCAAGGGCCGGGCTGGGAGGGGCACCTGCCTGGCCCAGCTGCCAGCCACCAGGGCTGCTCCAGGCGACAGACACCCCCCTTCTTCAGGAGGAGCCAGAAACCCAAACTTTTATACGGGGTCTATGGAATTTAAACCTAGATGATTGGTTTTTTAGCAACAGCAGATCAGCACAGAACACAGCTCTGAGCTGCGGTTTCACACCTTCTGGGTGGGGGACTCCGAGGTCACTTCAGGGGGTTGAGGCCAAGGGGACTGAGGTGCCCGTTCAGGTTCTTGGTCAGGACTTATTTAGGTGAGAAGGGAATGTGGCTGTAAATTAGGCAGCATGACACACACAAAAAGGAAAAATCGGTACGTTGCATCTCATCAAAGTTAAAATCTGTGGAGAGGTAAAGGCGAGCTGCAGAGGGGGAGAAAATACTCACGAACCACACCCGTCAAGGGGCAGTGACTAGAGCGTACAGATAACTCGCAAACTCCACAGCAGAAAGAAGCGGACAGCCCAATTAGAAAACGGGCAAAAGACACGAACAGACATTTCACCGAAGAGGACACATAGATGGCAAATAAGCAATGAAAAGACATTCAACATCATTGTCACCAAGAAACACAGATTAGAACCACAATGAGCTGTCACCACACACCTATCGGGATGTCTAAAATAAGAAACCGTGACCACACCCAATGCTGGCGAGGACGCGGAGAGGCTGGGTCAGTCCACGTCGCTGGGGGACCATGAAACGGTGCAGAGGCTCCGGCAGCCGCTTGTAGAACAAAACCTCGGGCCGCCCCGCAGCTGCACTCCCGGGCATTCGTCCCAGAGAAGGGACGACTTCCGTGCACACGAAAAACCAGACACAAAGGTTCTCAGCAGCTTCATTCACAGCAGCCCAAGAGCACAAACAGCCTAAGCAGCCTGCGACAGTGAGTGGTCAGACCCGCAGCGGAACAGCCGGGCGTGGAGCCCCACTCAGCAGTGACACGAACCAACGACTGGTGCACACGGTGGGATTCCCGAGAATCGGGCCGAGAGAAAGAGGCCAATGCCCAAAGGGTCCATGCTGCGTGATTCCATTTCTACAACGTTCTTGAAGTGACAAGAGTAAGTGGAGACAGATTCATGGCTGCGCTGTGGGGCCTGCGGTGGCAGGATGTCCCGCATCCAGCCGTACCGGTGTCACTGGCCTGGCTGTGACACTGTCCCACGATTCTGGATGACGTTACCGTTGAGGAAACGTAAAGGTACATGGGACTTCTCTTTTTTCCTTACGACCCTCTTACAATTGTAGATGCAAATGTACGATCGTCTCAGAGTAAAATTAAATTTTAAGAATCTGCCTGAACTCAGCACTCGCTGACGCCTGACCCTGGTGAAAAAGCAAATCTCTCTGCTGGAGTCATTATCCATTATGTTTGAGAAGTTTTAGGTTTAATCTATATTTAGTGCTGAGGGGATTTTCCAGCTAAGTCCAACTGTGCTAATAAATGTCAACACACACACACACACACAAAACGAAGTGTTTTATTTCACAATTTATACATTTAAAAATAAAATTAGGCAGCACCGGTTTGGGGCGAAGCTCCCGATTGTCACGCGGGAGAATTTCCCCAGGAGGGGCACCACTGCAGGTCAGGGCTTGTTCTCAGTAGCCCGTCCCTTGCCCACAAGGGCTGCCTGGCCACAGGAGGCCAGGGAAGGCGGGCCAGTCCCCCATAGTGCTCCATGCAGCCTCCCATGGGAGGAAAGCAGAGACGCCCCGGGGCACAGACCTCAGTGCAGAGGGGGTGCAGGCAGAGCCACGGGCATCCTGACCTGGCCCTGGGTCCCGTCCTCTGCAGCCAGCCAGTCCACGGTCATCCTGGCATGAACCTGGACAGTGGGGTTCCTCAGGACCCCAGTGGGCACAGGTGGCCCCAAGACAGTGCAGAATCTTGGCCAACCATAACGGGCTTGGGGAATAGAGAAGCCCCCATCTGGGGGAACGTGCGGGGGCCCGGTCTGAGGGTCCCACTGCCCCGGTGAGCTCTACGCAGATGCCAGAGACCCGTGGTGCACTTGACGCGCTGGCTGTGTCCCGGGGATGCTGGCTGGTTGCCGTGGCCACGCTGCCATCCCCCAACAGGGCGGCTCCAATCACAGGCGTCGCATCCGGCACAGACACCTCAGTCTACGGAGCCCCGGTGGCGGGGAGAGAAAGTTGTGCGTCCGCAGAACCTGCGTTTCCTGGAAAACTTCTGAACAGTGGAGACACCTGCTAACCATCGGTCATCCCGAGGGCTGAACCCACACTAACGTCCCTCCGCGGGACCGGGAGGGGCCTGGGCCCGTGTCACAGGTGAGGAGGCGGGTGGCCCTCTCGAGTCGCACACGGGGAAGCAGCAGCCCAGCAACAGCCTGGCCTCAGCCACCGCCCCATGCGTCACTCCTGCAGTGTGGGGCAGACGGCTGCGCTGCACAGCGACGCTCATTCCTGGAGCTGAAGCTCCCTCCTCTGGGCTCCCTGAGAAGTGTGTGCAGACCTCAGGCCGCCAAGCAACTCTGCTCACACGGGGTCCGGGCTGTCTGCATGCGAGCCCGGCCACGTGGCCTCTCCCCCTCCCTGGCCTGTCCCACCGAAGGTCCTGATTGCTTGGGGTGGCTTGCTGGGACCAGGGTCTGCCTGCTGAGGGAGCCACAGGAGGGTGTGACTCTGCGGTCCTGCATTTGTCTGCAGTGGCTCTGAAGCCCCACCACCCACCCCATGCGCCCCACACCTGGGCGAGCTGGTAAGAAACCCAGGTGTGCCCTCCTGTGGCCCAGGCGGAAGACTCAAACCACACAAGCCCTTGCCAGTGCCCAGGAACCTCCCCAGCCCCACCTCTGACCACATGAAAACCCTGGCCAGCGGGAGGCCTGCCCGCCCCGGAGACCTCAGTGGTGAGAGCAGCACAGCATGTCACACACCCTTTGGTGCATACGGCATCTTCGGTCTTGACATCCAAACCAACCTTGAGTGGGGACTGTCCTGCCTTTGCATGGTGACATTACAGGGACATGTCATCTCTGGCTGTGTCTGGGAACTTCACCCACAGGTAGAGACAGCTCCTCTGTGCCTCCAGCTGCCCCAGGCCCTCTGCCACAGGGAGCCCGACTACTGACCAGGAACAACACTTGAGCACTGGAGCCGGGGTCCGAGGGGCACGCGCAACCAGCAGGATGGGCGCTGCTGGGGGAAGGGTGGGCCTGGAGCCCGGCTACAGGGGCATCACCTGGGCATGGTCAGGTCGCGTGTCACCTGACCCTCTCGCAACGCCATAAGTCGGGCAGGGCCCGCAGCATTTGCTTTTATCCCTAGAGTGCCATCAACCGGGACACAGAGGACACGAGCAGGACATGAGGCTGGGGGTCAGAATGAGCTTAAACAAAAGAAGGTTTGGCTGCTTATTTTTTATATGTTTTTGTCTCTGGTATAAATGTCACAAGGAAACTGACAATGGAGAAGCAGGGACTGGCCGAGGTTTCTAATGTTTGAAACCAAAGGCAAAGTCCGCAGGCGGATCTATGGGCTTCAGGCACGGCTGGTCTCCCCTCGGTCCCTCCCTCTCGGTCCCCTCCTCCCTCCCTCTCTCTGCTCCTGCCCTCCCTCCGCCTCTGTCTCTGCCATCACCACCACCACGGCCACACACACCCCAAGAGCCTGCTTCTTCTGAGTCAGGCCAGGCCAGGTCCCTGCCAGCTTGAGACCTGTGTCCTCCTGACCCACAGCCCAGGAGGAAGACCCTCCCCCACGTCCTGCCTCCTGCAGACTCTCGTGGGCCCTGCCTGGGCCACGTGTCCACTCCCTGGATGGCCGTGTGGATGGGAAGAGGTGGCAAGATCACTGGCCAGCCCTGGGCCAAGGGTGGCCCCTGAGGCCGGTCGGCAGACGGGGTGCCGCAGCGATGGCATGTGAGGTGCAGTGCCCTGGTGGGGAGAGGAGTCGAGGCCAAGAACCGAACTGCGGTCTCTGAGTCGCCGGTAGCCCGGCTAACACGGGAGCAGCAGGAGTGTAGACGCGCCCACGTAGCACCACTCTGCAAGTGGGCCGGCACCGGCCTGCAGGCGACCACCAGGGACGCACCTGCCGCCTGCTCCCACCAGCCCCAGGCCCCCGCGGCTGGACAGCTGGACGGGGTGGAGGTCAGGGGCTCGGACCCTGGCTCTAGGCTGCGTGGGCTGACCCCAGAGCCGCCCCGGTCAGCTGCGTGGATAAGTTCCTCAGCCACTGGGCTTCTGTGAGGATTTCTTGAGTTAGTATCGAGCAGTCCAGCTCCGGGCCAAGGTCCTGTGTGCGGTCCTGCAGGCCTGACCACAGGCTCAACACAGCCTGTCCAGCCGGCCCCCCAGGGACGCCACTGCCACGCCAGGCACCGCAGCCTCTGCAGGGAGCCACCAGCCTCACCAGCCCCGCCACTTACACGTCTGCACTGCTCGCCCAGGAACCACACTCAGGGGCCTCCTTCCTGGGGCCTCAGCTGTGTGGTCACTTTGCTCCACATTGACCCGGTCACTCTGAGCCCTCATCCCTTCCTGCCCGGCCCCCAGATCCATACAGTCAGAGGCCTCCTATGGGGACTCCTCAGCAGCGAGACGGTCACCACATCTGTGCCCCACCCGCCTGACCCTCGCCCAGACCTTCTGCAGGGGATGGGACACTGGGGAACTGGCACCCTCTGTGGCTCTTGCCTGCTGTCCCAGTGGGTGACTAAAGGCTCGACTGTCACCCCAGTTGGCCATCGTCCTAACAGCCCACCCAACACCTGGCAGCTCAACAGCAAGTGTAAAGCTTCCAGGCCTCAGCCCTCAGGAACCATTGGTCACAGTCCTCACCAACGCCCTCATTCCGAGTGGACTTCGTCCCCAAGCTCACACCTGCTTCTTGTGAGGTGCCCTTGGCCTCCCATCCCCAGAGCAAGAGACACAGCCGCCAATGAGACTGCAGCCCCTGCCCCCAGCGCATTGGACATGGGTCCCTTCCTTCCAATTTTCTCCCAACGTTTCTCTGACCAGTTCTTCCTCCCCACCTCTGCCACAGTGGGTGCAGGCCAGACATCCCCCTGCCTCACCCATGCCTTTCACTGTCACAGCCTGCAGGGCCCTCTGCACCCTCTCCCCTGTCTTTTCTGCCACAGGGTCATCTGTCCAAAGCCCCACTTTAATCCTCTCTCTCCCTGTGACTCCCCAGAGCCTGTTTAGGGGAGAGTGAATGGGCGGGTTTCCTATGAGGTGGACTTTTGGGGTGCTGGGAGCTATCTGGTTTTCCAGGACACTGGGCTGGGCCCTGATGTTCCAGGGTCAAAAGCATTTCCATGATAAAACCAAGGTGTCATTTGCCCTTTTCACTGAGTCAGCCTTTGCACTGATGATGTAAAATCACCTGGAGAGGGGGCATGTTGTACTCTGGCATAAATCTAGACAGACACCAACCCTACTAGTCATCACTTGAGGTTAGAACAAAAGCCACCTTCACTGAAGAAGGTTCTCAATGAAGAAGCAGAGTTATAACTGCCCTGGAGTGTGCATCTTCTTGGTATTGTGTATGAGGTATGGGGCACACACATGAAGCCCTGCCACTGCAGCCTGAGGGCAACGCTTGCTTTCTCACGACCGAGTCATCAGCTGAACTGGCTGCTCCCACCTGTGACACCATTTCACTGAAACATGACTGAGATGCTCTGCTTCTTCAGACTTGGGTGTTCAGCAGATGCTTTCCCAAGAATGGAGAACGTGAGACTGTCACTTCAAGGAAAATCACTGACAGATCTGTTGCCAAAGACAAAATTTGAGCTTCCAAGCAAAAGTTAGGATTTTGGACAATTTGCATCCACCACTATGAGCTTGTCAGGATCTCAACATCTGAAGACCTTTCTGGTGAAACAGAGGGGCAGTAGCAAATGTGCTTTTCAATTTGTCTGATATGAGATGACAGCACCTGGAATATCTGCATAACCCAGGGGGCCAATATCTTCCAGAGAATGAACATGTGATGCTCAAAAAACACGCATGACTGAAAGATCCACTCAGCATGCCAGACAGATGGCTGGATCTTGGAGTCACACCATTGTGGATTCAGATCCCACATCACAACTGACCTTCCACAAACTACCACTGATCAGTCTGGGTGAGTATCAAAGATTACACAATTATGTAAAAAGGCTATTTAGATGGTCCCGTCTTTTCTGACTACACATGATGTGTGAGGCCAGATTTTCTTTACTTTGATCAGAACATGTGAGGGCACTTCAAAAAGCTCACGTAAAATAGAATTTAAAAATAATAAAAATCTTTCCATGAACCTTTTGAAATGCCCTCCTAATGTGACAGACCAGTGACCAAAGCAGATATGAGACTCCAGCTACAAAAGATAGGTCCTCAAAAACGTGAAAGAATGTCACTCTTCCCCCTCCATCATGATATGTGGGTACATTGTGGAATAATTAAGTCAAGCTAATAACACATTTACCCCTCACATCCTTACCATTTCTTTTGGTGAAAACATTTAAAACCTACTCTTTTGGCAGTTCTGAAATACACATCACTATTAGCTGTAGTCACTGTGCCACGCAATGGATCTCCAGATCTTACTCCTGCAAATGACACTTTGTGCCTTTGACTGAGAGGCTCCCTCCACCTACAAGTTCACAGAGACCGAAAGAGAAGGGTGGAGGAAGATATCCCACACAGATGGAACCAGGAGAGAGCAGGGGTAGCAAGCGTACAGCAAGACCGGAAAGGGAAGTGTGTTTGCTTTATGACAACCACCTGGTAGTATTTTATCTCCTGTGTTTGAGTGTCCTCTAGGTGTGCCTCTTGTAAACATGGTATAGCTTACCAAGTTCTAGAGAGACTCAACTTTAGTCTCTTTCTTTTAATAATAAAACTCTAACCTGCTCCTGTTTATTACAATGGCTGATATGTTTGGACTTATTTGGCCTTTTGTCCCCAGGTGTCCTATTTTCCACGTTTGTCTCATCTTTCTCTTTCTTTGTCTTTTGCCTATTGCTGGATTGAGTTTTCTTGGTTCTGTTTTTCCCCCTTGAAAGTTATATGCCCAATTTCTGGTGATTTTCCTAATTCTTAAAAATAGGTTACCTAGATTTTTAAAATAGTGTGTTCTCATTATACAAGTCTTCAGGCAATACAGAAGAAAAAGAAATAATTAAAATTTGCAAAAACCACTACTTGCTAGCATCTGGTGAACATAATTCCAGACATCCCTCTAAGCTTGTACATTAAGTATTAAGTATGAATGGATGGATAGAATTAATTGCATGAAAGCAGAATCATATAACACGTTAATTTTCATTACGAGTTTTACATTCTACTTGAAATTATTTTTCGAAAGTAAAAGTGAAGGAACTGCTGAGATTTATTATTCCTTCACTCCTATTTCCTAAAAAAAGAAAAAAGAAAAATACCACAAAATCAGGACAGGAGAGTAGAAATTACAAAAACTATATGAAAAGGTTGGAGAATTTTTCAACCAGACATTTTCAGTTCTGAACACCTATGTATTCAGCCATTGGCTCTGATTTATCAGGCGGCTCCTGTACGCCCCTTCCCACCTCCTGGATTTTAAGAACACCACGGATGGACGTTTCTCACCATCTGTGTTCTGTCTGTGACAGCCATCCTAGCTCTTCAACAAAGTGGACACCACGACCACCGGCTCCTCATTCTCAGCTCCCGACAGAGCATCACCTGGTCTGCTGGATTTTCCTGGTATTTCGCTATGAGGTTGATTGCTCTGGGTCCTTTCAATTTTTTAATTCAAGTAACATTTCCTTCCCATCCTTTTTTTTAAATTGTGGTACAATAAACATAACATAAGATTTACCATCTTAACCATTTTTACGTGTACAGTTCAGGGGCATTAAGAACATTCACAGTGTTGTGCAACCGACACTGCCATCCATCTCCAGAACTTTTTCACCCTCCCAAACAGAGACTCTCTGTCTGTTAAGCATTAACTTCCCATCCCCCTCTCCCAGCCCCTCGCACCCACCACTCTACTTTCTGTCTCTGTGAATTTGAGGACTCCAGGGACCTCATATAAGTGGAATCTTACAATACGTGTCCTTTCGTGTTTGTTTTATTTCACTTAGCACATTTTCAATGTTTATTTATACATGCAACTTTGTAGCATGTAGTGGAATTTCCTTCCTTTTTAAGGCTGAGTAATATTCCATGTATAGATCACATTTTGTCTATCCATTCACATCCATTGATGGACACTTGGGTTGCTCCCACCTTTTGGCTATTGGGAATACCACTGCTGTGAACATGAAAACACAAACACCTGTCCAAGTCTCCACTTTCAGTTACTTTGAGTATATGCCCAGAAATGGAATTGCTGGACCATGTGGCAACTCTGTTTGATTTTTTGAGGAACTTCCACTCTGTTTTCACAGCAGCTACACTATTTTACATTCCCATCACATTGCACAGTGTTCTTGTGTCCCGCATCCACACCAACACTTGCTGTTTTCAGTTTTTGTGGTAATAGCCATCCTAGTGGGTGTGAAGGGATATCTCGTGGTGTTTTTGATTTGCACTTCTCTGGTGATTAGTGATGGGGGACATCCTTTTATGGGCCATTCTACGTTTGTGCATCTTCTTTGCAGAAATGCCTATTCAGCCCCTTTGCCTATTTTTCTTCCCCCCCCCCTTTAACTTGTATGTTTTGAAATATTAACTAGTAAGTACAAATTGAAATTTATTTTATTTTATTTTATTTTCTCAATATACAATGTGGTTGGTTATTGTGGCCAATTACCGAAACCTTCCTCCCTCCTCCCTCTCCCCCCTCCCTCCCAACAATGTCCTTTCTGTTCGCTTGTCATATCAGTTTCAAGGAATTGTAATTGTTGTGTCTTCTCCCCCCTCCCAGTTTGTGTGTGTGTGTGTGTGTGTGTGTTTCTTTATTTATTTTTAGCTCCCACAAAAAAGTGAGAACATGTGGTATTTCTCTCTCTGTGTCTGACTTGTTTCACTTAACATCGTGTTGTTCAGTTTTTTTGTTGTTGCTCAGTTGTAAGAGTCTTTTATGTATCCAGGGTATTAATCCCTTATCAGGTGTACTATCTGTAAATACCTTCTCCCATTCCACATGTTGCCTTTTCACTCTTTTACAAGTATCCTTTGATGCACAAAAGCTTGTGATTTTGATGAAGTCCAACTTACCTATTTTTATCTTTTGTTGGCTGTGCTTTTGGTGTCGTGTCCATGAAATCGCAGCCAAAATCAATGTCATGAAGCTCCTCTCCATGTGTTCTTCTAAGAGTGCCAGCTCTTACATGCAGGTCCTTGATCCACTTTGAGTTAATCTTTATATACGGTACTAGGAAAGGGTTTAATTTCATTATTTTGCATGTTGATATCTAGTTTTACCAGCAGCATTTGTTGAAAAGACTGTCCTTTCTCCATTGAATGGTCTTGGCACTCTCATCAAAAATCCTATGGCCATATATGCGAGGCTTTATTTGTGGACTCTCTATTGCATTGGTCCATATGTCTGTCTTTATCCCATACCACACTGTTTGGCTACAGTAGCTTTGTAATAAGTTTTGAAATCAGAAGTTTGAGTCTTCCAACTTTGTTCTTTTCTCAAATTGTTTTGTCTAGTTAGAGTCTCTTGAGATTCCATATAAATTTTAGGATGGATTTTTCTATTTCTGCATAAAAAGTCATCTGGATGTTTTAGAGGGATTGCATTAAATCTGCAGATTGCGTTGGATACTATTGATCTTAACTATAATAAGTCTTCTGATCCACGAACATGGGATGTCTTTTCATTTATTTATGTATTCTTTTCAGCAATGTTTTGTAGTGTTCAGTGTGCACATCTTTACTTCCTTGATTAAGTTAATTCCTAAGTATTTTATTCCTTTTGATTATATTGTAAATGAGATTTTTTTTTCTTAATTTCCTTTTGGGAATGTTCAAAATGTAAATAGAAATGCAACTGATTTTTCAGTGTCAATTTTGTATCCTGCAACTTTGCTGAAATAACTTATTGGATCTAACAGTGTTTTGTAGAATCTTTAGAATTTCCTATATACAAGATCTTGTTGTCTGTGAACAGATATAATTTTACTTCTTCCTTTCCAGTTTGGATGCCTTTCATTTCTTTTTATTGCCCAAGTGCTCTGGCTATACCTTTCAAATAGTATGTTGAGTAGAAGTGGTGACAATGGGCATCCTTGCCTTGTCCGTGATCCTAGAGGAAAAGCTTCTGGTATTTCACATTGAGTAGGATGTGAGCTGTGGGGTTTTCCTATATGGTCATTGTTATGTTGAGGTACTTTCATTCTATTCCTAGTTTGTTGAGTGTCTTTATCATGAAACGGTATTGAATTTTGTTAAAAGATTTTCTGCATCAATTAAGATGGTCAAATGGTTTCTTCCCTTTATTCTGTGGATATTGCATATTATATTGGTCAATTTTATATGCTGAACCATCCTTCCATTCAGGAGTAAACCCCACTTGTTCCTGGTGTATAATCCCCTCAACATGCTGCTGAATCTGGTTTGCTAATATTTTGTTGAGCCTGCCATTTTATTCCAAAATGAACCTTTTTCTGTTCCATTTATTTGTTCTCCTATTCATATCAAAAATGTGCACGGAATTCCTTTTGTCATCTTTTGTATCTCTGTGATCATATAAGAGTGAGAAAGAGATCCCCAGAGATCCAGGACTTTGAGCCAGATGCAGGGCTCAGATGGGACCTTGAGGCATCTCCTTGGTCATAAGGAAGGGCTGGTGGCACACAGGTTCCAAGTGTGGGAATGGTGGCAAACCCACCATTGATGGTTAGAAGAGTTCTGTGTGGAAGAAACTGACCAGCTAGGCACACAGCCTACTTCCTCTTGTGCCTGGACACACAGCCAAACTGCATGTCCCAGCTCCCCCGATGCAGAGATCATCACGTGACTGCATTCTGGCAGATAAGCCTGGGTGGAGGTTGTCCGACACTCCCCCCCACCACCACCACAGTCTGGTCCTTAAGACCCTCCTGCTCACAGTCCCCATGCTCACTCCCCTGTCTGGAATGGAGGCAGCCCAGAGAACTTCAGAACCACGTGTGGAAGGTGGAGGAGCCATGAGACAGAAGGAATCCAGTTCTTGACTCATTGCTGGGTCAGGTGCTGCTCTGGACTCTGATGAGAGCAAAACATTCTTGCTTGTGTGAAGCACCTGAGACTTTAATTATTTAAAATATAGCCACTAGACTTATTAAACAGATCGGCCAGGTTCGCCTGGCTCTGGGTCTTGACATATGCTAGCCCATTTTTCGGGAACACTCCGACCTCCTGATCCCTTATGCATGGCTTGTCTGGCTCTTCCTCACCTTTTAAACATCAGCTTAGGGTGTGTTTCCTCCTGGAAGCCACCCCTGACCTCTCAGATTGAATTTGCCATCCCTGCACATACCCTCTGCACCCCACATGCAGCCACTATGTCCCTAGTCCCCCTGTGCCAGCAGGGACAAGACCATTTCCCTCTCAGTTGGTTCCCCACTCCCAGCACAGAGCCTGGGACTCAGAGAGTGAGCTTTCCCACAGATGCAAAGTCTTCTGAACAACAGAGCTGCAGGCACACTGGCTGAGTGAGTCCTGCATTTGAGGTCTGGCACAGTTGCAGCGTTGCTGTCATAGCCATGCACAGAGTACAGAAAAAAGGAGGTCACCTTCTTCTCCCGGGTCTGAGTGTGTTTGCATGCCACCTGTGTGGTGGAGGCAATGCAGAGGGAAGGAAGGACCAGAGAAACCAGCACTGGGCCAGGGTAGGAGGTTCCAGGACAGAAGTCAGTGCAGGCACCAGGGGAGCACAGAGAGAGAGGAAACCTAACCCACCCAGGGTGGCAGTGGCCCAGCCCTGGAGGGAGGACCTTGCTGTATCCCCATGGTCTAGGCAGGAGCTGGAGAAAGACACCAGGAGCAGCTCTGAGGCCCAGTGGGCTTTTCCAGTGCCCCCTGCACACATTCCCTCCTCCCCTCCACCATCCACCTAAATAACTGGACACACAAACGGCTCTCCTCCTCATACACACCCTGGCAACCTCCCACCGCCCTCAGCTGGGTAGGTGCACCTTGTCACCTGAAGCCATTCCTAGCACCTAAGCCCTTGAAGAGCTCCTGCCTGTACCAGAGTTAACCCCCAATGTGCAAGTTGGGCTGTAGGGGAGTATAAAGACACCCCCGGGCTTCTAGAGACCACCAGAAGTCGGATCTGGCTGGAACAGAGATGACACACAGGGCAGGCGGAGCTATGCAATGCTCCACGTTCATCGGGATGGAATGGATGCTACCACCTGCCATGCCACGTCCGGGGCAGTGGGAGGCAGGGCTCCTGGAGAGAGGGGAGCCTCGGCGTCTACGGTAGGGAGACATGGCGCACCGGCCACGCAGCCTCACGCCGGGTGAGCTGTGCTCCCTCCTCTCTGTGCCCCCATCTGCAGGTGTCTGAGGGGTGCACCCCTGCCACCACGGGGACAGGACCAAGCTCCAGGAAAAGCCCAGCTGCTGTGCCCACACGGGGCCAGCGCTGACCTGGAAGCCACAGAACAAGAGGAGTTTCCACTCCTGGAGGGGCTTGCAAACCTCGCCACGAACCATGGTGTGGGTTCCACCATCACCCTACCCTAATACCAGCTGAACTGAGGGGCATTGTCACCTTTTTACAGGTGAGACAACTGAGCCCAGGCAGCTATTCTCACTGTCCTGCTGATGCCACAGCCCCCTCCCGCCGTGGTGGTTCCCAGCGTGCTCAGCTCCGGAGCATCAGGTAGACATTGCTCATTTTCAGTGCGTCTGATGCCACGTCCACATGGACAGACCCAGCTCATTGTTAAGGATCGTCTGACCTCTGCTGGGCTGCCCATGCTACAGGGAGAAGACAATGACCATGGCCCAGGGCTGCGGCAGAATACACGCTTTCCTAGAGGAAGGGGCAGCCACACCAGCACGAGCCCTCGGGGAGGGGTGGCAGGGGTGTCAGACTAATGAGTGTCCTCGGCAGGCCCGCCGAGGTCTGGCAGCCCAGCCCTGCCCCCTCCCCTCCAGAGGGGCTCTACTCTCCCACAGGGGACACACGAGGAGGACCCTGGACCCCTGCCCTCCCGCCAGCGATAATCTCACGGCAGAGACGAAGTAGGTCCAAGAGCCTAGCCGAGGGAAGCCGACTGCCCAAGGGGAGGGCCAGCCTCAGGGATCTGGAGAAGAGGGTGGCCAGCCCCGGGGGGACTGTTAGGTCAGTGGGCAGGGCACTGTCCCAGGTCCTGAGCCACCCTGCTCAGGCTGAGACTGGGGGACGCGTACCAGGTGCTGCTGACCCCGGTCACAGGTGGACGCTGGGAACTCCAGATGCCAGGACTCCGGATTCAAGAGGATGTTGCCAGGAGGGGAACCAGATGGTTCTGCAGAGGCAGAGGTGGGGAGAGGGGCTCTCAGGGTGCCTGGCACACAGGTGCAGGGCTCCTCGGGGGCCACAGGCTCAGGATGGTTTAGGAGCCCAGCCCCATCAGGAACTGAACAGCCTCTGGGCTGTCTCCACCCACTGCCATTAAATCACCAACAAATCCCCAAGCCACCACCACTTTCACATGCAGGGCAAGGTGTCCGTGAGGCTTGAGCCGGCCCAACCCTGGAGCTCCAGCCAAAAACAGCAGCAAAGACCATAGAAGGACGGGAGGTGAGCATCCAAGAGGAGACGGCAGGGTGGGGGACATGACCGTGACCTGTGCCGTGCACTTCCTGGGACCCAGCACTGCCCACGAATAGAGCCGGTGTCGTGTGAAGGAGTGTGCTCCCCAGCAACGCTGCAGCTCCTGGAGCTGGCGGGCATATCACACTGGACTAGAAGAAGTGTGGGGGTCCACATGCAGAGCACGCAGACCCCCGGCCTGCCAGGTGGCCTTGGTCCCTTCCCAGGCCACTGTGTCCTCAGCCCCAGAGTCCTGACACCCAGGGCTGGTTCGCTGCGGCTGTGGACGGGAATAGTTTGCAGCTGTGTGTCTGTGGTGCGAGCGGCACCAGCGAGCCGGATTATTTACAGCCTCCTCCCAAGCGGAGATGTGAGGAAACGCGTTAGCAATTTTGACTTCATTTCATAAGACACAGGATGAGGCCGAATGGGAGTCGGTTTCTGAGTAAGCAACGATCACACATCTGAAAAGTCGGGCTCACGCTCAGCTGCAAGTATCATTTAGAGAAAATGTCTTGTTTTGTAAAAAGAAGCTGCGTGTTGACCAATTTCTTCACTTCAAATTCCAGAGGGATTTCAAGCCTCCCCGTGGGTGTGTTACCTACATCCGAACACCAGAGACACCCCCTGGCCCACACAGGGACGATGCAGGCGGGTCCCCAGGTCCCAGCTCCACGCCCCTGGGCCTTGCAGTGGTGCAGGGCTGGTGACCAGCAGCGCACACCGTCCCTAGCCCTGACCAGCCATCTCGGTGCCGGGTGCAGAGGCAGCAGGTGTGAAGGTCTCGGGGCCTCACATCTGGACAACCAAAGCTCATCCTCCCCTTGGGCACCCCCAGCCCCATCGAGAGCTCGCAGGGAAGCATGTGGTGCCCTCCCCCGCTTCTCCCCTGACCCCTTTGTTTAAATGGCACTTGGCATGATTTAGAGGTTAAAGGAGACACCTCCCCAACATCAGGTAACCTATCTGCTGCCTCCCTTGCCTGAAGCCCCCCATCCGTCCAGGACCTCCCTGGAAGAGACACACGGCATCCGCCCTGTGCCATGCCTGCCCCAACCTCGACCTCATAGGGCCCCGTAGGCCCTAGGGAGCCCCGGGCTTCCGCATGTGCCTGGCTCCTTCCCTTCCTTCCTCCAGTGCCTCACTTCCAGGTGGTCTCTCCTCCACTGTCACCTCCTCAAAGTCTTCCTTAGCCATCCTGGTCACCCCTGTTCACCCTGCAGCCCCCACCTTGCCTGTTCCCACCCCAGGAATCGCGCCCACACACACTGGTCAGTGCACTTGCTGCTGGTCTCTCCCCCAGGGTGTCGATGCTCCCCCGTGCCTGCTGCAGACCCCACACCTGTGACAGGGACCAGCGGAGCCCCCGTAGAGGGCTCAAAGCCTAAGAAGGCTCCCTGGAGGTGGTGACTCTGTAAGATCCGTGCACCATGCACAAACCCCACACGCTGGGATAGCTCACCTCACGAAGACCATGAGACAGAGTCCGATGCAATCAAGCAAGAGGAGTTTATTTCCAGCATGCTGGGGTCACTCAGCATTCAAGACATAAGCGACCCCGAATTTACAATACAAGCAGCTTTTATACAGTTTTTCTGAACAGATCTTGTGACAGGATGAGTTGTTGGTTATCTGTGGCACCTTTAGGTTTTACAGGTGGGCTTTAGCAGGCTGGCACCCCGATAGTGCATTTCTCAATCGTTTATCTTCCCCGGGGCCTGGCCAGGTGGCCTTTAGATAAGGAACCAGTCATTTCCTGGAACCAGGTGGGGGCTGTTAATGTTTAGTGTGCTCGGGCCTGACCCTTGTATGGCCCCTTAGAAGCTGCTTTGCTTAAGCATTTGTTACAAGACTGTGTACATTAAGGTTATATTTTTCTACAATTCTACTACAATTTTCTATGCCCCCCTACAATCCCCCCTTTTTCTTGTGCGTATTTCAATCACGAAATACTTGTTTCTTGTTGGTTTACTTCCTGATATTGCTGTCTCAACATCATAATCTGGACAGTACTAACACGTTCCTTAACAAAAGCTACTAAGTGATTTAAAATGCAGGGACCAAAGGTCAGAAGCAATATTAAAATAATCAGTGGTCCTGACAGAGTAGACACGAGGGTCATGAGCCATGGGGAGGAGTTGAACCATGATTCAAACCATCCCTGATTTTGATCTCTTTCTCCTTTTCTTTTGGCCAAGCATTCCCTAATTTTAGCCATGGAGTCTTTAACTACTCCTGAGTGATCAATGTAAAAACAACATTCTTCTTTTAGTGCGGCGCAGAGCCCCCCCTGCTGGAGGAACAAGAGATCTAACCCCCTCCTATTTTGCAAGACCACCTCAGAAAGAGAGGTGAGGGACTCTTGTAACTTAGTAATTGATTTTTCTATTTCTTTAATATCAGCATCTATGGCTGTCTGCAAACTTTGGTAATTCTGATGTTGAGTAACTAGAGCTGAGGCTCCTGTAGCCGCCCCAGATGCTCCCAATCCTAAGCCTAAGAGGACAGAGAGTGTGATACTTAGAGGCTCTCTTTTAGTTCGGTAGTTTTCATTATTTTCATCCCAATATGATAATAGTTCTTTGTAGGGATGATAAATGAGCCGAGGTAGCAACTGAACTAGGACACAGAAATCCTGGGTTTCTTTTAGGACCTTTGAGCTAACGCAGGGTGTAATCCCTGTGGCACAAGCCCACCATCCCCCCCGGAGGGGGCAGCAGATATGTGTCACCAGCCACTCAGTCAAGTTAAGTGTCTGATTGCACAGCTGGCTGTGTGAGGAGGGGATCTTTCCCACACATGTTCCCTGCCCTGTAACAGCTGACAGAGTGAGTTTGACCTGTCGTTGCTGCCAACGACAGTTAGAGACATCAGTTGCAGTTGTAATTTCATTTCTAAAGGCTATTCCTTCATAATATGGGGAGAAGCATCATAACAAAGCCAGCAGGAGCGGGTAGCATTGGGGTTGATACTATTTAAGACTTTAAAGTCTTCAGAGATTAAGCAGAATGTCCTAGATTGTTTTTGAAACCTAGGTTCGGAAGATTTAGACATTTTCTTTGGTGCCCTGGCTTTTGACCTTTTAATGGGGGCTGAGGACTCTGGTGGGGTACCCGGGGGTGCTGAGGTAGTTTGTAGTTTGACCATTGTAGGCCCCACAGGGGCTAAATATTTATTTGGGCCCACAGCAGTATACTGGGTTTCTACTTTGAGTTTGATGGTAAACAACAGCCCATCATCATATTCTGTTTTATAAAACCATAGTCCCCATGTAAATCCCTTTTCCCATCCGATGGCTTTTTTTCCTGAATCCATGAAGGACATTCGGAGGGGGTGGCACCATCCCTTGCAGGCAGGGACAGTTTTTGGTGGGTATAATTAGCAGTTACCTTTATATAATCCCAGGATGACGATGGACTCCAATATGTGTCTCCCGTGGTCTCGCACCCTCAGCTTTTGCAGAAGTAATCTGCTTTTTCTCCACACCGGGAGCTGAGTTTCCTGTCGCGGTGGAACCCAGGGCATACATAAAAGGTTGGAGCACTTAGCCGACTCCTCCTAGAAGGGGCTGCGCAACCTGCTCCTCCTGATATCCCAGGGCGGCCTGGTGGGCTGGGGGCGACTGGGGGCTTATGACTATCAAAGTATTCTTCTAGATCCCAGTTGCCTGGGGCTCCTAAAGCTAGTTTACACACATCTGGAAATAAGTCAGGCCACCACCCTCCTGTAGTCACCTTGGATTGACTCCAGATTGTATCTCCCACCCCATTTACAACATACCAAGTGAAATTTCTGGGGATATGTGGGCTGCTAGCTCTTGCGCCCTGGAAGAGAATTGTTAGGCATAGAGTTTTCATCTGACAACATTTAGGGTGTCCGAACAATTTTAAGTTTTAAGGGGTGCTCCTTGGAGCTCTGGACTCTCCAGGTGGCGTCTCTCAGTCCTTGGTCCTCTGGTGGTGCAGGTTTTACGTGCAAGGCATGGATCCAAGCGGAGATTCCATCTACTATTACAGCCGTTGGGGTTGTTAAAAGCACTAGGTAAGGTCCTTTCCAGTGGGGCTCCAGAGTCTGGGAGCGATACCGTCTCACATAGACGGCATCTCCAACCTGGAACTGGTGAGAAACTTCGGGGGTCCCAGGCTCATAGGCGGCCGCCAGCTGTGTCCAGACTTCTTTCTGCACTGCTTGTAGTCCTTTCAACCTGGCATATAAGTCACTGTTACTGTGGCAAGTGGGTTCATATGCATTCCCCAGTAAAGTCAAGGGGGCAGGGGCACCATAGAGAATTTCAAAGGGAGTCAGGTTGAACCAGTAGGGGGTGTTCCTAGCTCTAACCAGGGCCAAGGGAAGGAGCACCACCCAGTCCACGCCAGTCTTTGTGGTTAATTTGGTCAGGGTCTCTTTTAGAGTTCTGTTCATCCTTTCCACCTGTCCTGAACTCTGGAGTCTATAGATACAATGTAATTTCCAATCGACCCCTAGGTGTCTGGCCATTCCCTGGCTTACCTTGGCAATGAAGGCGGGTCCATTGTCGGACCTGATTACCTTGGGCACCCCGAAGCGCGGGAAGATTTCTTCCAGGATTTTCTTGACCACGACGGTGGCTGTTTCTCGTTTTGCTGGGAATGCTTCTACCCATCCAGAGAAGGTGTCTATAAAAACTAGGAGATACTTGTAACCGTATCTGCCTGGCTTGATCTCTGTAAAATCTACTTCCCAATACACCCGTGGTCTGTCTCCCCAGAGTCTCTTACCAGGTCCTGCTGTATTTTTGCAGACATTTACTTTTTGACAAGGTACACAGCTTTTAACTATCTGCTCTACTAATTGTTTTAGCCCTATGATATGATATTTTGTTCTTAGGGCAGTTTGGACCAATTTGTTTACTCCCAGAGGAGTCCATTGGTGCATTTGTTTGATCATGGCACAGGCTTGTTCTTGTGGCAAGATAGGCTTGCCTGACGCTGCATGCCAACGCCCTGTTTCCTGATCAAAGTGGTTATTAGAGTCCCTTGAGATCACTGCTACGTCCTCAGCTGAGTATTTAAATTTGGGCTTTTCTGGCTCAGGGACGTTAACCAACAAAATAGACGAGGACCCGTGGGCTGCCTCTCTTGCCTCTGAATTGGCCAAGTTGTTTCTCCTGGCGAGGGGGGAATCCCCTTTCTGGTGGCCCGGGCAGTGTATAATACTCACTTTTAGTGGTCTGTGAAGGGCCTCTAGCAGAGCTACGATCTCTGCCTTGTTTTTGATTTCTTTTCCTCCAGACGTTAGCAGACCCTGCTGTTGATAGATGGCACCGTGCACGTGGGCAGTGGCAAAGGCATATCTGCTGTCCGTATAGATGTTGATTCTTTTGCCCTCTTCTAGTTCAAGGGCTTTTGTGAGGGCGATGAGCTCTGCCTTCCGTGTGGACGTTCTGGCAGGTAAAGTCTGTGCCCATATCAGATTCTGGCCATCTACTATAGCGGCTCCTGCCTTTCGTACTCCTTCCTCCAGGAAACTGCTGCCATCAGTGAACCTGGTGGCTTCAGCGTCCGTCAGAGGCTGATCTGACAAGTCTTTCTGCCATCCATGTGCCTCAGCAAGCACTTGTTAACAGTCATGTATAGGAGGGTCAAGGCCAAGGTCTGGTAGCAATGTGGCTGGATTTAAGCTCGCCGGTGGAGCAAAAGTAACCCAGTCTGAATTCAGTAACAGAGTCTGATAATGAGTCATGCAAGCATTTGTGAGCCAGCGGTTGGGGGCCTGGCAGACAATACTCTCTAAGGCATGAGGTGCCGAGATTACTGAACTCTGTCCCACAGTCAACTTGTCAGCCTCTTTTACTAAAACTGCGACTGCCACTATAATTCTTAGACAAGCTGGCCACCCCGAGGCTGCTGGGTCTAGTTTTTTAGACAGATATGCTACAGGCCTCTTCCAGGGCCCCAGTCTTTGAGTCAGGACCCCCTTTGCAACCCCCTTATTTTCTGCCACATACAGGTGGAAGGGCTTAGGTACGTCGGGGAGCCCCAGAGCCAGTGCGAACATTAAGGCCATCTTAATGTTGTCAGAAGCCTGTTGCTCCTCTTTTCCCCATTTGAAGGGCTGACTGTTCTTAGTGAGGGGATATAATGGTGCTGCCATCTCAGCAAAACCAGGTATCCACAGGTGGCAGAACCCAGCAGTACCTAAAAATTCTCTGACTTGTCTCGGGTTAGAGGGTGGTGGAATGTGAAACACTGTCTCTTTCCTAGCTTCAGACAACCATCTTTTCCCATCTTTAAGAAGGTACCCAGGTAACTGACCTGTCGCTTGCAGATTTGAGCCTTTTTGGCGGAGGCTCAATGGTCCAGTTCTCCCAACTCTGTGAGGAGATGCTTAGTTCCTTCCAGACACAGCTCCTCGTCTGCTGCTGCCAGGAGGAGGTCATCTACATACTGTAACAGAGTTACCTGGGGGTTAGAGGCCCGGAACATGGCCAAGTCCTGGTGGAGGGCCTCGTCAAAGATGGTGGGCGAGTTTTTAAATTCTTGAGGCAGGCAGGTCCATGTAAGTTGCCCTGTTAGGCCAGTCTCTGGATCTTTCCACTCAAAGGCAAAGTAATCTTGACTTTTTATAGTCAGCGGCAAACAGAAGAATGCATCTTTGAGATCCAGTACTGAATACCAGGTCCTGTCTGGAGGTAAGGAACTTAAAAGATTATAAGGATTAGGGACGGTGGCATGGAGGTTGGCCACACATTTGTTTACCTCTCGGAGATCTTGGACCAGCCGGTAGTTGTTAGTCCCAGGTTTTCGGACGGGCAGCAAGGGCGTGTTCCAGGCTGATTGGCACTTCTGTAGGATCCCCAGCTGGAGCAAATGGGCAATGTGGGGTCGGAGGCCTTCGTGTGCCTCTCGGGACATTGGGTATTGTTGGACAGCTATAGGACTGGCTTGAGCCTTCAGCTCTACGTGGACGGGTAGCCGGTTTTTAGCCTTCTCTATCCCTGCAGTTTCTGCCCACGCCTGGGGGTAGTTTTCTAACCACCAGTCCATCTGTCCAGTCTCCCGCCCTTGCTTTTCAAATAATTGGTACTCATCTTCCAGCCTGAGAGTTAGTACCTGAAGAGGCTTTCCTTGCCGATTTAGCACCCGAGGTCCCTCGGAGTTAAAATGAATTTGAGCACCCATTTTGGTGAGGAGGTCTCTTCCCAGCAGTGGGTAGGGGCACTCAGGAATGACCATGCACGAGTGGGATACCCGGCCCACGCCTAGGTCCACTGTTCTTCAGGTAGTCCATGAGTACTGTCAGTTCCCTGTAGCCCCTTGTACACACGACTGCCCCTTGAGAAGAGGTCCATTTGCTCGTGGTAATACTGAATTTTCAGCTCCAGTGTCTACCACGAACTGAGTGGGCTTCTCCTCCACTTTGATAGTTCCCCTGGGTTCGGGGAGGGGATCCGAACCCCGTCCCCTCTAGTCACTGACTTCCTGCAGGGCCAAGGCTTTGGGGTCCTGAGGCTCTTTCTTTTTCCTGGGGCAGTTTTGAACCTAGTATTCTCTCTCCTTACAGTGCATACATTGATCCTTTGCCAGGGGTCCCTTTCTGTTGCCCGGTACTGTCTTATTAGGCTCCCTAGTTTCCCTGACTACAGTGGCCAGAATTTTGTGAAAATTTCTTTCTTGGCGCTTTTCTCTCTTTATTTCTCTTTCTTCCTCTGACTCTCTATTATGGTAAACCTTTTCAAATGCCCCCATGAGTCTTTCCAGAAATACTGAAGGAGACTCATTGGGCCCCTGGATCACGTCTCTTACCTTAGTCAAATTAGTGGGGCATTTTGCTGCCCTTCGGAGACCTGCCATTAGAGCCTGGCAATAGACCTTGAGGTGCTCCCTACCTTCTGCCGAGTTGAAATCCCAGTTTGGTCTAATCAACGGGAATCCTGCATCTATAACATCAGGGAGGAGGGTAGGTCGCCCATCGGCTCCTGGAACGTTCTTTCGAGCCTCCAGGAGGATCCATTGTTTCTCTTCGGTGGTGAACAGGACCGGAGGAGCTGCTGGCAGTCATCCCAGGTGGGCTGATGAGTAAAGAGAAGGGATTCTACAAGGTTGGTGAGACTTCGGGGGTTTTCAGAGAAAGGGGCATTTTGAGTTTTCCAGTTGTAAAGATCAGAAGAGGAGAAAGGCCAGTACTGCTAGGGCTGGTTGCCCTCTCCATCAGGAGGGCCATAAGCCCGCAGGGGGAAGATATGGACTGCCTCTGGAGAGGCCACTCGTTTACTGCGTGTCCCTTGAGCAGGGCCCCCCTCGGATTCATTTTCTGGTGGGTCCTCTGGTGGAGCTGACGGCCGGGCTGCCTGTGATCGGAGAGCAGGGGGAAGGGGAGGGGGAGGAGGATCAGAAAGAAGCCAGTCCAGTCGGTGGACGGCAGGACCTCCGGTTTCTTTTTTGTTTCTCAGAGAGCAAATACAGCCATAGGACCTGTTAAGGGAACAAAGGGATGGACCCACGGAGGAGGATCCGTGACTAGATCTTCCCATACCACGAGATAAGGTATCTGGTCTGGGTGACTTTCAGAACTGAAAATCTTCCTTTTTACTGCTGTAATCAATGGCGGAGAGAAGGAACCTTCAGCGGGCAGCCGAGTTGGAGAGCTGGCCACTCCGAAGAACACAGTGTGGCCCATTCATTCCTTCTAACCTGCACAGACAAATTATTAGCTCTGTCCTTTACATCAGTCCAGTATTGTAGAGTCAGACTTAAAGGGGTTGAGACAGTCTGTCCCATGTCGCCCCAGAAAATCGTCAGTCCCCACACACACGCAACCAGACAAACAAAAAACAAAACACTGACTTGCCCCTGCCACGGGCGCCACAACCAGATTATCAGAGAACTCGGGAGGGGTCTCCTTCCTAGAGATCTCCCATGGAGCCGAACCTGTTCGTCTCCCACAGAGGAATCTGGAGCGTCCTCCAGGATTCCTGTGGCCACAACGTGCCAGCATGTCTGCCTAGCCGCTTGACCACTACAGATGGCTCCGCTTTGGAGCCTCAGAAAATCTAAAATCAGACCGGTGATTCCGTCCTGGAGCCACCAAAAAGCTAAACAGACCAGTGACTCCCTCCCGGAGCCACCGAGAGACTGAAACCAGATTACAGCAGACAACAAAGACACAAAGACAGACACAGCAGACAGACAGAGACAACCGTGGTATCTGCTGCTCGAGCAATCCTCCGTTCTCTAGTCTCTGGTCCTGGAGAGAGCGAGCTTCCTTCTGGATGAGCCCCCCCAAAAAATGTAAGTTCCGTGCACCATGCACAAACCCCACACACTGGGACAGCTCACCTCACAAAGACCATGAGACAGAGTCCAATGCAATCAAGCAAGAGGAGTTTATTTCCAGCATGCTGGGGTCACTCAGCATTCAAGACATAAGCGACCCCGAATTTACAATACAAGCAGCTTTTATACAGTTTTTCTGAACAGATCTTGTGACAGGATGAGTTGTTGGTTATCTGTGGCACCTTTAGGTTTTACAGGTGGGCTTTAGCAGGCTGGCACCCCGATAGTGCATTTCTCAATCGTTTATCTTCCCCGGGGCCTGGCCAGGTGGCCTTTAGATAAGGAACCAGTCATTTCCTGGAACCGGGTGGGGGCTTAATGTTTAGTGTGCTCGGGCCTGACCCTTGTATGGCCCCTTAGAAGCTGCTTTGCTTAAGCATTTGTTACAAGACTGCGTACATTAAGGTTATATTTTTCTACAATTCTACTACAATTTTCTATGCCCCCCTACAACTCTCAGAGCAAACCTGGAAGAAAGACCAAGACAATCCCACTGTTGACTCGGGTTCCCATCAGTGAATGTGGGTCGTGGTGACTTGGTGGCCTACTGGGGTCGGAAGCCCGTGGGCACGTGGGGGTCATCCTTCCCACTGGACAAGTGACACTCTGAGGCTCAGGAGGGCACCAGGCCTGCCCAGGGCCAGGGGCCGTCAGTGACTAGGCCACAGTCTGAATCAGTGTACCCTTCATGCTGCACAGTGCTGGCTCTGCTGAGAGACCCCCCTGCCCAATGTCAGAACAGCAGGCTCTTCACCTCCCAAGCCCCCCAGGCTCTGGCCTGGCCAGCCCTGCACTGAGCTCCATCTACTGCCCAGACCACATCACTGCCGCCCACTTCTCAGGTCCAGCCAGATCTGGGCACTGAGAGCCCTGCAGAGGGCAGACCCCAGCCCTGCCCTGCCCTGCCCTGCCCTGGTGATGGAACGCACCCTCTGAGCCCCCCCAGCCCTCAGCCTTCTGGGCCTCCCTCCTCTGGGGGGCACCATGAAGAAGCTGGGCCCAGTGTTTAAAGCCACGATAAAAACTAACCGGGTGACCGCCTTCTCTCTGCTGAGCTCAGCACACCCCCACTCAGCCCTGACCCTCAGACTCCCTTTGGCAGCTCACCGTCGGGCATCCTGTGGCCACCCCTGGACAGGCAGGATCCTCCCAGAGGAGTGGACAGCTGGGGGCACTGAATCCATGCAGCAGGTTGGCTGTGGGGGTGAGGCCCGCACCCCAGCTGAGGTGGGGGTGAGCAGGGAGGGTCCCAGCTTTTCTTCCCCTGGGCCCCCCCAGAACAGACACTGAAGGGGGTTCCCTGGACACGGCAGCCCGGCCCCAAACAGGGCGCAAATCCCCCTTCTGCCCCAGGTCGTCCCTGCGTGAGCCAGGGCAAGCTCTTACCCTCTCTGGGCCTCAGTCTCCACCGCTGTGAAATGGTCATGCACGCACACGTGTGTTGTTGTGTGATCACAGCTGGGCAAGTGGAAACTGGTTTGCCCATGTCTGGAGCACAATGTCCTTAGGGGCAAGGTCAGAGGACTGGTCCTACCCTGCAGTCCGAGCTGAACGTAGGCCCATGCCACAGCCCTAAGAGGGCAGGGTGTGGGGAAAGAGACGTTGGTGGGGAGTCGGGAACCTCGGATTCCCACCCTCGCTCGGCCCACTCCTCATGGTGTCCCGTCTGCCTCAGTTTCCTGGGTGCACAGGCCGAACCTTCCAGAGAGATGGAAGGGGTTGGAGCCTCACCTGGGAGCCCCTCAGAGGCCTTCCCTGCACTGGAAACCCAGAGACCCTGATCCTCCTCCACAGCAACCTTATGTGGCCTGGGCCGGGTCTGCATCTGTCCTGGGCCTGGGGCAGGAGGCCGGCAATCCTGGCAGGGTAGAAGAGGACGTGCCTGTCACTCCACACACGGCCTCGCGACAGACTGATGAGCAGTCGGCAGCACACGCACCCCAGACAGACACGTGGCCACCCCAGCCACGGCCCTCCATCTTTAAAATTATGTCAGTACTTAGCATGGGACTTTGAGTTTAAAAAACAAGAGAAATAACACATTTAATGGTTTCCAAAGTCATTACAAATATGGCCGTAACTGGAAAAGCAACTCCATAAAAATGGTAACTTGTCTGAGGATGCGGGAGAACACGCGTGTGAGTCGTCGCAGTCACCCGCGCCACCCTCAGACTCCTGACCCGAGGCCAAGACCCTGTCAGATTCTCGCCCACCCCACCCCCCGCCTCCTCAGCGGGGTGGTTGGATAAAGGAAATTCTATTATCGTTATTATTTCAAGCTTTTATTTAACAGCTTTACTGAGAAGTGATTCACACACAACTCACCCATTTAAAGTGCACAATTCCTGCCTTCCAGTATTTCCACACAGTTGTGCATCCATCACCGAGAGTTCATCACTGGTTTTCATCACCCCACAGGGAGGAAACCCTGCTCCCCTCAGCCACCACCTCTGTCTCTGTAGACTTGTCTGTTCTGGAAACTCCACATCAATGAAATCATATAATATGTGGTCGTTAGAGACTGGCTGTTTGCACTCGGCACCGTGTTTTCCAGGTTCTTTACGGTGTATCAAAACTATGCTACTTTTCATGGTTGAGTAATATTCCACCGCATGGACATGTCCCATTTAGTTTGTTTATTTATCCCTTGACAGAAATTTGTGTTGTTTTCACTTTGGGGCTATTACAAATACTGCTCCTGTAAATATTAAGGTACAACTTTGTGTACGGACATTCGCATGTTTCATTTCTCTCGGGTTCATACCTGGGATGGAATTCCTGGATCGTCTGGAATTCTACATCTGACCACCTGGGGAGCTACTAGACTGTTTACACGGTGGCTGCTCCGTGCGACACTCACACCAGCAGCGTACGAGGCTCCGTTTCCCCACGCCCTGCCAGCAGCTGTGGTTGTCAGTCTTGGATTACAGCCATCCTAGAGGGTGTGAAGTTTACCTCTTCGCAGTTTTGCTTTGCTGGCTCCTGATGGCTAATGATGCTGGGCATATTTTCATGTCCTTCTTGGCCATTTACACATCTTCTGTGGAGAGATATCTATTCAGATCCTTTGCTCATTTTCAAATTAATTTTTCTGCTTATTATTGAGTTGCAGGGGTACCTTATACCGTTCTTATATAATCTATATACAAATCATCATTAGATATGTAAGTCACGAATACTGTCTCCCATTCCATGGGCTGTCTCTTCATTTTCTTGACAGTGTCCCTTGATGCACTGGTTTTTCTTTTGTTTCTTGTGATTTGGGTGTCATATTTAAGAAAATATTACCTCATTCAAGGTCATGAAGACCCACACATGTGTTTCCTTCTAAGACTTTTGTAGTTTTAGTTAATTTTTTACGTGATGTGAGGTAGGAATCCAAATTTATTCTTTTATGTGTGAATATACAGTTCCCTCAATACTGTTAATTGAAAAACTCTTTTCCTCAGTGAATGGTCTTCGCACTTTGTCAACAATCAACTGACTGCAAACGTAGGGTTTCCTCCAGGCTCTCTATTCTTTCCCACTGGACCGTGTGTCTGTCCTTACAGCAGTACCACACTGTCTTCATTGCTGAAGCTTTGTAGTAAGTTTTGAAATAAGAAAGTGAGTCCTCCAACTTTGTTCTTTTTTTTTCAAGAGTGTTTTGGGTTTCAAAATTGTATTTGGAGTCTCTTTAGATTCCATATTAATTTTTAGATGGATGATGATTTTTTTCTATTTCTGCAGAGAAGTCAGCTTGGATTTAGACAGGGATTGCATGGACTGTAGATCCGTTTGGGGAAAATTGCCATCTAACAGTATCAGATCTTGTGATCCATGAACATAGAATGTCTTTCTGTTCATTTAGATCTAATTTAATTTTTTTCAACAACGTTTTGTAGTTCTCAGAGTACAAGTTTGCACTTCTTTGGTTAAACTTATTTCTGAATAATGTCCTGTCTTTTGTTCCTGATTTTAGTAATTTGAGTCTTCTCTCTTTTTTTCTTAGTCTAGCTAAAGGTTTGTCAACTTTGTGGACATTTTTAAAGAACCAACTTTTGATTTTGTTGATTTCTCTATTATTTTCTGTTCTGTAGGAGTATTTCATTAATTTCCTCTCTAGTCTTCATTATTTCCTTTCTTCTGCTTATGTTAGGTTTAATTTGCTCTTCTTTTTTCAGTGTCTTAAGTTGGGCAGTTAGGTTGTTGACGTGAGACCTTTCTTCCTTGTTAGTGCAAGTACGTACAGTTATAAACTTTCCTCTAGGTGCTACTTTGGCTGCATCTCATAGTTTTGGTATGTTACATTTCTGTTTTCATTCATCTCAAAGTATTTTCTAATTTTCCTTGTGATTTCTTCTTTGATCCATTTGGTTATTTAGGAATGTGTTGCTTAATTTCCACATATTTGTGAATTTCCCAAGTTTCTTCCTGTTTTGGATTCCTAATTTCATCCCACTGTCCTCAGTGATTATACTTTGAATGGTTCCAATCCTTTGAAAGTCACTGAGGCTTATTTTATGGCCTAGTATGTGATCTCTCGTGGGGAACATTCCACGTGTGCTTGAGAAGAACGTGCATTCTGCTGTTTGTGTGTGTGTGTGTGTGTGTGTGTGTGTGTGTGTGTGTGTGTGTGTGTGTGTGTGTGTGTGTGTGTGTGTTTGGCCAGAATGGAGATCTGAACCCTTTACCTTTGTGTTATGTCACTACCCACCATGCTCTAACCAACTGAGCTAACCATCCTGCCCACCTTCTATCCTTCACTGAAACTGGAGCATTGAAGTCTCCAACTATTATTGCTGAAATGTCCATTTCTCCATTTAATTTCCTCAGTTTTTGCTTCACATATTTTGGGGTTCTGTTGTTAGGTGCATATGTTTATAATTGTTATTTTTCCTGATAGATTGACTTTTTATCATTGTAAAATATGCCTCTTTATCCCAAGTAGCATTTTTTCCTTTAAAGTCTGTTTTTTTCTGATATTACTATAGCTTTTTATGGTTGCTGTTTGCATAATATGCATTTTTCATCCTTTTACTTTCAACTTTTTTGTATCTTTGAACCTAAAGTGTGTCATCTGTAAACAGTATGGAGTTGAATCTTGTTTTTTTATCCAGTCTATCCGCCTTTTTATTGGAATGTTTAATTCATTTACATTTAATGTTATTACAAATATAATTAGATTTACGTCTGCATTTCACTTTTTGTTTCCTATATGTCTCATGGTCTCATGTCTTTTTTGTTGTTCATCTATTCCTCCTTTACTGATTTCTTTTTAATTAAGTGAATATTTCCTAGTGTAATGTTTTAATTTCTTTAATTGCTTTTCACCAATTTTTTAGTTATTTTCTTAGTGGTCTCTATGGCTTACCATATACATCTTAACATATCAGAATCTACTTCAGATTTATAACTCAATTCCACTGATACATTGAAATGTTATATTAATATGATTTGTTATATTTACCTTCTTTATTTATATACTTTTTATTTACCATTTCTGATTCTGTTCCTTTGTTTCTGTGGATTGACGTTACCATCTGGTGTGATTTCTTTACTTCAATACAACATTGCTCCCACCTACCTCGTTTGTTCTGTTTTTATCAAATAGATTATATTTCTATTTGTTATAGATCCAAAGATACAACTATATACACATTGTTTTTTTTATACAACTGCTTTTTTAAATCAGTTAAAGAAAGAAAGGATAAGAAACATGCATTCAAACTGTCTTTTATTGTATGGATTCACATTTCCTTCTGGGGTTATTGGCTTTCATCCTAAAGAACATATTTTAGTATTTCTTTTAAGGCAGGTCTGCTAACCACAAATTCCCTTAGTTTTTATCTGAAAAAGTCTTATTTGGCCTCTATTTTTGAAAAAATAGTTTTCTGGCTATGAGAATCTTGATTTATTAGCTTTATTTTTTTTTTCCTTCAGTACTTTGACTATGTCATCCCACTGGCTCTAGTCTTCATTGTTTCTGATGAGCAGTCAGCTATTAATCTTATTGGAGTTCCTTTGTACATGATGAGTCATTTTTTTCTCTTGCTACTGTCAAGATGTTCTCCTTGTGTTTGGCTTTCAGCATTTTTACTATCATGAGTCTGAGTTTGAATCTCTTTGCATTTATTCCACTTGGAATTTGTTACATTTCTTAAATATGTAGATTAATATTTTCAGCAAATTTGGGAACTTTTCAGCCATTATGTTTTCAAATAGTTTTTTCTGTCTTTTCTCTCTT
Source organism: Cynocephalus volans (assembly GCF_027409185.1). Classification (NCBI taxonomy): domain Eukaryota; kingdom Metazoa; phylum Chordata; class Mammalia; order Dermoptera; family Cynocephalidae; genus Cynocephalus; species Cynocephalus volans. Next base: position 1,320,987 of record NC_084471.1, on the reverse strand, counting down.
CCCTTCAGGTAAACCTATTATGAGTATGTTGGTGTGCTTGAAGGTGTCCCACATTTCTCTGAGGCTCTGTTCATTTTTCTTTATTCTATTTTCTGTTTTTCAAATTGTATCGTCTCTATCAATCTATCTTCAAATTCACTGATTATTTCTTCTGTCAGTTCGAATCTACTGTTGATCCCCCCTAATAAATTTTTTCATTTCAATTATTGTACTTTTCAACTCCAGAATGTACATTTTGTCTTTTTGCATAACTTATACCTCTTTACTGATACCACTATTTGATGAGACACTTTCTTCATACCGTCTTTTACTTCTTTCAGCACGGTTGCCTTTAGTTCTTTTTTTTTTTTTTTTCTTTTTGGCAGTCCCAAAAAATTTTATAGATTATCATTAAAATTTTATTAGATTATCATTAAAATATGCAATTAAATCAGCAGATTTTAAGTCCTTGAGAAAAAGGGAAACTCAGAAGTTGTGAGCAAATACAGATAAGTTATAGCTTACTATAACGCTTTGATTGTGTTAACCATTTGGGGTTAACTATTTTATAATGAGGTCACAAATTATCCTTAGATACAAGAAGTTGCATTTTTTAATGTCCGTTTCATGGAAATTTTACTCACATACATGTTCACACAGCAGATGTGAGACATTATTTTCCATTTGGCGTGCTGGCATGCTTTCACAAGAGGAGTCTATTTTTAAAACCAACTTATTTTAAAATAAGGTTCATTTGGATTAGCACAGTTTATTGTGGCTTAAAATGTTTGTGATAAATAACTTTATTATCTGAAGCTGGAAAACTGTCCCAAACATTGACACAGGTGTAACTGACAGAGGCAGTCTACTAAGTCTGCTGGTCTAAGATAGGTCAGGACTCTAGACAAAGATTTCCAAAACAAGACTAAGATAAGTATTGGTGCTTTTATAAAGTTTGAAGTTTAACTTGTAGAAACACTGGGAGTTCAATTTGAAGCTGCAGAGCTAAAATATGAAAAACCATACATGGCAGGAGGTGTGGGTGGGCAACAGGAGTTTTTCAAGATGGTTATCAGATTGCAATACAAATCCTTTGTTTTGTTATCAGTCTTACCATTTGCATAGCCGACATCCCTAATGTAAGACAAAAGCAAAGACAGCAGGATGTCCAGGCGTCCAGCAACACGATGTATCATCTGATCAAGCCGTTCAGAATCAGCCTTTGTTTCGTGTTTGGTCTCTTTGTCTTCATCCATATTACACAATCCTTCTCTGGAGTCTGTGCCACCACAAGTTCGAGCTGCTGTTTCCTCAGCATCTTCAATGTCCTGCTGGGATGCGTTCACACCTAACCTGAGTAGCTTTTCAATAACAAGCTCCAGAATTTCATGCCTCGAGGCTGGAAAATATACACTAATCTTTAGTAAGTTATGAATGTAACATTCCAACGTTCTCCCTGATTTTTGAACAAATGTATCGGCATAAGAAACCACAGTGTTGATAGGAAATATCTTACTATTATTTGCAAGGCTCTGCAACATGTGTCAAAATTTGTAGGAAGATAGTGCTGGATGCTGGGAAGTCCAAGAGCAAGATGCTGGCATCTGATGAGGGACTTTTTATATCACCTTCGTCATCAGAATCTGAAGCCACTATGTCACCTTCCTTAGTAACCACCGGGCGAGATAGGAAGTGAAAAGCAATCGTGCTGAGACATGGTCTAAGGAAGACAGTCTGTGCTGCCACAAAACGCCAAAAATTCCTCTACCACTGTTTGACTTCTATTCAACCAAGGCAACCTCAATAAAATATGAACGAGTTGCTCAAAGTCTTTTGTCAAGATCATGGAAGAAGACTGAAAATCCAGCAGCTGGTTAGTGATCTGGTCATCCGTTAAGTCTGGACGTGACAGGTGGTTCTTCAACAACTCAGTCATCTTCTTTACCCTTTTTACTTCTTCAGCGAGACTCCTGTCACAGCTACACCAAACCAAAGTTTTTCTTAGGGGAGAATTGGAGAAATCAGTCTCTCATGCAAGCGTATCTGAAATCCCAGTCCTCGGCACGCCCAGCATCTTGACCACGGAGCCCACAGCAGCCACATCCCGTTTCAACCGTGTGTGAGGCAGCAAAGCCACCAACGGGCCAGAGGAGCGCGAGGAGCGCGCCGCCAGTTTCCTTGAGTTCTCTGAGCGCATTTACAACGGCTGCTTTGGAGTCTCGTCTGTGAAGTCTGACATCCCGTCCCTGTCGTGGGAAGTTTCCATTGCCTGCTCTTTTCCCTGTGGATGGGCCACGCTTACCTGTTCCTTCGTTTTTGTTGAAAGCTGAACATTTTAGATAAGGTACTGTGGCAACTCTAAATACTGATCCCCACCCCTGCAGGGCTTGTATGTGCTGTCTGTCTTTTGTGTGTCTTCTGACTTGGCTGCTAACTTTGGTGACGTCTACTTCCCCCCGGTGTGCAGCCTTTGGTGGCCTCAGCCCCGGGCGTGCACGCAGCCACCCTGGCGTGACTGGTTTTCCTTCTTCGATTGTCTCTTTCCCGGCTGTCTCTGCCAAGCCGTCTGCCTCATTTGCCATCACACCCAGCCTGTTAAACTCCACTAATTTCCAGCTGATCTCTCTGTTGTTTTTCACTACGCCCTGGGGCGTAGATGGCTCCAGCCTGATCCAATCATTTCAGGCAGGGGTGGTTTGTGAGGCCAGCGAGGGCTCTTCTCACCTGTCTCTTCCCTTGGTTGTTCTAGCAAACCAGCCGCCCCGTGATAACTGCGTGTGGCTGTTAACTAAGAGGAGCTATCACATTCAAGAGCACTCTTAGGCTGGAACGTCTTCACACTCTGTTGCAAATAACGTCAGTCCCTTTGGGGAAGATTCGGAGGCTCTTTTCTTACAGACTGCCTCTCCGCTGGACGGTCTCTGAGCCACTCCTCCGGGCACTGGGCAGGGCAGGAGCCTTTTGGGCTTGATTCTCCTGGCAGGAAACCTCTGCTGTACGGGTGGCCTGGGGCGGGATGATCGGTCCCGTATTCTCAGTCCGCCACACCTGGGCAGAGCCTCCACCTTGTGGGAGGGACTGGGGGAGGAAGGGAGCCTCCTGCCTCTTAGCCACACTCACCAGGAATTTGGCCCCCTCAACTTGGAGTTGGAGGGCGTGGAAATGCTGGCGACCTGCCCCTGGTGAGACACAGCCACCTTTACCTGGGAGCTGAGGGGAGCGCGAGCCCTGTCCCCTGGGCCGGCGCTGAGCGGGTGGCCAGCAGGAAGGGAGTGTGTCACGGCTGAAATGCCATGAGCTTTGCCGTCCTGACTGAGTTCCAGTAAACTTTCTTGAATAAATACTTCTTTATTTTCCGTACACCTTAGGACAATTTCTAGAAACTTTAAGTGGTTGGGTTTTTTATAGTTTTTGCAAGTTTCCTTGTTTTGCAGGGAGCGGCCTGTGGAGCTACCATCTCAGAAGCGGATCTCCTGCTATTATCATATTTTTAAATTTCTCTCTCTGGCCCAGGCCACGCACATGGACATACAGCTGCCTCCTGGATCCCCTACCGCTTGGTTCTTCAACATGTGTATGTCCAGGAACAGGCTCGTTTTATCCCCAGCAGAACTCTCTGCCCCAGCTGCCCGTCTGCGAGGACTCCTCCATGCGCCCAGGGACCATGTCAGGAACGGGGCATGATTCCGAGCTCCTCTTTTGTCCTCAAGCCCCACTGGGTCCCTGTGGTTCCACCCAGAGCCTCTCCCGTCCACCCTTCCCTGAGTCCCCACTGTCTGCTGCCCGGTCCTGCCCTGTGGTCATCTCTGTCCACACTCGACCCACGTTTACTGATCACAACAAGCTCATGCTGCAGCAACTCCAGGAGTCCCAGGCAGAGCTGGCTGTGCCTCCTGCTGTCCCACACTGACCTCTTCTGACCTCTAGGAGTGGACCAGTCACGTCAAACCCCAATTACCAGTCACGGGTCTGCTCCCTGGGTACCTGCCTGTGTCTGCTCAGAGCCTGGCGGGGCTGCTGGGCTCTGGTGGGGGTGACAGAAGGCCTTTCACCCTGGAACATCCTGGATCAAACTGCACATAGGAGGGTTGGGGAGAGCACAGCGTGGTGATGGCAGTGACCTGAAAACGCCACCACCGCCCCCAACTACCTAGACATGCTGGATGAACGTAACCAAAACACAAAGTGCCAGATGCCGCTGAAGAGCCACACGGTGAGGACAGCGGCCGGTGGCGCAGTGAGCCGGGTCAGCTGAGACCTGAGGACGCACAGATCTGCCTCAGCAGACGAGAGGACAAGCGGAGCTGGCTCCGTCCTCCACGCAGCAGCGAGTTCAACAAACTAGAGACAGTTGCTTAATGAACCCGTGGTGCTGAGTGAGGGGAAAGGGAGAGAGGAATTATGTGATGTGATCCCATTGTGGCAAATGTCCACGACACACAGAACAATACTGTGTATTACCTACAGGTACATTTGTTCCTAGGAAAGGCGCGTCGGCACGCGGGGCTGACACAGAGCACTTCAGAGGAGTCGCTGCCAGGAGAGAGAGAAACTGCGGGTGGCGGGGCGGTGGCTGTCTCTGTGCCCCGATGCTCAGTCCACTCAAATGAGATGCTGCACCAGCCGGTGGCAGCAAGACGGTGCGTTCACACCCGCCATCGAGGGAACGTGAGTTTCTGTTCTACGATCCTCTACTTTTTATATAATTCGGACATTTAATTAACATTTCTAAAGAAATATAAGGGAGAAATTTATACTATGAGGTAAATGACTGACATCTGTTCCCTCTGGCTTGGCTGTGTGTGGACAGAAGACGCGTGAAACACCCAGAACGCTGCGTCCTGCCCTCCGCAGGGGTCGGGGCTGGAACCTCTATTTAGAACTTACCGCACTATTTCACAGCCTGGCATCCTGGACTCTCATTGTCATTAGTGTGCAGTCACCCTGGCCCCCAGCCCGCCTCGACCACAGCCAGCTGCTGGCGGGAGGGACAGGGATGGCCATTGTGGCACCTGGGTGGCAGGTGTCTTCTGAGGTCTGTGGTAGGAAGGTCTTCACGAGGCCACCTCAGCGGGTCTCAGCGGTGCCATCTGCACACCGCATCCAGATGCAGCTCCTCCCCCGTGTCCCTTGGACACTTGTGCACGTCCCTGGGACCAGAGGATGCCTTCTCACGCTGAGGGCGACGTGTTAGAGGAGCACATGGAATTTGGGATATGACCCAGAACGGCTGGGTGGGTTCCCATGGGTGGGAGAAGAAATCCAGGGCGAGGGGCTGAGAGGGACATCATGGTCACTGTCTGCCTCGGCTGCTGCGAGCTCCCACATGCCACATCCTCACAGTGGTGAGGGTCACATGTGGCTCCTGACCTGGTCAAGAGAGGAGAGCAAAGGAGCGTCCAGGCTCTGAGAGACCAGGTGTGTCCCAGGCAGGGTCACCACAGCTGCGAGGATGCTGTCAGGTGTGCCTGTTGGTCCATTTCTTCATTGACAGGGAACCCCCCGTTGACAGCACCAGCTTCCCGCACCCCGAGCCCTGGGGAGCTGGGTACAGAGCACGTTCTCAAGGTCAGAACACCAAGACGCCCACCCTGGGCTGTGGGGCAGTGGCAGGTGGGAGAGGCCAGGTCTGGAATGTTCCTGGCAGGACTGGTCATCCTGAAGGGTCATCCCAGAAGGCCTGAGGCCACTGCCTGGCTGAGGACCCTTGAAGTTGGCTGGGCTGGGAGAAATGGGGAAGGCCACGGGGCTGGGGGCCGGGCGGCAGAGCGTGCTCTCTGCATGAAGCTGCACGTATAGGAGATGCCACCACGGGCTCTGGCCCCTGGATGGAGGGGTCACCCTCAGCCGATGACCCAGAGGTGGCCCCACCTGGCCAGTGTACCTCATTAGACACAGGGGCCTGAGCGAGGGAGGCAGACTGGGCTCCATCCTGCCGACCACCACCCTTCCTGCTGATGCGGGGGTGGTCAGCTTCCCTCAGGACCCCAGACACACGACTCATAGACAGGGATGACTGTGGTCCCTGCAGGGCCCCTTGAATCCCCCCCACTCCACTTCAGTCCCAGGACAGCCTCCTCCAGGAAGTCCCCCTGACCACTCAGGTGCTGTGATGCTACCGTGCCCTGCATGATTCCCAACTTTTCTCCCTTTGTTCTAAGTGTTTCTGCCACTGCACAACAGTATTCCTGTGTCCCTCCAAAAAGGTCTGCCCACGTCCTGACCCCTGGAACCTGAGGATGACCTTATTTAGAAAAAGGGCCTTTGCAGATGTAATTTAGTTAAGGGTCACAGGATGAGATTATCCAGGATTTTCCACGTGGGCCCTAAATTCAATTACAGGTGTCCTTATAAGAGACACGCAGAGGAGACACAGACAGAGGGGAAGCCGTGTGAAGACAGAGGGAGAGGCTGGAGCGACGCGGCCATAGCCAGGGACGTCTTCAGCCAGCAGAGGCTGCAGGAGGCAGGAAGGAGCCTGCCTTGGGGCCTCTAGGGGGACACAGACCTGCCACGCCTTGATTTCAGACTCTGCCTCCAGACAGTGAGAAAATAGGTTCCTATTGTTTTCGGCCCCTGGTTTGTGTCTTTTGTTACAGCAGCCCCGGGACACTCACAGACCGTGCGGCTTGTGCACAAACCAAACCCGGCTGACCACAAGCCGCGCAGGGTGCTGAGGGGACACAGGAGGAACAGGGTGTGGGGGTGGGCCGGGGGGTCCGGGGCTGCTTTGGCAGCACGGAGAACTTGCAGGATCAGGGGCGGTGGTCTCCTGCCCCTGCGGGGCTCTCTTCTCACAGTGAAGGATGGGGCTGGGGTCTCTCTCTCCTCCAAGAGGGGCACAGGCTCCCAGGCCCATCCCGGACACTTCTAGGACCGTGAGGGCTGACAATGCCTCGGGTGGGCCGGTTGAGACTGCTCGGTGTAGAAAAGGAGACGCCCACCACCCAGCATGCCCTCCTGATCCATCCATGGGGACCTGGGGCTCACACTCTGGTGGGGAGGGGAGGCCCAGCCGCTCCCAGCTCTTGCCCCTCCCTGCGCCCAGGCCCTGGTCCTGGGGGTCCTGAGCGCCTCCCACTAGGGGCAGCACCTCCCCCTGCCAGACCCTCCTGCACTCCATCAAGGCCTCTGGGAGAAAGGAGGCCTCTGAGCCACAGACTGCAGGAGAGAGAGAGATCCCATAGTGGCCCAAAGCCAGGGTCAGCCGAGGTCAGGTGAGGTCGGCTGGAATACAGAAGCTGGGGTCAAGGTCATCGAGTTTTGGTGTGGTTTGTTGGGGCAGCAGGAGACAGGTTCGTGCGTGTGTGTATAAACATGCACACAGATATTTCATATCTTACACGGTGGTATGTGTTACGTATGTTACAAACACAGCCAATGGCACTGCCAGGTAAAGGAGAGGGCGTGGGGGGCCTGACCGCACACCCCTCCCTTAGGGAGGTGTGGACCCGCCCCATGAGGCTCTGAGGCTCGAGCTCAGCTCAGAAGGGGCCCAGGCAGCCCCAGCCTCTGCTGGCCCAGGAGGCAGGACCCCACCATCAGGCGTGCATTGGAGAATCCAGGGGTCTCCGCACAGGATGCAAACCTGGACTAGAGACCCTGAGGTCCCTTTGACTCAGAGGTCAAAGTTCAGGCTCTTCAGCCTCATGCTTCTCAGGAAAACCAGGACGAGGCTGCCCAGGAGGCGGGAGACCCAGGACAGCAGCACCAGCTGTCCCCAGGGCCCTGCCATCAGCGCCCTCACCCCTGCCCGCTCCCTACAGGCCCAGCCCAAGGAAGGAGGCAGCAGGCGCTGCCGGCACCTCGCACATGCACATTCACTACCCATCAGAAGCCTCCCCAATTAGCTCAGCCAGTTCTCTCACCTCCAGGTGACATGAGTTGGCGACGCATGTCCCTCACTGCAGCAGCACAAAGGCTGAACAAGGCCCAAGTCACAGTGTTCACACCGGCAGAGACAGCTTGTTCGGCCCTCGTCTACACACACTGGCTTCTGTATTAATTGTCCAGGAAACGAACACGTTCCAGGCCCCATCTGCCTGGAATCCTGAAGGTCCCACAGTCCCGAGGGCCACCCACCAGCACAGGGCACATCCGTGACCCCCGACCTGGGCACTGACCTGCGGGGTCTCGCGGGAGGTGAGCCTGGAGGCCCAGCCCCCCACACCGGCCGTCCTGGAACTGGGCCTCGGGTTCTCAGAGAGAGGTGGCCCGGCCTCTGACTGAGCTTCGTCCCCAGCAAGCACAGGGGCGGTGACCGCCAGCATGCCCAGCGGGAGGCGGCTTCCCGTGTCCTTCCGTCAGGACAGCAACACGGGGAAGGAAGGGCGCAGCTAACGGGAAGGCTGGGACCTAGGACAGAAGCAGTCTGTTGGGGGGCCGGGGTCAGTCCCAGGAACCCCCAGAGGGGAGGAGCTTAGCAGGAAAATCCGCAGCTCTTCCAACAGCAAGCAGAGGTCAGTGGCGGCCGAGTCACCCTCCAACTCGTCCTGATAAAGGGCACGGCTCCCAGTGTTCACAGAGCTGGAGATCTGAGCAAAAGGGCTTGGGGGAGACCCCAGGAGGCCAGCAGTGAGAATGGAGGGGACCGCGAAGAGGGACTGAGGGGGACACGGATGAAGATGGAGGGAGACTGGGGTGGGGGAGCACACGCAGATGTGGCAGGGCCTGGCCACAGGCCTGCGCTCCCAGGGAGGGCAGGTGATGGGCTGGGTGGGGGAGGGACATCCCCAGGCTTGGGTGTGTGCCAGGGACAGAGCCCAGGTCCATAGGGTCACTGTCACCTCCCACAACCCCTGCGTCAGGTGAGGAACCAGAGCCCGCAGGCCCACAGCTGGTGAGAGCCCGTCCCAGGCTGAACCTCCCTCACGTGGAGGGGACCTCCCCAGGCCCCGCGTGGTCACCCCGTGGGCCAGAGCGCCGCGCCCAGTGCTGCTGTAAACCAACGTTTGAAGGAAACGCGCCGACCCTTCCTTTCCTTTCTACTCCGTCTTTTAAATCTTCTCGAGCACATGTTGCTTTTATAGGAAAGTCTCCTGATAGAACAAAGTGTCCCCGTTCTCCCTGGAATCCAGCCGCGCTCCAGGTGGTCGGGCCAGCCCGGGTGGCCTCGGGGGTGCAGAGGCCTCTGCACACAGATATGTTGATTTACCGGGAGGGTCCCCGCTGATGCACGGAGGTGCTGGGAGCAGGGCCTCGCTTCTCCCACCGGGGGTCAGCTCTGAGACGAAACTGAGGGGCTCTGGACGAGGTCACCCGGGCGGCGGGTCCAGCAGCAGGCCCAGGGCACCAACGAGCCTCTTGCAGAATTGGGACGGCAGGTGATGGGGGAGAGAAGACAGGGCTGCTGCTGTGACCTCCCACGCCCACCACCCGCCTGGGACCCCTCCTGCGACTGTCGCCGGCCCTGGTCACCCTCCCGGCGCCTCGCTGCGGGGCGTCCCTCCTCCCTGTCCGGTCCCAAAGCAGCGGTGCAGGCTCCGGAGCGGGGCCGCAGCCGGGGTCACAGCTCAGCGTCTTTCGTCACCGAAGAGCCATCAGCCTGCCGGTGGGTTTTAAGGAAAATGACGACGAACACATGGCGTTTCGTATCCTGCTTTTTTCTAACAGCAGTGAACTATTTTTAATTTAATATCGTGTTCGGATGGTCAGTGCAGAGCTGCTCGTTTCCAAAAGGTGGCACGTAGAGGTCCCACCCGCTCGCCACCCCCGCCAGAGCCCCGGCTGTCCCGGGTGCCCCCAGGCGCCGCCGCGTCCCCTGCCGAGTGCCGCGGGTGACCTGCAGAAGCCTCGGACAGCGCAGCCGGGTGCGCAGACGCTGCGCGGGGACCGCGGGCGGCGAGCACGGGCAGCGCAGGCCCCGCCCCGAGCTGCGACAGGACACCGGCGCCACTCCGCGGCCCGCGGCCCGGCACCGTCACGTCAACTTTTCCTTGTGGGTATCTCGTGCTTTTCTGCAAAAGCGCCACCGCCCCCTGGTGACCGCCGGGGACAGGGCACGGCGCCTCCCCACCGAGGCCGCGGAAGCCCCGCGCGACCCCCGGCCTCCCCCAGCCGCGTCCCAGCCGGGCCCTGCGCGCAAACGGGGCAGCGCCGCGCCCGCCACGCCTTCCCGGGCCCCTTCCCCCACCCAGGCCTGGGGTAGGCCCCACGCTGGCCCCACGTGCGGGAAGAGCAGGTCATGGGGTCCGCCGTCAGGTGACACGGAGAACCTGCTGCCCCCGGTCAACCGAGGCTGGGACAAACAGAGGCGGAGCGGGGCTTTGTCCCTTCCGTGTGCATTTAGACCCGCCGCCTGATACCAGTCTAAGACACGTATGTCTTTTAACATATATTTTCTCCGTTTCGAACAGAATTTGCGTTTATTAGTAAAAATCAGTGTATGCAACGAAGAAAATCCTCTGAAATGGGCCCGTTCTACGATGTTCTCAGGAAACCCGGATTTAGATGGCAAACGGCCCAAACCGCACCTGTGGCAGACGACATTCCTCGGGTCCCAGGGGACCGCGGGGGCGCGTGTCCTGTCCACGCTGCCCACAGCACCCAGCACACAGTAGGCGGCTAATAGGTGCTGCGGGACGCACGTGGGCAGGAGCGCACCGGAGGGCACATCCGCGCCCGCCCTGGGCTGTCGGAAGCCACCGCCCCCTCCTGCCTGGTCACCTCACAGGTGGGCGTGCACGTCGCACTGAGCCCAGGGAGGACCCCCAGCTCCCCCAGAAGTGGGGGACCCCCGCACACACGGGGGTTGGTCACTTATTGCTCATTGAACGAATGTGACGCGAGGGCCCCGCCCGCAGCCTGCAGGGCCCGGAGTCGGGCCGTGACTGGCCGGCCGCTGGGGGACAGGCGGGCTGGCCCGAGGTGCAGAGGCCGCCGTGTGTCCACCCGCCTCAGACCTGCGCCCTCCCGACCCGCCAGGGACACCCCTGCTGCCTCGTCCAGCGGGAGCCATGGCCGGGGCCTTGCAGGGGGCTCGTTCCTGCCGTCCCCGCCACGCGGCCTGCCCGGGCTGGGGGACAGACACAGCCCCAGCCACCTGGGGCGTCAGGACCTGGAGCAAGAGCTCAGATGCCGTGAAGAATGCGTCTCTGCGCCCGCCTGGCAGGCTCCCGTGGGCGCCCTGGGGACCCCGCACTCCTCAGAGCTCTGCCCCGCCGGCCCCGGCAGGGCCCCCCTGAAATCCGACGGGCTGCACAGCGCCTTCGGGGCGCCTCCAGACCGTTCCGCGGACATGGGCTGATGCAGGAAATAACAGCACGTTTGAGGGCGGAATTCGAGTTCTCCCAGACGAGGGGAACTGCAGGATCACCACCTCCCTGTGACTGCTGAACAACTGCTGAGGAACCGAAATAAAACCACTGTCCACAAAGTGGGACACGGACCACCAAATTGGGTTTTAATTTATATTGGAGTCAGAAGCACTGAACAAAATTCCTTCGAAGCGTTTTCTTGGGGACAGGCTGAGCTATTAAGGTAGTAGAGCCACAGGGCCTGGCACCTCCGGGCTCAACTGCTGAGGCTGCACCTGGTGATGGATCAGGTGACAAGTGTGAACTTGAGAAGCAAAATTTTACCACGTCCTTGGAGATTAAGACCCGCAAATTAAGTGCAGATCTGGAAAGAGCCGAGAGCAGGGTCACCATAGGCTTTTATATGAATGGTGTGCATTTTGCTGTTTAGCGTGACAGGCACCTTTTGCTTCTCAGGAGTTAACATCGCTGACCAGACTCACACCCCAGAACGTCCCCAGGATGTCCCCAGAACCCAGGAGGTGCAGGCCTGGAGCCCTGCAAGGCACCCATGAGGGCTGCTCAGACTCTGGAGCGAGATTAGAACCAGCCAGCTGCCTGGATTCTGGACAGCAGACAGCAGAATATTCAGGAAGACAGGTGTTGGGTGGGGGTGGGGGTCGGGGTGGGGGGACACTAAACACGAAGGGCCCAGATACTCGAAAGAGCAGCAGCTGACAACTCGGGTGGCCTCCTGGCCACTTTGGTTCAAGGCCTGACCACCATGTTCCAGCCCAGCTCACTAGAGTCATAACATGTGGGCACCTGGTTCACCAGGTGCAAATCCCTCACAGAACCAAACAACTGAGACTGGGGACCAGATCCAACAGTCTCAGGAAACCACCCAAAACCACCCAACATTTTATAATTGAGTTGTTTTCTCACTGTTGAGTTTTGAGAGTTTTTATATATTCTGGATAAGTCTTTTAAAGACATTATTTGCAAATATTTTCTCCAAGTTTCTGGCTTCTCTTTGCATTGTCTTTACAGAGCAAAATCCTCAATTTTTATAAAGTCCAAATTATCTTTTCTTTTCTTTTTTGGATCATGCTTTTGGTGTCAAATCTAAGAAATCTTTGCCTAACCTAAAGTCACCAGGATTTTCTCCAAAGTTTTCTTCTAGAGGTTTTATAGTTTTAGGTTTTACATTTAGGTCTATGATCCATTCTGAGTTAGTTTTTGCAAGTGGTAAAAGTATAAATTGAGGCTTACATTTTCATATATGAATATCCAATTGCTCCAGCACCATTTCATAACAAGACTATCCTTTGCTATAGGATTGTCTTTGCACCTTTGTAAACCATCAATTTATTATAAAAGTACAGATGGGGGGGGCCTCTTTACTCAGTTCCACTGACCTTTTTGTCTGTATTTATGCCAATACCACACTGCCTTGATTACAGTAGCTTTATAAGTCTTGAAATCAGGTAGTGGAAGACCTCCTACTTTGTTCTTTTTTAAAGTTATTTTGGCTATTCTAGTTTCTTTGCATTTTAATATACAGTTTAGAAGCATACTGTCAATTTCCACATGCACAAAGGAAAAAAAAGCCTTCTGGGATTGAGATGAGGTTGCATTAATCTATTAAGTAAATTTAATGAGAATTGACATTTTAACAATGTTGAATCTTTTGACCATGAATGCACTACATTTCTCCATTTATTTAGTTATTTTCTCATTTCTCTTAGCAATGTTTGTTATTTAAAGTTTAAGGAACTTACATATCTTTGGTCATATTTATCCCAAAGTATTTTATATTTCTGATGCTAAGGTAAATAATGTAAACAATATTTCTTTTTTAACTTCAATTTCTGATTGAATTGCTAACACATATAAATATACCTGGGTTTTGTATATTGTGCTTGTATCCTACCACCTGACTAAACTTGCATATTATTTGCAATAGCTTTTTTATGGATTCTGTGGGATTTTCTGCATAAATGACCATATTATTGGTGAATAAACACAGTTTTACTTCTCCCTTTCCAAGCTGGTGCCTTTTAGTTATTTTTCTTGTCTTAATACACAGAGTAGAATGTCCTGAATAGAAGTGAAGTATGTGTCCTCTCTTCTTCCTGCTCTTAGAGAGGAAGGGAGGTAGATGCCTCTAATCATTTAATCAGTGTTCCTATCTATTCCTAGTTTTCTGTGAATTTTTAAAAAGAATGGATGTCAGATTCTGTCAAATGCATTTTTTGCATCTATTCAGATGATCATATGCTTTTCTCCTTTATTCTATTAATATGGTATGCTACATTCATTGATTTTCAGATGTTAAACTGACATTGTAATCATGGGATAAACCTCATTTGGCCATGATGGATTATTCTTTTTTACATATTATTAAATTTGATTTGCTAAGAATTTTTGCATCTACAAGTGTACCTCACAAAGTTCATGGAAAAATAGAAGTAAAAGATAAAATGTATCTTTCCATGAATTTTTTTGAAGTACCCTTGTGTATTCATGTGGGATGCTGGTCTGTAATTTTTTTTTTTTTAATATCTTCATCTGCTTTGGGTAACAGAGTAAATATTGGCCTCATAAAATGAATTGAGAATTATTATCTCTGCTTCAATTTGTGTGGAGTTTGTGGAGAGTTCTCATCAGTTCTATTATAAATGTTTGGTGGAATTCACCAAGGAAGCCATCTGGACTTGGAGTTTTCTTTGTAGGCAAGTTTTTAACTATAAATTCAATTTCCTTAATAGATTTAGGCTCTTTGGGTTATCTATTTCTTCTTGAGTGAGGTCTGGTAATTTTTCTTTAAAGAAACATGTGTTTTATCTAAACATTTTAATTTATTAGAATAAAGTTGTTAGTGATGTTCCTTTATTGTCCTTTTTATGTCTGTGGTGAAGTCCCCTCTCTTTTTTTCCTGATATGTCTGGATAGAAATTTATCAATGTGGTTAATCTCAAAGAACCAGATTTTGGTTTCATTGATTTTCTCAACTGTTTTTCTGTTTCTTATTTCTTTTACTTCTGCTCTTGTCTTTGCTGTTTTATATATCATGCTTGCCTGCTTTGAGTTCAATTTGCTTGTCTTTTTCTATCTTCTTAAGGTGCAAGCTGAGGTCACTGATTTGAGACCTTTCTGCTTTTATAGCATAGGCATTTGATGATATAAATTTCCCTCTACTTTAGCTGCATCCCACAAATTTCCACATATTTTGTTTTCATTTCCATTTTAGTAAAACTACTTTCTAATTTACCTTTCGATTTCTTCAGTGACACAGGAATTATTTATAAGTGTGTTATTTAGTTTTCAAATATTTGGAAATTTTCCAGATACCTTATCATTATTGGGGCTTTTGGGGGTTTTGTTTGTTTGTTTTTGAGAGTTTTTTAAATTCCATTTTGTTCAGAGAATATGTTTGATTTGAACCTGTTTAAACTTGTTAAGGCTTCTTTTATGACTCAGATTATGGCCTGTCATGGTAAATACCTCATGTATACTTGAAAAGAATGTGCATTCTGCTATTCTTGGGTGGCACATTTTGTAAATGTTTATTACATCAGGTCTTCTATACCCTAACTGACTTTCTGTCTACTTATTCTATCAATTACTAAGAGAGGAATACTGAAATCTCTGACTATAATTATGGATTTCTTCATTTGTCCTTGCTGTTCTTTCAGTTATTGCTTCATGTAAGCACAGTTGTTAAGATGAATTGACTCCTTTATCTTTATTAAATGAACTTCCTTATCCTTGATAATATTCTTGATTGGAAGTCTACTTTTCTGATACTAATACAGTCACTTCAGTTTTATTTTGATTAGTGTTAAGATATATCTTATTCCATCCTTTTGCTTTTATGCCATCTGTGTCTTGATATTTAAAGTGTGTTTCTTGTAGATGGTGTATGGCTTGGTCTTACTTTGTATTCAATCTGACAATCTCTGCCTTTTAATTTAAGTGTTTAGACTACTTACATTTAATGTGACAATTGATATGTTTGGATTTAAATCCACTATCCTATTTTCTATTTACTTCATCTGTTCTTTGTTCTATTTTTCCTCTTTTCTGCCTTCATTTGGATTAATATAGTATTTTTTTAATATTCCATTTTATCTCTTGTTGACTTATTGGCTATAACTCTTTATTTTACTAGTTTAGTGGTTGCTTTATCAGAATATCCAGATCTAAGTAATAATACAGTCTGGCTTTGAGTAATATTACACTATTTCACACATAATATAAAGCTTTACCACAGTCCCTCTCCCTCAACTCAAACTTTGTGCTATTGTTATTATACATTTTAATTCTCATGTATCATAAACTCCATACTACATTTTTATTACTCTATTTAACAATTACTTTAAAGATATTTTTAAATAACAAAAAATATTTTATACATTTTCTATGTTTGTGATATTATTTTCCTTCTGCCCAAAGGGCTTCTTTTAACATCCTTATACTGCAGGTCTTCTGGTGATGAATGCTTTTAGTTTTTGTACATCTGAAAGTCTTTATTTTTGCCTTTAATTTTGAAAGATATGCTCACTGGGTAGTTCTCAGTTGACAGCGTTTTTTTTTTTAAATGTTGCTCCACTGTCTTCTGACTTGCATTGTTTCTGAGGACAAGTCAGCAGTCATTTTTATCTCTGTTCCTCTGTCTGCTTTGAAGACTCTCTCTTTAGCAATAGTTTTAAGCAATTTGCGTATGATGTACCTTCTGTAATTTTCTTCATGTGCTTGGGGTTTATTAAACTTCTTATTATAGATTTCATCAAATTTGGGGTATTTGGGTATTATTTATTTTAAAACTGAAAATATCATGTGCTGACAAGGAAGTGAAGCTATGAGTCTGTCATTGCCAGTGGGAATGCAAAATGAAAATGCCACTTGGGAAAACAAATTGGCAGTTCCTCATGAAGTTAAACATGCACTTACCATATCACCCATCAATCCCACTTCTGGGTGTTGATCCAGAAAAATTGAAAATGTTTGTTCTATATAATATATGTACATGAATATGGCAGCTTTATTCATAATAGCCAAATACTAGACACAACCCAAAACTAGTGAATGGATAAACAGATTATGGCATACACTAAAAATGGAATACTACTCAGCAATAAAAGAGAATGAACTTCAGGTGCACACAGCAAGATGGATGAATCTCAAATATATCATGGTAAGTGAAAGAAACCAGACTCAAAAGACAACATATTATTTGATTCCCTTTATATCACATTCTGGGAAAGGCAAAACTATAAGAACAAATATAAGGTCAGTGATTACCAGGGGCTGGAGCTGGGTAAGGGGTTAACTGGAAAGGGACCTGAGGAACTATTTGGGGGTGGTGTAAATGTTCTATATCCTGATTGTGGTGGTGAATACATTTCTCAAAGCCTGTTGAGCTGTGCAATTAAAAGAGGTGAATTTTGCTATAAGTTTTACCTCAATAAACCTGACTTTAAAAGGAGCCTTCAATTTCCAGTTTCTGGTTTGAAATGTAAGGAGCTTGGAAGATGTCACTTCATCCTAACAATAAGTAAAAAGCTAGATGAACTAAAAACTCAACAACTCCTTTTAGATCCATAAGAGAAGAAAGGTCACAGGACAAATTGCTGACCCCAAAATTAGAGAGACCAAGAGGTAAATACAGAAAATCACGATTTACTTGAGTAAGGACCCATGAGCAGAAACCTCCACAGGCACCAGTGCTAGGGTAGGAAAACCTCATCACACATAGACACAAGAAGGATCACAAAGATAGACACCAGAAAGAGGTAAGCTAGTGCAAACCAACACCCCAGTGACACAATTCACAGGGGGAATTTCACCCTATGTGCAGTGAGCATGACTGCTTTCACCCAGAGAGATTTACACATACAAAAACCTGGAGAATACAGAAACCCAGGATAGCCAAATAGTGTACAGAAGAAAATTCCCAGCCACCACCAGCCCAGCCTCCAAACAAGGGAAGCTAAACCCAGGAGAAGCCTTGGCCTAGAGGAACAAGGAGAGAGAAACCTTGCCCCAAGTCACTCATTCAAGCTGAGGCGATCCAGTATACCCCAGTGCACCCATCAGGGTCATGGGACACTAGCTAGGGAGCCAACAAGTCTGCCTAGGCTCACTCACCAAGCCAGAGAGTGACAAGGGACACAGGCACTTTGGCCAAGATCTTGAGAGCTGGCCCCCATCCTCAATGTCCCAACTAACCTCAACGAGAAATCACTAAGTACACCACAGAGGCATTCACACACAGCTCCAACATTGAATCTATCAGAAGTACGCACACTGAGCGTACACTGCAGAGTCTACCCAGAATCAATACTAATACACCCTCCTCAATGGTCAGCATAAAACACCTCTACAGGAGGACATCGCTCCGCCCAAAGTCCACTTCAGAGTGATAGAGGAAGCAGCAGCTCAGCTGGATGACTAGAAATCAACGTGGAGAGACGAGAAATATGAAAAAACAAGGAAACGTGACACCACCAAAGGAATACAGTAATTCTCAAGTACCAGACCCCACAGAGCAGGAAACCTTTGAAATGACTGAAAAGGAATTTTGAGTAACCATATTAAACCAACTCAGTGAGATACAGAAAGAAAGACTCAGACAACACAGAATGAAACCAGAAAAAGAATCCAGGACTTGAAGGATGAAATTTACAAAGATATAAATTCCACGAAAAAAGAACGTAACAGAACTCCTGGAACTGAAAGACTCATTCAGTGAAATAAAAACTACAATTGAGAGTGTAAGCAGCAGGCCAGAGCCAGCAGAGAAAAGAATTTCTGATCTCGAGGACAGTCTTTTCGAAATAATCCAAGCAGACAAAAAAGAAAAAAGATTTTTAAAACTGAAGGGAATCTAAGAAAGCTAGCAGACCACCTTAAGCACATAAACATCCAAATCACGGGTGTTCCAGAGGGGGAGGAGAAAGAAAAAGGCACTGAAAACATATTCAGTGAAATAATAGTGGAAAACTTCCCAAGTATTGGTAGAGATGTAGACTTCCAGATCAAAGAGGCCCAAAGGTCCTCAAACAGATTCAACCCAAAAGGATCCTCTCCAAGGCACGTTGTAGTCAAACTGTCAAAAGTCAAAGACAAAGAGAGACTCCTAAAAAGAAAAAAGCATCAAGTCGCCTGTAAGGGAAGCCCCATCAGGTCACCAGCAGACTTCTCAACAGAGACTCTACAGGCCAGAAGAGATTGGGATGATATACGCAAAAGAAAAAAACTGCCAACCAAGAGTGCTTTGCCCAGCAAGGCTATCTTTCAGAAAGGAAGGGGAAATAGTGTGTTTGCCAGACAAACAAAAGCTGTAGGAGCTCACCATCACACGACCAGCTCTACAAGAAATCCTTCAGGGAGTCCTGTACCTGGAACCCAAAAAACAACAATCGCCACCATTATTTCAAAACAGAAAGCACTAGGCTCTGATGGGCTCACTGGTGACTCTTACCAACCATTTAAAGGTGAAATTATACTAATTCTTTACAATCTGCTCCAGAAAAATGGAAGCAGAGAAAACATCTTCTAATTTATTCGATGAGGCCAGCATTTTCCAAATACCAAAACAAGACAAAGACATTACAAGGGACTACAGATCAATATCTCTTGTGAACATAAATGCAAAAATCCCCAACAAAATATTTGCAAATAGAACCCAACAATGAATAAAAAGAATTATACACCATGACAAAGTGGAACTTATCTCAGGTATGCAAGGTTAGTTCAGCATCTGGAAATCAATTAATGATTAATGTAAGCCATCACATCAAAAGGCTAAAGAAGAAAAATAACATGATTATATCAACAGATGCAGAAAACGCATTTGATAAAATATAGCACCCATTCATGATAAAAATTCTCAGTAAGGGCCGAGCCCGTGGCACACTTGGTAGAGTGCTGCACTGGCAGCACGGCGACGCTCCCGCCGCGGGTTCGGATCCTATATAGGACTGACCGGTGTACTCACTGGCTGAGTGTCGGTCATGAAAAAACGACAAAAAAAAAAAAAATTCTCAGTAAACTAGGAACAGAGGGGAACTTCCTCCACTTGATAAAGAATATCTACAAAAAACCTATAGCTAACATCATGCTTAATGGTGAGAAACTGGAAGCTTTCTCACTAAGAGCAGGAATAAGGTAAGGATGTCTGATCTCACCACTCCTTTTTAACATTGTCCTGAAAATCCTAAATAACGTGATAAGACAAGAACAGGAAATAAAAAGTATACTGCTAGGGAAGGAAGAAATTAAACTGTCTTTATTTGCAGATAACATGATTCTCTATCTATAAAATCCCCCAAAATTGACAAAAACACTCCTGGAACTAATAAGCAACTACAGCAAGTTTGTAGTTTACAAGGCTAACATACAGAAGTCCACTGTTTTCCTACATATACCAGCAGCAAACAAGCGGAATTTGAAGTTAAAAACCTTAGCACCCCAAAAATGAAATGCTTCGTTATAAATCTAATAAAATACATATAAGAGCTGCATAAGGAAAACTAAAAATCTGATGAAAGAAATCAAAGAAGAAGAATAAATGGAGAGGTATTCCATGTTCATGGATAGTAAGATTCACTATTGTCGAGATGTCCATTTTTCCTAACTTGATCTGATGATTCAACACAACCCCAGTCAAAACTTGGCAAGTTATCGTGTGGATATCAACAAACAAATTCTCAAGTTTATTTGGAGAGGAAAAAGACTCAGAATAGCCAACACGATATTAAAGGACAAGAACAAAGAGGGAGGACTGACTCCACCTGACCCCGAGACTGTGTGAGGGAGAAAAACACACACCACGGTGTTTCTCCAACAACCAACACAGAAGACCAGCTCCAACATTCTCCCCACCAGCGAGCCAGCAATTCCACAGCAGATACCAGTGGGGTGTCCGCTAATCCAATCCCAATACTATCTACCTGAAGTCAGCATCAATCCACAGGTTGAGGCTCAGTCCCCAATATTGCCCCCACTTCCAAGGCCAGCTGCAAGCTCCAGTGTGTTTTACCCATGCTTCTAACTGACTGGCTGTAAATTAGAATTCCTCCTTGGGGTTGATGATTAATTTGCTGATCAGCTCACAGAACTCAGGGAAACACATACTTACATTTACCAGTTTATTATAAAGGATATTACAAAGGACACAGACGAGGAGATGCACAGGGCAAGGTATGGGGATAGGGGCACGGAGCCTCTATGCCCGCCCTAGCACGCCACCATCCAGGAACCGCCACATGTTCAGCTATCCCGAAGCTCCCCAGACGCTGTGCTCTTGGCTTTTTATGGAAGCTTCATTACATAGGCATGATTGAAACACAGACAACCATGTAGAAATATGATTGGACAGAAAGGGTCTGATCTAACACTAACAGACTAGGTGGGGAAACCCAGCAGGCTCTGTCTGCTCAGATTCTTCTTGGCCTTTCTGTGCAGCATTCCTTCCTCCCAGGCATGGGGCAGGACCCCTCCTGAAATGGGGGCCTTATGACCTACAGTCAACTAAGGTTGGTCAGAGAATTTCCTGTCTCAGGGAGAAAAAGGAGCAGGTGAAGGATGGGCCGGAGAGGGTCAGAGAGTAGCATGAGCCAGGAACTGTGGACAAAGACATATATATATCATAATATCACAAAGGCTTACTGTAAAGCTACAGGAATCAAGGAAGTATGGTGCTGGTACAAAAAAAAATTGACAAGTAGATCAACATAATAGAATAGAGAGCCCAGAAATAAATCCAGTCAACTGACCTTTGACGAAAGAGCAAAGGCAATTCAGTGGAGCAAAGATTGTCTTTCCAAGAAACAGTGCTGGAACAGCTGGACATCCACAGGCAGAAAACAAATCCTGGCACAGACCTCACACCATTCACAAAATTAACTCAAAATGGATCATACTCTAAATGTAAAATACAAAACTGTAAAATTCCTAAAAAAAATAACATAGAAGAAAATCTGATAGACCTTGGGTATGGTGATAACTTTTCAAGATACAACACCAAAGGAATGACCCATGAAAGAAATAATTGAACTTCATTAAATTGTTTTTAAATTCTGCTCTGCAAAAGGCACTATCAAGAGAATGAAAAAAAAACACAGACTGGGAGAAATACTTACAAATTAGACATATCTTATAAAAACTTTATCCAAAATATACAAACAACTCTTAAAACTTAACAATAAGAAAACAGAAAACCCCCAAAATGGGCAAAAGACCTTAACAGACACCTCATCAAAGAAGATATACAGATGGAAAATAAAGATGTGACAAGAAAGCCCACCTTGTATGTCACCAGGAAGATGCAAATTAAAACAACAATGAGATGCCACTGTTAGAATGGCCAAACTCCAGAACACTGACAACACCAAGTGCTGGCGAGGACGTGGAGCGAGAGGAGCTCACGCACTGCTGGTGGGACGCGAAAGGCACAGCCACCTTGGAGGACAGTGTGGCAGTTTCTCACAAAACTAAACATACTCTTACCATACTATCCAGTAACCATCCTCCTTGGTACCAAAGGAGCACAAAACCTGCACGCTTATACACAAGTGGCAGACTTATTGATAATCGCCAAAACCTGGAAGAAACCAAGATGCACTTTGGTAGGTGAACGGATTAAATGAACTGTGCTACATCCAGACGATGGAATGTTATTCACCAGTAAAACGAAATGAGCTGCCCGCCTTGAAAAGACGTGGAGGAACCTAAGTGCTTATTGTAGAGCGAAACAAGCCAAATCTTACAAGGCTACGTTCTGTGTGATTCCAACTATATGACATTCTGGAAAAGGCAAAACTACAGAGACAACAAAAGGATCAGTGGCTTTAGGGGTCAGAAGGAAGGCAGGATATTTAGGGCAGTGAAGCTACTCTGCGTGTTACTCTAATGTCGTACACATGTCATTACGCATTTGTCCAAACCCACAGAACGCACAAGCTCAGGCGTGCACCCCGAGGTAAACTATCAACTTTGGGTGATAATGATGTGTCGGTGTAGGTACATCAGCTGCAACAAATGGGCCGCTGTGTGGGGGACGTTGATGACGGCAGAGGCTGTGAACGTGTGGGGCACGGGACATATGGAAATCTCTGTACCTTTCTCTCGATTTTCCTTTCAACCTAAATGTCTCTAAAAAATAATGTCGCGTGAATAAGCGAGGGGGCCCTCAGAGCAGATGTCCACCCCTCCGAACCCCCCCTGCTGATCTCCTATTTCCTCAGGCCTGGTCTGTGCTGAGTCCCGGGGTACAGACTTAGGAAGCTCACAGTTTGCTAAAGAAAGAGCCCACTTTTCCAGGACTCACTTCAAAAGTTCCATCCTCTGCATTTTTTTTTTCACTGTAAACTTCCCTGCAATGACCAAAAATCCTCAGGCTCCGTCTCCCAAATAAAATTCCCTTGGCCCAGTTTCTCGTTTGTCGCTAGAGCTCTTTGATTACGATTTCAAATGACTTCCTAGCACACGAACTGCTCGAGGCTGGAGCTGTGTCTCAGTCCTCCGCATCCCATCCCTCCATCCTCACAGGCATTTGAGGGATGTTTGAAAAGGGAAAGAAGGAAGAAAGGAGGGCTGGCGGGAGGCAGAGAGGAAGCAAGGAAGGAAGGGCTGCCTGCGTGGGCTCCTGTGCTGGTCCTCTGTGTGCGAGAATTACCGTCCCACCCTCAAGCACCCGAGAGGACGGACGGCCCCTAGAACTCAGCCTAGAGCATCTACTCAGCAGATGGAGGGATGGACGGGTGGATGGGCGGATGGACAGGTGGATGGCTGGGTGGATGGATGGATGGAGGGATGGACGGGTGGATGGATGGATGGACAGGTGGATGGCGGTGTGGATGGACGGATGGAAGGATGGACGGGTGGATGGGTGGATGGACAGGTGGATGGCTGGGTGGATGGACGGATGGAGGGATGGACGGGTGGATGGGTGGATGGACAGGTGGATGGCAGGGTGGATGGACGGATGGAGGGATGCATGGGTGACACACCTGTCCTCACCAGAAGCATTACCAGTGCTCACCCAGCAGGTGAGTCACAAACACTCCTAGGTAAGCGCTCACTCAGTCTGAGCACTCACTGCCTGGGTCCACGTCCAGCCCCTGAGATATGGTCCACACCTGCCCGTCCTTCACGCACAGGTGCCAGCGGAGGAGACGGCCGCTCCTGAACCCGCGCCCGCTGAGGCTGGGCTGCCCTCTTGGCGGGTCGGGCTGTGGCCTGTCGTGCTGGGGCTTACCTCAGTCCTCGTCTTGTTTCGCCCTTCCTTCAGCTCACGTCGCTGCATGCAGTCCTCTGTCAGACCCAAAGAGGGTGGCCCTGTCCCCAAGGATCTCACAGCCTAGAGGAGCAACAGACACACAGCTGGGCACGTCACATGCTCGGGGAGCCTGGTGCCAACCCCGAGTGAGGGTGGAGACCAGCAGGCTGCCTGGAGGAGGCACCCCTGAACCGAGTGTGGTGCTCACTGGAGGACTTCCGTGGCTGTCCAAGTGGACGAAGCTCCCCTCTGCTCCTAGTCTGCTGAGAATTTTCATCACGAACGGGTGCCGTGTCTTGTCTAATGCTTTTCCTGCATCTGTTCATGTGGTCGTGTCACTTTTCTCCTCTCGCCTGTTGCTGCGATGGATTACTTTGATTTTCGGATGATAAATCAGCCTCACACACCTGGGACAAATCCCACTGGGCTGTGCCGTGCCATTCTTTATGTTCATTGTTGGATTCCATTTGAGAAGATTCTGCTGAGAATTTTTGCATCTATGTGCATAAGAGATATTGGTGTGTAGTTTCCTTTTCGTGTAATATCTTTGTCCAGCTTTAGTATTAGGGAAATGCTAGCCTCATAGAATGAGTTAAAAGATTTTTCTTCTGCTTCTATTTTCTGGAACAGATTGTATCATTTCTTCTTTAAATGTTTGGTAGAATTGACCAGTGAAGCCATCTGGGCGTAGTGTTTTTTGTTTTAAAGGATTATTAATTACCAATTCAATTCCTTTACTAGCTACAGGCCATTAAAATTGTTTATTTCTTCTTGTGTGAGTTTTGGCAGATCGTCTTTCAAGGGATTGGTCCATCTCATCTAAGTGATCAAATTTGCGAGCGTGGATTTATTAATCATATTCCTTTATTGTCTTTTTAATATCCATGGGATCTGTACTGATGGTCCTTCTTTTATTTCAGATATTAATAATTCGTGTATTCTCTTTCTCTTAATTAGCCTTGCTAGAGTTTTATCTATTTTATTGATCCTTCCAAAGAACTTTTTCAATTTTATTGATTTCTGTTCTGACTTTTACTTCCTTTTCTTCCACTTAATTTAGACTTAATTTGATCTTCTTTTCTAACATCCCAATGTGAGAGATGATTGATTTTAGATCTGTATTCTTTTCTAATATATGCATTAAGGCTACAGATTTTCCTCTGAGCACTACTTTTGCACATTCTACCAATTTTGATAAGTGGTATTTTGTTTTTCTTCAGTTCAAAATATTTTTTAATTTCTCTTGGGACTTCTTTGACCCATGTGTTATTTATTCTCCAAATATTTTGGTCATTTCCTGCTACTGATTTCTAACTTAATTCCATTGTGGTCTGAGAGTATTCTTCGTATTTCTGGATTTTTTTTACCTTGTTTTGGTGTGTTTTATGGCCTAGAATGTGGTCTGTGTTGGTGAATGCTTCACGTGTGCTTGAGGAGAATGTGTGTTCTCTTGTTGTTGGATGACGTTGTCTACAGATGCCAGTTAGATCCAGTTGATGGACGTGCTGTTCAGTTCAGATACGTTTACGATTTTCTCCCAGCTGGATCCACCAATTACTGACGGAGGGGTGTTGACGTCTCTAATTACGACAGTGGATTTGTCCATTTCTCCTTGAACTTCTATCAGTTTTTGCCTCACGTATCAGTTTTTGATGCTCTGTTAGTAGGCATGCGTGTGTGCACTTTCCGCAGGGTAGGGGTTGGCAAGCAGGGCGGTGCCTTCCAGGGAGAAGCAGCAGGAGAAGCAGCAAAGGCCCAGAAAGTGTGGGTGGTTGAGGAGAAGGGGCTGGCAGAGGAAGGAGGGGAGGTTCGGGCTGGTTTGGCAAACCCGGCAAGGGGTGCCTTGGCCTTTCCCGTTGCTGGAAGCACAGGGAGCCGGCACTGTGGCGCTCAGACCTCTGAGCCATACGCTCACCTGAGGGGCCCCACCTCCAGGTGCTTGTGCCCTGGTGGTCCCCTCCCCTTGAGTGTCAACAGCACCGTTTCTTGCTTCTAACCAGTAGAACTTGATCAATCTCAGGTGATTCCATGACCTGAGACTGAAACCCGGTCCTGCTGATCCACACTCTCCTTTGATGAAGAATGAAGCAGCCACACTGGGGACGCCACACACCTGG
This sequence comes from Cynocephalus volans, assembly GCF_027409185.1. Classification (NCBI taxonomy): domain Eukaryota; kingdom Metazoa; phylum Chordata; class Mammalia; order Dermoptera; family Cynocephalidae; genus Cynocephalus; species Cynocephalus volans. The sequence goes on along the minus strand of NC_084471.1, from coordinate 1,295,368 downwards.
GACCTGCAGGAGGCCTCTAGGGCCTGAGGGCCGCCTCTGACCAACAGCCAGCAAGAAAATGAAGCCCTCAGTCCTGCAGCTGAATGCAGTTGAATAGTGCCAACCATCCAAGCCAGCGAGGACGTGGATTCTGCCCCAGCCGGGCCTCCAGGGGAGACCACAGCCCAGCTGCCACTTCAACCGCAGCCCATGAGACCCAAGCAAAGGACCCAGACCTCTGGTCCACAGACACTGCGACAGAATAAATGTCTTGAGCTGCTATGTGTGTGGCAATGTTGTTACAACAACAGACACACACAACAGGCAGCAGGTCTCAGAGCCCGGGGAGTTCTACCTCCGTGGACTTTGAGGCTGTATCAGTCCATTTTGTGTTGCTGTAACAGAAATACCTGAGACTGGGTAACTTATAAAGGAAAGAGGTTTATTTGGCTCACGATTCTGGGACAGCTGCACCTGGCACGGGCCTCAGGCTCCTTCTACTCATGGTGGAAAGTGGCAGGCAGCTGGTGGGTACAAGCAGATCACATGCTGAGAGGAAGCAAGAGAGAGGAAGAAGGTGCCAGGGTCTTTTAAACAACCAGCTCTCGTAGGAACTAATCCAGCGAGAACTCATTCAGGACCCCACCCCCAGGGAGAGCATTAATCCACTCATGAGGGATCCACCCCCATGACCCAAACAGCTTCCAACACTGCCACATTGGGGATCAGACTTCCACATGAGTTTTGGGGGGACAACACATCCAAACTCCATCAGGGACCATTCAGCGAGTCCAGGGGATGACGCTGCCTGGGGAGCACATCAGCAGACACTCAACAGCCCAGCACCAAGAGGCACACCAAACTGGGGCCACACTTGTTTCTGAGAGCCCTCGTGGAGAGGAACGAGGGATGAAAAGTGGGTCAGAAGTACCCCTGTGAGCACGGCGATGGCACAGGTGGGCTGCAGGGTGGTGGGGTCCCCCCAGGCTGCATACACGGCTCCCTCAGCCCAGCCCGCCCCCGGCAGGCTCCAGCTCCTGGCTCCCAGTCAGCATAAACGTGGCAGGAAGCACCATCAATAACGTGATTTAATTAAGAGATAATGACAGCTGGGGTGATGGGCGCCGACTGCCTTGCCAAACCTGCAATAGCTCAAAGCTCAGGACGTTAATGCATCATACCGTGCATGGTTTTGTGAAAATTACCATATTTTTCACATGCCTTCAAACTTTTATTTTCCTTCCACAGTCCCGGAGTTTTCTCCAGCCCCACCGCTGATTAGTTCCAGCTAAATCTGCCTTTTCTCATTAAAAGAAAAGATCATGCATTTTATTTTCAATTAACTTGCAGGAATGTATCAGGAGAACATCGAACTGAACCTCATCGTTTACAGTCCAGTTTCTCAACACTGCCAGGGGTGAGGGCAGGGTGGTCAGGGTGGACCTGGCCTCCTGCCCGCTGGGGTGTACCCCGAGGCTCTCTGCCCCCAGAAGCCCAGGAGCGTCGGGGAGGCCTCCATCACCACTGCAGCGCGGGCGGCAGTTGCTCTGGGGCGCAGTGCATCTGAGCAGTTAGGACCCAGGCTCTGGCCTCCCACACCAGGGGCAGGCTCCACAGCCTGCGTGGTGCCCACTGGGCAGGGTTCAGGCCTGGGCGCACTCCTGGCCCCAGCAGTGCTGGGAGTGTTCAGAGGGGGCCGTGGGTCCTGGGGTCCCGCGTCCCTGCTGCGTTGTTGTACACGTGTCCTGTCCTCGTGTTTTTCTGGACGAGACTTTCCACGGGCCCCGAGCTTCCCACCCTGTCCTGCGCTCGGGTTCAAGGCGCCCACTCCTGGGAGAAGAGCAGCTTGTTTACTCACTGAAAGAAAAACAACCTTCCTAGCAGCTCTTCCTTGTCGTGAATCTGTGCTGTCCCGGCCGTGGCTGTGCAGTGGGCCTGGTGGCAGAGGTGCGGTGCGTGAAGGCACCGCCTGAGTACTCCTCAAAGGCCAGGGGAAGCTCCGTGGGGGCACTGAGGGGCAGGACCTTGGTTTCTGTGCAGGCAACAGGGACCTTGCCCTCCTAGCTGACAGCATCTATGACCCGCAACAGCGTTTCCTCCAACACCTCGCTCTGAGGATTCAAAGTGTTGTTTGGGAAGTAACCCGGCATGGTCTGTCTTGGATGGTGCATGGGGGGACAGGGAAAATGCCATCATTGATAATGACAGTCCCACCCCACATGTCACTGGTCAGCCTGCATGTGACATGTGCTTAGGATCTGTCTCCCCCAACCCTGCGGCCAGAGGGCAGGACAACGTCTGCTCTCACCAGCTCCCTGCAGCTCGGTGCCGCTTGTCACTGGACAAGAATAATGAAGGACACACTCTTCCCTCAATTAGGGCCTGGAAATCAGAGGGCGGGGGAGGCCCCAAGCCCTCAGCACAGCCCCCCAGGGGCCCCATCCCATCTGGAAGGGCAGTGCTGGGCCAAGAACCTCCCAGGCCCCTGTCTTCTGAACGAGCCGTCGGGGACCAAGTGTGGGACTCACAGGCCCCACCTTTGTAGAGGGAAGGCCCGGCAGAGCACACCCTCTGCCTTGCAACCTGCGGTGGCCACTGTCCAGCAGGCCAACCTCACGCCTCCGAGCTCTTCCTGATGGCTGACCTCGTCACCCACAAGCAGACACGGTTTGGAAGCTCAGGGAGTTAACTCCGCAGGCCTGCCTCAGTGGACACAGGCCGGCCTCCTGGGGGTCGGGGGAGTTCTGAGCACGTGCCACACATGGTACCGTGTGCCAAGGGCCTGGTCAGGGCGTGGCCCCAGGATTCTCTGTGCAGGGCAGCGTCTTCCTGCCTGCAGACCCTCCCACTTGCCCAGCTCCCCCACTTCTCCTTTGCAGGTGTTTCAGGGACTGTGAGGCCTGCACAGCTCTCGGCCACTGCTGGCCTCAGGGACAGACGCAGATGGGTGCTCTGAGCAGCCCCTGCTCTGCCCTGACATGGGAATAAGACAACGATGCCCGCCTGGAGCTGCCAGCATAGTGAGGAGGTGCCAGAGCTAGGACCTGACCCTGACCTTGTGGACCCAAAGCGCTCTCTTGAATCCTGTGCTGCTTCTGGACCAGGTTCCTGCAGGAGGGCGGCAAAGAGAGGGGCTTTGGCCTTCCTACCAGCCAAGGCGGAGCCGCGGGGCACTCAGCCCCAAGGAGAGCAGCTGGCCCTGCCGGGAAGACGGAGCAGCTTGCGGGGCAGCGGCGGGAGCCAGGCCCCAGGCCGCATGGGAGGCTGGGGCTGCGTCAGCAGGAGGGTCCGCCGAGCCTCAGACTGGACCCTCTAGGAAGGCCAGGCCCTGCTTCTCTCTGCACCCTTCCAGCTTTATTGAGATGTCATTCACAGGACATAAAGTTCACCCACCTGCCCAGGATACCTGTGGCAGCGCAGCCCAGTGACCACCACGAGGGTGGTGGGCACAAGGACAGGCAGGGCCACCCAGGGCACATGAAGGGCCGCGTGGGCTCAGCTGGGCTGTGGCTGCCAGACACGCCTGGCGTGCTCGGTAGCGTGTGACAAAGCCCCGCACCTTCACCTGTAAGTGATGTGCTGGCTGGACAGAGGGTGCAGCAGGGGCAGAGACCCCGAAGCTGGGATGTGCTCGGAGCACTCGGGGGACAGCAAGGGGGTCGCGGGCTGGGTGCAGATGAGGTCGGGGGCTGCGGGCGGGGAGCCGTGCGGTGAGAGCCTGGCACGTCGCGTCGCTGGCGGGTCACAGGGTGGGGCTGCGGGGGTAGCATGGTCTCATTTATTCGGGTCCACAGCTGCTGTGAAGGGCGGGGGCGGCTGTAGGAGGAGAGGCGGGGGCGGGGGTCGCAGGGGTCAGGACGCTCCCAGCTTTGGGTCCAGAACCACCGAAAGCCCGAGTGAGCCACTGACCAAGACAGGGGTCTGGGGAGGCCCAGGGGTGGGGGTCCTGACCGGGTTTGGACATGAACGTCCAGGATGCTTCAGACATCCCTGTGGAGGCGCCAGTCCAGAGCTGGAGGAGGAGCGAGTTGAGGGAACCGAGACAGAATTCTCTGGAGAGAGGGGAGGTCCCCAGCGAGTGGTGGGGCTAGAGCAGAGGGGTCTGGGGGCTGGGCACCAGCACATGGAGGGGGGACACGAGGAGTCAGTAAAGCAGCCAGAGAGGCAGGCTTCCTGGACACCAAGTGCAGAAGCTTCTAGAAGGAGGAGGGTAGACCTGGAGACCCGGGCCCAGTGAGGGGGCTCAGGTGCCAGGTGGACGGGGAGCCTGGCAGGAGGGGCGGTAGGTGGAGCCCCCAAGGGCGCAGGAGAGGCTTGGGTTTCGGGGGGAGAAGTCACAGCGAGTTTTTGGAGGACAGGGCAGGGCCAGCCTTTGAGGTGAGGGGGGTGGCCTCACGGAGAGGAGGGGCTGTTGGCAGCACAGGACGGTGGGCGGGGAGGGTCTCTTCTGGAGGGAAGTGTGGAGCAGGGCAGGCTCTGCTGAGACCCTGAGACCCCCAGATCCTCTCCCATTTCTCTCAAGGACTCCATCCTCTTTGGGACAGGGAGGTGGGACCACCCACTTGGTCTGGAGGGGTGAGGGCAGCTGCACATGGGCGTCCACCTGGCTCACTCCAGCCCTGTCTCGGACCTCACGCCCCCAGGATCCCCCAGCTTCCTCCCCAGAAGACCCCTCACAGCCATCAGCCACCACCAGGCTCAGCCCTCCTGGGCCTTGGTCACCCCATGTGCCGCAGGCTCTCCAGCTCCACCATTCCCGCCCACCTCGAGGGATGGTGCCCCCACCCCAGACACCCTTAGACCCAACACAAGGGGCCCTGGTCCAGGCCGGAGCTGCACATGCCTCACTCTGGCTATCCCTTGCCCACGTCCCTCCCTGCAGGCAGGTGATGTAGCCACCAAGGCCCCACCTCCCCTTCTAGACTGCACCCCAACACCCTGAACCCCAGAACCCCCTGCCCGAACTGCTCCAGCCCACCTCCAGGACCCACCTCCCCAGTGCACCTGCAGGTGAGCACACCTGGACCTGAAGGCACCTGGGCCCAAGGGCTGGGGCCAACCACACGTGCACGGGAGGCTCACGGTGCCCAGCTGGAAACAGACCAGGGAAACCAGCCACAGTCCCCCAGCCCCTCAGGTCTGCCACTGTTCCCCTACCAGCCCGCAGCCTCGGCACCCCTCCCCAGGGAGCCCCAGCTCCCCGCACCGCACCAGCAGCCCTGAGCAGTCCTGGCAGGCTGGGTGGCAGCTGCTGGACATCCACAGGGGCAGCAGAGAGAGCGCGAGCCCGCCCAAGAGCCCGGCAGTGAAGAACGCAGAGGCATCTGCTGTCGACAAATCAAAACAAATTTGCGGTCTCTCTAAGGACACTCGGCTGCAGCAGGCCACGGCCCACAGGTCACGCATGCGACTTCAGTGCAGAAAGCCTGTGCTCACACTGGACGCAGGACCACTCACGAATGCTGTGAGGACACCGCCGCCCGCCCGATGCTGGGAAAGGCACAGTCATGGCCGTGGTGCCCGATGCAGCGCCAGGACAGGGTGTCCGTCCTGGGGGTGGGCAGAGGTGGGCTCTGCGGTTGGCTGGTGCCGGCTCCCCAGGGCTCTTCAGGGCAGCCCCCCAGGCCGGCACCACGGCCCCCAAAGCAGACGCCTTGGCGCGAGGCTCGTGGGCATTTGTCATTCACATCCTGCCACAAACACGGTGGCTGGAGGAAACGCTCTCGTGAGTTAAAAACATGAGCACAGACGTGAACACACTTTTAGGACGGTTACTTATTCATGAAACCAACCAGGAGAGGCCAGAGATTCAGTCCCTGGGTTGACACAAACCCAACTGCTGGCTTTTTGTGCTGAGCCAAGGGGTCTGGGAGGAGCCCACCACCAGCAAAGTCCAGCGGTGGCCCGGACCTCGGCCCGGACAGGTGACAGGGGCGGGGGCCACAGCAGGAGCAGGAGGCATCACGGGGCCACTCCCAGGAGGAATGAGCATGCGCAGGAGGAGGGGCCCCCGCGCCACTGCGCCCCACCTGGCTCTTAGAGGAGGAGTCCAGGATCTGGGACCTCAACCCCTGTCTACTGCTGCCACCTGCCTGGCAATGAACACTGAAGCCCCCACCCCACCCTGCAGTGCCACCACGTTATTAGAGAGGCCCACCATCCATCTCCAGGTTCACCATGCAGGGCCAGGAGTCAAAGGCAGTCACCTGTCACGGCCGAGCAGCTCGCTCCAAACACAGCACACCCTGCGGGAGGGCATCCCAGGACTGGTCTCCCTGGGGCTCCCGGCTCGGCCCCCACAGCCTGACTGCCGGGCACTGGCCTACCATCCTCACAGACTAGTTACACCTCTGCACATCTGCAAACGGAGACTGCACCCCACAAGCCAAGCATCTGGGGAGACCGGAAAACCCACTCAAACGTGGCTGCTCCTGTGCGCAGTGCCCAGTGCCTGCGGGGAGGGTGGCATGGCCTGACGTCACAGCTCCTGGACCCCCTGAGGCTGCAGCCCAGCTTGGGAGAGGCCCTCAGAGAAGGGTGGCAGAGGGAGACATTTCAGCGGCCCCCAACCCAGGAGCTGGGAGGAGGACGGGGCTCTGCCATACCCAGAATGCCCAGCCCGGGACATTCACCCAGGGGTCCCATGCTGACACAGCAGATAGTGGCATCCTGCTGGGCTCTGGTGGTCACTCACCAGGTCCTTCCGATGTTCTCCCCAAGATGGCCCCTTGCGCACATGATGTTCACATGATGCTGAGGCCAGGAGGGAACAGCCACCCAGGACCAGTGACCACATCAGAGGCAGGACAGGGAGGCGCCCAGGCCTGGAGTCCAGAGCTCACACAGGAACCGAGCCAGACCAGGTGCCTCCGCAGCCCCGCTGACCAGCCCTGCAGTCAGATGAACCCTACAGTCAAAGCAGGACCATCGGGTGCCCACCAGGAGCTGGCGCATATGGGGGCACTCACCAGCCGTGGGCATGGTGTGGACATGCAGGCTGCATCCTTCGGAACATCACGCCAGCCACACATTTCTTGCTGGTAAATGTCAGAGATCCAGTGTCATCAGAGCCTCGAGCTGAGCCCTGGGCCCAGGTGACCACCATGTGCGCCAGAAGCCAGTGGTGCCATCGGGGAGGACCCATGCGGTGACCAGGGGCCAGCAAGCTGGGAGCTGGCCCTGGGCCACAGGGCAAGCCCCTTCCTCAGCCCTTTCTGTCGCCTACGGAAACGTCTCCCAGACCCAGCCACTGACTGGACCTCAGGCGGGAGGGGAGCAGACAGGGCAGGGGAGGGGAAAGAGGGACAGTAACCAGACAGTCCCTCCCCCCAGTCATCCCCCTCTCTACCCCCCGGCTTAGCCTGGAGAAGGAACGGCCTGAGGGACAAGGTGAGGGTCAGGGATGAGACAAGCCTCCCCAGGGCTGGTACTTGGCATTGCTTCCAGAAGTCTGTGGGCTCAGCTCCTCGCTATGCACGTAGCCCTGGGGAGCAACCACGGCTGCACCATGCAAACCGCCAGCTCCTCCCTCCAAGGCGGGAGTGGGAGGCAGGTCTCTGAGCCCCAAACCTGTCTGTCCCCACCTGTCAAACAGGATGGGGCTGAGGCTGGGGTCCCAGGGCTTGAGGGTGAGGTCCCCTCGGCTGGGCTGACATGAGAACTCTGGAGCTGGGGACCAGGGACAGATGGCTTCTTCTGCAACAGGAGAAATGCCATAGCAAGGCGGGGCGGGGGCCAGGCTGAAGAGGGTGAGCAGAGCCTTTGAAGTGAGCCCTGATGTCACAAGATGCCCGCGCAGAAGGAGCTCGGCTCAGGAGAGCCGCCGCCAGCCTGGCCAAGGCCACACGCAGACCCTCCGGGGCCAGCCTCCTGGTGAGCCCATCCTGCCTGCCCCAGGCAGCCCGCCACACCCCCTGGAGGGACCTCTGCGTGGCCCGTGAGCGGGGACAGTGGGGGCGCCTCTGGAGCCAGCTTCCGTGTGGACGCCACCGTACAGGAGGGCACGCAGGGCTCGGCTGGGACATGAGCTTCTCGCTGCAGCCAACTTCCTCGCGCCCGGCGTGCGGACCTGGAGCTCAGCCCCAACCTTCCCACGTGCTCCCGGTCCCCACCTCCAGGATCGACAGGCCCTCGAGGCTGACGGGGTGAACGGCCTCCTTCCCGGCACCCAGGCCTCAGTCTTGCCGAGCTTCATGAACGCAGTGAGTCCCGCAGAGGCACTGGGCAATCGGCCACCTCCAACGTGTCCCCTCGCAGAGCCTCTCCCCTACTGAGGGAGCACACTGAGGGTGGGGTGAGGGGGCTGGAGACCCTGAGGGCGCACCATGGTGCCCCCCACCCCCTTTCCTCCTGACACTTGCAGGCCCTGGGGACAACCCAGTGGTTAGCTGGGGCCATCTGCCCCAGGACCAGAGCCCAGGGGCGGTGAGGTCAGGGGCCACATGTCTAGGAGCCAGACCGCAGGGCTGGACGGTGCTTTGTGGAGACGGGAAACAGCAGCAGCACCGTGGGTGGGGGCATCAGACAGCACCAGCCAGGGACAGGGACAGGGACAGGTGAGGAGGAGGACAAGACCCGAGGGGGCCCCACACTGAGCGCCTCAGCTGACCCTGAGGGCCTGGGGGGCCGGAGACTGCCGGTCAGAGGGCAGGGCCTGGGGGGCCGGTGCGGGGACGTGGCCAGGGCTGCTGTCAGGGAGGGGCCTGTCTGTAGGGAACGGGGTCAGGGGCAGACTCGGGGGCTTGGACGACATCCCCACGCCCCTCCCCACCCGGCCCCGCGCTCCTGCCCCTCCCACTGTCCTTCCTGCATCTCCTGTGACCCAGCTCCCTGAGCCCCTGGTTCTCTGCCTCCCACCTCCACCACCACAGGACACCCACTGTCCCCTCCCCTCTCCAAGTCAGGGAGGGAGGACTCCCAAACCGGAGGGAAAGGGACAGGCGTGGGGGCCGGCCAGGGCACCCTGGGTGCGAGGCACGGGCCCAGGACCAGGAAGATCCCAAGGAGGCTCTCGGGAGGACGCCCACACCGACTGACACTTTGGATCCAGCCCCGGCCGCCGCTCACGGGGTGCACCGAGGGGCGCACTGGGGGAAGGACGAGGCGGCGTCCCCGACTGCTCACACCCACCGCCGCGGAGGCAGACCTTGGCTTGAAGCCCTTCTGTGAGCACAGGACGCTGTCTTCAGGGGAACAGGAGGCCGCCAGGCTCTACCGAGAGGCCGTCTGCTGCCTCGGTGTCCCCTCAGTGTCCTGAGCAGCTGGAGTGAGGGGACAGGCCCAGCACCGACCTGGGCAGGGAGCAGAACGACCTGCCCACACCTGAGACTGGCCATCAGTCCATCCGTTCCGTCGTGTGAATTTTTCTTACTAAATTGCAAGTAAACCTGGACAGAGGGTGTCCATGACCCAATGGGGTGTCCCCACGTGGGCCAGGCAGAGCTTCGCCTGGGCACAGCTGGAGAATGCAGGAGAACTGGGCCCAGGGAGCAGGGACCAGAGCCAAGTCCCGGGGGGCAAGGCCGAGGAGCAGCCCCCGACCCCCACAGGACCCCAGCCCTTCTTAGCAAATGCCCTTCCTCATCTGGCTGCAGCGAACGACTTCCTTATAGGCCCTGAGAAGCACCTTTCAGACTCAGCTCCAAGAAGAAGCCAGGACTTCCTCGGGCAAGCGAGGATGGGCACCCCCATGCGGCAACTGGCCAGGCGGGCAGGCCCAAGTGGGGCTCAGCCTGAGAGCTGCCTGTGACGGTGCCCTGGTCTCACTGCCTGATGCTGCTCGGCTTCCGGACCCCACTGTGTGCCCGGGGACGATGGCTCCTGTGCTCCAGGGTCTGTGGGGATGGCAGGGGCCTGGGGGCTGTGGTCGGCTCTCACTCGCCCCCCCCGCCCTGGGCCACTGTGTTGGCCCCCACACCATATTCCATTTAGGTGCTTGGGGACTCCACGCCCCAGCCCCAGCTTGACACGTCTTCCCTGTGGCTGACTGGACTGTCCCACTCTCAGGGCACAGTCTCCTCTTCCTCTGCAACCCCAACCCCAGAAGCACTCGATGGAACTGGTGAGCTGGCTGCAGGGCGTCTGGCCCCGAGTGGAGGGCGTGCAGCCCTCGTGCTCTGAGGCTCAGCATACATGATTCCCTCTGCCAGTGACACCCTTCCATCAGCTCCCACCGGCTAAGCCTGTGCCTCCACAGGTGACAACACAAGTGTCGCCCGCCCGGCTCGGTGAGCACCCCATCCTCGCCCTGTATCCTCCATCCTGAGGCTCCCTGAGGCCAGGGCTGTGTCCCGCTCACCTCTGCGTCCCTGCGTGTGCCTGCTACCGTGTGCAGGTGCACGTGTGCACATGCATATGAGTGGGCGTCTGACCCGCGGGAAGATGGGTCGAAGGCCTCAAAGACACAGGGGGCCTGAGGAAGTGTGGGGGTCCATGGGGGGACCAGGGGCTGCAGACACCCCCAGCTGTTGTCCAGCCTTTCCCAGGAGCCTCAGCACACTGGGTAGACCCTGGCCAGGTAGTGGGGAGGGATCCTGACATTGTCTCCCACAGACCACCGAGGGCCAGGGAGGAGGAGTGGGCCCTACTGAAGGTGGGGGGACTTGGGACTGTCCAACTCCGAGTTCATGCTCCCCACCCTGCCCAGCTCAGGCATGGCAGAAGCTCGAGCCTCAGAACCCGGCCAGTACAGACAAGGCCGTCAGCCTGTCAGGGCTAAGCCCAGCCCCTCGCCACCTAGACCCACAGCCTCCAGTCCAGCTGCTCCCTAGGCAGGCCCCCCTGAGGCCCACGCCCTGGACACGACAGGCCAACCTAAGAGGTGGGACATGCGGCTGAGCACCCGCCAGAGGCCACCCTCTCCTGCAAGCAACTGGAGTGTGCACCTGCCTGCTGTGGACACACACCTCGTGGGAGCGGAGGCCACGGAGGCCAAGCACCCTCTGGACCCTGACCCCTGACCCCAGCCCAGGAGCTTCAATCTGCCCAGCTTCAATCTGCCTGAGTTCCACCCAAAGCCCCAGGGCAGGGCCCAGAACAGGCATGAATGAATTAATGAAAGAAAGAAAAAAGAAATGCCCAAGCAGATGGGGTCTAACACCATCCAATACCTATCATTGAACAGCATTTCTGGATTATCCCACTGGTCCTATTTATGGCCACATGCACACATGTGAGCACACACGCACACATATCCACACTCACAGGCATATGCATGCACAAGTGCACTCTCACACGTGACATATGCACTGCATCTGTGTGCTCACAGGCACGGATGCACACATGTGGACTCACATGCATGTGCACACATGCACACACACACAGTTGCAGGCACTCACAGAAATGTTCAAAATCACTGGCACACCTATGCACACCACACACGCACACTCATGAGGACTCTGTGCACACACCACATGCACACACGCCTCTTGGAGCCCGGGAGACCCGGCCTAACACAGCCCATGCCTGGAGCCTCTGCACCAGCCAGCCCAGGCCTCCTGTGCAGCCCGAGGCAGGGGGGAGACGCTACCTCTGTGGCCCAGCACACGGCTTCCTGCCCAGCTCAGTGCACACCGCTGTGTCCCTGGGAAGCCAAACTCACAGATGGGCCGCACATCCCCCCTGGGCAGTCTGCAGGCCTCCCGCTGGGCCGCCATGAGCAGGACCTGCCTTAAATGAACAGGGGAATAAGGACGGTTTCAGGGGGCCGGGACTGCCCCTCCCTCACAGCTAGCAGAACCGGCCCCTGGCCCATACCCAGCAGACCCGGTGCCAGGAGCCTCGGGCCTTTCTGCAGCTTCTCCCTCAAATCCACAGACAAGCCTCAAGGCCAGCCCCAGTTCCTACCTGCAACATCATCGCTTGTATCTCCATGAGCCACAGACAGAGTCTCAGAACACGGAAGAATTTTTAATTTCCAATATCTTGGTGCATATCACTTTTTAAGACCAAATAAAATGACTCCTCCAGGATACCAAAGCCTTTATTTCTGAATAGCAGTCTTGCGGGTAAATGGGCAGATACAACAATGAAACTGCACCCATGCTGGACCCCGCGACACAGCTACACATCGAGCTTGTTTTTACTGAAGTGACACGTTTTTAAATGACCTGCTGGGTTACAAACAGCTCAGGTGGGGGCCGCTCCTCTCCTCCAGGCCACAAGTAGGGTTGGGGGGGAGATTAAAGGACAACGAGGGATCCGGGAGTCGCTGAGCCGCAGAAGCACCACGATGCGCCAGTGGGGGCGGGACGAGGGGCTGTGGGGTCAGCGAGGCCCAGGCCAGCACCCGCCTCACCCCCAGCCCAAAGCCCCCCACAGTGACACCTGCAGCCCCCTCACCCCACATGGGACCCCAGCCTCACCCTATGGACCCTCACCAGCCCCCCCATGCAGGCGCCACGCTGGTGTCCGCCATCATCAGCAGAGACCTTGGGGATGGCCACTGCAAGCAGGCTCTGGGGCATCAGCAATGAACAGAACAAAGCTGCCCCTCGGGGCCACTGTCCCCAGAGCGGGGGTCGGACACAATCGAGTGAGGGCAAGAAAAGCACAAGGGGAAGCTGCTGCCCCCACCCCCCGCCCCTGGAGGAGGTGGCACGTGAGCATGCAGGAAGGGCTGGCATGCAGGGTCAGCCAGGCCAGGGTCGCCACAGCGGGCAGAAGCCAGCACGCTTATTCTCGAGCCCTGCTTGGTGCCACAGAACCGTCTGTGTCCACACGGCCCGAGGGGAGGCACAAACCAAAGATGCCACCAGGAGGCCCTGGCAATGCGCCTGAAGGTACCGAGCTGGGGAGGTTTCCTGGAGGAGGAGGGGCCCAGGGTGGCAGAGGGAGAAGCCAGCAGCCACTCCGTCCATCAGCTCCATATGGCACTAGGAGGGCTCTGGACACTGGGCCCACTTCAGGGCAAGGGACGGTCTCAGTGGAGAAGTCGGGGGACAGCAAGAAAGGTGGGAATCCCGGGTGGGCCAGCTTGGGAGGAACCCGACATGACCACAGCCGCCCATTAGCGCCGGCCAGAACGGGACCTGGGTCTCTTCGAATGCCCTCTGGCCATGCAACCTCCCCACCCTGCTCCTAGGCCAGAAGGTCCCCTCGGCCACACCATCCACAGGGCCTGCGAGCTCTGCTTCCAAAGACCCTGAAACCCAGCGCTTCCCGCCTCCTTCCCGGCCCCGTGTGGTCCTGCCCCCGCTAGGCCCCGCGGCCCTTCTCCATTCCACGGGCTCTCAGAGCTGGCCCCGCCACCCACCCGGCTCTGCTGTCCCTGCGAGGTCCCCCTCTCCAGGCTCTGACACAAGGAAACGGCAGAGGCAGCGGCTGGTCCTCCACCCCGCCTGTCCCCTCATCCTCTCCAGCGGAAGAAGCAGAGAGCTCGACTCAGGAAAGCGGCAGGAGGCTGGACAGACAGCCTGCAGACAGACCTCAGGCCAGTGGCCAAATGCTGGACCTCCTGGACAAAGCCCGTGATGGCTGGTTTCATGTGTCCACTCGGTGAGCCCAGGTACCCTCAAATGCTGGGGGTTCGCTGGCAGGCATTTGGTGGATGTGAGTAAAGCCAGAAGCCAGTGACATTAAGTGTGCGCGTTGGGGGTGGGTGTCCTAGACTACCCGGGTGAAAGGCCCAGGGCCGAGATGAGAACTCCCTGATGTGACCCTGCCCGTGAAGGGCACGCGGGCAGCCCCACACCTGCAGCCCGGCCGCCTTCTCCTGAGCCACCGCAGCCTGCTCCTGCATCGGGTCTCTGTCCACCTCCTCTGCTCAGCTCTTCAGGTGGAACCTGCTGGAACCCATGGGGATGGGGGCCCAGGGAGGCTCCATCCCCACTGCCTAGACCCCTGCCTGGCACAGTGAGTGCTCCTCAGACAAAGACGGAAATGTTCAGTGTATCAACGGCCGCCAGGTGGCTGGCACCAGGAGCGGAGCCATATCAGGGCTCAGTGTTGGTCTCTGCAGCTGGCAGACTCTGCGGTGGCCGTGGCCAGGTCAACCGTGGTGAGGGGAAGTCCATATTGCTCAGCCCAGGCGTAACCTCCGTCCCTGCCCCCATGAGCACTCTGTTCACTGCCTGCTGTGCAATGTCAGGTGCTGGGGCTGACACCCTGCAGGGCATCGTCTTGCCCATCAAATTAAGAGCGTGCCCCACAGCAGATGCCCTTTGGCAGGCATTCACGTGGGACACAGCGTCTTCAGTGTGTGCCGGTCCAGTGAGCTCCCTCCTGCTCGGAGCAGGACTCACTGTGTACACCTGTGGCAGTGCTCAGGTCCCTCCATAAGCCCCACCTGCCCTCCAGTCCAGGGGCTCTGGATCTGAGAGCTGGCAGCATGAGAGCTGCGACGAGTGATCCAGCTCCAGTGCTGGCCTCCAACATGGAGACTTTTCTGTTGTGTAGACCAGGGATACACCCGTAGGCTCCCATCTCTCTTGTTCCCTGGACACCACGGTCAACTGGTCACCACACAGGCCTCGCAACCCAGGGCCTGGCTGCCAGCTGGTCCCTGCCGCCCTCACAGCAGACACACCCACCATGACTTTGACAGTCAAGCACACCCTGTGGGCTCTGCTCTTGCAGGATCCCACGATCCCCTATGAAACCCAGGAGCCTGCAATCCTCGCAGCGGCGGTGTACCCCACAGGCGTGCCTGGCCTAAGAGGAGAGCAGCCCCAGAGCTTTTCAAGGGGCAGGTTTCCCCACTCACGTACGCCACTCACATACACCTTGGAACTTCACTGAGGAGATCTCCTCTGCGCCCTCTCGGGCAGAGCTGGGCGTGATTGTGCGGGTCACACGCAACGCAGCCAGCCCTGTCTCCCACATGGTAGGTTCCCTCCTCCACATCCTGAAGGGCAGCTCTAGTGCTCCAGTACATGTTGGACACCATTCAGTCCAACTTTCAGTCAACCCAGCCAGCTCTTAAAGTGGTTTGATACCCAGAACCTCTAGTAAACTCACTTCTATCAGTGAGTTCCGTTTAATCGAGTGTGACATTCCAACCTCCTTGGTCTAGCACCCCTAGAATCCATTCCCACAGGCATTGCCCAGATTTCTGCCAGTATGTGAACACAGTCTTGCCGTTCTTTCGCTGTGTAAGCTATTTTCTTCTGAGTCATCCTGTGGATCCCCTGCAGCATCATGAGATTTGGGTCTTGTGGCAATAAGGGGTGGCTGTGGTGTGTCTTGAGAGGGTCGCATTCCTGCAAGGGCATCGTCCCCGGGGAGGCTACCACAGGATGTACAAGCAGGGGACGGCTAGTCTCCTCAGACTCTGGAGGGCAAGCTACCCCACTGCTACAGGAGGCTCAGATGGCTCAAGGGATCAAGGTGCCGAGTCTTGTGCGCACCCACAGGTTCCAGTCCCAAGTCCCAGCACCCACTCTCTCAACCAAAGCCTTCGCTTTCACACGAGAAACCAGTGAGGCTCTGGATTCACTTGTAACTCTGCACCCTGAGTGGTTTAGTTTTCTTTGATTTCCAGCAATCTCAGCCCTGTAACTACAAGAAATGGATGCTTTCAGGGCTGCCAACGGAGACTCTCTGGTCCTCAGATCGTGACTTGAGCTGAGAGTTAAAAGCACCAGTGTTGACCTTTCCTTTCTGTAAGCAAGCCAGTTCACTCAGAAAGACCCATCCCATACCACAAGCCTGGTCGGATTTCTCATTACTGCCAAAATGGCCAAGCACAGCAGCCGCCTGGGCTCCCAAGGCGCACAATCAATCCCAGTCAACCACAGGTGGAACACTTGTGATTCCACCGCATTGGCCACTGTGCTAACACACCCAAGGTCATGACCAAACCAATCCCCAAAACCCACGTGTAAGCATCTGCTTCTGGGAACCAATTTGCTGTCAGTGAGAGTGCAGCCAGGAGACAGAAACCACACCAGAAATTTGAACAAGGAAAACATAATAGTTAACTAGTAAGTGGTGGCTAAGAACGGAAAGGGGCAGGGGAGAACTCTGAGGGGTAAGTGGTAACTTCAGGAAACAGGATTGAGCCCTAGGGTTGAAGGAGCCTGCAGAAATGTGTGCCTGCCACAGGAACACGAAGCTCACTGGTGATAGAGAAACTTGCAGAGGGTGCCGTCTGAGGCTAAATGACAAAAACCAGCTCACTGGAAAGAGAAAGAGCCACTTCCTCCTGCTCCAGCCTTCTGGTGTCCCTCCAGCACTCTCCACGGACAAAGCCTAACACTGCACCAGCTGGCAAAGGAGAAATGTCTACAGGGTGCAGCCCCTGTGTCACAGAGCAGGCCCAGGAGGGTGGACTCGGGGCCAACAGATGACAAACGGACAACCGAAACTCCCTCTTCCTGTGACTCCCCCTACAGATGCGCCTGCATAAGTCAGAAACGGTGCACGCACCCCGTGTGCACGATGCAACCACAGCAGCCGGCAGGGAGAGGCCACAAAGCCTTCCTGGCAGAACTGGGGAAGACGTGACACTCACATGACCGAGAATTCAGAAGTTATCCGAGAGCACACAGCGCCTGTTCTCGTCCTCACGGACACCCATAGTGATGTCTCTTGCGTGGCCTTCCTAAACCATCTCACGCAAACAAGCAAATCCCTCTTTCTCACGGATGGCAGCACGCAGTGTCCGCTCTTCTGTCTTCCCTTCCTTCACTTCCCGCTCGGCTCGAAGACCTTCCCACACCAGCGTGGAAGGTGCGTGCTCATTCCTTTTAAGAGCTGAGTAGCATTCCACTACATGGATGCACCTTGACATTTTACCAGTCCCTTGTGGATGGGCATTTTCGCTGATTCTAATCTTTTGCTTTTTCCAAAGCACTTCTACCTTACACAGAATCATTTCACATTCATGAGACTATCTATATCTGTAGGGTAAATTCCTAGAAGCAGAGTTACTGGATCAAAGCATGCTTGGTAGGCTGCCCACTTCTCTCCAGTGGGACTAGATCAACCAGCACGTCTCCCCACACTCTGACATCTCCTGTGGCTTTGCTTCTTTGCTGCCCTTACACTTTAACAGCACTTCTCAGAGCAGTTTTAACTGGCACTTGTATTGCTATGAATGGGCTGAGCATTTTTATGTGTTCAGAGCCTTTGTGTTTACTTTTCTGCAGTGTGAAATGAGTGCACACTTTGCCCATTTTTTCTATCCTGTTGGTGGTCTTTTTAAAAATGATTTGTAGAAGCTTTACATGTTAAGAAAATGAGTTTCTCTTCTATGGTTTGAATTGAAAACATTCTTCCTAATTGGTCTTTTGACATTGTGAAAAGTTTTATTTTTTTTTTTTGCCATACAAAAAATGTTTAATTTTATATTGTTAGATATTAGATATGTTTTTTTTATGGTTTCTGGGGGGTTAAGTCACAGTTTAAAAGATCACTCCACTCTATGGTTATAAATTACCACATCATGATTTTTTCTGGAATTTTATTCTCTTTTTGTAAAGCAAATTAATTTATCTATAAAAAAGAAAGAAAAAAAAGAGAAAATGTGCAGAAAACTTTGAGCAGCTGAAAGTGCCAAGATGCAGCAGAAGCGAAACAGACACAAGGAGCTCAGGCCCCTGGTGGAGGGGCTGGGAGGAGCGGGGTAGAGCCTGGAACCATGGTCCCCCCGCCCAGCATGAGGAGGGGACGAGCAGGAGCAGGGCAGCGCTGGAGTCCAGGCAGCAGAGCCAGGCTGCACACGGAGGATCAGACACCCTCCTCCCCTGCCACCCCCAGACCCGTGTCCTCTAACAGGGCACCCCTAAGCTGTTGGGCAAGGTTCTGATGGTGGGAGAGGGGAGAGGTCAGGGGGGCAACCCACCGAGTCATAAGAAGGAGGCACTTAAGTGCCTTTTGAGAATTTCAGGTTTCTAGAACTTCCCCTCTTCCAGCTCCCTCTCACGCCGTCCAGGAGTCCACCAATGCGGCCCAGGGAAGGGAGGACCAGCCCATTACCACCACAGGAACACCAAAGATGTGTTTCCCCACCAAACACACATGTGCTGACCTTCAACCAGGCAGGGACTTTTAAAAACAAAACTGAACTGGGCCACGAGATCGCTGCCACAAAGCCTGAGCCCCACCCAGGGACCGGGAAGGGGGCCGCCGTGGGATGGGTGTGCAGACATTGGGCCCGGCCCCACGAAGCCCCCAGCATCCAGCCCAGTGGCCTGCAGCCCTGCTGCAGGCTGTGAGGAGAGCAGGAAGACCTCACCCCCTTGGGCCACTCGCCTGGGGTGGGAGTGCAGTGGGGCTTGTGGGGGTTCTACCAACTCTGCTGCCCCCCTGATCCTCCCCCCAAGCTGCTCCTTCAACCCAACCATATTGGAGGTCGTCCAAGACTCCACCCCATCCCCAAACAGCAGCCTGAGTACCCCACTCCCACCTGCACACTGCCAACCTCAGGCTGCCCAGGCTGGGGGGCGGGGGTGCCACAGGAGACCCCAAACACAGGTGTCCCCATCTCAACAGGCCTACAAACAATAGAAATCCAGAATACCCATGAACTGCCGCCAGCCTGAAAAGTGAGTTAAAGATATAAATGCTGCCCTCTGGTTATGCCTCAAATATTTAATAATTTAACAAGCAGTGAACATCATGTTCCCATTTTCATAAAATCAGGAAGTTTGAGTATGAGGGAGAGGGGAGGAGACAGGAGGGGAGACTGACACCTCCAGGGAAAATCCTGGGACTCCGGACATGATATTTTTTCTATATTGAAAAACATCCCACGGAATAAAATAAAAAAGGAAGCCATAGCCACAACTCCCAGGACTCCTGGATGCTGAATCCAAGCGGGCCCTTGGCCCTGGACAGCCGAGCCCATTGCTGGCCCCACCAAGCCCCTGCCCAGGGCACTGTATTAGTCCGTTTCCATTGCTTACAACAAAAATACCTGGAACTGGGTAATTTATAAGAAAATGAAATTTATTGCTTACAGTCTGAGGCTGGGAAGTCCACAGTGCAGGGAACACAACTTGCGACGGTCTTCCTCGGTGGTGGTTTCAGCAACACAGGGTATTATCATACTGTGAGATGGCAGAAGCAGAAAGAGACCCATGTGCTCTCCTTTTAAAGCCCTCAGAACCCCACCCATGACCACTGTTATTAATCCATTCACTGGACATGGTCCTCAGAATCCAATCACCTCTTCAAGGCCCCACCTTTCAATTACCGTAATAGGATTTCCCACCCTCTTAACAGTCACAGTGGGAAACAAGCTTCTAATACATAAAACTTGGGGGACACAATCCAATCTGTATCAGGCACCAATACCTGCCACTGCCAGGACAAGGCTCCAAACCCCAGCCAGCTGCCCAAGTGACCTTCCCAGCACCGGAGGAAAAGGCCCAGCCCCTCTCCTGAAGCCCCAGCCATCCTCCCACCACCCACTCTGTCCCCTGTGGCCACCCACTTCCCCATCCCCTCCCCTGCAGCCTGTCCCAGGACATGATGCACCAGAGAGCAGAGAAGAATCAGCTAGAGCTTGCATCAGAACAAAACGTCAAAGCTTAACATGTAGTTCTGCTCGGGCCCAGTTACAGTAAATCCCTCTAACCAACAGCATGACCAATTCAGAGTAGGAAGCAGCAAGCAAACTGCACCTGCCTTGAGCGAGCAGGCTTCTGAGCAGCCCATGCTCGGCCTGGGGATGAGAGGCTCCCCTGTGGCTGCACAGGCTTGGGTTCCCCTGACCACGACGCCTCCTCGAGGGCCGGTGGTCCTGGGGCGGCAACACCCTGCCCCTATGCCACAGGAGGAACCACAGCAGGGACAGAGCGACAAAACTATCAAAGGAAGACTTTATTTTCAAGTTTCTATGGAGATATTACAAACAATGTAGACTTAAAAGAAAAAACATGTAAAAGGTTTTAAGTAGCTGTAGCTTTAAAATAATATGACTAGGTAAAATAATAAATAACGCCATCCCATGACAATTTTAAAGACAAAGGCGTGTTGTAAGTCCAGCCGTGCCCCTCCCCTCTCCTGGCCCACAGCCCACCAGAGCCCTCACCCAGACTTCTAGTGATGCAGGAATGAAATGGCCACACCATCCAAATCTTGACTTTATTTTTAATATAAAAAATGCAAATTTGGAAACCCACCCATCTTTTTCCCCCTAACATAATGCTTTACCTCTTAAAAATAAAAATAAAGTACTAATTCTATATACATCACATGTACCATACAAAAATGTATCCAAAGTTTCTATTGCTACCAAAGTGTTCTAAACAAAACAAGTTACAGAAAGCCCCTCATTGTAAACAAAAGATTACAAGTTACAAAATCAAAGTACACACAGGCCAGAGTCATTTATACAACAATGCAACACATTCTGCTCCCAAACCATGTTGAATTTTTATGTGCCTGTATAAAAATGCATATCAATATACCTTTCCAAATTTATTTTTCATTATAAAGCAAATGAATACACTTTCTACAATAAATAATCCGCCGGGAGGCACACCTGTGGGAGTCTGGGTGTACATGACGATGAGAAGGAGACGCGCCCACCCCACCGTCGCGGGCAGCGGAGTGTTTTTGGTGACTTGCGAGTAACGTACACAGCATAAACTTATTCTCCACCTCTTTCTACAAAGTACCATTCAAAATAATGTCATTTTCTTTTTTAAAATACACATTTGTCACTGTAAATTTACATCCCGTCTTTTTAAATAAGTGGTACTCTGTGTAAAGAGTATGATTTACAAAATTATTAAACATTCAAAAGTCTTTTAAAAAAAAAAAAAGCTACAGATCAAAGAAAGTGAGGCAGGCAGCACCGCTCAGCGCGACGTGTCCAGGACCACGTGCTCAGACGCACCGCCCCACCCACAAGGCGTCGAGATGGAGATGGTTTCACAGAAAACATGGAAATAAAACCTCCCTCCTCTCCTGGGAAAAAGAACGAAAGAACTACAACTAAAAATTAGAATAAGTTAAGTTTTGAACAATGTACAAATATGTACAGCTTATCAACAACTATGGACAAGACCCGCAGTGGCTTCCGCTGGAGCCTGCATCAGTCAACATCACTGAGGTCGCTGGCTGGCTCCCCGTGCACGCGGCTCAGGTGGTTCATGGCCCGGTCAAAAGCAATCCGCACGGCCTTCCGGATGCTGGAGTTTCTCCCTTCCATCATTTTTAACTTGTCTATAGTCTCGTCAATACCAAGGGGAACCATTTTGGATTTAGGAAGCCATTGCCTTTTTAAAAGAAAAAAGATTGGAAAAGTAAGAATTGCTTGCACAGCACACTGTCATGCTCCTCGTAAAACCTAACAAACTCGAAGCCCCTCTGGACAGGAAGGAGCTGGCAAACACAACTGCGGCCAGCCGTCACAGGGCAAAGGCGCAGAGCATGCCCCCGATTCCCCACTCCTCTTTGGGGCTCATGACCACCTCCTCCTCCTCCAAAACAGGCCCTAGTGTCCACTGTGTCCACACAAATACGTGTACAAGCACAGACACACACGTACTTACACATGCACACACTAAGCACAGGGCAGGTTGAGCCCGAGAGCAAGGGACAGGGGGACAGAGCTGCTCTAGGAAGGGTGGTCTCAGATGGACATGGCCAGTGTGAGCCTCCCTCCAGGTCTGACAAGAAGCAGCTTCCAAGTGGCCAATCAGAGACTGGTGGGTGCCAGACTGTGAGCCCTGCTCCAGGCACACCATGGGCAGGTGACTCCCACACCCCTAAGCCCCTGTGCCAGGCCTAAGAATGGCCAGCTCTACAAGGCACAGTAAAGCACCTCCCCAAGTCCCAAGTGCATACAGGCACAGGGCAGGCCACATCTGAGGGCAACAGAGCCTAGGGGTGCTGGAAGCTCTGTGAGCATCACCCCAGAGGGGCCACATGAGAATGGCCCCTACTGCAGTTGGACAGCCCCTCCTGAAGGTGCACAGTGTCAACATGTGTTCTATATGCACAGGGGTCATGGGGTCTGAACCATGACATAGGTAGGATCCAAGGTAATCTGAGCAAAAGCAGCCCAGGGATAGAAGGGTGGGGGTCTGGTGTGACATCTGAGGGCAGACATCTGAGCAGAGCCAGGTGAAGAAGAGGCCTCTGGGTGAGGCCCAGGCAGGTTGCTTTAGGCAGAGGGTTGGAGACCAGATCCCAGGTGAGGAGGGGAGCATCCTGGAAGAGTACCAGGATCTGGGAGCCCATTGGAGGGGCCCCCAAGCACTACTGCAGACAAGGATAAGGAAAGAAGAAAAGAAACAGAGCCTGAGCTGGCCAGGACGCAGGTGAGGGAGAGGAAGCCACCAGGGCAGAGACTGCCCAGCAGTACAGCCAGAGCAGAGCCCCACCCTGGACATCAGCTGTGCAACAGCCCGGGAGGCAGCTGGGCTGCTCCTCACACAGGCATCGTCCACTTGGCAGCCAGGAGACAGCTGTCCTGCACAACGGGCCTGGCCCTGCCACGTGAGGCCTCTCCACTCACCAACTCCTCTTGTTATCAAAAAAGAGAACCAGGAACAGCTTCTCGTCAGACTTGGTCTGCATGTGCTCCCCAATCTTTAGCACGTCCAGGGGCGGGGCTGGGATGGTGACGCCATTGTGGTGGCCAGGCACTCGTGGCATCTTGGGGTCGATGATCTGCCAAGGAAGGACATACTTGGGTCACCCCTGAGCGCTCACAACCAGAGCTGCTGGCCCAGCACAGCCATGCCTGCCCTTGCACATGTCACTCGGCACCCCCCACACACACACACAACACAAACAGGTACAGCCTCCTGAGCAGGGCAGGCTCCAGACTGCGAGGCCCAGACCACAGAGCAGCCCCGCCCACACCAGCTTCTCCTAGCTGCGAGGCCGTGACTCACCAGGGCCGGGTACGAGGGGTACCCGCTGCACTTGGCCCACACCACCTTCAGGGGCTCTAGCACAGAGGCTGCAGCATCAGTTGAAATCCACATGCTGTTCTGACCAACTTCTGGAGAAAGAAGGGAGCTGTCAGCGGGTTCCTCGCAGGACCCCCCCCCCGCATGCCCACTCAGGAAAAGGACGGTAGCCACATGAACCCCCACCCCAGGGAGAAGGGTGGCCACCAGCTGCCTCTCCTGTGGGATCCAGGCCCATACACCCCTCACTCCCTGTGCAGCTCACCCTGGGGCCAACCACCTCTCGCTGACCTGGAGAATCTCATGCCCTCCCAGCTCGAAGGCCTCTGGCTGCAGGTCCCGACCCTCACCCTTACTGAGCCCCCCTCGCTGCAAGGACTGGGCTCCCCAGCGTGTTCCAGATGCATCTCTGCAACCAACACTCCAAATTCAAAGCCAAAGTTCTGGCTCCCCCCAAAGAGAAACAGCTGCTCCTCCCACCACAGACTGAGCTCTCAACCGCACCCCTCCAGCACACCAAATCTTCACATTCCTGAAGCTACGAAGCTCCAAATCCCTGAGAGAAGGTGCCCAACCACCCGCCCCTCCCCATGGCAATCACACGCATTGCTCCATACCCTTGCCCATGGGCCTCTCCCTGCACAGAACCTTCTGGGCCCCTGTGGCTGGCCTCCCTACTGTCTCTGCCCTAATGCTCATAAAAGCACAGCTACCTTCCAGTGAGGGCCGCATGGCCCGGACCCCCCAACCCCAGGCAAGGAGGTCTTCCATCCCCAGACTGACCAGCCCCAACAGGAGCAACCTGGCCAGTACCACCCCAGCAGGTCACCTTGTGCTCCCCCGATACCTGAGCAGGGATGCAAGCGACAGGTGGACCTACACAAACCCAGGCAGCCTCCACAGTGCCCAATGACCAGGCGCTATCTGGGGCTGACTCCACAGAAGAAACAATAAATGCAGAACAAGGTCAATCCCTGCCTCCTATGGACTCCGCCTACAGGACGCGGCCCAGGGCAGGCACCATCCCAGGAGGGAGTCCAGGAGGAGAGGGTCCCACAGGCTAGGGCACAATGCTGTCTGGATGAGAGGCTATCATGGGAGCCCACATCCACACTGTGCTATGTCCTAAAAACACTAAGCAGGAGGTACAAGATCCCAGTGAGAGGAGGAAGCCCCCAGGGACTCACCGGCCGCAATCCTGGCCGCCTTGGCATAGTTCCCGTTTTCAATGCAGGATATCAACTCGCTCCGGTCCTCCAGGGTGTGCCTTCGCACAAGGGCAGGCTTGCCTCGCCCACACTTGGGCACGCTAAAACTTCAGGAGGAAAAACAACGTTGAGTAAGAGAACTGCTCCCTCCACATGGCTGAGGCCTGAAACCCCAGAGCTCAGGGTCCTCGGACAATGGCTTTGTCCTAACCGAGGCTGTGGCCCCTGGGCTGCACAGGTCGTGCCTAACGACCCCCAGGGACTGGGCTTGAGGGCATGGGAGGAAATGAGCACCTCATGGGGAGGGCACGCAGCAGCAGAGGCCAAAGTGGCCTCCACGGGACAGACAAGCAGGGCTGTGCTCAGCACCATTTTGCTAAAGGCAAGATTTTGGATGGAATGGGGCCGGGCCGTGGCTCACTTGGGAGAGTGTGGTGCTGCTAACACCAAGGCCACGGGTTCGGATCCTATATAGGGATGGCCGGTTCACTCACTGGCTGAGTGTGGTGCTGACAACACCAAACCAAGGGTTAAGATCCCCTTACTAGCCATCTTTAAAAAAAAAAAAAAAAAAAAAGATTTTGGATGGAAAAGGCAAAGTGTAAATTTAACTGTAGGTTCTGAAGTTGCGTTAATCTTTGGTGCAGTTTTATTTCCCACGTCTGATTAAATTCCATAGAGCAGATTAATACTTCCACATGAGAAATGGCCCCTAAGGGCAAAGCACGCACACAAAGCCCAGGCCAGCATGTCTCACAAGGGCGTCACTCCAGGAGTCGGGACCACAGTGCCCACCTTGAGTCGCAGAGCGGGCTGTTGCTGGAGGAGATGCTGGACTCAGAGGCACAGCGTCGTCGGGGCGCTGCCATTCTCCCCGGGCCGCTGCCTGGCCCCTGCTCACTCCTCGCACCCCCAAAGCCATTGGTGAGACCTGGAACACAGGCAGGCGGACGTCCGCGTCAGCTCCGCCAGAGCCCACTGCACACATATGACCCATTCACGTGCTTAACACTCGACTCTTCTTCAAACTTGGAACGTGCCATTTACCACTGAGACAGCCCTCGTTTTTACCCCATGTCCTGTAGCACCTGGCACAGTCCTTAGACCAGAGCAGACACAGAAGCACTTACTGAATGAAACAAACACCCACCACAGTCAAGTCTGATCAAAGCAGCTCAGGGAGCACTGGTTTGAGAAAGGTGCTCTTCTCCAAGAAGTAAAGGCATGTGAGCCAGTCCACAAGGGCAGCACAAAGGACGCCTGCCGGCACCAGGGGACGACACACCTGCGTCTGCGACAAAGGCCAGCCCATCCACGCTGCAGGGCTGCCCACAACCACAAAAATATGCTCATGCTCACAGAGCTTCAGGGAAGAGCAAGTTTATGAAACAAAACCTTGTCTCCAAAGACTGGCATTCACATGAACCTCAAAAATGCAGACGAAACACTTCAACACAGAAAGTGAGGGCCCACTCATCAAGGCCACCACAGCTGAGCAGTGTCCAAAACCACCACCACCAAAGCACGTGGGGACGGGGACGAGCACGTGGAGGGGCCCGTGCCCCGCCTCCCCACAAAGCTAAAACTCACTGGTATTCTAATACTCACAAGTATTCCAAGTAGCTGAACAAAAGACAATTACATTGTCTCAATATTTGAAAAGCATTTAATCAAGGCAGATCTCAAAGTCAACTCGATAACATCACTTTCCTCTTCAAAAAGCCAGACTTTATGTCAGTAAACAGGAAAAATCACTTCTGTCCAAACCCCCTCCCTCCACGGGGTCTCCTATGGAGTCAGAAGAGGAGGGAGTGGTGTTCCACCCTTGCTCCCTCTGGCTATGACAGCTCAAGAGGGTACGCTTACTTTTTTTCTAAAAAAGAATCCCATTTTCCCACTTATCTCACTCTTAAAAAGTTAATTTAAAAATCTCCCAAAGGAAAGTGTGTGAATTCGTAAACAGAGCATTTCTTTAGAAATTCTGTGGAGCGAATGCCCAGGTACAGGGTTTTCCATCTGCTTTAACACCTTCCTGTATTTTTTTCAACACTAACAGCAGCCAAGAAATGAACACACAGAGTCTGCTGCTCCCAGGATCCCGGCCACACACTTCCCTTAAGTAAGTTCACAGGATGTCTCGCCTGTTTCTTTCTTTTTTTTTTTTTTGGTGGCTGGCAGGCAGGAGGATCCAACCCCTAGTGCTGTGACATTGCGCTCTAACCGACAGAGCTAAATGGCTGGTCTTCCCACTCCATTTCTGTTGCACTTAAAACTTACCATGAGCTTTAAGAGAAACATAGTATTTTTAATTTAAATCTAATTAATATAGAAGCAGTAAGTGTAGCTAGTCAGAGGTGTTACACTCATTTTTGACATCTGGACATTTGAAGGAATCTGCAGGACAATCTTGAAAAAAGCGAGCCCTTAAAACAGCTGAGCCACCACCATGGAGCCTGGCAGTCGCATCCCACCCACAGGGACGACAACGGGTTAGGGAACAGGATCAGATCCACACACACAAACCCTGAAGAGTCATCCTAGCCGTCAAGGATCCCAGGGGAGCAGAGACCTCCACGCTGACCTGAATCAGGAAGTCAGAGACGGCCCACCCAACTAGGACAGACGGCAGACAGATGGAGCCCAGCGCCCTCTGCTACGGCGGAGCCGCACAGGCCCAACCACGGGGTCTGCTGACAAGTCCAGACGGTCTTGAGCAGGCAGAGCCACGGCATCACTGGGGCCCAGTCAGGTGTCTACACACGGCCCAACAACCACAAGCCACTCGCTCACAATGCAGTGCTGAGGGCACTCAGCCACAGAGCCAGGCACCAAGTGAGCCGCTCAAGTGTGCATGCATGGGGCTGAGGCCCAGGTGCAAACCCGAAGCACTGACGTCCAGACACCACAGCGAAGCCTTGAGGGACTTCGCCTCCCTGCACCAGGGTGCACCCCAAGCCATCCGAGGCACAAAGTAAGCCCTTTCGGGCTGAGGAGACACGGAATGGGCCCGAAAGAAGATGCTTTTCTAGGAAAGTGATCAGTGAGTCTCCCTACCTGTGCCAGGTCCACTGGGGGCACCTGGAGGGACCTCAAATGAGAAATGAAGGAGACCAAGCTAAGTCCACAGCCTGACCCAACACAGGGCCCAAGCAGGTAGTGGGCAGCAGAGGCAAGACAACGACCAGCCTGGCCACGGCCAGCCCAAGGGTCCACACACCTGAGCACAGCAGCACTGGCAGGAGCTCACACAGCCGAGGAGAAGGGACCCAGTGCCCGCAGCCCCCAACAGAAAGCACAGCCCCCCAGGGGAACTCACCAAGGACAGCACCACCCACTGTGTTAGAACAGCATTGCGAAGACGGGCCCTAACTGATACTTTAAGGGGAAAAATTAAACTTAGGGGAAGTCCCTTAATTCTGAGAAAGAGAATGATCAAAGGACTCTTGTTTTTCCTGAGCATGTAATTAGAGACCCCAGGGTGACAGATCATTCATGTGCAAAGATTTCCAGGTGCCACCTCAGAGTCTTGCTGAGCACCCAGGAAGTGGCAGCCATCACGGACAAACCCAACAGGACTGAGACCACATCTTCCAACAGGCAGCATGAAAAGCAGGAGCCACCATGCCCAGCCTGAGGCCCAGCAGGGACAGCATGAAGAAGGGTGGCCGCAGGCCTCTCCAACAAGGGGACGTTCCAGGAAAGGCCAACGGTGAGAAGCAAGATACCCGCCAGTCAGAGCAGGGCTCCAGGCCAGCTTTCTGCATGGCCAGACCAGACCCTGAAGGGATTCCAGGCCTGGACACGTCCCAGGAGGCTCCACTGCAGAGAGATCCTGGATCAGGCTTGGAAAGGCCCCATGGCCACTGCCTGGAGAGACCACAGAGCCGTGATGAGGCAGCAAGGTGCAGACCCTCACCACCACCCCCTCCCTCCCCCGCGGCCTTTGTAAATGTGCACCCTGCGCAGACCCTTCCTGCCAGCTACAGGCTCAGGGGGCAGGACGTTCTCACAGCACCGAGGCTGGCAGAGCTCACCAGGACGCCCGTCCTCAGTGACCCTGCAAGGACCTGAAAGGACACTCAGTCCAGAAGGTTCTGGAGTCCCCTGCCAGCCTCTGGGGAGGCCCAAAACAGGGAGAACAGAGACGGGAACCTGGCCCACAGGGTACATCCAAACAGCAGGCACTCACGCAGTGCCCAGGCCCCCACATCATGTATACAGCTGAGGACTTCAGCAACTATCACAGCATGAGGTGATTTTTAAATGCTACAAGCAAAGCCAGTAGCTGTGAGAAGAGACAAGACAGCTCCTGGGAAAGAGCTCCCAACATTCACACGCTCCCAGGAGGGCATCCCTCCTGTTACCCGACCTTTGCAGTGGCTTCCTGGGGACAACACAAAGACTCAACACAGAACACACACTCCTCCTTTGCCCACAAAGGAGACGGCGCTATGGTGCTGCCGCAGCAGAGCCCAAAAGTGGCCCCTGCCGCACTCATGACCATAGTAGCATCCCCCTAAACTGGGCCTTCCCACAG
Source organism: Cynocephalus volans (assembly GCF_027409185.1). Classification (NCBI taxonomy): domain Eukaryota; kingdom Metazoa; phylum Chordata; class Mammalia; order Dermoptera; family Cynocephalidae; genus Cynocephalus; species Cynocephalus volans. The sequence continues at coordinate 1,266,833 of NC_084471.1, read as the reverse complement.
CACATCCAGTGCTGCCTAAGGAGTGGGTCACCAAAAGGCCACCTGAGACAGCTACTCAACAGTGCCTGGGACCCAACTCTCTGAACAGCTCATGCCACAGGCAGTGAAAAGGCCCAGGTGGTCCACGTGTGGAGGCCAAGGCCTGTGAGTGTGACATCTGTGTAGACGCCAACCACACTCTGGGCTGCAGCCAGGCAAGAACCCCAGGCCCTGCTAAGCGGCAGCTGGCAGGGTGAGCTGGGCTCCCCATCTTCCACCCCGGCCCCCCATGCCGCCGGGATGCACCTGAGGGCGGGACATTGCATGCTCACCCTCATGGTGTGGGACGTGAGCCCTGCCCGCCCCTCGGCTCCCCTTGCTCACAGGAACGACCCGAGGGAGCGGGGTGAGCACAAGTCCCAGCCAGAGAGCAGCCCAGCCTTCGGCAGACCACCCAGTGCAGCCTGCGCAGCACCACAGGGCAGGGTGGGAGCCTGGCGTCTCTGTTGACACATTTTTACTTCAACCACTGCCAAAATGACTACATTTTTGCTTCATTTTCCAGTCTTTCAATAAAAACAGAAAACAACAAGATCCCAACCACCACCCTGCTCTTGCTGAGGCCAGCTCCACGAAGACACCTGGGATGGCCCAAGATCAGCCGAGACGCTGTACGAGGGTCCCTGCAGTGCAGGTGCCTGTGCCCCTGGGCAGGACTTCTCCACTGGTCGCAGCAAGCATTCGGCACAGGGACCAATAGAGACGGAAGTTAACACCACTCAATAATCCACCGGGGATTATCAGGAGGAAAGAAAGCAAAGAGAAGGAAAAGCAGAAGGAAAATCAGGTAGAAAACAGAGAAATAAAAACGATGCTGACAACAAAGTGAGGAGAGGCTATCCAGGGCCCAAGTTCAGACAGGGCTGTGAGCCAAGTTCCTTCAAACACCCCACCCTGCGACAGCCGTGCTGCAGACACGGCCGTCCTAACCAGAACCACTGGGGGGTCAGCATGTCCAACTACGTCGTCTGTGGTACAGCAGGTTCTCTGGCCACAGCACCTGGCTCTCCTCTGTATCCTCATGACTATCCAGAGGGAAGGCCAGAGGCCGATGAAACGTCTGCCAGCTTACTGAGGAGGGCGCTGGGGTGCGTGCGCAGCGCCCTCCCACTGCCGGGCTCCGACTTACGGAGGGGTGGGCTGGGTGGGGGCAGAGGTCTCCTCCGTGGGCTGGTGTGTGTGTTTTTGTCTAGAGGATGGCTGAACTGACGATTCCAACGTGTCCACAAGAATGTGTAAAATGCAAGGGTGCAGTGATCCCTCTGTTGCGGGATGGCCGCTTAGCAGAGCTCCAGTCCCAGTCGAGGTAAGAGAAAATAGTTAGGATCCAAAGAGTGAACTACCCAGCACATTAGCAGTTAAAGTGAGAACCTGGAAAACAGTGGAAAAGCCTTTTAGTTGGACAGAAAGGGCAGGAACAGATTAGCCTCTGCCCTGGACAGTCAAGGACCACTAAAGACACCCCACATTCGCTAACACACACCCCGCCCCGTGCACAAGGACAATCTCACAGGAGTCTCAAAAGAAGAGGCAAGTGACACACATGTTCTGGCCTGATGGTTCATTGTTGAAAATAAATGAGCAGTCACAGAAGGGGAAGCTATGAGCCAGGGCCGGCTCCAGAGCCGTGACATCCATGAGAGCAGAGTCACGACACTTTGAGCCGCTGAGAGGCCTAATGCACGCACGCCCAGCCCACAGGCATGCGACGGTGGCACAAGCAGCCCACAGGTGAGCAGTCTCAGAACAAGCCAATATGTTCTTAAGCTAACTCGGGATCTTGCAGTGCACTGGAGAACACCAGAGAACTCCCTGTAAGTTCAGAGCACACAGATGAATCTTTGGAAAAAATTAGAAGGTTCCAAATACTTCAAGTCCTCAGACTGCGAAGAACTGCAGCTTGGAGCAAGAAATCCCAGGTGTGCAGAGAGCACCAGAAGGTTCAGGCGAAGGCGAAGCCAGAATGGATGGTGGGATTGGCAACATTCAGACCACGCCCGGCCCCCGCCCTGGCCTGAGCGGACGCAGCAGCAGACGCCTCGTGCTCCTGAGGGTCTGATCTTAGCGCTACTAAGGCTCCCGGGCTGCTCAGGAGAGTGCTTAGGAATTCATCATGCATCCACTGAAATCTACTGCCATTCTGGAATAAGAAAGCAAAAACCTCCATTTCAGTCAGGATCAAAAGGTACAAACATTCTTCCAGAAACACGCCCTGCGGACCATGCTTATTACACGTCTGTAGTGAGCTGCTTTAAGACTCATTGTTACCACTGAAAACCTGTGACTACCCCACTCAAATGCAGGGAAGTGGAATGGAGGGGGACACGTTATTCTTTAAGAGGGACATTTGATGAGCAAGTCTTGGGACTGCGTGGAGCCACGGCCACCAGCTGGTAACGCCACGTCCACTGGTCAGATGAGGGCGCCTAGGGGAAGCTGCCAAGCGAGGTGCCCCAGAGCTGGGAGACTGCCTCGGACACCGGCTGTGCAGTCGGGCCCCTCTACCGACAGGTATGAAACTCTGAGGAAACAGGATGTCACCCAAGCCTCATGGTCTGTGTGAGGAGTGGATACCCAAAGCCAGAGGGCACATGTTGGCCAGGGCCTGGCACCCAGGCACCTGACCCACACTGAGCCATCGGCCCGTACCCAGAACACAGGTGTGCCGACTCACCATTCACAACCATCAGGGCTCCTCAGTGAGCTTCAAAAACAAGGTGAGAGAATCTTTCACTAACTTTGGATTAGAAAGATATCTATATCTTTTGAAACATTGAAAGACCTTCATGTTACTTAGAAACAAAAAAAGTTTTATCAAATTATTTTTAAATGCCAATTTAATATCAATCCATCAAAGTGAAAGGACAAGGGTAGGAAATTTCTGTAAAATTAATTATATGTGCAAAATTTTCTTACATGCTAAAATTAAATTGGTAAGAAAGTACTTTGACAACAAAAAAGCATGATCTATTTGCTGGCAATGGCAGGAAAAGCACTTTGTTGTAAAGACCTAGTGGAATTCGGTCTCCTTCACGCAGACGTTTCGGCCAAAAGGGAAGTGACATGAAGAATCGCCGGCCTAACGTTTCAAGCCGACCTGGTGAGGCTCCAGGACACAGGACCCAATGTCTGCGGCTCCAGGCAATAAAAGGACACCTACCGCAGCCCCACCTCTTCATTGCCGAAATGCATAAGAAACCACCCAGGCACAAGCAGGGCCAGAAGAAAACACACTTCTCCTCGTCCAGGTATAACAGACGGACAGATGACAGACAGCCAGAAACCAAGCTCTGACTCAGGACAAACACGTTACAAACACACCCGCAGGGAGCAAACACTGAAGACCTAACCCGGTACCTCCCAGAGGTGTAGCCGTCACTGGGAGGATGAACCGATGACAGTCACACCTCTCTAAGGACACAAAATTCCTGGGCCTTCCCTCCACCTGAGGGGTTAGCAGCAGAGGCTGCGAGAGCAGAGGCAGCACCCCGTATGCCCAGCACAGTAGGGACCCTGCGCACGTGCTGTGGGCGTGATGGACCTAGGGGACGGATTTAAGCTATAAATGCTTAGCAGTACATCAAAAACACTTCCAAGTGCTACTTCAGGAGGCAATAATCATTTACTGTACATGTACTGACAAAGCTGCATAAAAGTGAGAAAATGTTAAAACGTTCTTTAAACCGACCGTGCAAAGTGCTGCTCTTAGCATAAGGACCGATCCTTTTGGAGGGCCCAGGGGACAAGGTTCTTCAGGACGGGAGGACCCAGGTCCAAGCCTGGAGCCCAGGGCTTGCAGGGACTTCAGGAGACCCCACTGAGGGATGCAGGTGGAGTTCTGGCAAGTGCCAGACGTGGCCTCACAGGCACGGCGCACCCAGAAGTGCACACCACGTCCAACACCATCCACTACAAACTACGTCTCCAACTGCTCTTGATATTAAAACAATCAGAGGAAAAGGATGGATGATGGCCAAGGAAGAGCAGGACCCACGGCCCGCGGCTTCGGCAAAAGCCTCGCTGGGGCCGCTGCAGAGCCGCCGAGAGACTGCGTGGCCGCCCAAACAAGGGGGCCAACCTCAGAGCTACGATTTAGGGTTTCTGAAAGAAAACCCACATCATTCCCATCATCTTCTCTGGAAAGTAAGAGAACACTGGAAAAGCAAAAGCTCAGCACCTTAGACAGTTAGGCTAAGAGCTCCCTGCAGGAGCACGGTCGGCGCTGGCTCGCCGGCTGCCCGTGGCATTTACCTGTGTCCAGGCGCTTTCCCGGGGACTCCTCCTCCACCTCAGAGTCTCCACATGTGCTCCGCGACCTTTTCCTTGGCTGCAGAAGAGTCTCCAACCTCGGAAGGACTACAGACAAAAAGGTTTTGGTCCCTAGCTGAGGAGAAGTTGGCTGGGTTTCAGTGTTCTTGGCAGACTTTGGGGGGCTTACACTTTTCGATTTGCAGAAGAGAACAGAAGTGCGTCTGTTTACATCGCTTGAAGGCTCCGCCACTGCGGAGGCCGCCGCCGCCGGCACATCGCCACTACTGGCGAGGGTGGGCTCTGGAGGGTGTCCGCTTAGCAGTGCGCTCTGAGTGCAAGTGCTATGTAATTCATTACCAAATGTGACTCTTTTGAATGGTTTACTCTGCTCTGGGTGGAGCTCTACTGGGTTGAGGGTTGGTGGTTCTGAGTTAGTCTCCGAGTCTGAAGGAAGAGGTAAAGCATCTGATGGTTCAAGTTTAGGGGGAGATTTATCTCCTGAAAAAATTATAAATAAAGTGATTTTTGAAAACTGAAGGTTATAAAGTCTATTATAAAATTTACTATAAATGTGAAGTCCACCAAAATACTAATTCAATTAAGGAAACAAAGCATTACACAGAACTGTCTGCTAAGCAGTGAGGGCCCGGGGCCTCGGTCGTACCACGTGCTTCCCTATCGCCAAAGCCTGGGGGCCTGGTGCCCTACATCCCGGGCCCAGGTGCACAGAGTTACTTTCTAAAAAAAACGGTGAAAGATTATTTCACATATGCTACTATAATACTAAATACACCATTCAAGTTCACGACAATTTCTACAATCAACAATTCACTTACCTTGAGGAGGAAAAGACATTTCACATAACTAAGGGGACCTTAAACTGGCATTCCAGAGTTCTATACTGGCCCAAGGTTAGCAAACAGAAGGAAACACATATTAAACCTGATTTCTGACCAGCATTTTCTAAGCTGATGCCAAAAAACAGGGAGTGGTGGGTGGCTGTGAATGATTCTCAAGAAAACAAGGGAAAAAATTCCCCACCCCTCGAGCACACAGAAGTCTGTGCCATATTCCCAAATGGTGTCCTGGAAGCTTTATTTTTAATCTGACTTTAAAAATAAAAACAGTCTTTGGAAGAAAACTCTTTTAACCTCTTAAATAAGGTTTTTAAAAATTACCAACACAAAAACGAGTAGTTTGAAAATGACATGGTTCCGCTCTGGAAGGATGATCTGTTGGCACAAGGTGACTCGTGCTGGGCTAAACCACAGGGTTTCCCCAGCAGGACTGATTTTGGCTACCGGCTGTGTGGCACAAAACCAGGGGCAACAATGTAATTGATCCTAAAAGTATATATCATCACTAGGTGTAGTTTTTATTTTATGAAACTGCAAACTTCCCAAAAACCATTTGAAATATGTATGGTTAACATTTTAAGTCCAAAAAGCCATTTTGATAACAAAAAGCTGCTCAACTCAGAAGATTCACCTATGTCTCTGAACCATTCAATTAACTCAGAACAAATACTTTGAGAACAGTTCCAAAAAAGTTCTCCCTCACTTTAAAGAGCAGCAAAGGAAGGTGGGACCTGCCCCTCAAAGCTTGTGAAAGCAAGTTAGAGTCATTCAAACACCACAGAGCAAGGTGTTTCTTTAACTAAAAGGCTTTTTTTAGAAAAGGCCTTTTATAAAAAAGTTTTAGATAGGAAACACAAGCCTATCTAGTGCATAAAACTGATGTCACAAGGGAAAATTACCTGGATCTGGAGATCATAACGTCCATAAAGTGGAAATACTGAATCCTGAATCACACTGACAGACATCAGCAACAAAATCCCTCCCGCCCACTCTGTCTAAAGTCACTAACAGACTTAAGAAAATAATATTTACAAGCCACAAGGGACTGGATGAGAATTAAAGACTGCGCGCAAAAGCTTTCTGCTGGTAAATGCAACCCTCTGCTACACCTCACAACCACACAGGCCACCTTCCTCCCGCAGCCTCTGCGGCTGCAGCGTCTGGGGCACAGGCCTGCGGTGTGTGCGCCACCTGCTCTCGTGTAGCGACACTCCTTTCTACTTCCCGCCTTCCTCTCCTCCCCTGGCCACTCCCTCAGGCCCTTACATCAGGTCCTGACCACGACACTGAAACTGCTCGCTATAATCCCTACAGCCTCTCTAGGGCGAAGGCCTGCAGTCACCCCGTCTTAGTCCTGGTGGACGCAGCAGCACTGTGCCAGCACAGATGGAGCCTGAGGAGCCTCCTCCCGGTCTGGGGCTCCAGCCACTGCCGACTGAGGCCCTCCCCTCTCTCCAGTCCACCCTCACCATGGCTGTCTGAGAAGCACTTCAAACTGCCCCCCATGTCTCACTCAACCCTCAGAGCAACCCACTCCTTCCTGGACAGCAGCCCCACAAGGTGAACACACCCCTGCCCCTGCACACAAGGCATCCCTCCACCACAATCGCCATTCTCCCCCCACACCCCCTGCACTCTCAGACCTGCTCTGCGTGCCCACCCCAGCTCCGCAGTCAGCTCCGTGAGCAGGCCCAGAGAGGCCCCAGCTGCCACACAGTACACAGGATGAGCTCCTGCAGCCTTTACCAGGTGGACAAGGGAGGGGAGAGGTCAAGCAGAGGCTGCTCAGACATCCAAGTGCAAACCCACCTCCACCAGCCATTGGACCCACACAGGCCACTGAGCCTATCTATGCCTCAGTTTCCTTATCTGTAGAATGAGAAAACAGCAGCACCTGTGCCTCACAGGGGTGAGGAGTGAACTCATGGCTGCCCACCCAAGCAGTATCATCCCAGTCGGCCACACCCCCAGTGCTGCCTGGTGCCCCCCACAGAGCAGGCCCAATTAGGTCCCTTGAGTGGAAATCTTACTATAAGTTAATATACAAAAGTATGAAAATTATTTTAAAAAGCTCATTGGCTGATAACAATTACATGTTGTTATTTAACTGCATGTGAGAAATGCTCAATTAACTTCTAGAATAAAATCTACATGACCCAAATGTTAAGAGTCTCAAGCTTTGTAAATATAAAGCAATATCCTAAAATTCCACTCACTGGAACTTACCACATACACAAAATAGCAAAATGATTCACATAAATAGGTTTCACATGAGATGTCTAATCTAAACTAGCCACTCTACGAAACATAAAAGATCCAGTTAAATTTGCAATAAAAGTTCTACAATATTTTACTCACCCGGCCATCAACTATCCCAATCAAATGCTCCCACAATCAAAGCCACAAAAAGCTCTGAAAAGTCACAATATATGTATGGGGAAATTTTTCACCTATGAATGGCAGCTACACCAACACTGCCTTGTGCCCGCCTCCTCTCCCACCCTGTGAGCAATGCTCCGTGCACTGTTCCCCCACTCCAGCATGGCGTGCACACAGCAGGAGGACCCTGGTGCTAGGTACACAGCGGGTCTCTGACGCTGCACTGAAGTGGGCCCTCTGGACATGCTGCAGACTTCTCCTCCCAAAGCCACCTGCCTTCATTATTCTGCACCCATCTAGTCACCGGGAACCAAACTGAGCATGAAGGTGAAGACCGACACCTCAAAGCCACAAACCTGCCCCCGAAGGCTCAGCAAGAGGCCCTCGGCAGTCTGTATTACCACGTTCCACCTGGAATGCAGCCCCCACCAGCTTACGCTCAGTACTATGAAGCCAACATGGAAAGGGCTACCTGACAAAAACAGCCCAGGCCCACGTCAACAGAGCCAGTGGGAGGACGTGCAGAGGTGCCGGGCCATTGACAACCCGCACCAGCTCAGGAGGTGCCTCCCTCCTCCAGACATTAGTTATCCCTGTCTAGCTTTTCTCAAATAGAAACAATATATCTTACATGATTACTGTTAAATTACCATGTAAGTGAAACTATGTATTTGATATTAAGGAATTATTACCTTTTTAGGTGTGTTAATACTGCGGTTATATTTAAGAAAAACACAGAAACCAAAGTATTCTTTAAATGTCTGATTCTTGGTTTTCGTCCCATGTAAGGATCACGAACCCACACTTCTGTGCTAACACACAAAGCGTTTCTGCTGTCTTCACCAGCATCATGTCATCTCCCTGTCCCGCAGCTGCGCTTCTGGGGCCTCCACTCTCTCCTGCCAGGGGGACACACCCACAACCCCCTGCTTCCCCTCAGATGGACTTTCAGGCTATTTTTTCTCTATCCAGCTTTCCCATCAGCTAGAAGGAAAATGGCCTTCAAATGAATTTAGTCATTTTAAACAACAGGATTAACAATCCAGAGGCAACAGCAGGAACCCTCATCTCAGACTTCACAGTGGGTGTCCTTTCTTTAAAGTGACCCCAGAGCTATGAAGCAACAGGCAGTATCTTCCAAGGAGACCTGCTCAATCCTGCTAAGCGTGAGGGGCCTGAGGAACCACCCTCGCTGAGGGAGGCCCCGCGGCTGACGGCGGGGTGTCCACAGCCCTGTGAGGCTGCTGCCGGTGGAGGAAGGCTCTGATGAAAGAACTGAGAAGGCAGCTTTCTGCTCCGCGGTGAAGAGGCCAGGACTGTCTAAGAAATGAGACTCACAAAGATGAGCCCCTGTGACGATGGTGAACTGGCCTGCTGACAGAGCTCTTCCCACCTCACTCTTTTCAGGTTGGCTCAAGGAGAACCCATGGATCCAACGACCATTCGTGGCAAGGACAGCCCTGTGACAGGCTGAATGAAAGCTAAGACCACGGGAACCAGGCCATGGTGCCATCCTGGACCCACTGAGGCACATAAGGGAGGTAGCCCAGGGTCCCAGGTAGGTCTGGCCGTCAAAGATTCCTATGAGCAGATGCTCCTCAGAAAAAGATGCACAAGGCCTCGCAAAGGCAGAGGAAAACGTTATGTGCTGATGATAAAAAGGCTCCTTAGAGAACAGAAAGTAAACGTGTGTTCACACTCAAGAATAAAGCCTCTGGGCCGACCCCATGGCGCACTCGGGAGGGTGCGGTGCTGGGAGCGCAGCAGTGCTTCCGCCGCGGGTTCGGATCCTATATAAGGATGGTCGGTGCGCTCACTGGCTGAGCTCGGTGCGGCCGGTCACAAAAAGACAAAAAAAAAAAAAAAAAAGAATAAAGCCTCCATTCTGTGGACCTACTACATTCTTATCACCAAAAAGAGAAGTTCCAGAGTCTGGACGTTACGCTATGGGGTAACCTAAATAAAGGAATCATAAAACTGAAACAGAAAGAGGTATAAAATGAGTGAGGGAAAGGAGGCATAAAAACTTCTTAGTGGGACGCACAGGAGGTGATTTTCTGAGAGAAAAGAACTCGGTGGCACTAGTTCTAGTTTCTGCTGGTTGCGTAAAGCGACAACACAATGAAGAGGACAGCCACACACGGAAAGCTGCGAGGAATGCGGAGGGATTAGGAGGCTGTCATCGCTGACCGCAATCTACAGGGCGGGCTGAACCTACACGAAAACTCTGAGCGGCACACAGTGAGGAACGACGAGGGCTGCACTTAGGGACCCCGATGTCCACAACAGATGAGAGTCTTTGTAGAGCGATCATGTGTGCGTGCTGTTTGAATATTCTTGCTATTCTTATCTGGATATGCAGGAAAGCTCAAGAGGATTATAAACCAAACCACGAACAGTTGTGGCAGCAATGGGTCTTACTCTGCTTTCAGTTTCATATAACTGAAACGTGTTGACTTTAATTAGAAAAGGAGAGGGCAAAGAGCGTAAGGCTGACTTTCTACCAACTTTTCCATGCTCAATTTAGTTCTAAATTTTCACATGAAGTTCCCTTTCACCAAACATAGGACGTGCCCCTCTGACTACCTCCCTGCTCCCCACCCTAGACGGATACAAGCATTACTCCTCGTAAATTACCCTCTCGCTACCTCTGATTTTCACATTACTCATTTTCACTAGTCTGCCTGTTGGATGGATGGGTTTAATCTCCTATAGCTGTTTCCTACACATAAAAACATCCTTGCTGTCTAGCTCTTTCCCCAGACATTCTTCTGCTGCTCAGACAAGCCGTCGTCTGCTTAGCACTGCAGTCTGCAGGGCTGAGGCCCGCATAGCAAGCCAGGGTTCGCCTCTGTCACCAGGCACCTAAAGAACATTCCCACCCTTTACAACATTGTGGGGAGCATTTAAGAGAGAAGGGTTTTTTAAACAGTACTTTCAAAAAGCTGCATCTGACAATCTAGTGCATAATTAAATGGCTCTCCCTCAACTTACAAAACACAAGAAAAGTATTTCTCACTCTTGTCACATAAGCCAGCCAGTTCTACTCTTCAACACAGTGTAAGATTTAAACCACTCTTTTTAAATAGGTTTTCAGGCCCAACTTGAGGAAGAATACCTTATTCTGTGGCCTAAACTTTGTAAACTATTTTACTGCCAAACTACAACACAAACGGCACAAACCATAATGTCTTTTTAAAAGGAAACAAAAACCCAGTGGCAGTATCAAGTGGCAGGGCTTTGTGTGACTGCTGAGCATCTCTATGGCTGACCCTGAGACCCGTGCCTAAGCCTTGCCCTGAAAAGCGGGCCGACGGCGAGAGCCCTCGCGCACAGTGAGCTCACCTTCGTCCCCCGTCTCCAGCCCCAGCGGAGCAGCGTCCTCTTCAAAGCTTCCAGTACCTGAGCCCGCTGCTGGGGGCTGGCTGTGCTGCTGGCTGAGCTTGTTTCGAAGGAGAGCGATTTCCCTTTTCAGCAGTTTTGCTCGTTTACTCCGCGAGCCACTGGACTTCATGGAGCAGGTGAGGTCGAGCTTGTCCAGCAGCTCCCGCAGCTGCTCCTCCAGGCCCAGGTGGGCTCTGCTGGCCGGGTCCAGCAACCTGTCCACTGAACCAAAACACACACACCATTAGTCTCACGTCCCTGTGCACCTCCTGAGAACACTTCACTGGTCCCAACCATTTTTTAAACCACCTGGCCCCGGGTGTGGCTGTCTAGCACTGAGGCACAGACACCCCCCCCCACCCACGCACTCTACAGCCACAAAGGTGCTACTGCTACGGGGAAGCACCAGGATGCTCCTGAAGGAGAATTTCTACTCCCACAGCTGACCGACAGCGGGGACAGTGCAGGAGCAGCATCCAGATGACACCTGCAACAACCCCTCCTGGAACACGACCCTCCTGTGAGGACAGCCTAACTGTCCGAGTGAGTGTGCAAGACAAAGACCAGGGGACAGGTGCGCACACCCCACCGACCAGGCAACACTCAGCATGGACCTGCACTGATGACTTGCAAATGTGCTAACTTAGGGCTGGTTGCACACTGTGAATCTCATCTTAGCTGTAGTCTTCAGATGTAGATTGTTGTGTGGCTTTATTAAAACTGGGCTGCAAAATTCACAGATGATTCTGAATTTCAGGCATTTTTACTGAAGTCCCTAGCAATTTCAATAGAGCACTAAAATTTATAAAGCACAAATTACCTTCAATTAGTGAGAGATGGCCGAGAAAAGACAGCTCTTTAGAACTATCCGAACATAAAACCAGGAGCAAGAGAAAGGCGGAGAGAAGACAAAAAATAAAGCAAGACTGTCCTGAAACAAATGAATTCACCTTCCTCCAAACATTTCATCGAAAGCATCTATCTCACTTATGAAATGGATAAGGCACCGGCATAAGGAAATAAAAACCCCTAAAACAGAAGGGCCCATGACTTGTATCCATGTCACCACTTCTAACAAAACATCATAGGTGACGCCTCAAAAATGTTCATATCAACAAAAATGCCATGCGAAAGCCCAAAGAAAAAAGCCTTGCCACATCTGTCTTTTTTAAACGGAGGACGAACAGCTTCTCCGCCTGTGACATCTGTGCCAGGACAGAGGTCTCGGGGACAAGGGCAGAGGAGTGGCATTGGGTGTGCTCGGGGCTGGCCACAGAACAGCAGGTGCACCCATAGCGAGCAACACTGTGGTCCACTGGCTCACCTGCTCCCCACCAAATACTGAGGTCGAAATAAATTAGAACCTTCACCTTTAATTTTCTCCTTAACAAAAAACCTGGGTGTAGAAATTTATTTAACAGCCTGCATGGCCACTTTCTGAAAGCCCCCAAGCCCTTTCCATTCACAGAGGTCACATGGTGGCAGGGACACAAGAGGTAGGTGTTGGAGGACCACAGAGACCAGGGGAAACAGGCCTTAGGGGGAGGCTACTGTCCAGGCTGCTCAGGAGAAACAGAACCAGGTGTGATGGAGGCCTTTCCATTTCTAAGAGCTGGAAGGCGATGCCACCCTCGGAGCCAGGCACTGGCGTGGTGGGCCTCTGAGGGGTCCAAGTCAGACAGGGCAGGCTTGGGGAGGGGCTCCTTCCCGTGCTCCACAGAGGCTGGGGAAAAACATTCTAGGAAAGGGAAGAGCACGGGAAGGCCTGAGGCTCACTCTAGACAGTGGCTCTCAGCCCCAGCTGTACTCGGCTCCCCTGGGCATCTTTCAGAAGAGGGTGGCTCTGATTTAGCTGGCCGGGGAGCAAAGTTAGGAATGAAAGCGCCACCCAAATTTGCTGAGAGCTGTCAGCACTGGGTACTGAGCTTGCACTCATTTATATTTCCAACTTTCTACAAAATGCGTTACTCTTAAAACTGGACAAAAAACATAAATATATTCCCACTCTTTAAAAAAGAACACAACCTATCCTGCTCACCCTAGCAGATGCCTGAGCATTGGAAGGAGACAGTCCCTCTGTGCTGGGCACGGATGGTAGCAGTACAGAGCTCCAGGAAGAAGCAGGGAGCTCTGCGCTGCCGGGATGCTGCACGAGGGAGGGAAGAGCAGGCGAGAGTCGGGAGACACAGTGGCTCACTGGCCACACCCCATGACCAGCGGGACACGGGGGGGGAGGGAGAAGCCAGGCTGCACCACACTCAGAAGGAGTCTTACACTGGCCAACAATTTACCAGGAGAGAGGGGAGGCCAAGACCTCTGAATAAATGAATCGGACACCCAGCAACTGCTACTAACAATTTTAAGTTCCAGAAAACCATGCTTTGAGATGCTCCACCAACACATCTGGACAGGTCACACCACACAACGGATGATGACAGGGCAGGGTGCAGCAAGGGGCATGCCAGGCTCCCAAGGATGGGTGAGACGTGTGAAGAGGGCGGGCGTGTGTGGGGTGGGCACGTGGGGGCAGGCCCAGGCTGCAGCCCATGAGGGCAGTGGCACACTGCTCCTGAGGCCCTTTCTGCACCACGTACAAACCACAAAGTTGAAGGGTCAGAAGCTAATAAGCCAATGAGAGTTTCAGTGCTGAACTCTGAAACAGTTGCCAACAGCCTGCCTCTAGCTGCAGGACATCCGCAGAAGTGAACAAGGTCCACTCTGGGTGCAAATCCCAACTATACCGCTTCCTCAATCTGTGTCCTCTGGGCCTGGGCAGCCTCATAGAGAGGCACTGGCCACGTGTGTCTCTCCAGTGGGCCCCGAAATGTGGCTGGTCCACAGGGAAATGTGTTGAGAGCATGAAATACAAGAAAGAAACACACAAGAGCCCTACAAAGGCAGAGGAAAACACCAGGTAGCAGAGAGAATAAAAAACAATACATACCCCCTTACTAATTTTTATGCTGATCAAATGTTGAAATCTTCATACTTCAAATATATTAAGTTAAATAAAATATATTATTAAAATAAATTTCACCTATTTCTTTTGAGTTTTTTTAATAAGACCACCGGGAAATTTAAAATTATGTGTGTGGTTCATGTTCTATCTCTCCTGGACTGTGCTGACATCCCAGAACAGGAAAAGAGTCTGGTGGGAAGAGCATTCCCTCGTCTCTTCCTCAGCACGGTTCTTACCTTCTTCCCAGGAGAAAGGCCGCCGAGGGGTCACCATGGGCCGCTCGGGCAAGTGCATCCCCGAGGCCTCTTCCAAGCCGATGCTGTCCACCTCACGCCGGGCCTGCCTCAGAACAACACCACCCTGATCGCGCAGCCTCACTGCGGCTCTATAAAACACGGTGTCCTTGGCATTGTACTTCATGCAGTTATCTACAATGAGATCAAAATCCTCCTCAAACTCATGGAGGTTTTTATACCCTTGAGCTTCTAACCGTTTCCTCATTGTGGCAAAGTCCATGGGATGTTTAATGTGATCCAAATAATCTGGTACCTAATTTTAGGGAGGAAAAATAATCATTTACAAACTAAAAAAGATTCTTAATTTTTCTATACTTATTATTCCAATATACAACCAATAAACCTGTCATACTTAACAGATGCATACACACGCACGCACGCACGCGCACACACACACACACACACACAAAAAGACTATTTTCACATAGCTAACCAGTGGCAGCCCTGAGGCCAACCAGGTATATAAACTCAAATCCTTGCAGGGACCTGCAGACTCCAGTTCCTTTAAATAAGAGCATGTTCACAAGTACGATGGTCAGGCAGACACCACCAGTTGCTGAGGGCTCTGTGCGGACTCTGGCATGTACTTTCAGTATTTTACAGTGAAATGTAACAATTTGTAATAAAAAATAACTAAACAAAAATGGGGACTAAGAATATAAGTAAATGGACTCTACCTAGTTCATTTGCTACTCAGGCAGCAGCGCAATCCAGTCACACCAGGATTAGAAGACAAGCAGCGCCAGTACCCACCTCCTTCAGACTCACAGGCTGGGCGAATATCTTTGCAGGGTCCTTCTCCTGCAACTGGTCCAGGACTGAGCGCAGCAGCACCGTCAGCGGGGTCAGCCGCAGTTCCATGGCGATCTGCTCCACCTTCACCTAGAGACAACAGCACCGAGCTTTAGCCCTAGGGAGCCAAACAAGCGTGCCCCCAACTCGCCAAGCTCAGTTCCAGTACATCCCACAGCCACACAGAAGTGTGTGCTTCAAACCCTATCGCAAAGCCTCCCCACGCGGGGCCCACACACCCTGTGCCCAGCTGCCACCCTGCCCAAGAGGCAGCCCCTCCTCCTGGCCCTCAAGCATCCTCCAGGCAGAGGCCAAGGCCGCCCTCCATAAATGCCCTGCAATCCAGGGAAGACAATTGCCTGGCCCAGCTTCAGTGAGGTGCTAACGTGGGGCCAACAGGGCTGGACGTGCTGGGGGATGGGGACAACAGCACAGAGGGTGGACAGGGCAGCTGGGCAGGTACCGCGGGTGCATGAGGGCAGCCGAGCCCTCTGAGAGCCGCTCCAGGGCGTTTCCAACCACAGGGCATTTCCCGTGAGGCCAACAGGGGTCCTCGATGCCCCCAGGGTGCTCAAGGGACCATCCTGCGGTGGGGGCAGCTGTGAAGCCCTGAGCCACACCTGCTCACGCTTGAGCTTCTCGCGCTTGCGCAGCAGCTCTATCAGCAGGCGGGCGCGCTCCAGGTCATGCCGCAGCCGCTGCCAGTACTTGAGCTTCTCCTTGGCGGCCTTCACTTCCTCGTCATTTTCTCTCTGAGAAAGAGAATTCAAAGCTTCCGTTAGTCATACAAGAGGTTGTGCCTGCAAAGGGCCCAGACACTGACACAGGCGAGAGACCCCGTAAGTCTGTGCACATTGAAGCCATCAGCAACACGGGGTCCTGCAGGCCTGTCCTGGCCAGGACATGGGACCAACCCTCACTGGACCCCCCATGACAACGCCGTGACGGAGGGACAAAGGGCCAACCGATACGGGAGCCAATACCAGTGCACGGCCTCCACCCTCCGGAGCACGAAGAGGTCTCCACAAGCAGGAGGGAGCGGGGCCTTCACAGGACCCAGAAAGGCTCCCAAAGGGCACTGGCCTAGCAGGAGGAACAGGAGTCAGTGGTCACCCAGGTACAGCGGGGCCTGTGTTGACCTCCAGGAGGGCTGGGCACGGAGGCAGCAGCCAGGAAGAAACCAGGTGCATAGATACATCAGGCTGAGACCATTCTGGCTCATGACAGGGTGCAGGGGGTTTCGGGGGCTCAGCGTGTTGGTCCCGCCATAGCCTCACTGCTGGCACCTAAGACCAGGTACACTCTCAAGCACCGACCAGCAGCACCTACTCCCAATGGAGCAAGACGGTGTGCCAGAGAGTACCTGCCACTAGCCTCACCAAGACCAGCCCTTTTCCACCCCAGAGAGATCAAAATAAGAACGCAGGACTGCAACAACTATGACAAGGAAGGTGGTGGGAGAGCAGGCTGAGGCTAAAGCAGGAGGACCCAGGACCCTCAGCCCTGTCCCTGCCTTGTCCCCACAGACCTGCCCACATAGCGCACCGCGGCACTGCCCACAGCTCTCTGAGCAGGACAAGGCACCACGGCCCACCTATGCTATCCCCAAAGTCGTCACAGAAACCTTTGCAGAAGGCATCCTCAAACCGAGTGCATAGAAGAGTCACACCAGAAGAAACAGGAGAGCCACATGCCACATAATGGGGGAGACACGCCCACGGCAACCTCACGGAAGCCTCAACAGGATGGCCAAAGGCCTCCTCAGCACAGGGTCAGCATTTTGGCCAATCCGCAGGAAATTTCAACCAAAGGCATTCCTGCATGACCAGTCACCACCAAGTCCTCGGCACTTCCTGCATCTCATCCAGGCAGACCCCAGCCCACTCTGCCCCCCATGTTCCTGAGCATCCGCCAGGCCTCACACTCACACTGCCCCAAGGTCAACCCAGGCCAGGACCTCTGGTCCACAAACATGTCCACAGCAGTCACCACCCAAAGCTAATGCCCACCCCTGGCTAAAGGCCCCTCCCTCTGCCCAGTGGAGAAGGGACAGGGCAGGGACACCACTTGCCACCTGCACAACCACCGCAGTGGGACACCCTGACCCTGTCTCATTAAGGGAGGAAGTGAGTGCCATCCTTCCGCACGGCCGAAGGACAACCTCCCCGAGACACACATGGCCTCATGACAGCTGCTGCCATCAGCTTCTGGAACATACTCCATGCTTGTGAACCCTCCACTCCCTCTCTCTGGACTGCTCTGTCCCTCAACTGCCCCACGACCACCACCACCAAGCTACAGCACTGAGATTCGATCCTTAGGAAAATCCCATCAGCCATACCACCTGGCACTGTCCATGGCCTATGTTGCAGGTGCACGTTCTAAAGGACTTAGGTCTGAAGGCAGAGAGGCTGCAAGGAAGCTTCACTGTCCACACAAAGAGCAGAGAAGGCACAAGAGGGGCCGAGAGGGACGGCACGAGCTCACGGAGGGCCCGGGAGGAGCCATGTCCTGCAGGCACCTCCCACCTCCACTGTGAGGTGGCTCCAGCAGCCGCCACGGAACAAATGGCTGCGTTTACCTTAATGTTACTGAAAATGCTCAGTCATTAAACCAAGGTTAACAATAATACCTACATAAACAAAGCCAGTAAATACGCATAAAGGTGGATTTAGAAATCCAAATTCCCCAAGAGCGTCTCAAAATCATCTTGTCCATTAGTCTGAAATAAGACACTTATGGAAACAAGACCCAAAAGGATGTTTGGCCTGGTGATTCGAACCAAGAAACCTCGTAATTCCCAACAAGCTCTCTACTGAATATTTGCTGGTGAGTAAAACATGTTGGCTTGCCTGCTGACCTGGTTTTAATGAAAACATGTCCGGCAGCAACCAGGGCGTTGCCCAGCAGAGTGGGGACAGCAGCCCCTGCAAACAATGGCTTCCCAATTGAGGGGCCTGTGACACGCGCAGCCTCGTCTACACCAAAGTTCCCGAGTTTCCTCACTCTGCTCTGAAGTGGTCTTTATTTCCTACGTAACAATCAGTCCAGGAAGACTCCATGAAGTAGGGTAGAAGTGAAGTTACTTATAGCCAGAAGAAACACCATGCCCCGCAGCGTTTCAGTTCCAAACACACACTGCAGGGGATTCCATGCAGGGGGATGGGCAGAGACGACCAGAATCCCCCTCCCAGTAAGGACTGGCTCCCTCTGATTAAAATCACCCGTGCTGCGAGACAGGCCAGTCCAGTGATGAGGCACTGGCTAGCTCCACAGGGTAGAGGCTCCTGACACATCCACTCAAGTCCTGGGCCACAACCAAGGGCCTAAGACCCCAAGGGCAGAGGTTCTAGCCCTGCCAGCTGCTGGCCTCCTGTGCCACCAGCAAGAGGGGGCAGAGGCCTCATGTGTGGGCAATACCACCCAACAATGCTCTGAGGACAGACACGATAAAAGCTGGTGGACGTGCTCACAGAGAGCAGGAGAGGAAGGGGGCAGGGGGCAGGATTAACAAAGAGGCAGTCGGTCAGGCCTGCAAACACCGCCGAGCGTGCACTGATGACAAACTACCACTCAACCTAAATCTAAGCAGTCACCTCGAGCTCCTCCTCCCCCGGTGCACACCCGCAGCTCCTACCCACTGCACATGCCAGTACAAAGGCCCCCGGAAAGGTACCTCCTTTCCACCAGGCCAGTACCTGCAGGGACCCTGAACACATAGCCAGGGCAGACCACTGAGAAGGCGGCCATCCTTGACCCTGCTGCGGCACCGGAGAGCCTCTCCTGAGGCACCTGCCTGCCCCACAGGAGGGTCAGGGGCAGGAGAGAAGGAATACAGGTGCATCAAGTCACAGCATCAGGTACTTCTCAAGCTTCAAATCGTTAAACCACACCCAGCCTTAACCATGCCACGTGCAACCTTACATTTTAGACATGCCCCAGAAAAACCAACCCTCACTGGCACAACGTGGCACCACAGTCTGAGTGGGGCCCTTCAGCTCTACCCCCGCCCTGCTCATGACAACAGGAGCAGCAGGCACTGTGGGCACCACCGGCTCTCACACTCCCACACCAGCCCCATGGCTCTGAGCGGGCGGACCTCCAAGCACAGAGTGAGCCTTCTCCAGCCATTTCTGCAAGCCCAAGTCTCTCCCTCCGGACTCCCCTGTCTACCCAGCGGCAGAGCTCGAGGCTCTCAGCAGCAACTGTTTTCAGTGTTATGGGCTCAAATCAACGCAGCTCCTTTGACTCCTTCCCAAACATCTTTACAGAGCCCTGGTCCTCTGCCAGGACAGCTAGCCCCTCCCTTCTAGTTGTCCCGTGGTCAACGCTCTCCTCATTACAAACTGATTTTGTGTGTGACGTGACATGACGTGAAAACCACCATGCTCCTGGTGGCTCTTAGGGCGATGGTGGAGAGGCGGCCACAGAGGGAGGCCCCGGGCCAGGGCCTGCTCAGTGTTTGCAGGCATGACCCTCTGCCCCCCTCCGCCTTGCTCCATCCAGCCCTGCGCCCTTTGTTCCCGAGCTCCTATGCGGGCTAAGGGTGATGTGCCTCCTACCCCCAGCCCGCACAGCCACGTCAGCATTTTGTTTTACATGGAATCTGTTGACTCTGTTCCTTTGTGGTTCACCCCATGACTTATGCGGAGAGTCCCTTCCAGCCCCAGACAAGATCCAAGGTCGTCTGAATTCTCAACTTCCTTGCATCCAAACACTCCTTCCCATCTCTTCACCATCACTGGGGTGAATTCTACAGCCTCAATCCTGCCAGCACCCCAATCTTCCCACTTCACTCCGCTGCTCATAACTCCACGTCTCCCAGAGGCCTGCAGCTGTGTGGGGAGTCCCCACAGGGCTGTGGTATGAGAAGAACAGACGTGGAGCAATGTTTCTCAGCACAACGGAATGAAAAACATGGTTGACTCCTTCGACAAACAGAAAATACTTTCTTAAGCCACTACTCTGTGCCAGGCACTTCAAAATAAAGCCTGGCAATTTAAGGGTTCTTGCTCAGTAAAGGACCGACTTACAAACCTGAGCAGCCTCCTCGTAGTCACAATCCCCCTGAGCAGATGCGTCTGGGTCGGCCCCGTGGAGGCAGCAGAGGGGAGCAGCCTTGGGGAGGGCTCACAGAAGCCCCTTCTCCAAGGCCAGCACAGCCTGTGGTGATGACAAGGTCCCACCCAAAGCCCCTATCAGAGAACTAAGGACTCCACCACCAAAACCAGACTCATAAATCAGTAACCTCCTGGAAGCAGAAAGCACTCCAAGGAGCCAGTCCCAGGCTCAGAGCAGCCTCCATAACTACCATGGAGCACACCAGAGCAGCGCCGCATGGTAGAACTGGGCCATCTTCGCAGGGGACGAGAACAGCCGCAGAGCGCTTGAGAAAACACAGGTGCCGTGGCCCACAGCAACCCGTCTACAAACTCTACAGACCCAAGCTTCTATCGGCCGGGGACCAGCACTGTGCAGAGTATGGCCACCCTATCTCACACCCGGGACTGCAGTGGAAAGGACAGCAAAGGGTTTCTACGAGACTGCGCTCTGCCGCACCTCCCAACCCCAGCCCGAGGCAGCAGCAACTGTGGACGCACCCTTCCCAAAGGACCGGCCACATCTGTGGAGCGATGCACTGATGAACTATTTTTGTTTACTCTCGTGACATCTGACAGCAGCCAATTCTTTCATTTCTAAGCCCTGCTTTCAAAACTGTTTTACAGTATCAGATGGTTCTATAAACCCAAATTAACTGCTAAGACCTAAGAGTTTGTTTGGGTTTGTGCTTTTGTAAAAGAAGACTCCCGCTCCCTCTCTCAGCTCTCTGGACCCCTCCCCATGTCCTGTGGTCAACACTAAACCAGCCTTCAGAGCAAGGCCCTTCACATACATCACTCCTTCCACAATGTCTCCAAAACTCAAACTCCAGGCCCAGCTCACAGAGCCCAGCTGTTGGGCCCAGGCTCTCATCAGCCTCCCCTCTTCTGTCTCCAACAGGATGCCTGTGTGGTCACAGACTCACAACTTCCCTGGCACCCCTGGTCCCCAAGCTGGCAAAGCACCAGGCACAGGGCAGTCACCCCACTGGGCGGTGCAGATGGACGAGTCACCTGCACAACCACAGGCTGACAGCCCAGGGTACTCGTACCTCCTCATGTGTTCCTCGGGCTGGACAAGCCGGGCCTGAGGATAAAGAGCACAGGGCCCAGCCTGACCCAGGCACCCTGTCCTGGAGGTGGTGTGTCTGGTCAGTGTCAGTGAGCGGTCGCGGAGGGTGCGGGCCACATACCTGCTGTGTGTTTCTCTGGGACTGCAGGCTGGACTGGAGCCGCCGCAGCAGGGGAGCACCGTTCCTAGACAGCCTCTTGAGTAGCCAGTAGCTGTGAGCTCGCTCCACGAACTGCTTCTTCCGCTGAATGGCCACCTGATTCGCAATCCTATTTAATCTAAAACACAGAAAACTCAGAGTTTAGCGGTAACGCAGTGTATCAGGATACTCTCGTCGTGGAGACTAAAATGACAGTGCCACTTCTAATAAACCCACACACATCCACACTCTGCGTCCCTCCCTGAGCATAACACACACAATTCCTACCACCCCTGGTATTGCTGAAACAGAGTTCCTGATCTACCTACTTGAATATTTCATCCACTTTTGATTTGCTGAAATATTTATCAGATTAGACATCTAAAAGAAAATACTCTGAGAAAAGCTTTAAACGTTAGAGTTCTTTATGTGCTTTCCGTCTACACACAGGTGGACCTCGACCAATGTCTACTGAGAGCCCCATCAGCTCCAACAGAAGTGAGACCAGGTCACGCTCAGGAGAAATGGAGAACAAGGGCACTAGCCCCACTCTGTCACCTCAAGCAGGAAGAGATGTGAAAATTCAGGGCAACAGCAGCAGTGGCAGGACTGCACCCACAGAGCAGTCACAGTTCTTGCAGCAGTCATCCTCATGTCTCCACAAAAACATCACCCTTTTAAGGACTTTAAAATGCAAAGTGATTTTAAAATCACTTGCATGAGGAAAAAAGATGATAATTTTAAAACCCTTAAAGACTAGCCAGAAAGTTTTCATGTCCCTGTTATTACCCTTCCTGCTGAGACAAAAAATAATTCATCAATTTGTCTCACAAAGTCACTAAAAAAATAATCTAAATTTAATCATAAGCCAAAACTTAACAAAAATATAAAATGCAACAAGGAGACATTCCTCATTGTGCTCCAAACATCAAAATTTCAGGATAGAAATTAAGGAATTTTAAGATCAAATTTTTAAAAGAATGCAAATCAAAAGTTTTACGGAATAATCCACAAACAGAAATGTCAGGTAAAATCCCCAGCTCGTCTGTGTCCAGTTCATTCCCAAGACTGCTCCAATCACATGGTTCTTGCCTCCTCGTTGAGCTCTGCAGGGGACACCGCCCTTCGAGGCACTCAGGAGCACGTGCGGCCCTCCTGGGGTCACCAAGTCCCTTGATGCCTCTTGCACATCACACAGAACCAACACCACCTTTCCTGGCAGGACATGGCTCAAGTGTGGGCCTTGTGGAAGGACACCGACCCAACTGGGAACCAACTCCAAGAGCAAATCCATGCCAGGAACCCCATAGGGGCTTTTCAAGAGTGGCCCATGGAATCCAGACTGATGAGGAAGGTACCAGGAGCTTCCATGGGCAGGACTGCCCCAGTGCGTCCACATCCTGCCCACCACCAAGGACCACATCACCAAGGACATGCAGATGCAGGCAGGAGGGCGGCTCCGGTGGAAGGTGAGCTGGGGGACCCAGGCTCTGACCACATGAGGCACCGCGTCTGCAGGTGGGCCTGGGCTGGCCCTGTCACCTCACAGATGTGATTTCTGATTTTTACCACTTTTGACTGAGCATAACCCATGTGCAGGAAACTGCACAAATCATACCACGTACAGCTCAGTGATCTTGACGTGAATACTGATGTTTCAATGCACATGTACACACTAAGCAGCATTTCAATGATCAAATGAGAGAACAAGTGTTTTTAAATAACTTGAAGATCCAAAGAAATGCTGGTTGGCAATACGCTTACAAAGAAAGATTCTGACCTCATAAAACACACCACCATCTTCTGCAGTCAGGATTTTTGGACATGAGAACAGCTCTCAGGCAGTGACAGCAGGCTTTGATGAAAACACTGCATGTGGAATGCTGGCTACACCTCTGACCAGCTGCTGCCAGCAGCAAAGAGGGAGTGGATGACAGGTGCCCATCACCGCCTGCAGGAAGGACAGCAGCCCCTCCTGGGAGGCAGGCTTGCCAAGTGAACACATTACCATCAAGCCCGTACCCCTCAAGCCCCCAGACCCAACTACCAATTCACAGGAAGTGGAGGGCAGAATAACACGTTAAACCACGCCGCAGACAAGCACTCAACACAAGTCCAGCCAAGGGACCCGCTATGGTCAGGAATCTAGGGACCCGAGCCAGTACAGGTATCTGAGAGGACTCTCGACAATTAAACTCCAAAGGGAAATAAAGAAAAAGGGACCTTTCAGAAAAGAGAGATTAAAGGACACAAGTATTATCCTAGAAGCACGCGTAAACTGGGTGTTTAGGGAGAAAGGTGCAGGAGTGAGTCCCACACAAGCCAGAATGGTGCTTGGTCCCAGGCAAAGCATGGAGGGAATTGTGGGCTGGCGAGGTCCTGACCTCTGAAACAGATGTTGATTACAGGGTGTTTACTCTATAGTAATTCATTAATCTACACATCTGTTTTACACAACTTTCTGATGTTGTATTCTTTTTAAAATAAAATACTTTCAAAACATGATGTTGGCAAGCGTATACTGAAGATTTTCCCAAGCCTTTCTGAATGCAACGGCTATTCTAGCCCTTCTGCAGGCGCACAGGTGCCCATGTTTAGCTTCTGGTGAAACTCAAGGAGGATGGAATTGGAGTCCAGTTGAGAAACATCAGTTTGCAATTTTTGGTATAACTTGGAAATAAAGTTTTAAAACTGAGTGCAGTGCTACAACAAGACTACTTTGTACAGCCTGCTTACACATGATCTGGGTTCCAGCACTCACATCCATAAAACAGAACCCAGGAGCAGGACTAAGGGTGAGCCTGTCACATCCGAACAGTGAGGAATACTAGTCTGTGGAAACACCAACGCGTCTTTTTAAAGCCCCATTTCATCGAGAGGCATCCTCATTAAATGTCACTTATGGTTAAGAACTTTCAAGTTGTACGCTTGTTTTGCTTGAGTTTGTACTAACAATTTTAACAACCTAGTCAGGACGAAACCTCGATGCTCAAAGCCCGGCAAGATGGGCATGCGGGTCAGGATGGGGTTGGCAGAAGCAGGCCCCAGGCAGGGGCTGCATGTTCTAGGAGCAGGATGTCAAGTCAAATGCCGGACCACCCAGGATCCACTGGAAATGATGTGTATACTTCCCGTATTCCAGAAATTATGCCTTTTCATATTTGACCTTGGGGTGAAAAATGCTAGACTTCAACTCAAGAACGTGGATGGCACTAACTGCTTTTCAAAATTATTTTAGGGAAGAACCCAGGGTTACACAGAGGGTTTAAGGGAATGAAGAGTGACTTCCAGGCTGGGAAGCCCGAACCCCTCCACAGACACACAAGTCAGGGAGACAACTCCAAATAACAGAACTAAAGCAGAGACATGAACGTCCCAAAGGCTGGACAGCTCAATAAATACCAGGAAATGAATCCCTGAAAATGAGGGAAGGTCACCAGATTTCCAGCATCAAATGTCTCTTGGGTTTTTCAACTAGGGGAAGACACTCAGACTTCGTTAAGTCAAGTACACACGTTGACACATTGATATTAACATGGAAACCACCAGAAGTACCATAATGAAATGTATACACATGAAATCCTAATACCATTAAGATGTCAATACCACCCAAAGTGATCCAGAGTCCATAAAATCCCTACCAAAATCCCAAAGATGTTTTTTGCAGAAACAGAAAAACTGACCCTAAAATTCATACAGAATCTCAAGGGACCCTGAATAGCCAAAACAATCTTGAAAAAGAACAGAGCTGGAGGACTCACACTTCCTGATTTCAGAACTTAATGTAAGCTACAGTCATCAAACCAGTGTCGCACTGGCATAAGGAAAACAGACAGCCTGGAAATAAGCCCTCGCACATATTGTCAAATGTTTTTGACAAGGGTGCCAGGACCACTCAATAGAGAAAGGACGGTCTCTTCAACAAATGGTGCTGGGAAAAACAGATAGCCACATGCGAAAGAATGATGTTGGACCCCACCTCACTCCATGTACAAAAATTAACTCAAAACGCATCAAAAACCCAAATGTACAACCTAAAACTACAAATTCTTAGAAGAAAACATAGGGCATAAGCTTCATGACATTGGATTTGGCAATGATTTCTTGGAAAGGCACAGGTAACAAAAGGAAAAAATAGACAAATGAGACTTCACGAAAATTTTTTAAATGTGGGCATCAAAAGACAACATCAGTGGAGTAAAGAGCAACCCATCATGTACCTGATAAGGGATTAAGATCCAGACTATATAGAGAACTCCTAAAACTCAACAAAAAATTAACAATCCAATTCAAAAATGGGCAAAAGACTTTAATAGACATTTCTCCAAAGAAGGTATACAAATGGCCAATACACACATGGAAAGATGCTCAACTTAAACAATTATTACAGGAATGCAAAGCAAAACTATGAGATACCACTGCATGCCCATTAGGACGACTACTATAAAAAAAATAAATAAACAAAAATAGCGAGTGTCGGCCAGGATGTGGAGAAACTGGAGCCCTGTGCTCTGCTAGTGGGACAAGATGGTGCAGCCACTGTGGAGAACAGCGAGGCAGCTCTTCAAATATTAAAAAGAGAATTCCTAGCAATTCCGCTCCCCGGTATACACCCAAAGAATTGAAAACAGGGACTCAAACACACATTTGTACACCCACGTTCATAGCAGCATTATTCACAATAACTAAAACATGGAAACAACCCAAACGTGTGCCCACTGATTGACGGATAAATGGATAAACAACACGTGCTCCATCCACACAGTGGAATATTGTTCCGTCTTAAAAAGAAAGGAAATTGACACCCTACAACACAGAGGAACCTTGAGGACATTATGCAAAGCAAAATAAGCCAGTCACCAAAAGACAAATTCTTTATGATTTCACTCATATGAGGTACCTAGAGGAGTCAGATTCACAGAGACAGAAGACAGAGTGGTGGGTGCCAGGGGCTGGGGGAAAGGAAATGGGGAGCGATTGTTTAATGGGGACGGAGTTTCTGTTTGGGAAGATGAAAAGACTGTGGAGATGAGAGAGGTGATAGTCACACAGTGTGAATGTGCTCAGTGCCCCTGAACTGTACGCTTAAAAATGGTTAAGATGGTAAATTTTACAGGTGTAAAATATTTTTGAAAACTGAAAATAAAAGTTAGAATAGAATGTGAACCTTCCAAATGAGCAGAGAAGGAAAAATGCCTCTCTCATACAAAAAAAGCAACAAAACCTGAACCAATACATCAGGGGTAAAGAAGACCTAAACTCATTAATTAAAAGAGGTGGTCAAATTGGCTAAAAAAAAATTCCAGTTTTAAAAGACACAGCAAAGCTAAAACAAGTAAGGAAAACGGCCAGATATGTACTGACCAAAAGAGCGGGTACCACTGACTAATAGCAGAAGCTCAGGTAGAGCCCAAGGCTGAAAGGAACTCACCAAGCTCCAAACCTGCATGGACACCTCATAGGAAATCTTGAAAATATCAAGTGCAGAACCTTGCGGAACTGCAAGAACTGTCAAGCCTATAATCCTAATGAAACTGACAAATGTAAGCACAATTTATACATTTGATTCACCAGGCTCACATAGAACGCGGCATCTAGTAATGAAAAAACACGCATTACTCCCAAACAGAAATGGATTGTCTGCAAAAACTGACAACATACTAGGCCATGAAGTCTCCACAATCAAGGGATGAATGAGTTTCACATAGGCCCTGACCTCTGACCACAATAAATGCAAAAGAAATAAATAGCTTTAAAAAATTCATTTGGTAAATAAAAACATGTACTTCTAGACTGCTAACGGGCAGAAGTAGAAATTACAACATCATGGGCCGGCCCCGTGGCTCACTCGGGAGGAGAGTGCGGCGCTGGTGACGCCAAGGCCACGGGTTTGGATCCTATATAGGGATGGCCGGTGTGCTCACTGGCTGAGTGTGGTGGGGATGACACTGTGCCGAGGGTTGCAATCCCCTTACCAGTCAAAAAAAAAAAAAAAAAGAAAAGAAATTACAACATCATAAGAAAATGATGAGAATTAAACATCCAGGGAAACATCACAGATCACGATTGGAGGAGCAACTGATGAGCAGCCCAGTAAGACCTGTGCTCATCAGCAATGCCCCTGAGCAAGCCAACAATAACAACACATGAGACAGTCCCAAAAACACGAAAGTTCGGTCTTGGAAAAGACTAGTACTCAAACTGTGGTAAGGACCAGTCAAGAAAGAAGACAACAACACTGTTGGGAATGGGAAAAAGAGAGAGAGAGATCCAATTCAAAATGAATACAAGGACCACCTTTATGCCAGTGATCTTGAAAACTCCGATGTAGAACAAATCTGCAGAAAAAAGCAACGTAACAAAACTGACTTCTAAAGAAAAAAGAAAACCAAAGTATACCTACCTAACAATCATTTTCTAGAAACTACATCAACAGTTTAAAATTTTACTCCCACCCCCAAAAGGAAAGAAAAAGATGATTCTTCAGAAGAGATGAAATGCCCAGAACAGGCACATCCGCAGGGACAGAAAGTGGACTGATGGCCACCCATGGCTGGGGAAGGACAGGAGGTGGAGGGTGATGGCTGAGGGGCAGGGTTCCTTCCTGGGGTGATGAAAATGTTCTAAAATTGGTTGTGATGATAAATGCATAACTCTGTGAACATATTAAATCCACTAAATTGTACACTTTAAATGGGTGGATTTTATGGTGTGTGAATTATACTTCAGTAAAGCTGTTTTTTTAAAAAAACTGATAACATTCTCCCACTGAGTTTGTGGGGCTGATAACACCAAGGTCCAGGAATCGATCTCTATACTGGCCAGCTGCCAAAAAAAAATAAAAGTAAAAATTCTCCCACTGGTGGGAGAAGCATGGATGGAATGGGACGCACAGGTAAATCCAGCAGCACTGGTAGGTAGTCTTCTAATTCTTAGGCTGCTGACCGAGCCCAAGGATATTATTTGGCATCATTATTTATATATTATGCATGCATAAGTTATGCACATGTGCCTGCAACAGGAATCTCTGCAAGAAATTCCTCAGAACCACAATATTCCAGACAAGCCGCTTACACAAGGACACTCACTGAACGATGGCTGCCTCCACCAGCGAGCCATCGCCAATTCTTGCAACAAGCCCCTGGAACCAACAGGGTTGGTCAAGGCAGCTTATGTGGACCTCTCCCTTCTATTCTTTTAAAAGCTTCCCCTTTCCCCAGCCTCTCTGGATGCACCTACGGCCCACCGCAGCATGTGTATCCCGGGCTGCAATCCCTTGCTATTCCCAAATAAACTCTCTTTTGGAGAGTCAGCCTCTGTTGCTCATTTAGATTGATGTTTGATATATATGTATCAAATAATATCAATTTTTAAGATATATTAAAATCTACAGTACTAACGGACTAAAAATTCAAAAACAGAAAAATCATTCAAAAAATTAAAAATACGTTACTATTATAAACTATTTGTGGTGCAGAAACAAAAGGAATCTTCCTTAATCTAAAAGAGCATATGTAAGCTCCTCCAGGAAGCAACACAGCAAACTGTGAAACATCAGCGGTAGCCCCCTGTAGGTCACCAGGGCCACAGCAAGGATGTCCACTATCACCTCTTCAAGCCAACTCTGGACTGGTGGTCCTAGTCTCAACTAAGTGTGCACAAAGATACGAAAACATGAAGGATCAGAAAAGCCCACCCAAAGTGTCATTTTTCAAAGACACCGTCCACAAAGATAATCCAAAAGAATCTACCATGTATTACAACAGTCTAAAACAAAAAACCTCTAACTACACAAATGGCTAAAAAATGCTAAGCTTAAAAAACATACTACTTACATTAACAGAACAACTTATCTAGACATAAACCTAACAGATTTTTATGGAGAAAACCATGAACTTTTATTATGACATAAAAAAGACCAACATGAGCAGCAAGGTAAGGCCGTGTTTGAGTTTAAGTAAAATCAACAGTATAAAAAGTTCAAGCTTGGTAAAGAAATGAAGTCACAGGGGGCCCTCACCAAAGCCTGATGAGATGAAGCACAGACCTAAAGCTACTGCCCACTGCACACGGGAGAGCTGAGCACCAGCAGAGCCAGGACTGTGAGGAGCAAGTGTGCTCACCCCACCTCAGACCAAGGCTCGGCACAAGGCCACCACAGGTCCAGGGATGAGGCCACCCACACGGAAAGGCCGACAGGTAAGTGCTGACCCTGCACACCAGCAGGCAAGCAGGAAGGCCCACAGCATGCATGATCTGCTGTTCACGGGGGAAAAATGAAATCACACCCTACCTCACACCATCTCGAGCAGTCAATAGGAGACTAAAGACTCCTGGAGGAAATACAGGGGAAACTTTACGACCACAGGGTAGAGATGGATTTCTTAAACCAGACCCAAAGTGTGCACAATATAGGAAAAGACGGATAAATTTGACTATGCTAAAATTAACAAACTTCAGCTCATCAGACGCTATAAAATTCTGGTTATGTTTTTAAGAATTTTCATATACTGACATATTTGTAGATGGAATTACATGACTGAGATTTGCTTCAAAACAATGAAAAGGAAGGAACAGGCAAGGGAAGCCTGGCCAGGTGCACATAACTTTTGAAGCTGGGTTACAGAACACAGGAGTTCTCTCTGTTTTAAAGATTTCCAAATTAAACAAGAATTTTTTAGACACCACCAAAAATGAGAGGATTGGCCGAGAGGGCAGATGCACAATGAACAGTCGGCACAAGGCCTGACAGGCAGGCGGGGGCTGCGGCCTCCCAAGCCCGAAGAAGATGCACACCAGGCTGGCGGCAAGGTGGTGACAAGACCAGGTTGGACTGGAATGCCACGTGCCCATAACCAGCCTTGCTGAAAATGCCATGGCCCACCATTCAAACCCCACCAAACTGCATCTCAGGAAAACTCCTGCGCTAGAGGATGGGCCCCACGTGCACCTGCCTACCCGTCACCAGGGAACAGCTGCTTTCTCCACACACTGGAGAAACCAACTTCAGTCAGAGTGAACCAGAGCCACTGAGCATGCTAACCATAAAAAGCTGGTGACCAAATGACATGTCCAACATGACACCAAATGAAGGCTGGACACATCCACCACCCAAGGGTGCGTGTGCACCTATGCAGAAAAACAAGTACGTGGATCACAAGAACCCACCCCAAATTTACAATGAGCGGCTGACGGGTGAGTTGATGGGACTGGAGGGGCCCAAAAGTGACCTGTGGTATTCATTTAATATACTTTCTTTAAAAATCATGAAAAGTAGAAAAAAAGCACCCTTCAGAAACCCTACACATATGCAGAGATGCTGGAAAAACACTCCCGTAATGTTCCCAGCAGTCATATCCAGAAGTGAGATTTTACAAAGTATCCCCCTCCTTTTTTGATGCTTCTGTGTATACGTGAGTCTCGAGGATGGACACGGCTCACTTTAAGAACTGCTCAGAAGTAAGGTTGGCCATGTCTTTTCCTTTTTGGTGTCAAATGAGTGAAATCAGACCCTCAAGGCCTGCAAAACCCAGCATATGCCTCCAGAAGTGGAACACTGGGGTGCACCAGGCCACATGCTCACCTCTGGCCGACAGCGATGTCCATGTGGGCCTTGGTACCATAATCAATCACCACAAAGGCAGCTGGCAGGCTCGGTGCACCCAACTGGCTGCCAGCAGTGGGGCACTCACCACAAGTAACTGACCAGAAGCCGAGATCTCCTCAACGGTGACAGCCCAACTTGGCAGAGTCCACTTTACTAGATCACTGGCCTGAATCCCCTCCTCAAGCTAGCGAGAAGGGATGTTCCTGGGTACCCCAGACCTCCCCCACAATGCCCATGTCCTGCTGTAGTAGATGACTCTGAAGATCAGGCCTTCCTGGTCCACTCCAATGATAGACCAGTACAAAGATGGGAGAAGGGAAGTTGGAGGGAGGGTTGGAGTTAACAGTCACTTTCTAGGCCTCACAGGGAAAACGGACCAAGCAGGAACCATCAATGACCCTCGGTCTGGGCCAACTCGGAAGGGCAGGGACCGTGCCATCTTGAAGTCTCCCCACAGACCACCAATTAGACGCCAAGAGGAAACACCACCAGAAATCATACAGTGGAGCCACCTACGACACTGTCATCACTAGCAAGGGCAGGCAGATGTCTCTTCCTCCAGGTGCCCCAGGTGAGAGGGACACACAGCACCTAGTTGATATCCAGGCACAACCAAGCCATGAGGAAACACCAGACAAGCCCAGGATGAAGAACATTCTACTAAAAAGGGGGAAGGGCCATCTTCAAAAGCATTAGCGTCATAGATAAAGAAAAGCTTTAGAAACACCCAGATCTAAGGAGGCTGAAGAGACAAGACAGTTACAACTGGTTGACCTTGGACTGGGTCCCCTCAAAAGGCTACAAAAGGCATAAGTCATCTCTCCTGCTCACTGCAAAGGCACGACACAAAAACCTATGCCATGCCTGGACCCCAGGACAGAACCTGACACTTGGGCAAGGGCCACGTGTGTGAGCCCCTCAAACGGGTCAGGGGTGCAAAGGATGCAGGTGAGATGAAACACTGGCAACAGGCGATTCTGCATAAAGGGCACGTGGGCCTTCTTTGCTCTCACTTTTGTAGCATTTTGTAAATTTGAAGTTATTTCCAAATAAAATACTAAAATAAAGCTCCCCACCAACCTGGTGCTGGTCTCAGTGTGTGCCTGTGGGAGGCTCTCATGCCTTCCATGTGCCCCAAAGAAAGGCACCGCCTCTGGCAGCTCTCAAATCCAAGCCCATCAGTTCCATTGTGAATCTCAGGTGTGGACTTGGAGGGAGCATCAATCAAAACGACATTCTCCAAGTCTTAGCCCAAGTAACTCCAAGACTGGAGCAGTGGCAAAACCGTGTGCGGCAATAATCTGTTCCCAGTAGTAAGGAAAACTTCAAATAAAGTTTCAACACTACCTCTGCCAAATAAGTAAGTATGGTGGAAGTGAACAGAAACTGTACAAGTCCGCTACACTAGTGGACTCTCCCCTCTATGAGCCTGCTCTGCACACCAGGGATGCTTCAAGGAAGAGACCCAGGCCCCGTTGGACAGTGCCCTGCAAGGACTGAGGAGTGGGGGTGATGTCAGACAGGAGATCCCCAGGACAGAGCCCCCGGAGGAGGGTGCCCAAGGAGGTGGGAACAGAGCAGAGTGGCCTGAGGTGTCCAAATGACTGTGCTACTGCAGGACACGGCTCACAGCCCTGCACTCAGGAACACTGATTTTAGTTCAACAAACGGATCTTTTAAAAGAGCCAAAGAACACATCAGAAGAGCACACTGACAGAGTGGTAAGACATACATCCTAACCCAGACTTTTCCCCAGCACTATTTTTACTTCCTTCAGCTCTTTGGATCAAAACAAATCTGCTCACCAGATGGAGGAAAGTCCTTCCAGGCTATGGGACCTATGAGGTGCCCAGGTCCTCTCACCTCACAATCTGCACTAAAACCAAGGAAAGCCACAAAGCCCCACTAGGGCAGGAGTTAGGACATGTGAACTAACACTCAGGAGACACACATCCAGGACAGTGTGTAACACAGGATAGGAGGGCATCTGAAGACTACTCAGGGAGACCAAGAAAGGAATCTGGCAGGAAGGTACAACACTCCCTGGCCTCACTTTTCCATGTTTTACTTCCCAGTTTGTTGTCTCAGTGCTTCTTTCCAGAGCAGCTACTACTTTAGACATGATGTGGACTGCTTCCACAGATGACACGAGGAGCACGGCCACCCACGGCCACAGATGCTCCAGACATGGCCTCCAGCAGTGCCCATAAGAGCAAGCTCAAAGCCCCAATGCTCCCGAGGCGTCCAGGGCAGAGCTTCCACCTAGGAGGGGCCGAGCCAGTGTCTCCTGTTCCCCAATCCATTGCAGCCAAAACTTTTATAAAATTTAATAAAATTAACAGCCAGAACATGGAGTGGAAAAAAGGCACACAAAACACAAGCCCAAACTTTTCTACTGCTACATTCAACAAGCATCAAATTATTCTGTCCAGGGATACGGCGACTAAGTGCTCACACTCCTGTTCCATCCTTGCCAGCTGCCCAGAGAGGTGGCCGCCATGCCGCCCGTGAACACGGCGACATCCAGCAGCTCCGTGCTGACACCCGCGTGTGACACCCGCAGGCGCCGGCACCCAGCAGCTCATACACGGACCTCCCGGGGCTGAGGCCCGGCCCGAGTGCAGACCCCGTGGTGCCACCTCACCAGATGGCCGCTTCCGCCAGCTCAACCAAAACAGGGTGACCAGATCCAACGCTCCTGGGGAGTGACCTGTCCCTTCTCTTCCAGAGCCTTCTCTCAGCTTGTCTGCTCCTCCCCCATGAAGTGGCATGGACCAGATGGATGAGCGAGCAAGGAACGGACCCCATCTGAGAGCAGAGGAAAGCCAGCGCCGCCCCAGAGGACAGGCGCGGCCACGCTCACCAAGACACTGGTTTTTCTGGGAAGGCAATAAGGGAGAACAGGAGTTTTCTCTTTTGCAGGCTTTCCTCCTCATGTCCTCCCCGACTTTTAAATGTGCGGTTCCTACATGGAAAGTTCTTTTTAGTGGGGCAGGTGAGGGAGAGAAGGCACAGGAGCAAGGGCATAGCCCTCAGACCCTGCAGCAGGTGCGCAAGAGAGGCTCTGAACCTCTGTGGGTGCCCCCAGGCCTGAGACCCGACCCCCACAGAAGAGCCAGGAAGTCCGGATGGCCCCACCCAGGGCAGAACAGAGCCTTCAAGGCCGCCAGAGATGCACCCCGCGCCGCACTGGCCCTCTGCACTGGCGCCACCTGCAGCCAACCCCGAGCGGCTGACCCCAGAGGAAGCTTCTCAACAGCTGCGCAAAGCCACATCTTGACTCCAGAGTCTATCACTTAGAGAAATAAAAAGCAACCTTTGTGGTTTAAAAATGCTAAATGTTAAAAAATGGAACATATTATCTTCCTCTCATTAAAAACAGACTATAATCTTAGAATCAGTTGGTCTCAGTTACCTCTTTTACTTGAAAACTTTGTTTAAACCACTCAATTCATAAAAGCAGTCAAAGTCCCTGCACGCGGACCCTGTTCTTTCCACAGTGAATAAGGGAGGGCCTCTTTTTCTAAGATCTCCGAAACAACTGCTTGCATGGGCCTGTATCCCTCTTCCAGCATGAGCAGCCTGCAGTCTCATGTCGTGACAGACACTCTAGACAGGTCCTACTCCAGAGGCCATGAAGTGCACAGACTAAACAACTGCACGCGGCACCCCCACCAAAGGTTTCACGTCAGGTGGATTCATCCCAATCTACTCTCAGTTCAAACACACAGCTGACTTCTTCATGCACCCAAGGGCCTATAAATGGGCCTGCCAGATCAGCTGCCTTCAGGCCACAGCAAGTCTGAGAACCCAATTTCAGGCAGTGGGCAGCGAGTCTCAACCTCCAACTGCATCCAGCACTGTGCTAGAACCTACCCCTCACAACAACCCCACCACATGGCCCCATCACTGTGCTTCCAACAGGCCAAGGGAGATTTTAGCTCTTCTGCAGGTGACAAGGTGGTCTAAAATGCCAGGGTCTTCTGGAGACTCTGGGCAACCCAGGCTGTAAGGCCTGCAGCCGCACACATGTCCAGGTAAGCATTTTATCTCTACTCAAAGCTGAAATAATAGTTCATTCTTAAATTAGGAAAAGAAAAAAACATAGGCCGGACTATACCTTTAGTACATGGTTTAGCTACATCACCTGCTTTGAAATATTTAGATCTGAAGCATGAATTTTCTTCTCAATCACCCATGACCACCTCAGGCCAAGTGCCCGTTTTCCCCCTGCAAATGCTTTCTCCTGTGAACAGTTGCAGCACAGCTCCCGTGTCCCAACACTCGAACACGGGGAACCACAGGACAGGGAGAGGGATCCCAGCCAGGACCCGCCCTTACCTGGAACAGGTAATCATTTAGTAGTGCTGGCCACAGAGAAGGCAGCACCTTAGACTATTGGCTTTTCAATTTTAGACTGCATTTTTTGTTTCACTTACTTCAATTCCAGTAAAGCTGAAATTTTTAGGCCTCCTGAAACAGAGGCTCTTGGATAAATCCTATACTTTTTGATTCATATGTAGAAATTCCAGTGAAACCATCTTTTAAAAGTCAGATTAACTGATTTGCAAAGACAGACACCTTGGTTATGACAGGTTTCCTCTGGATGAGGAGGATTATGAACACTTTTTATTCACTTTGTCTGAATTTACTGATTCTATAATGAGTATTCTGCTCTGCGAAAAACAAGATTTTATTTGGGGAGAAAAGTCAGCAAAATTAAGTAACATTTACATAGGTCATTTTAAACTTCTAATTCTTAATACAAAGTCAGTGCTCACCCTTCTTGGGGTATAACCTGTGTTTTAAGCGTCAGACTGCACCACACTGTCACAACCTAGCTAGTGAGCTTGCTGTAAACTTGTGACACATGACAACCCACCTCCATAGCTTAGTCACGTGTGGGTAAGCATGAATTGCTTCAAATCACAAATACACAACAAAATAATACAAAAGGCTAACGCTCAATATGTTAAGGATAATTTTTACCTTTATAATAAAAATATCCTGAATGTGTAAAATAAGTATAATGTTATTAACAGGTGAATCACTTCCACATCATAAGACAGACCCTGTAACAGCAGTCACCATGCAAGCTGCTCTCAGGAGCAGGCATCCACTCCCACCTCCACTTCGTCTCAAGGCTTCACTTGGTGACCAAACATCCTGTACATAAAGAATGTCACGTCCTCAAGCTCAAGAAAGTGTCTGAGCGGGCAGAAGAGGCGCCCGTTAACCTGGAAAGGGGTGTTTGCTTGGCACTCGCAGGCTCTGGTGTGAAAATTCACCAGGTCACTTACCTCCCGTTCTCAACAAGGCAAAGAGCATTTTAAAGATAATGGAACTAAAAGAGCCAGTCAGTGGTCAGAGAAACAGGTCAAGAAAAGGACACAAGTTAAGGGATGGGACGGACCCAAGCTGATTAAGAACAACGACCCCTGGTGACATGCAGGAGTAAGTGACACGCAGGAGTAAGGCAGGGCCTACCAGCAGCAAGCACCCCACTCCCACCCTCCAGAACACGCTCTCTAGGCCGGAGAACCCTTACACGGACCAGACAACATCCACGCCATTGCAGAAATTGCCAGCAAAGTGAGAAAGGCTGCGACACCAAAGGAGCTCCCCACCTCCCTCCCCACAGCCACCATCAGTCCCATTCTGACCCCACTTCAGGGTCTGCTTTACTGAGCCATGCTGCTTGACTTTTCCAACAAATTATGTTTTTTTAAAATCCTACAATGTTCCAGAACCTGGTGGGGGAGCAAGGCAAGAACAGCATTTTGTATTCAAGATGGCAACAAACCTTGGGAGCCTGTGAGGCCTGGAGACGCTGGTTCAGTGAAGGCTAGTGTGGCTGCGGTTACCATGACAGCATCTGGCTTACCCTGATAGACCACCATAGGCAGTAGGGAAACTATAAATTGCTCCTAGTGCAGAAACTAAGAATCTTTTACAGCTCTGCCCCAAAAGACATGGTAAATGAAAGGACCCACATTTTAGAGGAATATCAGGAAGCTGCGAAACAGGAAATGTGACTACCTAGCATGGCTCTCTGAAGGCCCGGGCTGCGTCCGCCCTGGTGTCCCTTGCTCTAGGCTCCCTCTCAACTAGGGGCTCAGATGCGCTTACCTCTGAGGGGGAATGTAAGGAGCACACACAGTCGGCAGGACCGCACAGGGCTCAGCAGGCATTTTCTTAGCTTTTTTTGCTTTCTTCCTGACCTTGGATGTGGACCTGACAGTTTTAACTGCACTCTCTTTTCGACAGACACCGTTTTTCATTTCAACATCCCCATAAATGTTCAGAGGCCTCCGGGTGCAGCCTGGAGGCGTGTGGACGTCACAGTAAGCGGTCTTTCTGACGGAGAAGGTGGTGCTGCCACCAGTCAGTTCCTTCACAGGCTCCATTTTCATGTACAAGCCGGCCTTCTGAGCACATGTCACATGGAACGCTGTGTAGCAATTTGCTTTGTGGCACTGAATGCAGGCACCCACGCCCTTCTGCTTGCAGAGGTAGCATGTCAGTTTCCACCGGGCTGGGGGGATGTTCCTCACGCCATCGATGGGCTCAATGAACACCGTGTTGGCAAAGCCAACCTCTGGGATCCACAGGGCGCACACCACATGGCCCCAGCGATCGTCATCAGTCTTTTTGAAGGCACCACCCTTGTTGGGGCACAGCACACAGTCAGCTGGCCGGGACCGGGACTGCAGGCAATGGCGGCAGAGCCACTGGCCCTCAGGGATATAGGGCACCCCATAGCACTCCTGGTGCACAGCCAGGTTGCACATGTCACAGAAGAGGATCACATTGCTGTTCTGGCACTCCCCATCCATGCAGATGCAGCATACAGCGTCCTCATCAATCAGGGACTGCTGCTCACCCTGCTTCTGGTTCTCGCAGTACGACTCTTTCTCAAAGCGGTCCATCAGGAACTCAAACATGTTCTGCGACACGGCAGAGATGCAGTCGCCCTTGCGCTTCTCATTGATGATCTCCAGCCAGGCATAGTCCTCCTCGTCCATGTCATACTCTACCTCGTTGTCCAGCTCCTCGGCCGACTTCTCAATGAACTTGTAGTACACGGGGGGCCTCCTGGGGGCAGACGGGGGGCTGTACTCCACAATTCGCACCTTGGGCTCAGGAAGAGCGCTGGCCGAGGCCGGCGTGCCATGGGCGCTGGGAAGGGCTTCATTTTTCTTTTTGACTCTGTTGTTTTTGTGGCGCTTAGTTCTTAAGCAAACAGGTGGCCTCTCGCTATTTTCCTTATTGCTGTTGCACTCACTCATTTCTTGGGCAGTGAGGTCATCTTCTAATACGATCTCCAGGGGATCAAAAATACTGATCCTGTGCAGGCGCCCTTCAATCTCTATCTCCACCATCCTTTGAGCTTGAGCATACGTCAACGTTTCTCGCGTAGGGGAGTGTTTAATGCTGCACGGGGAGGAAGGATGCCTCGCTGCAGAGCCTCGATGACATCGTCCTTTCCTCCTCATTTGGTAATGATCACCTAAAATAAAGGCAAAGGTAAAGTTAATTCCATGCAGGGTAACAAAAGACTTGAGAAAACCATGAAAATAGACTTGGACAGAGCTAACATCACTCAGCGATCAATCAAAATAAAACTCACAACCAACATATGCCTAAGCTTTCCAAAATCCCTCATCCCAGGACTCACAATCATATTTCAACAACCCTCCAGCAACACATCCTAGGCAGGCCTCAGCGTGACTCCCCAGGACCAGAGGCAAAGACCAGTGGTACGGAGGTGCAGCAGCACGAAGGAGCAACCCTCCAGTTCCTGCTGGACCACCCCTGCAAGGCACTGGGATTCCCACCACTCACCAGGCACCTTTTTAGACCAAGCCAACATGTCACTGAGGCAACAACATTCCCTCCAGAGTAGGGATCCTGGTCCCAAGTCGGCCAGTATGGGACTGTCTTTCTGGCATGCAGGCCATCCCCAAGGAAGTCCACACACAGGGCTGGACTCCACCACGCACAGAGGCTGTGACCATGAGACCAGGCATGCTTAGTGGCCACTTGGTCCTAACGAATACTCCCCCTAAGCCACTCTTTCTCATCCCCACTGCTGACCAGGTGAGCGCCCCTGTAAGCCCAAGTGCACCATAGTCCTTGCAGCATTCCCAGTGGGGGCTGGAAGCTTCCATGGCCCAGCAATGCAAGGAGGTAGGAGACAGATCACGGTCTGATCATCTTCTCCATAAACATGTCCTCCTCACACACCTCACGCACACCAGGATCAAAGAGGGGAGCGCTGGGGAGACAGTCTTCACCTATGAGAGGCCCCAACCCAGCTCTGCAAAACTGCAACAGTGACCACCATGGAAACTTCATCAGGGCCAAGTCCGCCTGCCTCTTCCCCTCAGGACCACTTCTCAGCTCTGGCTTGACCACCACACTGAGCCATGTCCTCTCCCTCTACAACCCAGATATGTGCAACGTACCAAAGGGCATCTCTGCTCTCTTCTTGGCACACATGGAGATAAGATGCTCTGCCCTTGTTCCACAGCAAGGGCTAATCCCTAAGATCCCCACACTGCCTGCAGAGTCCTCCATTATGAGGGTCTCCAACGCTGGCTCAGTTGCCTGAAATTTTGGCCACAGAGATTTACGAGAATTTGTTCTTTTCAGAGGTGGTCAAAACCAGTGAGCAAACAGCCTGCTCGGACTCCTCCCTACAAACAACTACATTTTATTGAAAGGGACCAAAATAATTTTTAAGAGACTGACTCATAAATTTTCTAAGTTGAAGCCCAAGGGCCACTGCAGCATCTGGCCCTGCCATGTCAGGGAAGCCTGGCACTGCAGTCCTGAGGTGAGTGGGAGCCCCCGCAAGAGCCTGAGTTCACAGCCTCGCAGTGATCTAGCTGGTCTTCAGGAAAAGCTCTCAACAGGAAGGCTTCACTTTCTAAGTTCTGAAAGGAAATCCCAGAAAATCCTAAACACACTGTTTAACACAGATTCTTCAGACTGTGGTTTATCTTTTGCTAATTAGAAATCTACATTTTATGTTCAAATTAGATAGCAGTTGCCTATAAAAAGGAACATGGAAGAAACCGTAGTCAGCCAAACCCCAACTCACCCACATCTCAGGGGCCTCCAGGTGCCCACTCAACCCTGGATCCCCAGACAGCTGTCAGCAAAACCACCACCCAGCCAGCCCTGCATCTCCAGTAGCAGCCCCTGAAATCCCTTCTGAGTTGATTTGGGAACAGCCCCCTCAGGGTGTCAGCACCACAGCCTGCATGCAGGGGACCCTAATGCACCCAGGGACAGCTTCATGTGTCATTACTGATGAGGTGGGGCAGAAGCAACAGATGGTTACTCACCAGATTAAAAACAAACATGTAATTTTCTCCTCTACAGCAAAGTACCAAGTAGCTCTAACTATAAGCAGCCCTTCAAAGCCCACATTCTCCCAGTGGGCACTGGAGCTCTTTATCTAACCACTTTCTACAAGGAGAATTTAACCTAATACTACATGGTCACAGCAGCTCTGTAATTTGAAAATGTAATTGTGACCAGGGGAACCAGGGCATTCAGCAGCACCGCGAGGCACAATTCCCTACGCCCAGCGGCTCTGTACTTGGCCCTGCAGCTGTGTCCACGCTCGGCGCTTCTGTCCGGGGACAAGCATTTCCACAGGGAGGGATCAGCAAGAGCCGCGAGCGTGCTTCCTGCGAAATAATGTTGCTAATTACATCCTGAAGAGCTTCGTGGGCCAAAAGAGGGGACGCCTCCGCACTACTGATCAGCTCGCACGTTCCAACCGGCTCACTTCCTGCCTGGCTTTGGACAAGCCATTTAAAGTCTCGGAACCCCTGTCCCTTCCCTACAAAGTTCACAGGGACAGGACCGGTCTGCCAAGATTGAGTGCGATCACACGAGCTGACGTACGGGCCAGGCAGGGCAGTGCTAAGGGAGGAATGCCCACGTCCACGAAGTGCGGTCCCCGAGACACGCCCGAGGCAGGGCGAGCTTCCCGGGGGCCGCGCGTGCTCCCGGGGGAGTGGCTGCCGGGGTGCACGAAGGGGTCGGGACTCAGCGGCACACGACGGGCTGCGTTCTGCAAATCGCACCTCGACAGAGTTACTTGCGAAGAGGCCCGGGGAGGCCGGCCGCGCGCCGAGGCGCTTCCCCGCAGGCGCCTGGTGCCGGGGCCGGCCCGCCGAAGAGCCCGCGGAGCACGGCCCTCCTCACGGCAGTTTCCGGGCTGGCCGAACAAGCCGAGCCTGTTACATAACGCGGCCGCCCGAGCGCAGACGGGCCCTCGCCCTGCTCCAGCGAGGACTCCGGCCGGGCAGCGCGGCGGCAGGCCCGGCTCCGGGGGCGGCCATCGCGGCGGCTCCACGCCGAGGCCCGGCCTCCCCGGCCTCCCCGCCCGATTTCCCCGGCAGCCCCGGCCCTGCCGCCCGCCCAGCCTCCCCGCCCCGCCACCCCGCCCGCCCGCCCGCCCGGCCGCGGACAATGCGGATCCGCCGCCGTCGCCAAACATGGCGGCGGCGCCACAACCCCGAGAGGCCGGCCGCGGCGGCGGCGACGGCCCGGGCGGCTCGCGAGGCGGCGGGGAGGCCCTCCCGGCCCGGCCCCCGCCCTCTCACCTTCGGGGAGCCGCGGCCGCGGGAGCCCGGCGGGCGGGCGGGCGGGCGGGCCGGCGCGGCCGAGGCGGCGCTAATGGCGCCCGCGGCTCCTCCGCCAACGGCCGCGCAGGCCGGGCCCCGCCGCCGCTCCTGGGCGCGGGCTCCTCTCGGCCGCGGCGGTTCCGGACCCGGCAGCGGCAGCCGCGGGCTCCGGACTGCGGCTCGCGCGACGCCGGCTCGGGGCCCGGCTGGAGGCCCGGCTCGGAAGCCCGGCCGGCGGGCGCGGGCGGCGAGCGCAGGGTGCGGGGCGCGGGGCTGGCTCGGACGCCCGGGCCGGGTCGTTCGCTCGCTCCCCAGCGAAGCAAACAATGCGGCGAGCGCTCCGCCCGACGCGCTGCGTGCCAGACGCGCCCCGCCCGCCGCCATGACGCGCGGGTTCCGCCGCCCGGGCGCCCGCGGGGGAGGGGGCGCCAGGAGGGCGTGGGGCCGCAGGGGCCGGGCTAGGCCTAGGGCGGCTTGAGGAGGCCTGGCCGGGCGTCGGGGGCCCTCAGTGGGCCGGGAGGACTGGGCCGGGCGTGGGGGGCCCTCGGTGGGCCGGGAGGACTGGGCCGGGCGTCGGGGGCCCTCGGTGGGCGGGGAGGACTGGGCCGGGCGTCGGGGGCCCTCGGTGGGCCGGGAGGACAGGGCCGGGCGTCGGAGGCCTTCAGGGGGGCCGGGAGAACCGGGCTGGGCGTTGGGGGCCCTTGAGGGCCGAGGAACTGAGAAGGGCATGAGGGGCCCAGAGGGGTGGGAGATGTCTGAGGAAGGGGAAGACTGGACAGGGAGTAGGGGACCCTGAGGGCGTTCCAGGTGGGGGAGGGGGTCCTGAGAGGGAGGGGTGTACTTGAGGAAGGGAGGGCCAAGCTGGGGGAGGGGGGTCTGGAGGGACTGGAGGGACTGGGAGTGTTGGTACCTGAGGAGGGGTAGGGGACCGGGCCAGGGATACAGGAGCCCTGAGGACACAGAGGGATCCGAAAGGTGGTGGGTGGGGGGTACAGAAGTGGGGGACCCTGACGGAGGTGACCAGATTGGGACTGGGGGTGCCCCTGAGAGGGCAGAGGGACTGGTAGTGGGGATCCCTGAGAGGGGGACCAGATGGGGCATAGGAGGGCCTCCAAGTAGCCTGCAGGCCCTGAGGGGGTGCCAGACAGGCCAGAGGCACCCCAGGAGTGGGGGTGACACTGGAAGGGGGCAGGCTGGGCAGGGCGTTGGGAGGAAAGGGGAGCCACTGAGGAAGTCACCTGACCAGTGTGAAGGCATGGGCGACCGCCCGGGTCTCGGGGTTACGCCCACCAGCTCAGACCCTCCTTTTTTAAGTGTTATATGCCTAGTGTGGGGGTACTAGAAAACAGGCACCATTTAGGATTTCCAGAAAAGAGCTCTGAGGCAGGAATTCAGAGACCTAAGTCTTACTCCCTAGCTCACTGCTGCCACTCTGGCCTTTTGTTTAAACTCTAAAATTCAGTGGTTTCATGACAAGTATTTCGAGATTAAGTTCTGAAATGTTTTGAGATGAGGGAGAAGCCTAGATGATTCTTTGGTTTTCTTCCAGGATTTGTGATTAGTACAGTGGTGATGAAGGGACCCCTTGCAGTGTGAGGAGCCCAGCCTGTGGCATCAGAGCAGGCCCCTCAGGAAGAGAAGTGGTCCACCCCAGGCAAGAGGCCGGGTGCCTCTGAGCTGGTGAGACCTTCCTCCACATGGGCAGGCAGGTGCACTGCTCGGGATGCTCCACCAACAGCCTGTTCACCCAAGTGTCCCAGGTGCAAGCAGGAGCCACACAGGCCTTTTTCTGGCCAGTAATTGTGCCCCACTGCACCCACTATGGGTTGGGAAATGAAGACTTGTTAGGACGACAACCAGGGTCACCCAGTGGTCAGTCCTGAGCAAGGTCCCACCTTGAAGCTGGTGCTCCCTCCAGACACACCCTTGGGCCATGGTGGGGGCAGGCCCAGTACTGGGATCCCACCACATCAGCATCAGACCCAGGAGCTGCAAATGTCACCTCTGCTCTACAGATGTTTATCCGAGTCAAAAGGTGGCAGGGCAGCCAGCAGCAGAGGGCAAGCACCCTTCTCTCCCCACGTTGGTGAAGCCAGATACAAAACAACAAGCTGGAGGCTCTCCCACAACACAAAGCAAAAGTAAGACAGTCATGAAAGAGAAGACTAAGAGACATGAAACCCTTCTCCACGGAAGAGAGACAAAGATGATGGCTTCTCAAATGACGGAAGTGATGCTCAGAGGGAGTGAAGAAAAGTCCCACAAGTACACACGTCAGAGGGATATTCTGGAACTCCAAGGATGAAGAGACTAGTTCAAAACCCTTCAGAGAGAATGTATCTTCTTCAGAGTTAACCAAACTGAACCTACAAAGGAGGGATTGTCAAAATTTTGAGAAAACCTAACCTAGAATTCATATGTAATGAAACTAGCATTCCCGTGAGACAGTAAGTCAAAGGTGTCTCCACAGCCTGTAAACATCCAAATTTACCACACACAAAGTCTCTAAAAGATATACCTTAGCAAAATGAAAATCCTAGAGTCAGACATGGATACCAGCAAAAAAGCCAGTTTGGACTGTGACAAGAAAATCAGATAACCTGCGAGAAAATCCCAGATGAACTCAGCATGACACAGCAAGGAGAAGGGGCAGTGGGAAGTGAAGGCGCAATGAAGTTCTTGTACTGTTTGGTCAAAGGACTTTAGAATCGATAGAAAAAAGGTTAAAATGTTGAAATATCAGTAAGGTTCCACTAGATAAATGTAAATAGAATTCACAACTTACAAAACAGCTGAGGAAAAAGTGAAATAAAGAAAGATGGGGGGCCGACCCCATGGCGCACTCGGGAGAGTGCGGCGCTGGGAGTGCAGCGACGCTCCCACTGCGGGTTCGGATCCTATATAGGAATGGCCGGTGCACTCACTGGCTGACTACCGGTCACGAAAAAGATAAAAAA
This sequence comes from Cynocephalus volans, assembly GCF_027409185.1. Lineage (NCBI taxonomy): Eukaryota > Metazoa > Chordata > Mammalia > Dermoptera > Cynocephalidae > Cynocephalus > Cynocephalus volans. Next base: position 1,222,356 of record NC_084471.1, on the reverse strand, counting down.
ATAAAAAATAAAATAAATAAAAAATAAAAAAGAAAGATGGGTAACACCAACAAAACGCAGGACAGAGAAAAAAGCAAAAGTACAATAAATATGGAACATAATATGAGATGGCAGGAGTAATTTCAAACATTTGAGTAATCAAAGAAATGTGGTTGAATTAAATTCATCTATTAAAAGACAGGGCCTCTCTGACACTGGAATGTGAATAATGTTAAATACTCTTACAAGAAATGTACCTGAAAAATTACACAGAGATTAAAAACAGACGGAAAGCATGTGTCATGTTTATGTTCCTCAAAAGACACCATAAAGATCAAACAACCTTGATAACAACAAAAGGAAAAAAAGACACCATAAAGAGAATGAAGAACAAAAAACTAGAAGATATATTTGCAATATATATAGCTTATATACTGGATTAGTATCCAGATTTATATAAAGAATCCTTTCAGACCCATTAGAAAGAGACAAACCAATACAGTAGTAGGCAAAACCCATAATCAGCAAAGAAACCAGTGTCATAATCAGGCTCCTTGCAGAGAAGAACATGGAATGTGCCAAGAACCTTATTATTAATTTTGGAAATGCCAACTAAAACAACAACAAATAGGCACAAATGTTAACGTCTGACAATACCCAGTGATGGCAAGAAGGTCAAGTGGTACAATTATCTTGGTAAGTAATATGGCATTACCTAGGGAAATTGGCCATGTGTATCAGTTATCAAATGCTGTGTAACAAACCACCCCCAAAACTTTGTAGCTCGAAACAACAATCATTCCTTTTGTTTACAGATCTGCTATTTGGGCAGGATTCAGCAGGCACAGTTAGTCTACCTCATGCAGCACCAGCTGGGGCACCTCCACTGAGGCTGGAGGAGCCACTTCCAAGATGGTGCACTCAAATGCCTGGTAGCTTGATTCAGGCTGCAGACTGAGGGCCTTGGGGGCTTCCTCGTGGGATGGCAGCCAGGTTCCAAGAGCAAGTGTCCAAGAGAACCAGGTGGGACCTGTATCACTTTTCATACCTTGCCCCAAAAGTCACGTAGCATCACGTCTGCCATAGTGACAAGCCTGTCCAGATTCAAGAGATGGGGGGATACAAAGCCCACCTCTTGTCCAGTCACATTTTAAGAGGAGCATGTCGTATAGGAGAAGTTGTTGTAGCCACTTTGAGAAAACACAAGCTGCCAAGGTATGCGTACCCACTCCCACCTGTAGGGTTAAGTCAGTATGTATTCCTTGGAACGTTCCACGCTAGGTGTGTGCCTGAGAAACTTGCACTTGTTCATTGCGACACATGTGCATGAATGTTCAAAGCAGCATTGTTTTTAATAGCAAAATACTGAAGAAAAAACCTCAAATGTCTACGAATAGTAACATGGATAAGTAAAGTGAGGTATTCCATTCGAAGGAGTAGCACACAGCAGCGGGGTGAGTGAGCCACAGCACCCGGAGTTACCCGCTGACTCAGACACATATGCTGAATGAAAGAAATAAGTCCCAGAAGAAATGTCACAGTAAATGAAATGTGTGATTTCATGTACACTCAGTAGAGTTAGGAAACGAGTAAGGACACAGACACCCCTATCTTCTTCAGCACCTCTTCACAGACGAGTTCATACTGATACCTTCAATCTGTGCATTCATGTAGCTCAGTCCCTTCTGTACATGACCACCTCTGGGCTGTGCCCAACAGAAACCTGGACCCAGACAAATCAGCCACTGCCTTTCATCTCTGCCTCCATTTTTACCAGTCAAAAGCTCAGCTCTGGGGACATCACCACCTTCTGGAACTGTTGGCCCTGCTGAAAGCACAGACCCGACAAAGGCAAGGAGAAGAGTGTCAGTGTTTTGTGGGGTTTTTTAATATTCTATTTTCTGGCAGGAAAATAAGATAAAGCCCTTTTTCTTCTTTTTTGATTTATCTCTAACCTTTAATTTAGTAGACTATGATTTCACAAACAAATGAAACATTCTTTAAATGGTATTTTTCTCAATTCAGAATTCAGGAAAAATAGTTTTTACTGACCTTTATTTTTAATGGAAATCTGGTAATTTTTAGAGTTGCAATAGAAATCAGTCCTCCTTTTCACCAGGATATAATTAGACAAGTCAATTGTGTAACCACGGCTTTCCATGGGTGTCGTATTTGAGATTAAGTTTCATATGATTCAGCACGGCACACCCAACCAGGGTTGTAGCACGTGTTCGACCAATGCCCACCCAGCCCTTCCACCCACTCTGTCCAGGCACCTGTACTGTGGCGTACAAGGCCTCAGCCTCACAAGTAGTAAGGAAGATACTTGGCAAGCCAGGAACCGTGGCAGACACTGGGTCCTCACGAGGATAGAAACCTACCCACATGCACAAGTACTGCAGGCAAACCTGAGCAAGATTAGTTTGGTCCTGTTTTCTAGCCTGGAATAGAAGAGCAAATAAGATAAATATACATATCTCAGGCATAACAGAAGCTCAATCCTGCCTTCCTCAAGATGACATCTCCAGACAGAAGGTGGTTTTCTGGCCTTGGTCATTGCGTAACGCCACATGGCTCAGATGTGCCTCCTGAGAAGGAGGCTTGTACGTGCTAATTACCACTTCTTGCAGCACCTGTGTAGATGAATCAGGTCAGAACACAGTAAGACTGGCTTTCTGTGATCGAGAATAACCTTTGGAAATTACGTGTCATCACAAGGGGGAACTAATAAGAAAAGTTTCCCAAAACTTAGGGATAGGCAAAGGATGGCGGTGTGTCCTCCCAGTGGCAGGCTGAGCATCGGGCAGGTCTGCCACGGGGGTTTTCTGCTTCTCTGGGGTGTGCCCCTATTTAACTTGGTATTTACTATTGATTATGATATTTTACTACTCAGCAAGGGTAGACTTTAACTTGTAGAAAACAGATGGCTAAGTAAAATGATCCTTGTCTGATAGCAGTGCAAATGGATTTTGCCCACTAGTTAGTGACAGAAATTAATTCTATCAGATAGAAAAGATTAATTAGAAAACGTTGCAGTTTTATGGCCCTGTAGAACATTAACCAGTTTTTTTTTCTTTCCTTTTTTTTTTTTTTTTTTTTTCTTGCAGCTGGCCAGTACAAGAATCAGACCCTGGACCTTGGTTTATCAGCACCACACTCTTAACCATTTGAGCTAATCAGCCAGCCCGCTTTTTTTTGTTTGTTTTTTTGATTTTTTTTTTTCATCTAAATTAGCAAGCTTACTCAATCAAGGTTTTTTTCAGTCACTATGAATACTTCCCTCTCTAATCTTTTGAACCAACCCTACCATCATGCTGGTTTCCTCATAAATGATTTAAATAATCTTTGACATATCCTCACTTTAGAGTTGTATGAGTCATGTTTTCAACTTCTCAAAAAGTATGCTTTGACGGCTCCTATATCCAGCTGCCTCCTCAACATCTACTCTGGGATGTCTAAGAGGTGTCTCATTCTTAAAATGTGTGATACTCAGCTCCTGGCCTTCAAGCTCTCCAGACTCCTCTTTTGTCTTCTCCCTCTGTTATGGGTTGAATTGTGTCTCCTAAAAAGAGATGTTGAAGTCCTAAGCCACGGTACCTGTGCGTGTGACCTTATTTGGAAACAGGGTCTTTGAACATGTAATCAAGTTAAGATTAGGTCACTAGGGTGGGTCCTAGTCCAATGACTAGTATCCTTATAACAAGAGGGAAATTTGAACACAGACACACAGAGGGAAGACAGCCATGTGACAATGGAGACAGATTGGTACCATGTAGCTGTGAGCCAGGGAACACAAAGTACTGACTGCACCAGAAGCGGGAAGAGGCAAGAAGGATCCTCCCCCTACAGATTTCAAAGGCAATGTGATCCTCATGACACCTTGACTTCAGAGTTCTGGCAACCAGAACTGAGAGACAGAAAATTTCTGGGGTTTTTTGTTTTGGTTTTTGCCTTTTTTTTTTTTTTTTTTTTTTTTTTGGCGACTGGCCAGTACAGGGACCTTGGTGGTGTCAGCACCATGTAAATTTCTCTCATTTTAGGCCACCCAGGTTTAACAAAGTATACTTTGTCACAGCAGCTACAGGACCTAATCCACCTTCTCAGTTAATGGGAACTCCATGCTTCCACAGCAAGAGGCAACCCCTTGCTGCTCATGCCAGCCCATCAAGCAAATCCTGCTGGGTCCCGTTTCAAAATGTATCCGGAACCAACCCTGTTTCACCACCTCCTCTGTTACCACCCCTCTGCCAGTCAACATCACCTCTCACCTGGATTATCTCAGTCCCCTCACTAACCTCTCTGCTTCACCCCTGCACCTTCATTTTTGTCTCTACACAGCAGCCCAGGTGATACTGTCACTCCTGTGCTTAGAACCTTCCACTGGCTCCCTGTTTCTCTCAGAATAAAAGCCAAAGTCCTCAACTGAACAACAAAAAGGCAAACAACCTGACTAAAAAACAGGCAAAGGACTTGAATAGACATTTCTCCAAAGATACACAAATAGCCAATAAGCACAGAAAAAGATGATCAACATCGTTAACCATCAGGAACCTGCACTGGTATGTCTTCTAGTATGTCTAGAAGACACTATACTGTCTTCTAGTCTATTGACTAGAACCGGAAAGTCAGGTACTAAGTGTTGACAAGCACGTGGAGACCCTGGAACACTTGTACGTTGCTGGTGGGAATGTAAAACTGGTGCAGCTGCTGCGGAAAACCGTAGGGCAGTCCTCAAAATGCTGAACATGGAGTTGCTGTATGACCCAGCAAATCCACTCCTAGGTATATACCCAAAAGAAATAAAAACGTGGGGCTAGCTGGATAGCTCAGTTGGTTAGAGCACAACCTTGTAACACAAAGGTCTAGAGTTCAGATTCCCACACTGGCCAGCTGCCAAAAAAAAAAAAAGCAAGAAACGTATGTCCACACAGAAACTTGTGAGGATTCATAGCAGTATTATTCATAATAGCCAAAAAGTGAAAACAACTGGTAAATGGATAACGAAAATATGATATAACCATAAATAGAATATTGTTTTTCAATAAAAATGAATGAAGTACTGATACATGCTACAACATGGATGAACCTTGAAAATGTTATGCAGAGTGAAAGAAGCCAGACACAAAAGGCCACGTGTTGCATGATTCCATTTACATGAATTGTCCAGAACAGGCAAAGCTATAAAGACAAATCAGATTAGTGGTTGGCAGAAGCTCAAGAGAGGGGATAATGGGAGGTGACTGCTAATAGGTATGGGGTTTCTAGTTGGGATGATGAAAATGGTCTAAATGGACTGTGATAAGGGTTTCACAACCCTATGAGTATACCAAAACCATTGAATTGTACATCGAATTGTGTATTTTAAGTGAGCAAACTGTATGGTATATGAGTTATATCTCAAAGAAGCTCTATCAATAAAACACATTTCATAAATAATTACATAAATAAACAAAAATAAAGGAGTATATGATCTGGACTAATCTCTCATGCTCCTGAAGCTAAATATAACTTTTAAAACTGGGAAATAATATAGCAGACAATTACAGAACTCTGAATGGTGAGAAGAGGAAAGTAGGCAGGCTAGAGACCTAGGATGGGGAGAAAAGACAGCAGCCTGGAGTCTTCCATCACCCACTTGACAGTAAAAAGTGGCCCAGGCCCAGCATCTTCTGATCCTCCACCCAGTGGCAGAAGGTGACCCAGGCTTAGTGTCTCCCCTCCCTCCCACCTAGCAGCTGAGTGAAGCCCAACTGCCCTCCCACAGGGAAATCAGCAGAGATGGAGCAGGAACCCTGCTGACACCAGGTCTACCTCACAGGTACAGCCTCTCCCACTCCCCACCTGGCAGATATGGGCAGCCTGGAGAAGTATCTCTGTCCCACAGGCAGCACAAGCAGAATTACCTGGATGACTTAGTGGCACCAAGTGAATGAAACAGACCAAAATAAAACGTAAGGGCTCCGAAAACTAAATTTACAATTGGAACCACAATCCACAAAGGTATTCCAGGATGTGCTGCACCTAAACAGGATGACTGCTTGATAAAATAGAAAGTTTAAATAGGATTCAGAGTCTCCTAACATAACATCCAAACTGTCCAGATTACAATGAAAAAATCACTTAGCATACCAAGAACCAAGAAACTCATAACTTGAATAAGAAAAGATGATCAACAGATGACAACACTGAGATGAATCAGATGTTGGAATTATCTAACAAGAATTGTAAAGCAGCCATCACAAAAATGTTTCAACAAGCTATGACAAATTATCTTGAAACAAATTTTTTTAAAAATAGAAAATCTTGGCAAAGTAACAAGTTATTTTTTAAAAAAGAACCAAATAGAAATTATACATGGTGTTGAGAACACCAAAGTCTAGGGGGTTTGGTCCTCATACCAGCCAGCCACCAAAAAAAAAAAAAAAGAAAAAAAAATAGAAATTATAGAACTGAGAAATATGTTAAACCAAAAAAACCAACCAAACAAAAACAAAACCACTCAATGGATGGGTTCAACAGCAGAATGAATATCACAGAGGAAATAATCTACAAAGTGGAAGATAGAACAATAAAAGTTACCCAACCTGAACAAAAGAGAAAACAGACTGAAAAAAAAGTTGAACAGAGCCTCAGGGACCTGTGGGACTACTTTTAAAAATCTAACTTTTAGGGCTGGCCAGTTAGCTCAGTTGGTTAGAGCATGGCCTAGTATCACCAAGGTTAACAGTTTGGTTCCCCATACTGGCCAGCTGCCAAAAAAATGAACAAATAAATAAATAAATTTTGTGTCATTGGAGTCTAAATAGGAGAGGAGAAAGAGTTTGGGGCTGAAAAATTATTTGAAAAACTAATGATGGAAAGTTCCCAAATTTGGCAAGAGGCATAAACCTACACATTTAAGAAGCTTAGCAAACCCCAAATAAGATAAAACCAAAGAAATCTATGCCACATGCATCATAATTAAACTTCTGAAAACTAACAACTAAGAAAAAATCTTGAAAGCAGATATAGAGAAATAACACATTTCCTACCTGGAAAAACAATGGGAATAACAGTGGATTTTTCACCAGAAACCATGGAGGATAGAAGGAAATGGCATTTTTCAAGTGCTAAAAAGGAAAGAGCTGTCAACCATGAATTCCGTATCTAGTGGAAATTTCCTTCAGGAATGAAGGAGAAATAAAAACATTCTCAGATCAAGGAAAACTAAAAGAATTTGTCACTGGCAAAACTACCTTTAAAAAAAGCAAAAGTAAGTTCTCCAAACAGAAAAGAAATGACAGCAGAAAGCTTGGTACTTCAGAAATGAAAGAAGTACAATGAAATGGGTGAAAATACAAGTAAACATAATAGGTTGTCCTTCTCATTATGAGGTCCTTAAATCATATTGGATGGTCGAAGCAAATTATAATATTATCTGATGTGGTACTAAATGTATATATAAGAAATACTTCAGACAATTATATTTTTTAAATGGGAAATGTAAAAGGAGTCAAATGGAAGTAAGTTACTATACTGCAATATGCTAAAATGTCAATATAGACTGTGATAATTTATGTATGTATATTGTAATACCCAGAGGATCACTAAGAAAAGTATACAAAGTGTTCTCAGTAACACTATAAGAAGCAAAATGGAATTCTAAACAATGTTCCTGTGAGATAATAGGAAGCAAGAAAAGAGGAGAGAAAAAAGAGAAAGAGAGGGAACAAGGAGAAAATAATAGTGTCAGACAACCCAAGATACCAATAATTACTTTAAATGTAAATGGTCTAAATACACTGATTAAAACTCACAGACTGCCAGAGTCAAGTGAGAAAAAACATGACCCAACTATATGCTATCTATAGGAAATTCACTTCAAACATAATGACATAGGTAAGTTAAAAATTTGAAAATGGAAAAAGATTCATAATGTGAACATTAATTAAAAATTAGGAGTGACTATATTATAATTTTATTACATATAATAATATAATACATAATCCACATATTATATTATTTATTATATGTATTAGAATCATATAAAGTAGATTTCAGAGCAAAGAAAATTGCTAGGGACAAAGAGGAACATTACATAATGATAAAAGGATCAATCCACCTGGAGGACATAATGATCCTAAATGTATATGTACCAAACAAGAGACCTTAAAAATACAGGAAGCAAAAACTGACAGAGATAAAAGGAGAAATAGAGAAAGCTAGAATTATAGTTGGAGACTTCCACAGCCCACTCTCAGCAACTGATAGAACTACTAGACAGAAAATCAAAAAAGATAGAAGCATTCAACAACACCATCAACCAAAGGATCTAAATAACATTTATAGAACACTACACTAAACAACAGCAGAATACACATTCTTTTCAAGCACCCATATAACATTAACCAAGATAGACCATAACCTGGGTCACAAAACAAACCTCAACAAATCTAAAAGGATTGAAATCATACAGAGTATGCCACCTGATAATAATAGAATCAGAGTAGGAATCATTAGCAGAATGACCACAGGAAAATCTCCAAGTACTTGGAAACTAAACACCAAACTTCTAAATAATCCAAAGGTCAAAGAGGGAAAATTAATAAATATTGAATTGAATGAAAATGAAAATACAACATATTAAAAATACTGGGACACAGCTAAAGCAGTGCTTAGAGGGAAACGTATAGCACTACGTGCACACCTCAAAACAAAGGAAAAGTCTCAAATCAACAGTCTAAGCTCCCACCTTAAGAACCTAGCAAAAAGAACAAAACGAACCCAAAGCAAGCAGAAGGAAGGAACCATATAGATAGGAGCAGAAATCAATGGAATTGAAAATAGAAACAATAAAGAAAATCTATGAAACAAGGAGCTGGTTTTTCAAATAGATCAATAAAACTGACAAATCTCAAGCAAGACTGACCAAAAGAAAAGAGAGAGAGATAGAGAAAGAGAAGACAAATTACCAATATCAAGAATAAAACAAGAGACATCACTCCAGACCCTACAGACATCAAAAGGATAATAAGGAAATTTTGATGGTTAATTGTATATGTCAATTTGGATGGGTCGCAGTAACCAGATTCTTGGTCAAACATTATTCTGGATGTTTCTGTGAGGGTGTTTTTGGATGAGATTTACATTTAAATAGTGGACATTGAATAAAGCAGACTGCCCTCCATAATGTCGGTGGGCCTCATCCAATCAGTTGAAGGCCTGAATAGAACAAAAAACTGACATTCCCCAAACAAGGGAGACTTCTCCAGCAGACTGCCTTCAGACATCATCTGCAAGACTATATCTTCTTGGTTCTAGAGCAGACTGCCTTTGGACTACATCTTCAACTCTTTCCAGAGACTCCAGCCTTCTGACTTCCTTCATCAGATTTTGGACTCTCCAAGCCTCCACAATTACATAGGCCAACTCCTTAAAATAAATTTCTCTCTCTCTATTTCTCTATCTATAGACAGACAGATATAGATATAAACACACATATACATACATATAGATATAGATCACACATCCTATTGGTTCTGTTTCTCTAAAAAACTCTGAGTAATATAAAGGAAAAAGAGAGAGAGAAGACAAGTTACCCATGTCAGGAATGAAATAGGGGATATCACTACTGACCCTACAGACATCAAAAGGTCAATAAGAGAATATTATAAACAATTTTATACACATAAATTTGACAACTTAAATGAAATGAACCAATTCCTCAAAAAACACAAACTATCACAACTCACCCAAAATAAAATAGATAATTTAGAGAGCTGTATAACTATTAAAGAAGTTGAATTCATAATTTTGAAACTCAAAAAGAAAGAAAGAAAAGAAAAGAAGAAAAGAAATCTTCAGGCCCAGATGGTTTCACTGGAGACTTTTTCCAAATGTTTAAATAAGAATTAATACCAATTCCACAAAATCCCTTCCAGAAAACAGTAGAGAACACTTCCCAACTCATTTTACAAAGCTAGTATTATCCCAATACCATAACCAAATAAAGACATGACTAAAAAAGAAAACAACAAACCAATATCAGTCATGAATGTAGACATAAAAATCCTTAACAAAATGTTAGTAAATAAAATTCAGCAATATGTAAAAGAATTATAGTCTATAACCAACTGGGGTTCATTCCAAGGCTGCAAAGCTCATTCAGTGTTAAAAAAATGTTAATGCAATCCACCATATTAATGGTATAAAGTAGAAAAATTACATGATAATGTCAACTGATGCAGAAAAGACATTCAACAACATTCAACACCCATTCATAATTTTAAAAAAAAAACAAACCTCTCTCAGAAAAATAGAAATAGAGGAGCATCACCTCAGCTTGATGAAGAGCATCTACAAATACTCATAACCTACAGCTAACATTATATTTAATGGTAAAGGACTGAATGCTTTTGCCTAAGATCAGGAACAAGGTAAGGATTTCACTCTCATCACTGTTATTCGCCATGCCTCTGGAAGTATTAGCCAGTGCAATAAGGAAAGAGAAGAAAAAGAAAGGCATTTATCTGTGACAGGTAGAAATGAAACTGTCTTTGCAGCTGACATGATTACCTTCATAGAGTACTGTAAGGAATCTACAAATAAAAATCCTAGAACTAATAAGCGAGTTTAGCAAGGTCTCAGGACACTAGATAAACATTCTTTTAAAAATCAGTTATATTTCTACATACTAGCAATGAACATAGGGACACTAAAATTAAAAACACAACACCATTTACAATGGCTCAAAATAAAATTAAGTACTAACAAAACACGTATAGAGCTTGTATGCTGAAAACTATAAAATGCTGATAGAAGAAATCAAAGATCTAAATGAAGAGACATACCATCTTCATGGACTCACAACAGTAAAAATGCCAGTTTTCTCCAACTGATATACAAGTTTAACATAATTCCTATCAAAATCCCAACAAGAATTTTTTTACAAACAGAACCCTACTTTTTAGCAGTTAGTTTGAGATTGTACATTAATGGGGGGAAGGTTCCCACTTTTAACACAACCCAAACTGACTGGTTCGAGAGCCCTCATCAGGGGAGCTAGATAGCATCCCCTCTCCACCCCTCCAACAAGATTTTTGTAGATACAGAGAAGATACTTCTAAAATTTATATGGAATGGCAAAGTAATTATAACAGCTAAAACAGTTTTGAAAAGGGAGAATAAAGTAGGAAGAATCAGTCTACTTGATTTATTATAGCTATAGTAATCAAGACTGTGTGGCACTAGCAGAGGGACTGACACACAGATCAATGAAACAAAATAGAGAACCCAGAAATAAATCCACACGAGTATGTCCAACTGATTTTTGACAAACATGCAAAGCATTTCCATGGATGAAGGATAACCTTTTTACCAAATTGTGCTGGAGCAATTGGACATCCGTGGTCAAAAGGAGGAGGGGAGGGGAAAGAGGGAAGGAGGAGAGGGTGCGGGAGGAGAACCCTAGCCTAAGTGTCTCACACCTTATACAAAAATTAACTCAAAATGGATAACGGATTTAAATGTAGAACTATAAAGCTTTCAGGAAAATACAGGAGAAAATCTTTGGTCTTAAACTTGACAACAGAAGCTTGAGCCACAAAGGAAAATCGTGATAAACAGGACCTCATCAAAATTAAACACTTTTACTCTGTGAAAGACCCTGTTAAGAGAATGAAAAGACAAGCTATGGACTGGGAGGAAATATCTGTACAACACCTACCTGACAAAGGTCTGGTATATAGAATACATAAACGGTCTCATAACTCGATAGTAGAAAAAATAAGCAATCCAATTTTAAAATTGGCAAAAGATATGAAGAGACATTTCAACAAAGAGGATGTTCAGAATAAGCACAGGCAAGGAGTCCAACATCATTAGCCATTAGAGGAATGCAGACCCAAAGCACAATGAGGTATCACACCTACTGAAATGACTAAAATTGGGGCTGGCCCGTTAGCTTTGTGTTATTAGTGTGCAGTGTTGTAAGACCAAGGTCAGGGATTCGGATCCCCATACCAGCCAGCCACCAATAAAATAAAATAAAATGACTAAAATAAAAAGCAGTGACAACACCAAATGCCGGCAAAGATGTGGACACTGGATCACTCATACGTGGCCTGTGGGAATGTAAATGGCTCTGGAAAACAGTTTGGCAGTTTCTTCAAAAACTGAACACACAACTGTTTTGATCCCCGTACTGGCCAACCACCTAAAAAATTTTAGAAAAATAAACCTGCAAAATGAAAAAAACAAAAACAAAAAAACATTAAACATGCAGTTATCATATGTCCTGCAGTTGTGCTCCTGGGAATTTATCCCAGAGAGATGAAGACTTTTGTTCACACCAAGGCCTGGACACAGATGTTCGTAGCAGCTACAGTGTGTTTGTTATGGACTGAAACTGGACTCAACACGGAGTTCCTTCGGTAGGTGAATGGTAAAACAACTGTGGTACGTCCATCCCACGGAACGGTACTCAGCATTAAGATGGAACAAACTACAGATACAAGTAACTACTGGGATAAATCTCCAGGGAATTATACTGAGCAAAAACAGTCAATCCCAAAATGTTACTTATTATGTGATTTCATTTATGTAACATTCTTTAATAACAAAATTTTAGAAATTGAGAACAGACAAGACAGGAGGGGGAACAGGAGAGAGGTGAGTGTGGTTAGCCAGGGACAATGGGAAAAACTGAAACTCTTCAGTGTCCTGACTGCCGATACGCCATTCCGCGTGGGTGATAAAACTGTATAGAATTTAACACACACGTGCAGATGAGTTCAAGTAAAACTCAGGAAATCAGAATAAGGTCAGTGGGTTGCATAAACATCAGTATGCTGCTGGAGATATTCTATACTTTTGAAAAATGTTACTATTGGGGGAAAACTGTGCAGACGGTACAAGGGATCTCTGTGTTATTTCCTAGAACTCAATGTGAATCTACAATTATCTCAATAAAATTTCCAATTAAAAAATTTCACTGCTAGGAATTTTTTCTAAGGAAATACCCAAAAGAGTCTGCAAAGGTCTGAGAACAGTCCTGCTTCTCTGAGAACTGTTTTTGGTAGGGAAATGGACACACCCTTGGATCCTTGCTAAAAAGGATCTGTTTTTCCTCTACTCTCTTACACAGAACACTTTGTTTCTGACAACAAATATGGGGGATAGGAGAGAGGGTTCCCACATTAACCAATTCTCCAACTCTGTGGATACCAGCTGGGTGTCCAACAATGCAATTCAGTTCTGGCACTATCTACCTGGGGTCAGCATCAGATCTCACAGGTTGAGGGGCAGAGACTTCAGATGCCAGTTGCAAAGCTGGGCCTCTAGTACTTCTGACTGAGTGGGTTTAAGTCAGGGGTTCCCATTGGACAATCTGCTAGAATGGCTCACAGAACTCAGGGAAACACTAAGTCACATTTACCAGTTTATTACAGACGATATGATAAAGGATACACATGAACAGCCAGATGAAGAGGTACCTATGGAGGTCCAGAAGAGTCCCGAGTGCAGGAGCTTCGGTCCACGTGGACTTTGGGTGTGCCTCCCCACCCCCGCACATGGATGCATTCTCCAACCCAGCTTTCTGAACTCCAGCTCTTAGGGATTTTTATGGGGGCTTTATCATAATCAATTATTAACCCAGTCTGCAGCCCCTCTCCCCTCCCTGGAGGATGGGGGTGGGGCTAAAAGTTCCAAGCTTCTAATCACGGCTTGGTCTTTCTGGTGACCAGCCCCCAACATGAAGCTGTCCAGGAACCCACCAAGTCACCTCATTATAACAGAAGACTCTCTTATCTTCTCAGAAATTCCAAGGGATTTAGGAGCTCTGTGTAACGCACCCCTATAATACCCGTCAGTCAGGAAATTCTAAGGGTTTTAGGAGCTCTGTATTAGGAATCAGAGGCAGAGACGAAATACATAATTCTAATCGTGTCACACTTTCACAAGGCTGTGCTCACCTGTGCTGGGCAATATCAGGCAGCCATTAAAACAGACTGTGTGCAGCCAATATCAGTGATATGGATAAACGTAAGTAGGTATTTTAAGTGAAAACAGCAGATTAGAAAAGAGTACATACAGCATACTCTTTTCTTTTTTTAACCTACTGGATGGTATATAAAACCTGGGCAAAATATGTACCTGATTGTTTTCAAAGTTAGGCTTTTGGGGGTGTGATCATAGATAGTTATCACTGTTTTGTATTGTTTTGGGGTTTTTTTTTTAGTACTTTTGCTGTTGGCTGGACTGTTTATAGGGAGCAGCATTCCTGTTATGATTAGGGTTGCCAGATAAAACAGTTCAACCAGTTAAATTTTGATTCCAGATAAATAACAATTTTTAGTATATGTATATCCCATGCAATATTTGTCTTCTTACCTGCTAAATCTGGTGCCCACCCTGAGCTGACCCTGCACATGCTCCCCTTTCCAATCTTCTAGCCGGTGTGGTCATAAAGGGAAACCTGAGACCCGAGCTGGGCGCAGGGACACTGGACACTCACACGGGCTCCCTCCTGGCTGTTGTCACTCTATTCTAGCAACCCGACTCTACACTTCACCTCAAGGAGCACATCCAGAACTTTCTCCTGGGGCCACAACCTGGGCTTCGAAGCAGCAGTTGACCAAGGAGAGTGGGAGCTGCAGTGTAGGCCTGGCTGCCCTCCTCCTGAGAACTCTGGCTTTGGCTCTGAATGAAAAGGGGAGTCCCTTTTGGGTATCAGTGGAGGCATGAATGTCCCATTGTTAGTTCATCTATAGCAGGAGTTGGCAGACTTTTCCTGTACAGGGCTGTAGAGTAAATATTCCCAGATTCCCGGTCACACGGTCTCTGCCGCAGCTCCTCAGCTTTGCAGTTGTAGACAGTACCTATGTGAGCAAGCCTGGCAGTGTCCCAGAAAAGCTCCATTTAGGACACTGACATTTGAACTTCATATAATTTTCACATGATATGAAATATTCTTATTTTGATCCTCTGCCCCCCATCATTTAAAAATGAGAAAACCATTCTTAACTCAGGGGAAGCACAAAAACAGGCAGCAGGCTGGATTTGGACCAGGAACGGAATGAGTGGGTGAGTGGGGTGCAGCAGCAGGGCAGAGGTGGGGTGGGTGGGCTGTGGAGGCCGTGGGAGGGTGCTGGGGGGACCCGTGGAGGGCTCTGGGCAGAGGGAGGCATAACATAACTGAACTTGGTTACTGAACTAAGCCAGTAATTTTTGAATGGACGACTTCCCAATCATTACATTAAGAGTGAACATCTTCATCTCATTCTCCTACATACTAAGCGGTGGTTTCAGACAGTGCTCCTAAAAGAGGGATCCCCGGACCAAATTCCCCTTGCAGATTTATTTGGCCCGCACAGAAATTATTAGAAAATCTTGCATCAGAAGCCCAGATTTCTTGCACGGGCAAAAAGAGGGCCCGAATCCCTGCGTGGTCAGCACCTGCTGCCGGGGGCCTCTCGCCTGGGCAGGACCGAGGCCTGGTCCCGGCCACGCGGTTTCAAGGTCTCTCCTTCCCCCCACGGCCCGCCTGGCCTCTGGCCGCAGGGGTTAAGCTTTAATCCCTGTGGACAGCACACGGGCTGCGCAGGGAGGCCCTTATCGTCTTAGACTTAAGGGCTTAGACGCCGCCGCCCGCTGCCGCCCCAGCCGCCCCGAGGGTAGCCGGCCGCAGCGCCGCAAGGTAAGCGGGCTCGGGGGAGCGCGGGCCGGGGGCTCGGCGAGGCCCGCCCTGCCGCCGGCCCGAAAACCCCGCGGCGGAACGTTGGTGAGCACCGGGCCGCCGCCAACGGCCGAGCCACCAGAAGAAACCGCAGCAGCCGCGCCCCGCCCCGCCAGCGCCTCTACCCCGCCGGCCGCCCAGACCGCCGCGCAGACCGCCGCGCAGACGGCCGGCGCGCAGGACTGCGCCTGCGTGGCCTGCCCGAAGGGGACCGGCGCGCGGGACTGCGCCTGCGTGGTCTGCCGGGCCGGGACCGAGGGCGGGGCCGGTGCGCGAGGCTGCGCCTGCGTGGCCCGCCCGACCCCGCCCAGTCAGCGGCGCCTCGACCCCTCGAGACGCCCGCCCCGCCGGGCCGCCGGACAGACAGGTGCGCGGGGGCTGCGCCTGCGCGCGCCGGCCCCGCCCCGGCCCCGCCCCCGCGCCGCGCGGGGCCCTGGGAGGGGCGCAGCGTCCGGCGGCGTCGCGGGCGGCGGGCGGCGGGGCCGGGCCGGGAGGGGCGCGGGGGAGACAAAGCCGAGGCTAATGAATGGAGCGCGTCCGCCCTGCCCGCCGTCGTCCGCAGCCGCCGGGGCCGCGCCGCTGCGAGCCGGGCGCCCGAGGTGAGTGCGCGGCGAGCGGGCCCGCCCGCGCCGGGCTGAGGCGGCGCGCCGGGCGGGACCGGGCGCCATTGTGTGCGCCGGGCCGGGGTCCGGGCGCGCCGTCCCCCGCGGCCTCACCCCGCCGCCCGCGGGCGCGCGCGGACCCCGGAACTCCGCTACCCCGCGACCCCGGCCCGGCTGACAGCTGGCGCGCGGCGGGGCGCGACGCTAGCGTCCGGGCCGCGCGGTCCTGCTGACGAAACGTCCGAGTGGCCCGAAGTTGGCGCGGACCGCGCGGCGAGGGTCGCGCGAGGCGGCGCAGCGGCCCACGTGCCTGGCGGGGCGCGGACCCGGGTCCCGCTTCGGGCGCCCGGCGCTCCCCCGCGTCCCGTGCCCCACGGTTCGTTTTCAGGACCTTCCTCCCGATGCTGTCACTTTTCCTCCGTTCAGGAAGAGACGACCGAGCGCCTGAGTCGGCGTCCTCGGACGGGGACAGGCTCGCTCCCACACGCTCGTGGAGCTTCGGTGCCGCGCGTCTCTGGGTGGCAGCGGCCTCGTTCAGTGAACAAAGTGCACCGCGGTCACAACTTCAGGGGCCTCCAGTCGCGCTCGGTCTCCGCGCCACCGCGGGCTGCAGCGGCGTTCTGCCCTTTTGTCCGTTCCCGTGTGACCCCGCCGTCTTGGCGGCCCGGGGTCCTCACCTGACGCGCGCCTCTCGAGGCCAGTCCCCGCCTTCCGCCGGCGGCCGGCACCCGTAGGGAGGGAGCTGTCTGTTGTGGGGGGCTCTGAGCACATGAGGCGCAGGGTTTCGAAAATCCCACTTCCCACTTTGTGAGGAGGGTGGTTTGCTAAAGCGAGGGTGTCCCTGTGACTTTCTCCATGGAAATGTCAACTTTTGATGTCTTCTCTATACAGCAGGGTGATAAAATTTGCAGACTAGGGAGAATTTCGTTGGTTTTTGGTTTTTGGTTTTTCTGCTTGGGGTTTTTAAAAAAGTGCTGTGAATAAACCAAATTTCAGTTAGGGATTAATTTCAATTACTAAACAGTTATCTTGCCAGAGGAAACTTTCCAGGAGTTTGACTGCACGTTCTGCGGGTTTCCTGTGGGTTGTCCCTACAAGGATGCACACTTCCTGTCATCCTTAAGCGGATTATATCTGCTTGTCATGATTTTCGTTTTCTCAGGAAAAGATCTAGCACAAGTTAAGAGAGATTCTGTGGATCCTCAAAAAGCTTTAAAGGCTCAATCTTTTAGGCAGAGGACACAGTTAATCTCGTATATATTAAAAGAAAGCTAAGACTTTTAGTCCACTTGACAGGTGGTTACAGTGCCTCCCCCTTCCCCTTTGTAACCGGCCCTGCTAATTCCTGAATATGGTGGTTGATGGTTTTGGATGTGAAAACTCTGCTTTTTAATGTCACCCCTCATCCCACCTCCCCACACGCCCCCACACATGAGGAGAGTAACTCGAATGTCCCTACCACCTTGGAGAAGCATTTTCAGTGAAGTATTAGGGGAGTCAGTTGAATGCTGTGGATGTGCAAAGGAGCTGATGTGCAGTATTTATTTAGTGAATAAATGTGTGTATGTATATTTCAGATCCCTGGTCCACATAAAATTTGGGGAGAGAGAACTGGGAAATGGAGCTCTGGAAGCATAAAGAGCAGTAAGTGGCAGTGGCCAGTGTGTCCTTCTCTTGACTTTGTATCTGCATTTTTCGTTGCCTGGCTTTAGCTACTTCAGTTTCTCCTCCTCTGATTTCGGTGTGATGATGGCCTTGTGACAAGAGGGAGCAGGTTGAATGGCAGAGTGACTGTTGGACCCCAGGGCCCTCGGTGAGAGGCCAAGCTGGCTCTCCCTACCAGCATTGTTTCCTTCTGAGCACCTCTGCACAGAACTCTTCAGAGAGTCAGCAACTGTCTTTCTTCTGACCACTCTTTAATTTTCAAGTCACTCCTTAAATGTCAGGACTTGAGGATATAAGCTATAGAAATCCGTTGTTCTTATTAACATTGTGAGTTTAACTGAATTTAGCTGCATGAGAAAGTCACAGTCTGCCTTTAGCCCTTAACATTCTTTAGTTAGCATCTTAGTTTTGGCTTTCTGCTTTAGTGTCTATGGATTATAAGAGATTTCTGGGTTTACCACCCTTCCTTGGCTCTGTCATTTCTGCATCCCAGTCTTCCTTGCCCTTGTCCCTCACCCCATTTTTCAGTGCCTAAGCTTTTCTTCATTCTGGAATACCTCAGGTCACTTTCTTGCTGATTATTTGGTATGCTTTTGGTAGTTCAAATTCTGGAAGGCATTGCTAGGAATAAAATCAAATTTTTTTCCTATTTATTAGGCAGAGGAGACTGGGAGAGACAGGTGCTTGACTCTGCATGTGGTGTTCTCGACTCTACCCTGCACCTGGTACTGTTCTGCCTGCTGGGGCAATGGTGGTTTTAAAAGAAGGCCCTGCCTTTGGAGATCATAGGAGTAGTGGGGTGGGGGGGGATTGTTATAAACCAGAGAAAGAGTCCCAGTATGTGCTCCAAGGAAAAATAATAGCAGGTAAGGGCAGAGGTGATGTCAGTTTCTATTTGAGAAGTGTGCTCCGGAAGACCTTTCAGAGGGAGGGGATGTTTGAGTCCAGCCCTGAAGGGTCTGGGGGCAATAGGGCAGTGGCCCACTGGGTGAAAAGCATCAGTGTGGTACAGAGGCCAGCCTTGCAGTCAGGCCTGGTGTCAGCCCCCTAACCTCCTACGCTATCCCGTGCTGTGCCTTCCCTAGCACCTCAGGGATAGTTTGGGGGAATCATTGGACACACAGCTTAAAAGACATGAACCAAAAATGCCAGGCCCAGCGACTGACAAGGTGCGTGCTCTGCTTCTGATCTCTTGTTCTAGGTGAAGGCCTTTCAGCCCCTGTGGCCCAGATCTTTCCCAGCAAAGTCTGTGCACAATAAACAACTGATACTGGCTTGACACTGGGACCTGCTCCATGCTGGCCCATAAGGGTGCTCTCTGTGTGATTGCTGCAGCTGCCTGCCTCTTGGCTCTGTGGACCAGCAGCCCCTGAACTTGCTCTGTCTGCCTACTTCACCACCTCCACAGACATAAACTGTGAGGTGTTGAGTTTTCATCCAAAGCTGCTGCTGACGCTCACATTGTGGTCTCCATTCCACCTGCTTGCAGTGGAGAGCTGGGTCAGGAGCCGTGTGCTGTTTTGGGGGGAGCTCTGGTTACTGTGTCGCAGCAGTCATGTTCCACATCCTGTAAGTTAAAGGACACTTTAAAGGCTCTTTCAGAAGCTTTCAGCCACAGCTACAACTCAGCCTGCAATTGGTGGGACTGCCCAGACCCCAGAGGAAATGGTAGGCAGGGAGAGTGCTGGTGTTAAGTACAGGGGAACCACAAAAAGAGCAAGCAGGACAATCCAAATAGCCCTGGTTTGTGACCCACAACATTTCAGGGACAGAACAAGGACCAACTGACCTTAACGTGGTCTGTTTGCTTGCCCTGGAATGTGCTTTGTTTCCAAGGTACCCTTATCAGGGTTTCTGACCACATCTCATGGAAACAGCCCTGGTTCTAGGTCTCTGAAGTTTTAACCCTTCACAACTGTCTCTGGCTCTTAGCTTCAGGTTCTTCATCACAGGTTAGCCCAGTCCTGGATGATAGCTTTTCCTTGTATGGGCACAGTGGCTCTTGGAGTTTCTGGCTTTGGTGCAGCTGATTCTATTGCCACCCCTAAACTGTGTTAACTATGGCCCTACATCCTCAGAATATGTTAAAGTTACTCTAAGATCGAGTGTGACCCAGATCTTAACTTATGTCTGTGGTAGGAAAGACTGCCATCTCCTAGTCTGAGCCAGGCTGGGGGACTGACTTTGAGTTCCTTGATTCCCTGGGTGTACTTGACAGCTCACTGAGGCATGTGTAGTCTTGAGTTGAAAACAAATACGCTTCAGTTTTTTTAAGATTATGTTAGGAAGTTTCTAACTTACAGAGAGTTGGCGCTCCTCTGTGCCATGCCCTCTGATGGAGCTGCCATGACTGCCCCCTGCTGCCACCTGGCGCTTGCCAGACCTTTTCCAAGGAACTAGCAGATATCAGGACACTTCACCTCTAAGTGTCCTTTCCTCCTAAGGAAAGGGAAAAAGACATTCACTATAATCACAGTTTGGATTGATGATGTCTAAGAACATCACAATAATTCCTTGGTGTCATCCAAAAGCCAGTCCACAGTTAGATTTCCGCAGGTGTCCCCCAGATGTCTTAGCTGTTTTTTTTTCCAAACCAGAGTCTAGACTAGGATTGTGCATCACATTGTGTCTTTTTGTTCCTCTGCTCTCTGTGTACGCCTTGTGATCTGGCATTAAGACGTTTGATTGGATTGGGTGGAACATTTTGGGTACGATCGTGTGGGTGATGCTGTGCGCTTTGTACTACACTGTCCTTGGAGGCTGTCTCACGGGGGGCTGATATGACTTGATCACTGGGCCTTTAAGATGTACCCCCCATCACACAGTCAGCAGGTCATCTGTGAGGGACATGCTGGGGCCATGTGAACGCCTGCTCCACCAGCCCTCCATGCTATGTGTTTGTTGGTCCTCCCCAGAGCTGCTGGGCAGCAGCATGTTGACTGTCCAGTGCTGTTGTTCCTTCTTTATTTTATCTTGTTTCCTCATTCATTACCTCCCAAGAAGACAGAATAGATGCTAATTCTTTCCTTTTATTACAATTTCCAGGGGAAGCAGTTGGTGTAATAGTCACCTCTGTTGTAGCGAATGTTTTTATTTTTCATTTTCCAGCTTTGAATGTCAAGGCAGATAAGTAGGTTTTTATTTATTCACTGTGTTATACTTTATTAAAGTCTTTGTTTTTGTTTCGTGATGCTCAAATCATTGTAAACATGACCAGTCAGAAGCCCCTCCCAAGCTGGCTTCTGTGTTGTTTTCACTCAGCACGTTGTTCTTGGATCCCTTCTTCTCTGCCAGTGTCCTAGGCTCACTTTCACTTTCTTTTCCAGACCTGCAACCAGCCATTTCTCCAGAGTGCTTTGCTTCTTTTTAGTGCAGAAAGGTATCTGGGAACCAAGATCCAGGCATTAGATTTGTTTATTGCGTTTGCATATTACTGCTACAGCCCTTTTGTTGGACAGAGCTAGGTAACATTTTTAAAACATTGGGAGTTCATACTGATATTTTCAATGCAAATTTATAATTATGCGATTTTATTTAATTTCTTTGATTTTTAAAATTTGTATCTTTTTTTATCCTGAAAATCTTAATTCTTAATACCATTGGCATAATTACTTATTTGTTTGGTAAAATACACATAAAATAGGTTGTAAAATTACAATATTGTATTACTACTAATAATAAAACTGCTTAGCAAAGTTTGTGAGTTTTTTGTTTGTTTTTAAGTTCTTTTTGACCTTAGTACATGAGCGTACTCTAAAAAGTTCATGGAAAAATAGAATTAAAAGATAATACAAATCTTTCCATGAACTTTTTGAAGCACCTTCTTATGTTCCACTTAGGTGAATAAAGTACTGTGTTTTAAAGTCCCTTGACAAATATTTTTTTCTCTGGTTATTTTGCCCGTTTGATATACAGTTCGGTTTGTTCCCGTTTGTTTTCAGCTTTGGAATTTAAAAAAAATTTTTTTATGTACAAAATAATTATATGGTTCAAAAGTCAAAACTGTAAATTATATAAAAGGTACCTTCCCTACTCCTCCTCTCTTCTAGGCAACCGTTTTTACTTATAATTTATAACCTGCAAAAATAAGCAAGCATGTGCACACACACACACACACTTTCCCTCCTGTCTCCCACAGAAGGTGATGGGTACCACGAACACTGTGTGTGTCTTGGTTTTTATTCAGCACATCTGTGAATGTACGCATCAGTCCTTTCAATGGTTTCCAGTCTTTGGACATAGGATGCTGCTGTGACTTTTGCTCATGTGTTGACTTGTAGTTGATGGGGGTTGTCTTCAGGGTCTGTTTCTACTGTGACATCACTGGGTAGAAGGCTATATGCCATTTGGGTAAGTGTTCTCAAATTCCCCTCCATGGACTTGCACCCCCGTCTGCACTGTATGGGAGGGCCTCACCAACAGAGCGTGTTACTAAGCGTTTGGAGTTTTGCCGGCATGATACAGCAAGAAATGGTATCTTGGAATAGTTTTCATTTAATGTGCTTTAATTTGAATGTGAAAAATGAAAAAATATACTTTACTAAATTGGATATACAAGTAGTAGGTAGTCAGAGTATTTGAGATCATTAAATACAAATTGATCATTATATCAGTAAGCCACCGAGT
The DNA here is from genome assembly GCF_027409185.1 of Cynocephalus volans. Classification (NCBI taxonomy): domain Eukaryota; kingdom Metazoa; phylum Chordata; class Mammalia; order Dermoptera; family Cynocephalidae; genus Cynocephalus; species Cynocephalus volans. Next base: position 1,199,769 of record NC_084471.1, on the reverse strand, counting down.
GTGATTACTCTCTGCAGTGCAAAAGCTGGAAACACCACTCATGAGAATGCACACTGATACTTCTGTATAATAGTAGTTAGGAGGTAGTTTCTTTAAATCTTTAAATAAAAAATAACAAATCTACAACAAGTCAGAACTCGTGTCTTAAATTGAGAATATTCCACATATTTTACCTTTTGTAACCTATGGAAAGGATCCTTTGATTAGCTACCTTTAATTTTAGGTGTTTTTGTCTTCAAAATTAATTAAATGTAAAGTAAATACTAGAAAATTTTAGTTTTGAGTGCTTCCTTTCTATCTGTTTTCCTCTGTCTTTAATCTCTGGTCATAATTTAGGATTACTGAGTGCTCACTATTTAAGTGTATCAATATTTTCTTAATTGATGTAATCAATCCTTGGCGTAAGGGAGGTGCTCTAGCTGTGACTAGATGGGGCAGGGCCATGTGAGCTGGGGCTCCCTTCTGTCCTGGGGACCAGGGGCTGAGAACAGCAGTGACTGGATCTGTTCTGGAAGGATTCTGTGTTTTATTTGTCATTGATTACCTTATTTTGTATACATGCTGATTGGTTTTATTTTTAAACCAATTTTTGTTTGCTGGAAAATAGATCAGTACCATGGAATAGATGCTGGCTCCAGATGCACAATGAATAGGGAATCTTCATCTTTCAAGGCCAAGGTATCATGTCAAAGTTTTGGGGTAGGTGGCAAAAGCCAAATTGTTCTTCACTTATATGTAAAATTATCAGAATGCCACAGGAGCATAATATTTTTGTTGTATGAAAATCAAAACTAGCATGCTTTTTTTCCCCTTGAAATTGGTGCTGAAGTAGTAGGAAATAAAATGATTTTCTGTAGTAGTAAAGTGCTAGAAAAAATGACAGTATTTTCCTAAAATAGAAACATTGCTATTTGTGATTATAAAATATATGTGCAAAAATAGTCAAGTAGAAGAATACATGAAATAGAAAGTGAAGGTCTTTCATAATTACCACAGTTAAGTTGTACATACCCTTCCAGATACATGTTTGCATGTATGTGGCATACACGTTTACACCCACCGCAGTCCTGACCAACCTTCTCATTGGCAATAAGGGGAGCAGTGTGGCAGAGACTCCCTTCAGGTTAGGTGGTGCTCGGAGTTCTGTGAGTTATTCTACTAAAAGCCCAAGAGCAGAATGGGGCGCGTCATAGGAAGAGCTCAGATGTCAAATGTTGATGGAATATAGATGATTTCCAGTTTTTTAATTTTTTTATTGTGAAGTATAACATAAGAAATGCATGTTTCGGTGAGTTGTGACCCAGTGAGACAGGTTAGGGTAACCACCACCCAAGTCCGGAGAAGGAAAATACCTCTGTGCCTCTCCCATTCCTCTCCAAGTTAACCATTATTGCATTGTCTCCCACTGTAGTTCTTATAGTGGAGTCATGCAGTGCATGTTCTTTTGTTTTGTTTTGTTTTTTTCTCAATATCATATTTGTTGAATATGATGATAGTTTCTTAATTTTCATTGCTGTGTGGTATTCCATTGCATGAATATATCACAACGTGTATCTAATCAATAGCCATTTTTTGGCCATTATGAACACTGCTTGGACATCTTTGTGTTTGTGTGTATTTTGCTGTGTGTATGCAAGTATTTCTCTTGCACATACAGCTGTGAATGGATGCTGTAGACTGAATGTTTGGATCCCCCCAAAAATATATGTTGAAACCTAACCCTCAATGAGGTAGTATTAGGAGGTGAGGCCTTTGGGAGATGATTATGTCATTGTATATGTCCGCCCCAAAACTCACTGAAGCTTTAATTGTGTTCCCCAAGTTTTATGTGTTAGAATCTTGGCCCCTACTGTGATTGTTAAGAGGGTGAGAAATCCTATTATGGTAACTGAAAGGTGGAACCTATGAGAGGTGATTAGATTGTAAGACCTTGCAGTAGTGAATGGATTAATAATGGTGGTCAGTGGCGTGGTTCTAAGGGCCTTAAAAGGAGAGAGAGGAGAGCCTCTCTCTGCTCTCTCTGCTTCCATCATCTTGCAGTGTGAGGCCCCTGGGTCACTGTTGCCACCACCAGATGGACTTTGGACTTCCCAGTGTCAGGCACTGTAAGCAATAAATTTTGTTTTCTTATAAACTACCTGGTTCCAAGTATTTTGTTATAAGCAACAGAAACAGACTAATACAGTCATCATGAATGGGATTAGTGCCCTTATAAAAGGGACTCCAAAGAGCTCCCTTGTCCCTTCCACCATGTGAGGACACAATGAGAAGATGCAGTCCATGAACCAGCAAGCAGGCCCTCAGCAGACACTGAATATGCTAGCCCCTTGATCTGGGAGATCCCTCCAGAACTGTGAGAAATAAATTGCTGCTGTTTTTAAGCCACCCAGTTTATGGCATTTTGTTAAAGAGTAGCCTGAACTGACTAATACAATGGAATTATGGCATGAAACTGTATAGTTGAGTTTTAGTAGGTAATGGCAGACTATTTTCTGATATTGTTGTACCAAGCTGTTACAGATCTTCACAAACATTTGGCAATGTTAGGTGAGAGTGAGAGTGTGTGTGTGTGTGTTTTAGCCTAGCCATTTTACAGGGTGACTACTGTTGTGGCTTTAATCTGTATTTCCTTGATTCTTAACGAGGTTGAGCACCTCCCATGTAGTTATTGGCATTTGGATAGCTTCTTTAATAAAGAGCCTGTTCAAGACTCTTGCCTTTTTCTAAACCTTCTTTTATTCTGGAGCTTGCTGTTTTACCCTTAATGATGTTTCTTGAAGAAGAGTGTCTTTTTTCTTTCTTTCTTTTTTTTTAGTTCCTTAATTTCAGTGTGGCCTGATTTATTCATCTCCCTACTATGGTTAGTCCTGTTTTGCCCTAAATCAGGGTTACAAGGATATTTCCCTATATTACATTTGTTATTGTTTTGCCTTTAATTCAACCATTTACCCGGAGTTGATTTTGGGGATGGTGTGAGCTAAAGGGTAAAGTGTCATGTTTTCCATGGAGACATCTGAATGTCCTAGCACTTTATTAGCATGGTATGTGTAGATATCGTGTCTGGTCCTAATTCTGGACTCTCCCATCTGCGCTGGTCCGTTTGTTAGTCACTGGCACCATCACCACAGTGTGCTTTTTGTTGTAGCTCTGTGTTTTTTAACCTTTTTATTTTAAAGTACAGCACAGTTACAGAATCTGAATAAAATAAATGTATAGCTTAATAAGTTATTGTAAGGTAGACACATTTGTAATTGTTGCTTGGGTCAAGAAGTGAAATTTAGCCAGCACCCCAGAATCCTTCCACATCCCATCCTGGTCTCATCTCCTTCCCAGCAAAAGTAACTGCCGATCTTACTTTTGTTTGCTTGTTTTTTTAAAAGTTTTCACTTCACCTAATATACATACACAGTTACATAATTTTACTTAGTAAAATTTTCACACTTTGGGTTCCAACAACTTGGCCAAACTTGAACTTGGAAGAGAAGGAAAATTCACTACCTAGCTCTAGAAGGGGGAATCTGGTGGAAGAAGGATCCCATTTCTCCAGTTTCTTCCTCTAGAGTAGTTTCCTGCATATAGAAAAGAATGGAGCTTAAAATTGTTACCTAATAATAATTCTGCTTAAGAATTTATGAGAATATCATTTCCTTAAATGATTGAAGAATTATACTTTTAATTTCCTAGTCACCTTCCTAGGTACAAGTATACATATTTTTTAGTACAATGAACTTTTGTTTTTCCATTGCCTCTAAGTCAAAAAAATTCGCATTATAGTAGTTCACAGTGTTTCACAGTAAAATAGTTTTCATTTTCTATGATGAATGAGGCGGACCCTTAAAAACAAAATAGTCTTTTAGAATCCTTCAAGGTGTCAGCATCATCCACACAGTAAAAGCAGCCAAAAAGAACCATAAACGTATCTGTCAACCATTGGAGCCTACTAATGACACATACATATTAGCTAGATGGTAACTCCAGGGATGTGCTCCAAAGAGGCAGCCCATGTGCTCATGAGGTATAGCTGTCTTTCACCATGAGAATCAGCCAGTCACGTCCTGTCCTTTTGTTTATTGTGAACTTGTGCCTTCTCAGAGAGGCCAGGGCCTCGGTCATAGGCCCACACTGAGAGCAGGCTGTGCCACATCCTGCCCATTCCCACTCTTGATGTCTGTCTGGCAGAGAACATACCTGGAGATGATTTTGTGAAAAGTATAGCAGAAGTCTTGGTTCTGGTAGGCATAGGCAATGAGATTGACAACTGAATTGGCGTGTGACGAGAAAGGCCATATTCGTTGCCCACTTGGGCTTATCCTTAGCCCGGGCTGGCTGAAGAAGAGTGACACAGTTGATGGTATGTACTGGTAGCACAGAAAATCCCCATGATTATCACCAGTGACTTGGCCGCATGGATGTCCCGCTGGAGGGTAGTCCTGGAGTGGTCCATCAGCTCTATGTGCTGAAGCTGCCTGCAGGCCACCGTCAAGATCTTGATGTAGATCACCAACATTATGAGCAGTGGCACAGGACACACCCAGAGAAACTGAAATATACCATGTAGCTCATGGGGACCACATTCTCAAAAAGACACTTCACATGGCAGTAGCTTTCATTCGTATTTCCATCCAAGGGCTCTGTGCAGTTGGTGGCACTGTCTTTACCATTCCACTCCAAGAACAGAATCAATCCAGTGCTGAAGGCAAGGACCCTCTCTTGCTCATGTCCAGTGACTAACTTTTATACCTTCAGCCTTGAATTCATTAGCTACAACTGGGGTCTACTCCAGTTGCTGACTGGCCCCTTCCCCAGAGTCCTGCATTTTGTGTGTGGAAGAAAGAGTGAACAGGTGGTTCTCCACAGTCCTCTGAAATCCTGGTGGCACTCCTCAGCCTGAGTGGGATGTAGATGGCTATGTACCTGTTGACGGCCACAGCCAGCAGGCTGAGGATGGAGCTCTGAATGAGCACGAGGACAAAGCAGGTGAGGAAGAGGCAACTGTGGAAATCGGTGCAGAAGCCCAGGCTGATGGCCCCACAGCCACGTCAGCAGCCACCAGGGACACTGGGAAGTAGTTGGTGGGCATTTGCAGCATACCTGAAGTGACCCCTACAACACACACCAGCATGTCATGCCACCAACCCTGCGGCGATGGCCAGCCCAGGGCCAACAACAATGCATCCTGCATCCCCAGTGGCAGAGCCAGGCCAATAGGCCCTGGGCATTGCCTGCCGGGCCATCGCATTTGAGCTGCAGGGTTCTGATCTTAATTTCATGGCAGTTACTTTCTTGGTTTTCTTTATACTTTCATGACTCAACTGAACACCTGGAACATTCCTCTGGTGTTCCTCTGTCCTCTGATTTCCTGTAAGTTGGTAGTTGGATTAGATTTAGGTTTGACCTTTGGCAAGACTCTTTCAAGGGGGTGCTGTGTTGTTTCCTCAGGAAGCAACCAATGTCTGGATGTCTGTCTTTCTTGATGTTGGCAGCTGCTGATGCACATGCACGTGTGCATTAATTCATGAGAAGCCATGAAATTGTGATGTTCTGGTTGTGAGTTGCTTCTTTGTGTATTAGATGGACTACTACTATAAAGAGAAACTATGTACTGTTTGGTTATCTAGTGTTACAATTTGTGATATTGTGAAAAATACATATTTGGTCTTTGTCCGAGTCTCCAAGCATACAAATAAAATTCTTAGAATTTCCAAAGTGGTGTCTTTTCATATGCTAATGAGGTGACTGGTGGCTGGTAGCCTCTAGGTAGCTTCAGGATGGGGTCTGGACACTGGAAAGCGTCCATAACGGTTGTTTATGGCTTACCTCTGGGGAGGGGACAGGGAGCTGAAGGTTAAGTTGATCACTGATGGCCAATGATTTAGTCAGTTATGCCTACATAATGACACTTGCATAGAAACCCAAGAGCACAGGGTTCTGGGAGCTTCCAGATAGCTGAACACGTGAAGGTTACTGGAGGGTGATGCACCCGGAGAGGGCGTGGAAGCTCTGTGCCCCTTCTCCCATTCCTCGCCCTATGCATCTCTTTGCCTGTATTTTTTCTAATGTCCTTTATGATAAACCAGTAAACATAAGTACATGTTTTCCTGAGTTCTGTGAGCTGCTCAAGCAAACTAATTGAACCCAAGGAGGCAGCTGTGGGAACCCTGATCTATAGCTGGTTGTTCAGAAGTTCCAGAGGCTTGGACTTGGAACTGGCATCTGAAGTAGGGAGCAGTCTTGAGGTCTGAGCTCTCAATCTGTGGGATCTGACGCTATCTCCAGGTAGTGTCGGAATTAAATTGAATTAGAGGACACCCAGCTGGTGTCCATCAGAGAATTGCTTGCATATTGCTGCTGGAGAGAAATCACCCACATTTGTTACAAAAGTTGGTCTTCTGTATTGATTATTGTGGTAAGGAAATAGAAAAAACACTTTGGCGGTGTGTATGTTTTTCCCACTCCAACCCAGTTCATGTAGGAAACTGAAGACAAATAAATGCTTGATTGTTTTATCAGTTTTCAAAATAACCATTTTCCTATCATTCTCTAATTGGGGATTTTATTTTGGTATTATGAACTCATAAATTTAAACATATTTAATGTGTTTTAATGCATTGCTGTTATGATCCTTATTCGTGTTCAAGTTGTCTCATCTGTGGACAGTGGGAGCCTTTACAAGTTGGCTCCTAGACCCTTTTGACACAATTCTAATACTCAAAGGTTTCTGCTATCTGGTATGTCAGGAAGTTCTTGGCTCATCTTGTGTTCCTCCTGCCCCAGACTGGTAATAAGCCATTTCTTCAACCCCAGTTTCTTTGAATAGCTTTTAAGTGATGTTTTAAAACCACAATCTGGATGTTAGACATGTTCATTGCTATTGGGTTGGTCATTGTTTCTAGGCCTTTGCAATGAACAGAGCTAGACTATATAATCTGTTCACTGACTACAGAATGTTTACCTTACTTTCTTAAATCTTATGTCTCTATCTCCTTTTTACACTAGAATCTTGGTTCTGAAGGAGACATAAGAGATGAGAATTAGAATATCACATAATTACACATTTACTTTATCTATTGCTACACATATCACAGTCTCAGAATAATAATGGCAATACTACCACCACCTATATCATTATTGAAAACAGTTGAAGTATTTTTTGCATAAGTCTTCCCATTTATCTTTACATGGGATCTACCCTTACTCAGTCCAAGTTCTACATGTAGCTGTATGTTAAATGCTCACACCCTGTCATCATGTCATGTTTCTCTTGTCTTTTTGGTTGAGGTTTGTTCTCCAGTAGATAGATTTATTAGGAAGGACTCATGGAACAATATTTCCTGAATTCTTGCATTTTGATTATAGGGCTTTTGTTTTTTAATCCTTTATGCATGAAAGTCAGTCTGGCTGGGTATAAAATCATTGGATTTATACTTGGTTCACATTTTCTTGAATATCTGAAATATGTTATTACATTGTCTTCTAGCATGAAGCATTGCTGTTTAAATCATGATGATCTTATTTTATTTCCCTTATACGTGGCTTTGGTTTTTGCCTGAGAGCCCTTAGTTCAGTGATTTTACTAGAATATACCTCAGTGTTATTTGTTCAGAATGGATTTTCTCATGCCCTTTCAAATATGTACATAATTTCACAATTTTGATTTCAGGAAACGTTTTAAGTTTTTAGTATTCTTTGAGGGGTAGGGGGCAGCTGACTGCTGTGGGCGTCCAAACCCCTTGGCATTATAGCATCACTCTAACCAACTGAGCTGACTGGCCAGCCCTATTTTTTTTAGCATTCCACTCTCTTGCTTTTTCTTCTTTTTCTGGGGGATGGGTACTTGGAACAGATGTTGGATCTTTTTTGCCTGTTTTTTAAATTGGTCAATTTCTCTTTGTTTTTTTATTCCTTAATTTCTTTTTTTTTTTTTTAAAGATGACCAGGAAGGGGATCTTTTTTTTTTTTTTTTTAAGTTTTCATCAAGAAAATATTTTTAATTTGAATTTTAAGACAGTTTGATTTCTTAATCAGTTTTTCATACAGCAAAGTTAAAAAAATTTTTTTTTTTTAATTTTATTTTGTCGATATACATTTTGGCTGATTATTGCTCCCCATCACCAAAACCTCCCTCCCTTCTCCCTCCCCCCCTCCCCCCCAACAATGTCCTTTCTGTTTGCTTGTCTATCAACTTCAAGTAATTGTGGTGGTTATATCTTCTCCCCCCCCCCCCGCCCCGGTTTTGTGTGTGTGTGTGGGGGGGGGGGGGGGGAAGTGGATCTTAACCCTTGGCTTGGTGTTGTTAGCACCATGCTCAGCCGGTGAGCCAACCGGCCATCCCTATATAGGATCCGAACCCGTGGCCTTGGTGTTATCAGCACCACACTCTCCCAAGTGAGCCACGGGCTGGCCCTCTTAATTTCTTTTTTATTAAAAAAAATTCTTTTCTCCTTCTGTTTATCTTAAGCCATTATCTGAGTTTATTTGTTCTCATGTTTATTATAGTTTAGTCTTTGTTCCTGGAATCATATTTTACTTTTTTCCTAACATTTTCCTGAGATCTGTAACCTTATTTCTTTAGAGTTTTTAAATCTTGATTTTCTTTTGTATCATTTTCTTAATGTCTTCAGTTTCTTTAGAAATAAGACATTATAGTTACAGATCTCATTTAATTTGAGATCATGTTTTTCCAGTATGCATATTTTATTATCTAGAGAAGTGTTTTTCTGTTCTTTATTGTTTTTTTTTCTCATCCTTATATGGGATTTGACTTAATCCTTCTCTGTTGCTTATTATATTAGTTTTCTAGTGCTGCTTTAACAAATTACCACAAATATAGTGGTTTAAAACAACATAAATTAGCGGGCTGGCCTGTGGCTCACTTGGGAGAGTGCGGTGCTGATAACACCAAGGCCACGGGTTCGGATCCCATATAGGGATGGCCGGTTTGCTCACTGGCTGAGCATGGTGCTGACAACACCAAGTCAAGGGTTAAGATCCCCTTACTGGTCATCTTTTAAAAAAAATAAAAATAAAAAAATAAAACAACATAAATTAGGAGGTCGGAAATCTGATATGAGTCTCATTGGGCTAAAGTCAAGGTGTTGGCAGGCTGCCTTTCTTTCTGGAGGCTATAGGGATGAATCCATTTCTTTGTCTTTTACACGTTCACCTGCGTTCCTTGGTTTGTGGGCCCTCTTCTTCTGCAGTCACATATCCCTTTGTCCTCCCTTCTCCCTCTTCCACTTTTAAGGAACCTTGTAATAACATTGGGTCCACCGAGATAATCCAGGGTAATCTCCCTGTATTAAAGTCTGCTAATTAGTGCCCTTACTTCCATTTGCAATCTTATGAATTATTCTTGCTATGGAACCTAACATACAGGTTCTGGGGATTAGAACATGGATATCTTTGAAGGCCCATTATTTTGCCCACTACATTTATTTTTATATGATATTAGTTTTTTTTGAAATTTTAGAAGGAGATAAGGCTCAGAATTACTTTTTTTAAGTTCATGGTACTTCTGTAGTTTTTATGTACTATTAAAAGTCTTTCTGTATCTAGGAATATCGATCTGTTGTTTTCTTATAGTGTGTTTGGCTTTGATATAAAGGTGATACTGGCCTCTTAGAATAAGGTGGAAAGTATTTCATCCTCCTCGCTTTTAAAAGGGTTTGTGGGATACTGGTATTATTTATTCTGTAAATGTTTGAAGAAATTCACCAATGAAGCCATTTTGACCTGCATTTTTCTTTGTGGAAAGATTTTAAACTACTTATTCGATTTCATTGCTTGTTATGGTCTAGGGTGCATCTCATAAATTTTGGTGTATTGTATGTTTATTTTCATTCAGATTAAAATATTTTCTAATTTCCCTTGCAGGTTTTTTTTTTTGAGCCACGAGTTCTTTAGAAATGTGTTTTGTTTCCAAATATTTGTTGATTTCCAAAATGTCCTTCTGTTGTTGTTTTATAATTTAACTCCATTGTGATTAGAGGACTTGTATGGTTTAAGTTTATTAATGTTGTTTATGGCTTACCAAATGGTCTGTATTGTGGAATGTTGCATGTGCACCTGAAAAGAGTATGTGTTGTGCTGCTGTTGGATGGAATGTTCTGTAGGTGTCTGTTAGGTCCAGTTGGTTGTTCAAGTCTTCTGTGTCATTGCTGATGTTTTATCTAGTTGTTCTAGTTGACCTGTTCCCAGCAGTTTCTCTTCAGTGTGAGTTTTTGTCCAGGAAGGAGGAACATGTTGGCTGTTGTGTTTTCTCCAGCTTCTTTAGACCTTATCTTGGACCCCGACACTTCAGCTTTATTGCTATGCAGAAAACAAATTTCAGCAGTGTGGTCCTTTGGGATCTCCAGTAAATACCTGTTGGCTACTTTGAGATTATCACTGTATCACATGCCAGTGGCTTCTTTTCTTTTTCCACACATATAGATCTTATACCATACTGGCCTTATATAGAGATGCTCCTTGATTTACATCTTAATAAACCTATCACAAATTGAAATTATCCTAAGTGGCCAAGCTACCAAACACTATAGCTTAGCCTAGACTACTTTAAACATGCTCAGATACTTAAGCTAGCCTACAGTTGGGCAAAATCATTTAACACAAAGCCTATTTTTTAAAGAAGTGTTGGGTATCTCATGTAAGACTGTCATACTGCGTGTTGCTAAGCCCAGGAAAAGACCAAAATTCAAAGTACCATTTGTAAAGTAAAACCATTTTAAGTCTGGGACTGACTTACCATGTTCATGGTTTGTCCCCTCTGCTTAGATTTTGGAGTTAATGGAAACAACTTGTCGTTCTTATGGTATTCCTGATAATCATATATGGGATCATGCTTTTGCTGTTCTAGTTCTGTTTTTATTGAGGGATTTGAGGAAATCAAAAAATAAAATCTAGGCTGTATTACAAACAAAACAGTTGAACCTACTGTATTTCAAATGAATAAAATAACTACACGTATGGAAGAAAACTGATACAAGAAACACAGTGCTTGATTGGATTCTCTCAAGTCTAAAGACAAAAAATTACAAGTTAGTATTAATCTCTAGTTAGAGGTCTTGTTTGGTTTTTTTGGCAGTATGGGTTAGCAATTCTAAAACTACTTTCTGTGTATGGTAGGATTGAGCAAATGAGTACATCTGTTAAGGGTAGTGGGAGCCAGACTTACTTCACAGTGTTGAAGGAAAAGTTACAACTATAGAAAGGGGAGGCTCGGTCTCGTGATGTTGGATTGGAGTTGGTGAACTCATGGTTTTTATCCACATATACACATGCGTGCAGACATGTATGTATCTTTATGGTTTCTAGTTCATTCCATTGAAAGGGCCTGCTAGCAAGGGACCGCAGCAGCAGTGAGCATACCGAGTCCGTGGCCCCTTACCCACTCTTGTCCTTGCTGCATCACTGTACTTCCATGCAGGATTATTTTATTTCTGCCTGAAGAATACTCTTGCATTGCCTTCAGCACAGGTCACCTGGTGACACAGTTTTTGTTTCTTATCCTGCAGAAATATTTTTGTTTATTATTGAATTCTGGTTTATTTTTTATTTTTTTCAGAACTTTGAAGATATCATTCCTTTGTCTCCTGGTTTACATTGTCTCTCTTGAGAAGTCAGCCATATACATAATTGGTTTTTTCCCTCAAAATAAGTCTTATGGAAATAATCTAATATATATGCAAGCAGAAAGAACACCCTGACGAAGTAAGTACTCATCACCCAGCTTCAGCCGTTACCAGCTCATGGCCATTCCCAAGTCATCTGAGTCCCCAACTCAGTTATATTGTGAAGCAAATACTAGAAATCATATTTCATCTAAATATATTTCAGTAAGTATCTTAAAAAGATGGAATTCTCTTACAAGTTATATCTGTAATACCTTTATCACACCTTAAAAAATAACAGAATTGCTTACTATCAAATACTAAGTAAGTGTACAAATTTCCCACATTTTCTAAAACATGTTCTTAAATAGTTTGGTAACTAAAATCAGTATTCAAGTGTAATTTCTTTATTAAAGAAACTGGGTTGTTTGCCCTGTAGAATTTCGCACAGTCTGGATTTTGCTGATTTCATTCTTCCGGCATTGTTTAACATGTTCCTCTGTCCCTTGAAACTTTTATCTGTCTGCTTTATCTCCTCTTTTCAGTGTTTTGTTTTTGTTTTTTTTAATCCTGTTTGATGTTTATAGGGATTCTTGAATCTGTGTCCTGAAATCTTTTGTCAGTACTGGAATTTTATAACCGTTACATCTCCCCTTCTTCCCCAGCTCTCATATCTTTTGTTCCCCTCCCCTACCTCTCAGTCCTACGTGTGCTCTCTTCTGGATGTGAACAGGGGCTTGTTTCCACCACTTAATACCTGTGTGCCCCAGACAAGTTTTTCACCCTCTCTGTGCCCCATGTGTAAAAGGAGAAAAGTCTTACTAAACTTTCTTCGTACAAGATGGCCTATAAAAACACTCAGTAAGTCCAAAGCTCTGAGAAAGTCTCAGAGAGAGGCAAAGCCAACCTAGAATGAGATCTCCATTCTCATGGGAAGGGAGAACAGCTGGGTTCTTTTAGACCCAGAGAGTTGAAGTGTCCTCCTTGTAGCCTGCATGGGGACAGAGGACAAAGTTATCCAGGAAAGAGAAAATAAGGGCTGGGGAACGAGGTGGTGTGCTGCCAGTGGGGAAGAGAGATTTTACAATGAAGGAGCAACGGGGGCTGGAATGTGCTGAGGCAGGATGACCTTGAATCCTACGACCTTTCAAAACTCACTGGTTCTAGTATGTTTTTGTGGAGGCCTTAAGGCCTTTATTACATAGATGGCCATGTCTTCTTGCAAATAAAAGCAGTTTTGCTTTTTCCTTTACAGTCTGCCTATTGCCTGGGCTGGAACCACCAGCACAGTGTTAGAAGTACTGAGAGTTGCCTTGTTACCAAACGTACAGGGGAGACATCCGGTGGGTCTTTGAGTATTAAATAGGATGTGAGCTGTAGGGTTTTTCTGAATACAACTTACGAGGTTGAGGAAGAGTCCTATTTCTGATTTGCTGAGAGCTTTTGCCATGAATAGATGTGGAAGTGTTGTCAAATGTTTTCCTACATCTCATGACATGACCATATGGTTTTCTTCCTTTATTCCTGTGATAAACCCCACTTAATCATGGTGTGTTATCTTTCATATATAGTGCTGAATTTGCTTTGCTAAATTTTTGCTAAGGATTTTTTTCCTGGGATCCTTGGGACATCGAGCTGTTTCTTTTGTTGTAACATCTTTGCTGGTTTTGGTATCAGGGTAATACTTCATAAAAAGAGTTGGGAAGTGCTTCTTTTATTTTCTGGAAGAATTTGTGTTTCACTGGGTTTTTTTTTTTTTTTTTTTTTTTTTCTTTCTTTCTTTCTTTAATGTTTGTTAGAATTTACCAGTGAAACCATCTGGCATGAAAGTTTCTTTGTGAGAAGGTTTTTCAGTTCAGCTACAAGTTCACTTTTTTAAAATAAAAGGCTATTCAGGTTATTTCTACTTGTGTCTTTCAAGGAATTTCATCTGAGTTGCAGAATATATTTTCATAAAGTTATTTATACACTTCTCTATTATCCTTTTATGTCTGTAGGATCTATGATGATATCCTTTCTCATTCCTGGTATTGTTAATTTCTGTCTTCTCCTTTTTTTTCCACTGATCGGTCCGTGTAGAAGTTTACCAATTTTATTGATCTTTCCAAAGAAGCAGTGTTTACTTTCATTGATTTTTTTTTTCTTTTTCTTTTTTTGATTTTATTGATTTTACATCTTTATTTTTTTTCCCCTTCTGCTTATTTTGGGATTAAATTTGCTTTACTTTTCTTTGTGATTATTTTCTTTGACACTTGACTTAATATAGAAAGAAGTGTTATTTATTTGAAAATATTTTGGATTTTTTCAGATATCATTCTGTTGTTGAGTTCTCATTCAATTCCCTTGTTGTTAGAGACTTTTTTTGTTTGATTTCATTTATTTTAGATGTATTGAGATTTGCTTTATTGTACAGAGAACAGTCTGTCTTGGTGAATATTTTGTGTACACTTGTAAATAATTTGTATTCTGTTGTTGATTGGACCATTGAATAAATGTCAATTAGGTCAACTTTGATAATTGTGTCCTTTAAATCTTCTATATCTTTTCTTAAAATCTATATTTTATAGATCTTCAGTCTACTTGTTCAATTAACTATTGAATAGATGTGTTGAAATCTCCATCTATAATTATGAATTCTTCTAGTATCCCGTTAGTTGTATCAGTTTTGCTTCATATATCTTGAAGGTCTGTTAGTAGTTGTATGCACATTTGGGGTCATGTGCTCTATATGAATTGACCCCTTTGTAATTATGTAATGTTCCTTATTATCCCTACCATGGTATTCTTAAATGTTTACCTGGTATTCATATGGCCACTCCAGCTTTATTTTGATTAGTTTTAGCACGAATACCTTTTCTAGCTTTTTGCTTTTAACCTATTTGTCTTTACATTTAAAGGGTGTTTCTTGTAGGTGGCATATAGTTAGTCTTGCTTTTTTATCAATTCTGACAATCCCTGCCCTTTAAGAAAACAGCTTTATTTGGGTATAATTGACATGCAGTAAATTGCACATATTTAAAGTGCACAATCTGATGAATATATATATTCATATACATATATATGAACAGTTGTGTATAAATCTTCATATGGACATATGTATCTGCTTATGTATTCATTTATTCTAAGCCCCACCATTAAGTCCATGCTCTTCTGAGGGCCCCGTTGATGCTGTGCTGCTCTTGCTGGTGGGAGCAGTCTATTCCCAGCCCTCTGTGAGCCCTGGCAATTCTTCCACCTACTTTTTTTTCGTTGTGGATGGTTTTCTCAAATTTATATGCAATAAGGGAGCCCTTTACATGTCTTTTGAGCTCTGTGTAGCTCCCTCTTCTCTAGTACTCTCTCCAGCAAATTCTAGCCAAACTACTCAGCAAGACCACCAGACTCTGTTTAAGTTCCTGCTCCCTTCATTGCAGCCAGAAAGTTGAGGTAATAAGCTAGAGCAGTTGTAGGCTCACCACATTAGTTTTCCGTATCTCTTCGATCACCTTCCTGTGCTTTCTGTTCTTCCTCTCCTCCAGTGTCTGAAAAACATCATTTCACGTATACGATACGGTGGTCTGATGTGCGAAGGTAAACCCAGTCTCATTTCTCCATCATGGCTTCAGGAGGAAGTCACTGCAAGTCCTCCAGCTTGCTTCTTCCTTTTCAGAATAACTTTATTTATTCCTGATTCTTTGTATTTCCGTGTAGATTTTAGACTTCTGCTTATCAGCTACTGCAAAAAAGCATTTCATGATTTTGATTGGGATCATAAAGAATTTATAGATCAGTTTGGGAAAATATTTATATCTTACCAATATTGAGTTTTCTAACCCATGAACTTGGTATATTTCTTCATCTATTTAATTAAGTCTTTAATTTCTGTCAGCAGTGTTTTATAGTTTTCAGTATACAGTTTTCTACATATTTTAAAAAATTTCCCTCTTTAACATTTCTTATTTTGGGGGGTTTTTTTGTTTTTGTTTTTTGGCAGCTGCCTTGTTGTTATAACACCGTGCTCTAACCAAGGAAGCTAACCAGCCAGCCCCAACATTCATATTTTCGGATGTTATATGGGGAATTTTTTAAAATTTTATTTTCTGGTTCATCTATAGAAATGCAATTGCTTTTTGTATGTTAACCTTTTGTCTTGTGACTTTTCTAAATTCATTAATTATTTTTAGTAGTTTTTTGTAGTTTCTTAATGATTATTTTACCTACATAGTCATGTTGAATATGAATAAAGACAGTTTTACCTCCACCTTTCCAGTGTGTGTACCTTTTATTTCTTCTTTCTGCCTGACAGCTCAGGTTGCCACTGTTTAGTGTGACTGAAAGTGGTGAGACAAATACCCTTGTCCCATTCCTGATCTCAGGGAAGGCATTCCGTCTTTGTCATTAAGCGTGAATGATGTCGACTGTGGGCTGAAAATGAAATTTTTTTGTTTTTCATTTGCAGAGAATTTTTATCAATGAGTGTTGAATTATGTCAGATTTTTTTTCTGCATCTATTGAAATTATATGGTTTTTGTTCATTATTTTCTTAATGTGATGAATTATATTGATTTATTTTTGAATGTTAAACAAACTTTGTAGGTTTCACCTTAAACCTACTTGGTCATGGTGTATTATGTTTTTTATATATTGCTGGATCTGACTTGTTAAAATTTTGAAAGGAGTTTTGCATTTATTTTTATTATATCAGTCTATAATTTTTAAATCTTTTTTATTATGGAAAATTCAAGCATTTACAAAATTGAACAGAATAGTAAACTACATCCAGTGAAACCCCATAAGCCTTGCACCATGTTTTACAAATCATAAGCACACGGACGATTTTTTTTTTTTTGGTGTGCAGCTTTTATTTTATTTAAAACCCAAGTATTATATCACCTTATCTGTAGATAGTTCACTATTTATTTCTTAAACTTCATTTCACCACCCAAATAAATATTTTCCTTATAAATTCAGATATACATGTGATGTTAAATATTTCTCCATTTTTCTTTTCTTTGTCTTGTTTGTTTGGTTTTTTGTTGGTTTTTTTGGCAGCTGGCCAGTACAGGAATCAAACCCTGGACCTTGGTATTTATCAGCACCATGCTGTAACCAACTCAGCTAACCAACCAGCCCACTTCATTTTTCTTAATTTATACCTTTTTAAAAAAAAATTCAGATCCAAACAAGTCTGCCTGATTTTTAGATCCATCTATGCATATCCCTCCATCTCTGCATTGGGCAGTTTCATTACAGGGTGTCTATGTTTGGATCTGAATTCAAATAATCCTTTTATGTACTCCATCTAGTATACTTGATGCTTCCTGTCTGTAGATTCGTGTCTTTCATTAGTTCTGGAAATCCTGTCATGATCTCTTCAAGTGTTGCCACTCCCCTAGCTCTGACTGCCTTATTCTCTCCTGTGTGACTCCTATCTTCTCTTTCATATTTTTCATCTCATTTCTTGTCAATGCTGGTTTCTCAGTAATTTCTTTAGATCTGTCTTCCAGTGTATTAATTTTTCTTCAGCTGATTTTAATAAGTTTCCTTCATTTTGATTTTAATTCCAAAATCATATATTTATGAATCCTTTTTTAAAATTACTTTTTATTGAGATATAATTCACACACCATAAAATACACCTTCTTAAAAGTATATTCACAAGGTTTCAACGAGCACCTCTCTTTAATTCCAGAACTTTTAATCACTAAAAAAGAAACTTTGAACTCTAGCAGTCTTCCTCCAGTTCCTGACAACCACTAGACTACTTTCTGTCTCTGTGGCTTTGCCTGTTTTGGACATTTCATCTATCTTCAGTTGTACAGTATATGATCTTTTGGTCTGGCTTTGTTCACTTAGCTTGATGTGTCTTCATCATCTACGTTGTAGCATGCATCAGTACTCTATTTACAGGATGTGTGGTATGCCATTATATGAATATATATATTTTAATCCACTTATCAGTTGATGGACATTTGGGTTGTTTCCACTTTTTGGCTGATGTGATACTGCTGTGAACATTCATGTACACGTTTTTGTGTGAACCTATGTTTTTACTTCTCTTGGGTATATATCTAGGAATGGAACTGCCTGGTAGAGTCGTAACTCTGTTTAACTTTCTGAGGAAGGTCAGGCTGATTTCCAAAATAGTTGCACCATTTTACATTCCCACTAAAAGTGTATACCCGTTTCCACTTTCCACTTCTTCATCAACACTTTTCGTTGTCTGCTTTTATATGATAGCTGTTTTAGTGGATGTGAATTGGTATCTCATGTGGTTTTGATTTTCATATACTTATAATTCTAATTGTTCTATTTGATTCTTTCCCAAATGTGTCTTCTCATTTTTTATAATCTATTTTTTGCTCATATTTCTTTTTCTATATTTTATGACATTTTATATATGTATAATTATATATAAAGTTTTAAGAAATACCATGATATATAATATATAATTATTTTTTATCCTTTATGTAGTAATTCCAGTAAGCAAAGTCCTTGGTGTTCTGAATGTGCTTTTGCCAACTTTCACTCATGGTTGCTTGATTCCTTGTGTGTTTAATGATGTTTTACTTTTATGCTGATTTTTTAATTTTTTTATTTGGCTGAACTTTATGGAATTTACTATTTGGATTGCTTTCTTTCAGAAACAACCTGCATTTGTTTCTGGTGGGAATAGCAGCTTTTAATTAAGATGGGAATACTTTATAGGGTGACCATATCCTGCTTTGCCCCAGACAGGTTTGGCTTAAGCCTCTTGTCCCAGTAATATTCCTAATAGTGCGCTCTTTCACTCTTTGAGGACATGGCTTCCTCACCACCTTGATTCCTGCACAGTTCGGGCATGTCGGGTTCACTGCTCCATTGGCGGAAGCCCAGAGTCAGTGTGGCCCGGCTGTTTAGGTGTCGCCCTTGCGTTTGCACAGCTGGCTGTGGCTCAGCTGGTCTCTCCCGTGGGTTTGCCACTCACTGTGTCTTTGGAGAGTTCTCCCACTTTCTTGTAGGCCCACTAACACGTTAGTTAAAAAGTAAGTTTGTTACAGGTTTTCTAGAGTCAAAGTTTTATTATTTGTTTATTATCATAGAATTTATGCTGCCATATTGCTGAGAATGGTTTTTTGTTGCTACTTTTTTTCCTACTTTTTTATTAAACTGCTCCCTTCTTACCCCACGTATCATCATCATCCTTCAAGTTTCAGCTCAGTTATGTCCTTACAACTCCTGCTGCTCTCCTAGTTCCCATCCTGCTCTTTTACACCTTCATAACATCAGGTGCCTTCACTTCCAGCATTTATTACAGTTAAAATCTTCAGTTCTTGGTGACTGTTGTCTCCCCTGCTGGCTGTAAGGCCGTGTGACTGCCTGCTCTCGGTGGCGCCCCAGCTCCTGCACAGTACAGCACCACTCCGGGAGTGACCACCGAGTGAGTGAACAGAAAGGCTGGCTGGGAGTTGCTTTACTCTCACAGGACTTTCATCCATCTAGTATGTGGGGAATCATCATTGTCTTTCTTGTGTTTAATTTGTAGTCTTTGAATTGATTGTTTCATAGTTTAGCTGGACTTTTAAAAATTCCTATTTTATATATTAGTTCTCATAGCGAGGCAGAATGAATTGATTTCAAGGAATTTGGTTTTGCTGATTGTAGCAGCTGTGCGTACCTCTGGTAAACTGAGGGGTGAGGGCATAAATTCTAAACAAAAGTTACCTTTTTATATCACTGTAGGTTTTTAGGTTTGTATTCATGTTTCCAAATCCTTTATTAATAGGCCATTTGAATTTGAATTCTTATCTTTACTTTTTTGCTTATTTTGCAGCATTAGGGTATTTTCATTGTGCAAGTGGATTGCAAAAAGTCAGGGAATGAGTTTTTCTGTTTGTTTTCCATTATGGAATTTTGTTATATACATATTGAGGCTGATGTATCCATGATATAGTATAGATTTGAAATGTAAGATTTAGTTCTGTGCTTAATTTGGTTTCATCTTTTATAGGTAATGCAGAAGGACCGTGTGTGTGCTGTCAAGATGGCGGGGACCCTGTCTTTAAGATGAGAAGCAAGTCTCCACTGCATAAGTTTGTGTCTGCACCATGAAGTCTTTAACAGTAGAACTACCGGAAAGCAGTGATCTGTGCCCTAAGACAACATGTTTATACGATTTACATATTCTGCTTTTCAGTAATATTTATAATCAGCCATATTCATAGAAACATCCTGAAAGAGAATTATTGTGAAAAAGTGAAGATAATCTACATTTGGGGGCAGAGGTGAGCATTGGGATCAGTTTTTTATTAACCTAAGATACTAACATGATGACACAGCCAGAGTAGTTATGGTCAGTCATGGAGAATAACCAGGAAACTTGTCCCACAGGGGATAGTGATGTCATTTCTGATAAGATAAATTTTAAAGAAGAAGAGGAAGATGATGATCGAGTTCCTAGTTACAGTTTGGAAAGAGTGGACTGTAAAAGTGAACAGGAGGACATGAAACAAGCAGACAGTGGTGATGAACAAGCGGAAATCAGAGAAACGAGCTATACCCGTAAGGCCCCTGGGAAATATCTGTCCACCGAGAACGAGGAAGATTACGGGTCCTTGTTCTCTCAGTACAGCAGTACACTGTATGACGTCGCGATGGAAGCTGTGACTCAGAGCCTTCTTTCCAGCCGAAACATCGGCTCCAGGAAGAAATCTCCAGCTTGGAAACATTTCTTTATCTCTCCTCGAGATAGTACTAAAGCAATATGTATGTACTGTATGAAAGAATTTAGTAGAGGTAAAAATGAAAAAGACTTGAGTACAAGCTGTCTCATGAGACATGTAAGGCGAGCGCACCCGACTGTGCTCATTCAGGAAAATGGCAGCGTGTCCACCGTGTCCTCCTTCCCTTCTGCTTCGCTCCTGCTTCCGCCACAGCCTGCAGACATGGGAGACCTCAGCACCATACTCTCACCCATCAAATTTGTCCAGAAAATGGCATCTAAGATCCCATCCCCTGATCGAATAACAGAGGAATCTGTGTCTGTAGTTTCTTCTGAAGAAATTTCCTCCGACATGTCCATTTCTGAGAAGTACAGCAGAGAAGAAGCCCTGGTGGGGTCATCGCCTCACCTCCCCACTCTCCATTATGATGAAACTGCAGAGAACATAGCAGAGAAAAACCTTCCACTTCCAAAGAACTCATCCGGGTCCAGAAGAAGATCTGCTGTCTGGAAGCACTTCTACCTGTCGCCCCTAGACAATTCCAAAGCTGTCTGCATTCATTGCATGAATGAGTTCAGCAGAGGAAAGAACGGGAAGGATCTGGGCACTAGCTGTCTCATCAGGCACATGTGGAGGGCGCATCGCTCCATCGTGCTGCAGGAGAACGGGGGCGGCACGGGCATCCCACCGCTGTACTCCGCTCCTCCAACCCTGCTGCCTTCCTTGTTGCCTCCAGAGGGGGATCTAAACTCTGTGTCGTCGTCTCCAGGAAAGCTGGTCAAAGAGTCCCCTTCAGCTTCCTCCTCCCCTGACAGGCTGACAGAGGACTTGCAGTCACATTTGAGTCCTGGAGATGCGCTCATGGAAGATGTGTCTGTGTTGTCCTCTGATGACGTCGGCGAGGCCTCATTGGTGTCTTCTCCTGAGAAGCAGCAGGGTGACAGGTTGAGTCCTAGGCTGTTTGAGTCTGGTGCTGTCTTCCAGCAGAATAAAAAGGTCATGAAAAGACTGAAGTCAGAAGTTTGGCACCACTTTTCACTGGCACCCACGGACAGTCTCAAGGCAGTGTGCAGGTACTGCAGCTGTGCTATCAGTCGGGGAAGGAAAGGTGATGTGGGCACGAGCTGTTTGATGAGACATCTGTACAGACGCCATCCTGAAGTGGTTGGGAACCAAAAGGGCTTTCTAGGTGCAAGCTTGGCAAATTCTCCATATGCCACTTTGGCTTCTGCAGAAAGTTCCTCCTCTAGATTAACTGACTTGCCAACAATGGTCACAAAAAATAATCAAGTTATATTTCCCGCTAATAGCAAAAAGACCTCAAAGCTGTGGAATCATTTTTCTATTTGCTCTGCAGACTCCACTAAAGTTGTGTGCTTACACTGTGGCCGGACGATCAGCAGGGGCAAGAAGCCCACCAACTTGGGCACCAGCTGCCTTCTGAGACATTTACAGAGGTTCCATAGCAATGTGCTGAAAACTGATGTCTCAGAGACAGTGCTGCCCTCTTCTCCAGACATCTGTGTGCCACTGAGCACAGAATTATCAGGAACTTCCTCCTTCGATGACACCAATGAGAAGTTTTATGATTCTCACCCAGTTGCCAAAAAAATCACAAGTCTCATAGCAGAAATGATTGCACTTGACCTTCAGCCATATTCTTTTGTAGACAACGTTGGCTTTAACAGGCTACTCGAATACTTGAAACCTCAGTACTCTCTACCCTCCTCTTCCTACTTCTCTAGGACAGCTATCCCAGGTATGTATGATAATGTGAAACAGGTAATTATGTCACATCTTAAAGAAGCTGAAAGTGGTGTGATCCACTTCACATCTGGAATATGGATGAGTAACCAGACCCGTGAGTACCTGACCCTTACGGCTCACTGGGTTACCTTCGAGTCGTCAGTCCGACCGCATTGCGCAGGCCACCATTGCTCAGCACTGTTAGACGTGTCACAGATTGATTGCGACTATAGTGGCCACAGCATTCAGAAGCAGCTGGAATGTTGGTGGGAAACCTGGGTGACCTCCGTTGGCCTACAGATTGGCATTACGGTTACTGACAATCCAAGCATAGGTAAGACGCTGAGCGACGGGGAGCGCTCGAGTGTGCAGTGCTTCAGTCACACGGTTAACCTGATTGTTAACGAGGCCATCAAGAGCCAGAGAATGGTGCAGAATTTACTTAGCATTGCACGGAAGATATGTGAGCGGGTGCATCGGTCTCCCAAAGCAAAAGAGAAACTAGCAGAGCTGCAGAAGGAATATGAATTACCACAGCACCATCTTATTCAAGACGTTCCCTCCAAATGGAACACGTCATTTCATATGCTTGAACGACTCATTGAACAAAAAAGGGCAGTTAATGAGATGTCACTCGAGTGTAATTTCAGAGAACTGATCAGCTGTGACCAGTGGGAGGTCATGCAGTCTGTGTGTCATGCATTGAAACCCTTCGATGCTGCCAGTCGAGAGATGAGTGCCCACGTGTCCACTTTAAGCCAAGTCATCCCCATGATCCACATCCTCAATAGGAAAATCGAGATGTTGTTCGAGGAAACAATGGGCATCGACACCATGCTGAAGTCTTTGAAGGAAGCCATGGTGAGCCGATTGTCTGCCACCCTCCACGACCCAAGGTACATCTTTGCTACACTGCTGGACCCTCGTTACAAAGCCTCCCTGTTTTCGGAGGAGGAGGCGGAACAGTACAAGCAAGATTTAATCAGGGAACTAGAAATACTGAATTCTACCTCAGATGACACACCTGCCTCCAATGGGTGTGACACAGGTTCCCCATCAAAAGACTCTGTTGGAGAGGAGAACCTGTGGTCACTCGTGGCCAAGATGAAAAAGAAAGATCTGAGAGAAAAGTTACCTGAAGACGTGGTGCTTGCGTATTTGGAAGAGGAGGTGCTTGAACACAGCTGTGACCCGCTCACCTACTGGAGCCTAAAGAAGTCATCTTGGCCGGGGCTGTCAACTTTGGCAGTCAGATTTTTGGGCTGTCCCCCAAGTATTGTCCCTTCGGAAAAGCTGTTCAGTACACCCACTGAGAATGGTAGCTTTGCCCAATCTAGGCTCACAATGGAACATTTTGAAAAACTTATCTTTTTGAAAGTGAATCTTCCCTTAATATACTTTCAGTATTGAAACTCACAATGGAGCCACCAGACTAGAGACAATGTTGCTTCTTAGGCATTAGCTGTTTGTACCAGGGGCTGTGACTCTCTCCCCCAGGGCCATGTACGACATCAGACCAGGCACTCTCAGGTCCACTCTCCAGCGCGCACCGTCATGTCTGCATGTGCCTTACTCCTGCTCCTGCAGGCCAGGTATCGCGGTGTGTTTTTTAAGCCCACTAGAAATAGCCTGTCTTGTCGATTATGGAATATGAAAACTAGGTTTTAATTCATAACTGTAAAGTTTTCTAAAAGGTGGGGGTTAATATTTTGTTTTACTAGAATGGCAGAGAAGATGTAAACAATTTTATTCTGTAGGCTTTTTACTCAATTATGTAAAAACCACAAATCAGGTACTGTATTCTAGTTAAGCATTGCTTTAATTGCAGCAAAACAGCTTTCGTGGCTGTCGAATGAAATCTGTAAATAGGAGGTGGTCAAGCCATCCTGACTGAGCAGTTTTTAACTGCAGGCTCTAAAGTATGTTGAGGAGTACAGAGAATATTCTGGAAGGTAACTGTTTACTACGACAGAGATACTGCATTCGAAAACAAAACTAAACTTAGATGTGTCATGGAGTATCAGTTATGTGGTTATCTAGTCACTAGAATTTTCCCATTTCAGGTTTTTGCATTCAGGTTTTACGTGGTCCATTAGCTCAGAAATATCTCAACTATTTATTATGAGCTCCTTTGAAATTTGATCCGAGTTTGTAAATTCATGCTTATTATTTAGCCAGTGCATAATATGACACGTTTACAGCAGACAGTCTGTTGATTAAATCTGCACACCTCTGATTTAGTATCTTTGCGCTATGAAGCTATCTTTTGAAATGTGTGCACTGACCCCCTCGTTTAATCAAATTATGTATAAAATTCTTTTTAGAAGAGATGGCTTATTAACAGGGAAAAAGCTTATTATATTACAGTTGTAAGAATAGCCTTAGGTGTTTAGATTTATTTTTATGATAGGGAAGATTCAGCCATCACTGGGGTATCTTAGAATACCAAGGACATCAGAATGAACTATCAGTTGTCAGATTATTTTAACAATATGTCTTCAGAATTTTTGCTTTAGCATCTACAAAAAGGTTCATTTTCTCATTTCAAACCAATTAAATATTCTGGGTGATACAAATCACTCTGCCTGTGACCCTTTAGAGAAGTTGTTTTGTTAAAATACTGTACCTATGCTTAATCTAAATCTGCATTGACTATGTTTTAGTGTATTTATAAATGGTGAACTCAGTTTCTGAAATTAAACTTTTTATTTGCAATTTTCTAGTGCGGGTGGACAATGGCTTTTTATTTTTAGGATAATGTTTTAGTCCTTTTTTGTGTTACTATAACAGAATACCCGAGACTGGTTAATTTATAAAGAACAGAGGTTTATTTGGCTTATGATTCTGAGACAGCAGCATTTGGTGTGGGCCTCAGGCTACTTCTGCTCATGGCGGAAAACAGCAGGCAGGTGTCAGGGTCTTTTAAACAACCAGCTCTCATAGGAACTCATAGAGTGACAACTCACTCACTACCACCGCCACCCCACCCCCCTACCCCACCTCTGCCCCTGAAGAGCATTAATCCATTCATGAGGGATCTGCCTCCATGACCCAAACAGCTCCTAACACTGCCACATTGGGGATCGGATTTCCACATGTGTTCTGGGAGGACAACACATCCAAACTCTGTCAGACAATAAAGCAGGCATACCTTTTGCAGGCCAGTATATAGAAATCGTGCCCAAGTGGCATCTGAAATTTTACCTTAACGCCAGATGGGACACTGGGGAAGTGCAGGTGCCAGTCTTATAACAGCATTTCTGCTGCTGGTAATGATGATGATTTCCTGGGTCTTGTGTTTAGAGTGTGGTGCCCGTGCCCTGCTGTAGCTTCTGTGCACGCTTTCCCTGTGCCCTTCCACCTGGTGACTGTGCACTCGCTCCCTTGAGACGAACCTGTTTCCTCAGTGCCTTGTTCTTTCAAGATTTACCTCAGTACTTTGGTCCTCTGAAATTTTTAAATTCATTTGCCAAGTTCCCTGACAGTATTTTGATTGGAATTATAAAACTGCTCAATTTGGGGCAGTTTTATTGTGAGTATATGGATGGATAAATAATATGTTGTCTAGTTTTGTTTAATACTGACCTCCACAAAAGTGGCCCCTAGCTTCTGCTCCCATCCATGGGCAGCTGGGTCGTTAGGACCAGCCCTCCAGAGAAGGCAGCGTGAAAGTGTCAAAAGCTGACAAGGCAGTGAGGAATTCCGGACAGGATGGATTGCCAGGGAGGTGAGCACTGCTGCCAGGGCCACCTCATCTTTATTCTTTCAGTTTTAAAAGGTGGTTGTGTTCAAGCTATTTTAATGGAAATTCCTATATGCAGCTAGTTTTAATAAAATATGTTGGACTCAAACTAGTTTTTAAAAATAATTTTCTTTTAAAACAATCTCCATCTTGCAGGAACATTGCAAGTACAATACAAAGAACTCCTTTTCCCTAGAACCATTACAGGGCAAGTTGCCGACCTGGTGCCCTTGGCCCCCAAACCTCTCCCGACTGGAACATTCTCCTTTACAACCACAACTTGTTATCAAACCAGGAAATTCACCTTATGTCATGTCCACAGACACTGGGATAAAGTTAGGAGTGCAAGAGGATTTCAGGGAGGAGGCTAGAGGGGAATGGAGAGACTTGGGCACCAGACAGCCATGAGGGACAGAAACTCCCAGGCCCGAGGTCACATCATTGGCCTCAGCTCCAAGGCTGCGACTGATCTTGAAGATGCTGCAGCTAGACACTGTTGGGCACTTCTCCCAGTGGATCCCCAAGGTGGGCATGTCCTGATAGCCCAGGCACGTATCCACAGAGTGTGAGACAATGGACTGTCCTGACAAAGAGCTTCCAGCACAAGGTCTGGTCCTGAAGCTTGTGTTGCATTTAGTGGATATGTGTCTCTGGTTTCCTTCAATTTGGAACATTCCTCAGTGTTCCCCTGGCTTCCGGCACTCATGACGAGAACAGCCCAGTAGTTTTGTGGAGTGTCCCTTAAGTGGACTTGTCTAGTGTTTCCTCACCATTGAATCTGAGTTGTGCGTCTTTGGCAGAACATCACAGAAGTTATGCTGCATTCTCTTCACTGTGTCCTGCCAGGTGGCATGTGAGGGTCACCTTAAGCCTTAAGTGCTGAGTTCACTTGCTTAAGGCAGCATCTATAAGGCTTCTCACTGTGAAGTTACTTACTTTCCCTTTGTAAAAGGAAAAATATTTCGGGTGAACTCTTTGAGATGACGTGAACATCCTGTTTTTCATAAAATTTTATATTTATTATTTATATCAGTACATATTTATGGTTTCCTATCTTTTATGCTATCATCTGTTACTATCATTATTTTGCTCAAATTTTCCAAGAACTGGCTGGTGGGTGCCCTCAGCCTGCCCTTTGTTTCCTTTTGACAAGGTCCCATCATTTTTTGAATACTTTCTTTCCTAGAGGAAAATGCCCTCCATGCTCATCTGCCTTCCCTGCCGCTGCCTTGGGATCAGGCATTTCTCCAAGAAGCTTTCATTCCTTATTGGAAAGTGGTATTTAGGAACTAACATCTGGGTGCTGGGTGTACTTGATACCAGGCTGTTGCTGTTCATTGGGACTCTCAGGGCACGCATACATTTATATTTATATTTATTTCTATATCTAGATATACTAACAACTATGATTTCACATTGATACCTCCAATTCTGATCTAACACTACAGGGCTCATTTTAGTTTTCTCCCTTTCCATATTTATATCTTCCTTCTCAAACTGTCTCATTATCCTTAATATAGTTATTTGAAAGGTGCCCTTGTCTACTGGAGGAGGGGATGCCCTCTTACCCCTTCCACACCAGATGCCCTCTTATCCCACTTGGATTCTAAACCCCATGCCAGGCCAATTGCACCCCACTCTTCTCCCAACCCATAAAAACACTCCTTACTTTGCCTGGCTTCTAATCCCAGGTGCTAGGCTGCCCTCCTGACTAATGTCCTTCCCAGACCACTTCGCCTGTGGCATCCCTTGCTGGCTACAATGGCTTCCCCCAATCCTCTGGCAGCTTCCCTTGCTGGGCCCTCCCTAATGGTTTCTGGACTGAATTTGGGGGGGAAGGACAGGGGAAGAGTTTCAGACTTCATTCTTTGTAGGGGCATTTGCCCATGACCCCTTAACCATGGGATTAAATGCATCACCATTGGCCACCATGGGACATTGCCATCATGCACTCTTGATGCAGTATGAAGTGCAGAGGTCCATATTTGAGATGTTCTTGCCAAAAAAGACTTAACCTGAATTTATCCAAGCCTTTAGACCTAATTTGTAGTTTACAAGAAATATAAGGAACAGAGGATTAAATTAAATAACAGTAAGAGGAAATAGACAAGTCTATAACAAACATTCTACAAGGCACTTGGGATAGTTAATGTCACAGAAGTAAGTCTCTACTTATCAATAATTACTTTAAATGTAAATGTCTTAAACTCTAATCAAAAGACAGCGATTAGGCCTGGCTCATTAGCTCACTCAGTAGAGCGTGGTGCTGGTAACACCAAGGTCAAGGGTTCGGATTCCTATACTGGCCAACTGCTAAAAAAAAAAAAAAATGAAAAGACTGACAGAGACAAAGAAAGATGTATATTAGTAAAAGGCTCAATACAGCAAGAAGATATAACATTTATAAACATTATGAATCTAATAACAGACATTCTAAATATGATTATATGAAGCTAAAATTGACCCAATTGGAGAGAAAAATTGACAGATCTACAATAATAGTTGGAGACTGCAATACCCTACTCTCAATAATGGATACAACAGTCAGACAGAAAATAAGTGAAGAAACAGAGATTTGAACAGCACAGTAAACTAACTAGATCTAACAGACATATGCAGAACACTACCCAAGAACAGAATACACATTCTTCTCAAGTGCACATGGGACATTTTCCAGGATAGACTACAAGCTAGGTCATAAACTAAGTCTCAGTAGAGTTAAAAAGATATCACACAGATTATTTTCTCCAACCACAATGGGATGAAGTTAGAAATCAATAACAGAAGGAAAGCTGGAAAATTCACAAATTTGTAGAAATTAAGACAACCAACCAATGGATCAAGGAAGAATCACAAAGTAAATTAGAAAATATTTAGAGATGAATGAAAATAAAAACAACATGCCAAAACATGGGACAAAATAAAGCAGTGGTAAGAGGAAATTTATAGCTGCAAACACATTGAAAAACAAGAAAAATCTCAAATCAACAACCTAACTTTACAATTTTAGAAACTAGAAAAAGAATAAACCTAAAGCTAGCAAAAGGGAGAAATAATAAAGATTAGAGTGAAATAAATGAAATAGAGAATGGAAAAAATAATGGAGAAAATTGACAGAACCAAAAGCTGATTCTTGGAAAAGATTGGCAAAATTAACAAACCTTTAGCTAGATGGACTAAGAAAAAAGGCTCAAATTACTAAAATAATAAAGTGGGGACATTACCAACAATTCTGCAGAAATAAAAAGGATTATAAGAGAGTACTATGAGCAATTGTATGCCAACAAATTGGATAGCCTAGTTGAAATGGACAAGTTCCTAGAAACAAAACCTGCTAAGCCTAGCCCATGAGGAAACAGAAATCTGGATAATGCTGCAGCTAGTAAAGAGACTGAAACAGTAATCAAAAATCTCCTAACATCAATCCTTCTCAAATTTTTCAAAAAAACTGAAGAGGAGGGAACACTCCCTCCCTTAATCTATGAGGCTCAGCATTCCCTGATTCCAAAGCCAAAAAAAAACACTACAGGAAACTACAGACCTATATTCCTTGTGGACATTGATGCAAAAATCCTCAATAGAACACTAGCAAACCAAATTCAGCAGCATATTAAAAGGATCACACACCATGACCAACTGGGATTTATTCCTGGAATGCAAGCATGGTTCCACTATGAAAATTGATCAACATAATACACCACCTTAGCAGAATGAAGGAAAGAAACCACATGATTATCTCAATGATGCAGAAAAATATTTGACAGAATTCAAAGCCCTTTCATGATAAAAAAAAACACTCAACAAACTAAGAATAGAAGGGAACTACCTCAATATGACAAAAGCCGTATATGGAAAACCCACAGTGATCATCATACTCAATGGTGAAAGACTGAAAGCTTTTCCTTTAAGATCAGGGACAAGGCAAGGATGCCCACTTTTGCCGCTTCAACTCAACATAGTACTGGAAGTCCTAGCCAGAGCAATTTTGCAAGAAAAAGACATAAAAGGCATCCGAATCAGAAAGGGAGAAGTAAAATGATTTCTGTTCACAGATTATATACTTATATGTAGAAAACGCTTAAGATTTTACACACCCATACACACACACAAACTGTTAGAACTAATAAATGAATTCAGCAAAGTAGTAGAATACAAAATCAACAAGCGAAAATCAATTGCATTTCTGTAAATTAACAATGAACAATCCAAAGATGACATTAAGCAAACAATTTTATTTACAACAGTATTGAAAAGAATGAAATACTTGGGAGTCCCCTTAACCAAGGAGGTGAAAGACATGTGCAATGAAAACTACAAACATTACTGAAAGAAACTAAAGAAAACATAAAGAAATGGAAAGACATCCCATGTTCATGGATTAGAAGATTTAATATGGTTAAGATATCAATACCACCCAAAGTGATCTATAGATCTAATGCAATGCCTATCAAAATCCCAATGGTGTTTTTTGCAGAAGTAAAAAATTGCATCCTAAAAGTCGCATGGAACCTCAAGGGACCTCAAATAGCCAAAATAATCCTGAAAAAGAAAAAGCCGGAGGATCCCACTTCCTGATTTCAAAACTTTCTACAAAGTAAGAGTAATCAAAACTGTGGTATGGGCATCAAGATGGACATATAGACCAATGAAATGGAATAGAGATTCCATAAATAAACCCTCACATATATGATCAAATAATTTTTGACAAGGGTGCCAAGACCATTCAATGGCGAAGAAGAGTCTTTTCAAGAAATGGTGCTGGGAAAACTGAATATCCACGTGCAGAAAAATGAAGTAGGACCCTTACCTTATATCATATACAAAAATTAATTCAAAATAGATCCATGACCTAAAGGTAACCTGAAACTATAAAACTCTTAGGAAAAAACAGGGCAAACACTTCATGACATTGGATTTGGCAGTGGTTCCGTTGATATGACTCTGAAGACACAGGCAACAAAATAAAAAATAGACAAATTGGACTTCATGAAAAACAATTTTTTAAAAATTTTGTGCATCAAAAGACACTATCAACAGAGTAAAAAGGCATCCCACAGAATGGGAGGAAATATTTGCAAATTGTATATCTGATAAGGGATTGATACCTAGAATATACAGAGAGCACCTAAAATTCAGTAACAAAAAAAAAAAAAAAAAAAAGAAAACAACCCGATTCAAAAATGGGCCAAGGACTTGAATGGACATTTCTCCAAAGAAGATGGGTGATGAGCAATAAGCACATGAAGAGCTGCTCAGCATCACCCAGTCATTACTGAAATGCAAGTCAAAACTACAGTGAGATCCCACCTCATACCCATTAGAATGGGTTCTATCAAAAAACAAAAACAGAATAAGATGTTGGTGGGATGTGGAGAAACTGGAACCCTGGTGCCCTGATGGTGGTCACGTAAAGTGGTGCAGCCTCTGTGAGATCAGCATGGCAGCTCCTCAAAAAATTAAAGGTGGAATTAGCATATGATCCAGCCGGTCTACTTTTGGGTATATACTCAGAAAGATTGAAAGCAGCATCTCAAACAGATATCTGAACACCGATTTTCATAGCAGCATTATTCACAACAGCAAAAATGTGGAAGCAACCCAAGTGCCGTTCATAGACGAATGCATAAGCGAATTGTGTTCTGTACATGCAGAGGAATATCATTTAGCCTTAAAGGAAGGAAATTCTGACACACACTACAACATGGGTGAGCCATGAGGACCTTATGCAAAGTGAAATAAGCCCTTCACAAAAAGACAAACACAGTACGATTACACTTCTGTGAGGTACTTAGAGCAGTCAAAATCCCAGAGACAGAAAGTGGTTCTGTCAGGGGCTGGGTGGCGCCAGGGTGCAGGGGAAGACGGAAGTGGGAGTTGCTGTTCAGTGGGCTTAGAGTTTCAGTTCTGCAGGATGGAAAGAGTTCTGGAGGTGGATGGGGATGATGTTTGCACAACAGTATGGATATACGTGATAACACTGAACTGTACGCTTAAAAATGGCTAAGATAGTAAACATTACGTGTATTTTACAACAATAAAAAAATTGTCAAAAGTGTTAATGTCACAGGGCCGGCCCATGGCTCACTTGGGAGAGCGTGGTGCTGACAACACCAAGTCAAGGGTTAAGATCCCCTTACCGGTCATCTTTTTTGAAAAAAAAAAGTGTTAATGTCACAATTCTACCAAATACTTAAGGAAGAAGTAATACCAATTCTACAGTCTCTTCCAGAAAACTGAAAAGGAGGAAATACTTCCCAATTTCTTCTATGGGGCCAACATTATCCTGATACAAAACTTGACAAAAACATTGCAACAAAACAAAACTCAGGCCAGTGTGCCTTATGAAGACATGTGCAATAATTCTAACCAGAAATTTAGCAAATTGAACCAACAATATGTAAGAGATATACATCATGACCTGGTTTATCCCAGGGATACAAGGTTGATTTAACACTTGAAAATCAATTAGTGTAGTTCACCAGATTAACAAACTTCAAAAAGGAAAATGGTCCTGTCATAGATGCAGAAAAAGCACTTGACAAAATCCAGCATTCATTACTGATAAAAACCCTCATCAAGCTGAGAATAATAGAAGGGAACTTCCTCAGTCTGATAAAGGACATCTACAAAAATCCTACAGCTAACATCGCACCCATGGTGAAGTACAGGAAGCTTTCCTTCTAAGATCAGGAACAAGAAAAGGATGTCTGCTCCTGCTGCTCCTCTTCAATATTGTACTGCAAGTTCCAGCCAGTATGACGAGGAAAGGAAAGACAACCAGACTGGAAAGGAAGGCGTGAAGTGTCTTCACACATGGCAAGACCATCTAGACAGAAAACCCTGTGAAACCTATAAAAAAGCTACTAGAACTAAAAGTGAGTTTAGCAAAACTAATAAGAAAGACCAAGGTTGCACTATACAAAACCATGTATAGAAATCAATTTATATCAATCAGTCAGTATACAGAAATCCATTGTATTTCTACACACCGGCAACAAAAAACCAGAAATTGATAATATTTTGAAATACCATTTACAGTGTATCAAAAATATGAAATATTTATGGTAAATGTGACAAAAGATATGTAAGATCTGTACACTAAAAACTACAAAACGTTCCTGAGAGAAATTTTAAAAGACCCAGGTAAATGGAGAGAAATACCATGTCCATGGATTGCAAGACTCAGCATTGTTAAAATACTGATTCTTCTAAAATTGACCAACAAATCAATGCCACGACAAGTGATTGATAGCTGGCTCTAGAAGTCACAGGGAAATGCAAAGGACATATGAGTGGGAAAGCCAAACCAACTTTGAGAAGGGAGGACGATGCTGGAGACCAGCACACCTGACCTCAGGACTTGTGGGCAGCATAACCAAGATAGCGTGGTGCTAGTGTAAAGACAGACACTTTGGCCTATGGACAGAACAGAGGCCAGAAACAGACCCTCACATGCATAGCCAATTGATTTTTTTTAAAGCGACTTTACTGATATGTAAAACATATGATAAAATATACCCATCTTCAGTGAACAGTTTAATGAGATTTGACAACAGTAAGCATCACCACAATGAAAATAGAGCAGTCCTTTCACCCCAAATTCCCTCATGCCCTTTTTAAAATAGATTTTATTTATTTTATAACAGACTTTATTTTTTAGAGCAGTTTTGGTTTCACAACAAAATT
Organism: Cynocephalus volans; assembly: GCF_027409185.1. NCBI lineage: Eukaryota > Metazoa > Chordata > Mammalia > Dermoptera > Cynocephalidae > Cynocephalus > Cynocephalus volans. The sequence continues at coordinate 1,166,305 of NC_084471.1, read as the reverse complement.
AAACAGAAAGTACAGAGAGTTCCCATATATTCCACCTCCACACACAATTCCTCCCGCTATTAACATCCCGCACCAAAGTGGTATATTCGTATTTGCTGCAGTCAATGAACCTACATTGACATGTCGTTATCACCCAAGGTTCACGGTTTCACTGCCCTTAAAATCCTCAGTGCCCCACCTACTCATTCCCCACTGCCTGCCAACCCTGGCAGCCACTGATCTTCATACTGTCTCCATAGTTTTCCCTTTTCCAGAATGTCATATTGTTGGGCTCATACAGTCTGTAGCATTTTCAGACTGGCTTCTTTCACTATGTGGTATTCATTTAAGCTTCCTCCATGTCTTTTCATGGTCTGATAGCTCCTTTCCTTTTAGTGATGGACAGTACTGTTGTCTGCACCACGGTCTGTGTATCCATTCACCTGTTGAACGTCTTGGTGCTTTCGAGTTTTGGCAATTATAGAGAAAACTGCTGTAAACATCTGTGTGCAGGTTTTTGTGTGGACATACGTTTTCAACTCCCTTAAGTAAATACCAACAAGCACGATTGCTGAATCACGTGGTAAAAGTGTGTTTAGTTTTGTAAGCAGCTACCAAACTGCCTTCCAAAGTGGCTGTGTGTGTTGCATCCTGCTAGCGGTGAAGGGGCTCCTGTCGCTACGTGTCCTCGCCAGCACTCGACTCGCATCCATTCTGGATTCTGGCCATTCGAACAGGTGTGTAGCAATGTCTCATTGTTGTTTTAATTTGCAGTTCCCTAATGTGGACCATCTTTTCACACGCTTATTTGCCATCTGTATATCTTCTTTGGTGAAGTGTCCAGATCTTTCGCACATTTTTAAATCGTTTTTTTTTTAATTGAGGGTTTTTTTGTTTTGTTTTGCTTTTGAAAGATGACCATTAAGGGGATCTTAACCCTTGACTTGGTGTCGTCAGCACCAGGCTCTCCCAAGCGAGCCACAGGCCATCCCTATATAGGGATCCGAACCTATGGCCTTGGTGTTATCAGCACCACACTCTCCTGAGTGAGCCACGGGCCTGCTCTTTATTGAGTTTTAAAGATTCTTTGTCAGATTTCTCCCATTCCGTGGCTTGTCTTCTTATTTTCTGCAGTCAGTTGATTTTTTAGAAAAGTGCAAAGGCAATTTAGTTGAGAAAGGATAGTCTTTTAAACAAATGGTGCCAGAATAATTGGATATTCATATGCCAAAAAGTTATTCAATTCATACCTCATGCCATATAAAAAATTCAAAATGGAGCACTGATCTTAATTTAAAATGTTAAACCATTAAACTTTTAAATTTTCATGATCTTGGGTAACGCAAGATTTCTCAGGACAATACTTAATGTGTGATCCATAAAGAAAAAAAGTTGATAAATTGGACCTCTACAGAATGAAGTGCCTCTCTCCAAAAGACAGATAGTTTTAAGAGAGTGAAAAGACAAATATTTGTAGATCACATATCTCATAAAGGACTTGGATCCAGGATATGCAAAGAGCTCTGAACACTGAAGTAAAACAACCCAATAAAATATAGGCAAATGATTTGGACAGAAAGCAGAGCGGTGGTTGCCTGGGGGTGAGGAGAACTGGGAGAGGGGAACCTCTCAGGGCCTCTAGGAGACACGCGTGGGGACAAGTCTATCCATTTCCTTCATTGTAGTGATGGTTTCATAGGTATATACATACGTCAAGCTTATTAAATTATCTACTTTAGGGGCTGGCCAGTGAGCTCAGTTGGTTAGAGCCCAGCCTTGAAACACCAAGGTAAAGGTTAGGTTTCCCTTACAGGCCGGCCGCCAAAAAAATATATAGAGGTACTTTAAATATGTGCGGTATTTTAGGCCTATTATACCCCAATAAAGCTATTTTTAAAAGGTTAATGTCTCCCATATACACACACACAAAGGAGCTTGTCAAGACGGCTATTTTGGTTTAAAAGAAATTTTTTTAAAAAAGACATAACAACAACAACAAAAAAAACCCCAGCTATTGAAGACAATTTGGGGGAATCTGAATGTGGACTAAGTACTAGATAACATTAGGAAATTCTGGTTAATTCTATCGTGTGCTGAGAGTACTGTGATTATGTCAGATCATGGCCCTGTTTTGAGGGGATGCACAGTGAATTACTTATGGCTTACCTTAGGGCGTGCATTCCCATTCACGAAGGGAGAAATAGACCCCAAGGAAGGGGTAATGTGTTCTCTGCATGTCCAAGACCCAGGAGGGCAGGCATTAAACCTTACTGCTGGGGAATAATCTCCCTTGACTCCATGTCCAGCGTCCTCTGCACACTGGTGTGGGTTGGGCCCCCTCCTCAGGCAGCCCTACTCTTATGACTTTACTGGGCTCATCCCATGCTTCAGCTCTCCTGGATTAGCATTTCACTCTGGTAGCTCTACAATTCTGGGGTCTCCATTGGAGGTCCAGCTCTCATGGCTCCACTAGGCATGGCCATGGTGGGGTTTCTCTGCTGCAACTTAAACCCACATTTGCACTAAGCATTGCTCTAGTGAAGGCTGTCTGTAGTGACTCTGCCCCTGTGACAGATCTCTTCCTGGGTCCCCAGGCTTTTCCATACATCCTTTGAAATTGGGGTGGAGGCTCCCAAGCCTTCACAGCTCTGGCATTCTATGAGCCTGCAAGACCTAACACCAAACGGACTCTGACAAGGTTTCCAGCTTGTATCTTCTGAAGCAGTGGCTCCAGAAGAACCTAGTGCCAATTTAGCACAGCTGGAGCAGCTGGAGCAGCGTGGGTGCAGGGAGCAGCATGCTGAGGTGGCCATGGGCAGTGAGCCCCTGGAGGGTGCCCTGGGCCTGTTCCCTGAGCCCATTCTGTCTTCTCAGCCTCTGGGCTTGTGCTGGGGGCCCAGCCTCAAAGGTCTCTGAAATGCCGGTGGGGTCTTCCTTCCATACTCTCGAAGGTCCCTTCCTGTTGCGGGGACCTCCTTAGCAAGTGGCCACTGGGCTACAGCCTTGGTTTTCTCTAATTAACACACGTTTTTACTCTTTACTTGGCCAGGCTGAGAGTTTTTCAATTTTTCACCCTTTGCTTTCTTTTCAGTTATAAATTTCAGCTTTATGCCCTATCTTTGCTGCCATAACTCAGTGCAGACTGGTACAAGTGGCCATACAGCCACCTGAATGCTCTGCTGCTTAGAAATGTCTTCCACCAGGTACCCTGGTTCACAATGCATAAGTTCCACATTCCATAAAACTTTAGGGCATAAACAGAATGCAGCCAAGTTCTTTGCAACCCTGCGACAAGGGTGACTCTCGCCCTAGTTTCCAATAAACTCTTCCTCGTTTCCATCTGAGTTCTCCTCAGAATGGCCTTTACTGTTCATATTTGGGGGTTTTTTGTTTGTTGGTTGTTTGGTTGGTTGGTTTTTGTGGCTGGCCGGTATGGGATGCAAACTCTTGACCTTGGTGTTATCAACACTGTGATCCAACCAGCTGAGCCAACCAACTAGCTTTATTGTTCATACTTCTGTCAGCATTCTGGTCACCGTCACTTAAGCAGTCTCTAAGAGGTTCCAAACTTTTCTGGTCTTATCTTCTAAGCCCTCACCAGAATCAAGGCTTTCTCTAACGTGCTCCTCCAAATTCTTCCAGCTTCTGCCCATCACCCAATTCCAAAGCTACTTCCACATTTTCAGGTATTTATTATTAGCAACACCCCGCTTCTTGGTACCAATTTTCTGTATTATTTTTCAACTTCTCTATATGTTAAAAAAAAAAATTATAATGAAAAGTTAAGAAAAAAATACCCCCCCAGAATGGTTAAAAGAAAAAAAAGAAAACAGAAAATACTGAGTGTTTATGAGGATATGGAACAAAGGAATTTCTCACATGCTGGTGGTAGGAAAGAAATTGTTATAACTATTTTGGAAAATGGTTTGGTATTACCTTAAAAGTTGAAAATACACTGTGATATTATGATATATATAAGTACATATGGGTTTTTGTCCGTGGCTCCTGGCTCCCCAAGGTAGGACTCTATTCTTTCCCAGCCCTTCTGTCTTGGGGCTGGCAATAAAGAAATTCAGACGGGGGACTGCCCCATACCCAGCAGCAGGGAAGGCTGCACAGAGAGGCCGAGAAGAGCCTGAGCAGACAGGCCGTGCTGGGCTTCCCCACCCAGTGTGTTAGTGTTAGGTCAGACCCTTTGTCCACTTACATTTCCGCACAGCTGTCCGTGCTTCAGTCAGTGGTGGCAGTTCAGAGGTGGCAGTTCTGGGGACTGAGTCCTCACCCTGTGGGACCTGATGCTAACTCCAGGCAGATAGTGTCAAAACCGAATTGAACTGGAGGACACCAGGCTGGTGCCCACTGCAGACCTGCTTAGTGTGTGGGGAGAAACCCCCACACGTGGTGCCAGAAGTGTGTTGTGAGAGTACCAGGAGCTTCAAAAAGTTCATGGAAAGATTCGTACTATCTTTCAGTTCTATTTTTTCAAGATCTTTTTGAAGTACCCTCGTATAGTAGGAGAAACTGAACTCAGAGTGTTTTCCCCGTTCATACACATACCCTATTTTGCAGCAATTTCATCCCCAGGTATATATGTGTACCTGACAGAAGTGCATGTGCACGTGTGTGGAGACGTGCACACAGACGGAGCAGTTGTCATGAACAGCCGACGGGGAGCGGCGCAAACGTCCATCAGCCCCTCGGCCAGCAAGGGCTGTGCTCGCGGGACCTGTATTTCTTCATCCACTGACAGGTCTGGCAGGCCAAGGTGTTGCTCAGGAGTGGCCCACGTGTGCTACAGTAAGCTTGTCCTGACTTGTCCCTCCTCTTCTTTTATTTTTTTTCTTAGGTAATAGACTTTATTTTTATAGCAGTTTTAGGTTTACAGCAAAGTTGAGTGGAAAGTACAGAGAGTTCCCACACCTCCCCCCGAGCACACGCACAGTTTTATTATTATTACTTTTCTTGGTGGCTGGCCAGGAGGATCTGAACCCTTGACTTTGGTGTTTCCAACGCCACGCTCTAAGCAGCCGAGCTAACTGGCCAGCTCCTTACTGACATATTATTATTAACTCAATTTTATTGTCCTTTCTCTTATGTGACACTGGGCTAGGCAAATGTTTCTTAAACAGAAAAACGTTAGCTCTATACCTAGAAGCTGTATTTATTACATTGACTTAATAATAAACTAATTAAATAGCAAAAAATAAAAAGATTGCTTAAACAGGGCACCAAGCACAAACTATACAAGAAAAAATTGATAAAATGCACTTGGTCGAAGATTATTTGGAAGATTTTTCTTCTTCCAAAAAACTGGCAAATTTTTGTAAAGAAAAATCTGACAAAGGGCTTATATCCAGAAAATATGAAGAACTCTTACAACTAAATAATAAGACCAAAAAAATTTTTTTAATTGTGAAATATTTGATCAGATACTTCACACAAAAAAGATACATACGTGGCCAATACACACAAGAAAAGTTTTCTGCAGCGCTGGTAGGAATTCAAGCGGCGTGACCGCCTTGGAGGACAGAACGGCGGCACCTCACAGAGTGAAACACACAGTACGTGACCCAGCAGCGTCACCGCGAGGTATCACCTGCGGGAGATGAAAACGTGTGCCCACGTGAGAACATGCACGCGCACGTCGATAGCAGCGTTATCCATCCCGGCCGAGAGCTGCAAGCCGACAGCTGCAAGCCGAGAGCTGCAAGCAGCACAGCTGCAAGCCGACAGCTGCAAGCCGACAGCTGCAAGCCGACAGCTGCAAGCCGAGAAGCTGCAAGCCGACAGCTGCAAGCCGAGAGCTGCAAGCCGACAGCTGCAAGCCGAGAGCTGCAAGCCGACAGCTGCAAGCCGAGAAGCTGCAAGCCGACAGCTGCAAGCCGAGAGCTGCAAGCCGACAGCTGCAAGCCGACAGCTGCAAGCCGACAGCTGCAAGCCGAGAGCTGCAAGCCGAGAGCTGCAAGCCGACAGCTGCAAGCCGACAGCTGCAAGCCGAGAGCTGCAAGCAGCACAGACTGATGCGACTGGTGAGTGGATGGGCCCGCACGTCTAGTCAGCGAGGAGCTCACTCGGAGATAAAGAGGGACGACACGTCAGCGCGATCACACTGTGCCTGCTACACAGATGAACCTCGGGAGCCTTACGTGCGGGAAAGAAGTCAGAACACGACGGGCCGTGGGCTGCGTGCGCCGTTCTGACCGTTCTGATGTAAGGACAGGCCGTGCGGGCGGCAGGTGGGTCGCTGCCGAGCGGTGGGGGAGGGGAGCAAGAGCAGGAGGCTCGGGGGACAGTCCTCCGTCCTGCTTACGCTTATGGTGGCGGTCACGCAATTGTATGCAACCGCCAAAAGCACCAAACTGTACAGTGGACACTGGTGAATTTTATTTTATGTAAATAATGCCTTAAGTAAAAAGAAAATCAGTACAGAAATAATAACCCAGTTAGAGGACATCGTGAAAGAGAAAACTGCGTTTAAAATCGCGACAATAGGATAAAATCTTTAGGAATGAACTAAAAGCCATACATTCAAAGCCCACACGAAGGAAAGCATAAGGCATCCTGAACACACCTAAAAGATTCCCAGGCGAAGCGCTTCAGCGTCAGGAAATCTGCGCTTAGATGCAATCCCAATAAAAATACCGATGAGCTTTTTTATGGAGTGAGGCGAACTTCCCAAAGTTCCCATTTAAAAACAAACCAGGAAAATACCATATATACACACACATCTGCTCATCTTTACGAACACACACACCCAGGATAGACCAGAAAACAGTGACGTCCGTTTCCAAAGGACGGGAGGAGGTGCGGGGCGGGGCGTCCCTGAGTGCACCTCTGCTCGGTGCCGCGTCCTGGGAGTGTGGTCAGAGCACAAAGCACGGGGCAGGGTGGTCCTAAGACTGAAAGCGAGTGGGAAGAGTGAACCCGACCGACTCCAAGTGAAAATCAGGCGCGCTGAGGGTGAGACACGGAGTTTACTGACAGTACTTGGTGATGCCCCTTCCAGTGAAGAACCACGGACAAACCCTGACCTCTCTGTACAGCGGTTTTGTTTTTTGCAATCACATGGCAGAGCAATTCTGAATCTGTTTCATGTGTATTTTATTATAGAGCACATGAGTCAGTACACTGATGTCAGAAGCCACGATTCCAGCTTTGGAAGACAGGACGGACAGGTGTTGAACGGAGGGGGCCGAAAAGAGCCCGTGGAGATGGAGTGGGATTAGCGGTACAGGTGCAGCTCCGTGATTTCTGATATGTACGTGCAAGTGTACACACGTACACGTGTGCGCACGTATGTAGTAGGTATGCCTGTACTTGCTGTGTTCACAGAAAGGTCCCAAAAGCACAGACACCCTGGGCAGCAATGAGCACTTCTAGCACCCAGACCTTGGTCTCTAGAACCATTCCCCACCAAAAGGAGCCAGGGCCCTCAGAGAAATGGCTGACTCCAGAGGCCCAGAGGACACCTCCACATGCCCGGAAGCAAGGAGGTGCTCGAAGAAGAGGGCACGTCCACGACAGAGTAGCTCGACAGGGCTCCCAGTCGGCAGATGTTGTACAATTTGGTCACCAAAATAATTAAAGACAGGAATGATTCTCAGCCCATTGAAGTTAAGGAGCAATTCACACATGCAAACCAATAGTAGGTAATAAGTATATGAACATGGATAGATAACACATCCCAATAATCAACAGGTAACTGCGGGAAGGAGAGAGCTTGCTTTGTGGAATGCTGAGTGCCGACTGTTGATGTGGAGGCTGAGCTGGAGCCCGAAAACCTGTTCTTCACCCTCACCGTAAAGACTGGCCTCAGCAAGAATCACCAGTGGGGGCCACGTCAGGAGATTCTGGTGAGGAGGAGGTTCTCCCAGCCGGAACGTGCCTCTGCACAGATGCTTCTCAGTCGCAGAGGAAAAACCGTAACTATCAGGTGGGAAAGGCAACCCTGAGGTGCCCAGGGGCCAAGTGCCATGCTGTAAGCAACCTGCTCTCAAAACAAGAAATCACATCTTTGCCTGGCAAAGTGGCACACACCTGTGGTCCTGCGCACTCAAGAGGCTGCGGCTGCAGCTACAGGACTGCTGAGCCCAGGAGCTCTGGGCTGCAGCGTGTGGTGACCACCAGGTTGCCTGAGGAGGGATGAACCAGCCCAGCTTGGAAACGGAGCAGGTCAGAACTGCACGCTGATCAGCAGTGGGTCACGCCTGTGAATAGCCCCTGCCCTCCTGGAAAACACAGTGAGACCCCCTTTCTTAAAAAAAAAGTCCTAACTTTATGCATGTGGGTGTGTACACGTGTGCACACTGACACCCAGTCCTGTGTGTCATCTCCACCACCTGGCAGGGTTGTGCACACTTTAGGTGCTTTCTAAATACTGTTCAGTAAAGTGTGACAGCACCAAACTGTCCCTTAACAATAACACCTGGGTAAAGTCCATCTCTGAAAATAATCACATAAGATACTGAAGAAGAAAATAGTTAAAAATTTTATTCTCATTCCTTTCTGAGCATGTTTATCTCTTAAGTTTAATCTGAAATGGAGATGATGTGCCTGTGAGTACAGAAGCCGCAGTGCTGGGGGCGCAGACAGATGCGGTCCACAGGTGCTGAAGTCCAGGATCTACACTAGTCTCCTCGGGAGGGTGCGCTGCCCTAGGTGCACCAAGAGGCACACGGCAGCAAGCACTGCGTGCCGCCAAAGGGCAGTTCCACACACACAGGCAGGACGTGGCGAGGAACACCTCATGGCCCGGTCCCCTCTTAGTTAAAAATGGTGCCCATCTAGACAGTAAATGACCTTGCTGCCCACCTGACAACATGCAGAAGTTCTGAGCAGGCCACCATCACCCCTGGCAGTGGCTCCCAGGGCACCAGCAAGATCCAGGCCCCTCATTCTCTAGAGCACATGCTCCAGGTGTGGCTGTGGATGGAGGCCTGGCCCCGCTGCGTTGGGCGTACGTCAGGGACATGTTCATGGTTCTTTCATTTGTTTCTATGTATTGTCTTAATTGTGTCCAAACTGACAAGCTTGATGTTCTTGGAGGGACTATGGCTGCTAAACAGCTGGACTGGCTCATCCTGGCTCTCAGGACGGCCTGGGAAGTCTCTCCAGTAGCACCAACCTTGTCTGCAGGTTGATGTCAAAGGGAGGCAGTTTGGTCAGGTTCAGACTTACACCTGTGGTGCCCGCAATGCTGGCCAGGACCCGGTGGGTGTCCCTGTAGAGGACCAGGTGTCCGGGGGCCGCCTCCATGAGCAGGTGTGTGTAGGCCAGCATGCCCGCTGCCCCGGGCTGCATGTCTTCCCTCTTGTCGTACCTGAAAGAGAAGAGCCAGCCCATCCCCACCTGCAGTCCAGTCCCATGCCACTCCCTGTGCCACCCTAGGCACTTGGGTGCCCCTGAGAGGACCCGTACGCTTGTCCTGCAACTATGTTGTCATGTGGGAAACATACCTCCAGGCGCTGTTGACTTGTAAGAACCGAGACACACCTGTCTGGGCGGCGGCCACGTCGATGTGCAGGAGGACATCTGGGAGAACGACACCTGCATGGTTAGAACCCAGTGCCAGCACCGCAGGCAGCCGCGGCTGGCCAGCAACACCCGCACCCACCTGTCCGGGGAGGCACCAGCTCGTGCAGCCTCTGCATTGCGATGCCGCCAGGGTAGTTGAAATGGGACACATAGAGGGACGTGGCTGTGTATACAGCATTTGCCACAAGCTGTCCTATCACAAGCACGGACCCCACTTTATACAGCCAAGACTTTTTATAATTATTCAGTCTGAAAAAAACAAATGATTATATGCCACAAAAAGAATATGACAGCAATAAAATTAAGGTATCTAATCATATCTAGAAAACATATCATTTGGGACATAAACCTGCATTCAACTTCACTGCTGTGGATTCAATGTTCCCCCAGCACTCACTGAAGCTTGACCCCCGTTGTAACAGCATCAAGAGGGTGGGAAATCCGATCACGGTGTCTGAAAGGGGGCCCTGAGGGGGACCTGGCCACGAGGACCGTGCTTCACGAGGAGACTGCGAGCACACTAATGAGCACTCTCACTGTGCTCGCCATGGGACCCTCTGGTCACCACGGGACTGTCCAGTCCCTGGCCAGAAGGCCTTCGCCTGCAGCGTGGACTTCCCAGCCTCCGAAACTGGAAGAGATAAATTTCACTTCTTTACGAATCGCCCAGTTTCAGGGGTTCTGCCATAGGCAACAGGAACAGACTAATGCATTTACCAAATTACAAAAAGCAAAAAAGTTAGTCACCAAAGACATTGCTGTGGATTGATTGTCCCCATTGTGACAGCGTTAAGAGGGTGGGAAATGAGACTGGCAGTTTCGAAAGGTGGGGCCTATGAGAGGTGACCGGACTGTGCCCTCGTGCACGGACTGATCCACTTGTGGAGCACTGGGTTAGTGGACTGTCACAGGAGTGGCATCGTGGCTTTATAAGGACAGCAAATGGGCACGCTAAAGGGCTCCTGGCATGTTCACCACATGATGGCCTGCATTGCCACGGGAACTGTAGAGCTCCCACCCAGAGGAAGGCCCTCGCCAGAAGCACCCCTGGCCCGTTGACTTCCCAGCCTCCAAAACTGTAAGAAATAAATTTCATTGCATTTCTTTATGAATTACCCAGTTTCAGATGTTCTGGAATCAATGACAGAAAAAGGACTAAGACACACATGTAATAAATAGCAGAAGTGGTTAAGACACTGCCTGAAGGTCCTGCCTGTGACATTCCACCCAAGATGCCCATTCAAAATTTCTGTCCGACTTGAGGGCTGGCTGCTTCGCTCAGTGGGTTAGAGCGCAGTGCTACAACACCAAGGTCAAGAGTTCGGATCCCCGTACCACCATCTACCAAAAAGTAAATAAAATTTAATATTAGATTTTCAAAAAATTTTTCCAAACATTCCTGGGTTACTGCTGGGGTCAGAGTGCACCTGTGGCCAAGCCCAGCTCAGCCCGTTCTGTAAATAAAGCTGACGGGCGCGGTGCTGCCAGTCCCCACGCATGGTCTGTGGCTGATCTTGCTGCAATGGTGGAAGTAGAAGCTGCGACAGAGAACGCGTGGCCCCAAAGACAAGAATCTTTACTATCTGGCCCTTTACAGAAAAGTTTGCCGACCCCGGTCGAAACTCACAGTTGACCCTCAACCACGACCCGCTCCTTGACCAGACCAGCCAGGCTCCTCTCTCGACCTGGGCCTATAAAAACCTCAGCGTTTCAGCACAAATGATTTTGTCCACCACACACCCTGGCCATGGGACTTGAACAATCTCTGGCAGTTTCTAACAAGCTCGAGGTGGCACCCCCAGGATGACCGCGGCACCCCCAAGTGCCTGCTGGGAGCCCTCCGTGCTGCCCAGGGCTGTTCTGCTTGTTCCAGCGCAAACCTGGTGGCGGGCGGAGGCCCGGCCCCGTCGGAGCCGTTACTTGAGAAAGCTTGCCATTGCGAATCCTCTGCCCTCTGAGAAGCAACCCCCCCACCCAGAGCCGTCTCAAGGGCTGGGGCCGAGTCTGGAAGAGACAGCCCAGGAGACTGCCCGGCTCTCACTGCCAGTCCTGCCCGGGGGTGAGGGCCTCACGTCGGTGCGCCCCACTCCATCCTGCACCACGGCCCTGTCGCAAAGACGTGAGAAGCTTGTTCCTCCCGGGTAAAGCCAGAGCACACGCAGGTGGCCTCCTCGCACGGAGCAGCCCCCTTCAAACCCCAGCTTTGGGAACATCTCCTGCCTTCTGTTTTGACAACGCTGAGTCCACTTCATGTCAGACCCCTTCGCTGCTGCCAAGTCTGCTGCTGAATAAGATCTGTCCTCGCCACTTTAGCTAGCGTCCAGCTTTGTCTGTCTTTGACACCCTGTCTCTTCCATGATTCAGGTCGGGCTCTACACCCCCCTCAGGGCTCTGCACCTACCCCGAGACGGGAGGCAGCCAAGGGGGAAGAAAAGCAAAAGGCAGACTTTGTAAAACTGCTCGGCTGAGGCCGCGGGGCTGCGGGGCTGACCGCCGCGCCTGGAGGCAGCACCTTCCCAGGTGCGCTGTGGAAAAGGAGCCATCGAAGGCCCCTGACTCCTGCGGGGCCACCTCCGGCAGTGGGGGCAAGTGCCTCTGTGCGCCTCTCGGGACCCCCGCTGTGCCCCTCAGCACCCCAGCCCTGTTCCCACCAAGGCAGCGAGCCCTGAATGGACGCGTGGCCCTGGGGCCCTTCTCGAGCGTTGTGAGGAAAATGGAGACAGACTGGTCAGGCTCCCTCGCCTCGTATCCGGCTGAGCAGGGCTCAGTCTGATGTAATACATTGACTGCGCGTGTGCACCCAGGTGTTCCTGGGCTGTGTGACTCGAGACAGAGACAGCAGCCCTAATCCGCTGGGGGCTGAGCTCGCGTCCCAATAAAGCATGTCAGCCTTGCCAACGGCTCACTGGATCTGTTTCAAACTCCATAGCTCACGACCTGCATTTGAGGGGACTGTGACCCAGTCTACACAACGGGTTTGAAGGGTCTGTGATCCAGCATGACAAGCGTTCAGACAAGGAAATGATTGGCAGTGATGGGCTCTCCCCCGTCTCCCTGGTGCTCATGACGCTGTGAGTGGCAGCCACTCTCAGATCACCCCATCCTCAGCCCAGCAACTCCCCTGCCCTGCCAGCCCTGCCCCCATCATCTGCTGGACACGCCTGTCCCTAACACCCCCCTCTGCATGACCCGAGCCTCAGCCTAACTGGGCCTCTACACTGAGCCAAGGGCACCTCCCAGACCTGCCTGCTCCTCCTGCCAGTTCCCCGCCTGGACAAACACCCTCAACCGAGAGCCCCTGCCTGACTGGTTGTCAGGACAGGACACAGACCATCCCACCAAGTGCCCTTCCTTCGACTGACAGTCACCTATGTAAGTCCCTTCCCCCCGGTGACTGGGCGTAGCACCGTGTACAGACAGACCAAATTAACCAGAGAAAGAGACCAGCCCAGCAGAGCCACGGGCAGGCGCGTTGCCAGGCCATCCTGGCGCGCAGCCACACAGCCACCATAGTGGAAAGAAGACCGGGCCACCTTTGGCGCAGGCGTCCTTAAACACTTCTCATCATTCTGTTAAAAACCTTCCCCCCATCCTAAGTCAGTAAACCTGTTTCCAGCGAAGCCTAACAAGCGAGTGTCGCGCAGATGAAGCACTCACACATGGGTGCAGCCTCTGGCGGCCGCAACGTTGAGCACCGGGAAGGTGTAGATGACAAACCGCAGCTCCTTGTGCGGCAGGAGGGAGTACAGGGCTATGAAACCCAGGGGTGGCAGGATCAGCGCGCGGGCCCTTCTGTCCACCACGCCCAGGGGGACAAAGAGGAGGCTGCACCCCAGGCCGCGGGGCAGGGCCGAGTAGAAATACCACAGGAGCGGGGAGGTCTGCAGTGGGGGAGTCAAGGAGGCCACATGCATGTCACCAGTCGAGTTCACGGAACCACAGCCTGGGTGGCAGGACAGAGGCTGAGGAGAGGCCCCGAAGAGCGATGTGCTGAAGGACACAGCCGGGACTGCCCACGGTGCCTCCAGACCCAGACGAGGCCAGGACGGGCGCATTCGCCCCAGCAGGGAGGGCAGCTGCGGCCGCACCGGCACCGCCCAAGGTTTTCTTCCCCTCCGTTTTTTCACTATAAAAATAGATTATCGTGGAAGACGTCTGCAGCAGGGCGTCCTTCACACGGTTCTTTCCGCTTGCGTGGATGTTTGAAATATTCCACGATAAAACACTTTACAAAGTGGACTGTCATGAGGATTAAAGGAGAGTTTGGGCTGTACAGCACGGGGCTGTTTCTACGGCACTGGCAGAGGGAGCCAGGGAGCGCCACCGCCCTGCAGCCCAGCGTTTCCCAGGCGCAGACGGGGGAAGGGACTCCGGCCCGACCCCATAGCAGCCACCCTGGCCACGCCAGGGCGCAGCTGCAGGAAAAGCAACTCCTCCCACTCGCCAGAGGGAGGCCGGGGATGGCGGCTGCCCGATCCAGGCCTACCACCCTCTTGCAGAGACACTCAAAGGATACTCCCCAGTTGGAACTTTTGTTCAGGACGGTGTTGTACCAAAGCACCTTTCCTTCCGGCCACACAAGGTATCGCCAAAAATAGGAGTCCACAGCAACCGTCAGTCCTAATAAAGTAAAGTAAAACTTTCCTCAGTAATGAACATGGCCACCTAGAAAGCTCAGACTTGTGTCGCAGTGAGGCAGACACGATGTCCTATGCCATCAGTAAACGTCCACCATGAAGCAGCACTGTCGTCACAGGAACTAGGAGCCAGTTTCACAGAAAAGCAGCTGACTGCGTTGGGGACACCACTTCCCAAACAAGCATCTTCCTGGAGCCAGTCCCCTCAGCCTGGGGCACAGGGACAAGCCATCCCTCCCACTCTTCTGGCCTCCCCCTCCCCTGGCCAGGCAGTGCCTCGGGCAGATGGGCAGACAGAGGCTATAGGGCAGCAGGACCCAGACAGAGATACTTTAATGCTGCTAAAAGTTAAGAGTATCGTATTTAATGAAAAAAAAAAAAAAAAAAAAACTCCCAAATTCCTCATCTTAGTAAAACAAGGGAAAATGAAATTCAGTTAGAGCAATCCCACCACAGAGCCGCCTCACCCAGACAGAGGGTCCCAGCCGGGACGGCGTGCCGCAGGAGTCTGAGCACAGGCAGCTTCCTGCTGGAGAGAGGTGGCAGCAGCAGGAGGCCCAGGAACAGGCACAGCTCGGCCCTGAAGACGATGATGGCGAATGCTGAAAGCCAGACGAAGCCAGCCCACCGGTGCTGCAGCCAGGCCGTGACAGCCAGCAGGACTGCAAGACGGGTGGGCCATCAGACATGCCAGCCACACCAGCACTCAGCACCCAGCCCCACCCCAGTTCAGATGACACCAGTAAAATGAAGGGTCATGTATTTGCTCATGATGAAAGCCACACAAAATCATTCTGAAGACAAGAGCCACGTGGTGAGGGTGGCAGGAGCCCCCCATGTGCTGCCTGGAAAGCCCACCTCGACCAGCGCTGAGAACAAAGGGCCCAGCTTCCCACCACAGACCACCCTCAGGAGCCCGTCAGGAGCAGCTGTCGCCGGGGAGGTGCACGCAGCTGTGACCTGCACTCACCTGGCTCAGGGTGAGCCCGCCCCGGCGAGAGGCAAGGGAAGGTGGGGGCCGCGACCCGGGCTCTGCGGGCACAGCCAGTGGCTACGTACCCACAGGCAGGGCCAGCACGTTGGGCAGTGTCCGGGTGCAGTAGAACATCAGGTGGAACTGCGTGGCCGTCATCCAGCAGAACATGGCGGCCACTGAGGCCCCGAACTGCCGTCTCACTTCTGTCTGTAACGTCCAGAGTCCAGAAATCACGCCAAGTCCAAGGACTCCTCTGACTAAAACAAAGACAGTGACATGCGTGTGACCTGCAGTGGGCAAGGACGGTGAGGCAAAGGGGGCCTCTCGAAGTGCCACTTAAATGGTAACCTGACGACCCCGCGAGGGTGAGACCACCTGAGAGGGAGTCGTCTGTGATGCACTCGGCCGCAGCGCCTGACCCCAAGGCTTTACCTTGGGGCCACACAGGCTCTGGGGGCTGCTGCGTGACAGTGAGGGAGCCGGAGCGAAGGCCACCTCTAGCGAAGGCAGTGCTCACAGGACATGGTGGCGAGCCACGCCCCACGCTAAACCAGACCCGCCACAAGGCCCCGACTCCTCTCAGGGGCAGGATATGCAAGGGCCTGACTCTGGCCTTCCTCTAACCTGCAGCCATGAGGCCAGCACGTGAGGGGACATGGGCTTCCAGGTGCTGGAAGCTGAACGGGAGCCTCTTCCTCACTCGGTGGCAGGGGCCATCCCAGGGGCCTGGGTCTGTGGAGATGAGCGCGCGCCTGGAAGACCCCACCGCCTCCGTGAGGACGGGCCTCACCAGCCGTGGGCGAGAGGCTGAAAGTAGGAAGAAAATAAACTTCTGGGCTGCTCTTGCCACCTTTCCTGAAAGCCAGAAGGGACTTCAGAGTCCCTCTGCGAGAGACAACAGGTCCAGGCAGCTGAGGGGACCGACAGGAGACACCCCACTGGCAGCACGGGCAGCTGCGGACTCCAAACCCAGCCCAGACACCGAGCATTTTCCTTTTTATATGCTGCTGGATTCGGACTGCAGATGTCTCATTTAGGACATTTTTTAACCAATGTCCTCAAGTGGATCTAAGCTCCGTTGCTGTCGTTTTAGCGCTAGAGTTCCCATTTCTGTTCTTTCGTAAGGTTCACAGTGCCCCAGCAGCGCTCCCGCCTTTCTTTTATCTCCTTCAAGCCCGAGTCTGACAAGTCCACCGCCTGCGCCCCGGAGTTCCTCATGGTCCTCCACCTTCCCCAGCGTCTGACTATCCCTGACTGAGCACCAGACAATGACTGCTGATGAAAAGCTGTGGAGACAACCTCAGTCCCAGGATGACATTATCTTCGTCCAGAGAGGAATGACTCTGGCCTCCAGCAGGGCCAAGGGGCGCGAGCAGTTCCGGATGTCTTGTGCGATCAGGAATGAGGATGGCACAGGGCTGGCTCTGGCTCCCCGTGTGGAGGCCGCAGCTTTCCGAGGGCCCAGCCCTGCCTGAGTCTGCCCAGATCTGCCCAACTTCTCACCCTCTTCGCCGCCTCCCCTGGAACAAACGAAGCCTCCAGGGGACCGTGGACCCAGATGCTGGGCTCCCTGCAACCTGCCCTCCCTGGATTGTGGCCCTCCACCCCTTCCCATCATGACGGCACGGTCACCACGCTGCCCATGCGATGGTTGATTTCCATTTCCTGGTCTGCCCTTTCAAGAAGCAGAATTGTTTCTTCCCCCAGAATGTGCATTTTTTAAAGCTCTCTGCACAGTCTGGACAAATCTGTTGTTAAGTTCGCATGTGAGTCAATTGGGGAGACTGGAATACAGTCTGAGAACTGGACGTGATAAATACTCACTGAAATGGAAAAGTGGTGATTGTTGACTGAAAAATCAGGTTGTGAAGCAACATGTATGGAATGTTCTGAAGCTGACTTTTAAAAAAAAAGGACACTCATGGGCACAGAGAAGGGCCCAGACGTCCTTCCACGCAGGCCTAACAGCAGTGCCCTCTGGGACGTGAGGCCTCCGTGTGTGTGAGGCTCCCAACGCTGCATCTGCACTAGTAAAGCGCTGTTTAACATAACAGGGCTCTCCAGGTGAGGCGGGGGCAACCAGCTCAGGTGGCTGCCCCGTGGCCCAAGCGTGCAGCACCAAGAGGGGGACCTCCCAGACGTGCGTCATCTCCTCCAACGCCAGTCCTGGAGAGGAAGTCTCCACCACCCCTAAATTCACAGTCGAGAGTGTGAAAGCTCAGCGGGGCTTGCTTCCATGTCCCAGGCCTGACTGCCATGCTAACGTGACTGGGGGCAGGCAAAGTGGCCACAGACAGCGTTCCTGAAGGATAGGAACCTCCATTTGACTGGCTGAGATCACCTGGTGACACCACAATCCTTCATGTCATCCTCAGTTGTTGAAGACCCCCTTACCTATTAGCTGAGAATAAAACTTGGACATTTCTAACAGTGAAAGCACGTAAACTGCGGGGCTGGAGAAGGCCGCAAGCAGCACCGGCCCAAGGAACGTCCTGGGGACGACGCCAGGGAACTCGTGGTGGTCATACTGCAAAGAGAAGGGCAGGTCAGCACAGGGAGCCCTCGCAAGCGGGAAGATGCAAGACTTCTGGCCAAAGACAGCAGTGGCCCCTCACCTTGTCCACATCCAGTCCGTGGTAGAGCAGGTCGTGGGCTGCCTGCAGGTTGAAGCTCTCCTCCACTTTGGTGTAGGGACAGGTGACAAGGTGGACAGCAGCCACCGCCACCAGCAGCCCCAGCAGCAGGGGCCGCCTGCTGGAGGACCTCTTGCCAGCCATCGGGCTTTCAACTCGTGCCCCTTCACAGAACCACCACCATCAGCATGCCATGCTAAGCGTTTTGAAAGAATGAAAACATAGATTCTTAAGTTTTGAAAACCAGGCCTGAGTTTATACTTAGGACATCTGGGAAGGGAGGCAGGAATTCTTCAAACTGCAGCTGTAACTCCTGAACCTGAAAATACGTCAACATACAAAGTTAAAAGAAAACTCACGCTGGAGAAGCTTTCATACCCCAACCAATGATCGTCCGCTTTAAGCTCGGTGAGGGCTTTTCTGGTTAGAAAGACTGTCGTTCAGATCCCTGAGTCTAGCCTTTGTGCAGCTGGCCTGGCCCTGCCCTGGAGAAGCTTCGAATCTGCAGGAGGCGACAACCCAGAGACATGAAACGGGAGGCTGTGGGGCGGGGTGGGAGGCTGGGTGGAAGGGCTGTACCTCGGGGGTGACGGAGGAGCAGCTGCAGGAGGACGGGAGGCTGGACACAGCACGGCCACCAGCTGCTGTGGACACCCACCTGTCTGTGCTCTGAACTTCCACCTGGGAGTCTGGAGGAGCCACCACATTGGTCATGAGCCTGAATGTGTGTCCTTGAGGGGTTCCTGCAGTAGTGACCCAAATGCTAACAGGATGACTTGGGGGACCTACGGCATGGAGCTTCCTTGAGAAACCACGAAAGTGTTGCTACATGTGGAAGACCTGGGGAGGGGAGGCGGCAAATTCATGTTTCTGGATTCTTTTAAAAGAGGCTTGATTTTATTCTGTCAAAACCAGAAGGGCCAGAAGCAAAGGGAAAGAGCCACAGAGCTCACTATTTGTTAAAACTACTTCTTGATTAGCTGAAGAGTTAAGAAGTTTACACTCTCCAAATATGGCAAGCAGGGAATCCACAAGTGAAGGAAAATCCACAGATTGGGAGGAACAGGAATCCTCTTTGATAGAGTAGTGGTGCTGGTGGGGTGGGGAAGAAAGGGAAAAAAGGGGGTTAATAATTGTAGAATGACCAAAATAGTATGCAATTCCTGTTAGAAATAACATACCATTTCTTCCTTTCCCGAATATAAAAATTTGGTACCAAAGAAAAAGATCCAACAACCAGGTTAACCACTGTCTACTGGAGGGAGGGAAGTGCTACTAGTTTATTTTCTGTTTTGTGCGGAGGTGTCACCTCAGCACCGGGGCAGAGCCAGGTTGTGCACGGCAGAAGGAACTCAAGTGTGTTGAAGGAATGAGCTTTCGCCAGCTCCCCAGCCGGACTCACATTCTGGGGGCAGGGCCTGCTGGGCTGTCTTGGCAGAGCCTGGCACATAGCAGGTGCTCAACAAACGAGCTGATGAAGAAATTTGGTAGAAACTCTTAAGTGCAGATCTCAGCAGACCAGCTTACATTTTTATTAAAAATGTTAATGCTTTAATTTCCAGCAAAGCAGGGGAGACTGCAGAACATTCATACGCTACTCTGTTCCTCTCACTGTTAAGGCAGAAAAAAAGGTTTAAAGAAATAGGAAGCATCTGTATGCCAAGCTATTGAAGTCATGCAGAAGGTGCTGCTTGGCAGGGACCGCCAACTGACCCCACTGTATGCCTCTGTCCAGAGGACTGTCCCCTGCAAGCAGAATCCAAGCTGCAGGGTGAAAACATCACATGTAGCTCACCCTGACCTTCCTGCCAGGTCCCCGCGCCTCCTCATGCCCAGATGAGGGTTGCTTTCTGCCAATGACCACGTACAGCTAGAAGACCAAGTGCGCGTAAGTCACAACGCTCAGCCAGGAGCCCAGGAAGACAAACGCAACAGGAGCACACAGAAGCCACACGTGCCCCATGGGCTTCCCCGCTCGGCAGCTGTTCAGCAGCTGCTGTTAGTCTGAGGCAGCAGGCACCTCCAGAGCATCCCCAGGTTAACACAGACCCGGCCCAGACTCTTTAAAAAGTGTGGTTTGCAGAAGGACCACATCTGGGATTAGGGAATGACCTACAAATCTTGTCCCCATCAATTCGGATTCTGAGGCCTCTACTGAAATCGGTCAAATCAGACACACAAATTATTAATCTCAGCTGGAAAATCTTCTGGCCGTTCTTTCCTACCTCACAGACAGTTCTCTAGAGCGCAGACAACGCACGTTATTTCTTCTAACCTGAACCAGGGGTTCCCAAACATCAGCCAGTGCCCATCGCCTCGCCCGTGGAGAAATGCAGATTCCTGGGCCCCCAAAGACACACTGAGCTGGCCCCAGGTGAGAGGTCCAGCCCCAGGTGAGGAGCCCAGCCCTAGCTGAGAGGTCCAGCCCCGGGTGAGGAGCTCAGTCCCCAGGTGAGGAACCCAGTCCCCCAGGTGAGAGGTCCAGCCCCGGTGAGGAGCCCGCCGCCCGTCCTGAGTGAGGGCCCGGGCCGCCGCAGCGCGCGCTAACCTCTTCCACCCGCGATGTCGACCCTCGGAGCGCGGCGGCCTGAGCCACCCTCGGCCGGAAGCGAAGCGGCGGAAACAGGAAACAGAGGAGAAGCCCCTGCCCGAACCTAACATGGCCACCAAAGCCCCAGCCACCGTCGCGGAACACGCTCTCCGTGCCCGGAGTGAAGATGGCCGCAGCGGCGGGGCCTCGCAGGGGGCGGGCTCGGACCGCCACGCCACGCCCCCCTCCCGGCAGGACGCTGACCCGGGACCTTCCCATTGGTTGCTGCTCGTGGCGATCACGGATTGGGCTACGTAAGGACGGGGCGGACCCTGCCGACCAATAGCGGCGCGGGAACCGGCCGGCTGGGCGCGGCCTTGCCGGCGCTGTCCAGTAGCCCCGGGAACGGCCGGGCGGCCGGGAGCGGGGTCTCGAGCGCCCGCCATGCACCCGCCGCCCCGGGCCGCGCTGGGGCTCCTGCTGCTGCTGCTGCTGCTGCCGCCCGCGCCTGAGGCCGCCCGGAAGCCGACGCCCTGCAAGCGGTGCCGGGGGCTGGTGGACAAGTTCAACCAGGTGGGCCGGGCGCCGGGTGAGGGCGTGGGGCCCGGGGTCAGGGGCTGGTGGACAGCTCATCCAGGTGGGCCAGGGCCTGAGGTTGGGGCTGCTGGACAGTTTATCCCGGTGGGCCAGGGAACCAGGGGGTCAGGGGCTGAGGGACAGTTCAACCAGGTGGGCGGAGGAATAAGGGGTCAGGGGCTAGTGGACAGTTCATCCAGGTGGGCCAGGGGACAGGGCGTCAGGGACTGATGGACAGTTCAGCCAAGTGGGCCAGGGAATAGGGGGTCAGGGGCTGGTGGACAGTTCAGCCAGGTGGGCCAGGGAACAGGGAGTCAGGGGCTGGTGGACAGTTCAACCAGGTGGGCCAGGGCCTGAGGTTGGGGCTGGTGGACAGTTCATCCAGGTGGGCCAGGGAATGGGAGTCAGGGGCTGGTGGGCACGTCAGCCAGATGGGCCAGGGCCCGAGGTTGGGGCTGGTGGACAGTTCAGCCCAGTGGGCTGGGGAATAGGGGGTCAGGGGCTGGTGGACAGTTCAGCTAGGTGGGCCGGGGCCCGAGGTTGGGGCTGGTGGACAGTTCAGCCAGGTGGGCCGGTGCCCGAGGTTGGGGCTGGTGGACAGTTCAGCCAAGTGGGCCAGGGAATAGGGGGTCAGGGGCTGGTGGACAGTTCAGCCAGGTGGGCCAGACACCTGGCCAGGGGCACGGGGTTGGTGGGGTGGGGCAGTGCAGGCTGGGGGCAGGCGGCACTGATCCCCGTGCACACCTTATCCTTGCAGGGGATGGTGGACACAGCGAAGAAAAACTTCGGCGGTGGGAACACAGCTTGGGAGGAGAAGACGCTGTCCAAGTATGAGTTCAGGTGGGTGTCCGAGCACCACTATGGGATGCAGTGGGCCCTGTCCCAAGAAGCCCAGTGTCCTGCCTTTGGCATCTGCATTGGTGACAGATACACAAAAGAATCCCTTAGATGCCAGCCACCTGTCGCCTCTGCCAACACTAATGCGCTGGCCTCTAACTGGACTTCCAGCCTCCACACTGGTCCCTGAAACCCATTCTCACTCAACAGACAGGGTGGTCTTTTGAAAACATAAACTGGGACAGCAGTCCCACATGTGTGGACCCTCCTGGCTTCCCCTGACAGGTGGATAGTCCTTTCCTTCCCTGCTCAGAGTTCTGGCCCCCTGCTGGACCCTCTCCAAGGTCCATTCTCTGCCCTGATTCCCTAGCTGATGTGTTGGTTCAGGATGTGTCTGGGCTAAGAGGCCACCATGTTCCCAGCTTGCCACCAGATGGGGCCCCAGGACATAGCTATTGGAATCCTCCTGCCCTTGCGGTGCTGACTGGTGGGTTGTATTCCAGCGAGATCCGCTTCATGGAGATCGTGGAGGGTCTGTGCGACAGCAGCGACTTTGGGTGCAACCAGATGGTGGAGGAGCAGGAGGAACACTTGGAGGCCTGGTGGCTGCAGCTGTGAGTGCCGAGGCCGGTCACCCAGGCACAGCACAGGAACAGTGCTGCGCTGCCACGTCCCCACCCCTCACTGGGCATCACAGAGTGCAGTGACCAAACCGGGAGGCCAACCCAGAGGCTCTGCACACACCCGGACTCTGGTTCCCAGACCCTGTGGCAGTCCAGAGCATGTGTTATCTTATGCCGCATCTTTGTTTTAAAGAAATCTGTCATGTGAGATTTAATGAATGCTTTTTCAAACCTCTAGGAAGATGGAGTACCCTGACCTGTTTGAGTGGTTCTGTGTGGAAACGCTGAAAGTGTGCTGTTCCCCAGGCACCTACGGGCCGGACTGCCTCGGTATGTTTTCTCTCGGGGGCTTCCCAAGCCTCCCACGTCATTCCTGTACTCTTCCCGTGACTCTCGGGTGGACAGAACCACAGAGGAGGCTGGGACCCTCCCTCTTCCATAAGACAGACGCGTGCACCCCCGTACCCCGGAACTGCGGCATCACCACCAACCTCGCGCTTTAGGGACGTTCTCCTTTGGGCCGTAGAAGCCTGAGTATCTTATCCCAACTGGGCTTTTACTTCGGGGTTCCCAGACTCACAGTAGCTCACGGTGAGAAGACTCAAGCTGTGGGTTCTTCCTAATTGCCCTACCTGGACGCTGCCCACAGAGTGGCCAAGACCCGTCTGTAGCGGGCCAAGGGCAGTGGGCGTCCACCGGGCTGGGCATGTGCCCCTCAGCCTAGGGGAAGCCAGCTCTGTTATGAAGGCGTGTGCATTGAAACAAGCCACAGGTCACTGTTTGGCTGTTACAAAAGTCAGCCACGCTGGCCAAGCTGGGTCAGGTGGCACAAGTTTCAAGTTCGGACCGCAGCCCCTCCTGCCCATCTCTCCTGCTTTCCCTGGCACTGTGCTAGATGAGGTGGCCGACGTTCTCACCCTCCCTGTGGTCCCACACGCCCGATGCGTCAGTGTCCTTGTTGTCCCGTGTTTCAGGTGAGGCTGCCCAAAGCCACACGAGGTAGTGACATCCGGGAGCCCACAGGCTGCTCCCACGCAGGCGGCCCACCATGGGCCTCGCAGACACCCTTGCCAAGCTCACAGGCTCCTGTGTCTCCTCAGTGAGGGTTGTGCAGGGTTTGGATTTTAGTGAGATTTGATTGTGAGCACGGTGAGGCAGTGCGGTGGCGTTATCTCCGTGTGAGAACGCCATGCTCGCCGCCTCCTAGGCGTGCTCTGAGCATGGCTTTGTGTCCCCTGAAGCGTGCCAGGGCGGGTCCCAGCGGCCCTGCAGCGGGAACGGCCATTGCAGTGGAGACGGCAGCAGAGAGGGGGACGGGTCCTGCCAGTGCCACATGGGGTACCAGGGGGCACTGTGTGCCGACTGCGTGGACGGCTACTTCAGCTCGCTGAGGAACGAGACCCACAGCATCTGCACAGGTAGGCGGCAGCGGCGCCCAGCATGCAGGTCCAGACCGCCCGACGGTGGTGCTGACGGTGATGCTGCAGAGGTGGGGGTGAGGACCTGTCCCTAAACAACCGTCGACGGGAAAAGCCGCTCACTTTTCTTCTAAGTCCTTCTAGAAAGGACGGAGGGTCCAGCGGTGTTGCATTGGCAGGCTCTGTCATCTCTGTGCTAGGTTCTCTAGGTGCCTCACGGTGGACCACACCCTCTTCCTTCGATGACCTGGAACATTCTGGCAAAAGGCTTGCTCTCCCCCTGAGGCTCTCCCTGCAGGATGACAGCCCTTTGCACACCTGTCCGGTGTCCTGGGGCTGGTTGCAGGACCTCACCACACGGTGCATGGTGCGGAGGCCAGATGCACTTGCTTCACTCGGTGACTTGAGTGGGCAGAGAACAGTGCTGAGCCCACCCGTACCACGGAGAAGAGGGACGGAGAGGTGGCCACACATGAGAACTGGCAGGACCCTTGGAGGTCACATGAGTGGCCCCGGGTCCCCCCAAGCAGTCCCCTGGCTAAAGGATGTGCCATCTTGCTTGCCCTGGCACTATCATAGGGCCTGGCATTGGACAAGGGGGTCTGCCCATCAGGGTCTTCAGAATTGTCCCAGCTTTTGTTCTAGACCCTTCCCTCCCTGTGGGTTTTCAGATTGGCCTGTCAGGCTGTGCAGAGGTAGAGCTTTTGGGTGGTGACCAGCCACAACAAACGCCCAGCGCAGGTGTGTAGGGCAGCGTCCTCTGTGAAGAGCTCGCACACTCATGCATTATAAATCCAGGCAGGAAGTTGCGAGCGGCGTCTTTCTGAAATGCGTTTTCTCCTTGGTTGTCTCTGACGTGTGGGAGAACTGTGTGTGCGTGTGCACTTCCCACGTGGGAGCGTGTGGTCGGTCTGTGGCTCTTGTGCACGTGCCGTGCAGGTCGTCGTGTAGGATGCCAGTCAGGACACAGCCTCTCTCTGACTCCTGCGCCCGGGCTCTCCCTGGCTCTCCCTGCACGTCGGTGCATGCGGGGCCTGTGGAGGGACAGTGGCTGGAGCCCACGCTCCCAGCCGGCTGTCAGCCCCGGCATGTGGGTAGCTGTCTTTTTTGAGTTATAAAAGGCTCCCTTGGAGTCCTGGTTTGCTGAGGATTTTATCACTAGTGAGCACTGAAAACTCCACACGTGTTTTTCCTCCTTAAGTCTGTGAATATCATGGATCACGTGTGCAGATTTACTTGCAGAACTGATCGTACTTTCGTGGGGTTGTTCTCTCTGCTTTCTCTTTCCGTCGTTCTCCAGATGAACTTAAATTTCTCGTGTCTGACGTGAGCCGTGCGTGTGCATTGGTCGCTGAGCTGGGGCCCACCCCGGTGAAGGACCAGCCTGACCCGGCCTGCCTTTGCCTTGCAGCCTGTGACGAATCCTGCAGGACCTGCTCGGGCCCAACCAACAGAGACTGCGGCGAGTGCGAAGTGGGCTGGGTGCGCCAGGAGGACGCCTGCCTGGGTGAGGGGCGCTGCCCTGAGCGCGGGGCCTGCAGCACCTCCGAGCTCTAGAGAAACCGGCCACCGGGGCAGGGGAGCATCCATGCTATAGCTGTGTGGCTTTTCTGCTGCCCTCCCCCCATGGCTGGCGTGGGTTTTGGTTTCACCCCAGCAGCTGCTCAGCCACAGGCAAATCAGCCGGGCTTCACGCTTGAGCAGGGGTAAGGGACCTGGGGTCACAGGAGGCAATGTGGCTCGCACGCCAGCTGCCTGTCATCGCCGTTCTTGTGGCAGCCCCTCCACCAGTGGCACTGAGTGTCCACAGGACAGGGTGTGGGGCTGTGCCTCGTCCCCAGCCCGTCCCACTCTTCCCTGCCAGCCCGGCTGTGGGCCGTGTCCTTTCAAAAGTGCTCACCGCTGTGCTGTTCTGTTCCAGACGTGGACGAGTGTGCGGCAGAGACCCCGCCCTGCAGTGACACGCAGTACTGTGAGAACGTCAGGGGCTCCTACTTGTGTGAAGGTGCGCGTGCCCGGGCCGGGGGGCCGGGTGGGCTCACACTCCCGGGAGTCCTGCTGGGGTTCCAGTTCTTCCTTTTCAAACACTAACCTGCCACTTACTAGCATGACTTCTGTATATTCTAACTGCTTTAAAAACACTTAATGTGGCTATACAAGTCACAGATATTTTCTGCAGAAAAACTAGAAAATTCAAATAACTTGAAGACATTTTAAAAAAACATCCATTCCACCGAGAGTGAACCTGTTCATCTAACGTGCTCCTCACAGCGGCGCTGCTCACACTTATTTTACGTGGTTCCTTCTTCCCGGGTTTTTTTTAGTTCAACACGTTGTAAGCATCTTTGTACATCACATTTTTCCTACATCATCGTATTAATGGTTTTGGAGCATGCCATTATTTCATACTTTTTAAAACTAATCTCTGTTGTTGGATGTCTAAATTACACCAATTTTTCCACAGTTATAAATTTTGGCTACTCTTTTAGGCACAACTTTTCACATTCTGTATTATTTTCTTTGGATTAACTTCCAAATTGCTCCGTCTAGGGAATGTGTATTTTAGGGCCATGATGTCCCCAGAAAGGCTGTGCCAGTTCCCATTTCCAGCAGCGGGGACGAGGCTGTCCTCCCCTCTGTCTGTGACAGCCCTGGGTGGGTCTGACCCTCCTTGACGTTGGCGATGAGGTGTCCCCCCAGCAGCCCCGCAGGAGTCTCTGTGCGGTTGCTATTGGGCTCCTAGCAACGAGCAGACCAGCGTCACCAGGCTTGAGGGGGATTCTGTTTCTAGAAAATCTGCCGTCGCCGATTTCTCCTTCGGCAGAAGGACGTACAGGAGGGCTCCTTCAGCCCGCTCCCCCTGCTGTCTGCTTGGTCTGTTGTGTAAAGTGAGGGAGACAAAGGTGGGCTGTCACGAAGCCACTGCAGTGATGAATGCGGAGCATCTCTGTAGCGTGGTTTCAGGCCCGTCTTGCTAACGTGGACAGTGGTCTGACGTCTTCTCCCTTCTCGTTTCTAGAATGCGATGCTACCTGTGTGGGCTGCACAGGAAAAGGTCCAGGGAGGTGTAAAGAGTGTGTCCCCGGCTACACAAAGGAGAGTGGGCAGTGCACAGGTTAGTGGAGTCGGGTCTGTGCTGGACTGAGCTGAAACCTTCTGGAGGGATCACAGCCTGCACAGCCCCAGGAGGAGCCACTGGGGGATGGAAACAGCTCACACTCTTCCTGCGGGTGTCGCTTCCTGAGCTCATGAGACACAGGGCAGTGGAGGGGGGACCAGGTCCGCCCTTCGCCAGGCCCCAGGTGTGGACGGTGCTGTCGTGACAGCTGCTACCTGCTACCCTCGGTCTCCAGTCCAGCCTGGTGTGCCCAGCCCCTTTCTCCCCCAGCTCCCAGGAGACATTCAGCCCTGTGGCCAAGATCCAGGCCCCATGGTCGTGGCTGCCCGCAGGTCCTGGTTGCCACATGAGCACACGCTGGGCGTCCCGAACTCACGGTCACCAGCGTCTCGTCTCTACTCTTAGCAGTTGAGGGCCTGAGCTCTGAGACGTGAAGATCTACCTCGTGGAGACTTTCCTGACCCTTGTCTCTTTCTCTGATGTGACGTTTATAATCTCTGTGCTTTCCTTATGTGAATGCATCATGAATGAATGAATTTCATAATCTGCCGTTTGTGTGTATTTGCTAAATGAAGTGATTCATGAAAACGGGCTGTATTTTAGATATGGATGAATGCTCACTAGCGGAAAAAGCATGTGCAAGGAAAAACGAAAACTGCTACAATACTCCAGGGAGTTACGTCTGCGTGTGTCCCGAAGGCTTCGAAGAGACAGAAGATGCGTGTGTGCCGATGGCAGCAGGCGGTGAGTGGCAGGCGCTCACATGGCGCACCTGCCTTCCTCTGGGGTTTGAGGTCTCTGACACACTGGCTGCTTGGTCTGGGAACTCCCAGGTACAGAAATTATTACAGAGAGCAGCCTTGGGACAGTGATAGCCGAGCTTCCTGGAAGACTGTGGGTGAAAGCTCTGCCCAGAGGCATTACAGAAATGAAAGGGAATGTTGTTGAAACTTAAAACTCAGAGGAGTGGACGGAGGCGGAGAAGGAATTAGTGAACTGGAAAACAAGTGTGGGGAGAGTGCCCGACAGCTGCAGAGACAGACGGCAGCGTGTAGGGAGGTGGAGGATAGGGAGGCAGTCCCGCTGATTGAATCGGTTTCCTGGGGCTGCCAGAGCCTGGGCCTCAGTGCAGAAATGTACTCTCAGTTCTGGAGGCCAGAAGTCTGAGGCAGAGGTGTCTACAGGGCTGGTTCTTTCTGAGGCTGTGAGGGAGAACCTGCCCCAGCCTCTGTCCTCAGCTGTAGATGGCCATCTTCCCCTGTCCCCACATGGTCCTCCATGTGCACATCTGTGTCTGTGTCCAAATGTCCCCTTGTCACAAGGACACCAGCCGTATTGGATGAGACCCACCTAACGGCCTCACCTTACCTTGATCATCTGCAGAGACCCTACTTTCAAACAGGTCACTCCACAGGTACTGGGGACACGGTTCTATCCATGACAGTCTCATAGAAGTTCTAGAAGAATGGAGAGTGGGTTAAGAGGCAGTGTTCAGAGACAATGGCTAAGAGTTTTCCAGAATGAGTGAGATGTGGTTCAGATTCTAGAAACTGCCTGAATCCTGAGCAGGATAAATAAAAGTGATTCCACATCTAGAAGCAATGTAACAAACTGTGAAACACCAGAGACAAGAGAAGAACTTGGCGGACAGCACAGTGAGGCCAGGCCAGAGGACAAAGCCATGGTCACACGGCGCTGGGCTGCCTCCTGGGCCGCTACATGGCTCAGCCCTGTCTCCTTTCTGCCCCGAGGCTGCAGCCCACCATGCCCTATCCCTCCAGCGTTTCCCAACGTGCCCCTACCCCCCACAATTGCTTAGACTCTACTCCCATTCCAGCTGACCATGGGAGGCCACTCCAGCTCCCGGCCTCATGTCCTGTGTGCCCACAGCAGTGTGGTGGCTCTGGGATGCCATTTGGCCATGTGTCTCACCTGCTTGAGTCCCCCCCCCCAGCTGTGGGGGGCTTCAGGGCACCGGGGTTCTTGACCTGAGCTGCCCTTGGAATGGCTGCTGTGTCCAGAGGGAGCCTGGGCACCATCCAGGCCACACGCCAGGTGCTGGGCGTCGGGATGCAAGCACCTGCACCTACCACCCTCATCCCAGCAGACGCCTGGTCCTCAGGCCTTCAGTGCTGGCCTTCAGCAACGATCTGTGTTTGTTTTCTGACAGAAGTCGCAGAAGGAGACCCAACACAGCCGCCCTCCCGTGAGGATTTGTAACGTGAATCCAGAGCCACATCAGACCTGCCCTTTAAATTATTCAGAACGACGTCCTGCGCAGAACGGGGCCCGTGCACATCGCCCCATTTCTCCAGGTAGACGGTTAGAGGAGCTGCCTTCCTTGAAACGATTGATACTCATTTGGCCCTTTAAAAAGCTTCATTTCTCAGTTGTTCTTAAACAGACTTGTATATTTTGATACTGTTCTTTATAATAAAATTGGCCATTAAAGATAGTCAGGAACAGTGTGTGGGTGTGTCTCACTGTGCAAGTCTGGACCTTTCCAACCGAGTCTGCTGCTTCCAGCTACACCTCTCCTGCCAGAGCCGGGAGACGGACAGGACCGCCGAGGTGTGCCGAGAACACAGACAGGAAGTGGCTCTGCTGTCCCGGAGCAGGGGCGATGTGCATGGGGGGCAGGGGTTCAGGCCCTCCCTGCAGTGGCCCTGCCATGGGCAAGTACAGTCGAAAGTGTGACTGAGTTTCAGGGACCCAACCTGTGGGTCCCTCATTTTGGTGAGCATAGTTGAGTGACATACAAAGAGGAAGGGGACCCTCAGGTGGGGCAAAAGCTATGTTTGGGGGTTGAGCTGGAGAAAAACATCACAAACTCCAGGACCAGTTCCTCATCTAGGAATGAAGGGATTCCAAGAAACAAGCAGGCCGTGGGATTGAGGCGGCCTCTGTGGGAGTCTCACTAGGGTGGGTGTGAGCCGCTGCCGCCTCCAGGGCTCTTGCCTACTGGGAATGAAGCCCAGGTCTCCTGATGACACCCAAGGCCCACTTGGTCTGGCCCCACCACCGCTTCCAACTGATCCCCCTCAATCATGCCGTCCCAGCCCCTCTGGCCTCCAGGCGCCCCCTCCATCCACACGGCCCCATCCATGCAAATGTCACCACCCATCCTGCTGGTGCCTCACTGCCCTGTGCTGGCCCCTGCACTGTCCTGGCCCTGATGACCACCACGTCCACACCTGGGCACTGGAACAAGTGCCTGCAGGCCAGACTGTCTTGTGGCCCTGGAGGGCAAGGGTGGACACAGCCCCCCGGGTAGGCTGACATGTCCCAGGCGGCTGCCTCCCAGGTCTGCCCGTCCTCTTGGCTGGCCTTGCTTGCTCCTGTTCCATCTCTGTGGAGGGGGTGTGGAGGCCCGTTCTCCCCAAATCCCTAGAGGGAACACGGAGTCAAGCTGGCTCAGCACAGGTGGGGTGGGGCTGCTCTTGTCCAGGCCAGACCTATCTGGAAGTCTGTGCTGGGGTTGACACCCTGTCAGCAAGCTGACCCCATCTCTTCATATACTGACGGGATGTTCTAGAGACCACCGAGAGCTGTGGCTGGGTAGGCCCCTGGGGGGCTTAGAGAGTGGGGTGCCCAGCCTGGTGGAGACACAGTGATAGCCAAGGAAAGACGTGAGGGGCAAGGAGGAGGTGGCGGGGACGCCGCTGTGAGTCAGTCCCTGGACCCTCAAGTGGGAGGACGGAGCCTGCAATTGGGTGAGTCAAGGATCCTGCCAGGGCTGTGTGGGGTGGGGGAGGTGGTGGAGGACAGGAGGAGCGAGTCTGAGAGCTGGGGGATGCCGGAGGGGTGTCAGGCGGGCGGGAAACTAGGAGAGCCCACAAAGAAGGTCCCTGGCCGGGAAGTGGGCCCTGGGGACGGGGCTGTCCAGGGCAGGTTGAGGGCTCGGGGTGCTGCGGCAGCGCCTAGGGCAGGAGCCGCGCGTGCGCACACCTGTACGCACGCACGCACCTGTACGCACGCACCTGTGCGCGCACGGACGGCGAGCCCCGCCTCCTGCCAGGCCCCCCAGAGGGCTGGGCTCTGGCCCGGCCGCGGAAGCGCACCCCGCCCTCTTCTGGGAACCCAGAGGGTCCCCAAGTTCTCGCCACCAGCCATGAGCGGCCGCCAGGTGGCGCCGAGAGCCGTGGTGGGGACGGGACAGGCGCCCACCCTTGCGGGGCACCCGGACGGCCGCCGCCCCCTCCCGGGCACAGGTGGCCTAGGCAGGTGTCCTGAGGGGCTCGGGCACTCACCTGGGAAGGGGTGTCGCTGTTTTAGACACTGAGAAGCAGGACCCAGGCCTGAGCCCTGCAGCGCTCCCCGCTCCCCACGCTGGCCCCACCCTTCCCCGGGGACCCTGGCCCCTCCACTCCGAGGCCGAGGCTGGAGAGTCCCTAGGTCACTCAGTGGTTGAGCGACCCCAGCCTCGGTTTTCTCCCCTGCAAAGGCGAGGGTGTCCCCAGCCCAGGGATCTGGAGCCAGGCAAGGCGGAGGGTCCACAGCCGGGTTGGGACGGGCCTGGGCAGGGAGGAGGCTGGACCCCAGCAGGTCCCGGCCAGGCAGGGCCAGGGGCGAGGGGCACCCGCAGGGTCCCTGGGTCCACAGTGGCCGGGGTCCACGTGCCAAAGCGCAGGGAGGTGAGCCCTGGGGCTTGAATGTCGGCTCCCCTGCGGGGTTCCAGAGGCCTCCCCCACTCGCGGCTGACCCAGCCGACCCCACTCCGGCGGCGACCCCGGTGCAGCCGCCCGCTGGGCAGAGCTGGAGCGCGCGCGGCCGGCAGGTGGCGCTGCGGGGCCGCCCGTCCTTTCCTGCTCTGGCCCGCGTTTCTGGGGTGTCGTCTGACCCCCTGATAGGGGCAAGACCGTGAGGACGTCACACAGAGGCCGAAGCCGAAGGACCCCTCGGAGCTGGCCTCGGTCTAGCCAGGGCCTGCCTTCTGCTGCCTCACCTGTCCTGGGGGCTTCCATGATGGGCTCCCTGGCTCTATCATGTCCTCAGCGTCCCGGCCCTCTTTCCGGGGGGACTTAGAAGAGGACGGTTGGTGGGTGAACTGTGGGCCTCTGCTGTCCTCCTGGTCTAGGCAGGGGCCCTTGGCTATGTCCCTCAGGGGGAACCTCACCCTCTGGGCACTGGGGCTGGGCTCTGCAGGGTCAGAAGCCCCCCACCCTTGGTTCCCAGACTGCAGCATCCTCCTTTGGAGATGCAGCATACGCCCAGGTGCTGGATGTGGCGTCCCTCCCTGCAGGGCACAGCCCTCCCTGGCCTTTAGTGGGCAAGCCTGGTCATGGCCCATCCCTGTCCTGGCTTTGCTGTGAAGTGTGTCCCCTCGTCTTATGAGACATTGCATGGGATCTTGGAGGATAAGGCGTTCTGTAAACCAGCAGTTCTCAACAGGCAGCCGTTCTGTCCCCCAGGGGGTGTGGGACAATGTCTGGAGACACTCGGCTATTGCGGGTGGGTGAGGGACACTACCGGCACGGAGCGAGTGGAGGCCAGGGATGCTGCCTGACCCCGTCCAGGGCACAGGATGGTCCCACCACGGACATTAACTAGCCCCAGTGTCAGCCGCATTGGAGAGATGCTGAGAGAAGCCCTCGGACAGCCAGCCCCGACCTGGACCAAGGGCCTTTGGGCAGGAAAGACGGGCCATGCTGAGAGTTTGGGTCTGTTCTGTGAGAACGAATCGTGCCCCTTCCACAGCGGCAGGGCCCACAGGCCGGTCTCCCACAGGTGGCCATCCTGGGCTCACCCCATGGACATTCAGGGGCAGAAGCACTGTCCAGTGTGTGCACAGCCCCTGTCTAGGCCATCACGGCCATTCTGTGTATGTGCCCATTGTGCCAGCTCAGGGACCAATGACAGGCTGGCCAAATCATTCTGTCTACCTGGTTGTGCAAAGCCTCTTCCATGGTGGGTGTGTTCCAGTGGGTGTTAAGGAGGTTTTAAAATGTTCACACCCGTGTCCACCTCCTAGCCCACCTGCAGGCCTCTCCCCAGGCCCCTTGACCCTGATATTCCCACCTTCCCAGGCCACAGGTGTGAGCCCAAGGACAGCTTCATTCTGCACCCTGGGTTTGTGTGGAAGGTCTTCCAAAGGCAAGTGGCCATAAACCCCCCTTTTCCCACCCACACCTTCAGTCTGTGGGGCCAAAGCACGTGCAGTGGGAACACCTGTGCTGCCGCCTGGACCCACTGTGGAGTCTGTTTCTGTTTTGTGCCCCATTCAGATCTGTCCCTTTGTGTCGCGTGTGGAACATGCCGCTCCAGCACCCAGAAGCCTTCCAGGTGCTACACGTCCTTCTTTGTAGCGGAGGGTGCAGGGAGCAGCCATCCGTGCTCCGCACTGGAGGGGATTTGATGACTGGAGCACAGGTGCCCACCAGGGCCCCATGTGCTTGCCACGTCTCGGCCATCTGGTCTTATTAGCAAGGGGCCATTGATACAGGGGACCGAGGTGATGTTCTGGGACGTCCAGCTGGTGCTGGTCTCTTTGGACTTGGGAGAGAGGGCAGGAGAGCTCCCGTAGCCCTGGGGAAGGGCTGTGCGCACTGCATGCACGTCCTGGCGTGTCAGCTGCATCTGGGCCTCCTGCAGACGGGGTAGAGAAGACCGCAGCCCCCGCAGCCACGCCACACACCTGGAGTTGCCGACCTGCTCCAGCGGAGACGCCGCGCCTGGCTAATACGTGGGCAGTTCTTGTGGCCATCCACTGTCCTCCTCCCGGGCGCCACCTGCCTTTGTAGGGGTTGGGCTGGTGAAAGACATGGGGGGGTGCTGGGACCACCACCCTTGCACCCTTCAGGTTCTTAAATGTGTCCCTGCCTGCTCCCAGGACATCCGTTGTTTGGACTTGCTATCTTGGGAGGGGACCACTGCAGGGGCCTGCCCTGGACTTCCCCACTATCCCAGCCAGAAAGTGTCCACCATCATGTCTGCCGCTCCACTGTCTGTTCTGGGACAGGGGAAATGACCACTGGTGGGTGTGCAGACTCAAGGCCAGGGGATCGAACCCGGCCAGAATTCCATTTGTCACCTGGCCCCTATAACCTTCCCACTCTAACAGGAGAGCCACGATGCCCCCTTTGGCCTCCCCATACCAGCGTCCACTCGAATCCTGTGTCCAGCAGTCCTCAAAATGCCCGGATATTTCCCTCTCTCTGTGTGGTCACCTGAGTCAGTGGCCCAGGACCTTGGGGAGGGACCAGCAGATCATTGTGGAGCAGACCTGTCTTGGTGTGGCAGACTTTTCCTTTTAGGGACCCAGCCTCCCCTCTGATCAGTGGTTCTGGGTCTCAAACCCAGCTCAGGTCTGGCATCTGGGCAGAAGGCCACGACCGTTTGCTGGAGCAACTGCCCCTGGCCTCCCTATCTCACACCCTTGATTTCTTCTGCTCCTACAAGCTGAGTCCCTCGCTGGCTGCCTGTGTGTCCCCCAGGAGCACTGTGTCCGTTACCCATCTCTACAACCCCATGCAGCTCAGGCTCCTCGGCCCTGGTCCAGCCCTGCAGCATTGAAGTGCTGTGTCCACTGGCCACTGACAGCTGGGCACTGCCCCCTGCACCAGCATCACGTCTCTGTCAGGGAGTCTAGTTCCGTGCTAGCTTCTCCCGCTGCAGTCTGGCCTGCCCCGGAGCCACAGCTGACCTCCTGATGACGCCGGTGCCTCTCCTGGCATGCTCCTGGTGGCTTGGGTCCCTGCTGTGTCCTCTGGCCCTCCTGGGAAGTGTGATGCCTCTGGCTTGGCATGTCTGCCTCATGCCCACTCCACAGACAGTCCCCGTCTGCCACAGCCGTGCTGACATTTAACCCTCTTCATGTGTGTCTCCCATGCTCCCAGGAGCCTCCTAGCAGTGTGCCCATGCCACCTCCTGGGGTCTTTGTCTCGCACCTCAGGAAAGGACTCCACAATCAACCTGCTCCCCCTCATCCACCCACTGCAACTTGTCCAGCCTGGCATGTGCCGCTGACTCCTGAGGCTCCTTTGGGGGTGCAGTCCCGTAGACCCTTACTGGGCCAGCACGTCCAGGGTGTGGCGCAGCTTCATCCCGGTTACAGGCCTAGTGTCCAAGAGGCAGGTCCCGAGCAGCGAGCCTCTGTGTCACCTCCAAGCAAGGGCAGAGGGCGAGCCCTTCACGAGGAGGAGTGGCGCATTCGTGTGGTCTCCAAGGACTCAGGTGTGCAGACCATCCCCTGTCGTACCTGTTTCCTCCCGACCAGCACGCTGGTGGGCACAGCAGATGTGCCAGGGCAGGGGCTGAGCCCGTCTGGGAGCCGGGCACCTCTGGCCACTGAGTCCTTGTTCTACTGCTGACCTCTCTGTCCCCAGCAGCAGCTGCCAGTGATGCTATCTTCAAGGTTCTGCCCCACATACTCGCAATGCGTCTTACCCCGTCCAGTGCGGGTGGCGCCCTCCTTGTGAATCCTCCCAGTCTACCACCAGGGACAGTCATGGCAACTGGATTCCACTGGGCAGAGAGCGACCCCGGCCTTCCTGCCTCTGCCTCCGTATCTCCAAACCACCCCAGCTCCGCGTGTCTGAGGATGGTTCTGGGAGGGGGCAGTCGGCTGCGATGCTGGTTCAGTCATGTCCTCAGCTGACCCCAGGGCACAGTGAAGCTGAGGTGACCCTTCAAAGGTGACCTGAGCTGTGGTGAGCAGGCTGGGTCTTTGACTCCGCATGGATTACTCACTGGGAAGGGGCATGACCTTGGGCGAGGTGGCCCTTGTCAGCTGAGGCCATCCCTGCAGGGGCCCCCGGGAGGTCCAGCAGCTGGGACAGTCCTCCGTGCTGTCCTCCCCGGGCTGGCCGACGGTCTGCTCCTGTTCTCACACGCGGTCCCGCTCCCTCCCAGAGCTGCCCCTTCCCCACCGCCAGAGCCTGCCCTCACCCCCCCACCCGCCCATGCCCACCGTGGCCCGGTCTGCACTGCACCTCCACCCTGTAGCCCCCGACCAAAGACAGTAGAGTGGGGGGACAAATGCCCCCACCCCTCCCCCAAATTCACTGGCTCCCAGAGGCCCCAGCAGAACGCAGCTCCGTTGGCCAGGGTCACCCTCTGTGGGCCTGCACTTTTTTGATCCTCAGATTCCATGGATGCCAGGGCAGCAGAGGCAGGCAGGCCTGGGTGCCGGATCCAGCCCACCACCTGGGACAGGATGGTCACCTGTGAGGTGACTGGGGGTGGGGGTCGGGGCCTGGTGGCACTGCCACCCTCCTCACCGTTGTGCCCACAGCCAGCACGCAGGCAACTGGCCATGCACCGATGGGCCTGGGAGTGGGGGACCATCAGGGGCTGTGGGGAGGGGGCACTGGAGACGGGGGGCAGGGAGAACCCAGGGATGGTGCTGTCAGGGGGCCAGGAAGGCTCGCTGTGGTGTGGTTGGGTGGGACCAGCCGGGGCCTCTGTGGGGACAGGCTGCCATTCAGGCCACACTCAGCCCGGCAGGCCTCTCAAAGCCCTCATTGTGGCCAGGATCGTCCCAGACGCCAGGCTGGCTGGCTCTGCACCAGCCAGAGGCAAGGGGCCTGGCCGGGCCTGAGGGGGCTGGAGGGGACACCTACCTATTCAAAGTCCCCTCTCCCCAGTGCCGGTGGAATCCTGGAGAGAAGTTTCCAGGTGACATCACCAGGCTAAGCCAGGGCGGCCAGCAGGGGCTGCCCGGCCTCCTGCCCGGCGCGTCCCCCCGGGTGCGGGAGGAGCGTCCCCGGGCCGGTCACCGCCACATGCTGTCTGGGGCCGGCGACTTCCTGCGCCCACCGCCCGCGGCTGGTGGCCCGCCCGTGCCCCTCCCCGTCCGCGGCCCCGCCCGCGCGCGGCTCTCGGCGCTGGGACCCCCGCCCCGTGCGGAGGAGGTCGCGACGCGGCGCGGCTGGCGGGGACGTCGGGAGCCGGCTTTCGGGCGGGGGCCCGTGCGCGGTCGGCCGCGACCTCCTGGAAGGCCCTTGGCGACAGGTGGCCGCAGAGCGCACCCTCGCCCCCCGGGGGCCCCGGACGCGGTGTTCTCTGCGGCCGGGCGGACTGGGCTGGGGACAGGACGGGAGACCCCGCCTCCGGGGACACTGCGGGATAGGAAGGGGCGCGCCCCACTGCACGGTGCGCCCGTTGTCGGGTGTGACCTTTTTATGAGCACACTTGTCACTTCCGTAGTTCCAAGAAACAGTGGAAGGGAATGAGCCTCAGAGCAGGGGCTGTGGCGCTGCCAGGCCCGGGCCTGCTGGTCCCCAGGGTCCACCCAGTCGCGTGGCCCGCCCATTCCGCCCCCACCGCTCCGTGGCAGTGACTTGGTCGCACCGCACTTGTTGACGGCTGGGACACCGGGCCGTTCTGCCAGGGCCGGGGCTGGTGGCCTACAGGATCAGCTGGACCCTCTCCCAAATCTGCTTCTGGCTGCGGACAGGAACCGCTGCTCCCCAGAGAGCACAGGGTTGGTGGCAGGAGCTTGAGGTCCCCCTGCGACCCTCACAGCCCTTCCTCACCCCTGCCCCGCCCCCTCCTGTGCTGAGGTCTGAGAACCAGGTGTGGGGTCCTGATCACATCCCTCCTAGTGCAGCCGCTCGTGCTCCCGGCCACCAGGACGTCCCTCCTTAGGGTGCGGTGTGGTGGACAATGGTCTCCTGGGAGAGCCTGGGTCACCCCCACAGCCTGTTACCCCAGGTGAACCGCAGACCCCGGCTCAGCTGCTGACCGGATAACAGTGGCCCTTGTCCGGCTGCCTGGGTGGGGGCTGGGGTGCCAGCCCCGGCTGTCTCTGGCAGAGAACGGCGCCCGCCCCTACCCACCGGGAGGCAGCCGCAGGCGGCATTGTCCATTCACCCTGCACCCTGCTGCTGATAGCTGCTCTGCTCCAGGAGCCGCTGTAAATAGCCGACAGCCCCTCACCCGGGCCTGCAGGCCCTCCTGCCTGGGGGCACGCGGTCACCCCCACAGCACACTGGCCACTCAGAGTCGCGCTCCCGGGCACCATGCCCGTTCCTGCCCCTGCCCCCTCCAGAGCCAGGTGCAGGGAAGGGGTGCCCCTCGCCCCCATCTGCCCTCCAGACAGACCTGCCGCTGTCCCTGCACCACTCATGGGTCCTCTGATAGCCAGGGGGGTGACTGCCTCTGTCCCCACGTCACTGGTCCCTGGGGGGCCTGGAGCAGGTGTGCTGGCCATCCTTCTCTGCAGAGGCTAGGCCTTCCTTCCCATCCTGTTGACCCCCGTGGGCCCCTCTCAGGGGCTTTGGCACATCAGAGGTGCTCTCTGACCCACAAGCTTTTCTTCTGTGAAGCAGGCACCACAGTGTCCATCTGGCTGGACATCCAGGGCAGCTCCCCAGCCAGCCTGGAGGGAGATTCGCCTAGAGGGAGGCCCTGTCTCCTGCTGCCCCCTCTCAGGAGACCCAGCCACCATGTGGACCCAACCGTGGCTCTCTGCTCCAGGCACTGCCGGGTCAGTACGTGAGGGTCATAGGGTCCCACCAAGACCCAAGAGGGCACAGGTTCAGCATGGCCCCCCACTCCGACTCCCCAACTCTCATGGCCCCCGAGGCGGGTCCAACCCCCACCTGGCCTGTGGGGAGAGCAGCACTGAATTCCTGCCCCCGCTTGGCCCAGAGACCTCATCGCAGGAGGGTAAGCTGTAGCTCCCATTCCCAGGTGACAGGGTGGCCTCCTGGCCCAGGAGAGCCTGCCCTCCTGGACCCCCTCCCCACTCAGACTGCCCACGCCCCCAATGGCTGGTGGTGACAGGGGACAGGATGGGGAGCTTAGGGGCCAATGTTATTGTGTCAAGAGGAGAAAAGGAAAACAACCCTGTTTACGGAAAAGTCGCGTCCGCTGCTGCCGGCCAGTGGCCTTCCTGGGGGGGACAGAGGTCCTTTGTTGGGAAAACAGGAAGTGAGGATTTCCAGGACCATCAGGCCACCCGCCAGCCGCCCGCCCTGGCTTCCGCCGATTCTCGGCAGCCACCAGCTGCCCGTCTGTCCACCCACTCTTCTGTCCATCCCTGTAACTGTGGGACCCGAAGTTCTAGCTTTGGGGCAAAGCTGTCAGTCAAAGCACAACTGCATGGCTTGGGGGAAGGGGCTCACCTGGAGGCCGCTTCCTCTACGGTGCCCCGAGTCACACAGGGACAAACACCTGTGCACTACCCTCGTGGGACCCAGCTACAGGTACAGCCGTGAGCTCAGCGGCCCGGCCGGGCCCTCTGAGCAATGCCACCCGCAGGCCCCAGACCCACTCAGGAATCCCGCTGAGGGACCAACCCCATGTTGTGAGCCAGCCACAAGCCAGGATACAGGTGGGGTGGGGTCTCTGCTAGGTCACAAGAGCTCAGGGCCTGGGAGCTAGAATCAAGGACCCTCATACAAGGCATGCCCCACATGGAAGGGTTAAGCCAGGCTTGGGGAAGGTAAAATAGGACAGGGGGCTGGGTGGGGTCTGGGGCCAATGGTCGCTGTGTCCTTGCTACTCAAGCCCATGTCTAGCCCACAGCCCGCATGCTGTTCACTGTTCACTAGCTGCACCCACCAGGGTATGAGAAAGTGTGCACATATGCACAAACATCACACAGGCACACACACTCAACAGTCACACGTGCACACGCACACATGTGTGCACAGGGGCGCACCAAGCACAGACACACACGTACCCGTTGTCAGCACTGTCACCCCACCCCATGTGCAGGACATGAGCAGCTGCAACCCTCCTTAGCAGCTTCTGCTGGGGGAGACCCAGGAGCTCAGCCGGCCCACCCTGCCCCACAATGCGGGCACAGGCCCAAGCTGGCCTGTGTGGGTTGCCCCACCCTGGGCATCTGTGAAGAGCCACAGGGTGCCTGGCGCTGCGCGGGAGCTGGGCCAGTGGTGCTGTGCCGGGTGACTGTGCCAGGGGACTGCTGTCCACCCCCAGCCTAGGGATGCTCTGATTCCCTGAGCAGGCTTCCTGTGGGTCAGAGGCGGGCCAGCGCTGCAGCTCCGCCATGACCTCGGTCCTGCGGTGGGTGCGGCATGGCACAGGCATGCTGGGGAGGGGTGTCCAGCTCCAATTGGGTTCACAGGAGGACAGGTGGCCCCTGGGACCCTCGGTCCCCTAGTGTGTGCTGGCACCCTACTTGTCCTGGTGCTGCCCCTCTGCCCACCAGCACTCCCCTCCATCCAGCCCAGCCTGTCCTGAGGGACTGCATCTCTGGGGAATGGAGCAGATGCCATGCTGCCACAAGGGGGGGCCACTCTGTCCAGGCCCAGCCAGCTGACCCCTGCCCCTGCCCCCACATCCCAATTCTACATCTTCCTTGGGCTGGCGGTGGGTTGGTCTCTGGACCCTCACCCAGCTATTCTGGGGTTTTCTGTCGTTCTTCTGTTTAATCAGCAGCTCCTGAAGAAAGGAGAAGGGCGCACGGGTGCTCAGCCTGTTCATGTTGGCCCTGGGCTGGTGGGGAAACTGAGGCTCAGAGAGTGATCTGCCAGCGCAGGCAGCAGCAGTGGAGCTGGGGTGGATACTAGTAACGTAGACGGCCTGGACACCTCAGTCTGCACCATCAGGACCCACCTCTGCCAGGCACTGTGGGGGCTGCTCGCAGGCTGGCAGGGGTAGGCGGGGAGGTGAGAGCTCCCCCCACACAACCCCAGCAGGGGCTCCTTGGAGCAGGAGCTGACTGGCAATGGCCCTGGACCATGGGGGGCTCAGTCAGGCTGATGGACACCAAAGGTAGCTGCGGGCCCATCCAGGGGATGGTGGAGTTGGGCTTCCAGGGGCTGGACTCCCCCAGGAGACCCCAGCCCTGGCGGAGGTGAGGAAGGCCCAGCTGGATATGGTGTCCCAGGGAGCAGAGTGTGGAGGGAGCTACAGGGAGGTGACCACAGAGAGGATGGGGCAGATCCGGAGCTGGACGTTACCCCTGCAGGGCGGGAGCTGCACGGAGGGGCTGTGACCGGGACTAGGGGACCCTCTGCTGCCTCCTGAGCACATTGTGGGCCTGGGATGGGGGCTGTGACATTCCTGGCTCAGAATGAGGGGTCTTGGAGCAGCGTGGGGGGGTGTGCTTCTACTGGGGCTGCTGGGGTTTGCAGAGACTGGACTGGGCTGTGGGAGGATGATTCCGAGGTTGGGGTCAGAATGCCAGGTTGGGGCAGAGGGTCCGGGGGTGGGGGCTGAGTTTGGGTGAATTGACCTCGATGTGCCTGAGCACTGAGTGACTTCTGAACGTCAGCCTCTTTCTGTCGGAGACACGGAAGTTGAGGGTAGGGGGAGAAATGGAAGTGTTGCGGGAAGATGGAGGCAGGGAAGGGACTAGGCCCCTCAGAGAGCATAGTCCTTCCCCCACTGCTCAGGCCCAGTGTCACAATCCAGGTCCAGTGTCCACTGTTCAGGTCCAACATCTGTGGTCCAGGACCATCATCCATGGCCTATGTCCAGTATCCATGGTCCAGATCCAGTGTCAGGTCCAGGGCCAGAGTCTTTGGTCCAGGTGCAGGTCCAATGTCAGGTCCAGGTCAAGTGTCATGGTCCAGGTCCAGTATCCATGGTCCAGGTCCAATGTTATGGTCCATATCAGTGTCCATAGGCCCAGTGTCAAATTCTGACTGGGGCGGTGATCTCACAAGTTCTCACCCTGACAGCCTGCAGCGTGTTCTCCACCGGGGAGGTGATCCGTGTTCTCTCACGAAGGGGACCCATTAGCCACACTGGGCCAGGCAAACACAGGTGCTTAGTGCAACATGGGCTACGATCCGTGCGGGCCCCAGATCCCTTCAGAGCCTTCCTGAACCTGAGGAGCCCACAGACTGGAGAGGGCACAAGTGGCTTTTTGAAGAGTCAGAAACCTGCAGCACGAGAGAGAAGGAAGGGGAGGCAGAGCCGTCCTCAGTGGCATTTGCTTGGTGAGAGGGGACGCCGAAGATGTCACCTTGGACAGCAGGGCGGCTATGTGTGTCCAAAAAAAGAAGCAGCCACCTGAGGACTTGGCTGCTTGGCTGCTCCCGGGGCAGTGCCTGCCCCAGGGACACTCATCTGCTTCCATGCACCCGCCTGTCCACCCCTCCATGTGTCCACTGTCCGTCGGTCCATAAGCCACCCATCCAGCCATCTGCAGTGCTGCAGACCCATAGGTTCCCCAGAGAGGTTCATTTAATGGTGAATAACTAAATGAACCCACCTGCCTATCCAGCCATCTGCCCTCCGTGCCTGCATCTGTGGATCTGGCACAAGTGGGCTCTTGGGAAGAACTACTTATGAAGATGAATGAGTGAATGAATGAATGAGCAGTGAATGATGAACGAGTGAGTGAATGAGTGGATGAGCGAATGAGTGAGTGAATGAATGAGTGAGTGAGTGAGTGAACGAGTGAGTGAATGAGTGAGTGAGTGAACGAGTGAGTGAATGAATGACTGAGTGAGTGAATGAGTAAATGAGTGAGTGAGTGAGTGAGTGAGTGAATGAGTGAGTGAGTGAACGAGTGAGTGAATGAGTGAACGAGTGAGTGAGTGAATAAGTGAATGAGTGAGTGAGTGAGTGAATGAGTGAGTGAGTGAGTGAATGAGTGAGT
This sequence comes from Cynocephalus volans, assembly GCF_027409185.1. Lineage (NCBI taxonomy): Eukaryota > Metazoa > Chordata > Mammalia > Dermoptera > Cynocephalidae > Cynocephalus > Cynocephalus volans. The sequence goes on along the minus strand of NC_084471.1, from coordinate 1,123,921 downwards.
GAGTGAACGAGTGAGTGAATGAGTGAGTGAGTGAACGAGTGAGTGAATGAATGAGTGAGTGAATGAGTAAATGAGTGAGTGAGTGAGTGACTGAGTGAGTGAGTGAATGAGTGAGTGAGTGAGTGAATGAGTGAGTGAATGAGTGAACGAGTGAGTGAGTGAATGAGTGAGTGAGTGAGTGAGTGAATGAGTGGACGTGTGAGTGAGTGAAGGAGTGAGTGCATGTGCCAGTGAGTTGTCTTCCCAGCCCCCACAGCTGCTCAGCACTGACCCCAGCCCCGGACATGCCGAGCCCCCGTGTCACCATCCTGAGTAAACAGAGGCCGCATGTGGGAAATGAGCAAGGGTCCAACGTGCTGTGCTGGCAACTTCCTGAAGCCACAGGCAGCGCCGGGATGTCTGGGGTGGCCGAGGCCGCCCGCCTCCCGCTTCTGAGGACACAAAGCCACAGCTGTTCCCTGCCACAGCGGGCCCCATGCATTGGCCTGTGGACGCGAGGCCTGCCTGGGGTGGGGTCATCCCTGCTGGGGACTCCTCTGCCCTGGAGGAGAGCAGGGGCCAGGCCAGGGGGGCCGGGGAGGAGGAGGATTGGCCCCTCAGACACGAGCCACTGTGGTGGGCAACCCCAAGGGTCTGTCGGGGTGAGGGTCCGTCATTGCCCACCAGAGCCCCCGGACCCAGAGTTGGCCTGACCCACGTCTGGCTGGCCGGGCGCAGACCCCCATCACAGTGGGAGGTGGGGTGGGGCGGGAGGGGTCTGCTGCCCACCCAGTGCAGGCCAAGGAGGGCCTGAGGGAGACTAGAATGTGGGCCCCTCGTGGAGCCACCTTGGAAGCTTTGAACACTCTGCCTGAAATCGCTTCCCAAAGCAGCAGCTGCCATGGGGCTGATGAATGGATGAGGGCCATGGGCTAAAGGGCATCTCCTGGAAACAGCCCCACAGAAGGTGTCCTGATCCCCTGAGTGGCACCTGACTCTCCGGACGCTGTGCTGGCACCTCCCAAGGCTGTGTCCTTCAGCACCCCACACGGGGCTGGACCACGGCCCACACAGCCCCTCTGGGTGGGCCTGGCCACTGCTCCAGCTCTGCCCAGGCCCTGGCGTTCTCACCCCAAGAGCTAGAACAAAACTGGGACCCTGGAAGCCCCCAGGCCCAGGTCTTACGGGAAGGACCCACTAGGTACGTCAAGAAGGGAAGGTTTTCTACATTAAGATCCCTGACTTTGGGGTGCCCAGGCTTGTGACCCTGCTCTGACCCTGGGGTCATTAGAGGTCATGTCATCCAGAGATGGACATAGGCTATCGGGCTTCTTGGAGAGGACCCCTGGGAGCAGCACGTCAGCCGGCCGGACATGTGGGGGGGTGGTGCACAAATGTGTGGGTGCGTGCCTTGCCAAGCTGGGCACCCTCAGCCCCGTGACCCTGCAAAGGAGCAGCTCGAGGCTCCAAGGTTCAAGGCTCTGAGGCCACAGTTGAGCCGGGCCTGGCTGTGCAGGGACATTCCCGTAGCTGGGAATCCACCAGGAATCTCCCCCAAGCCTTGCCCACTTGTGGGGGTCAGGGCGTGAGCTTCTGCAGGGGCCATCCCTGTCTCCCTGGGTGGACCAGACCCAGGACACGTCCTCGGGAGGGAAGACAGGGGAGTGCAGCGTTGATGAGAAGAGGAGGAAAACCCCACCAAGGAAACAGCGAAGGAGCAGGCTGGGGGCCAGAATCCCAGGACAGGAGGTGGGTTGGAAGGGGGGACCGGGAGCTGGAGCACGGGATGAGAGTGAGAGCAGTGCGCTCAGAGGAGAGGCCGCCACACAGACCCCCTTGCCGTGCCTGCAGCCGAGCCCCACGGCTGGGGCGGGGGGCGCCCAGAGCATGTGAGGATGGGAGCTGATCCGCCCATCTGTCAGACACCTTCTGCAGCAGGCTAGCTGAGCAGGTGGGGGACAGCCAGGGAGGGACAGTGGGGACAGGGGCAGGTGGGAGTGGCCAGGGATGAGGAGGGGACACTGGGGGAGCTGCAAGTCAAAACCACAGGGAGCTACCACCTCACGCCCACTAGGATGGTGAGGACGCAGAGAGGCAGGACCCCTGGAGCATCAGCAGTGGGAGCATAGCACGGGGCGGTCAGCGTGGAGCCCGTCTGGCACTTCCTCAAGATGCTGGACACGGAGCTGCCATTCGTCTTGGTCCGTCTTGTACTGGTATGACAGAGCACCTGAGGCTGGGGAATTTATAATGAACAGAAATTATTGGCTTGTCGTTCTGGGGGTTGGGAAGTCCAAGACTGAGGGGCCGCACCTGGCCAGGTGAAGCAAGGGTCTTCTTGCTGCGTCATCCTGCAGGAGAAGGCAGGAGGCAGGAGGCGAGAGAGACAGAGAGACAGAGACAGAGACAGAGAGACAGAGGGCCATATTTGTTCTTCTATAAGGAACCACTGTGGAGATAATGGAATTAATCCATTCGTGAGGGTAATGGGTGCCTATGACGTAAGCACCGCGCATTAGGCCCCACATCCCAACACTGCTGCGTTGCGTATTAAGTAGGCAACTCATTCAAACCACAGCAGAGCACGACCCAGCGATTCCACTCCTGGATAGACGCCCTCAAGAATTAAAAGCAGGTGCTCAAGCAGGTGTTTGCACACTCACATCCATGGCAGCAGTATTGGACTTGGCCAAAGTGTGCAAGCAACTCCGTGTCCATCCATGGATGAATGGATAAACAAAATGTGCTGTATCTACATAATAAGATGTTCCTCAGCCTTAGAAAGGAAGGAGATCCTGACGCCTGCTACAGTTGGATGAGCCTTGAGGACATTACCCTAAGTGAAATGAGCCAGTCACAGAAGGACGAACGCTGTGCGATTCCATTTGCATGAGGTTCCTGGAGTCGTCAGATCCAGAGACAGAAAGCAGAGGGGTGGGGGCAGGGGCTGGGGGGAGGGGGAAAGGGGAGTCGGTGCTTAAAGGGTTCAAAGTTTTGGTTTGGGAAGCTGAGAAAGTTCTGGAAACAGCGTGGTGATGGTTTCACAACGATGTGAATGTGCTTGATGTGCACTCACAAGTGATTAAATGGCAAATTTTACGTTATCTACATTTTACTGCAGTCAAAATTAAAATAAAACAGCTGAGGTATTTGGTGCAGCGTTTCCACTGTCCTGGTAAAAACAAAGCGCTCACGCCCGTATGAGCCATCAAATGCAGACCGTGTGGTTGCTGCGAACCCACGTGGACGTTCGTTGCTCCAACATTGGCATTTAAAGCCCGCCTTGCACAGTGGAAGGACAAATGGCCAACTCACGGTGATGAGCTCGAGATTTAATTTCTCTTTATTTACAATAATATTGAATAACAGAAAACAGCATGATGAGTTGAGAAAGAGCCACGGAAAAAGGAAAAAGCTCTGTGTTTTAGTGCCTGTGATGTCACTTGCTGCTTTTTGAACAAGGGGCCCCGAATTCTCATACTGCCCTGGGCCCGCGAATCGAATCGTGTGGCGGCCCCGGCCAGCAGGGCGGCAGCCAGGAAGTAGCGCCGGACGCCGAGCGGAGCAAGGACGACCAGCTGAAACCCAGGCCACCGTCCATGCCTCCAACCAAGACCCTCTGAGAGCCCCCTGTCCTCACGTCCTTCTGTTGCCAATGGACCTGGCACCTCGGGAAAGGGGTTGGGAGGAAGGGTCCAGCAGCAGAGTGTGACTCAGCACGACCTAGCACAGGTGACAAACTGTAAAGCAAAGTTGGGGAGCGACGGCAGGGCTCTTTGGTAGGGTGGGCTGGCGGGGCAGCGGGGTCCTGGGGGCACTCCGCCCGGTGACCTGGGGCACAACATCGTGTTTTGTCCTTACTGCTGTTTAACGGCACAGCATGTCTTGTGCTCTGTTCTCTACATATGACGCACTTAGCAATTTAGATACTAACACGTGTATTTTTTCTGAGTGTACATATGTATGGGACACGACACGGTATTTCAGTACATGTGTTCCCTGCGTAATGATCAGATTGGGGTAATCAGTACACCCTTCCTCTCATGCATTTATCACTTCTTCTGTGCTGAGAACATTCAAGAACCTCTTCTAGCTGTCTGGAAATACACAGCACAATGCTGTTAACTCCGGTCCTGCTGCGCGGCACCGGAACGCAGGCCTCCACCTCACTGCGGCTTCGCACGCCCTGCCCCACCTCTGACCACTGCCCTGGACGGTCGGGGGCGGGGCACGTGTGGCAGGGCCAGGCTGGGCAGGGGCCCCGGGTGAGAAGGACGGGTGGCTGTGAGTTTGAAATTGGAGCTGGCTGTGTGGTCAGACACAGGCGAGTACTGTCAGTCCTGTATGCCCAGAGCATGCACACGCACGTGTGGGCACATGAGGGCATGAAGTGTACACATGCGGCTTCCTGGGAACGCATATGTCATGCAGATGCCCCTCCAGGGGCCCTGCCAGCCCTCCTGGGTGGGTTCAGAGCTGTTGCCATCCAGGGTGGGACCTGGGACCCCTTCCTCCAGAGGGGGCAGCAGCTGAGGGACGCTCCCGGACAGAGGGTTCCCAGCTTCAAACCCAGCCAGCTCCCATCCTTGGGAGCCCTAACATGGCCACACGCCCTCCTGGTTTCCTGGAACACCAGTGGGGTGGGGGTGGGGGTCCTAGGTCTCTTTCCCTTCCTCAGCTGCCTCCAGGACTATGAGCCAGAGGGTGGGCTCTCAGCCTTGCACCTGCCCCTGCACATGCCAAGGCCTCAGCCCCTGCTTCAGCCCTTTTCCGACCCCACAGTCCTTGGAGCTGAGATGGCAAGAACTGTCTCCTCGGGGGGGCCGGCTCCTGCGGCAGGACTGAGTCTGCTCCCTGCCTACCCAGTGCCCAGCCAGGGCACTGACTCAGGGTGTCCAGACCCACATAGGTGAGCTTGTGCCTGGCCTGTGCTGGGCCCCCTTGCTGGTCGTGGTTGACCTCTGAGCCCAAGTACCATGCGGGGCCAGGGTGGCCAGGCACTGGGACACTGGCTGGGTGACAGAGGCTCCCCTCCCATCCTGTGGGGCCAGAATCCTAGGGAAGGTGTACCCAGTGCACGCTGTCCTGCCCCCATGCAGCCTATGGGGCCATCCTCAGGCACTCATGGGGCAGGGTGCAGGTGAAGGGTCTCAAGGCAAGGCTGGGAACAGGGCCCCTGTCCTCCAGGAACCCACCCTGGGAGGGGGTGCAGAACCCTCAGCAGCTGCCTCCCCAGTCTGGCCACAAACAGTCCTGTTAACAAGGACAACTCTGGGACCCACAGCTGCTGAGCCACCCAGCAGACTGGGTACCCCATGCCTGGAAACCCACACTAGCACCCGCGCTTCGGGGCCCCCCGGAGGGCCCCGGTGGGTCGTCTCAGCAGCATCTGCTGCAGGAAGAGGCTGAACTGACCCTGATGCCCCTTCAGCATGTGTCCCAGGCTTTGCCAGGCACTTTGCTGCTGCTGTCCCGTTTTGGTGTCTATCTCCCCTGCGTCCTCTGGCCCCATTCAAGGTACACTGTCACCAGGTAGGAAGGTGTCTCAGGCACCATTGCTTGGTGTAAACAGTCAGCCCCTACTGCTGCCAGGTAAGAGACGTGGACAGAAGAGAGCAGCTGGTGAGCCCGAACTCCATGACAAACCCCTAATGCCCTTGCGGGCTGGCTGCCAGTCTCTCAGCCGCCTGCACCCCAGCCCTGACGCCCAGTGCAGCCCCTCACCACAGCCCTGGCCAGCCCCACAGAGAAGCCCAACCCTGGAGGATCCTCCACCCCAGTCCCTGCCCAGGACCCAGTGTAAGGACAGTCGGGGAGGCAGAGCCGCCCAGGCCACCTTGTCAATGTGGCAGGTTGGGGCAGGCCTGGGGTAGAGGTGGGCCGTGAGGTGGGCAGGGGGCCCTGGCAGGTCCTTGCTGCTGCTGCTGCTCACTCCCTCGAGAGGGCCAGGCCAGGCGGGGCTCAGCAGGGACCTGTGGGCCTGTCAGCAGTGAGGCGACACAGGAGGGCCCAGGGCCAGCGGTGCCTGTGGATAGAGGCACGGATGGCAGGAGGCAGGGAGGCAGTAGGCCTGGCCTGGCTGGGAGGGGTGCAGAGCTGGAGGCGGGGCCGGAGGGAGCGGCCCTCCCCACGGGGCTCCTGCATAGGCCAGACCTGGTGAAGTGGCCAGGACCGGGGCCCGGCAGGGAGGGCTCCGCGGAGGCCTGTGGGTGCCGGGACCGTCAGAGGCGCGTGCGCTGGCCCCGAGCACCTTCCCGCTGGCACAGTGCCACGGCCGCACCCAGGACTTGGTGTGCAACTGGGAACAGGGTGTGTGTTTGCTCAGGGCACCCGGCAGCCACAGGCCAGCATGGACAAGGGCCCATTGTGTGCCCGGCTGCCCCGCCCCAGCCCCATGCCCCTGCTGTGTCCACACCACCCCCACCGCTGTGTGCCACCCGGGCCGGTGTTCACACTGCCCCTGCCCGCCACGTCCACACTGACTCCCACGTGCCTGCACACCCCCCTGCACTACCCACTGTCCCTTCACCCTCACCCCTGCCTGCGCCCCCACCCCTCCCCACCCTCGTTCCCCTGCCCCTTGTCCTGACTGCACCCCTGACACCTTGAGAAGGCCCAGGTTTGTAGGGGTGGCTGGATCTAAATTTCTGGTGCCACTACCCAGACTTAGGCACACATCTGAGTTTTTGTCTGCACTCTATGGGCAGATCTGCCCCCTCCTGCCCTCTCGAACAGAGCCTCCCTAGGGCTGCAGGGGGCAGGCTTCCCACTGGAGCGGGCATGGGAGGAAGGTCCTTGGCGGGGGAGGTGGAGAGGGCAGCTCCAAATCTCCAGGGAGTCCAGGAGTCCTGGGGACAGGTGCAGGCCCCGGGGCTGCCGCCTTCAGCCCAGGGCTGGGGCCCTCCACTCCTTGGACCATGCGGGTTACCGGCCGAGAGGTGAAGCCTCAGGTGAGGCAGGTCACAGGCGGTGAGAGCTGCACCTGCGTGCGTGGCCTCGGGCTGCTGGACTTTCCACTGTACAGCTGGGCGCAGGGGAGGGCGTGGTGTGAAAGGGGCCGGGCCACCTGCTCCTGGGGAGAGTGCTGCCAGGTCTGCCAGACAAGCAAGACACGGGCCACAGGTCAAGCACACGTCTGCATGGGCCCACCCACATCACGACACACACAGTGGGCTCGTGCACATCCAGCCCACGCGTGCACACGCTCATCACCCCTGCACAGGGGCACACGCCCCTCCAGCCCTGCAGTCCCCTTTCTGGGGCTGGGGATGACCTGTGGATTCAAGTGACAGGTGGGGGTGGGGTCTAGTCTGGGCCAAGTTGTTGGAGGGACATTGGGTTGATGGACAAACCCTGTAACCAGTAACCAAATAACTAGGAAAGAACTGACTCAGCCGCCCGCCGGCAGCTGCTGGGGGCCTGCGGGGTGGCTGCCAGGGGGTCTGCGGGCCGCCCTTCCCAGACCCTGTTGGCCGATGGACGAGTACGAGGGAAAGCGGCATGGATGAGGGCAGGGCTGGGGCACCGCGTGGCTGGGGGCCCCTCAGGGGGCAGGGGTGTGGGGTGCTGGGCAGGAGGCACATTTCCTTGGCCTCATGACTGAGGGAGCTGCATTTGGGGGTCCCCACAGTTCCCCAGTGCCCGGGGTCTGCCATTCTCCCATTCTGCACCCCACACCAGTGGGGCGGTGTCTCCTCGTGCTCAGCCCACAGAGCCTCAGGTGGGACAGTGCTGCTGCTCCCACGTGAGGAGACCAAGGCTTGAGTCACCAGGACAGGGGCTGGGTGCTGGGAGGCCTGCACCGGCCAAGGGCTGCCATGTAGAACCGGTCCGACCAGCTGCAGGCCACGTGCGCTTGTGCGTGTGCGTGTGTGAGAGAGTGTGTGTGCTCACCTGTGCCTGGGACGGGGTCCCAGCCAGAAGGCAGGCGGAACAGAGGCCGAAGCCTGCGTCATGGGCACCACCCTACGTAGCACCGTGGGCGGGCGGCCCACTTGCCCGAGGCCCACTTGCCCAGCCTGGGGTGGCAGAGCAGGGCAAGCCTCGGAGGCTGGGCTGCGGGGGAGGCTCAGGCAGACAGGCCAGCCAGGGCCCAGCCAGGGCCACTCTACCCATCCCACTGTCCAGAGATGCTGGGATGGGGGACAACTGGGCTGTGAGGCCCACAGCCCCCACCAGGATGTCACATCTGGCCTTGGGCCTGGACCCTGGGTGGAGCCAAGAGCCCCCTCCACAGCCCCACCCCCGGATCTGCCCACTCCACCCCCAACCCCAGGGCAGCCCAGACACTGCCCTCCAGAGCCCTGCAGCTCTCTGAGGCAGGGCCAGCCGCTGGCACTCACGGTGTGCTGGTCTGACAGGCAGCCCTGCTCCAGCAGGCCTGAGGCCACAATGGCCAGGCCGGCCTGACGCTGGCCCCTACCCAGGTCTCACTGAAAAGCTCCACACCCAGGCAAGCCGCTGAGTCACCTCTGCTGACAGCCACAGGATCCCAGGCAGGTGGGATTTCAGGACTGCAGACCCTGCCCTGCCGGCCTGGCCCAGCCCACCACTCCTGCCCCTGACATGCCAGGGCTCCCTCCCTCCCGCCACCCTCCACCTGGCTGCTGGCCTCTGCTGCAGCCTCCCTCTCTCACCCACCTTGACAGAAAATCTTGCCCACAAGAGACACCCAGCCCCCAAGCCTTGTCCAGGGCCTGGCCCAGGAGACAGGCATCAGGTGCCCCCTGCCCTCCTGCACAGCCTGCGGGCCCTGGACCGAGCTCAGGAGTGGCTTTGAACCCCCGCCCCCCGCATCCCACCCCAGCTCCCCACAGCCAGCTGGGGCCTGCTCAGCCATCGGCCTGCCTGAGCCTCAGTTTCCCCACCTGTTAGAATGAAGAGGAGGAGCACGTGGGGACAGGGCTGGGGGGTAGGTTCTAACTGTGTGGGGTGCAGCTACCTCCCTCCCCCGCCTGTCCTGACCCTGCTCCCGTTTGACAAGCTGTGTCATTACCAGGGATTCCAGGAATGGGATACGGGACCTGAAACGACCTCTGCCCCCCCAGGCCTGAGCTAGATTCTGCAGCTGCCCCAAGGCCAGTTCAGTCTAGCGCACGACCCAGCACTTGCCCAACCAGCCCTGACCCAGCTGGGGGCTGGAGGTGGGGGGCGGGGCCTCGGAAGAGGCAAACCCAGGCTGAGGCCCGCGAGGTGGCGCAGGGAACAGCAGTGTTAAGTCCTGAGGTGAAAGGTGGCTGGCTGAGGGGTTCCGGTTGCTGGGAAGGGGCAGGACAGGCCGAACCACGTGGTCCCGCTGAGCGCTCACCACCTGCTGGGCTCGCAGGAGACTCCCCGCCAGCTCACGTCTTCCTCCCAGAGCCCTGCGAGAGTGGGTGTGCACTGCACGTGCACCTGGCAGCTGAGAGCTGGGGCCCAGCGGCTCTGCCTCTCCTCCACAGGCGACAGGGAGCCACCGAAGGCTTTAGAGCGGGGGGTGACATGTGCAGAAACAAGCTCCAGAGGCTGCACCACATGGAGGGGCGCAGAGAGCCCCTTGGGGCGTGGAGCAGTGGCAGGACCTGGGGATGGGGGGCGGGATGGACAGCAGCATCAGTGTCACAAGCGGGGTGGCCCCATAAGCTCTGCTCTCCTGCTGCCCATGGGGCGCATCAGCCCCAGGGTTCCAGACCAGCTGCCGCGCCCACCTGGGAGGGATTCCAGGGCCGGGTCGAAACCCCAAAACGGCGTGTCCCAGAAACCACAAGTCAGCGGCTCCCCTCCCACCCCCACCAGCAAAGCCACTCTGGGAACGCCCAGAGGGTGTGACAGAGATGAGGACACCCAGAAAGCAGGGACAGAAAGACGCAGGATGTGGGGGAGCCCGGGGCCGCCCTCCTCCCCTCGGGCAGCAGCCAGTGTGGGCCTGGGGAGGACTCAGCCCTCAGGGTTAGGCAGGAAGTTGGGCCTGAGCCCTGGACCTCCCTGCCCAGGTGGAGAGTTTCTCCTCAGGTGTGCGCCTGGGGGCAGGAAGCTGGTCCTCCTCTTCTGGACAGCCCCCACCCAAAATTTGGGGCACTTATACCACCATCACCTGGTGGATGTGTGATCCCGCCCTGTGTGGGTGGGGACAGGGTGCCGGCAGCAGTGGCCAGCCTGGGTGTCCAGGGAGCAGGAGGCCTCGTGCCCTGGGCTCCACCAGAGCCGGACCAGCCCGCACCTGCCGTACCTGCCTTCCCTTCCTCCCTCACGGTGCTGCCCAGGCCTGAACCTGGTCCATGGGGGCCAGGAGCCACTTGTGGCACGGCACGGCCTGACTGCTGGGCACACGCTGCCTGCCCAGGTCCCCTACGGCCAGGGCCCAGCCTGGAGCTGGCTCCCCACCACCCACACTCCATCCCCAGGGGCTGGAGTTCAGGCCTGGCTGGGCCCCCGACCTTTCCCAGGGGGAGGCCGCAGGGCAGGGCAGCAGGGGTGCTCAGGGAGGGGAGTGCTGGGAGGGTGGGGGCGGGAGTGAGCAGGCCACCAGCAGGGCTGGGGAGTGCCCGCATGCCCCATCCGCAGGTGGGAAGATGGGCTCCGTGTGCCAGCCTTGGGGCTGCGTCAGTAAAACAGGAGAGAAAAGCCAGACCCGAGGAGGGGCCGTGCCCTGCTGCTGAGGAGGGCATGAGGGGTGCAGCGCAGCCCCCAGCAGTGCGGCCGGCCTGGCCAGGGCGGACCCCAGAGGGTGGGCTGCGGATGAGCGGGTCCCTCAGGAGCCCGGCCCCGTGGGACCCAGAGCCCGCTGCAGTCAGAGTGGCAGCGGGAACAGGATGGGCTGGGGGCCTGCAGGCCTGGGGGGCAGCCCAGGATGAGGAATTTCCTGGGGGTGGGGAGTCCAGCCAGAGCGTAAAAGTGCAGGATTCTTCCCATTCTTTCCATTCTTTCCCGATGACTCAGCCACACAGCCGCCACCTTCCTGTGGATGAGCCTGGGAAAGTGCAGGCCAGGAGGGCTCATGGGTCCCCTGCCCCCTCAGATGCAGCCCAGCCCCAGCCACCCACCCTTGGGGACTCAGTCGCTGTGCCGGCCATGCCAATCTCCGCACTAGCCCATGCCTCGCTGCCCCTCTCAGAGCCCAGGCTAGGCTGAGAGGACATGACCCTGGTTCCTGGACAGAGCCCGATGCCCACAATGGGGGGAGGTCCCACAGGGGGTCTATGAGACCCCACTCCACCCCCATGTGACTCAGTTGCTGCACTGTGGGGGTGTGGGTGGGGCGGACAGGGTGACCTCTCCCTGAGCCTGAGGGTCCCCGTCTGGACGATGGACACGTTTGCAAGACTCTGAGTCTCCAACCCTCAGCCGCCCCAGGCACAGCCCACCAGCCTTGTCCACTGAGGGGTAGGAAGGCTGCACCGTGGCCCCCGTGGGAGGAGGGACCGGGGCCTCCCTGCACCAGCCACCAGCCATGGGGTCTGGCGTGGCAGGATGGGCTGGGGTCCTTCTCAGGAGGAGAGGGAGATGGCGTGAACCTGCCCCAGGGGTGCCTCACACCCCAGCACTCGCCTCGGCACAGGTGTGCACAGAGCTGCCTTGCTCCCTGGGCCTTCATGGATACTGACCAGCCACCATGGCGCTCTGAGATGTCTCCCAGGTTGGGGCCCAGCTGTCCCCAAGCCAGATTGGGTCCCTCCCAGATCCTGGGCTCTGGAGCACCCACCGTGCCGCCACCTCCAGGAAGCCCTGGGTAGCCCGGTCTGCTCAGGACCAGCAAGAGTGAGCAGGGGGTGTTCGGGAATGAGCTGGGCAGGAGCCGGGACATCCCCTTGCCAGAGGCCAGCTCAGCTTCTGGGCTGGCCTGGGCCCTCCCGTCTCCCCTACTGTCACTTCCCAGGAATAGGGAAGTGGCCCTGTGGTTGGAAAACAGCCCGGCCTCTCCTGAACTGCACGCTCCATCCAGGCCACCTCATGGCCCAGGGTCAGGGTGGGCTGGGGAAGCCCTGAAAAGAGATGGGGACAGAGCAGGAAGGGCCTCCTGGACCCCTCTGTATTCTCCCAGTCCTGGGTTCAAGCCCAGACTTGGGGGCTGACCCAGAGCTCCAGCAGCCCAGGACCTGCCTCCTCAACCTGCCCCCACCCCCAGGGCAACATCAGGAGCCAGAAGGGCCTGGGAAGGCACAGGCACTTGAGGGTTCAAGAAAAGTGTGGGCCGGGCCAGGAAGGGCTGACACAGCTCAGGGTTGCCAGACTCTCCCCAATGGGTGTCTTTTCCTAGGCTGGGGTCCCTGGAGCCCCAACACTGCTGCATCCTGGGATCCAAAAGCCCTGATGTCTCTCAGTGCCTGGCCTATGCTGGCCCTGGGGACACTCCCAGGAGCCAGACCTGGGTCCTTTCAGCAGAGTCTGGAAGATCTCTGCAGAGCAACCCAGGTACAGCCTGAAGGTGGCATCGGCTTCATGGGGCTCATCTGGCAGGTTTGTCCCTAGCCTCGGCCCAGCTCCACGTCTGGGCTGTGGCTGCCCGATCTGTCCCCTGCCCACAGGCCTGGGTCCACTCCTAGCAGGCTTGGAAAGGAGAGAGGCGGGTTGAGGGCAGGTTGCAGGGAGCCTCGGGCACCAGCATGAGCCGCAGGGTGCCGAGTGCCACACAAACAGGCCCTGCTGGTGCCATTCTGGTCCGTTCTCCATGAGCAGGACTTCCAGCCAAGTTGGTCTGCCCCTACCACGCCCAGGCGTGGGGACTCTCCCCTCTGCCCCCACCGAAGTCTGTTTCTGAGCCATTAAAGGAGACCCACAGAGACTGGGGTGCCCACGCTTGCTATCTCTGAGCTGTGTGGGTGCTGCCCAGGGCTGACGGGGGAGTCAGATCGAGCCTGACCTGAAGATGCTGCCTCTCCTGCTCTGCTTCTCTCTAAGCCTGACCCGTTCTTGGGCAGAGTCCATGCCCTGGCAGCAGTACTCCTGTCTGAGTGCCCAGCAAGCCAACTGCCAACCCTGGGCTCGTCCTCCCCAAGAAGCCCCATGCTTGTGAAGGTCACTGCTCTCTCTGACGCAGGCGTGATGGCAGTGCCCCCAGGGCTGGCACGGGGTACAGGAGTGTGCTGAGCCTGGGCAGGTGTGCAGCAAGTGCTCACTAAACATGTATCTCCAAGGCCCTGACCATGTCCTGGGAGAATGTTTGCTGCAACCAGGCCCTCTGGAGGTCCCAGCTGCAGAGTCCCTAGGGATCCATCTGTAAGGAGTGGTTCCTCTAGGGCCCAAGAGTGGTCCGAGCAGCCCAGGTTAGCCTTTGGACCAGCTGCAGCAGCTCCAGAAACTTCCAAAACATCATCACTGCTGTAGGCCCTGGGGCCCAGGGTCCCGAAAGTCCCCTGGGACTCAGGCCACCAGCACCTATTTCTTTGGGAGACCTCCTGTCTGGCTCCAAACTGCACAGCTCTGACGTCCAAACTCTTGGCCCCACTGTGGCCCCCAGCCCAGCCCCTCGGTGCTGAGCACCCCTCTCCCCTCCGCACTTGCTCTGTGCCCCCCCCACGCCCTCCCTCTGCTCTGAATCAGCATTGAGATTCAGTCGAGCTGGGTCTCGCCCTCCAGGAAGTCCCCACGTCAGACCGACTGGGAAGCCGACTGGGAAGCCGACTGGGAAGCCGTGCACTTGTGTCTGAGCCTGCAGGGCCCTGGAGCTGGGCCTGGTGGGAGCCCCATGCAAATCGGAGGCAAACATGGGCAAGGCGGCCAGGCCCAGCTTCCGGCTCCTCGGGGATCTCCCGCCGCAGCCCCACTGAGGCTCGTCCTCATCCAAACACCGGGGCCCGGAGCCTAGGGCGGCAAGGGGCCTGTCCGGCCTCGCACCACGCACGGAGGCCGCCAACCCCCTGGCCCCTCCAGATGCCCCCAGCCTCACCCACTTATGTGAACCAGGGCACGAGCCTCCGCAGGGGGCAGCCCTGCCTCCCCCAGCCCCGGGTGGACCAGACCCAGGACAAGCAGGAGGGGTGGGGCGGCTCCCTCGAAGTCACACCAGCTGGGCTCCTGACCTCAAGGGTCTCAGCACAGAGGGTGTCGGGCCTCACTCCCAGCCCCTTATCCTGGGAGTCCCCTGGATTCCAATGATGAAGTCCTGGGGTCTGTGCCTGCAGCTCCTATCAGGCACCTACTGTGTGCCCTGGGAAGCACTTGGCAGGCATCCTCCCAGGATCCTCCTCACAGCTCAGGCTACACACAGGGTGGGCAGAGTCCCCCGATGGGACGGCACAGAGTGGGCACTCAGCCAGGGGTGGTATGCGGGAGTGAGCTGTGGTGCCCCAGGCTGGAGTCGGAGGATGGTCCCAGACGAGGGTCAGGGAAGGCACTGCGGGGCAAAGGTGAGGAGAGGCCTCCTGTGCACCCCCGGCCCCGCCACGCAGCCCCTGGCTCAGGCCCAGGTCCCGGGTTTGGGAGGCAGTGGGTTTGGGTCGTGGCTGCAGCTCTCTGGGTTGGCAGATCTGGACAGGGCCGGTGGCTGCTGCTGCTGCTCCCACCACCGCCGCAGTGCCACGGCCACCAGCGGAGACAGCACAGGCGGGTTTTAGTGGCTCTGGCTCAGCTGGGTTTTAGCGTCAGCTCCACTGAGGGCCTGCTTTAGGCCCGGACACCCCCACAGCAGCAGCTTTGGTTTTTCAGGGTCTCTTTCTGCCGTGTCCAGGGAGGGTGAGGTAAACACTTTGGTGGCAGCAGGTGGGGTACTAGGAGGGAATGCAGGGTGGACCTCGACTGAGGGGTCAGGAGGGCTGGGGACCGGGGGCAGGGAGGATGTGTCCATCAGCCTCTGGGGGACAGAGGCTGGCGGAGGTGGCCGCAGCAGCTGGGACAGAGTTCACACAGGCCGCCCACCCCCGGACTCATGCCCCACTGCACCCCAGGCCAACCCCAGGACGCCTTTGGTGAAACATTGCAAAATCCTGGCCCAGGCTCTGCTGGCTCCTGTCCCCAGCGGGTGAAAGGCTGTGAGGCAGGAAAGGGGAGGGAAGAGGGGAAAGGCGGCGTGGGGTCCTCCACCCCAGCGGCAGCACTGTGCCCCCGGCCCCTGCCCTGGGAGCACCCCCAGCCTTCATGCGGGACCCAGAGAGCCGGGGCCAGGCCCTGGGTGGGCGCGAGGCTGACACAGAGCTCCCGGCCTGGGGGTGGGGGGCAGAGGTGTTGAACTGACAACATGGAGGCAGGGGTGCTGGTGCGAGCGGGCCCTGCAGGGCTGGGGAGGCCAGGCCCGGGCAGGGCAGGGCATTCCTGCAGTGGGAACTGAGGTCAGAGGGGGCTCAGGGCACCACTGGGACTGCCTCTGATGGCCCCAGGGAGCCATGGAGGGCCCAAGGCAGGACAGTGATGTGCCAGTGATGGGAAGACCCTGGTGACCGAGGGGCATCCAGTTGGTGCCTGGACCCGGGTGGAAGTAAGAGAGGGACCAGGAGAGGAGGATAGGTGGCCTGTGGGAGGGAATGTGGGAGCTGGGGCAGAACCGTGGCCTTGGTGATGGATTAGGGGGCAGGTGAAGGGACCCCCAGGCACGGTCCAGGCTGGAGGGGCCTCAGAGATGGCCAGGACAGGGCCAGGTTAACCTGCAGGGCATCCGGGCAGCAGCTGGAAACATGCTGCTTGAGGAGGCCTTGGTCATTGGCACGGGGACAGGGAGTGGACAAGAGCCCCAGGGAAGGAGGGCAGAGGGACCAGGATGGCCCGGGGAGCCCGGGCAGGGCAGATGCAGCCTGGGAGAGTGCGGGGAAGAGTGCCGTGGAGAGTCCCCCATTCCCCTCTGCGGTGCCCTGTCACACATATAAGTGTGTACATGTGATGCTGTGTGTGCAAGTGTGTTTGAGTCGGTGTGAGAGCGTGAGCAGCCGCGTGTGTGTGAGCGTGGGTTTGTGAGGGTGGGTTTGTGAGGGGGGCCACCCCCACCCCACCCTCCCCTTCCTCCCTAATCCAGGGAGGTCAGCCTGGCTCCAGTCACCATGGCAACAGCAGCCCCCCAGCAGCAGGATAGGGTGACCTGGTGGGGCTGGCTGCATGTCCACCACAGGGAGAGGATGAGGAAGAGGAGGCAAAGGTGGCAGCAGGGGCCGGATGGCTCAGAGGCTAGGTGGGAATGGGGGTGCAGACCCTCTGGCAGGATCTGCCCTGTTCCCCCAGCCCCCTCCTTGCAAAACACCTGCTTAGAAAAGGATCGGCAGGCAAAGGAACCCTGGCGTGAGGCTGTGCCTCCCAGCAGAATGGCCCAGTGGGTGGTGATGCCCAGGCCACGCTGGCCTGGGCCTCGGGCACTCTGGTGGGTGGGAGGCCAAGGGGCAGGGCAGAACCTCTGCAGTGGGTCAGCGGGAGAGGACCCAGCACCTCCACCTGCCGAGCCCTCCTCCTGGCTGACCCCTCTGCCTGCAACAGCGGCTCCAGCTCTGCTCCCGTGGGCTGGGCCTGCCTGTGGAGCCCAGAGCTATTTTAAGGCCCACCGGATGGGCCTTTCAGGAACCAGGAAAAAACAAGCAAAGACTGGTGTCCTGCACTGCTGGGAACCTGACTGGGGTTAGGGAGTGTCCTGGGATCAGCCACCCAAAGGCCATACCCACAGCAAAAGGCAACAGGCCCTCAGGTCTCCAAGATTCAGCCTGGCCCCCAAGTGCAAGGAGGGCAGAGGCTGCACAGCCGGGAGGACCCACTGGAGCCTCAGTTTGCCAAGCTGAGAAAGGGGTGGGCCATGCCTACCTGCAGGGTAGGGGCAGGGTAAGGCAGGCTGAGTTATCCGGGGCGTTCCTGCCAGAAGAGACATGCTGGCCTGAGTGGCTGCACAGGCAGAGAGGCCCGGCTTTCTGCCCAGCCCACTCCTCCACCCAGCTGCAGCCTGAAAGAGGCCTCAGTGTTGGACAACCCCTGGATGGGGGTGGGGGGTTAGGGTCCATTCCAACCACTCACAGAATTCATGGCAAGTGCAAGGGTCCTCAACACACACACAGATGCATGTGCAACAGTGACAGATGAAGCTCAGGAAAAAATCCCCATTCAAGGAAAAAAGCTGCCTCCTGCTCTGCCCTCCACTGCAGAACTGGCTGCTGGACCCCTCCCCACTCTCAAAGCCCTCCAGAAGCTTCCACAGAGGCCCTGTGTGGCAGGAGCCCCACTGGGGTCTACAGCTTGCCATCAGGAGGAGGGGGAGGAAGAGCTATGGCACTGGGCGCACACCCCCCCTTCTGAAGGAGCGAGTCCACTATGCTTAGTTTGGGGCGATATTCAGAGCAAGATGCGGGAGCTTGCAGGAGGGGCAGGAGTGGGGTTCCCCTCCCTGCAGATGCTGGTCTCTCGAGAATGACTTAGCTGGGGACCAGCGAGTCACGGGGGCCAGTAGGACCTGAGGGGAACCGGTCTGAAGGTCCACATGCCAGGCTGGAGGACCTCCTGGGGAGGCCACGAGGGGACCCAAGCCCCTCTCAGCTGACTTGAACCCACCATCAAAGCCACATCCTGACATTGTTACCAGCTAAACCAAGAACATTCTCCAGCATTCTTGCCCCTCCAGCCCAAAGACTAGGGAAGCAGGGCAGTCTGGCTGTCCAGGCACAGGGGTGGGCAAGCCCTGCTGGACCCCGACTGGTCTTCTGGAAGGACCTACAAGTCGGCAACAGCCCCTTGTCCCTCCCAGGTGCTGTGTGGATTCTGCTGATGGGGTGGGCCTGGGGCATCCATCCTACCTGGGATCTGACCCCGGGAGGAGCCCTGTGCTGGCCTGAGTGGGGACATGGTTAACCTGCCAGTCCCAGCCCTGCCTTCACAGGGCCCCCACTGCAGGAGAGCACTGGACAGAGCTCCAAGAACCTAAAAGCTGCTTCATGGGCACTAGTGGTGACAGCAGAAGCAGCAGGGGGGCTGGGGCAGGCAGGTAGAGAAGGTCAGGGTGGGCCCAAGGGAAGGAGTGACCTGGGACAAGAGAGAAGCCACCAGGGAGCTGGAGGATGGAGTGAGAGCTGTAGATTAGCAGGCCATGCCCTGTGACTGCAGAAGAGTGGGGTGGTGGCCAGCATACCAGTGGGGGGACAGCGACTGTGACTGTGAAGGGGTGAGAAGCCAGACTTGAGGGAGACCTGAGGCAAGCATGTGTACACTGTGCTCTCGGGTCACATCAGAAGGCCCAGGGACATCAAACACAATACTTAGATCCCGGCCTGGCCCCCAGGAGCCATTTGGGGTACCTTGGTCCCCCAACTCTCAGCCCACTCTGGGGACAAGCCCCATGGCTGGCAGACAGCCACTCACACCAGGAGTCTTGAGCTGCTATTAGGCCAGTGCCCCCGAGCCGACGTCGGCAACCAGTGGGGCTGGATCACACCACACAGGTACAGGAGGCAGAGAAGAAGGGGCACCCATAGGGTCAGGTCCAAGTCAGGTGATGTTCACCTGAGCTGCTCGGGCCCTGATCTCAGCTGTCGCAGCAATCAAGGTGGGCTCTCTGGGAGAGGTGGAGCTGCCGGGCAGCAGCTGGTCCTAGAGGGCAGCCAGGACGGTGCCAAGTGGCTGGAGAACAGAGGAGGGCACTCCAGGCACGGGCCAGCGGGGCAAAGGTTCCCAAGAGGGAAGGCGTGCTCGGGACCGACGTCGCACTGCGGGTGTGAGCCCGGGTGGGGAGGGCGACCCTGGGCCATGAGGTGTCTCAGCCCCCGCCCGGGGTGCGAGTCCAGAGGCGCTGCCGCTGCGAGGGGTCTCCGAAGGGGCGGCACTACCTCAAGCGCCGCGCCACGTGCGCACCGGAGTGCGCGGGCCAGCAGTGACGCACACGCACACGCACGGCATGTGTCACTGCGCGGCCTCGGGACGGCGCGGGAGTCATCTCCCGGACTTCCGCCTCTCCTCCAAACCCCCGGAGCCTCCCCACGCCGCACGCTGGGGCGGGCGAGAGGAACGCGCGTGTGTCCCTCCCGGGCCGGTTGGTGACCTTCCTCAGCGCAGCCTGGGGCGGGGCCTCCAGGGAAGCCCCGCCCCTCCACGCGCCGCCACTGGCTGGAGCCCCAGTCTCTCAAAACCCCCGGCTCCCATTGGCCCGCGCGGCCCGAGGCGCAGCGGCCGCCGCCCGCGAAACCGCTGCGCGTGCGCCGAGTGTGAGCGTGAGCGCGTCCGGTCGGCAGGGCGCCACGCGGCACGCCGTGCGCCTCCGCGGCTCTACTACGGAAACTAGTCCGGGGCGGCGCGCCGCGCCCCGCCCGCTGCCCCGCCCTCTCCCGTCCGGCCGAGGCGGTGTCGGCTTCCCCTACTGTCGCCTCCGCGGGGTCCGGAACGGCTCGTCTGCTCCGGCGCCAGCGCAGGGAGGCGGGGCCTTTTTCGCCCCGCCCCCGCGGAGGGATACGCACCGCCGCGGCCCAAAACTCCGGGGCGAGGCGGACGGGGCGTGTGAGCCGCTCGGCTGCTGCGCGTCTTTGCGTGTCCACGCGCGGCCGCCGGGGCCGACTGCGCCGTGCGCACCGCCTCGCCGAGCGCCCGCGGCCTCGGGCTCGGAGGGCCGGTGCCCGGCGCGCCGTCCGCCCGGATCCGCCGCCGGCTGCCGGGCGCGGGTCTCCGCGCGGGCTGGGGAGGCCGCTCTCGCGTCCGCGGCTGGCCGGCCGAGAGGGCGCAGAGCCCCGGGGCCGCCGCCCGCGATGCTGCTCTCCAAGTTCGGCTCCCTGGCGCACCTCTGCGGGCCCGGCGGCGTGGACCACCTCCCGGTGAAGATCCTGCAGCCAGGTACGCCCGGGGGCGCCGGGGCGGGCCGGGGGCGGGGGTCCGGCGGGCGCTGCCCGGGCCGCACCAACCCCGCCCGCGCCGGGTCTCCACAGCCAAGGCGGACAAGGAGAGCTTCGAGAAGGTGTACCAGGTGGGCGCCGTGCTGGGCAGCGGCGGCTTCGGCACGGTCTACGCGGGCAGCCGCATCGCCGACGGGCTCCCGGTGAGTCGGGCCGCCGGGCGGACCCGGGTTGCTCGTCCCCCAGCCCCCCGCGCGCCTCGCCTGGGTGCCGGCGGGGCTGACCCGTCGCGTCTCCCCCCAGGTGGCCGTGAAGCACGTGGTGAAGGAGCGGGTGACCGAGTGGGGCAGCCTGGTGAGTTGAGGGCGCCGGGCGGGGGCTGGGGGCCGGGCGCCGCCGCGGCCTGGACGCGCTGACCGCCGTGTCCCCCAGGGCGGCGCGGTCGTGCCCCTGGAGGTGCTGCTGCTGCGCAAGGTGGGCGCGGCGGGCGGCGCGCGCGGCGTCATCCGCCTGCTGGACTGGTTCGAGCGGCCCGACGGCTTCCTGCTGGTGCTGGAGCGGCCCGAGCCGGCGCAGGACCTCTTCGACTTCATCACGGAGCGCGGCGCCCTGGACGAGCCGCTGGCGCGCCGCTTCTTCGCGCAGGTGCTGGCCGCCGTGCGCCACTGCCACAGCTGCGGGGTCGTGCACCGCGACATCAAGGACGAGAACCTGCTGGTGGACCTGCGCTCGGGCGAGCTCAAGCTCATCGACTTCGGCTCGGGCGCTCTGCTGAAGGACACGGTCTACACCGACTTCGACGGTGAGCGCGGCCGCACGGGTGGGCAACGCCCGCGGGGCAGGGCGCGCGGCGGCGCTGGAGACTGTGGGGCGGTGGCGCGCGGCGCCGGGGAGCCGAGCGAGGGATGACCGGCCACCTCGTGATGTCAGGAGGCGAGGGGCGCGCTCGAGACTGCGCCCGCCTCCGCGATGGCGGCGTACAGAAGGCTGCCGCCGCGGGGTCGTGAGCGGTTCTTCGAGGCTGCGCGATCTGGGGCTGGGGGCGGCGGCTAAGTCGTCCCCGCGGCGTGCGCGCCTGTGCGACGCAGGGCGCAGCCCCCCGCGACCGAGCCGCGCTGCTGCGGGGCCTCCCCCCGCGTGTTGCTGGGCGCTGCGTGCGTGCGAGCGCGGGGGCGCCGCGGCAGAAATCCCCGCATTGCGGAGCGCGGGGAAGCCGGGGCTCCCCGCCCGCCCCCTCCTTCCCGCTGCCCTCCCCGGGCTCCCGCGGGCGGGGGCGGCTGTGGGACCCGCGCTGCGCCGTGGTCGCCTCGCATCACATCTGTTTGTTGTGAAACCCGAGCCCGTGCTCATGTGACGCGCTCCTCCAGCGGCGGGTCGGCTGCGGGGGCGGCCGCTCCTCCCCTCCCTTGCCCTCCCCTCGCGAGGCCACGCCCGGCGGGCGGTCGCTGGGGTTTTTCCAGGGCGGTGACAAGCAGGATTTTGAAGCCCGGCTTCTTGGCCGCTCCGGACGAGTGAATTAGCGGGGAGTGCGCCCAGCCTGGCGGTGTTTGCGGGGCCCTCGTGTCTGTGTCCCTGGGGATTTTCCTAACCAGCGTTCGTGTCCTCAGGCACCCGTGTGTACAGCCCCCCGGAGTGGATCCGCTATCACCGCTACCACGGACGCTCGGCCACCGTGTGGTCCCTTGGCGTGCTGCTGTACGACATGGTGTGTGGGGACATCCCTTTCGAGCAGGATGAGGAGATTCTCCGTGGACGCCTCTTTTTCCGGAGGAGGGTCTCACCAGGTGTGCAGAGGGCCGGCTGGGGTCGGGGGGCAGGGGAGCCCGGCCCTTTCCTGACTCTCTCCTCCCCCTAGAGTGCCAGCAGCTCATTGAGTGGTGTCTGTCCCTGCGGCCCTCGGAGCGGCCCTCACTCGACCAGATCGCGGCCCACCCCTGGATGCTGGGGACAGACGGGGACACCCCAGAGAGCTGTGACCTGCGGCTCTGTGTCCTTGACACCGACGACGGGGCCAGTACCACGTCCAGCAGCGAGAGCTTGTGAGGAGGACCTGGACTCCGCCTTGGGGGCCCACACCTGGCTAGTGGGAGCCAGGGACCACCTGCCTCGACCACCCCCGACACCCCAAAACAGTGACGTTCTCCTCTGCCTGGGCTGTCTCCTCCTGCAAAAGCAGTGATCTCTAATTCCTGGTGACCTTTGCTCTTGGCACCGGGCCTGTTTCCTTTGCTTTGAGTGCCTTTTTGAAAGCTGCTCCCACAGGACTTGGTTTTCTTAAGCTCTGCCTGTCCAAAGACGGCTCCTGTCGAAGGGAGGTCTCACTGGCCCTGGTGGATACTTGAGCCCGAGACATCCCTCTCTCTGCTGCTGGGTCGGGAGGTGGCCTTTTCTTTGGCCGTTGTGACCTGGAGCACTCCCCTCGGGGCAGGGTCCCGTATGCCCACCTTGCGCCCTGCAGTCTGTGGTGTCCGTCTGGGCACATCCGAGCACAAGCAATGCAAGGCCGGGCCTCCGACGCCCGCGTGAGCCCTGTCTGCGTGCCCACGTCGTATTTATGGTGTGACCCCGAGGAGGGCACCCCCAGCCCGCCGGGGCTATTTATTGTTTAATTTATTTGTTGGAGTTACTTCCTCTGGGCAGCTGCATCTCCTCCAGGCCCCTGGGGGGGAGGGGGTGTCTGTGTGGTTGGCGGAGCCCAGGTCCTGGTTCCTGCACCTGGTGTACGTCCCTAGCTCCACCTGTGTCTGTCAGAAGATGAACTTGTACAGTGGCTAATTTAAGGGGAGTGGGTGACCCTGCCACCTTGTGGTGCTCTGTGCCACAGGGGGTGGGTTTTAAATTATTGAACTTGTACAGTCTGCTTGTTGGCTCTGGAAGCTGGGGTGGGGTGGGGGGACAGAGTCTCAAGCCTCTAATTTATTTTAGCAGCTGTGTTTCTGTGATCCCGGTGTGTGTAGGCATCGTGGATGGGGGGGTTTCTTTCAGTTCAGAAGTGAGATGTCTGGAGATCATATTTTTTTATACAAGTATTTCAATTAAAAATTTTTTTCGTATGTAACGGATATCCATGTTTATTGGGCTGGGTGGCCTGGGGTGAGAGAGGGAGACTCTGAGAAGGGGATCTGGTCCGTTCCAGGTTTCCCATGGGGAGGGGGCAGCTTGGCCCCCTGGGGGAATGTGAGGGTGGGCCCAGCCTCTTCCCTCCCTGGTGTCCCCCTCTCTCAGGCCAGAGGGTCCTACCTGTGTCCCTGATCACCACCCCATTCCCTGCATCCAGAGGAGAGAGGCAGCAGGCTGCTTCACTCAGGTGTGCACAGGGCAAGGTCCACACTGGTAGGGGTTCTGAAGGATGAACAGGAGTTTGCCAGGTTGATGGGGTGGGAGGGTGTTCCACACAGTGCCGAAGGTTTGTACAGAGGGCAGAGATATAGTCAGTGGTAGTTGGGCCCTGGCCTGATAGGTGTGGAGTGACGGGGTGGGTGGGAGCCATGAGCCAGATCCACATGTGGAAATGGGCCAGGCTTCAGCATGCACTGAAAGGGCTGGGTGGAGGGGCTGGGTGTGGCCTGGTCCCAGCCCGGCCCCCACCCTGGGGCACTCTGCTTGGCTGCTCTGGTACTGGGTATGTGGCCCTTATGTCCCCCTTTTCCCCTGCCCCCCCATGCTGGCACTGGACCTGTACCCAGGACAGTGCCCAGGCAGGCAGTGCAGCCCAGACAGAGGAACGTCCTGGGGTCGACGCTATGGCAGAGGCAGGAAGTCCTGGGAAGTGAACTTGGAGGAAATGAAGTCACATTTGCTCTGCACAGGCAGAGGGGCTGTGGAGGGACGCCTGGCCCAGTGGCGCCTGTGGCCTGTCTCCTGAGGCGCCATCACCGAGGCCCTGGAATTCCCATAGGGCGCTCCTTAGGTAGACAGGTCCTGTGGAGCCATTGTCCCGGCACCCCCCAGCCTTGGCCCAGCAACAGAGATGTGGGTCAGGCAGCGCCCTGGCCTGGCCAGCTTGCTCTGAGTTCACCCACGCCCGCTGGGCTCTTCCTGTCCCACTCACCCCACCCCCACCCCCACCCCAGGAATGGGATCCAGGGGCAGCAGTCCCTGCCATGTGGTCAGAGCTCTGTGGTTGGTGGATCTCCACAGAGAATTTCTTGGTGCAGATGCCCCTGAGTTGAGGATGGCATCCCCATGGCACCCAGGCCACTGCACCCCACCCTGGTGATAGTGACCCTCTGTGGGCATGGCACCGATTACCATGATTCTGGCTCCCCAGCTTGCTAGCTGAGGGTGCTGGGTCCCTTGGGCCCACCCGTCTACCTACCTGCCCAGGCTGAAGGAACAGCAAGGTAGCCCCCACTTCCTCAGGTCCCACCTCACCCCCACTCCCCTGGCCTCACAGCCCTCCTGTCTCATTCTGACTGCACAGGGCCTGAGTGCCCCTCAAGCACCCCTTCCCTGCCCCATCAGCTAGTGCCAGCCCAGGTAAGGGCCTTGGGCACTGCCGTCTGCTTGTTCCTCAGCTGGACGCCGTGGGCAACCCACAACCCCAAATCCACCAGGCAAGAACTCTCCACCAGGTTTTCCCTTAAAGAAACTGAGGCCTAGAGAGGCAGGAACCTTGTGCAGATGCCAGAATATGACTCTGGTCACCCACTGCTGTGCCTCCCACATATCAGGGAGCTGCTGAGGACCAGGCCGCAGACCCATACATGGTGGCTGAGGCCATAGGATGGAGGCAGTGGCCAGGCTCTGGGTGTGGGGCAGGATGCTAGGCTGAGGCTCCCAGCTGTATCTCATCAGCCTTGTAGCTTAGAGGATTGCATGCTAAGGGGATCTTTGGACACAGTCCCCTTGGTTCAGGAGGACACAGAGGGCCCAGCCAGCCTCCGGTCCTTCCTCATCCTTCAAGGCACAGGAGGGAGCTTAGGTGCAGTGACCTATGGGGACTTTCCTGGCTGTGGGGTCCCTACTCTGAGATTTTAGAGAACTCTCCAAGGGCACAGTCCTAGTTCCCAGAAACAGGCACAATTCCAGAGGCAGATGCAAGGAACACACCCCTCCCCAGGGCGCAGCCCTGCCTGCTGCTATGCTGGCTCCACTGGGCCACTTGACCTGGGATGAAGGGTGGGAGGAGACGGACGCTCGGCCCTCCTCCCCTCCTCCCCTGGGCCCACCCTGGCCCCCAGACGCTCCCCTGGGGCCACTCCCCTGCCAGGGCCTGAGTGACCCACAAGCCTTGATCCCCTAGGATCCCCACCCAGCATGCACAGCCTCCAGGGCCTGGCTTCTCTCTGGGGGAGGCAGCCCAGCAGGGTCTACTGTAGTTTCTTCAGGCCTCGTGTCTACACAGGGTCCTCTGCTAGCTCCGGGGTGGGATCTGGAAAGGGGTGCTCAGGCCCCTTTCCCTCCCATCCTGCCTGGGCAGCCTCCAGGACTGCCGCAGCCTCTTGACACTCGAGGTAAGGTGGTCGTGTATGTACCCCAGCACCAGGTGACGGGTCTGGACAGGGTGCTATAGGGTGTGGGGCGGGTTAGCCTCCAACACCTGCCCCCGAGCTGTCCCACTTTTTGGCTCTGCAGAGGCGAGGGTCTGTGAAACTCATGCTGAGCAGTGCAGGTCCCAGTGTCAGCAGGAACCCCCTTCCGCTGGGGCAGAGTCATCTCAGAACCATCGTCTGTGGAGCCGAGGCTCTACCCCTAACCCTAACCCAGGGCCTCGGGGGCCAAGATGGGGCTGTTACCATGGGCAAGACCCTTGGCCCTCCCTGAGGCCAGCACTGTTGGCCATGTGGGTGGCTCTGGGGCTGGAGCAGAGGGGGAAAGGCTGCCCTACAATAAGGACTGTCTGGGGGACATGATCCCCGAAACCCAGTCCTGTCCTCGTCAAGACTGAGAGCTTCCTGGGTTGCTTCCTCCCCCCTCTGCCAGCACCCCCCACTGCCAGGAGACTGTGGCCAGGCTCTGAGCTGCCCCCCGACTCTGCCCGCATCCACACGCTGGGGTCTTCCTCACACCTGGTCTTGTGGCTCTGACGATTCTGTCGGGCTAGTCCCCCATCGCCCCTCATCGTTTAATGTCTTTGGTCAATTTTGCTGATTTAACATCTAAAGGTGTCCTTCAGAACTATTCAGGTTCTGGAAAGCATCCCCCTATGGGAGAACCCTGCACCTTGGGTGTCAGGAAACAGGTCACGGGCCAGGCCAAGGCTGTCCAGTGCCCACAGGTGGCGAGGCTCCGCGGGCCCCGCTTCTCCCCACCGTGCACTGTCAGCCTTTCCTGGCCTCCTCACCCCAAGCCCGAGGACAGCTTGGCTTCCCGGAACTGAGTGCTGGGCCTTAGACTTCTGTCCCCAAAACTGACCTCTGTAGCCGTCAGAGCCTTGCTAAGTTTCTTTTCTCCAGTGCAGCTCCAGAAACGAAACCTTGGCTGGCTCTAGTAAAGGGAAGTGACTCCTGGCGGCGCCTGTGAGCTCGCCCGCCCTCCTGAGCACCACACAGACCCCAACCGGCCCAGGAGCCCCTGTGCCAGAGCAAAGCAGCATGAGGACAAAACACGAAGCCACCGGGACAGTGGAGCGGCTCGTGTGGCTGCTCACGCCTGGCCATGCAGGGCTGCCCGGGGGGGAGAGGCTGGCGGCTCCCTAGGCCGGCAGTGGAGGCCTGGACAGGCAGGGGCCGATCACTTGCCCATTGACCTACAGTCACCGGCCCCATGGCTGGGAAGGCTGACCTCCACCTGGCCACAGCGTATGTTGACGCCAGCACCACTGGGGGCCCCAAGAGGAGCAGGACATAGGGAAGGGGTGCTCAGCTCACAGCTGGACTCGCCAGGTCGGAAGCACCAGGGCCCTCCAGAGGAAGCTGTCAGGGCAGCTGGAGTCTGGACGGGGGCTGCTGGAGGGGCTCTGTGTGGGCGGTGTCCAGGTGCTGCTAGCCCCGAGGTCCCAGTGGGAGGGAGTGTGTGCCTGCCCACAGAGCAACGGGGTAGACAGGAGCTCGCTGGGCCCCGGGCCAAGGCTGAGGGGTTGCAGGGCCCTGGCTGAATTCCTGGTTCTGGGATTTCTCAATGGGCCCTTCCTCTTCCAGCAGAGACCTCTGATGGGGGACGGGGGGGGCCTGAGCCTTCAGCACGTGACTTCCAGGATGGCCAGCTTTCCAGGCAGTCTTGGCGAAGCCCTGCTTCGATTGCACAACTGACTATCCCCCACCCCAGAGTTCCCAGCAGTCGGGCCTGGTTGGGCAGGGTGGGGGCAGGGCCTGCCCCTCCAGCACCGGTCACTGCCCTCCTCCTGGCCAGGCTCCTGCAGGAAAGCCCCTCCCGGGGGAGCCGTGCCCCAGATGTCAGCCAGGGTGGCGTGGGTGGGGAGTTGGCTCCTCCCTTGGGGATGGGTCACCTGTACACAGCCCTGAATGAGCCAGTGTACCCAGATCTGCAACCTGACCCCAAGGCCCCCACCTCCACTGGAGAGGAGAGTGCCTCATGGGTGGGTGCGATGGGGAACCCCATCTTAGAGTGAGTTGGTTCTGACTGGGTTCTGGCCCCTGTAGTCCACCCTCCTGCCTGGAGGCTGCCCAGCCCTGCCTGGCCTTGAGCTGCCCTCTGGTACCCCATCAGCACAGGTGAGGGCCCCTGGGAAGCCTGAGGCACCCCAGGCCCAACATGCAATGGGGGGGGGGGGCTCATGCCAGTCCTCTGTTCAGAGGACCCTGTGGTCACTCTGCTGAGGCAGTCTAGAATCACAGGCAGGCAGGTGCCCCCATGTCCTGGAGAAAGTGGGCGGGGCCGCCGGCTGGGCCTCCACAGAGGCACTCCCGTCCTACGAGGTGCCCAGGAGGCGGTCCACTCCAGGATCCTGGCCCTCCCCTACCCAAACACTTGACCTGCCATCTGGCTTCTTCTGACCAAGCCCTACCCCTTTTCACTCAGGAGAGGACCAGACATTCCCAACTTTGGGGTGACCACTGGCCGAGTGGCAGTGACCAAGACATAAGTTGGCAAGACAATTTCAGATGTGACAGGGGGACATGGTGGGGCTCTCAGGGATCATCACGGTCAGCCTTTCTGATGGGTGGGCTTCTGAGGGGGGCCTGGGAGACTGCACAGGCGGCTCTGCGGAGGAGAGGCGGTGCTGGCAGAGGAGCACAGATGCAAAGGCCCTGCGGCAGTCAGAGGAGCCCCAGCTTTCAGGGAGGAATGAAAGGGCAGGCAGCTGAGGGGTGCAGAGTCCCTGTCCGGCACACACACCTCTGGGACCCTTCTCCTGGTCTGCCTGATTCCTCCCATAAGAGGTGGAGGCCTCAGGGCAGGAGTGCTGAGCAGAGCCCAGGGCTGCTGCCCAGCCTCAGCTCCTGCTGCTGGGAGACCCTGGTCGGAGCAGAGGGGTCAGCAACACGTGGTACGGGTGACCCAAGCTGTGGTGCCCTCTGGAGAGCCAGAAAGAACAGGACATGGCCCTGGAGGGTCCCGGAGTCCCAGCTCTGCCCCTCCCCCAGTCCAAGCCACAAGGCAGCCACTTCAGTCTCCCCTCTAAAAAGGGCCACAAGAGTTGCATGTAACCCTATGTGAGTGTGTGTGTTACGTCTGAGCGTGCGTATAGGTATGAGTGTCTGTCAGTGTGCTTCAACTGCGTGTGTCTGGGTGTGTGGGCATGTGCATGTATGGATGTGCATGTGAATTTCTGTGTGCATGTATGTGATCCCATGAGTGTGTGTGCATGTGCGTGCCCGTGTGTGCTCGTGTTTCTGTGTCTGCACATATATGCATATGTGTGCTCCAGCGAGTGTCTGCGCATCCGTGCGTACGTATGTGCGTGTGTGCACGCACCTGTGGGGATCTAGCCTAGACAGAGCTTGGTGCCAAGACTTGCAGTGTTTTCCCCCTCCACGCCCCATGTGACGCGGCTGCTGCCACCGCGTGACTCCCCCTCCTCTCACTCAAAAGGGCACAGCAGCACGCGGGGGACTCTCCTGTGACTCAGCGCCTCCGGAGGCCGGACAGGCCCCGCCCACGAGAAGGTGGGGGAAGGGGACGCGGGTGCAGAGCGGTGCCTGGAGCGGGGAGGGAGGTGGAGGCGGAGCTGCCAGGCGGGGGCCCCTGACCAGCCTCAGCGGCTGTGGTACACAGGCGTACCACCGGGGCGCCATGCGGGACAGACCGCCAAGGACGGCCTGGGGCCCCGGCGGGGTTCTAACAACATCCCTGGGCCCTGTGTGCGCCGGGGTATCCAGGGAACCACGAGGGTGGGTGGGGTCCCAGGGGAGGGGCAGAGAGGGTGGGCGTGTCGGAGCGAGGAGGGGGCTTAGCGGCTGGGGGCGGGGGCGCACGCCGAGTGCCCAGGCGCGGGCGACCGGAGGGCCGGGCGGGGGCGTGGCCGGCGTCCCCGAGACAGGGAGGAGGAAGTGCCTTTGAGGGTCCGGGAGGTGTGAGGTCGCAGTGACCAACGAGGGGGGAGGCGGGACAGGCCGGAAGGACCCCGCCCCTCAGACGCGGGAACACGTGAGGCTGCGCCCTGCGAAGCGCCGGGCCGGCCATTGGTGCCGAGAGCAGGCCCAGGCCGGTGCTGACCAGTCCCCGGCCCGCGGACGCCGCTCGTCCTGGGGGCAGGAGTGGGGGCCCCGGGGTGGGACCGAGGACTCAGAGCTGTGGTCGGCTGACTTCCCCTCCCACACCCTGGCCCGGCCTCTGGGACGTTCTGTCCCCGTCCCCAGCACACGGGGTCACCGAGGCCTGTCCGCCTTGTCCTCCGGGCACCTGACTCCCCGTGCCCCAGGGCTGCCGGCAGCCTCTGCTCGCGGACGGCCGGGTTAGCTGCGGGCGCCCCGAGCCGGCCGGGGTGGAGGAGGGGAAGGAGGCGGGCCAGGGTGGCACCGGGGCACCTGCCCGCGCACCGACTGCGGGGCCACAGGTCCAAGCTCCGGTGTGGAGCCGCGGGCCCGGCCGTCCCCAGAGACCCCGTCCCGGGTGGCGGGAAGGCCAGGCCGAGCCCGGCGGCACGCAGCAGGGTGCGCACTGACCGGGGCGGGGCTAGGTGCCGTCTTTCATCCTGGCCACACCTCAGTGGTGGCGTCTCTGGGGACATCGGAGCACCGGGTGGAGGAACCCCGGCCAGGGGGCGTGGGTCTGCGGTGGGGATGAGAGGCCAGGCCACCTCGGCTGCCCCGCCCGCTGGGCTGCCCGCGCGCGGTGCCTCCCTCGTGTCCCTCGGGGGTGCCTGGCACCGGGCGCCCCCTGCCGGCCGCGGGGTGCCTGCCCGCCCCCGCCCTCTTTCCCCTTCCCCCTTCCCCCCTCCCCCTTCCCCCCGTCCTCCCCCCTTCCCCCGCCCCCGCCCCTCCCCCTCTCCCCTCCCCCTCCCCAGCCACGCCCACCCCAGCCCCGCCCCGGCCTCCCTGCGTCCCCGCCCACCCCGGCCCCGTCCACCCCCAGCCCCGCCTCGGCCTCCCTGCGTCCCCGTCCTCCTCCTCCTCTTCCCCCAGTCCCCTACCCCACTGAATAGCGCCCGGGGGTCCATGTGGCCGAGTCTCGGCGCCGCTGAGGAAATCTGAGCCTGGGTCCCGTCAGGCTCTGTCCCCAGGTCTCGGGACGACCCACTGCCTCTTCGGCCTAGAGTGAACCTCCCCGAAGGCCAGTGGGCCAGGGTCACAGTCAGAGGGACACCTGTTCCCAGGGTCCAAGGGGGTAAATGCACCCGTGTGTGTGGCGTGTGTGGTTTGTGTGCTGTGAGGTGTGTGATGTGTGCAGGGTGTGTGGGGGATGTGGGGTGTGGGGTATGTGTGCAGTGTGTGTGTAGCATGTGGTGTGTGTGTGTGTGTGTGCGTGTGTGTGTGGCGTGATGTGGGTGTGGTGGAAAATGCCAGGCAGGGGACAGGGAGGGGAGGTGCAAGTTGGGTGGGCTGGGATGGCTTCCCTGAGTGGGGTCAGGAGGAGAGGCCGTGGTGGGCCAGGCCTGGAGGAGGAGGGCAGGCCCAGGCTTGCGGCCCTGGAGAGGGAGGCGGGTGGGAAGGCTGCGGGGCATGCATGGGGTTTTGCTAGGTGGGAGCGAGGATAACAGGCTGCTGTGGACATGGGGCGCCTGAGGCTGGCTCTAGGACTTGTGCAGGGGTGGCAACGGGGAACGGGGTACAGAAGTCCTCCTGTACCAGGGGGCAGTCCCAGGAGCAGGGGTCAGGGCAGGCTCTTTTCATTCAGTTGGCTAAAGTTTTGAAAAAATCCAAAATTCTTCTTAAAGTAATACTCTGAGTCCCTTTAAACATTTCTCAGAATTAAATGGAAATCTAATAAAATCTGTGAAAGGTATTTTTAAAACAGCTTTATTGGGGTGTGATTTACATACCATAAAATCCACCTACTTTTAACAATTTCAGTGATCCACCCACAATTCAATGGTTTTGGTAAATTTACTGAGTTGTGCAACCATTACCATCCAGTTTTAGAACATTTCCATCACCTCAAAGTCCCCTTGTACCCACTAGCAGTCACTTCCTCTTCCCACCCTCAGCCCTAGGCAACCACCAATCTGCTTTCTGTCTTTATGGATTTGCCTTATTTGGACATTTCATATAAATGAAATCATACAAGACGTAGCATTTGGTATCTGGCTGCATTCACTGAGTATAATCATTATGAGGTTCACTTATGTTGTCACATGCCTCAGAAGTCAGTTCTCATAATGCCATTCCATTGTATGGATGAACCACTTTGTTTATCCATTCACCAGTTGGAAGTTTGTTTCCACATTTTGGCTAGTACTATTATTATTTTATTTTATTTTTTATTTAATTAACTTATTTACTTATTTTTTTTTTTTAAAGATGACCGGTAAGGGGATCTTAAGCCTTGACTTCGTGTCATCAGCACCACACTCTCCCAAGTGAGCCACGGGCCAGCCCACATTTTGGCTGTTATGAATAAAGCTGCTATGAAGAGTCATGTACAAGTCTTCGTGTGGACACATGTTGTCATTTCTCTCAGGTAGACACATAGGAATGGAATTGCTGGGTCATATGATACATTTATGCTTAACTTTTGAAGAAATTGGCTGTGCATTTTACATTCCCACCTGCAATGTATGAGAGTTTCAATATTTCCGCATCCTTGTCAACACTTGTTATTGTCTTGTTTTTTCATTTTAGTCCTCCTAGTGGGTGTGAAGTAGTATCTCACTGGATTTAAATTTGAATTTTCCTAATATCTGATGATGTCAAGCATCTTTTCATGTGCTTTAAAGCCATTTAAATATCATCTTTGTTGAAATGTTTAATCACATTTCTTGCCCATTTTTTTACTTGGGTAGTTTGTCTTATTTTTTTTTTAATACTATTTTTCTTTAGATTGTGGTCAAACATGTATAACGTAAAACTCACAATTTAACCATTTTAAAATGTTTGTCTTATTTTTGAGTTGCAAATGTTCTTTATGTATTCTAAATATAAGTCCTATATTACATATACAAATTTGCAAACATTTTCTCCCAATTTTCATTTTCTCAATGGTGTTGTTTGAAGCACAAAATTTTCACACTTGATCAAGTCCAATTTATTTTTTCTTTCACAGATCCTGCTTTTGTTGTTGTACCTGAGAACTCTTTGTCTAACTCAAGTTCACAAAGTTTTTCTCTTATGTTTCCTTTTAACAGTTTGATAGTTTTAGTGTTTTATTTAGGTCTGTGGTCCGTGTTGAGTTAGTTTTTGTGTACAGTGCGAGGTAAAGGTCTAAACTCATTCTCACATGTGGATATCTAATTGTCACAGTACCATTTGCTGAAAAAACTATCTTTTCCCTTTGTCAAAAATAAATTGACCATGAATGGTTCATTTCTGGGTTCTCCATCGATGTATATGTGGACCCTTATGCTAGTACACACTGTCCTTACTACCATGTTTTCATAGTAAGTTTTGAAATTGGAAAATCCTCTAACTTTGTTCCTTTTAAAAATTATTTTGGCTATTCCGGATCCTTTGCATTTCCACATAAATTTTATGACCAGATTGCTAATTTCTGGGGGGAAAAAAAGCATGTCCACATTTTGATAGGGATTGCATTCAGCCTGTAAACCAATCTGGGGACTATTGTCATCTTAACAATATTTAGACTTCTAATCCATGAACATTGAATGTTTCTCCATTTATTTAGTGCCTTTAAAATATCTCTTAGAGGGGCCGGCCCGTGGCTCACTCGGGAGAGTGTGGTGCTGATAACACCAAGGCCAAGTGTTTGGATCCCTATATAGGGATGGCCGGTTGGCTCACTCAGGAGAGGCTGGTGCTGACAACACCAAGTCAAGGGTTAAGATCCTCTTGCTGGTCATCTTTTAAAAAATAAAAATAAAAATAAAATATCTCTTAAAAATACTGCGTAGTTTTAAGTGTACTAGTCTTGCACTACTTTTGTTAAACTTATTCCTAGGTAATATATTATTTTCGTTGCTGTTGTGAATGGAATTGTTTTCTCAGCTTCATTTTTGGGTTGTTCATTGCTAACATATGGAAATGCAGTTGATTTCTGTATCTCGTTCTTGGATCCTGGAACCTCCCAAACTTGCTTATTAGTAGCTTCCCTCTGCCCCCGCCCCGCCCCCCATATCCTCCTGCCATTTGGCCTCAGATGCATCACAAATGCAGAAGTGGATGGTTTCTTTTGGAGGAAAAGGGAACCCGAAGTAATTGGTAAGTACCAGGAAAATAATGCAGAGGAAGAAGCTTAGAGAAATATCCCATAAACTCTAGAGGTTTGAACTCCTGGGTTACCCCTAATCTGCATTTGCATGGATCTGATCCTAACTAGCATATAAAGTGCTTGGAGAATTGATCTAACAGGCAGACTACCACTCAGGTCTCAGAGTGACCGCTAGGTGGTGCACACACAGGACAGTCCTGAATACAGCAGCAAAGGCTTTGAAAACTTGAACTGACATTGGAACCGCATTGCGTGGGAGACTAAAAAAGAATATCAACATTCTCCATGGGGAGGAAAAAAGACCTAGAGTCTTATAATACTCAAAATGTCCAGGATAGAAAGGAAAATCACTTGGCATATGAAGAATGTGAAAATATCAGCTCACACAGGAAAAAACAGTTAATAGACATCAGTGATGACATCTGAATTATCTGACAAGGACTTTAAAGCAGCTATTATAAAAATGCTCAAACCAGCAGTTGCAAACAGTCTTGGCACAAATATTAAAATAGAGCAACAGCAAAGAAATAGAAGATATAAAGAAGAACCAAAGGGAAATTTTAGAACTGAAAACTACATTAAGTAAAAGAAAAAAATTCACTAAATGAATTCAATAGCAGAATGGAAGTAACAGAGGGAAGAGTCAACTAACTCACAGACAGATCAATATAAATTGATCTGAGCAATAGAGAGAAAAAATAATTTTTAAAAAATGAACAGAGCCACAGGGACCTGGGGACAACAATGAAAGGACTAATGTTTGTGTTACTGGAGTCCTAGGAGGAGAAGAGAAAGAGTGTGGGGCTGAAAAAAAATATTTGAGGAAATAATAACTCAAAACTTACCAAGGTGAGTGAAAGACATAAACCTACAGATTCAAGAAGCAGAACAATCCCGTCCAGGATAAACAAAGAAAACCACACCAGGACACTTCACAATCAAGTTGCTGAAAACTAAGACAAAAAAAAAAAATTATAAAATCAGCCAGAGAAAAATTATGTATTACCTATAGAACATCAATTTGAATGACTGGATTTCTCATCAGAAACCATGGAGACTAGAAGGAAGTAGCACGACATGTTCCATGTACTGAAAGAAAATAATTGTCAATTCATATTTCTGTATCCACCGAACTTCCTCAACCTGATAAAAGGCATTGGCAAAAATCCTACAGCTAACAGCATACTTAATGGTGAAAGGCTGAATCAGGATCGAGGTGAGGATGTCTGCTCCACCACTGTTACCAACGTAGCGCTGGAAGTTCTAGCCAGCGCAATAGGACAAGAACAGAAGTAAAAGCTAATACAGGTTGGAAAGAAAGAGATAAAACCATCCTGATTTGAAGACAAACATGATTATCTATACAGAAAATCCCAGGGAATCTATTTTTTAAAAAACAAAAACCAGAAAATACCAACAACTCCTAGAACCAAAGAGTGAGTTTAGCAAGGTCGCAGAATACAATTGAACACATACAAATCAATCAGTCGTATTCCCATATACAACGAACAATTGGAAACCAAAACTTTTTTAAAGTTACCATTTAGTCCAAAAAATGCTTAGGTATAAATCTAACAAAACATGCACAGGATCTCTGTGCTGAAAACTACAAATAAATGGACAGACTTACTTCGTTCGTAGATTTGAAGACTCAACATAGTAAAGACAACCATTCTTCCCGAAGTGATCTATAGATTTAATGCAAAACCAGTCACGATTCTAGCAGGACTTTTTTGGTAGATGGAGACAAGCTGATTCTAACATTTATATGGAAGGGCAATAAAACTAGAATAAGTAAAATAAATTTGAAAAAGAAGAAAAACGTTGTAGGAATCACACTACCCAAAGTCAACACTTACTATGTGTCTACAGGACTCATGACAGTGTCGTATTGGCAAAGCCACAGGTGCACAGATCAGCAGGACAGACAGTCCAGAAACAGGCCCCAGAAACGCAGCCATTTCATCCCTGGCCCATGTGCAAGTGCGATGCGGTGGAGAAATGATCGGTCTTTTCAGCAAATGGTGCTGGAACCACTGTCCATCCACATTCAAAGAGATGAAGCTGGGGCCGGCCCGTGGCTCAGCCGGGAGAGTGCGGTGCCGATGACACCAAGGCCACGGGTTCGGATCCTTAAAAAAGTAAAAATAAAAAGAGAGATGAAGCCTCTTGGGGCGCCTGGGAAGGCCTGGGTGAGCTGGGGACGGGGCGTTAGACCTCAGTCCCCTCCAGACGGGACGGGCGCTCGGGACGCGAGTCCTCGGGGAGTGGGGCCGGGTGATCTGGGGCGCACGGAGCTGCCGGAGGCCCCTGCGGCCCGCGGGTGGGAGCCCGACCCTCCGCCCAGAGATGGGGAAAGCTCCGTGCCCGGGTGACCACACGGGACCTGCCGACGCCCCAGGACAGGGAACGGGGACGCTGCAGCTCCCAGGGTCCGGGAACCCGGGGCCGCGGTGAGATGCGCGTCCTCACGGCCGGGTCCCCCGTAAGAGCCGAAGCCGGACGGGAGCGCAGGAGCCGCCCCTGCCGCTCCCCTGCACTCGGCTTCACGAGGCTCCGGGGACGCAGGGCCACCGCCGCCCCACGACGCCCTCCCGGGGGTCCGTCCTCACGGGCCTAGCACAGGGGTGTCCCCACGCCTCGCCTCTTGCACCCCGCGGAGCCGCCCCGTCGCTCCACACGTCCCGGTGGCGTTTCTCACGCCCCGCAGCCGGTTCTGCACCTGCGCGGCCCGCGCCGTCCCCGTCCTATGCCGTCCCGCGTGGTGTCCGGCGAAACACACAAGACAGTGAGTTTAAACACGCACAACACCGTTCTAGAAAAAAATTCCAGTCGTCCAGCTCCCAAGTCCTACGCAGCAGCTCAAAACTAGCCCCGGAAAAGCCAAAACCCGAACTGCGAGTTGTGCCGACCAAGGGTCGAAGCTCTGCGGGTGTCCCCGCTGGGGGACGCCAGGGGGCGCTGCGGGCCGGGCGCCTGCACCGAGCGCCGGCGCTGCCCCAGGGCCTTTGCACGAGCTCTGCCCTCCGTCCCAAACCTCCTTCCTCCGGCTGCTGTAGCGGAATCACAAATCTGAAATCGAGTCTTCTCCGGTGCCAAATGGAGAGACTACACCCCCCGCCCCCCTTTTCTCAATCTCCTTTAGAAAACCCGGGAGTTTTTTCTCGGCTTTGAGATGTAAGTTCTCCTTTTGAAAAGGTAAATAAGCCTCTAGCCAGTCTTACACCCCAGGAATGTTTCTCTTAAGGGTCTCAGGACCGTCTGTTTGAAATGTACACAAGGAAGGATAGCGCCCTTTCTCCCTGTCTTGGTGGAATTTTAACTTAGCAGCCTGGGTCCAAGTTGTAACTACCTGCTTGTCACAGAGATATGAGAAGTTTTAATGGCCTCCCCCATTAGCAGGTTAATTTAGGATGAACTGTGAGTAACACACGGTGCCGTCAAGTCCTCTTAAAACATCTTTTTTCATTGTGGAAAAATATTCATAGCATAAAATTTACCATTTTAGCCATGCATTGACATTAAGTACATTCCCAGTGCTGTGCAGCTGCCACCACTATTTCCAGAACTTTTAAACCATCCCAAACAGAAACTCTGCACCCACGAAACACTAACTGCCCGTCCTCCCTGCCCCTGAGATCTCGGTAACCTCTAATCTACCTTGTATCTCTATCAATTTGCTCTTCTAGATGGTTTATACCAGTGCAATAAACAATCTGTGGCTTGTTGTGTCTGGCTCATTTCATTTAACATAATGTTTTCAAGGTTTGTCCGTGTTGCAGGATGTATCGGAAATTTATTCCATTTTAAGGCTAAATAATGTTCCATTGTATGGACAGACCACATTTCCTTTGTCCATTCAGCAGTTGATAATCACTTGGGTCGTTTGCACCTTTTGGCGACGTAGAATAATGCTGCTATAAACACTGCTGTACGAGCATCTGTGTGAAGCCCTGTGGTCAGTTATTTTGGGTGTATACCTGGGAGTGGAATTGCTGTGTCGTATGGGAGCTCTGTTTAACTCTCTGAAGAACCGCCAAGCTGTCTTCCACAGCTGCCACAGCATTTCGCGTTCCTACTAGCAATAGGCGCATGCGAGCATTCTCATCTCTCCACAGCCTCTCCAACATTTGATATTTTCTGGGTTTTTTTTTTTTTAATAGCCATCCTAATAGATGTGAAATGTCATCTCATTGTGGTTTTGCTTTGCATTTCCCTAATAAGTAATGATGTTGAGAATCTTTTCATGTGGTTATTGTTCATTTGCACATATTCC
Source organism: Cynocephalus volans (assembly GCF_027409185.1). Taxonomy (NCBI): domain Eukaryota; kingdom Metazoa; phylum Chordata; class Mammalia; order Dermoptera; family Cynocephalidae; genus Cynocephalus; species Cynocephalus volans. Next base: position 1,086,310 of record NC_084471.1, on the reverse strand, counting down.
TTGGAATGTACATTCAAGTCCATTTTTTACTTGGGTTGTCTTTTTGTTGTTGAGTTGTAGGAGTTCTTTGTATGTTCTCATCAGACAGACAATCTGCAAATATTTTCTCCCATTCTGTGGGTTGTCTTTTCACTCTCTTGATAGTGTCCTTTGATGTACAAAAGTTTTAAATTTTGATGAAATACAATTTATCTTTTTTTTTTTAATCTTGTTGCCTATGCTTTTGGTGTCATCTTCAAGAAACCATTGCCAAATCCCAGTTAATGAAGATTTCCCCTTTAATATATCTGGAGTGAATTTTTGAATATGATGTAAGTTAAGAATCCAACTTACTTTACTCTTTCGCATGTAGTTATCCAGTTTTCCCAGAATCATTTGTTGAAAAGACTGTCCTTTCTCTGTTGAATAGTCTTTTCACTCTGTAGGAAATCAATTGACCATATATGTGAGAGTTTTTTTCTTGGCTGTCAACTCTACCCCATTAAACTATAAGTCTATCCTTATGCCAGTATCGCATAATTTTCATTACTATACTTTTGTAGTAAGCTTTGAATCAGGAAGTATGAATCCAACTTTGTTGTTTTACAAATTTATTTTAGCTATTCAGGTCCCTTGAGATTCCATTTGAACTTTAGGATGGGTTTTTATATTTCTGCAAAAATACCATCGGGATTGTGCTAGGGATTACATTGAATTTGTAGATCACTTTGGATGATATTGTCATCTTAACAACATTAAGTCTTCCAGTCCATGAACACAAATGCCTTTCCATTTCTTTAGGTCTTGTTTAATTTCTGTCAGCAATATTTTGTAACATACAAGATTATAGTGTACAAGTCTTCTACCTCCTTGGTTAAGTTTATTCTTAAATTAATTCCTTTTTGACACTATTGTAATTGGAATTGTGTTTCTTAGTTTTCTTTTTAGATTGTTAGAAATCTTGCTAGTGTGTAGCGATGCAACTAATTTTTGTGTGCTGGTTTTGTATCCTGCAACTTTGCCGAATTTGTTAGCTCTAAAAGTATTTTTGTGTAGATTCTTTAGTATTTCCCGCATATAATATCATGTCATCTGCAAGTAGAGATCATTTTAGTTCTTCTTGCCTAATTTGAATGCCTTTTATTTCCTTTTCTTGTCTAATTGCTCTGGCCAAAACATTCAGTTCTATGTTTGATAGAAGTATTGAAAGCAGGCATCTTTGTCTTATTCCTTATCTTAGGGGGAAAGTTTTCAGTCTTTCACCATTGAGTATAACGTTAGCTGTGGGTTTTTCATATACAGTCTTTATCACACTAAGGAAATTCCCTTCTATTCCTAGTTTATTGAGTGTTTTTATTATGAAAAGGTGTTGGATTTTGCCACGAGTCTTTTCTGCATTAATTGACATGACCCTGTGTTTTTTCCCTTCGTTCTATAAATGTGCTGTATTATACCAATTGATGTCTACATACTGAATCACCCTTGTATGCCTGGAATAAATCCCACTTGGTAATAGCGTGTAATCCTTTCAATATGCTACTGAACTCAGTTTGATAGTATTTTGCTGAGAATTTTTGCATCTCTATATAAGGGATATTGGCCTGTAGTTTTCTTTCTTGTGTCATTCTGGTTTAAGTATCAGGGTGATGCTGGCCTCACAGAATGAGTTAGGCAGTGTTCCTTCCTCTTCAATTTTTTGGAATAGTTTGAGAAGGGTTGACATTTAAACTCTTCTTTAAATTTTTGGTAGAATTCATCAGTGTAGCTCTCTGGTCCTGAGCTTTTCTTTGTTGGGAGGTTTTTGATTATTGATTCAATCTCCTACTTGTTATAGGTCTATTCAGATTTTCTATTTCTTCTTGAGTCAGTCTTGGTAGTTAGTGTGCTTCTAATAATTTGTCCATTTCATCTATATGGTCCAATTTGTTGCTTATAGTATTCTCTTATATTCCTTTTTATTTCTGTGAAATCAGTAGTAATGTCCCCACTTCACTTATGATCTTAGTAATTTTAGTCTTCTCTCTCTTTCCTTAGCCAATCTAGCTAAAGGTTTGTCAATTTTGTTGATATAGTCAATGAACTAACTTTTGATTTTGTTGATATTCTTTATTTTTGTATTCTCTGTGTCATTTATCTCCACACTAATCTGTATTATTATTTTCCTCCTGCAAATTTTGGGTTTAGTTGGCTCTCTCTTTTTTTTAGTTCCTTAATGTGACATCTATTGGAGGATTTTAAAAGACATCCTTTTTTTTTTTTTTTTTTTTTTTGGACATTTCAGGAAATTTCTGTTATGGACTGTCTAAATGCAGAGATAATAGAACAGAAACTTCAGTGACTACACATAACAAGGAATAAAGGCTTTGCAAAACTGGTATGAAAGAGTCACGAAACAAATGGACCATTATAGCTCCCAACAAACCAAAATCAGCCATTTGTGAGAAATAAGAGAATCTTATTTTCAGAGTCACCCCAGTAAAATACTCAAGATGTCTGGTTTTCAACACAAAATTACAAAGAAATGGGAAAGTATGACCTATTCATGGGAAAATAAATCTTATAGAAACCATCTCCAAGTATGTCCAGACATTGAAATTAGTAGACAAAAATGTTAAATCAACTCTCTTAAAAATGTTCAAAAAGCCAAAGGAAAATATGGACAAAGAGCTAAAGGAAATCAGGAAAACAATGTATGAACAAAGAGGTAATGTTAATAAAGATACATAAATTATAAAAAGGAACCAAATTAAAAATCTGGAACTGAAAATCACAATAGTTGGCATGAAGAATTTACTTATGGGCTCAATATCAGATTTTTCATGGAGAAAAAAGGATCAGCAAACCTGAAGACAAAGCAATTCAAATTATCCACTCTGAGGAGCAGAAAGAAAAAAAAAAAGAAAAGAAAAAGAAAAAAGGAATAAGCTGACGGTCCTGTGGGACACCATCAAGCATACCAATATACACATCGTGGGACTCCCAGAAGGAGGAGAGAGAAAGGAGTAGAAAAATATCTGAAGGAATAATATCCCAAAACTCTCCAAATTTCATGAAATGCATGAATCTATATACCCAAATATCTCAACAAACTCCACCTAGGATAAACTCAAAGAGATCCACATCAGGAAACATTATTATCAAATTGTCAAATGACAAAGACAAAAATGGAAGCAGGAGAGAAGCAACTTTATCATGTACAAGGAAACCTCAGTAAGATTTTCAACTAATTTCTCATCAGAAGCCTTGGAGACCAGAAGTCCATGATGTGACATATGAAGTCCTGAAAGAAAAAGAAAGAAAATTCTATATCCAGTAAAACTATCCTTCAAAAATGAAGGAGAAATTAGGAAATGTCTGGAGAAATAAAAGCTCAGGTTCAGCAGACCTACCCTACTAGAAATGCTAAAGGGAGTCCCTCAGGCTGAAATGAAAGGTCACTAGACAGTAACCTGAAGCCACATGAAGAAATAAAAAAACACTAGTAAGGATAACTACACAGGAAAATCTAAAGTCCAGAATTACTGTAGCTTTGGTTTGTAACTCCTGCTCATTACCGTATATGATTAAAAGGTAAATTCATAAAATAATAATTAAGTCTCTGTTAATAAGCACACAATGTATAAAGACGTATCTATGGCAATAACAATAGCAGGAGCCACAGAGGTTTACAGGAGCAGAGTGTTCGTATACTGTTGAAACTAAATTGGGATCATTTTAACCAGATCGTTATAACTTTGAGATTTTAATTGTAACCCCCAAGATAAGCACTAAGATAATAATTGAAAACTATACAGAAAAGGAAAGAAGGAGGGAATAAAAATGTTACACCAAAAAAGAAACAAAATACCAAAAAAGGCAGTCACGAGGAACTGAGGGGAAACCTGTCCGAGGCGTATGGAACACACGCGGCTGCGTGGCAGGAGCTGGTCCTCCCTTGTGGGTAGCTACTTTAAGTGTAGGTGACCGAGATCGCAGAGCGCACAGAAGAGCATGACCCACCCACGCGGACGTACAGAGCCTCGCTTTAGATACAAAGATGCAAAGCGGTGGGAAGTAAAGGACGGGGAAGACACTCCATGGAAATAGTAACCAAAAGAGAGTCGGGTGGTTACGTTGTCATCAGACGACTTAGGCTTTGTGTCGAGCGCTCTTGAAGACCGGTCCTCATCGACCTTGAGGTGACACGTGCAGGGTCGTGCGTGCCCGGCTGACGTGAACGGGGGAGACGATTTGTCTGGGCCGCCTCCGGAGCAGGTGCCTGCAGGGCTCGTGCAGTCCAGCCTATGCTTGTCCAGTAACAAGACCTTTAACTCCTTCCTGCCGCTGCGGAGAGGACTCACCGGGTTGGCAGGAGACTGGTTTTAATGGTTGGGCCCCACAGTGTCCACGAACCCCCTCACCTCCTTCACATCTTTGCATAAATGTCACCCCCATGAGACCCACGCTGGCCTCCCGCCCCCACCGCCTTCCCCTTTACCCTGCTCTGTTTTCCTTCCGAATAGCCCTTCTTTGTTCTAGATAATTTACTCTTTTGTTTCTGCTTCTCTCCCCTCCCTGGGCAGGGGTCTGTGACTCTTCTGCTCACTGAGTGGGTGTACAGAAGCCCTGGCAGGGGGGTGACTGTCCCATGGGTGCTGGAACGTGCCACATCCCGACACCAGCCTCCGACCTGCCCCAGACCCTGCCCTGCTGCGCCTCCGTCTCCTTCACCCTCGAGTCACTCGGGTCGAGACGTCGGTCTCCTTTGCTCAGGCCCACGTGCCAGGACCCGATGGCCCGCTCCCTGCACTGCTCCCCACCTGCCACCCGCCCCGCCGCGCCCGGCCTCGCTGCTGCTCTGGGAGGCGTCAGGGGTCCTGTGGGGACCAGGTGGCCAGGACGGCCCGCAGCCCCGTCTGAGGCTTCCACACCCGCATTTGCTTTCCCCGCCTCCTCCCCACCCGCGCTGGTGTCCGACATCCCGTGTGAGTTACTTATTTAGCCTGTTGTCATCTCTATGCAGAGGTCAGTCCCAGGGAAGGTGACCCACGGTCCAGTTTGCCTGAGGCTCTCCTGGTTTCAGCGCTGAAATCCTGACCCCTCGGTCTCAGGTAGACCCAGGTCGGTCCCCAGCTGCTTGGGTCTTTGTCAGTATGGTTTGTCCCCAGTGCTGGCCAGTGCCCAGGGGCCCCGGGGTGCCCAGCACTTGCTCGATGGGTGAATGATTGCTGCCTACAGATGTCCAAAGGCTCACCCCAGCTACACCGTGGGTCCAGATGTCAACCAGGCTGTCTGCCTGGAGTGGGGGACCCTGCCACCTCCCCTACCCCGTCCTATCCCAGGGCCCAGTGCCTCAGCACTTTTCTCCTGGGCAGGTGTGGCCTGGGGCGGGGATGGGGGAAGGACGGTGTCACTGGCCAAGGCAGTGGGCCTGTTGGGCTGCGGGGGCCTGGGTGTGGTCCCAGGATTCTGACGGGGACCTGGGGTGCCCGACCCAGCTCAGAACCGGGCCCTGAGCACCGCTGCCACTTGGGGGCAGCACACACATGTTCTCCAGTCAGAGCCACCTTGTCTCTGCCGGATGGAGGGGCAGCTGGGACCTGAGCAATGCATGTGTTTGGGCCTCAGTTTCCCCCACCTGGGGGATGGCCAAGGATGTGACAAAGTCTTGAGGGATCCTGCAGCTGGCCAGGTGGGAGCTCAGCCCCACAACCCCCCTCTGACAAGTCCCTCCACTCCCCGCCTCTGGGCAGCAGAGATTCCTGGAGTAGCCCTGAGTCAGGGCGGGGGTCTCTGTGCATCACAAGGTGGGGGGCGCCCCTGGCTGGTCCAGGGAGTCTGGAGCAGGAACTTGGAGTGGGGGCTACCCAGCTGGGCCAGGAGTATTGTCTCCCTCTGCCCATGTCTCAGTGGGGAGAGGGCACCGGAGCCTGCCTGCTGCCGTGACCCTGACCCCCAGGAAGGGGAGGGGGCGCCTCCCTGGGTCCCCTGCCTGACCTGGCCTCCATGCCCAGGGCTGCCCCCTCCTCCTCTCCTTTATTGGACACGTGGATGGGGATGCCCAGTCAGTCTGCTCCCGGGACCCTGCCTTGCCCCAGCTGAGTCCTGAGGTGCTCCCAGCTCCCAGGGCAGGCCCAGACCCCCACCCCAGTGCTCCCCCCACACACCCAGGGTGGCACACGTTGGAGGCGTTGGCATCCCCAGCCTTTGATATGTTCTTGGGTCTGGCCTTGTCCCCGGCGGCTGTCACCACTGAGTCCTTGGTCCCAATTTCACAGGTGCAACTGGACACCATAATCATCCTCCTCCCCACCCCATGGGGCCACCCTGCCCCACAGACCCAGATCTTTGTCCTCGAGGGAAGAGGCAGCAGGTAGACAGGTGTTTACTGAGCGAGGGGCACTCCGGCTCTCCCATTGCAGGAGGGAAAGAAGTCCCCGGGGTCCGGGGCCAGCTGGAGGAGGGGCAGCCCGAGCCGGGGCCGGAGGTAGGAGTGCGCGTGCTGATGGCAGCGCGACTGACCGTCCAGAGGCAGCCTGAGTGGGTGTCCCTGAGTGGAGAAGACGCCCAGACTTGGGAGGGTCCTGTGAGCCGTGTGAGAGAGCTGAGAGGGCAGACCCCACGGGCCCCCTGCTGGGCGACCCCTGCCCTGGGGTCGGGAGTGACACTGTGAGGACCCAGGGTCCCTCTGTGGTCCTCAGCAGGATGGACACAGGGGTCCCCAGGGAGTGTCAAACATCTGAGAATGGCACTTAGCAGCAGATGGCTCCTGGAAGTGACAACCCTTGCCAGACAGGCAGGGCTGGGGGCTGGGGAGGCAGAGACGGTGGCCTGACCTCTGCGAGGGGTCCGGGTGGGACGGGTGCTCCAGGTGGCGCCCAGCACCAAGGTTCTCAGCAGTTCCTTGAAGGGAGGGTGGAGGGAGAGGCAGGGGCCTGTGTGAGGTGGGGGCCGCGTGCAGGCCCAGCCCCGCGGCATCCAGAGGTGGACTCCAGCCAGTGCGGGGTGCCCTGGGCAGAATCTGGGGCAGGAGGCCAGGGCCTCGTCTTCAGGGCCAGGGATGGTGGCCGTGACCATGAGTTGTCCTAGAGAGACAGAGAAGACCAGGGGCTGGGCTATCTGGGGAAGGGAGTAGACCTCCCAGTTCTGCCTGTCCTGAGGGCACTCAGGAGGGGGCTGAAGGTATTTTGTCTAACCCGAGGCCCGAGGCCTGTGGCCCGACCCCTGAGAGCCCCTGCAGATCTGCAGGACTTTGGAGAGCCGGACCCCACAGCCTGGGTTCTGGTGAGACCACCCCCATGTTCTGAGGGGCAGGAGAGAGGGTGGTCTGGCCTTGGCTGTCAGAGGCTCTGGGGTTCTCCGATATAAGCTGGCCTCCTGCCCCACCCCAGCAATGTGGCCCTGGCACCTACTTGTCCTGGATGAGGCCCTGGCTCAGGCTGCTGTCCCACAGGTGGCAGCTGGGGAGAGATGAGGGGAGCTGCCCCAGGCCGTCCAGCACAAACCAGGCCTTGCCTGGGCTGCCCAACCCTGAAGAGCCAGTGCCATGGGAAGCAGGCAGGTGCCCCATCTCCAGGGGGCAACAGGGCTAGCAGAGAAGCCCTCTCGGACCCCAAGAATGTTATGCACCCCCACTTGAGCTGGGCACGGCCCTCCACTGCCCCATGGGCCTGTCCCTGGCCCTAACCCAGCATGGCATTGGGGCTCTGGCAGTGGCTGGGGCCAGCTCCCAGGGTCACCTGACCAGCAGGTGGTGAGTCCTGGTCCAGACGCCAAACCTTGGGGCTGGCCACAACCCCTTTGGCTTGTTCTGCTGGAGATGACCTTTGCTGGGAAGTGCGGTCCAGCCTTGGCTGAAAGCCCTGCTGGAGGAGGGGGATGCAGACTGAGCGTCCCTCCACAGGCCCTGGACATGTCCTTGTGGATGGCAGTGTGTGGCCTGCCCTGGCATTGCTCAGGTAAGCTCAGGAGACATTTCTGAGGTCCCTGCCTGGCCCATTGCTGCTTCCTGAGAAGGGCCTTGGCTGGCCGGGTGCCTGGACGCGGGCCTCACCCACCTCTTCCGGCCCCTCCTGCCTCCGTGGCTCTTGCAGTCCACCCTCCACCCTAGAGCCAGGTACTTCTGAGCTTGCGGGAGGGGTGCCAGCTCCAGGCCTTCCCTGACCCTGAGGCAGATGCCATGCACCTGGGCCATACTCAGGACCCACATGGTTAGCTCTGCCCACTGGGAGAATCCTCCTGGTGAACTCAGGTCCTGGGAGTCGGAACTGGGTGGGCGAGGGACATCTCAAGTCACTGGACAGGTGGAACCGGAGCCCTGGTCAGGGGAGGTGGACACCGGGGAGGAGGAGGCCACGCCACTGACAGAGGCTGGGGAGGGGCGCTTGGGAGACCCAGAGGTTTAGGACCGTCTGGAAGGAGCCGGGAGGCCATGGGTCAGGGACGGGGCCAGGCCTCCACCTGGGCTCAGAAGCCTATCCTGACTTGGGGAGGGTGACTGCTCTGTCACCCCGTTCAGGGCACATCACACCCAGCCCAGGGGGAGGCAGGGCGGCCAGGCTCCAACTCACTGCATCGGAGGTCACACAGCTGCTGAGGGACAGAGAAGTGCACGTCGGTCCTCCAGCCCTGCAGGCATGGGCAGCTGTCACACGGCTGCCTGTGACCCTCCCTGTACCTGCACCACCCACGTTCCCCAGAGGATGGCCTGGAGAGGCTCTGCCACAGAAGCTCCCAGGGCAGGTAGAGCCAGGGCAGCTTTGGGGAGGTGGGAGCTTCCCTGTGGGCTGATGAGGGAGGCACAGGCGGGGGGGCGGGGCACGGTGCACCACCCACCTGGATGCAGATACCAGGGGCACAGGCCCTGTCCCTGGGAATGTCCACGAAGGCAACCTCAGGGTCTGCTGTGGGCTCACCCTGAGTCTGGAAGGGTAGGTCACAGGCAATGAATGCAGGAGGAGCAGGCCAGGCTTCACTGTGTCCTTATCCCACAGGCACCACAGCAGCCCTCTCAGCGCCTACAGAGCAGCGCTGGCCTCTGCCCCTCCCTGCCAGGTGGGCCAGACCCCGGGGGGCTCAGGGGCCAGGCGGGCAGCAGAGAGGACTGCAGGGAAGGGATGGGGTCCTGCCACCCTCCCTAGGATGGTGCCCCAGCACACCTGGCTCACTGAGGCTGGAGGGAGGGGGCTGGCCTGGAACAACAGGTGGCAAGCAGGGAGCCACGACTTCCTTTGGGGACACAGGCGCACCTGGAAGTGGGCAGGGCTGGGCGAGAAGAAGGTGGCCCGGAGGAGGCCCTGCGTGGGTGCCGGCTGGATGGTCATCTTCCAGGCTGTGGGGGTGGCGGGGTGAGGCCCGGTAGGCCCAGCACCCTGCCCACCCACCTCCCCCAGACCAAGAGCTGTCTACACCAGCCAAGTAAAGGGCACTGTTCGCTGCAGAGGCCCAGGCCAGCCTCCCCTCCCACACACCCCCGTGCTGCCCCCATAGAGCACTCACCTGGAAAGTGCCCTTGTTTGAAAGGGCACCTCACCTGGACATCCAAGCCGGTGGAGAACTGCAGAGAGGAATGAGGGGCGCAGGTGTGGGGGAGGTGGGGGGTTGGGGGCTGGGACAGGCTGGGCCACCTTTGCCCTCAGGGAGTCTGGGGCCAGCGCCCCCTCCCTGGGCCATAGCACCACCACCTTCGGACCAGGAGGAGGGGCCGAAGGGCAGCTGGGAGGCCGGACTCGGGGGCTGGGCAAGGCCCCTCCCCCGTGTGGGCAGTGCCCGGGGCAGCTGCTTTGCCAACTCACCTTCAGGCAGAGCTGGGGCTGTGTGTCCACCAGCGGGTACTGTACCTGAGGAGGGCTCAGGTCAGGCCACGGCTGCCCATGCCCGCCCCCATCCGTGCCCAGTGGCACTCACCCTGCCATGCGCGGGCCGGCTGGAGTGCTGCAGCTCATGGCAGTGGGCCCCGGGCTCTGGGCTCCAGCACAGGCTCACACGGCCGCTCACGGGGCAGGCAGGCTCCCACGTCAGCTCCTGGCTCACCGGCTGGTAGTGGATGGCGTCCCACAGCGCCTCCGTGTCTGTAGGGACCCTCCCCCAGGCACAGGTCAGCTGAGTCCGACCCTGGCTGCCAATGGGTCCGAGGACCTCGCACCCACTGAAGTGACCTTTGGGCCAGGGGTCAGCTGTAGTTCTCTTGTGGGTCCCTGAGCCCTGGCCAGAGGCTCTGCACACGTGTGTGCCTGTGTGTGTGTGCACGTGCAGTGTCACTGAGCAGAGCCAAGAGCGGGGCACCCCCCTGCAGCCCTCAGATAGCCCCTCTCAACAAGACTGGGTTCTTCCAGGTGAGCTAGGCCCCGCACGTGCCCACGTGTACACTGCACACACACGCCGTGTGCTGTGCAGGTGCTGCCAGGCGGGGAGCGCGCCCAGGACAGACCCTTGACCACAGGCCTCCTGAGCAAGTTCGGGGTCTGAGGCGGGGCCGCCCCCATGCCTCCTCCCCCCACATGCTGCCCTCGAAGCGGGGCCCCGTACCACAGGGCACTTGCCATGTTCAAAGGGGCAGATCTGGGTCCGCACGGCGTCCGGGGTCGCAGACCAGCCCTGCGGGAGGGGCCGGGTCAGCGCGGACCGCTCACCCCTGTGTCCCCGCCCGCAGTCGAGGCCACACCCGCACTGACCTCCAGGCACAGGCACGGCAGCTCCCGGCTGTAGGGCAGAGAGACGGTCTGCGAGACGCTGTTGACGGTCACCTGAGCCGAGGGAAGGGGATCAGGGACCCCGTCTGGGCCGGCGGGGCCTGTGGCTGAGGTGGGGTGGGCGGGGCCCTGGGGCGTGGTCTTGGGTGGGCGGGTCCTGGGCTCAGGTGGGGTGGGCGGGTCCTGGGGCGTGGTCTTGGGTGGGCGGGCCCCTGGGGCGTGTTCTGGGTGGGCGGTCCCTGGGGCGTGTTCTGGGTGGGCGGTCCCTGGGGCGTGTTCTGGGTGGGCGGGTCCTGGGGCGTGGTCTTGGGTGGGCGGGTCCTGGGGCTCGGGTGGAGGTGGGCGGGGCGTGGGCGTGGTCTTTGGTGGGCGGGGCCCTGGGCGTGGTCTGGGTGGGCGAGGCGGGACCTGGTCTGGAGCAGGGAGGTGAGCGGGTGACCTGGGTGGGTGGATATGGGCCTGGTGTGGTGGCGGGACGTGGGCGGGGGGCGCAGGCTGGGTGGGGAGGAGGCTCACCTGCACCGGGTCGCCGGCGTCCTCGCAGGTGAACCACCTGAGGCAGAGCCGCACGTAGTAGTCGGGACTCCCGGGGGCGTCGGGCACCTGCACCAGAATGGCCTTGCGCCTGCGGTCCACCCAGTAGCTGAGCTTCCTGGCTGTAGTAGAGCAGCGAGTGGGGACCACACTGGGTCCAGCGGTCACAGACACAGGGCTCCGTGTGTCCTGAGAGTCCCGAGGTAGTGACCCCTGCTTGGTCGCCCACCTGAGACACCATCAGGATTTCCCAAGTCGGGGAGAAGACCCCGGAAGGACAGGAAGTCTGGACGTGCAGCAGCGTACTTCCCAGGACAGTGAGGGTATGGTCCCGGCTGACGAGGGCCACTTACCAAAGCAATCAGGCACGTTCCTCCTCACGTCCTCGTCTCTGCAGTCTGCAATGCCAGAGGCACAGATGGGCCCAGCGGCTCTGCCCCCAACGGCAGTCCCCCTACCTGGGTCTCTGCAAGTACCTCCTCTCCAGGGAGGCAGTGACCCCGAATTAAGCCAAGAGCTCTCGCTGGGAGCTGTCCAACATGGGGCCTGGCCCACCTTAGGTAAGTCCCACTCCAAGCCAGTCCCACCCCAAACAAGTTCCACCCCAAGCCAGTCCCTAGAGAGCTGTGCTCAGGCCCGCCCACAGGCTCCCACCTTCCACGTGGTACTGCTGGTCCAGCTGGACCCCGCAGAAGTGGGGGATAGTCCTCAGGGTGATGTAGAGGTGCTGGGCCATGCTCACCTCAAAGCAGTCGAAGTGTACCTGGAGCTGGGCAGGTGCAGGTGTGAGCTGGGTGGACCCTGAAACCACTGCCCACCCGCCCCTGGCCAGCTCTGCCTGCATGGCCGGAGCCCAGGGCTTGGGGACCCAAGAGAAGAGGAGTCCATTTCTCAGAACTTTGATGGCAGGGCCCCAAGATGGGCTGGCAGGTCCAGATTGGGCCCTTGCTCACCTGCCGCCCCACCTGCCGCAGGCGGGAGGCCCTGGAGACCCGCACGCTCTGACACTGCGTCTCCTGGGTGTCCAGGCTCATGGAGCAGACCTCCAGGCCCCGCACGCTCTCTGGGTGAAGGGATGGCCAGTAGGGGTATCAGAGCAGGGCTGGGATGGGCTTCCCTCAAGGCCGTGTGGCCGTGTGGCCATGTGAAGCAGCCTCTTTCTTGGCCTCCTCCCTGTGAAGCGCACTTAGCAGTGTCCCGCCCCCCCCCAACGCTGCCCAGGTCTTGGTGAGGACTAAGGAGCCCTGGTTCCAGTGCTCGACCTTCTGGGTGTCACCACTATCTCAGTTCAATGGCCAGGGCTGGCCTCCCATGAGGCTGCCTTACCAAGCAACTTGACAGAGGCATGCACGTGCAAGAGTAGTGAGCAGCCATCCTGGGGGGCACACTTCATGGCGGTGGAGAGTGTCAGGGCCTCCAAGACAGACTTGGACATGGACGTGGGGGGTGGCCGGCAGAAGCTGTTGAAAATGTTCCCTGGGGACAGAGAAGGAGGGTGAGGCCATGGGATTGATTCCCTGGTGCCTGGGAAAGGCTTTGTCGTTGGTCCGGCAAGAGGGGAGAGCCCTGGGGTGCCACGGCTGGGGAGGAGTCCTTACTGTCTGGCCCTAACAGAATCAGAGAATCAGCCACCCAGTGAGTGTTAGGCCTACCCCTGAGCTACACCCAGAATGTCTGCTGGACACCAGGAGTGGGGCCCAGGTCAGGGGAGCAGCCTGCGCACCAGTCTGCATCCAAGCTGGGGAAGGTGCTGCCCCATCTGGCCAGCAAGGGGACAGAGGAGCCCACCCCCAATCGCCCCTGTCCAAAAATGAGCAACAGAAAAGGCCCATGCAGGCCTACTGGGGGCACATTGGTCACGACCCAGAGGTCATTGCAGCCCAGGGCTCTGTCCACAGGCAGGTGGCTGCATTCTCACAGGTAGCACTGGCCCTGGAGACCTTGCTCAGGGTGTGGGCAACTGTGAATGGAGCAGACACCAGGCAGGGCAGCCTGACTTGATGTGAGCAAGGCAGAATTGGGGTCTCACTTTTGAGCCCTGGGGGCTAAGCAATATTTGCTGGCTTCGCTCAGCCAGGTTTGCAGGTGAGGACTCAAAGTGGAGTTCCATGTGGGCCACAGAACCCTAGGGAGGGCTAAGCCCCAGGGAGTTAGCACAGGTCCCTCCTGCACACAGGGCATGGCTCACCCCGTCATGAGGCACTTCCCATGGGCCCCAGGAGTTGGTAGAATTAGGATAAGAAGTAAGGCACAGAAAGGGAAGCCAGGCAAGACTGCGTGAGGTGGCACTCAGGCCTGCTTATATTATTCAGGTGGAGGGAGCAGCCGCCGGGTGGGATGATGCACCAGGACGGGGAAGATGGACAAGGTGTGGGGCTCAGTGGGTGTTTCCGGGGCCAGAGCTCACCAACTGTGTCTCCTACACAGGGACCCCCAAGGCAAACTAGGGAGCATATGAGGAAAATCACTATTGCGGCTAAAAGCCAAAGAGAAGTTAAAGGTCAGAGGGTGCCGGGTCCCGCAGCAGCCCTGCTGTGCTACAGGAGAGGGGCCACCTTTAAGATCCGGTTGATCTGTTAAAATTCAGGAGAAAAGAGGAGGAAAGTGGCACAGAAAAGGCACATCTCTCTGCAGAAAAGATGAAGCAGAAATGAACACTACCCAGGGCCCCAAACAGTCAAGAACAGAGGCAGGCCTGTACTTGAAGGGCACACAATTGCTCCCCCAGGCCTGGGGCTCACCTGATGCAGAATCGTCAAGAGCAGCTTCTGTTCAAGGACCTTCCCCTGCTAAGAAGCGAGCAGGGGTGATGGAGAAGGGTTGCCTGGGAAGCAGGCTGTCCCGACCCGGCTGCTCCACAGGGGGAGGGCTGCCACCTTCTTCACAGAAGGCACAGCCACCGAGGCCTGGGACGAAAGTGCTGCTGGTAAGACACTGTACAGCCCATTACCCAATGGAGCCATCAGAAACCACAGGCTCAAAGGGGCAATGGGAATAAGGGGGTCTGAATATGCTCATGGGAAAGAAATCCAACGTTGTGGATTCCACTGTGGCCAAGGTAGAATCACAGGGATCAGATTTGCCCTCCTGCTTGAAACGGCCAGGAAAACAGAGACAAAACGCATGAAGCAATGGTTTCAAAACAGTGGATATGAGGGACTGAAGTGATCCCTGAGAGATGGGAAACATGCAAGGATGCCCCACTGTTGAGAGCCTGGCACACTCCCTAAGCTGAGGAACTAGGATGGAAAGCTGGCCAGACCAAGGCAGCTAGAGTTTGCAAGACAGAGTATGAGAGGGCAGATAATGATGCAGAGAAAGAACTCTGGAGGATATTCAGCAGGGTATTCATCGGCATATGTATGTGAGGGAGCTGCCAGAAGTGGGGGAAAAGCCACCCGAAAGGATTTGAGGGAATGTACGCTGCACTCACACTGGCTGGGAATAGTCCTGTTTCCTGCCCGATGGAAACAATATGATTCACAGGGCACTGGGTACAGTCTACAGAAGAGTCTTGCCTCAGTAGGGGGGGAAATTAACCTTAGACTGACCACTGCTCTGGTTCTGCCTAGCAAGTCTTAAAAGCAAATCCCCCAAAGATTAAGCTGTTTCCAAATAACTCTATTTCAGAAAATGTCTCAAGGGTATTTTTAGGAATAAAATATATATGTATTTTTTTCCTCCCAGTACTCAACAGGATAAAATTCACAATGTCTGCATCTAATAAAAAATTATAAGCTATGCAAAGAATAAAAAAAAACACAACGCATAATGAGGAAACAATTCAATTAATTAAAACTAACACAGTACTGACACAGATCTTAGAATTAGTAGATGAGAACATTAAAACAATTACTATAACTGTATTTCATATGTTCAAAAAGTTCATTATAGACATAGAAGATATACAGAAAATCCAAATACAACTTCTAGAGATGAAAACTACAATGTCTGACATGAGAAATACACCAGATAGGTGAACAGCAGATTAGGCACTGCAAGAGAGAGGGAGTGTGAAAGAGACAGAGAGATCGAGGAACTTGCAGGAGGAGCAATAGAAACTATCCAAAGGAGGCAGACAGGGATGATGCTGATGATGAGAATGAGTGATGCATAGGGAGCTGTGGGACAACTTTCAGTGACCTAATGTATGTGTAACTAGAGTCCCTGAAGGAGAGAATTAAAAACAAGAACATGAAGAAACGATAGAAAAGTTTCAAACTTGATGAAGACTATAAACTCACAGATCCAAGAAGATCACTGAGTGCTAAGTACAAGAAACATAAAGAAAATTACACCAAGGCACATCAAAATCAATTTGCTCAAAACCAGTGATAAAGAGAAAATGGTAAAAGCCACCACAGGGAAAAAAGATGTCACGTTCAGAGGAACAAAAATAAAGACAGCAGCAAATCTCTTGTTGAAAACAATGCACATGAGAAGACACTGGGACCAGACCTTCAAAATTCTGAAAGACAAAACCTATCAACCCAAACTTCTATACCATGGGAAAATGTCTCTTGGAATGAAGGGTAAAAAAGCCTTCCTTGGCGCACAAAAGCTGTAGGGATTCATCCCCAGAAGACTCACACGAGAAAAAATGTTGAAGAAAGTCCTTCTGGTAGGAAGAAAAATGGTACCAGATGGAAATGGTATCAAAGGAATAAAGAACATCAGAAATGATAACTATGTGGGTAAATATACAAGATATTTCCTTATTATTCAAATATGTTTGAAATAATGTACTATGGGGTTCAGAACAGATGCAGAAGGGGAAGGAACGAGCCCAACAGCACAAAGGCCCGGAGGGGAGAAACGGAACTATCCTATGGGAAAATCCTTAGGCTATACATGACGTGCTATATTATCATCTGAAGGTAGAATATAATAAGTTAAATATGCATATTATAAACCCCAGAGCAAACACTAGAATAACAAAACAGAGTTTGAGCTAATAAATCAACAAAGAAGATGATATAGGATCACAAATAAATACCCAATTAATCCAAAGAAGGCAGAAAAAGAAGAAAAATCTAATGAAAAGGAGATGAAACAAATAAAAAAATAGCAAAGTAGATTTAAAGCAAACCATATCAATAATCACATTAAATGTGAATGTTTAAATATCACATTTAAAGGGCAAAGATTTTCAGGTCATATAAAAAAGCAAGACCCAACTATATGCTGCCTATAAAAAATGTACTTTAAATATGAAGACACAAGTCAGTTTAAAGTAGAAGGATAAGAATTAAAGGAGATATGGCATGCAGTAGTAATCAAAAGAAAGCTGGAGTGGTTATTAACACCAGACAACAGAGATTTCACGGCAAAGAATATTACCAGGGATAAAGACAGTCATTCTGTAATACTAGAGGGAGTGACTCATCAGGAAGACATAACAATTCTAAACATTTATGCACTTAATTACAGAGTTTCAAAATACATAAAACGAAACTGATAGAACTATAAAAGGAAATAGGCAAATCCACAACTCTAGCTGAGATTTCAGTACTCTTCCCTCTATAATTGATAGAACAAGTAGACAGAAAATCAGAAAGAACATAGTAGACTTGAATAACACAATCAACCAACTTGATTGTGTTAACTGACATTTGTAGAACACCATACCCAACAACAGCAGAAAATTCATTCTTTTCAAGTGCACATGGAACATTCACCAAGATAGACCATATTCTGGTCCATAAAACAGTTCTAATAAATTTAAAAACATTCAGATCATACAAGCCTTCTTCTCTGGACAAAATGGAATTAAATAAGACATCAGTAAAAAATATTTTTGGAAAATCCCCAATATGTGAAAACTAAATGGCACACTTCTAAATAGCTATGGGTCAAAGAAGAAGTCAAAAGAGAGAAACTACTTCAACCTGAATGAAAATGAAAAGACAACAAGAAAAAAATTTTTTCTGGATGCTTCTAAAGCAGTATGTAGGGGGAAATATGTAGCACTAAATTCCTAAATTAGAGAAAAAGAGGAAGATGTCAAATCAGTGACCTCAGCTCCACCTTAAGGAACTAGAGAAAGAAGAACCAGTAAAACCCAAAGTAAGCAGAAGAAAGGAAACGATAAAGACCAGGATGGAAACCGGTGAAAGAAAACAGAAAATAAGTAGAGAAAGTCAATGGCACCAAACATTTCAGAAAGAAAAAACACCAGCTCTGCAAGTTTTTCCAGAAAATCAAAGATGAGGGAGTACTTCAGAACTACAGAGCAACATATCTCATGTCCACAGAGTCAAAACACTAAACAAAATTTTATCAAATCGAATCCAACAATATACAAAAAGGATAATACATAGTGGCCATGTATAGATGGTTTAGTTGTCAGTGTAATTCACTACACTGACAAAAAACACTTATGAGCATCTCAATAGTAACAGAAAAATTATTTGACACAGTCCAACATATATTCCTGATAAAAACTCTCAGCAAATTAGCAATGGAAGGAGATTTCCTCAACCTTTAAGTCTCCCTATGGAAAACCAACACTTGCATCATATTTAATAGTGAAAGCATAGATTATTATTTCCTCAGGTTGGGAACAAGACAAAGATCCACGCTCTTATTCCTGCTATTCAACATTGTGTTGGAGATCCTAGTCAATGCAATAAGGCAACAAAAGAAATAAAAGGTTTCCAGTTTGGAAAGGAAGATATAAAGCTGTATTCATTTGCAAATGACATGATTTTTTCTGCAGGAAATTTCACAGAATCTACAAAAAAAGGTACTAAACCTAATAAATGAGTTCAGTAAAGTTGCAGGATACAAGATCAATATTTAAAAATCTACAGTATTTCTATACACTAGCAAAGAATAATTGCAAATTGAAATTTTAAAAATGCCATTTACAATAACATAAAAATATG
The DNA here is from genome assembly GCF_027409185.1 of Cynocephalus volans. Taxonomy (NCBI): domain Eukaryota; kingdom Metazoa; phylum Chordata; class Mammalia; order Dermoptera; family Cynocephalidae; genus Cynocephalus; species Cynocephalus volans. The sequence goes on along the minus strand of NC_084471.1, from coordinate 1,068,240 downwards.
AAATACTTAAGGGCAAATCTGAAAAAAAATCACAAGCTATACCCTGAAAACTACAAACCAATGCTGAGAGAAATTAGAGAAAATTAAATAAATGGAAAATATATTGGGTTCATGGGTCAGAGACTCAATATTGTTAAGATGTTAATTCTCCCCAAATTATCTATAGATTCAATGAAATCCTGATCAAAATCCTTTTTGTAGAAGGCCTTTTGGGGGAGAAATTGACAAACTGATTCTAAAATTCATATGGAAATGCAAAGGATCTAGACTAGCCAAACCGTCTTTGACAAAGAAGAACAAAATCAGACTTATTATAAAATAATTAGGTACAGGAACCAGTAGTGTCAAGATAGACAAATGAATGGAATAGAATAGAGTTCCAAAATAGACCCAAACATTTATGGACAACCAATTTTCAACAAGCATACAAAGGCTGGAGGAATTTGGAGGAACAGGCTAGAAAAAGTCTAGACGCTGGTGAAAGTTTAGAGGACAAGTAAACTAGGGAAAGTTTGGAATGTTTTAGAGACTGGTTAGATGGTGGTCACCAGAATGCTGATAGAAATATGGACTATAAAGACCATTCTGAGAAGGTCTCAGATAGAAATGAGAAGGAGTTTTTTGGAAACTGGGACAAAGATCACCCTTGCTGTGAACTTGGCTGCATTGTGTCCATGCCCTAGGACTTTGTGGAAGTTGGAATTTAGCAGTTGTTAACCAGAGTAATTGGCAGACGAAATTTCTAAGCAGCAAAGCATTCAGGAAGCTGCATGGCTACTTGTAACAGACTACACTGAGTTATGGCAGCAAAGGCACAACATAAAGCCAGAATTTAAAAGGGAAGCAGAGCGTAAAGATTTGGAAAATTTGCAGCCTGGACCTGTGGTAGAGAAGCAGAGAGCATTTTCACACACACACACACACACACACACACACACACACACACACACACACACACACACACACACACAAAATGCAGTGGTTCTAAGAAGATTAGTATAAAAGAAAGGGATTGTCAAGAGAAGGGGAGAAAGGCCCTGAAGGCATTGCAGAAGCCTCTGGGGCCAACCCTTCCATTTCAGGAAAAATGACCTAGGGAAACAGAATGGTCTTGGGGAACAGGCCTGAAGTGCCCTGCACGTGCTCACTGGCCAGGGCCACCTCTGGATGCTGCTTCCTGCACCCCTGCTGCTCCAGCTATGGCTAAATTGGCCCCAGGTGTGGCTGGACCCACAGCTTTGGAAAATACAAGTCAGAAGCCTTGGTGGTATCCATGTGGTGTTAGGTCTGCAGGCTCCCAGAATGCCAGAGCTGTGGAGGCTTGGCAGCCTTCAACCCAATTTCAAAGGATGTATGGAAAAGCTTGGGGGTCCAGGAAAAGATCCGTCCTAGGGATGGATTCACTGCATAGAGTCTTCTCTAGAGAAATGCCAAGTAGAAATGTGGGATCGGAGTTGCAGCAGAGAAACCTCATCAGTGTCATGTCTAGTGGAGCCATGACAGTGGAACCACCACGGAGACTTCAGACCTGTGGAGCTACCAGCCCGCAATGCCAGCCTGGGAGAGCTGAAGTGTGGCCTGAGACCAGGAAAGCCATAGGCGTGGAGCTGTCCAAGGACTTGAGGACCCAAGACCCAAACCAGCGTGCAGAGGACATCAAACACTGAGTCAAGTTACCTGATTCAACAGCCTTGAGTTTTAATGCCTGCCCTGCCGGGTTTCGGCCTTGCTTGGGACCTATTACACCTTTCTTTTGGCCAATTTCTCCCTTTTAGAATGGGAATATGTACCTTATGCTTGTCCCACCATTGTATCTTGGAAGTAGATAACTTATATTGATTTCACAGATGGGACCTTGAACTTTGGATTTTTGAGTTGAAACAAGTTAAGACTCGGGGACAAAAATGAATGTATTTGTATATGAGAAGGACATGAGTTTTGGGGGGCCAGGGGTGGAATGCCTCGGGTTGAATGTTCCTCCAAAACTGAGTCCCCCCATGACAGTGTAAGAGGGTGGGAGATCTTATTATGGTAATTGCAAGGTGGGGCCTTGAAGAGGTGATTAGATTGTAGGACCATGCCTTAGCAAATGGATTAAAAATGATGGTCAGGGGTGTGGTTCTGAGAGCTTTAAAAGGAGAGTGAATGACGTTAGTTTCTCTCTCTGCTCCGCCATTTTCACAATGCGATACTCTGCCATCACTGTCACCACCACCAAGACCTTCACCAGATGTGTTCCCTGGACTTTGGACTTCCCGGCCTCTGAAACTGTAAGCAATAAATTTCAGTTTCTTTTTAAAATACCCAGTTCTGTGTATTTTGTTATAAGCAACAAAAACAGACTAACACAAGACCTAAATGTAAAAGCTAAAACTATAAAAACCTTTAAAAGAAAATACAATTTAAAAAATCTTTGTGACCTTGGAGGATGGGAAGCTTTCTTAGACACAACACTGAAATCATGAAATCACAAGAGAAAAAAATGATAAATCGGACTTCACCAAAATTAGAAACTTCTCTTTGAAAGACACTGTTGAGAGAATAAAAAGACAAATCACAAACTGGAAGGAAATATTTGCCAATCATATATCAGGCAAGAAACTCATGTTCAGAATCTATAAAGAACTTTCCAAATTCAATAATAAGAAAACTAACAACCCAATAAAAAATGGGCAAAAAATTTGAACAGACACTTCACCTTAAGATATGAGTGGCAGATAAGCGCACGAAGAGATGCCAAGCAGCATTAACCATTAGAGAACTGGAGATTTAGTCCACAATGAGATGCCGCTGTGCACCTATCAGGATGGCTAAGATTAAAAAGGCTGACTGTACCAAGTGCTGACAAGGATGCAGAGGAACTGAAACCCCCATACCCTGCTGGTAGAAATGTAAAGTAGTACAACCACCTTAGAAAACAATTTGGCAATTTCTTTAAAAGTTAAACAGACACACCTTGATATTCACTCAAGAATAATGAAAAAGACTTGTCTACAAATGTTCATTATAGTTTATTCTTCATAGCCAAAGCCTGGAGACAACCCAAATGTCCATCAGCAGGTGAACGGGTAGACAGACTGTTTATGCACACAATGGAATGGACTTTTGACACACGCTACAACATGGATGAATCTAAATGTAATTATGCTGAGTGAAAGAAGCTAGACACAAAAGAGTATACACTGAGTGATTCCATTTCCATGAAATTCTAGAAAATGCAAATGAATATCTGCTGACAGAAGGCAGATCTGTGGTTGTCAGGTGGGAAAGGGCTGAGGGGAACCCACAGAGGGCTCAAGGAGATTCTAGGGGGGATGGAATTATTGATTCTCTTGATTCTGGTGATGGTTCCACATGTGTATGCACGTAAAACCTTGGCAAATTGAATACTGTAAATGTGTACAGTTTATTTTATGTCAGTTATGTGTTAATTACGTGGAAAAGGTACTTTCCTTCTTCCTGTCAATTTATAAGGTGTGTAAGAGGGCAGCAAGTTTCCAAACTCCTCTTACATGGGATTCCCCAGGGGTGGCAGGACATAGTGCCAAGCTCTGCCTCTCGGTGGGGGGTTTCTCTCAGCTCCCGAGATCAGAAGTGCAATAAATGAAACAATAAAGCAATAGAAAGTAAGAAGCCTTAAACACCCTGGGCTGTCTTTGTGCCCTCCTTGGGTTTCCCCTTCATTTCTTCATTGGCAGGTAGACCGTGGGCAATACGGACCCAGCTTCACAGGCCCTCCCCCACCCGATCAATAGAGATTTGAAAAACAGTAAAACCAACAAAAGTTGTTCTGCTTTTGTTACCACCGCACGCTGGCAATTCCAAACAGTGTCATCCATAGAGCTTGGTGTACAGCGATTGTAAGAGGAATTTGTGTTTTGGAATTGTCTCTCCGTAGTTGTCATTCATAGATATGAAGGCAACACAGAGACTCTTCTGTGCAAGAAATGAGAAATCTGTCGTTTTGACCTTTTCTGGAACAAGGAAAAAGACCTACTGTGGCCTACTAAGAAAAGGACCAAAATCAGAATATTTTAAAAATGGCAAAACCACACAAGAGAAGGATTTGTGGTGATCAAGCAAAATGATAGAATATGGAGAGTTAAGCATAACGGACGCAGAAGGGAAGGCTGCCCATTGTGAAATAAAATATATAAAAATAAGAACAGGCTCTTGTTCCAAACTAAGCTAACAAAACAGGGAAGAGAGCGCATAGAAGAAAGGGCTGGTGAAGTAGAAACAAGCTAAGTTATTCGTGATACAAAATAAAATTCATTGTTATTGGGTGAAAATAATTGTGAACCTAAAATTCGTCATGAAGGACTTAGAAAGAAATACTTATATTTTGCCTTATTCGAAATGTCATACAAATAACACCCATAGAGCCTTACTAAAAGAATGCTTAACAGATATACTTCATAAAGGAGAAATATGAACTCTGATAACTAAAAAAGTCTGATCAGGTCAGCTAAACTAAAGTGCCCTGGGATATCTGGGATGAGTGGGTAGTCATGTCCCATGTCCTGGAAAATGTTATCATAAGACAATTTTAACTTAGAAGCAGATGTACTAGCACCAGAAAAGGAATAAAATAAACTAGAATGCTTCCTGTAACCCTCATCCTAGATCCCTGCATGTAGGATGGAAGCTAGCAAAAATCCCACATCTACATGCCATGTACAACCTACAAAAGCCTGATGTAATGATAAGGGGGCTGTCCTCTTCTCTCCTTTCTTGTGACTGTAAAATACTGAGCTCCGCTGGACCCCTTTGGAGCGCATTTCTTAGGGTGACCTGACCTATGTGTTTTCCTGGTTGCAATCATCATATTGGCTCAATAAATCCTATGCTTTATATGTTATACCTCAATTTCTTTTAGGTCCACAGCTCAAAAGGAAGAAGTGACATACAAAAAAGAACAGTGAACACAGAATTGGGAAAACATGATGGTGAATTTAAATTAGCATTGTCAGGGGAAGAGGCTATGAAAAAGATTTCCATATTTTTAAAAATAAGCTGGGAGTTACATTTCCTGTAATACGGTTGACCAGGTTATTTGGAACAACTCTAATGCTGAAAACAACTAATTATGCTGGAGAGAAAACATACATATTAAAAAAATTCTTAAAAACTTGTGAGAGCTGATACAAGAATCGGGGTCATAAGGACAAAAACAGAGATGCCAGAGGAAAGCTGAGCACAGGCGGCCAACTCAGTGGGAACTGAGGGCTTTGAGGGCTTTGGGGGCTTGGAGGCGGGCACAGACCAGCCAAATGAGAGCGACCCCTAGTATCACATACGGGAGACTTTCCCCATATTAAGCTGGGCCCTCCCCCTGGGTTAGGGTGAATCAAAAGAAATCTACCCCCTCCCCAAAGCCCAGGTGCTGTGGGTGAGCTTAAACAATACTGTTCTGAACTCATGGGTTGCAGTTCATTGCAATCACTATTATTTGTCGAAGCTCACATCGAGTCCTCTTTGTCTAACAGGAGCGTCTTCAGAGTGGCCCCTGAGCTCCTGGCCACACTGATGGCTCCCTAGCCTTCTGGTGCCCGGACCTTCCTGGCTGTTCTTGGATGTTTTCTGCCCCCGACTGCGAACCAGCTGTTTGTCTAAGAAGCCCTGCTTCCGGAGCACAAGCTCACCATTAGGAGTTGTCGTTGGCTCTAGGATTTTTCTGTGGACAGAGCTAGAATATATTTATATATGATACTTGTGTTACCAATTCAGAGCAAAGCCTTCACTTATCCTTTTTTCATACGACATCTGCATCTCCTTTCTATTCTATGTGCCTCATGAGGGTCCTGACATGCTCATCTTTTCAGTGCCTGGATCGGGGTGTGGTGGGAAGCATAGAGAATACTGTGACAGCCCCAGGGCTTCCCACCAAACCGGGGATGGGCCCCGGGACCGAGGGGCCTCCCGCCACCCCCAGTGCTCCGTGGGCACAGGATGCGCCCCTAGAAGGCACATTGCCAAGTTCCCCCTCTCCCCAGCCGCACCCAGGGCTGCGAGACAAGGGGTGACCCTGAGACACCAGCCCCTCATGCTGCAGCTCCTTGGGGGAAATGCCATGGATTTTAGTTGAAAGAGATGTGAAGGGAGCCAGAATAAACCGAGGGTCTGTTTAGAGCTGCTGAAACGTGATGGAGATGTAAAGAAAGGTCACAAACATAGTACAGAAAAAATTAAAATAAGAATGAAAGGCAGGAATGGAGGTTAGAGGGAGAAAGGAACAAAGAATTGGAAAGACAAAGAAGAAAATGTGATCCAAAGGCCGGAGGGAGAATCCTCAGGTGCTTCCAGGGATAAAGCTTCTCACTAAGGACAAGACTCAGTAAAACAAGGAATCACATGACCGGACAGCAGGATCATCGGGAAGGGAGTGGGGCCAAGGGACCCAGACATCCCAACCCCGAGCTCGTGATACCCCAGACACGCGGGGAAGGGCAGACACGGCTGGGAACTGAACTGCTGGCTTAGTGTTGAGACAGTCACAGTCGAGGCCGCCGAAAGAGACAAAGAGATTAACGGAGCCACAGAGAAAGCAGCAGCTAACGGAAGACCAAGGTCACCCTCTACGAAGACCACTGAAGTCCCCGACGTACAGCACCCACAAGAGCGTCAGAGATGTAATTTAAATGGTTTTCTCTGATATTATCAAAGAACAAAATCTGTGGATTGAAAAGCACACTGAGATCCAGGAAAAGGGACCTAGGACAGGAATCACCAAGAGGCGGCTTGGATACGTGATGACATTTCAGGGACAGGAAGAGCATTCTCGAGGCACCCAGGCAAAAAGGCAGGCTGGCCTCAGACTTGTCCTTGGCAGGCACTGCCTGAAGACAGTGGAGCCCGTCCTTGGGCGTCGGAGGCAGAGGACCCACTGCAGGTGACAACGAGCTCCTCGGACAGGACGCAGAGGCTGGCGCAAGCGGACACACTTGGCAGCTGACCCAGCGGTCACACGAAGAGAGCTGACGAGTGACCCGGCCAGTGCAGAGGACCACGGCCGGGCAGGCGTCACCTGCTGCCTCGAGGGTCAGAGACCCTGGGCTGCAACTTCTTTCATAACCTCCTTTCTTAACCCGAGAGGTCCCTGAGGAAGCCAGATGCCTTGAGGTGGAGAACACTTCACTTAAGTTAGCCGCCTCTTCAGCTTACTCTTTCTATTAAATCCAAGTAAAAATAGGTAAAATACTTAGTTTAAATGACATAAGCTAATTTCACTTCCACAAAATAACTTTTATCTGGGCATGCTACTCACTGTGTGTTTGCTACAGAAATGTCTAGAACAGCGTTCACCTGGTGTGAGTCAGATTCACTCTGTGGGGGCCTTGGAGTGAGCTCTGCTTTAACTTCCTTCCTTGTCTATACTGCATCGCCCTCTTTTTAATAGTAAACACACACAATGTTTGCAGAGGCCATGAAGTTATTTCTAGAAGCCCGATGGGGTAAAGAAGCTTGTTAAGAGGAAACGGGGATTTCCACCTGCTGCGGGCGGGGATGTAAATGAGCGCAGCCACCTTGGAGAGCAAGGTGGCCCGGCCACGGGACAGAGATGCAAGCCCAAGTCCGGCAGGGGCCATGTGCTCCAGGCTGCAGCCAGGGCTGGCAGGGGCTCTGTGAGGAGGGCTGGGAGAGGCCAGTGCAAAGGGGCTCAGCTTGTTCACGAGGGGACCCCTGCTGCCTCCCGAGGGGGGACACCGGTGCTGTGTGGACCAGGACTAGGAGGGCAGCATGGGAGTGTCCGGGATGCGAGCTGTCCCCCATCCCGGCTGAGGTGTACTCACGGTTCATGTGGTTCTTGCAGGTGAAGCCCTGGGGACAAAACAGCGAGGGGATGAGTGGCTGGGAGCAGCTCAGCCGCCTCTCAGCCCACCCTTTACCCAGCCCTGAGGAGTCACATGCCCTGTCTGTCCTGCCCCACCTCTCACTCCCTGATGGGCCAGGGGATGCCCTCAGCCCTGGCTCCCCTCAGTGGTGGGGGGCACTGGGAAAGACCAGCCCAAGGCCAGGACACAGTGGTCACCTAGTAAACAGTGTGATACCTGTGGGCCCTCAGGTCCCACCTCGCCCGACTTCTGCTGGCATTGAAGCCCCCACAGGCCACCCACCCACACTTGTTCATTTGTTCAACAAGTATGGATCAAGCACCTACTATGTGCTAGGCACTGTTTGGTGGTGGGATAAGAATAAAATAAATAAGCAAAGACCCCTGCCTCTCCAGGGGCCTCCATTCTGAGATGGGGCAGGCAGACGCCCTGCCACGTAAGGATTAGTAAGATACGTCTTGTGTTAGATGTTGACGGGAGATGTGGGAAAATCACGGGGGCCAGCAGAAACAATAGGGGTCAGGAGAGAGGGGAGAACGTGGGCTGTAGATCTAAGTAGGAGGTCAAGGGAGGCCTCATGGAAAGATGAATTTATGTGGCCCGTGACTGCGGGGAGGCAGGAACCACCGTGTGTGGGGCAGGGGGTGGGTACATGGTGCACGACGCATGATGCACAGCCTGTGAAAAGTCCTTTCCAAACTGAACTCTCATTTTACTTTTATCCCCACCCAACTCCTGCCCTGCTGAGGGAGCGGACCAAGAGGGACACTCAGAGTGAAGACAGAGGGGTCTGGATGTGTGACCAGGCTCAGATGGCCTGAGGGTCAGAGGGGAAAGGCCAGCCTGCGGGTGTGGCAAGGAGCACCTGGGGACCTCACGCCAGTGGGTAGTTCTGGCTCCTCAGCTGAGCATGAGAGCACAAGGTCATAGATCCACGCAGCCCAGGAATCCAGACCCCCAGGGTGGTCACCGTGCTGGGGGCCCATGGTCCACACAGACAACAGCAACAAAAAACAGCAATTGCCCCGTAACCCTCCATAGACCCAGGAAGCTCAGACTTTGGGGGGTCTGGGGGGACTCAAGATGAGACCCTGAACGTCTGCCAGGAGCCCCAGGGGGAACATGGAAAACTAGAAGCCGAATCCATTCCTGTTCCTTGAATCTGTGGAGCACATGCTACTGGTGGTTACCTCTCCCCTCCCCAGCCCTCTTTCTAAATAAGCTTTTTACTTGGAATAATTTTAGATTTACAGAAAAGTTGCAAAGACACCGCAGAGAGTTTACAGTCTCCGGTAGAGCTAGTCTTCCACAACAACAGTGTGTTTGCAGGAGCACGGGAGCCAACGCTGTGCGTCGCTATCAGCCAAGCCCCAGTCTGCATCTGATGGCACCACATCCCGAGGAAGGTCCGTTTTCTGTTCCAGGATCCAACCCAGGGCCCCCATTGCGCTTAACTCTCCCAGGCCCAGCCCTCACCGCGTTGGCACCGGTCCGCTTTCTGACCACCCCAGTGTCTCCCAGTGATGGCACATGCTGCCTCGACCTCCTGTGGCCACAGAACCCTCTGGCCTGGAGAGAGCTCAGTCTGGACCAGCTGCCCGGACCTGCAGCCCTGTCTGCAGTCCCTGGTGAGGAGCAGGGCTGACCTAGGGCTGGGCTGATCCAGGGCTGGCCCGAGGGCTCTGAGGTGGGTAGGCGTGGGCAGCCCGCTGCACAGTAGGAGGCAGCAGAGAGGGTGCTGGGAGACCCCGAAAGGCTGAGCAGCCACGGGGCCCACGCCACAGCCCTGAGTGGATGGAAGGGGGGCATGGCATAGGTCCCTGACCACCCATCCTCCAGTCCCAGATGCCCAATCTCCCTTTGCCACTCTGCCCTCTGGGCACCATGGGTCCCACTTGTGGCCTGGACACCTGCCCCCCATTTAAGAAGGGAAGAGCCCCTGATCGGGGCTCCCAGAAGCCTGAGGGGTCGGCTGGAGATGTGAAGGGTACGAGCTCTGTGTTCTGATCACTGGCACTGCCAGGGCCCACCAGCTCAGCCGGTGCCCGGAGCCCACACAGGCTGGCGCTGTGGCCCCGTGTGTCTGGGGGTGCAGGAGAGGCTGCTGTGGAGTCGGTGGATGGCCCGACCCGCAGCTCATCTGAGCGTTTGGCCCAGACCCTCTTCTGCCCCCACTTGTCCCCGCGGGGAGGGAAGAAGAGGGACCGTGGCAAAGCTGGAGGCCAGAGAGCCAAGTGGAGCAGACCCTGGTGTCCCGCGGGGGCGGGGACAGAGAAGCGGCCACCTTCTCCTCACTGCGGGGTTTTCCGATGGGCTTCTTGGGGCTTCCCAAGGGCCGGGCGTCGGAGTGGGGTGTCTGTGGGACCGGCCCTGGGGCGGGGTCCGGAGGCCAGGCTCGGGTCTCGCGCCCCCGTGCTGCCCCCACGCCCGCCCGCGGGGGCCTCGCTTCCCCGCCCGCAGGACGGCCGGGCCGGGCTTGGGGCGCAGCCAGAGAGGGGAGCCGCGGCGCGGGCCCGAGGCGGGGGGAGTCCCGGCGCGCTTCCTCCTGCGCGCGCCCGCAGGCCGCCGTCGCCGTCACCGAGAAGAACCCGCCACCCCGGAGCGGGGGAGGCCTGTCTGCACCCGAGGCTCCCCTCCCTTCGCTGGGGTTCCCAACCGCATTCGTCTGCATGCGCCGGCGCTGAAGCTTCCCAAGGCCCAGCGGCGCCCGCCACCTGAGATACCGCCCCCCAGCCCCTGCAGTAAGCCCCGCCCCCAGCCCCCCGCAGTAAGCCCCGCACCCCGCACCCCGCAGTAAGCCCCGCCCCAGCCCCCCGCAGTAAGCCCCGCCCCCAGCCCCCCGCAGTAAGCCCCGCCCCGCACCCCGCAGTAAGCCCCGCCCCCGCACCCCGCAGTAAGCCCCGCACCCCGCACCCCGCAGTAAGCCCCGCACCCCAGCCCACACCCGCAGTAAGCCCCGCCCCCCAGCCCACACCCGCAGTAAGCCCCGCCCCCCAGCCCACCCGCAGTAAAGCCCGGCCCCCCAGCCACCCCGCGGTAAGCCCGGCCCCCCAGCCACCCCGCGGTAAGCCCGGCCCCCCAGCCACCCCGCGGTAAGCCCTGCCCCCCAGCCACCCCGCGGTAAGCCCTGCACCCCCAGCCCCCCGCGGTAAGCCCTGCACCCCAATCCCCCCGCGGTAAGCCCTGCACCCCAATCCCCCCGCGGTAAGCCCTGCACCCCAATCCCCCTGCGGTAAGCCCTGCACCCCAACCCCCTGCAGTAAAGCCCTGCACACCCCCATCCTCCAAACCACAGTAAACCCTCCACCCCCCACCCAGCCCCTTGCCTCACTTGAGCCCCGCCCCCTCCATTCAACCCACTCCTACTCAGACCTGCTCCATCACCCCATCTTCCAAGGGACCCTCTCTCAGCTCCTGCCTCCAGCTGCTGGGCTGCCCCCCCCTCGCCTCCTCTCCTACCAACCCCACTGTCCCCAGCAGTACACCAAACTGCTGGAACTGCCCAGGCTAAGTCCAGTGACCTTGTCCTACCTGCCTTGGGCCATGAAGCCCTCTCCTTGCCTTTGGCTAGGCCCCCCTCAGCTCCCCTCCCCCTTTTCTGTCCCCTTTTCTTGGAGAATCTTTCCTCCTTGCAGCCCAGGGCCCATGACGGCACAGTCCTCAGCCTCTCGGTCATCCTGTCTGTCCCAACATGGAAAAGCGTACCCTGGCTGCCGTCCCAGCACCGGCTCTCCAAGAGTAAAATGCTTCTCAAACCTGCACTTCCAGAGTCCAGCTTCCTCCCCCAAACCTGCCCTCCCAGACCCCATCTCAGGCCCAGAGGCTAACGTCACACTCTCAGGTCTCATCTCTGATTTCTCCTTCCCTTGCCTGTCCAGCATAGCCAGTCCTGTCCCCTTCCCTTCTCCATCTCCACTGCAGGGTGGGTCTGGCTGCCCAGTCCCACCTGGACCCCCATGTCGTCTGCTCTCACCCATTCCCACTGGGCCACAGGGAGCCTTTCCCAGCCCATCCCTTCTCACCACTGGCTCATGATCCCGGAGTCCCTGCCCCTTTGATCTGAGCGTGGCCACCCACCCAGCAGTCCAGCTGCCTGAGCCCTCTGCTGGATACTCTCCCAGGCCTGTGGAGCTGCCTGGGTGTCCCTAGTGTCCCCTGGGAAGGTACATCTTGCTCCCTGCTGTCCTCCACACCAGGAAGAGTGCACACAGCAGTTGCTACATAAGTCCCCCATCCCCATGACATCTTCCATGCTCTTTCCATGCCCGTGTCCCTGCTGTGCCTAGGCCAGCCTCAGGCGTGGGGCCACTTCCTGGGGAAGCTGAGCCAACCTGCCCTGCAGTGAAAGTCCCGGGCACCATCACTTCCAAGCTCGAGTCCTGGCCCTGCGACTCCCTCCTGCACATTTCCTTAGCAGAGTGCACAGGAGCCGGATGATGCAACGTGGCTCAGTGAACAGCCTGGAGGGGCTTTCAGGTCACCCTTCTAACAAGGCGTCCTTGGAGGGGGCAGGTCACAGGTGGGTCAGCAGTCAGCTCCCCCTCTCCTCCGCCTTCCAGCAAACACTTCCCAGAGTCTGGCTGTGACTCGCAGGAATCCCCAGGTCCCCTCAGCCTCCTATCACCCCGCTGCTTTCTGCCCCCCATGCCCCTGCACCCCCTCTCCTGCCACTCTTATTCGTGTGCTGAGGGTGTCAGGCCCACGTACGGAGGAACCAGAGCTTCATCCGCCCACAGGATGGGAGTCTAGGTGGAGGCAGGGGCTCACCTGAGAACAGGAGAGGCCACATTCTGCAGTCCGGGGGATGGCCAGGCTCTGAAACATGCCCCAGGTCAGGCAGAGGACCAGGAGAGCTCGGCCAGCCAGCATCTGTCTGCGGCGACGGCTCCCGGGGAGCAGTGAGCGTGTGGGGCAAGCTCACAGGATGCCCTGTGCCTGCTGCCGACCCAACTGCTCTGGCCACAAAGACACACAGGAGGGAGCCTCCGCTTGCTCCCTGCACAGACACTCCCCCTCCTGGTGCAACAGGGCAGAAGACAGCCCCGAGACTTTCCCACCCACCAGAGGCCTGCTGACTCCTAGGCTGCCAAAGGAAGCAGCCCGCAACCTTAAGGTCTTAGGGCGGCCCAGGGCACTGGGTCCCCCCGGGGCTGGCTGCCAGGGCAGGGCTGGCTCCGGGCCTGTGGGGTCAGGAAGCCACTTGCATGCATTCTGGCAGCAGGGAACAGTTGCCAATGGCTCTCTCGAGCTCTGCTGGGCTACCAGAGGAGCATAACTGTCCTGGTCACCTGCACCCCAGAGCTGCTGGCTTCAGCCCCAACCCTCACAGGAGAGATCTCTCCTGGGACCTGAGGCTCCATCCCAAGTCCCCAATGCCCCATCACCCCTCCAGATGCAAGAGGCCTCCTTCCTTTGCTCCCCTTGCCTGGCCGTCCCCACCCAGGGGCAGCACCCATGGCTGGTAACTCTGGGGCCTGGCTTTTGCTCGGGGAATCACTCCGTGCTCCTTTCCTGTCCAAGGCTTCCTGTGCATAGGAAAGTTTCTGGGAAGAGGCACACTGCATCCCATTTGCCTCCAGCCCCTGCTGGCCGCATGCAGGGCAGTGGCAAGGAGAGAACCAGGGGTCTGGTTCTGGGGTGCCTCAGGCTCCTCCCTCCATGGACAGGTCTAGAGTCCCTGTGTCCAGCTCTCTTCTTATACCACAGCCAGGCAGGACAGGGCCTTCCTGCACCTGCCTCTGGTTCTGGGAGGACACTGTCCCGTCGGGGGTAGGGGGATGCGGAGGAGAGCCCAGGGGACCATGGGTGTGCTGGGCAGAAGCAGGGTCGGGGATCTGTCTGGAACCCCAAAAGGGCACCCAAGTGTGGAGGGTGGCACCACCCCAGCCAGGGGACAACATGGGCCTCGTGACGTGAACTCAGGCCAGGTCAGGAGGGAACTCGGGAATCATGCTGAGGGGAGCTTCAACACCAGGGGAGGGGACACAGCAGGGACCCAATGGCAGACTTCACCCAGAAATGTGGACCCCACCCTCCTGCCAGCCCAGCTTGGGTGTCAGAGCCCACTACCCAGCCTCCCTCCCACCTGGGTCAGAGCCTCAACTCTGCCCACTCACAGTCTAGAGCATTCGGTGGAATGGGACTTTTGTGGTCACCACTGGACACTGGGCACCCTGCCCTGCACTGCCAGTGAGGCACAGCAAATGAGGGTTGGGCCCCCCCAGCAGCGTTTTCCTGTGGCCACAGTACGTTGAAGAGAAAAAGCCCAATGCCAGCCTCCACGCTGGGTGGCAGCATGCTGGCATGTTTGGAGTGGCCCAGGCAGGACAGGCTCTAGTCATCCCACCATTCAGGCTGGCCTGGCTCTGAGACAGACTGCCAGGGCCTCAGCCTCACTCCCTCAGCCTGACCTCGAGGCCTCCAGCAGGTACTGAAGTTACTCTCCTCTCACTATGGCACAAGTGGGTGCTGCTGTGCCTGTGGCAGAGGTCTCCTGAATGACTCTGTCTGCCATGGGCACAGCCCGCAGGAGCGCAGAGGAAGAACAGACACTCCCTGTGGGCCCACCCATGCCCCAAGCCCCTCTCCATGGTCTCCCCAGGACAGGCCCACCTGCCAGGTGACACACCTGCCACCTTGAATGTATTATCCCCGCACCCTGATGAAGGGGCTGCAAGTAACCAAAAGTAGATGACCTCATGGTGGGGACAGGCCCACAGGGGAGAGGGGGCTGGTGTCACCCTCAAGTACACAGAGAAAGACGATGGGGCCAGACCCCTCAGCCCCGCCCCTCACTGCTCTCTCCAGCCTGAGACCCAGGGGGGCTCCTGTCCTGTCTCCACAGGCTGGGGAATGTGGACCCTCCCAGTGTCCGCAAAGAACTGGCCCTGGCAACTCCTCGGCAGGTCCCCTTGTCCTGTACAGGCTCCATCTGCGACTGTACAATCCAACTGCGATTGAATGTGAGGGGTCCAACCCAGGGTGGGCACCCCCTCTTTACACACTCACCAGGTTGGAAGGAAACACTTGGGTGCAATGAGCCTGGACCAGCACACAGAAACTTTCGTTGAATAAATGAGTGAATAAATGAATGAGTGTCTTGCTGGGAGACAGGACAGGGGCGCCTCCCAGTGAAGAGGGGCTCCAGAGGTGGGGGCGTCCTGGGTGCCAGGAGGCGTCTCATTTTCGCCTGTCCTGTGGCCCGGCAGGGGGCCGGGGATGCGGACCGTGGGGTGTGGAATGCGGGCACGGGCGCAGGCTTGGGGTGCAGGGATGTGGACACAGGTGCAGGGCTAGAGGAATAGGTACGGGCACGGGAGAGGGTCGGGGCTCCGTAAGAAATACCATGGTGACGATCGCACAATTGCTCTAAAATAGCTCTGTATGCAAGGTCCCTCATCTATACGTAGGTGTCCAAGGTAACGAGCCACGCTCTGGGGGCCTCGGAGCCTCGTCCCGTGCTGGAGCTCGCGTCACGGGGTCCACTGGCTGGCGCCGCGCCCGCCGCCGAGCGGCACGAAGGAGGCGCCCTGCAGGACGGAGGCGCAGAAGGAGCGGCAGCGCTTGCAGGGCCGGGCGGACGGCAGCGAGCCGCCGCACAGCAGGCAGGGCGCGGGCAGGGCCCTCGGCAGCGCTGCGGAGAGAAGGCGGGCCTGAGACCGCGCCCCCCGCCCTGACCCCGCCCACGGGCCTCCCGGGGCACGCCCCACCCCGACACCACCCCCACCGCCCTGACCCCCGCCCCCAGACCCGGGCCCACGGGCCTCCTGGGCCACGCCCACCAGCCCAAGCCACGCCCACCAGCTCCAGACCACGCCTGTATTCCAAAGTCAGCACCTACTGGCCTGAAGCCACGCCCACATACCTCATGAGCCACGCCCCACCGCTGACACCACGCCCACCACCCCTAATTATGCCCGCTGGTCCCTGACACCACGGCCACCAGCCCGGTCCACGCCCACATGCCACCTGAACCACTCGCCCTCCTTGGGGACCCTCAGCAGGCAGTACCGGTTGCAAACGCGAATTCCAGTCCCAGCTGGCTCCCGAGCCCACCCAGCTTCCCCAGCTTCCAGAAATCCCGTACCAACATGCAAAGCCAGGCCGAGGGGTGGGGACAGAGCGTCTGTGGGGCGTTCGCCCCGCTCACCCCCCTCCGCCCGGCTGCCCCCCCAGAGGCTGTGGCCAGTCCAGCCGGGGGAGCAGGTGGGCGGCGGCAGTTCAGTCTCCCGGGAGCCACACCACCCTCAGGAGCAGACGCAGCGGCGCCCGCCCGGTGCCCTGAGCTGTCCCAGCCCCTGCTCAGGAGGCCCAGTGTCTTGAAAATAGAAGGAAAATGGCCAGGGCCCCTCGGACGGTCGCAGTCTTGCCAAGCACCTGAGGTGGGTATGTGCGTGCACACGGGTGTTCCTTGTTATGGCCTAATGTGATTGCGCATCTGCATCCGGGGTGTTTTTTTTGGATTATGGAGTTGGGTAAAAAGGACTAATGGTGCAGATGCGCGCAGCTTCAAGAGGACGCTCGGGAAGCCATATTAGGTCGCCTGCTCCTAGCTCTGAATAAAGCCTATTATTTCTTCACCCAGGGCTCCAAGGACCTTTTCCCATTACCTGGCTCATAGAACTGCGTGTGAAGGGTCTGTGACCCAGTCTGACAACGGGCTCCAGGGGTCTGTGAGACCTAGCCCTCGCTCTACACCCAGGCAGGAGTTTGCCTGTGGACTGCAAGGACCCCAACCACCAGCCCCCCAGCGAAAACGGGCCGTTTTCTCGCGGTCTTCCTGTAGCTCTTAACCCACTCTCAGCCCTCCTTGCAGTGGATGTGTCCAGAGGGACTCAGCGGCCCAAGGGATTCTGGGAGAAGCAGTCTCCCCTCCTCCTGCCCTGGTGGGTATGGACTCAGGCCCCTGGTGCTGAGGACCCCTCCCCATGGGGTCAGGAAATAGGTGGGTGATGGGCACAGGGCTGGGTGCCCGGGGATACAGGCCAGGCAGCAGCTGCCCACATCCAGCCATCTGTGTGCTAGACAGGGCCCTGGGTGCCAGGTGGGTCAGTGGCTGGAGGAGCTCACAAGGGAAATTGGACAGTCAAGACCGGGGAGGGGGCGGGTTTCAAGAGCTGACTGGTGAGTCCCTATGCCAGCATGGGCTGCTCTGCCTGTTGGCTGACTGGAGTGCAAGAGGCAGGCCTGGCCTGGGGTCCCAGTGCAGCTACGAGACCTGCAGCCCCCAGCCTGGGGCAGCTGGCATGTGGTCAGAACTCACCCAGGGCCCTTGGGCTGCTTTAACCCCAGAAGCTGCTGGATGCAGCTGGCCACAGGCCACGTGTCCCATATGGTGTCCTTGCCCATGTGGGTTCTGAGGCAGTAGCTGTGACAGGCTTCTGGTCATGGCTCTCACTCTGGCTGCCCTCAGGTCTCATGCCACCTTTCCTCAGAGTTGGGTCGGCCTGTGCCAAGCCCCTTCCCCCATGTGCAGGGCCCAGGCCCGGGCACTCATGCTGCAGCTGTGCCAGACTGCAGAGGGATGGGGGATCCCAGGCCATGGCCTAGCCCAGGAACACCTCTAGGGCAGGGAATGTGCCTGCAAGAGCTGCCCACTGCCAGCAGCAAACTCCTGGGCCTGGGATGAGTCACTCTTCCCTGGGGCCCAGGGTAGGGCCCAGGCGGGGTCTGGGTGGGATCTGGGTGGTGTGGGGCCCCCAGCACCTACATAAAGTAGTCCTTGGCTTCCTGGAGCCTGGAGTAGAGGCTGAGCTGGAGCCCAGAACTAGGCCTCCCTGAGCGGCTGGGCCAGCCTGGCTCACAGGACAGGCCAGGGCGTGTGCAGCACCAGCAGTGAGACAGCAGGAGGAACGCGGTGGAAACGGATCCCGCCTCTCGCGCCCTCGTCCCACATGGAGACACCTGCAGGCCAGGCGCAGAGCGGGGAGGCCGGGCACGGCTTCTGTCCACTGATGAACCTGGGGCCTGAACAGGGCCTGCTGTGGTGCCAGCAGCTCTGAGTGAAGGGGAGGGAACGGGCCTCTGTGGCCCCAGGGGCAGACTGCTCAGGACACGCTTGGGAAATGAAGCCGAAGAAGCTGGCAGGGACCTGGGTCTTCCCAGGGAGTGAGCGCGGTGGAGGAGGATGGCTGTGGCCCGGCCTGGACCTGAGCAGAGAGGTTGGGCTGTGGGCAGGACAGTGGGAGCGGGGAAAAGAGCAGACTCGGAGGGCACAAAATAGCAAAAGCATCTTCTCAAAAGCAACAAAACTCTGGCAAAATAGTAAGGAAAGGTCAGGTTGAGCAGGGGAGCCCCAAGAGGAGGGAGCTCCGAGAGGGACCGGAGCCCTGAAGCTCATAGTTCTGAGGCTTTGTCAGCCAGGGCCATCCCCAGCCAAGGGAGACAGAGACCCCACCCCGAATAAGGCAGCAACCCCAAAGGGCTACCCCCTCAGTGCAAGGATGAGCCAAAACATACACTCTCCACGCTGCCCGCCCCAGAGGAATGTTCCTTGGTGCTGAGCAATGCTGGGGCGGGGGTGAGGGGCAGAAATCCCAGGGAAAACAGAACCCAAGTTCACCTCCAAACAGACTTGCAGGACAAATTCTTATCCTGGGGTGGGGGGCACCACCCAGAGCATCAAGCTATGGATTTAAGGTGATGCCTGAAATGTCCTTCCTAGGAGGTCCGGCAGAGGCAAAGACCACCCTGAAGGGTGCACCTGCATTCTGGAAGGAAGGCAAAGAATCCCCACAATTAGTTTTTTAAAGAAAATGTGAGTTTACCGTAAAATAGGAATGAATGTCAGCAGAAAGGACGAATAGCACAGACATGGCCAAAGCCTTTGATTGCCAGAATTACAGACAACGTCAGGCACAGAGTACAAACTAGCTACATCATTTCACGTACGATCTAGAATACGGGCAAGGGAAAGAAGCTCTAGAGAATGACCAAATAATTTCACTAGAAAGTAGAACTTCTAAAAAATGAAAACTATAATAACTGAAATAAAAACTCCAATGAATCAATAGCACAGTAGACACTGATGAACGGAGAATGAACCAGAAGACAAGGCAATGCAGCCCAGCAAGCACATAAATCAGACAAACGAGCGGGCGATGGAGACATACAGGGAGAAGTGAGGAGGCTCGGCAAACAGTCTGAGTTCTGAAGAGACGGAGACAGAGAACGGGCACAGGCAGTATCTGAGGACATGACGGTTGACAGAGTCCCATAGGTGATTAATGGCACCTGTGAGGAGATCAGAGACTCCAAAGACTCCCAGGCTGAACAAATAAGAACACCCAGCGATATCGACTACAACAGTCGGGGCGGGGGGGCTCTGTCGCTTCCCCAGGAGCAGTGGTCGCACTGACGTGCGGGGACAGTGCCTTCGATGCTGCTGCAGAGAACAGGTGTGTTAAAGACACGTGCAGACCCGAGACTCATCCGAGTGCCCTCCCAGGAGCTCCCTAAGGGACGGTGTCTGGAGCAGAGTGAATGGGGTTCCACATCAGAAGTCTGAGACAGCTGACGGGGCGAGGGGCGATGAGGACACATGCGGGTGAATCTAAAGAACAGCGCTGTACAAGCAGTGAAGACAACAGTGTCTAGTGGAGTTTAAGCACATCACAAACTGTGTGACAGCGACAGCGACAAGGCACACCAAGCTTTCCGAGCCTCAAGATCGCTGCGTCGACTGGAGGGCACGAGCGTGACCTTCTTCACTCCACACTTGGATAAGTTGAGCATGCAAGTAGTGATTTCTAGGCAGCCACTAAAAGATCAGAAACAGGGTACGACCTACAAAGCAGAAGAAGGAAACACTGAAATGAGAGCGGAAAAGAATCAATCCAAAATAAGGCAAGAACAGAGAGAAAAAGAAACATAGAAGGGATGAGATACACAGAAGTTAAATGAAATCAGATGATGGGCACTGTGGGCTTCCGGCTCCGAGCCCCAACGCTGCGACTGAACCTCAGGAGAGCCCTTGGTCACGCCATGCTCGGATTCCTGACCCACAGGAACCCTGGGGACAATAAGCGTTTCTTGTTTGAAGTCACTCTGTTTTGGAGTAATTTGTTATCCAGAAACAGATTATTACAGCCACACACATATGATTACATTAAATGTAAATGTTAAATGCACTTTGGTTAAAAGGCTATTCTCAGTCTGGAATTTTATATAGAGAAATATCTAAAACATACGATTACAGATTGATAAAAGAAAAAATATATACTAGGCAAATTCTAACTAAAATAAACTTAATAATAGAGTCCGAAAAATCTAAAGCAAGAGTTGTTGGAATTATAAGAAGAAACTGATGCATTCCCAAACATCCTTATTATACTTTGTTTAGTAACTGATAGAACAAACAGAAAAAGTCACTAAGAATATAAAAGATTTCAACAGTACAATAAACAAATCAGACCCAACTCATGGCTGCAGAGTTGCATATTATTTGCATTGAGGAACATTTACGAAAATTGACCACATGAAGCAACTCATAACACATTTCTAAGTAATGAAGTAATGCAGACAGTGATCTCTGACCAAAACACAATTAAGCTAACAAGGAAAAAAGGGCTAATGATAAAACCTGATGCTGATGCATTGATAGGAAACCAATTTCTAAATAACTCAGGGATTAAAGAAATACCTGTAACAAAAATTAGAAAATATTGGACTAATTAATACCAAAAATACTACAGTTCAAAAATTTTCTGATTCAGTTAAAGTAGAAAATGAAAGAGTCTCTGGTAAGACTGGTCGGGATGAAGGGCGGGGTGGGGGTGGAGGCACAAACACTGATATTAGAAATGAGAAGGAAGAGCTCGTCTTACGCACTGCAGTGACTGAGAAGATGAACGCGAGGCTGACCACACTTACCATCAATCACCAGTGGCGTCCACCACGTTCACAGAACAGAGAAAACCCACCACTCGGTCATCTCAACAGATGCAGGAAAAACACCTGATAAATTCAATGACATTCATGTTAAAAGCCAAAAGCAACTCCTGGTAAATTAGGAATAGAAAGGCACCTTCCCCACCTGATAAGGTGTATTTGTGAAAAACCTACAGCTAGTATCACAGTTAATGAATTCCTGCCCACTCGCCACCAGAGGTCCTTGTCAGTGCGGAGATGCAGGAATGAGACACGAAAAGCGGAGACCACAAAGGAAGACGTAGACTGGAATCTATCTGCAGGTGACGTTATTATGTAGAAAATCCAATGGCATCTACGAACTACAAGAACTAAGAAGTGAATTTACCAACACTTTGGGATATAGTGTCAATGTACAAAAACAAAGGCATTTTCTATATTTTAGCAACAAACAACTAGAAAATAGAATTTCAAATACCATTTGTAAAAGTATCAACATTCATTTATAAAAGTATCAAAAATACATCAAATACCTAGTAATAAGTTTAATTTAAAAAATCTATGCACGGGCTTCCAGTCAAGATGGTGGAATAGATGGTCCCCAGCCTCACTCTCTCCCACAAATCAACCAATTTACAACTACTAAAAAGCAAGGACAGCCAAGCTGGGGCCACTGGAGCCCAGGGGAAGGGCAGGAGAGACTTACGGAGTGCATGAAGGCAGGAGGAGCCATGATGAGAGAAAGAAAAAACTGCTCTGACTGTTTCGTGCTGCAGCCACTTCCAGGCTGCAGCTGCTGAGCACATGGAGCAGGAGCCGGCAAAAGCCGCAGCTGTGCCCTTCAGATGAAGTTGCTTGGAGGCGGCAGGGGAGAAGAGGGCCGTGGTGGCCCCCAGGCCAGCTGTACCACCAACAGGTTTTCCATGGACCCACATAGGACCGAGGAGCCACAAGTGGAATAAAAAGGAGCCACTCAGAGGCCAGTGAGTCATTGCAAGGGACTGGAGCAAGGCCCGTCCCATGGGAAGTGTTTGGAGCATGGGCAGTGGGGAAGATGGGCCCACCAGGGGAACACTGGGGCACAGCAAGGACAGCTGATCTGCCCCCCAATCAGCACAGGACCACTCAGAGGAGACTGGTCAGGAATATAGAATTGCAGGGGGTGCAGTTTGATGAAAAGACTCAGGCCCAGACCAGGGTTTCTACACAACCCAAGTGCATCAGATTTCACCAGACCCAGAAGTACCTATGAAGTCAACTATTAAAACCTGAGCTGCACAAAAAGCCTTCCCTGGGGAAACAGCAGCAAAGCAGCTATTTAGCTGAACCACAGAGTTCAAGTGCTGGTCCCCACAGGAAGTTCCCCCATTTTAGAAGTAAGCAAAGGACAACAAATTAGTTCCACTGCAGAGTTTAAGTGGTGGGAACAGCAAATAATCCAACACAGAATTGAAAGAAAAAACAAAGTACCCACAACCAAAGTTTGATAACTAGTGAAGGTCTCATGTTACCAAAGAACACCTATAACACCGAGAAGGACCGGAAGTGCCCTGGGCTACCACGCCAGGAAGCGGGGAGGGCTGGGGGCCTCAGCCATGCCCCCCGACACCTGCAACCAGTCCTGAGAATGGGGGCCTTGGGCCCTGGCCACAAACTCCTGACAAGTGCAACCACCCCAGCGATGACCACTGAGCCACCGCAGGAAAAGCCCTGGGCTCCCGGAACTGGGTCAGCGGGGGGGTGAGGGACTCGACCACGCCCCCGCCCCCACTCAACGAGCCCAGGACAACCAGCAAGCCTCACAAGAAGGGCCCTGGGTTCCCGAGCTGGGGGGGTGGGGGTGAGCGCTATTGCCAGACCCCCTTGACATCTGCACCCAGCCTGGCACTGACCCAGCCACGCTGGAAGCCCCCCGGTCTCCACTGCGGGAATGAGGGGGAGCCACAGGCCTCAACCCCACCCGCTCCTTCCTCCTCCTTCCATCCCATTCCCTTCCCTCTCCCCTCCCCTCTCCCTCCCAACTGCTCTGCAACAATATCGTAGAATGTAAAAAAATAAAAAGAAAATTAAAAAATAAAAATCTATGCAAAAGCATCGTTTAGGGAAACTAAAGAATACCTAAATAAATGTTGAGATGTATCGTATGCACAGATTGGAAGCCTCAGTATTGCAGGATGTCAGATCTTTCTAAAATGATTGATAGATTTGATGTACTCCCAATAAAAATCTCACCAGGTCTTTTTGTAGAAATTGGAAAGCCGATCCTAAAATCTATATGAAAATTCAAAAGACATAGAAGAGCCAATGCAGTTTTGAAGAAGAAACAAAGGTGGATAATTTGCATTATTCCACTTCAAAACTTATTTTAAAACTACAATAATTAAGACAGTGTGGTTTGGATCCCCTACTGGCCAGCCACCGACAAAAAAAAAAAAAAAAAAGACAGGGTGGCATCGGCCTGAGGACAGGTAAACAGATTGATACAACAGAACAGGTAATCCGGAATTTATTTGAGAGAGTCTACTTTTGACAAAGACGCTGAAGCGATCCAGTGGGAGGAGGACAGGCTTTCTGACAGTGGTGCCAGAACAACCGCACGTCCACACGGAAACAAAGTGGACCCTGACCCTTCGCCCCACACACAAATCCATTCCAGAGAGATCACCGGCCAAAATGTGGAAGTCAAACATAAAGCTTCCGGAAGGAAACACGGAAAGACATCTTTATGACCTTGGGGTAGGCAAAGTTATTTTGACAGGTGCCAAAAGCACTAGCCGCAAAAGAGGAAACTGATACATTGGATTTCATAAAATATTTCTTCTCTTCAAAAGGCATCACAAGGAAAGTGAAAAGGCAAACCCCAGACTGGGACAGAATATTCCAGCACATATATCTGACAAATAAATACACAGAATATATAAAAACCACTGCAAATAAATAACCAAAAGACAGACAACTTAATTTTAAAAATGGGAGAAAGATTTAACAAGGTGCTTTGCAAAGAAAGATAACTGAACAGCCAATAAACATACGGAAAAGTGCTTAGTGTGGTCAGTCATCAGGAAAATACAAATTAAAACCAGTGAGATACCATTGCATACCTACCACAATGGCTAAAAATAAGTCTTACAGTCCCCTCAGTGTCAGCAAGGACATGGAGCAACCAGACCTGTCACCCCACTGATGGGGGTGTACAATGTCACCAGCACTTTGGAAACCATTCGGCAGTTTCCACATAAGTGAAATATAAGCTTCCCTCATGACCTCGTGATGCCACTCTGAGGTGCATAACCAGGAGAAACGAATGCCCATGCCCACACGAACACCCATGCAAAGGTGACCAGGGCAACTTGATTTGTAACAGTCCTGAGCTGGAAACAGCACAACTTTCCGCCATGGCAGGCAGGACAGACTGGCACGCAAACACGATGGGATACCAGACCCAGAAAAACAGACTGTCGGATCCTTCTGTAAGAAGCGTAAGAACAGTCCAAAGTCATCTACGGAGATTTAAGTCAAATAGTGATGATCCTTTGAGGTGGACTATAGACTAGAAAGGGACACGAAGAAATGTCCTGGGGGGAGAAATGCCACATAGCTTGATCTGGTGGTCATGCAGGTGTGACAGTGAACACCTCTGAAGCTGTGTCCACTCAGGATCTGTCCTTACCGTGTGTGAGTCATGACTTCACAACACAGTGTAAAGAGATACTGTTTACTAGGCATTAAAAACCACCAAATGCCTAGGAAAAAAAATCTAATGAAAGAGCGCCAGACTTCTACCCTGAAAAACCACAACACGTGGATCGAGGGAAATCAAAGACCTAATCAAGTGGAGTAGGTCGCGACCACGGTTTAGAGACTCAGTGTAAGAAAGACATCAAACCTCCCCAAGGCAATCTGCAGACTCAGGCGATCCCAGTTTGTTTTTCTAAGTCGACAAACGCATTTGATTTTCATATGATGCTGAAACGTGTATGGAAACGTAAAGGCCAGGAGTGAGCGCTGGTACAGAGTGTGTTTCCCTGCCCTGTTGCGGGCTTGGCCAGGTGACCTGCTGTCACACACGGACACCTAGCAGCTAAGGCTCTAAGCACACTGGCACACTCAGCTGGCTCTCATGGAACAAACATGCCCTGGGCAGCCGCTTGCCTAAGGATGAGGGTCACGTGGAGCTGGCCTGAGCGCAGCCAGCAGCCTGTGGGCAAGCCCGGCTGGCCGATCACTGCGGGGCCCTCGTGTGACCGAGAAATGCTTCCTGCAGCGCTGAGTTGGAGGTGTCTGCTGCGCATGATTGTTGCAGCAAACACCTGACTCACGTACAGAAATTGGTACCTAGAAGTGACAGAAGCCTCCAATAAGTGGCATAGGCTTTGGGACCAGCCAGTGGGTGGTAAGGACATGTCATAGCTCTGGAAAAGCTATGTAAGGCGGTGGCAAAATGCCAGGTTGAAGTGTCATATGTGTGGACAGAAGGTTGGCAATTGACCTAATAAACTCATGGTGCTGGGCAAGAAGATTCTGAGGCAGAACGTTGCTGGCATAAGCCAGTATGTTTGGATAAAGGGTTAACAAAACCTTGTCCCCTTCTGCAGGAGAATTTAGCATTAGGTTAACCCTCCAGCTTTCTCCCGCGGGTAACCTCATAAAGGTAAAATGAACTGCACTGGCAGGCAACATGGCTTACAGCAAAAAGGACCCTTGGGAGGTAGACAGCATGGGGACTTCGAGAGTCGTAAGTGCCTGGTGGGGGCCAGGCTTCGGCCTGAGGCTACCTGCAAGCCTCACCTGGGGGCTGCTGCAGAAAGGACTCTAGCTCCTACGGGGCTTAGCGAGCTGAGTCTCACCCCTGGAACCTGAGTGGGCATCCAGGACGTGGTGGCACTGATGATGCTGAGCACAGGGTGCGCACTGCTGTCAGGACCCTGTGCACGAGGGGCACCTGAGGCTGCCCCGCTGGCCAGCTGTGCTCTTGCCCCACGTCATGCTCAGAGAACCTAAGGCCAGCGGTGGCCTGTGGAAGCCGTGCGAGTCCAGACGTTTAGCTGAGGCTTCAGAACCTGGTGGGTGTCATGGAACGCGGCACTACGAGAAAGTGGTGAGCTCAGGAAAGAGCTGGCAGGACCCAGAGGGGACGCAGAGAGCCCGGAAGTCCTAGAACCCGCAGAACTGAAACATGAAACCGGTTTTCATCTCGAATCCAGGAAAGGATAAAACTGAGAAATGCTTTCGTTAGGAAGCCTGTAAAGGCTGGCTGCAGGATGGTGACCAAGCCAAGGGGCAACGGAGATGGGTGCTAGCAGTTCCCTCACTGGGACAGGATGGCACCCGGCAAGGAGCCCATGGACCATGACCCAGAGCAGCTAAATCCCCAAGTATCTGTGGTCGAGTTTAGAGAGAGGGACATGTCTCAGAAAGTATTGCAGGAGTACATTTCAGGCAGAGTCAGCTGGAATGAAACATTACTTTTTTGGGAAGTATTATATTGGCAAAAGCACTGCCAGCGTGGACTGAGGACCACTGTGGCTGCCTGAGCTGCAAAAGCCCTCTGCACCCGGCTCCCACGCAGGAAGCCGGCTGACTGCTCAGCAGGGAAGGGCAGGTGCCCCTCAGTCCCCTTCAGAGAAGCCCAGGAGGGGGACGGAGAGGCCCCCAGAGGCAGAGCGAGGCTTGCCGAGAGGAGCGGGTCCAGGAGCACCCCCAGGACTGCAGCATGGTCAGGGCTCGGTCCCTGCCCCTGGGGAAGGCAGGACGGTGTTTGCCCAGATTGCTGTGGACCAGCGCCTGCTGCCTGCCCCACCGTTCACTGTCTAAAGAGTGTTTACTGCACCTGCACTGTCCCTGTTCCACTGCCGGATGGTGTGTGCGTGTGGTGTTTTGTGGTGTGGTGTGGTGTGGTGTGTGGTGTGGTGTGTGCATGTGTGGTGTGGTGTGTGGGCATGTGTGGTGTGTGTGGTGTGTGGTGTGGTGTGTGCATGTGTGGTGTAGTGTGTGGGCATGTGTGGTGTGTGGTGTGGTGTGTGCATGTGTGGTGTAGTGTGTGGGCGTGTGTGGTGTGTGGTGTGTGTGGTGTGTGGTGTGTGTGTGTGTGTGTGGTGTGGTGTGTGCGTGTGTGGTGTGGTGTGTGGGCATGTGTGGTGTAGTGTGTTGGCGTGTGTGGTGTGTGGTGTGTGTGGTGTGTGGTGTGGTGTGGTGTGTGCGGTGTGTGGTGTGGTGTGTGGTGTGTGGTGTGTGGTGTAGTGTGTGTGGTGTGTGGTGTGGTGTGTGCATGTGTGGTGTAGTGTGTGGGCATGTGTGGTGTGTGTGGCGTGTGTGGTGTGTGGTGTGGTGTGTGGGCATGTGTGGTGTGGTGTGTGGGCATGTGTGGTGTGTGTGGCGTGTGTGGTGTGTGGTGTGGTGTGTGGGCATGTGTGGTGTGTGGTGTGTGCGGTGTGTGGTGTGGTGTGTGCATGTGTGGTGTAGTGTGTGGGCGTGTGTGGTGTGTGGTGTGTGCGGTGTGTGGTGTGGTGTGTGCATGTGTGGTGTGGTGTGTGGGCATGTGTGGTGTGTGTGGCGTGTGTGGTGTGTGCATGTGTGGTGTGCGGTGTAGTGTGTGGGCGTGTGTGGTGTGTGTGGTGTGTGCATGTGTGGTGTGGTGTGTGGGCATGTGTGGTGTGTGGTGTGGTGTGTGGGCATGTGTGGTGTGGTGTGTGTGGCGTGTGTGGTGTGTGCATGTGTGGTGTGACCATGCAGATAACGTGTGCTGGAGACAGTGCTCCTGGGTGTCTCGTGCACTCCCAGGTGCGCAGGTGTTTTTCCAGGTGAGCTGGATGCCAGGCCCTGAGCACCCTGGCCTGGCCGTTCTCAGGTGGCGCTGCAGGCTGCTCACTGCTGCCAATGAAGCCACACCTCCCCAGGCACCACCTGCTGGCACAGCCACAAGCACACCTGGTGTTAGAGGCGCCAGATCACCCCCAACTGAGCTCTTGCTATAGCAGGAGGTTTTGTTTTCCCTGGGACTGAGGCCAGTGCGGGGGCTCAGCTGGGGCGTGATGACTCGCCGGGGGGGAGGCACAGCAGGCCTTGCTCGTCCACTGGCATGGAACGCTGACCACGAGCCCTTTGTGGAAAACTGCCCCACTGTGTGCCAGCCCTGGCTTGGCCTGGCTCAGTGACAGGCTGGTTCAGCTGGGTCCGACAATGTCACTGTGCTGTCACAGCCTTGGGGCCTGCTGTGTGAATATGGACACTGATGCTGGCTCTGCCCAGGTGCTGGGGTGGTCCTGGTAGCTCTGGCCAATACTTCCCATCACCATCCTTGCTACATTTTACTGACCCTTGGGCAGTTGCCAACAGCCCAGCTGTCTGGGCTGCCACTTGGGAGATGACAGACTGGCAGATTAAGTCACCCTCTAAGGGCTGTGACTGTGGCTGCTGACTGGACAGCTGGACCATGCTGGTGGACACTTGCCTGAGGTCTGTCCTCTGCTGAAACCAACTGGACCCAGATGCCCATAAGGCCTGCCCCGCCCAGGGCCACCTGGACTAACATCGCACCAGACATGGCAACTGACCCAGCATGGACTGGGCATGTGGTGAAGGGCTCTGTGTGCCAGATGGAGACCTGCCAGAAGTGGCTATCTGCCTTGCAGTGAAAGGGGCCGTGGTACTGAGTGTTGCCCTGCCTGCCCCTGGCAGCCTGGCCATCGGAGCCAGACACCTCCCAGGTCATCTGTGGCTTTATCGCTGTGGACAATCTTTCAGGCTGTGAAGACACCTGGCCATGGAGGTGCAGCTTCAGCCAATCGGCTGATTCCGGACACACCATGTGACCCCAGAACTGACCTGAGCTGCGTCAGCTCTGCAGAACACACACAGAGGGATGGGGACACGTCCTCTGTTAGGCTGGGTGTAGGCACTTTGTCTTTGTGGCCACAGACGGACTGTCACATATGGATCTGTCCCATATGGATCTGTCATATACGG
The DNA here is from genome assembly GCF_027409185.1 of Cynocephalus volans. Classification (NCBI taxonomy): domain Eukaryota; kingdom Metazoa; phylum Chordata; class Mammalia; order Dermoptera; family Cynocephalidae; genus Cynocephalus; species Cynocephalus volans. Next base: position 1,039,573 of record NC_084471.1, on the reverse strand, counting down.
TCTGTCACATATTTTCTGTTGTTTTTTTTTTACAACCCTTTAAAAATATGCAAGCCACTTAGTTCGTAGACCATATAAAAGCAGCCCATGGGCAGAAATCCACTGACCGCCAACCCAGTCTGCGTGGCAGGCTTTGTCACGTAGGCCACCCTGCGACAGCCAACAGTCATGGCGCTCATTGACGTCCTGCAGGCACCTGGCACCATCCACCACAGGGATGGCATCCTGGCCAGTCAGCCCTGACTCTCCCACCTCCTCCAGGTAAGTGTGGCGTCTTCTCAAAGTCTTCTCTTGGCTGCCCCCGGCAGGTGACTGGATGAAAGCAGCAGGGTGATAAAAGTGCATCTTGAACATTTGTGATTCCCCACCAACTGTCCTGGGCACAGAGTTTTCGTCCTCCCCCCAACAGCGGCCCCAGGACAGCCGGCTGGAGCCCCCACCCCTGTCCCCCAGAGGCAGCAGCCCAGCCTCTGGATTCAAACTTAATGCCAGCTCAGCCACTGGCGTTCTCTGATCCGATTGACATGGTCCCTGAGCATGAAGATGGGTCCATGTCCAGTGGCTCTTGTCCATCTCCCACCTGTTCCCCCCCATGAAAGTTCTGGATGCGAGTAGAGGGTGACTGAGGAGAAGGGGAAGCTGGTTTTGTGGCTGTAAAGGGAGGGAATCCTCAGAGCCCTGGAGGTGCAGGAGGGGACAGTGAGGGCTCTGTCCTGCAGATCCAGCACCAGCCTGGAGAAACAAGGGGTGGTTGTACACACGTGTGTGAAAACACACACAGCCATTGAGTGGCCTGCTTGTGTGGCTTCACCAAAGCCCGTGTAATGACACACCCGAGCTGTGTTTCTACATGGGGCAAGTGGACACCTCCCCACTGCAGTGGGGCTGCTTTGTGGCAGCCTATAGCCCCCCATGCCATGGGCAATGGCATCAAAGATCAGAGGCGAGTCTGAGTCCAGTTGCGTGGGTCCTCATGAGTGCCGTTCACCATAGACTACAGCCTGTCAGAAAGAAGCCCCGCGGTCCCCCAGGGCCCACAGCCGCCGAGCCCAGAACCCCGGAGGGTGTGGCTGGCCTCGTCCCGCTGCTTGGAGTCCTGATGACAGTGGCCTTAAACAAATGCTGGGCAGGACAAATTGGATGGGCTTGGTCCCAGACTCTGATCACATTAATCAGAGTGGCCAGTGGAGCGGCATGCTCACACAAAAGCTGGCTAGAGGCTGAGAGGACGTGGGACTGAGGGCGGCTTGCTGAGATGCTGCTTCCCAGGTCTCTCGTGTACTCCCAGGAGTGCGGGTGTCTTCACAGCAGAGCTGACCGCACTTTGCTGGGCCATTCTCAGGGTCATGCTGGCAGTGAGCAAGCCTGAGGGGGGGATCTCCCTGCAGGACGAGGTCAGGCTGATCCCCGCTGCCAACACAGCTAGTGTTCCCCAAGCTCCGTGCCCCTCAGGTGGATGTGACCCACCTGGAACACACTGCATCAGCCCACGAGACGACACGGCCAAGCTGTGCCCACTCTGCCTGTGGTGCCATGAGTGACAGAGTCCTTTGTCTCTGACCGTGGGGTCTCGTGTCTTCTGCCAGCACCCACCCAACAGTCATGGGCTCATTTGATAGGCTGGCAGGATGGAAAAGCAAAGCCGAGCCTGGACAACTTGCCTTTTGTCTCACAGTTTTTCAGACAGGAGTGATGCGGATCCAGAGCTGGCGCAGATTCACGCGATCCTGGGTTTGGAGCAGGCACCGTGACTTGGAGACGTCAGGAGTGGGGGTGGCGAGTGCAGTTTATTTGCAGAAGGTGAGTGAATATCCACGCCTCTCCTCCTCCTCCTTCTGTGGAGCGTCCTTCCTCGCCCGTGACTTGAGTGTGGCCACTGGAGGCTGTGCCGCCGTGATGAGAGCAGACGCCTTCACGGGCCTGCCTGGTTTGGCTTGTCTCACGCTTCTGCCTCCTGCCACATGGAGGAGATGCCCTGGGGAGCCACTGGTCCCAGAAGGAGGAGACACCTGGAACAGGGCTGAGCCCAGCCTCAGCGCCCCAGCGGACCCCAGCAGAGCCACAGCCGAGCAGAGCACCTATGAGAGATGTGCTTATGGTTGTAAACCATTGAAGCTGGCCAGAGGGAGTCTTCGTCACGCAGCATTGTTGCTGCAGAAACCTGACTAATAGACACAGATAGACCAATAGACAGTTGGAGCAGAGTGGAGCCCAGGAAGAGAACCACATACACTGTCACCTGTTCCATGACAAAGGCACAGCAGAACAGGAGAGCAGTGCGTTCAACATCCCATGCCCCACCAGCTCAGTGTCCACATGGAAAAAGAATGAAGCTCTGCTCCCACATCACACCACACACTAAAACAATTCCAGACGGGACATAGACCTAAACGGGAAGGGTGAAGCCATACAGCTTTGAGAAGAAAACGGAAATGACTATTTTTTTGACTTTGGGGTAGTCAAAGATTTCTCAAACAGAAAACAAAAAATGCTAATCATAAAAGAAAAGCTAATCATCGAACATATTGAAGTTAATCATTTCTGTGCATCAAAACCTGTGAAGAAAGCAAGAGGCAAATCATAGAAGGGGAGATGTTTCCCACACATACACTCACCGAAGGACTCGAGTCCATACGATGTAAAGAATGCCTACAAGTCAGTAAGAACAGGCCGACAGCACTTCACAGAAGGATATCTAAGTGGGGGCCGGCCCGTGGCTCACTTGGGAGAGCGTGGTGCTGGCAACACTCAGTCACTTACCGGTCATCTTTAAAGAAAAAAAAGAATATTTAAGTGGACCATAAATATGAAAAGATGCTCAAGTTCATTAGTCAGGGCAGGGACGTGTAAATTGAAGCCACAATGTGAATCCACTATTTACCTAGTGGGATAAGATAAAAAGACAGAGGATACCTCGCAAGCATGTGGGGCATGGGACTCACACACCCTGGTGAGATGTACACTGTCACAGTCACTTCGGGCAGGAGCTTGGGCATGTCTATCAAAGCTAAAAGTATGACCTAGCAATTCCATTCCTACAGAAACGCCTATATATGTTTACCAAGTTCCAGAATGTCCACACAGCACTATTTGTATTAGTCTGAGCTAGAAACAATGTAGACGTCTATTAACAGTAGTAGGAATAAACAAACTGTGGTTGAGAACAAACTTGCACTACATGCAATAAACCAAAATCAGCCATATATCAAACCCACCATCAAACCAGGTTAGTTTCATTCCTGGAAGGCAAGATTGCTTTAAAATGAAAAAAAAAAAAGAAAAGAAAAAATCAATTAAAGTTATTCACCACTTTAATAGAGGAAAGGAGAAAAAGCTTATGATAACCTCATGGATGCAAAAAGGTTTTTGAGAAAATTCAATGTACATTTATGACAAGAATTAAAAAGAAACTTCTTTAACATGCTAGGGTATCTATACATTTATACCTCTATTTATTTCATATGTATATCCAGGTCTTTATAAAGACCTTAAGCAAACTGTATTATAAATGAGGTATGTTCAAAACACTTCCTTTAAAATCAGGAATTAGACAGGATGCCTACCGTTGCATAGGAGGTAGCTAGTGCAGTATGATACAACTAAGAAATCAGAGGCAGCAAGGTTGGAATGGAAGGGTGTGAAGGTATTTGCATATGATAGAATTATGTACGTAGAAAGCTCAGAAGAATATGCATACAAATTGTCAGAGCTAGTGAGAGCTTAGAAATGTGGCTACTTAGAAAAATAATACATAAATGTCAGTCGCATTCTGTATACCAGCACGAAACAATGGGAGGATTGATTTATTGAGGTGATACCACATGCAGTAGTATCAGAAGATCAAGTAACTAAGACTAAATCTAATAAAAGATGTATAAGATCTCTATAAGGGAAAATTATAAAACTTAGGATCTCAGTAAATAGAGAGGTATATCATGTTCACGGATAGGAAGACATAAATTCATTAATTTGCCAATTTTCCCCAAATTGATCTATGGATTCAATGTAACCAAAATGCAACCAAAACTTCAACTGGACTTTTTGTGTAACTTGATAAGAAAATGACGACGGTGCCAGCGTGCCTCCGACCTCACTCCCAAGCTCAGGCAGGTGCTCCCATCAGGGGACACCCCCAGCACCAGCACCAAAGCCCTCCCTGTACCTCGCCCCAGAGGACACAGCCAGGCCTTCCTCCTGACAGAGCTGGGGATGGGACAGGCAGCCCCCAAACACACACCAGGGGCAGGACACAGACACCGCTCGCTTACCCCTGGCTCTGGGTGGCTGGGACAGGGAGCCCTCTGCTGCCTTCACACTGGGGGGCACGGGTGCCAGGGGGTGCATGTTCAGTATGTCTGCATCCAAGAGTTTGGTGGACTGGGCTTTGGTGACACCGGTCTTTGGGGCCTTGTCGTCCGCGTGCTGGCAGTTGCCGGCGGGGAGCTCTGTCTTCCCGCCGCAGCCCCTCCCGGCCAGCGTCTTCAAGGGCACAGGCAGCGTGAAGGGAAGGACCCTCCCTGCCCCCGGTTTCAGGTCTGGCTGGAGCGCAGCTCGTGAGGGCCTGCACGCAGAGGCCGGCAGGGCCGAGGGCCACGGCACTCTTGGGGGCCACATGTCTGCGAGCAAGGTGGACGGGCGGGAGCCGGGCATGGGTGGCGTTGGCCTCCTGGCCCTCCTGACGCTGACGCCTTCCACGCAGAGGTCGGACACGCTGAACGGGGGCAGCTCCACGGTGGGCTGGGAGGGCAAGGTGGGGGTCAGGGGTGCCAGGGGCCGGGCTGGGACAGACCCCCACCTGGCTCAGGGTGGACACTGGGACCCGACGTAGCCCCAGGAGGCTGCCAGGCCCTCAGGAGCATGCAGGGAACACGGCTTTCTCTGGTCAGGTAGTCGGGGCTGGCCCAAGCAGGGACTCACGACACCCTGTCCCTGAGTTCTGCTGGCCCACTGCAAGGCCTCTAAGGGTCTCACTGGCCACAACCCATGAAGGTCCAGCCACCCACTGGGTCCGTCCTTCAGGGAGGTCCAGACCTCCCAGGAGTCTGGAGTGATCCCTGCAGATGAGGCAGCTGAGCCCACGGGAGAGTTGGGGCAGGTGCCAGGCCCCCAATGCGTGAGCACCATCAGGACCAAGCTTTGCTCAGCCCTCAACCCTCAGAATGGGATTGGTGTCCTCCATGGGCCAGGCAGGGCTGGAGGCCTGCAGCTCCACCCACCTTCTCAGTAACCCAGAAGCAGAAGCGTCTGCAGCACAGGGTGGCCCCAGCCCCCTCCTGTGGACAGGCCACCTGCAGCCGGGCAGGGCAGGCACTTGCTCACCTGTCTCCACAGCAGCTCAAAGTTGCCGATGTCACAGTTGCGGTTGAGCCTGCGGTCCACCACCACCTTGATGATGTCCTCCTGCACCTGGGCGCAGAGCTGGGCTGTGACGGGCGTGGAGGGGTGCATGGTGGGGCTGGAGTTGATCTCGATGAGCCAGGGCTTGAAGTCCCTCCCGAGGATGAAGTCGGCCCCGTAGAGCTCGAAGCTGTTCTTGCGGGCCTCCACGTGGCCCTGGGCCACCTTCATGGTGTGGGCGATGGCCCTCTTCATGGATGGGTAGATGACATTGCCCCACAGGGCCCCGCAGCCCATCTTCTGCAGGTACTCCTGGAACCTGGAGCTCGTCCACATGTTGTGGCCCGGCAGCAGCGGGCTGCGCTCCTTGTCAGTCTTGAAGTGCTTCTGGATGGAGTTGTTGCACAGGTGGATGGCGCTGCAAGGAGACGTGGTTTGTTAGGCTGCAGGGCACACACGGGGCGGCTGCAGGAGGGGCCCAGGCTGGGGTGGGGCAGGGCTCTGCTAGTTCCCCCACCAGGAAGCAGCCTTGGGACAGCCCTTGGTCCAGCCCGGGGACAGGATGGCCTGAACCCAGGGGGCAGAGCAGAAGCCCACCAGCCCAGGGCCATCAATTAGGGGCTGCTGGCAAGTAACAATCTTCTCAAGCCTCGGTTTCCCCATATGCATATGGGAATAGGGCTGCTGGCCCTTGAAGAGCTGATTAGGTGAGATGAGGTAAGAAAGATCCACCTAACTAAACATCTCTATTTATTTATACTCTTGCCTTGTTCTGCACAGGATTCAAAACAAACATCTTTTAGGAGATTATAAAATGCTGTGCATATGGTTAAGGGCATTTTCATGGAGCTGTGGGCATGTTGGGCAGGTGCATCGGAATGGGGATTTCCCATCTAGTCCCAGGGGTAAGACCTGCCTCCGTGGCCATGTCTAAGTTACACTTCCATGAAAAAGTAGATGAAAAGAAAAAGGATATAGGCAAACAGAAGAGAGTTTTGAAAATGCAAACCAGTGGCACCGGGTCACGGACCTACAGTGCTAACAGTTAACTATTTTCTTTAATTTTTGTCAGTATGTGCCAGGCAGGGCCACACCTGTTGGACACTGTTCATTTCAGGGACTCTCCCGTCAGCCCAAGATGAGTGTTATGGTCCCAGATGGAGACACAGGGCTCAGAGAGGGTATGAGATTTGCCAGACACACCACTCCTGGCTTAGTGAGACCTGGTTGGCCCAGATGACTCCAGCTATGACCTGCCAGGTGTGATTCCAGGTGTGGCCACAGTCCCTAGCCTGGAGGCAGAGTTAACCCTGCAAGGTCTCTGTTGAGCGACTCTCAGTCCTCCCTGGATTCTGGCTGACTGCTCTGCAAAGCCCCTGCTGAGACGTGCCCCAGCCCCGCACACCAAATGGTGGTCATAACACAGCCAGAGGAAGCCCTCGGCTTGGTCAGAGGCTGGCAGAGTTCTTTGCCTCTGTGTAGATGGCATGTTCCTGAGGATCACAGACAAGCTGTCACCATCCTGCCCACTCTGGACCCTGGGGAGGTGGGGGTTCACTCACCCTGGGCACCCCATTCCTGGATGTCTGAGCCTCCACCCGGCACCCCAGCACCTGCACATGGCACTTTCCCTGCCCTTGTGATCTAGGTGCCCCTTGCACAACCCTGGCACTGCAGGCACATGGCCAATGGTACCATTTAAGATTTTCCGGAGGAGACACAAACACCACAGGACATAGAATGCTGGCCTGAAGGCCAGTGGGCCAGGCGTGTCCCTTGGGGAGGTCGTTGAACCTCCCAAGCCTCAGTTTCCCCTTCTGTGCCTCTGTGGTGGTGGACGACTGTGAGGGCACAGCCCGGGCCCCCCACCACGTATGTGGGACTGCACACCCTCCCCCTGAGGTGTTGAGCTGACGCCCCTTCTTACCTGTCTAGACTGTCCAGGGAGAAGCGCTGTGTGGAAAACCGCAGGTAGCTCTCCTTGTAGAACCAGATGGTCAGCGGGTTCCAGTCTGTGACCAGGAACCACTGCCTGATGTCGAACTTGGTGTCATAGATGAGCATCGGCGTCTCGATGTACTTCTGGACCACCCACTTGTTCTCCTTGGAGGGGGGATTGTCTGTGGCCACCAGCTGCAGGATGTCCTCCACGCGGTCCATGCACACTATGTCTGCAAGAAGCCACTGCTCAGCCCAGTGCAGCAGTGCCACGCAGTGCAGCCTCCTCAGGGTTGTGGCTCAGCCCTGAGACCCACACCAGCTTTGGACTAGGACCAGGAGGCAGTGCAGCTGGGCTGGGCAGGGAGCTCTGTGGACAAGGCTGCAGATGGCACAGGCCCCCCCAACTCTCCTCCCACAGGGCTGGCCCCCAGGACTCCAGAGAGAACAGAGATCAGAGGAGGGATGGGCGTGGGGACGGCAGCACTGTTGAAAGGCTGCCAGCAAGCAGAGGCTGAGGCCTATGCCACGCTCTGGGGTGTGGTGTGAACAGGGGCCAGGGGCCACTCTTTGGACCACAGAGAAACCAGGCTGGTGCAGGGGGGTCTCCTGAGGGCTGTGAGGGGCAGGCACCAGGGGGCCTTGGAGTCCAGTGAGGGCTGGTACTAAAGGGTGACTGGACGAGTGGGATGCACCAGGAGCAGGACAGGAAGTGGGTGCTGAGGTTCATCCCCACCTGGTCCTCCTCCACCTGTGCAGGAGGATTTTACAATTTCCCACCATCACCCCCAAAGTTATGCCAACTGGCAAGTGACCTGTGAGCAGAAGGGAGGAGCACTGCTCTGTGCTGCAGTCTTCAGTGCCACCGCTCCTCCCTGCTGGGACATCCCTGAAGCCTCGGGGAATGATGCATAGGATGGGGGGCTTTGAGCATGCCCCACCATCCACCTATGCCAGCCTGCAATTACAGCAGGTGTGAGTGAGATGCACAGTTCTTGCTGGGAGCCACTGAGATTCTGGTACTGCTTGTTACACAGCACCCTCTGCCTGTTCTGACTGATACAGGGGTGGAGGGCAGCACAATCCACAGAGGGGTGAGGTGAGCCTTCCCCACAGAAGTACACACTTTCATTTCCTAGTGCTAGTAAGTTGAGACCTTGCTGTCCTGAAATGGATGCTCAAGACACAGCAACAACCACCAAAAGGACCCTGGGCTGACACACAAGGGTCAGCCAGGAGCAGGAAAAGGCACAGCCAGTGACCACACACAGAGGTCCATTTGCTTTGGAGCAGAGGGTTTGAGGTGTCCAGGCATCTGCAGTGGGAGGAAGGTTTGGCATGATGCACGGGAGGAGACAGATGTTGTTCAGGAAGAGGAGTGGGCTCAGAACAGGCCCTAGGAGGAGCACACCACACATGGCCAGGCAGGGCAGGTACTTGCTGGCGAGAGAGCCAGCAGAGTCCTGAGAGTCTGCAGGACACCAGGGGAGGGTGAGCCCAGGAAAGAGGTGTTTCAGGATGGAAGATGTTTAGGACTGAAGGCAATAAAATCTCAAACTAATAGATATTTCTTTTAAAAAATCACATAATAATTAACAACTTGTGAACTAAAGAAAACCAAAACTTCAGAATAATTCACAAGGCAAATAGAATACCCAAAGTAAAAGTAAAAAGTCTATTTAGATACTGAGGAAAATTAGAACATTATGTAACATAAACAATAGGGTGCAGTTAAAGCCATATTCAGAGGAAATTTCATAGCCCTAAAGCTTTTATTACTGCACAAGAAAGATTAGAAATAAATGAAATGAGCATTTAAGTCAGAAATAAGATGGAGAAATCCCTCACAGAAACACTGAAAAATGCAACCTAAAGTTGGTTCTTAGGAAACATGGATAAGATTGGAAAACTGCCTTGAAGTCCTGTCTCTCGTTTTTGTTTTTGTTTTTGCGGGGGGGGGGGGGCGCGTTCTTTTTTCTTTTTCTTTTTTAATGGAATACACAGTACTCACCATTAGGAATAAAAGAGAGACCATTCACAGCTGCAGTTCAAGAAGATGAGGTAGAAAGCCCGAACAGAACAATAACCACAGACAAAATCTAAGAGGTGTCAAAGAGCTACCTCCAAGAGAGCCTGGTATTTCCAGGTGAGTTGTATAAACAGTCCAAGGAAGAGGATTCCACTGTGGTTTGAGATGAAAGTCCTCCACCCACTTCAGAGGCTAGCACAAGACTTTTGCCAAGATCAAGGGAGGTCAAAAAAAGAAAACTATAGAACAGTTTAACTTACAAGTACAAGGGAGGAAATCCCAACTAACGAGCAAATCCAAATCCAGCACTGGGATCGGAACATGAGCTGCAAAACACCTCTGCCTCTGAGATACTCAGGCCCAGAGTCCTGAGCCCCAGGCCGACTTTGGCTTTCAACTCCTTCCTTCCTTCCCCACCGATCCCCGAGCCCTGAGACTTTGGGTGCCTCGCTCCCAGGGGCTGGCACTGAGCAGGTGGCCACCACGGCTGTGAGCTCACGCACACAGGGAACACCCACACCAAAAGAACTCACCTCGGCCCCGGGACTTGGCTGCAGGCTTTATAATCCAGATGTTCCGAAGCCCGTCAATCCCCATCTGAGGGTTCACGGACGTGAGTTTGTTCAGCAGAGCCTGGCACTGCGAAAAGTAATGTCTTGAATTGGAGATGAAAGCATCACCACTACAAAACAAGATCCAGAAAGTGCGTGAGACTCAGACGGTGCCCTGTGGACCAAGTGGATGCTGTGGCTCCAGGACAGCTTAGTGGCCAACCTGGCAGAAAAGGGTGAGGGGCAGGCCCAGGACATCCTGCCAACTAGAGGGACACCGGGAATGCGACCCTGCAAGGCTGCTCCTGGACAAGGGTGTGTGAAAGCAATGATACCCCAATCTGTGGATCTGGACTGGCACGTGCACCCCCAGGAGTGCTGTGCCTGGGGGCACACAAAAATGCTGGGAGACAAAGGTGGTTCCCCATGCCGTGTTTCACCTGCACTTGGTGGCACCTGGCATGGTCCCCCAAAAGGAAAAGCTGACCTGCCACACAGGCCTGCCTCTGTCCCAGGTCAGCTGTCAGCCTAATGTCCTGCAAGCTTGACTGTCAGTCTGACTCCAAGGTCCTGTGGGTGGCTTTGCAGAGTTATGGAAGCCATGGGACCAACTCGAGAAGCCACCAAAATTTGGGGGAATGAGGAAGGGGGGTTGGTGGAACTGTCTGAGTTGCATTTAGAGCTCGGGATTGCATTACTGCTGCCAGGAGAGGGAGACCCACTCCAGCTCCAGCAGCCACCCCCAGGGCCCCACGGGCCCCTCCATGTGTGGGCAGACCCAGCGCAATGGTCAGAAGGTGTCAGTGCGGGGCCCCGACTTCCTGACAAGGTCTGCAGCAAGGGGGGGTTTCCCACGGGGCTCCACAGAACAAAGCTTTCGGGGACATGGGACACCTGTGTTCCATGCACGCCTGCTGGGGTGGGAGGGCAGTGAGAAGGGGAAAGTGAAGGCATGTGTTCCTGAGGGTGTGGGAGCAGCCCCCCCACTGTGCAGCTGTGGTTTGGGTGCAGAGAACAGGAACCCCTGCAGTGGTGGGTGCACTCCCTGGGTGCACACCAGGCAGGGCCGCGCTGGACCGCCGAGCCCAGCTCTGCAGCATCAGCACCCTGTGACCCCAGGGTGGCAGTGGGATGGTGGGGCCAGAATCAAGACGTTGACTATGGGGTCAGGCCAGGCCTCAGCGCCCCCGTGACAGCCTTGTCTAGCCTGTAGAGTGGCCCCAATTGATCATGGTATAAATAAGGCAGGACCTGTGGGGTCCACCAGGCCAGGCCTGGCCAAAGCCTCCCTAGACAGGGATGCTGTCGCGACGCGGGCTCTGAAAGAAGACAAGTGGTTTGCTGTCCCTGGGAAGGGCCTCCTCACCCCTCTGTCTCACACTGGCAAGGTGGCGTTTGGACAGGACCACCCTCGACAGTGGCAACATCTTGTCGCCTCTGCCTGGGAGGCAGGTGGGAGGATCTGCGGGCTCAGGTGCCCAACAGAGGATGCGACAGGGGCCTGCAAAGTTTCAGGAGCCCCCTGATCTGGCGGGTTCTGGACACTCCCACACTGGTCCAAGAACAGACATGGTTCCTCCAGATCCACGTGGGAAGGTGCACAGAGGCTGGGGCACCTTCACAGGGATTCGGGGAGCCTCAGGAAGGAAGGGCTCGCCACAGGGGACATGTGGGGTCTGACACTGCCACCCCGCGGTAACTCCTGGGACTTCCTTTTTCACCGAGGTCCAAGAAAATGGGTGGAGAGCACAGTGCACTACTGGAAAGATCAGTGTGACGATTTCTACAAGGGACACTCTCATGCGGCTGCACCCATCGAGACGTGAGCACTTCGGGCTCCTCAGAAGGCCCCTGGTGCACCGTCCCAGTCAGCAGCAACAGTCACCAGCCTGACTTTCCATCAGTGCAGGCCCGTGTTGCCCGCTCTTGAACTTCCCGTGGATGGGCTCTCACAGCATATTCCCTCTGTCTGGCCTCTTTCAACACAGCGGCTGTGAGCTTCACCGGTTGTGTGCGTCAGCAGGCCCTTCTCTGACACTTGGTAGTTTCCACATTTGGGCTATTATGGGTGAAGTCTCTCTGAGGACATATGTTCTCATTTCTCTTGGATAAATACCTGGGAATGGAATAGCCAGGTCACGGGGTACACAGGTGCCTACATTTATAAGAAACTGGCAAAGACTCTTCCAAATGGGTTGCACCAAGTCACAGCCCCGCCGCAGTGCAGGGTCCCAGCTGCATGCGCACTGGCCGGCACGTGCCAGGCTCCAACTTCAGCCACTCTGCGGGGTGTGCAGCAGCATCTCACTGCGGCTTTAATTTGCGTTTCCCTGATGAGAAACGACATTGGGCACCTTTTCATGTTCTTATTGGCCATTTGGATGTCTTCTTGTGCGAAGTGCTTGTTCAAGTCTTTTGAGTGCCATTTTCAATTGAATTGTTTCTCTTTTCTTATTGATTCCCAGGAGCTCTTCGCATCTTCTAGATACGAGACTTCTGTTGGATGCACATATTGTAAATATATTCCTCCAGTTTGTGGCTGTCTTTTCATGATCTTTATAGTGTTTTTTGATAAACAGAGTTCTTAACGTCAATAAAATGCAACATAGCAATTTTTTTCTATTTTGATTAGAGCTTTTAGTGAACCATTTAAGAAATCTTTTCCTTCATGGTCATGAAGATATACTCCAGTGTTCTCTTATTTTCTTTAACTTTAACATACACGTCAAATTAATTTTTGTGTTTTTGTGAAGCAGAATTCAAGGCACATCTCCTTTCCTATGGCTGTCCATCCCTCAAGCACTATTTAGTGAAAAGCCCAACCCTTCCCCATTGAGTTGCAGTGGCTCCTTGGTCTTAAATCGAGTGATCATATGTATGAGGATCCGTTTCTAGACTCTCTAGACTGTGACGTTGGTGTATTTATCTTTCTTATCCCAATACCACCCTGTCTTAACATTGTAGACTTAGAGGAAGTTTAGCAATTTGTAGCAAAAGTCCTCTAATTTTGTTTTTATGACCAAGCTTGCCTTGACTTTTCTTAAATCATTCATATTGCTGCATAAACTTTAGAATTGGTTTAATTCCTCCCACCACCCCCACCCCCCAAGTCGCTGCAGGGTTTGATTGGGACCACATTGAATCTATAGATTAGTCTGGGAAGAACAAGTATCTCTACACTGTTGAGCCTTCTAATTCACAAACATGGTCTTACACATACACAGACACATGTACTGTATATACATTTATTAGGTATTTAATATCTCTTAGTTTTACTTTATAATTTTCAGTTTAGGGTCTTGTATTTTGTTAGATTCATTTCTAGATATTTGTTGTTATTTGGTGTTATAGTAAATTGCTTTTAAAATTTCATTTTACAATTGTTCCTATGAGGATACTTCAAAAAATTTGTGGAAAAATGAAATTAAGAGATAATATGACTCTTTCCGCGGGCTTTTTGAAGACCCTCTCATATGACATGGACATACAACAAACTTCTGTACATTGACCTTGATAAATTCACTTAATTCTAATACTTTATATTTTTAAAAAATTTTCTATGTGCACAACCATGTCATCTGCAAATAAAATTTTACTTCTTCCTTTCTGATCTTTATGCCTTTTCTCTTTCCTGTGCTATCATACTAGACAGACCATTCAGTCCACGCTGAGTAGAGGTCTGACGGCGAGCACGTGGTCCCATTCTGATTGCAGGGGCGCACTTCCAGTGTATAACCACTAAGAAATACGTCAGCTGTTTGATTTTTATAGATAAACTTTATCAAATTAAGAAGGCTTTCTTCTTTTCCTAGGTTGCTAAAAGAATTTAACATGGATGGGTATTGAATTTCATCAAACTTCTTGCATCTAAAGCTATCGTTTTTTATTCTGTAAATGTGATATAATTCACTGATTAACTTTTGAATGTTAAACCAACCTTGCATTCCTAGAGTAAAGCCAATTTGGTTATGGTGTATTATTTTATCCACATATCACTGGTTTGGCTTTGATTAGGATTTTTGTATATATATCCATGAGAAATATTGACCCATAACTTTTTCACTTTGCTCTTTTCAAGCTTTGATATCAGGCTTTTTCTGGCCTCATAAAATGATTGGAAAGTGTTTCCTCCTTCCGTATTACTTGAAAGCATTTGTGTATCATTGGTACTAATTTTTTATTAACTGCTTAGAAAAATTCTAGAGTGAAGCCTAAATTATGGGCTTGGATTCGTCTTTGTGGGAAAGTTTTTTAAATTACAGATTTAATTTATTTAACAAATACAGACTATTCAAAATTTCCATTTTCTTTTTGAGCCTGTTTTAATAAACTGTGTTTTTTAAAGAATTCGTTCATTTCATCTTAGTTGGCAAAATTACTGGTGTAATGTGGTTCATTACATTCTCTCATTATTTTAATTTCACTGAAGTCTGCGGTGATGTCCTCTTACTATTCCTAACGCTGGTAAATTGTGTTTTCTTCTGTTTTACTTAATCAGATTTGGTAATGTTTATCAATTTTATCAGTTAAAAAACCGTTGGCTTTATCTTTATGGGTTTTCTTTATTGTTCTTTCCCCCAGTTTATTTCTGCTCTTGTACTTTTTATTTTCATCCTTCTACTTAGTTTTGGAATTAATTTTCTGTTCTTTAGTTTCTCGAAATGAAACTAGCATTTCATATGAGACTGGTCTTCAACCTTTCTTATTTTCTGAGATGCACCCTTAATGGTAAAAATTTCTCAATAAGCACTGCTTAGCCAAACCTCACAGGTTTTAATATTTTTATTTTATTTTCATTCAGTAAAATTTTTTCTAATTTCTCTTGTCATATCTTCTTTGACCCATGAGTTGTTTAAAATGTGTGCTTAATTTCCAAATATTTGGGAAGTTGATAATTGTCTTTCTGTTGTTGATTTCTAGTTTAATTCCATTTTGTCAGAGCCCATACGCTCTATGATTTCAGCTCTTTGAAATTTGTTTACTCTTGATCTAAGGTCTGCTGTGTGCCCTTGAAAGGATGTGTATTCCTTAGTAGTTGGATCAAGTGTTCTAAACATGTTCTAAACATGTCATCGAGCCCAACTTAGCTTCTCTATCTTTACTGACATTTTATTAGCTTAGTCTATCAAGAACTGAGAAATGTGTGTTAAAATCTCCGACTGTGAATGTGGACTTGTCTATTTCTTTTAGTTCTGTTAATATTTCCTTCAAACACATTGAAGCTGTTTTATTAATTACATTTAAATTTAGGATTACGTCCTTCTGTTGAGTTGGCATTTGTTGTTATGAAGTGTCTGTCTTTATACCTAGTCACATTTCTAGCTTTAAAGGCTACTTTGTCTGATATTAAGACAGCCACGTTTACTTTCAATGTGTCATTTCATTTACTTTCAAATATGTGTAATTATATTTAAAAGGTGTCTCATAAACACAGTGAATCTTTTTTTAAAAAGGACATTATTCTGAAAACCTTTGTCTCTAACGGAGGTGTCTACTGCATTGACTTGGGGAAATCCCTGGCAGAGGTGGGTCAGAACCTGCCATCGCACCGAGTGTCTTTCACTTGTCCCCTCTCCCATCCGTGTTCATTTGTCCTCTCCTTCATCTTTTTGGATTCATCTGGTATTTTACATCATTTGATTTATCTCTGCTAGTAGCTTTTAGCTATGATTTGGCTTATTTTTCAGTGGTTACTCAGAGATGACATATACACTCTATTTTTACCACTTGTTTTGAACATATACACGTATCCATGTGAGTCCATATTTTAAATACATTAATAGATATTTTATATATAATATGTATGTATAATCCAAATTGGAAATGAAGAAATAAAATTGTCTTTGTTCACAGATGACATGATCCTGTGTGTAGAAAATCCTAAAGAATACACACACATGCACACACCACGACCTATTAGAACTAGTAAATGAGTTTAGCAAGGTCACAGATACAACATGAATATACAAAAATAAACTGTATTTCTACATACTGCAAAGAAAAAAATCCTAAAATAAAATTTAAAAAATAATTCTATTCATAATAGCATCAAAAAGAATAAACTACATAGGAATGCATTTAACAAGAGAGGTGCGAGATTTGAACACTGAAAACTACAAAGCATGGTTGAGATAAATTTTTAAAGACCTAAATAAATGGAGAAACAGTCTGTGTACATAGATTGGAAGACTCAGTATTATTAAAAACCAGAAAATGCAACCTAGGGAGGCTGAAAAAAACTAGGTCGGGGATGAGGATTGAACTCTGGGGTAACTGAAATGTTCTAAAACTGGGTTGTGTGATAGTTGTACAACTATGAATTTACTAAAAATCATCGAATTGTACATTTATGGTAAGTAAATTTTATGGTATTCAAATTATAACTCAATAAATATCTTTTTAAAACTTAAGCTAACCTGGAAGCAGACAGGAGCCCCAAACCTCAGAAAGGTGCCTCAATGCTCAGTCAGTCACCTCAACCCCCAGACAGGTGCCCCAACTCCTAGAAGTCACCCCAACATCCAGACAGGCACCCTAATATCCATACAGGTGCCCCAACATTCAGGCAGTCACCCTAATATATAGACAGGTGGGCCAATGCTCAGAAAGATGCCCCAGTGTTCAGACAGGCACCCCAACACCTGGACAGGTGCCCCAACACCCAGAAGCTGTACTGCCCCGGGCAGCTCCTGAAATCCCCTGTGTGAGGGGATTGATGTGGGCATGTGTGTTGCGAGCTCACTACTGCTGAGCTAGCAGGTCGGGGGTTCTGCACAAGGTAGCATCTTACTGGACAAGGGTGTAGTACTGCTGGGTCAGGTCCTTCCACTCAGCCTCAGTGAGGCCCTCCGTGGTTTCCTCTGACACATCGATGTCCTCATGCTCCAGCTGTCCCAGGTAGGTCTGACACACCCTACATGCAGTGTCCACAAGCTGCCCGGAAATGCCCCTGGGCTGAGCTTCAGCATTCTCAGGATCTGAAACCCAAGCACAAGCACATGCAGTGGGGGCCATGGCCAAGGGACAGCCCTGCAAACCCCTGTGGAGTGCGCCAGATGCCATGGACTAAGGCTGCCCCACCCCCTCTGTGCCAAAAGGCTTCTCTGGGCAGCCGCCTTGGGTGTCACACCTGCCCCTGGGCAGGTAAGCTCTCCTCTCCTGAACAGTCCCATCCTCCAACTGTTCTATGAGCACCTCCCCCGTAAACACACTGACCCTGCAACATAGACTCTCAGCTGCTCGTGGTAGCAATGAGATAGTACTTGCTATGGTTTGAATGTGCCTCCCCAAAACTCACTGAAGCTTGATCCCCATGTAACAGTGTTAAAAGGGTAGGAAATCAGACCATGGTATTTGAAAGGTGGGGCCTTTGGGAAGTGATTGGATCATGAGGACCATGCCCTCATCAATGGATTAATCCATTAATGAATTAATGGGTTAATGGGTTATCAGGGAATAGCCTGGGGGCTTTATAAGTCCCTCACCAGATGCGCCCCCTGGACCTCAGACTTCCCAGCCTCCAAAACCTTAAGAAATGAATTCTGTTTCTTTATAAATTACCCAGTTTCAGATATTCTATTATAAGCAACAGAAAATGGACTAACATAGTACTTCTCAGGAACTCTCACAAAAACTATTTTTTCGAGCTCATACTTGGTATCCAGTAAACATTTTGTGAATAAACCTGCATTGCACTGATGCCCACAAGCCCTCAGGATAAGTGCCATCTCCCCCCATGACTACAGGGTTTCTCAGAGCACTCTCATGGTGGGCTCAATGGCTCTCTGCACCTGACTACTACGCACATCCCACTTCTTCTGGAGCTCATGACTCAGGACCACTGTTGAGTCTCAGCAAGCACAGGATGAAGGCAAACCTCAAGTGGCCTCAGGAATGTGGGCAATGGGCTAAGAACCACCAACCATCCATTCACCTAGCTATGGGGGAGCTGAAGAGAGGCAACCCCAGGAATGGTGGCAGGGCTGCCTGGAAGATGTATGAAAACAATGCCACAGAGGAGGGGGGTCTGGGTGCTGTGCTAGCTGAGGCACTCACGATGGAGAGCAGACCCAGCAAGGTGGTACTGCAGGAGAAAGCCGCCGAGTTTATGTGGTAGCTGGAGAAATTACAGTATGCATTTACTTTTTTTTTTATTGAGGTGATTTTCACAGAATAGAAAATTAACCATTTCAAACCAACTGCAGTTCTGCACTTCTGATTTCTGGTCCAGCACGTAAGGACCTTGGAGGTCGCCACTGCACCCTAACAAGTAAAAAGCTGAGCAAATGGAAAACCAACAAGTCTTCTTAGATCCATCAGAGAAGTGAGGTCAAAGGTAAGCCACTGCCCCCAACAGTGGAGAGACAGACAGGAGAATACTGAGAATCACAACTTACCAGAGCTGAAACCGCCACAGGAACCAGTGCTGGCATAGAAAAGCTTGAACTGTAATTGTTCATTGCTGGAAGCAATTCCTCAAAAGGCAGAAAAAGGTTGGAAATAAAATCAGGAACAAAGAACAAGAGCAACAAATAGAAAACACTAACAAAGATGGTAGATGTGAACCCACTACATCAATAATCACATCAAATGTCAATGGTCTAAATACACTGATTGTAAAAGACAAAATGTCAGAGTGACTTAAACACAAGACCCCAACATATGCTTTCTATAAAAACCAACTTTTTTTTTTTTTGACTGGTAAGGGGATCGTAACCCTTGGCTTGGTGTCGTCTGCACCACGCTCAGCCAGTGAGTGCACCAGCCATCCCTATATAGCATCCAAACCCATGGCCTCGGTGCTATTGGCACTGCACTCTCCTGAGTGAGCCATGGGGCCAGCCCAAAAAAACCAACTTTAAATAGAAAGACACAGAAAGATTAAAAGTAAAGGAATGGAGAAGAATATGCCCTGCTAACATTAGTCAAAACAAAGTTGAAGGAGCAGTATCAATTTCAGACAGACAGACTTCAGAGCAAGGAAAATTATCAGAGATAAAAAGAACATTACATAATGAAGAAGAGGTCAATTCTCCAGAAAGACACAACAATCCTTAATATGTATGTGCCTAACAACACAGCTTCAAAATACATGAGGTGAACCTGATAGAATTTCAAGCACAAATAGAGATGAGCTCACTGTTAGAGATTCCAACACCCTGTATCAGTAATGGACAGACCCAGCAGGCAGAAAAATCAGTAAGGATACAGTTGAACTCAACAGCACCATCAATCAACTGGATATAATTGACATCTGTAAAATACCCATCCAACAGCAACATACCCATTCTTCTCAAGTTCACATGAAACATTTACCAAGCTGGACCACATTCTGGGCCATAAAACACACATCAACAAATTTAAAAGAAATCATATAACATATGTTCTCAGACCACAATGGAACTAGACTAAAAATCAATAAGAGAAAGATAGCTGGAAATTTTTAAAGTACTTGGAAATTAAAGAATATACTTCTAAATAGACACATCAGTCAAAGAAAAAATCTCAAGAGAAATTAAAGAATATTTTGAACTAAATGAAATGAAAATACAACTTATCAAAATTTGTGGAATGCAGCAAATCAGTGCTTAGAGAGAAATTTATAGCATTGAATGCATGTATTAGAAAATAAAAAAAATCTAAAATCAATGATCTAAGCCTCCACCTTAGAAAATTAAACAAGAAGAGCAAATTAGATCCCAAGTAAGCAGAAGAAAAGAAATAATAAAAATTAAAATAGAAATCAATGAAATTGAAAGTAGTTAACCAATAGAGAAAATCAATGAAACCAAAATCTGGTGCTTGGAAAAGAGCAATAAAATCAATAAGCCTCTAGCCAGGCTAATTAAGAAAAAAAAGAGAAGACACAAATTGCTAATATCAGAAATGAAAGAGGGGACATTGCTACAGATCCCAAGGACATTAAATGGAAAATAAAGCAATATTATGAACAATGCTATGTCTACAAATTTGAAAAACATGAAATAGACCAATTCCTCGAAAGATGCAATCTGCCGAAACTCACCAAGAATAGACAATCAAAAAAGCCCATGTCTAGTAAATAAATTGAATCAATAATTAATAATTTTCCAAAACAGGAAGCATCAGTACCAGATGGGTTCACTGGTGAATTCTACCAAAGATTCAAGGAAGAAATTATAGCAATTCTCTAAAATATCTCCCAGAATGTAGAAGCAGAGGGACTACTTCTTAACTCATTCTACATTCTGCTCTACAAAATATACTGTCAAGAATATGAGAAGACAAGCCAGAGATTGGGAGAAAATATTTGCATATATCTGATAAAGGGAGAACTCTTGAAACTCAACAATAAGAAAACAAGCCAGTTTAAAAGTGGGCAGGGGATCTGAACAGACACCTCACCAAAGAGATATACAGATGGTAAACAGGCATATGAAAAGGAGCTCCACATCACATGTCATAGGGAATTGCAAATTAAGACAACCAGCGAGGTACTGCTGCCCACCTATCACAATGATGAAAATCCAGAGCACTGACACCACCAAATGCTGGCAAGGATGTGGAACAACGGGGACTCCCATCCATCGCTGGCGGGAATGCAACATGGTACAGCCCCCTTGGAAGGCAGGTTGGCGGGTTCCTACAAAATTAAACACACTCTTGCCATACCATCCAGTAAGTGTGCTCCTTGTTGTCTACCCAAATAAGCTGAAAACTTACGTCTGCACAAAAAACTGCACCTGAATGTCTACAGCAGCTTTATTCATAATTGCCAAACCTTGGAAGTGACCAAGATGTCCTCTGGTGGGTGAGCAACTAAGTAAACTGTGGCACTTCCAGACAACGGAACATGATTCAGCACTAAAGAGAAACGAGCAATCAAGATGTGACGAGACACGGAGGAACCTTAAATACACATCACTCAGTGAAGAAGCCAGTCTGAAAAGGCTACACACTGTACAATTCCAACTGTACGACACTCTGGAAAAGGCAAAACTATGCAGACAGTAAAAAGATCAGCAGTTGCCAGGGGCTGGGGAGAGGGTTAAAAGAGGAAATAGGTTTGCTCTGAGAATGGCCAGATGCGTTAGACGTGCGGGTGCGTCAGTCCCGGGCTGCTCAGATCCTCAATACTGACCGTGCCCAGGACATGCCAGATGCCCTGGACGGGGGCCGCCTGCCCTCGCCCACGTCACACCGGCCCTCACCTGCGCCACGCCGGCCCTGGCCTGCCATACCGCCCTCGCCCACGCCACACCACTCTGGCCAGACACACCTCTCTTGTTGCCCAGGTCGCTGTTCCCGGCATCCTCCCGCCTGCTCCTGAGTTTGCTCCTGGTGTAGCTCTGGTGGCTGACGACCCACTTGAGGATACTGGACGCCATGGTGCGCCGGAAGTCGGCTAAAAGGACACCGAGGCCTTGCCCCTCTGCCTGCATGCGGACTGGGGACAGGGGACGCAGCCGGGGCAGCACAAGCCCCCGCCCCCATCCTCAGCGCAGCGTCCCACGGCCTGCAGGCCTCACTCCCACCCTCACAGCCCTGCTGTCCAGGCTTCCCCCTCTGCCCTGCTCTGCCCGCAGCCTCCACCTCCAACCGTGTCCTTCCCCCCTGTCCTCTGCACAAATGCCTCGACCTCCAGCCACGGCTCAGTTGCGCACCTGCCCTGTCCACACGCTGCCCGGCCTGCTCCTCCTTCCCCAGGGCCACTGTTCCTGAGCACCTCCACCCCTCCCCAAGACCATGGCCAGGCAGTCCCCTCCCTGGTGCTCTGTACTCAGCACCTGCCCCATCAATCTGTCTCAGCACTGACCACAGGGATCTCTCTAGAAGCTCCTCTGCTGTTGGCACCACGGCTCTCTGTGGTCTCCCACCCCCTCCCCCTCTCAAGGAGTCCACCTGGACCTCCCTGGACGTGGTGAGTGGCTGTGCCCTCCTCTGCTGGGCTGCACCCATCCAGCACAGAAGTTGGAACATGGCTGTGGGTCCTGCAGACCCAGGCTCAGCCCCAGCTCCAAGCAGAGGGGGCTGCCAACAGCCCACCAGGTGGCAGAGAAGATGCCCAGCTGCTCTGAGCCAGCAAATGCCAGTGAGGCTCCCTCCGTGCCCGCCTCCCCGCCCCAGCCCTGCGCCCCGTCAGAACCAAGCCCACGGACACCCTGTCGTGTTCCGCAGCCTTGCCAGCCCCCAGCGCCTTCCCTTCCCACCTTCCGGATGTTGCATGGAAGCTTCTGGACTAGCCCTTGCTAGGTGGACCTAAGGTCCCCCTGTGGTCCTGGCCACTCACCCAGGAACTCCAGCTTCTCGCTCTCGGTGCAGAGGCCATAGCAGCGCGGGAAGAAGGAGTCGGGGTTGGCCTGGGCGTACCACGGCAGGCTCCGCATGTTCACGCACAGCCCGATCTCCAAAGACAGTGGCATGTTAGGGGCCCGCAGCAGGTGGCCCAGCTGCACCACGTTCGCAAGGCGAGGACTGGCCGTCCACCCCTCCCGAGCCCCCCAGGCCAGCCAGTGTAAGTGCAGGCCAGGCAGCCCCAGGGGAGGGCAAGAGGTCGTGTCTGCAGTGCCAGGACTGGTGGGCACCACATCCGCCTCTAGGTCCCTAAATGGGCCTCAGAGGGTCCTGCAGCTCAGACACCAGGAAGGAGGACAGGTTTCGGGGCCTGGAACGTGGCCGCAGGCCCACTGCTCTGTCCACCCAGACTCAACAGTTACAGTTAAGGAAGCCTGTCATGAAATCCCAGCACCTCAATGTCCAGTTCATCAGCCCATATGGGAAGAAGTGCCCAGTGCCCAGGAAATGCGGTGCCCGCTAACTGCTGAGCCTGCTGGGGACCAGCTGTCCACACGGAGGTCTCTGCAGGGAGCAGTGTCTCCTGACTGTGCAGTCAGTGGGCACCGAGCAGACATGGGACTTGCTAACCCTGTGCAGGTAAGACAGCTAAGACAAGGTGGACAGGTGGACAGGAGACCAGCTGACCCTCGCAAGACACCTGGGAGCCTCGTCCCTGACCCCTTCCACATCATCCCTGTCTGACAGGGAAGCCCTTCTGCCCAGACCTCTCCCGAGCAGGGTCCACCACATCTGCATGTCCTGAGCAGGCCCCACCCCTGTGCCTCAGACCTCAGTGTGGATGGGTGTGTGGGCCACCTTGGGAGGTGCTGTGAGGCTGGAAGTGACAAGAGCGAGAGGTGCCCCATCAAGGCTCTGTGGGCGAAGGCAACACCTTTCTCGAGGACCCAGAGCCCCTTCAAGGCCCACAGCTCCTGCACCATCTTTGGCTTGGCCTGTGTCCCTGGAGGAAGGGGTTCTGTGGCCCCAGTCCACCCAGAGGCACAGAGCAAGGGGCACAGGGGCCCTGTGGGCTGTGGGTAGGTGGGGCAGGTGCTGAGTAACTCTGCCACAGCCTCGGACCCACCAGCAGGAGGTGCCAGGGAGCCCTGGGGAGAACCCGGGAGGTGACGGGTGTGTGTGAGCTGTCCCAACCACAGCAAGGCCTCCAGATGCCTCCTCCCCACCTGGCAGGCCCTGGGAGGCAGGCAGTGCCCCTGGCCCACTCCTGCCAAGGCCCCAGACTCTCCCACTCACCTTGGTGGTGAAGGAAGCCGTCTTCCCGAAATGGTTCAGCATCTGGTCACAGGACAGGCTGTGATAGTCAATGACGTCCCTTTTGATGGTCCAGAGGAAGTAGGGCATTTCATTTTTTACCAACCTAGACTGGCAAGAAAGAAACCTTCATCAGTATCCAACATCCAAGGTCACGTCTTCCTGACCAGGCGGACACAACTGAGAGTGAAGAAAATCAGGTTTTAAATCATGTGCACTATGAGAGCTCTGCAGGCATTTCATGCCGGCCGCTGGCGCAGGTCCCTTGAGGGCCTGCCATGTGCAGAGCGTGGGGAGCAGCATGGCCACTTGGTTTCTGCTGTCACAGAGCCAAGTGCACAGCTTCAAGCTCGGGGCAGCTTCCTCCGTGGGGCTGTGAGTGGGGTCCAAGCTGCCCTTCCGATGGGTTTCTACATGGGGCTCAAGGACAAGGGGTGCACAGAAGCTCCCGAGGACCCCAGGAGACGGGCTTCTCCTGCCCCACTGTACAGAGCAGGGCACGGAGGGCGTGGGGTGGAGCCGAAGCCCACAGCTGCGTTCCTGCTCACCAGCAGCAGCATGCATTTGGTCACAAATTCTAACCATATGAAGAGGTGCAGGGGAGGAAAACATCCCCCAAAATCCTACCCCCCAGAGACAACCCCTGACCCACCACCATGGTGAAGACCCTTCTGAGTGGGTCTTTGCAGACAAGCATGTGCGGACACAGGAACGTGAGTACACACGTGCACGGTTGCAATCCCACATGCCACGTTAGACTGCGTGCTCTCTTCTGACCCCGCGGTCAGTGCAGGCCAGGCCTGGGGCCTCGTGCTGCCCCCTGCTGTGCTGAGGGACGGGGGGCTGGGACCCCCACAGTCAACATCGCTCTCCAGAACTCACGGGGGCCTGGCTGGCTGAGCCGCTGGGCTCTGCACACTGGGTTCTCTTTTCAGGGTCCGACCTCCTTCTGCTGCCCTTAGAGTGATATCTACAGCTTGTGGTGCTGCTTTCAGATACAAGCCTCCTTTTCAAAGCCTGTTATGAATTCCGTTAGAAATAACAACAGTACGAAGAGTAGCACAGTAACCACCGTGTCCTAGGCTGAAGGACAGAGCATCACCAACCGAGTGGAAGTCCCCTTCTTGGTCACCAACCTGTCTCTCTCCTTCCACATGCAACATACGGGATGCTTGTGTCCCCCCAAGATGCCTATGATGAAATCCTCACCCCCAAGGTGACAGTATGAGTGGGATTAGTGCCCTCATAAAAGGGACCCCAGAGAGACCCTTGCCCTCTTTCCACCGTGTGAGGACACGGTGAGAAGTCAGCCGTGCTGCACCTGACCTCAGATTTGCAGGCTCCGGAGCTGTGAGAAACAAACATCTGCTGTTCAAAAGCCGCCTTGGCCGTGGCTGCAGCAGCCCGAGCCAGGACGGCGGCTTCCTTCACACGCTCACTGCGCACGGATGAGTCACTACGTGGGGCTTGTGCTGCTTCATGGAAATGGAATTAACTCCACGAACTTGAAACAACGTGCTCATGGCCATTTGTGAAGTGCCTGCCCAAAGCTTTGCCCCTTTTTCTTTTTGCCTTTTCATTATTTATTTGTGAGTTCTCCACATGTTCTGGATATTTGATCTTTTAAATTCTATGTACCACAAATATCTCCTCCCACTTGGTAGTTTGTCTTTTTACTTCTTTATGGTGGGGAGGGGACCGAGCCAGGCTGGGGGCAAGGCTGGGCCTGGCGCAGGGTGGGGCATGCAGCTCTCCTGGAGACCTTGCCCCACTTGCTGGCCAGGCCCATCCACCCCTCATCCTGCAGCACGTTGGCCGCTCAGTGCCCCTCGGTCCTTCTACACTCACAGAGAGGACTTACTGGCGCCAAGCTGTGCCCTGTGTGTAGGGGCCATTGGGCCAGGGAGCAGGGGGAGCTGGAGCACTAGGGCCCGTCCTCTGGCACAGCTGGCTTGTCCAGCACTGATGGGCTTCTCCCACCCCCAGTCCAGCCGGTCCGGCCACTGCCTGGTCACGAGAACTTTTATGATTCTGGCTTTGTCATTCCTCCCCCATGACAGGGGCACCAAGAGCAGTGACAGAGTGAAAAACCTTGGTAAGACATGTCCCACCCCAATGCCAGGCCACCTGGGATCCCTCAGGAGTGCGTGCTGCCAGGACCTACCATCACATCGTGGATATCGTCTGTTTTCTCCAGAGCCATTTCCTGATTTTCTTTGACTACAACACATTTATTCTCTGCAAACAAGACATGACAGAGAGAGACATCAGTGCCAGCAAAGGTGGCCAGACAGTGGCCAGGCTCCCACCACAGCAGGCACAACAGCAACCTGCTCCTTTCTCAGAAACCTGCTCCTTATCACAGGTGAGGCCCTCTGTTGGTGGAGAAGGTGCCCTCTGTGGGTCCTGAGCCAGGCTTAGGGTATGTAGTGGGGGCCCTCATGTACCCAAACGATGCGTGTTCATGGAAGACCACCCCCACCAGGGTGCCTGGAGCCCCTGGAGGCCGAGATGTCCCTCAGGGTGAGTGTGATGGAGCAGACAGCAGAGGGCAAGGAGGACCAGCCAGCACTGTGGGAGCCTGAGGAGTGGCCTTCGGGGAGCTGGGGCTGGAGGAGGTCTGGTCTGGGCATGGACGTGGGATGCCAAGAAGTGACCAGTACCAGGGGCTTGAAAGGGCATTCCCTGAGCATGGACACCTGGGGTGGGGGTCACTGGGAAGGTGATGGAGACACAGAGCGAGAGAGGCCCAATACATGTATGTGGAGACCTGAGGGGTGGTCTGTAGAGGGTTAGAAATCTTGATTCCTATTTGATTATTAGATAGGGTGTTTAGGTAATGCATGTATGGGACAAAAGTCTTCAGATAGGAGGCAAGAGCCTACAACTAGGTGACAAGAGCCCACTGAATCAATTCTAATCACTGTTTAGGTAAAGGATTGTATACACTGATTGTCAATATAATGGGTTCTTTGGAAGATTTTGTGAGAAGAAAATTTACACAGGTTAAAGCCTTTAATGTGAACAAGAGAACTGAAGCAAAACAGGGATTGTTCTGAGGGCAATAACCCTTAATAAAACAAAAGTTAAATGATGGGAAAATATGTGAGTTAAGATTTCCAAGGATGT
Organism: Cynocephalus volans; assembly: GCF_027409185.1. NCBI lineage: Eukaryota > Metazoa > Chordata > Mammalia > Dermoptera > Cynocephalidae > Cynocephalus > Cynocephalus volans. The sequence goes on along the minus strand of NC_084471.1, from coordinate 1,013,002 downwards.
TCTGGTAGATTAGTTAGTTCATGGAGGTTATTCCACATTTTGCTTTAAGCTGTTTCTTTGAGTTTCTCAAGAAGTCAGACACTTTAATGATAATCTTATTGTTTCTTTTGCATGTTACATGGCTTAGATTTATGACTCTTTTGATGGTATATTGTTTAAAATATTTTGAGCCATGCATGCATGGATGAAGATTGTTACATAGCCAATTTATTTATGTTCTTACTATGACTGACTAACCATTTGTTCTTTTCCTATAATTTCCTTGTCTTTACAATAAAAACTGAAGCAAAAACCGAATCGGGGCTGCACCCAGTTTCTCCTTCTAGCAGAGGAGTTGCTGAGGTGCAGTCCCTTTGGGCTTCTCATCGCATTCATGTTGCTTTGAGTAATCTTTTTTGTGTCTCCATTGCACAGCAAGAGGTGTAACAGTGGTCACCACACCCAGGATGGTGACCCTCCCCACTCTGTGACAGACACACAAATGTGTCCCACACTGAAAGAGAAGGCATCTCCAGGATTCTGCAGTGACCTTCACCTTCATCCTCAACATCTGAAATGACCTTGGGCTGAAGCTGGAACTTCTTTTCCACCCAGCCCTTTCTCCGCAGAGCAGCCCGGATCACTGGGTAGTGTCCACAGATAGAGAAAATCTTCTTTTCCTAAAATGGCAAGAGCTTATTTTAAATTAAAGAATTGAAAAACAAGTTGATTTTTTTGTCACGGGTGACTTTTCAGTTAAAATGTATTCCCTGTTTAAATTGTTTCTTCTTTCTGTAAATTTCCATAACTAACTCTCACTCTGTTTCTTCCTATCTGTCTTCAACATAATGCTGCTGGTGCAGAAGTCACGAGTTATTTGCCTGAAGTGTTTTGAAGGACACTGAGAGTCAGCTTGGCCCAGCACAAACCAGGCTAAACTGGTTGAGCCTGCAGACCTCTCTGCTGAGCCTGAGCAAATGTCTGCAGGGTGACCTTTTGGCATCAGAGGGCCGAAAACTCCACCTGCAGATCCTGCTAATGCTGCCAGTTTTTGAACATGCCACCCATGCAGAGGTGTGCAGATGACTTGCCCCTGCACGAATTGCTAAAGACCCTCTCAAACCTTTAACCAATCATGACCCACCATGTCTCGCACCAGCCCAGCTACTTCTCCATAAATTTGCCTTCTTTTGCACTGCTGAGAAGGCAGGTTTGAGATTTATTTCTCCTATCTTCTTGCTTGGCTACCTTGCAATTAAACATTTCTCTGCTGCAAAGACTGGGGTGAGTATGTGACTTGCTGTGCATTGGGCAACAGGCCCTGTATAGTTATGATTTCCCTATAAGAGGAGTTTTCAAAGCAAAATGAGACAGACCATGCACTGGTGGGAAGACATCCATGTCCTGCTTCAAGAACACTGGAAACATCTAAAACAAGGGGTGCGTATGTGTGTGTGTAAGTGTGCCTGGGGGGACATAGCCCACCTGCAGGGGAGACTGAGGGACAGCCGCTGTTCTGTGTGTGTCTGCTTTGTCATGGGGGTCAGGCACACAGAGGTGCTCACACACAAGCAAAGGGCTAGAAGGCCACAGCAGAACCAGGAAAATGGGTGATTCCAAAGACACAGCCAGGAGCAATCCCAACTCAGGACGCGGTCTGGATTTCAGAAGTGAGAGGAGATGCAGCCATGCAGGACTGTTCTGTGTGGCTTTCTTCTCTCTAGGAAGGTGACTGTCCCTCATGTTTGGGTGGAGCATATTGCCTGAGGTTTGAGGAGGGGAGAGGAGCCACTGGGCAGCCCAGGGAGGGCCAAGGGCAGTAGCACCATGGTGCAGGCCAGACCAGAAGCAGCTGGCTCTGCACCTGTCACCATGAAAATGACTCAGCTGCCTGGAATTGAGGCAGGCAGATGGCAGATGGTGGCACGCACAGGCCTGCCCCTGCCCTGACCTCCCAGCAAGGGGCACAGGGCAGGAGAGGAAGGGCCATGCTGCAGTCCTGGCCCATGCTGCTGGGCAAAGGCAGAGACATGGTCTGCACATGGTCACCTGCAGGGTTGGCAAACACATGCATCATCAGCAGGGGCAGGGCAGGGGGAAGTGGCTTAAATGCACCAGGGTCCTGCAGTGGACATACCTATGGTGGCCCCCAAGGAGTCCCCTCCCCTGAGCCTGTGAACTGTTTTACCAATAGTAGCATGTTGCAAAGGTGTGGAACATTGCTCCCGTGATTATTGACATTATTTGGCAAATGTGACAGAATTTGCAGATGTAATTAAGGTCCCTAATCAGTTGACTTTGATTTAATGAAAAGACAGATTATCCTGGGTGGGTCTGACCTAACAGGTGAGTCCTTCAACAGAGGGTCCATGGACTTCCTGAAGTTAGAGACTCAAAACAGTAGAGACTCTCCCCGCTACTGCTGGCTTTGAAGAAGCAGGACACCACAGGAGACGAGCTCTGCCAACACCTGGAGGGAGCTTGGGGGATGGTACTTCATGGCTGTGCACCTAGATGAGTGTCCAGGCCTACCTGGACGTCAACCTCTATGACCATGCCCAGACTCTGGACCCACACAGACTGTGGGACAACACACGATGCTGTTTTATGCAGCTAAGTCCAAGGGAAACTGTGATGCAGCCTAAGACAGCTGACGCAGGTCCCAGCAGGAGGACCTGCACACCACACCAGGAGCTCACACCAGAGCAAGCTCACGCCTGTGCTGGAAGCGGTGAGTTTGTACTCCAGCACCCTCATGAGGGATTGCGCAGGTCAGAGGACCTCTCTGAGCCTCCTCCTACTTGGAAAATCTGCCCAAGGCCTTCCATCCCCAATGGACAGGGCATGTGGACAAGCTTGGTCGCCAGCAGAGGCTGTGCTGAGGGAGCAGTGGGCCAGCACCCCACAGCTCTGCAAGACCTCCTGTCCACCCCCAACACCCTGCTGAGTTGTGGTCAAATCAAATAACTTTAAAAGAATGGATTACTTTTAGTAAGTCAGTGGAATACAATTCCTAAAGGAACCACAAAAAGAATAAAAACAGAATGTAAGATTTCTAACATATGGAGAGGGGAAAATGGAATTTAAAAAGAGTAATCAGTGCAGAAGAAGGCATGAAAGGAGAGGAAAAGTGAACAGACAGGACATACCAAATGACTGAAACGAGGAGGTAGAAATACCTGAATATACTGGTGGTTTAATTATAGATAAATACACTAAATGCTCCAGTTAAAAGGCAAAGAGTGCCAGGCTCGATTTTAAAAAATGACAACAAAGAAACAGACAAAAAAACCCAACTATTTTGTTTACAAGAGATCATCAAAAGCATAAACCTACAGATAAGTTAGAAAATAAAACAATGTAAATATGGGACAAAATAGCCTTTGGGACAAATAAACATTACTAAAATGAAGACAATGATTTCATAATTTTAAAAAGGTCCTGTTCACCGAGGACTTATTAAATGGGCTATTAATTATACAAAGCAAAAATGGGCAGAATTACAAAGTAGACAAATTCACCTTTATAATAGGGTATTTTAACGTGCTTCTCTCAGCAAATGACAGAACACACAGACCGAAAACTTCAGTAAGACTACAGAGGGTTTGAACAACTCAAATAACAAACTGAACAAAGTATGCTACACTAACTTTTACATGAATTAACAGAATGGCAGGCATAAAGCAAGTCTAAACAAGTTTTAAGGAGCACATCATACAGATCACATTCTCAACCACAATGCAACCAAGCAGAAAACAATAACAACGTAACTACAAGAAATCCACAAGCATAGAAACTAAAAACCATACTTTTAAGTAACCTGTGGATCAGTGATGAAGTGATGATATGAGCCGTAAAATACTTTGAAGTAAACCTCAACAAAAACACTCCACAATGAAAGCTTGTGAAATGCAGCTAAAGCAGGGCTTGGAGGGATGTTTGCAGCCTCAAATGTTTACACAAGCAACAGCTTCAGAAGAAAATCTGAAAATTAATGTGCTGGTATGGTCTACTCCTGTGAAATTCCAGAAAGGCCGGGACCATGATAGAAGCATAAAAAGCATATCAGGGAAGGACTCGTTGCTGGGCCGGGCAGAACTCCCAAGGATGGTGGAAGTGTGTTTCACCATCACCACCTGACCATGTACACTTGTGCATGTTCTGCATGTCCCTCTGGTGTCCCACCTGTGACACCACTGAGCTGGGTACTTGCAGTCTGTGCGCTTTTTAAAAGTGTGTTGTACCTCAGAAGAAAGTTAAGGGGCTGAGGATGTTCGTCCCGTTCTAACAAGCATGGATTTCTCGGTGCTCCTTCACTGTCCAGGCCCTCTGAGCAGTGGACAGGCACACTGCAATGGCAGGGAATGCCACCTTCCCCTAGCCTTTTGCTCTTCACATTCTAAGGGCGGCAGACGCAGAGTCATCTGCTCCCATCTACAGAATACGAGCACCTTCCCTATCCCCCAGACCCAAACGCTCACATGCTGGGGCAAAGGTCTACCCTTCCTCCTCAAGAGACAATCTGCTCACATCCCAGGTAAAAGGAAAGGTCTCTCTCCCTGGGGGAGGGAGGTACCAGCTGCCCCATATAAGCTCCAAGAGTCATACTTTTAGAGTTCCTCTCCTGAGGTGTAAAGCCCCTCTGCGCACAAAGGGGGCGACACTCATGTCACCTCCTAAAGGGACGGGGCGTGGGGAACCAAGAGATTCTCCAGTAACTGAGAGCCCGTCCCTGACCCAGAAACCCCCTGCTTCCTGTCAGGATACATGATAAAGCTGGACATGCACCCACACCCTACAGACACGGCAGCAGCACCACGGGCTGCCACGTGTGGCTGAGGGCAGAGAAGTTATTACTTATTTCGAAAGTACAAATAAAATGAAGAGTAACCTGGCATAAGTTTGCACATGGAGGAGGCGTGTGGTGGGGAGGCTGGGGGGCTCAGCAAGGAGCCAGCACCTTGGCCCAGGATTGCGTCAGGGACCAGGCGGACAGGCTCTCCAAATCCCCAAAGTAATCTGTTTTTAAAAGGTGACTCTTTTCCCACAAACCGCCAAACAGCGTTTACCTTGATTGCTTTCTCTGTTAATTGTCTTGCTATTTTGTATCTGTCTAACGTGGGGGAAGAAGCCGAGTCTCGTTTTAAATCTGCAAAAGAGAAACAGATGTCAAGGCAAAGGAAAGAGCGCCCAAGCGCTCTGAACTGGTGACACTCCAGCACCGACCTGGAGACCCCTGAGGGAGGGACTCCAGGCCCCCCTACACTCCCACCGCCAACTCACACGGGCCCCACGCCCCGCCCAGTGCTTCCCATGCCAAGCCCACGCCCACGCCCCGCCCAGTGCTGCCCATGCCACGCCCACACCCACGCCCCGCCCAGTGCTTCCCATGCCACGCCCACACCCCACGCCCCGCCCAGTGCTGCCCCGCCCACACGCTCCCCACCGCCCCACCCCATCCTGAGTCCCAGGAGCACGAAGCACGGACCACGGGAGCCCCATGGGCTCTGCCCCTCCCGGCCCTCCCCCTGCAGCTGTGCAGCCTCTGCCCACCCCCCACGTTGCCTCCTCACCCCGCGCCTCGTCCCTTCTGTCCCCTCCCTGCCCACAACCCCCCACACTTGCGCCACATGTTCCCTGGGCTCCCGCGGCCAGAGGACTGGCCGCCCCTCCTCGGCCCGCCTGGGCCCCTCTTACCCGCTGGCGTCCTCCCTCCCTCCCAGAGCACGGCCGCCTCCGCCACCTGTCCCTGCCACCGGTCCCTCTCTGACCCTGGCCACCAGAGTTCCCATGACACACACCAAGTGTTACAGTGTACGTCTTAAAAATCAAAATGAAAGCCTTGGTCCTCCCCATACCTGGAGGCCTCCACACTGCGGTCCCCAACCTCCCCACGCCCTTCTCTCCAGACGCCACAACTGGCGGGCCCACGGTCACTCCCCTGGGTCCTGGCCCCCGGCGGCCCAAACCCAGCCTCTGCTCCAAGTGCTGCCCCCGCAGTGCTCCCCACCCCATGGACTCCAGAAACCCACGATTTAGACTAAAGCCCAAAGCAATAGGGCAGGTGGTGCTGGGAGAACCGTGTGTGTACAACCGCTGCCTGACAGCACCACCAAGACTAATGAGGCCTGTGCGGGTGAGGGTGAGGGTGAGGGTGAGGGTGAGGGTGAGGGTCAGGGTCAGGGTCAGGGAAGCTTCCAGCAGGACACGCAGGACACGCCCGCACAACTCGGGGTCAGGCCAAACTTTCTTGGACGATACACAAAAAGCGCTAATCTTAGAAGTTAAAATTGGTAAATTTGATTTTATCAAAAGTAAGAAGTTCTGCTTTAAGAAAATGAAAGGCAAACCACAGGCTGGGGGAAAATATTCATGATGTGTAAATCTGACAAAGCCAGACACAAGCGGGCACGTGGTGAGGGACTCCATTTATAGCAAGTTCTGGAGCTGGCAAAATCCATCTACAGCCTTAGAGACCAGAACAGGGGGAGCGCCTCTGGCAGGAAGTGTGGGACAGTGAAAATGATCTAATAACATCCCCTTAAAACGTACAGAACACAGGTCAGCAGAAAGATGGGGAAAGATCACTCATCCACAGTCACTCAGACCAGTGAGGACAACGATTTGAACATGACTGTCAGAAACTTAACCTCGCAAACACGTGGCACACGCCTGCCACAGGCATTATTTCCAGCACACAGGGAACAGTTATTAAAACTGACCATAAGAAGGTCTCGACAAATTCCAAAGGATTTGGAGTCATACAGATTGTGGCCAGATGTTTCCTGGCCACAGAGCAATTAAGTTAGCAATCAATGATGGGACAAAATAACAAACAGAAAACTGCCACATATTTATAAATCACCAAATACATTTCTAAATAATCCGTTGGTCCAAGGAGAAATCAAGATGGAAAGTAGCTTATATTTTTAAACTGAATGATAATTAAAATACCGGATATAAAATCTTGTGGGATGTGTTTAAAGCTGTGTTTATATAGAAACTTTTAGCTGTATGTGCATCTATTAGAAAATAATAAAGGCTAAAAATAATGAGTTAAGTGTCTATCCCAGGAAGTTAGAAAGAACACCATAAATCTAAACCCAAAGAAATTACCAAAAAAGCACAGACATGAATGAAATGTTTTAAATACAACAAAGAAGTCTAACTGAACCAAAGTTTTAAGACTAGTGAAATAAATAAACCACCGATAAAAAAGAGAAGGCACAAAAAGTAATAACAGGACAGGAAAACTCTTTAGATGCTTAAAATAGAAGGAAGAGGATTACAAACTTCATGGCAATAGATTCGAAATTGAGATAAAATAGATAAATTCCTTGAAAAATACAAATTACAAAAATAGACACAAGAAGAAATAGAAGAAACAAATGATCCTCTACCTAACACGAAGTTAAATCTGAGGGTTAAAACCTTCCCATTAGGACAACTCCAGGCCGGATGCTTCATGGGTGAGTTCTGCCAAACATTTAAAGTCATACAACTCGTTCTGAGAGCAGAGAAGGTATGGCCACTCTGTACCTTGTTTTACGATGCCAGCATTACTCGATGCCTGCATCTGAACAAGATACTACAAGAAAGTGACATCACAATCTGACACACACACACGGATGACAAAATCAAACACAAGACGTCAGCAAACTGCATCCAGCGGTACGCGAGGAGCTGTTCTGAAGCTGGATTTGAAAAGTAAGCACTGAAACTCACCACCTTCAGAGAGACAGAAAGATCACGCAGTAGATAGAGAAGGGACACAGACACATCACTACTGAAAATGAACTCACGTTCAGGCTTAACACCCTTGACAAATCAGGAAGCTCACGAAGCACAGCAGCGGCCCTGGCACTCTGCTCTCTACATACCACCTGCTCCCACCGCAGTGGCCAGGGCTCTTGGAGAAATGTGGGCTCCTGGTCTGGGGCACAGGGTCATCTCAGGGCATCAAGGGACCCTTGAAGACGAGTGGGGCACAGCAAAAAGACATAGAAGTGGCTTGAAGAGACTGCATGGGCCAGGTGGAGACCACAGGTGTTAAGGGACGCCCCAACCCCTACTGACTTTAACATATGCATTCTGCTTCTGTACAAGTCGCTTGCTAAAATAAATGGAGGAATAAACAGAGTAGCATGGCCAACGCCATTTTAGGTGGCTCTGCCATTTTAGCCTGAAAAGTCCCTATGGGGAATCCAGGGTGGGGAGGGGCTACAGGGCTAACCACAAAAATTAGCTTATGTATCGCTGGCTTGCTTGCATTGGCTAGATTGTGTCAGGCGCGAAAAATTCCCGCCTAGCTAAAAATAAAAGCTGCGAGAGGTTTCAACTCGGGGCTGCGTTCCTCGATTGGCCTGCATAGCCCTGGCTGCCAGAAGTAAACTCTTTTCCTTTTCCTATCACCGGGTTCCCGTGGGCAAATTTCTTTTACCCGTCGGACGTTGGCCATAACACAGGAGCATCACAAAATAGACAGTGCCTGACCAAGCACACTGACCGTATGCATGTCCAGATGTCCAGAAAGACTCTCAAGAGTGAGGGGGCCATGAACAGAAACTTCCTTTGCCCGTCGGGGATGCCTGTCATGCAAACACCTTCCCTGAAGACCAGAAACTCAGGACCAGAAAAAGCACCTAAGCAGACCTTCTGGAAGGATCTGGACTCCATGGAGGTCAAGGAGCCTGCAGGGGAGGGAGCTTTTCTTACACAGAGTGCAGCTAACCAGTGTGGGAGGCCCCCAAGGAATGCTGAACCCCTAGGAGAAGGTGGGTGGGAGGTGTGGAGGCCACACAGACCTCCTTCCTGATCAGGCTCCCATTTCCTGCTCCGCAGGGAGTACCTGCACCTCACATTTCCTGAGTCTCTCTCACGCCCTGATGGAGGTCACAACGTCCCAGAGGGCAGCCATCCAGTTCAGGACGACCCTGACAGGGCCCCAGCTTCAGAGCTCCTGGTGGGGTCAGCTGCAGCCTCTGTTCTGAAGGCATCGCAGCCCTCTCCTCCTCCCCTGCCCGAGTCCATGTTCAGCACAACCTCACAGGCACCGATCCAGAAGGACTCCCTGGTCAGCCTCCTACATCCTAATCCCAGCCTGGAGTTTGGTTCTAGGGACCGTCCACAGCAGAGATGATGCCAACACCCAGAAGGTTCCTGGTGCCAAAGCACCACCCTTCAGAGCTGCCCCCGGGAAAGGCAACTCGACGACAGAGGCATCTGGCCAGCAGTGATCCAGTGACCAGTCGAAACAGGGATGATGGCACAGCCAGACACGGCAGGCAAAACAAAAAACACAGCATCACCTGGAAGGAGTCTTGGCAAAGTCACATCAACTCTCTAGCCTCACCTCCAGACCACAGGGCACAAACAGGAGACATACGAACAGGCTAAACAGCACCAGACCAAGCCCAGAGGTGGGACTTCCTCAGTACAAGAGGCTGTCCTCTTCAATAAGTCTACATCCTGAAAACATCAGGCAAGAGGGTTGTTCTACATTAGAAGGTAATCAACAGAGAAAACAAAAAACATGTGGTCTGTGACAAGATTCTGATTTGAACAAACCAACTGTACAGTTGTTTGGGGGGAAACTGGGGAAATATGAATATTTTATAGGTATTATATTTTATTAAAGAATTATTTTTCAATTTATTGAGTGTGAAAAATAGTTTGGTTATTTAAAAAAGTCATCTTTAGAGATAATAGTAAATATTTAGTAAATATCTAGATACACACTAATATTTATTTAGAAAATATTTACAAAATTTAATAAAATCATCATAATTAATAAGATAAAAGATATTCATAATACTGAAAAGATCAATTCACTATGATGACATAAAAAGTCCAAATATGTATATACCTAGTAATGGAGCTTCAAAATATATAAAAACACAAGTTGACAGAACTAAATGGCATAGAAAATCCAGCTATATTGGGATATTTTATCCTACTTCCCTTAGTAAATGAAAGATTAAATAATCAGTAGAATATAGCAAATTTGAATGTCATGAATAACCAGCAAGACCTGAATGACATCCATAGACGCCACGTCCGACCACTGCTGATATACTTTCTACATGCACAAAGGAACGTTTTCCAACATCGGTCATATGCTGAGTCATAGACTCTCAACAAATTTCAAAGGATTAAAATGATATGGATTAAATCCTTTGACGACAGTTGAATCAACGAGAAAAAAACAAAAAGATAACTGGAAAATGTCCTAAATGGTCAAAAATTAAGCAGCACACTTTAAAATAAAACATGGATCAAAGGAAAAATCAAACGGAAATTTTAAAATGATTTGAATTAAATCATAATGAAAATATGACGGAATTAAATGACAATTAAAATATTTCAAAGCATTATAATGCAGCTAAAATAGTGATTAGAGAGAAGTTTATAGCTTTAAATGAATGTTTTAGAAAACAAATTGAAAATTATCTGTGCTACCATCCCAAGAGGCTAGAAAGAGAACAATAATTACACTTAAAAAACAAAAAAGGAGAAGACAGGAAATAATTAAGATAAGGGCAGAATTCAATTAAATAAAAAACAAATGTACTATAGAGAAAATTAACAAAACCAAAAGTTGAATCTTTGAAACAATTTTTTAAAAAAAATTGATAAACCTCTAACCAGATTAATGAAGAAAAAAGAAGGAAAATATGAATTACCAATATCGAGAATGGAAAAGGAGACATCACTACTGATTGTATGGACATTAAAATGAAAAGAAGATATTATGAACATCTACATTCCAATAATTTGACAGCTCATATGAAATGAACATTCTCCTTGAAAAACACAAAACTGACATAAAAGAAATAGGAAATCTTGACAGGCCTACTTCTGTTAAAAAAATTAACTCCATAATTAAAATGTTACCTAAACAAAACCTCCAGTTCTAATGGCATCACAAGTCAATCTTTCCAAATATTGAAGGGGAAAAATTACCTTACATAAACCTTTTCATTAAATAGGAAAACAGGAAACTCATTCCAACTCTTTTTATTCAGGCATAAATTTAATACCAAAACCTGACAAGGACACAAGAAAGAAATAGTACAGGCCAATCTCTCTGGTAAAAAAAAAAAACCCACAAAAACTTTGAACAATATATTTGTAAATCAAATCCAGTTACACAGAAAAAAATACAACATGACCACATGTGGTTTATTTCAGGAATGCAAAGTTGGTTTAATATTTCAAAATCTATCAACATAATCTACCACATTAATAGAGTAAAGGGAAAAACATATTACCATCTCAATAGATGTGGAAGAAAGCATTTGATAAAATATGATAACTATTCATTTAAAAACTCTCAGTAAGCCAAGAATAAAAGAGAATTTCCTTTAAAGCTATAGCAACATCATACTTCATGTGAAATATTGGACACTTTCCCCTTGACTTTGGGAACAAAACAAAGATGTCCACTATACCATTTTTATTCAACGTCATTCTGAAAGTACTAACCAATGCAATAATGCAAGAAAGGGAAATGAAAGTATAAAGATTGAAAAGATTTGTAGATGATGATTGTGCATGTAGAAAATCTAATAAATCTACAAACTATTAGAATTAGTAAGTGTATTTAGCAAGTCACCCAATACCAAGTCAGTACACCAAAGTCAATTATACTTCCACATACATGAAACAATTCAAAAATGGAACTCAAAAATATCATCTACAAGAGCATTATAAAACATCAAATATCTAGGAGCAAATCTAACAAAAGAAGTCTTGCATACCTATACACCGAAACCTACAAAACATTACTGAGAAGAATTAAGGGAGAACTGAATGTTCATGGGTTAGAAAATTCAATATTGTTAAGATGTTAATTATCCCCCAAATTGATCTATAGAATAGTGTAATCACAATTAAAGTCCCAGCAGGATTTCTACGTGTGTGTGTGTGCGTGTGTAAATTAACAATTTGATTTTAAAATGTGTAGGGCAGAGCAAAAGACCAAGAAACTCTAAACAATCTTGAGGAACAGCAAGATCAGAGGCTTTATACCAGCACATGGTACAACTTATAAAGCTGCTGGAATTAAAACAGGGTGGTATGGAGTAGGATAAGCAGTAAGATGACTGCGCAGAATGAAGGACCCCCAAACAGGCCTAGCCTGATGGTCCACAAAGGTGACACTGCCAGGCAGGGGCTGAGTCACTGGAAATTCATATGGGAGTCGGGGGAGAAACATTAACGGCTGACCCTGCCTCACTGTACACAGTCCCCATGGGTTGTGGACCTAACCGTGAAAAATAAAACTACAGTGTAAAGCTTCTGAAGAAAACGCAGAATACCACCTCCTGGACTATGGAGTAGGCGAAGATTTCTTAAATAAGACACAGAAATCCAACTATAGAAGAAAGGATTGACAATCAGACTTCACTAATATTAAGATGTTCTGATTATCTAGAAGAATCATTAAGTGACTGAAAGAGCCGCTGCAGACCCCAGCAGGCATCCCCACGCAGAGAATTCCTCCGAAGAAGATCCACAACCCAGTTTAATAATGGCCCAAAGATCTGGAACAAGCACTCCATAAAAGAGCAGCTTCAAATGGCCAGTGGTACGCGACAAGGGGCTCAACGCCACCAGAGCGGCCGCAGTGACAGCGACCCTACCAGGTGCTGGCGTGGACGGGGGCACCTGGAGGCTCATCTCCGGCTGGCAAACTATCGGTGGTGCCTTCTTCCAAAGCTACACTTGCACCTACCCTGACACCCGGCCCCTCAGCCCCGCGTCTACCGACAGAACGAACGTCACGTCTGACCAAAGGCAAGAACAGGACGTCCCGACGCAGAGGAAAGCGCCGCGTGTCCGCTCGGCCACCTGGAGGGCCCTTCACACCCCCATTCGGATTTCCACCGATTCCCAGCAAGGCCCGGCCCCGGCGCTCCGGGCTTCTGGCCACCCCCGTCCACGTGTTCGCTAAAGCTGAGCGCAGCCCGGACAGCGCGTCTGAACCGCTGGGTGGCTCTAGGCGAGCGCACGGAGGACGCCGGCGGTACGGACTGTTCTCGGCGCTCCGGTCTCCCTCCAGCGAAGCCGCGGACGAGAGCCGCTTGGTCGCGCCCTGCTCCATGCCGGCTTCCAGCGCCTCGGCCTTCCCGCTTCCGGCCCCTGCCAGAGAGGGGCGCGGCCATGAGCAGAGTCGGGGATGCCGCGGGGCGGGGAGGGGGTCTGGGGTTGGAGGGACGGGGGTCTAGGGTTGGAGGGGGACAGGTCTGGGGCTGAAGGTGACAGGTCTGGGGTTGGAGGGACAGGTCTGGGGCTGAGGGGGACAGGTCTGGGTTGGGGAGGGAGGTCTTGGCTTGGAGGGACAGGTCTGGGGTTGGAGGGACAGGTCTGGGGTTGGGGAGGGGAGGTCTGCGGTTCTGACGGCCGAGGGTGTGGGCATTTAGGGAGTTGTAAGAGGAGGGGGAGGGCAGGGGATCAGGTCTGGGCCTGGGGTGGGGTGGGAGGTGGAGGTTCCGGGGTTCTAAGCGGGGCTGGGGGGAGGTCTGGGTTCTGGGGGGAAGTGGTCTGGAATTGCGGAGGCCCGGGGCGGGAGTCGGGGAGGGCGATCGCGTCCGGTTCCGAGGGCCGGGGTCGAGCTCACCCGGGATCGGCTCCGTGGAGCGCGCCGCGCCCCCGGCCCCAGCCGCGCAGCCCAGCGTCCCGCGGTTGCTCGAGGCAAGGGGCCCCGGCGGCGCGGCGCGCTGTGCAGCCTCCGAGCCGGGCCGGTGGGGTCCGGGGGGAGCGGCGCGGCGGCCGGCCCGGGACGTGGGGCTGCGCAGGCGGCGGCGGGGACGGCGCGCGGGCCCCGACGGGCCGCGGTCGCTGGCGCCCGGGCCGGGACCGGGTTCGGGTTCGAGTCCCGGGCCGCCGTTACAGGCGCGGCGCGAGCGGGGGCGGGGGCTCCGAGGCGCGCGGGCCATGGTGTGCCGGGGCAGCAAGTCCCGCGTGTGGCCGCGTCGACCCCGCCCCGGGCCACGCCCTCCGGCTCGCGCCCCGGCTGTCTGGGTCACACACGCCCGCCCTGGCGCTCGGCCCCCCACCAAGTCACAAAGACCGCGGGCCACGCCCTGCGCCCTCTCCCGGGTCACCAGCCCTCGCGACCCGGCCTTCCTGCCCCCACGCCGGGGCTCTCTCCAAACCTCGCTTCCCTTCCCCCGTCCCCGAGACGCCACAGTCCGGGGCCTGGACGTGACCGTGCGGGTGTGGGGCTTGCGGGGACGGGGCGGTGCCGGCGTCTGCTCGCGGGTCGGCGGGCAGCTACCCCCGACCCCCCGGCCGAGGAAGCTGGAGCGGCCTTGACGTCCCCGGGTCACTCATGTGGTTGCGAAAGCCGGCACGTGACAGCAAGCCCCACCCCGACCGCCTCTCTGCTCCGGCATCTCGGGGGGAAGGGTAGGAAAGCCCCCCCCACGCCCCGCCGCCTTCACTCACAGCAACTTTTCGAAACCTACATGTCATCTCTGGTTCAAATCGTCTTTATTTTGCGTTTAACTTCCGCAGATACCTCAACAGGGAGGTCTGCTCCCGCTCTGCAGCGCTCGGGAGGCATCTCAGGGCGCGGGGCTCCCACGGCCCTCCTGACCGGCCTCAGGGGCGACATAACCCGGTGAATCAGCGAAAAGGTGGCCTCACCTCGCTGCCCTCCTGTGTTTACCTTTGCACTTTCCAGAGCCTGGGCAAGCAGGTCCCTCTGGCCCCCAACATTAAACAGCCACGGGCCACGTTTCCACGTGAGCATTTATTGTTCAGGCTAAACTATATCAAAGTGTACATTGAGAGAGACAGTTTTTAAAGCCCATTTGTCCGGGTTTTTTAAGCTCTCTAAAATAAGAAAGTGGAAGCCAGTATTGCCCCTCCTGGTGCCTGATTCTAGCTCTAAAACTTGAACTCTCTGGTCCCCAAGAAGACAGAAGCCTGGTGGTGCAGTGCTGTCCCTGCAGCCCCCACCCCATTTCTATGATCTGGGGTCAGGGTGCAGACCCTGCCTGGTCTGCTCACCTCAGAGCTGCAAGGAGGCAAAGGTGGCCCAGCCTGAAGACTGGGTGGGATGTGCATGTGTACAGGGGAGAGTGACCTAGCTGTGGCGGTGCTTGTTTGGCAACAAGACCAAATTGTTTGCCCAGCTGGTCCCGCACTTCATCCTTGCTTTCTGGAGCTGCGAGGATAAGAGAGAGAGACTGTCCTTGTCCCCTCCCAGGTCAGCCAGCTGGGGAGGAGACAGAGCTCCCATGGCTGGCAGTTTCCACCTGTCAGGTTTCGTACCTGCATTCCTCCTGCTTGACTGAAAATAATAACCTGACTTGGCATGAATACCATGAGGATACCCCGGCAGCCGGAGTCACCTGCGTTCAGGATCCAGAAACCTGGGAGGATCTTCGGATGGCCCTGGCCAGGTCTACCCCAGCCGCCCCATCCTGTCTTCATCTCCCTGGGCTAATGGTTCCTTGATCCTAATGGCCCCAGGCTTTTCCACCAGCCCATGGGGGAACCAATTAATACACCCCAACTTAGCAAAGAGCAAACATCCTGTGTTCCTGAGCACTGCTGTTTATCTCCTCATACTGGAAGAAAAGAAGCAAAACCGCTTTGATGTGTACCCTTGTGAATGAAAGTACTGGCCGGAAAACAATCACTGAAACAATAACTTTCCCAGTTCTATGAAGTGTCCTCAATTCACTGTAGATTTACCAGTGCCTGGGTCAGTTGGGAGAATCCAGGTGTAGTCACAGGGACGAGGAGATGGCACACAAACTAATTCTTGGCCATGATTTTAATCAAAGCCAATGTCATTCTCACACCAGCCTGTCCCGGGCCAGCCCTCAGGTGAGAGTCAAGATACACTACTTGTTAGGAGGTGAAGAGGACCAGGAAATGCCCTGTGACAGCCCCTCTGAGGGTTCCCTGGCTCTGATGGGGTCCATTTTGTATTTTGAGTGAATAACAGAAGCAGGAGCAAACTGAAAGGGTGGAGCTCAGCCTTCCTGGTCACCAGGGCCAGCGAGTCAGTGACTGGTCAAGTCCGTTTCCAAATCCTCCAGCTCAGCCCCACCCCAAACAACACTGAACTGTCACAGTGGCCATTCAAAGCTCTAAGCTGGATATGACGACACCCAGGGACATTGAGCCAGGCCAATGAGGAGGCAAGATCTTTCTGGAGTGACTGGGTTAAAGTAGGAAGAGAGGGCAGAAACCTTGGGTGTGGATTTCGTGTGGGAAAGGCGTCGAGTGTGCCCTAGGTTCTGGGGAGGACAGAGGTGCTGGCCTTGGTGTCCTGGCAGGATGGGCTCCAGTGAAGGCTCAGCTCAGAAGGGAGAAGCTAAAAACAGGTAAGACCCAAACCCAGCTGAGCACACGCCACGCGGCCAGCACGGAAGAGCAGATAATGGGAGCTGGCCAGAGTGGACGGGGAACTTGGAGATCCGTGGTCAGCCCAAATGTGAACGCCTGGAGGTTCCAACACCAGTGCCAGCTGTGAAAGAGGCAGGAAGCGTGTGCTGGGTCCCTCACCATCACGCAGGGCCGACACCCTTCCTTGCCCGGGCAGTCCTGGGCACTGCCATGCAGTCAGGCCACCTGAGAAGCACTGAACTGGCTTATCTGCCAAGGCATAAAACAGTCCACATGTACCTATTTTAGAACTAAACTACCATGAGAAAGAACTCCACGGTGCAGCCTGGTCTGCCCTCACCAAGGGAGAAGGATGTGTTAGAAAGTAGTAGCTCGAGGACTGCTGGAGTCTGTGTGGTTTAGCGTGCTTGGGCCAGGCTGGCACTGCAACTCAGTTTTTCTGTGGTCACTGGGCCATTTGCACCACAACGGCTCTCCAGGCCTTCTCCTTGTCAAACTCCTTCAGGGGGCTTCTGGCCATCTGTGACAAGGACAGGGAAAGTGTTATTTTGCCAGGGCCAGTGTGCGGCAGGAAGTCAGATGCGGCCAGCCCCAGGTGGCATTGGATTTTGCCTTAATTTTACAGGTTTTCTCTGCATGGGAAGAAAGGAGTGAGCAGCACCTGGACCTCTAGGAAGGAATCAAAGGCCTCCCCCCCTTCACCCTCCTAGAAATGCCGTGTCCCTCACATGGTCTCTGCCGATGGTCTGCACGTGTCTGTGCATGGCTCTCCACCTGGTCCCATGCTCTGGCTGTGGGGCAAAGGCTGCACCTGACAGCCAAGGAAGGGGATGCTTGAGGCAGAGGTGACCAACGCCTCCAGACACGAGGGAGGACAGCTGCCCGGGCCCTGGGGGCTTCGTGGTCACTGCACCTGAAGGGCAGTGGGCAGGTGTGCCCAGAAAACACAGCCAGGACGGTGGTCAACGGGGCAGAGACACTGAGCCCCCAGCCTTTCAGATGTGGGGGACAGGGCCCGGGGGAGAGTATTGTGCAGGTGGCTGTAAGCCCAGCAGAGGGGCTATGTGACCCCGCAGAGCCCACTGACCAGAGGTCATTGACAACCAAGCTCTAGAGAGCCCCACGTGCCAGGCCAGGGGGCACCCCCTTCCCTACAGAGCCAGCATCCCTGTTGGGGCCAAAGAAGGAAATTTCTCTGACCCATGGAGACGCTTGCAAAGTCCTCTTCTGTGTTTGTAAGAGCAAAACTGAAAGCACTGAGTTCATGATACTTTTCAGGGGTGTCTTTGTGTTTGCCTAGTTGTTCTTAAAAACGGTTTACATATTTTGCTTCTTTGGGATTTTTCTGGGGTGTTTTTAAAAACACAAAGTGGCACCACAGGTCTTGAAGGACATCAGCGAGGGATTCAGTCACTTGCATGGGCCCTTGGAGGCTCTCACCAGGACAGATGGTCACAGGTCACTCACCTCCCCCACAGGGTGCTCCTGCTGGCCAGTCTCAGTGTCCCAGGATGTGCCCTGCAGCCTGGCGCCAACCTTGAAGCTCACGCACTGGATGGCGGTGCCCGTGTTGAGGCTGGCCTGCAGCAGTAGCACCAGCAGCAGCAGCAGCAGGAGCACGTCGTAGGACTGCTGAGGGCGGGACAAGAGGTGAGCAGGGCCGCTGCCACCCGTCCCTCCCACCACAGAGACCCATGCAGACAGATGCCCTCATGGCCATGGCCCTCCCAAAGAGCAGATGAGCACTCGCTTTGAGCCCTAACAGTCTTGATGCATTCTGTCATTTCAATAACCTGAATGATAATCATTCTAGCTCAATGGGTGAGATCAGCTCTGCTGCCTGTGCTGCTGGCTGTGTTCAACAGATAGGCATAAAGTGACCCAACAGGCTGCCAGCCCTTGGATATTGCTGGCTGCTGGTGTTCAAGTCTTTCCACCCTGGCTGTACCCCAACAACCACAGGATCAATGAGGGAGCCAGACAACCACTGTGGCCCACACAGGGGGTGTAGTAGGAGGCAGAAGTGACGGCAGCCTTCCAACTACATGTTAGCAGGAAACACATTCCCAAGACTGGCAGAGTCGGCTCTGGAGGGCCCTGAGTGGAAGGAAAGGGAGGTGAGGGTCCCGGGGCTGAGACACGCCCCACCAACAGATCCACCCCAAGCATCAGCTGCTGGAGAGGATGGGCCAAGGGGTGCCAGGACCAGAGGGGGGAATAGGAGAGAGGCAGGAGAAGGCGCTTTGGCTCAGCAGGGAAGGGGAGGAAGGAAGCAGAGGGTGCAGAGCCCCAGGGTCAGAGGAAACAGAAGCTGCTCTTCAGTACAGCAAGAAGCCACAGCCCGCTATGACACTCACAAAGTACCCAAACCCTCCACACGCCATGTGGCTGTCCTTCCAGCTTTGGCCCAAGGAAATACAAAGCAACTAAATGTTAACACAAAAAAAGAACCCAGCATGCATCCGGTGTCACTACGAAAAAGAAGGAAGAAAAGAATGAAACACTCTTCTTAAGTCAAGGTGCAAAGTTGACCTGGTTGGAATTAAAAATAGCAACATTGTGCTTTCTAGAGCCAAGGCACGCTGATTCTAAAATTCCTGCAGAAAAACAAGCAAGCAAGGAAGCTGGGAGAGCCGAGAGGAAGCAGTTAGTAGTCAGGCATCCAGCCCTGTCAGATACCAAGCAGCGGCGAAGCCTCTGTCACTGCTGCAGGGTGGAGCCAGCAGGCGCGAAAGGAGCTCAGTGTGGGGGAGAGGCTTCGTCTCAAAGGACTGAGGAAAAGGGGAACTTTGTAATAAATGGTGTCTAAACAACTGAAGGGTCTTTGGAGAAAAGGTCACATGGGTCCACCTTTTGCCACACTCCACGACAACGCCAGCTGGAAACACACAGACCAGCCTTTCTAACTATGACTTAAAATCCAGAAGCAATTAAGGAAAATATCAATCAATTTAACTATATGAAAACAAAACAAAAAAACCTTTCATGTGACTAACATGACAAGCAGAACAAGAAACAGCTGCCAGGCTGAAGCCACTGTTGGCACCTTCCACTACAGGTGGAGGGCCGGCCTCCCTCACGTCAGCAGAGTCCTTGCAAGCCCAGGAGAAAATGGGCAAAGGACACGAGCAGAGTTTACCAGGAAAGAAATGCAGATGTCCTTAAGCATAGTGAGAGGTCCTCACCGCCACTCATGCTAAGAGAGGCCTCTCTCTCCTGTTTTGCAGAAACTCAGCATGACACCGTGGGTGGGCTGTGGAGACACACATGCTCTCCTGCCATTGGCAGCTGGGGAAATGGGACAGCCCCCGCCAGGGAAATTTGTTGAGGTTTAACAACATTATAAATGCATCTACCCTTTGACCTGGCAACCCCTCTCCTAGCTAATTATCGTAAAGCTACATTGCACAGAGTCCAGGCGTACATCAGGCGTCACTTATAGTAGCAGACATTGGGAAATAACCCAGCTCCCCTCATCAGGGACTGGCTGCACATACTGGCTGTGTATGTGCAGGAGTAATGAAAGACTACAGGAGGGCTCTGATCTCCCTGGGCACCGAGGAAACGCCAGGATAAATTACTAAGTTAAAAAAAGCAAAGTACAGAATAGTGACTGTCGAGTGCAACCTGTTTTGCGGGAAAGGAAGCAAAATAATAACAATATAGTTGCCTGTGGAGAAGCAGGGAGACCAAAGAAACTGTGTACATGTTTTTTATATTAAAGAAACAATAAAGAAGAAAAAGCACCAAACTCTAAAATTGAATACAGCCGAAACCATTACACTTAAGTGTGTATTAAATCAATAGCATAACCACACACAGAAAGGGGATTCTTTCTCATAGTGCGTGTACTGTCACTCCCTAGTGGGATGTGTGTTAAGGGCACAAAGGAAGCCTTAACTTCATTCAGTATCTGGTTGCCCATACTAGCCAGCAACCAAAAAAATAAATAAATAGAAAATAGATTCACTCAGTAGGTGGACAGCTGGTAGTAATATTGGTCTCTTGCAATTGTAAACAGTTTTATGTGTATTATAAGACAAAATAAAGTAGCAAGTATATTAAATGTTACATAAAAGATTTTTGCAGTAGGAAAAAGGAGATGTAAACATAAAATAGAAGTCAAGAAAAAAAAATCCTAGAATGTTACATTTGAATTGGAAATTCCAATATAAATTTATGGTCTTTAAAAATATGTATATGTCCCAGCTCTGTCACTGAAATGGCTTAGAAGCAATGACATGTGGAGGGCTGAGCACATGGGCCCAGGTTTGATTTCTAAGCTCTGTTCTCCCCAAAGGGACCCAGCACATCTGGGCTGTGACAGGAGGACACGGAGCTGGAGGATGCTCCCTCTGGCCATGTCTGGGTCAGCTCCAGCACCACAAGAGTGACGGCTGCAACACTGGGAATAACGAGAACCCATGTGTCCTCTACAGGACGAGCAGAGGAGGAGCAAGCAATGCAGGGCACCTTGCCTTCATGCCCCAATGTGAAAAATGATCCAGGCGGGGATCGGCCATCAACGCCAACCCAAGGGAAAGTCCTGGGGACAAAACATCTGTGCAGTTCCAGAGCCTGACCCACGGGCTGCCTATGCCCCATGAAGGGGCTCGTGCTCCCCAAGAGCGCTCAGTGGGAAACAGATGCACAGGTGGGACCAGCCCCCAGATGGCAGCCTGGACTCCATGGAGAACACAGTGACTTGGCAGTGATACAAGGTGTCCTGCTCTGGAAACGTCAGTCCACAAGGCATGTCCTTGAGATGAGTCATGAAAACTGAATGTGGACTGGAGATGAAACAATATGATGTAATAATTTTAACCATTTTAGGTGTGATAATGGGATTGTGGATGTGTAGGAGACTGTTCTCAAAAATGCACCTGCGAGCATCCACCGTCCACCCGTCAGTGTAAACACTCGTGTACATAAAGTGAACCACTGGAGACTCTCCTTGTCTACTGCACTATTCTTTCTCCTTTTCTGTGTGTCTGACATTTCTTGTAACAAACCTTTGGGGAAAATACCATTCATACTGGAAACAAAAAACTGCAAGGTACATGATAAATCCAGCTGTACGTGCCTGAGCCTTACGGAGAAAATCATGAAATGTTATTGGAAGGCTCTGGAGAAGTCCTATGTAGAGACATGTTCATACACGGAGAGGCTTAAAGCCACGACAGTTTCAACTCTCCTCACATTTATCTACAAACTTAGAGCAATTCCGATTGAAATCCCAACAGTGTGTCGCGTAAAGCGACACCTGACTGTAAACTGCACGCGGATGCTCAAGGGGCAGAGAAAATCCACGGCAGCTGTGAAGAGAACACCGTCCTCCTGGGATGCAGCAGTCACAGGGCTGAGGTAAGGGGAAGAATGACCCAAAGTTAGAAAAGCAGGAGCAGCCTGGGCAGAAACAGGGACAGAATGGCTAGACAGGGTCACTTCACTGTCCACATAGAAAAAGCAATTTAGATCCCACATCATGCTATGCATGAAACCACCCAGAACAGCCTGTGCAGAGCCAGCTCCGGCCCGGCGGTGCCCCTGTCCCAGGCCACTGCCCAGGACTCAGCGCATTCCCCGTGAGACTCTTCCTCAGATGTGTGCCAATGCACGGTGGCACTGTGTCTCTAGAGAGTTTTAAATAAAAGAATACATACTTTTATGGCTGGTGGGTAATCTTTAAAAATCTCCACGATTCTCATTACACTGAATGACAAATATCCAGAGGCCGTGAACAGCAGCGGGGACGTGAGGTTGCTTACAGCAATCAGCACCTCCACCTGGTTGAAGGCAAATGAGAGCTCGGTTGCTGCCCCCTTCCCTGAGGGCCTTGGCAGGGAAGGGGGCGTGGCCTATCCTTTACTCAGAGCATATAGCTGGGCTCAGCATGCAACTCTTGCTAAAATCTCTGCCCATCCATTCAAAGCACACTGAGCACGTTATGTGAGGGTTTTTCTAATTTTTGCACAATTCTCCAAAAAATATCACTTGTGTATTGATCACCTCTCCCACTCTTTAAAAATATGTCCTTTTAATGACCCCCAGATCTTCCCAAATCATGCAGTGATGCCTAGATCAAGTCTCAGAGCAGAGAACACACCATTTACAGGGCAGTTGTCGAGCGTGACACCCACTGGCAGAGCATTTGGGCTCAACACTCAGCAACAGTCACTGATTAACAATTGATCAGCCTTACAAGATGCAGAGAAATCTAAAGGACTGTCTCCTCCTCTCTCCTTTGCTTAATCCCAGGAGTTTCTTCTGACTCTCTTCTTGTTGTCACAGACAGGGCAGCTGATGGCCAGTGGAGCCTCAGCCTGGGCCCTCCGGGTGCTCGCCTGAACTGGCCTTTCCTCCCCAGCCCCTGCTGCCCAGGCCCAGCAGTTGCTGATGTGGCTGGAGCCTTGTCACCTGGCACTGTGGATGGGACAGGCCAGGCCCTGACATGGCCTGATGGGTCCCTGATACCCAGGGTACAGGCCTTCACCTACCAGACACTTGCTGGGACACTCTGCTGTCACATGACTGACAATGGCACTTGGAAAACACTAAGAGAAAAGAAAAAAAAGGGAGATTTCATCTTCAGTCCACGAAACCAAAATCAAAGCATGCACTTTCCCATTCTAATGTGACCTGTGCTTCTGTCCGGTGGAGGGGAAGCCAGGGCTGGGCAGACGGCCACGGGGCTGGTCCCTGAGGGGCGGGGCTGCTGGGGCCCCAAAGGGTGGGGGCTGGTGGTGGGGAAGGACAGGGCGGCTCATGGAGCCTCCTCTACCATGTCTAAAAATGTCTAAGCCTGCAGGAAAGCTGCAACAATGATGCAATGAGAATCCCAGTACCCTAGAATCTCTGATCACTGACACTTGGCAGCATCTGCGCCCTCTCAGATAGCCCTAAGCCTGAGCACCGAGTGTGCGTCTGCTGGACACCAGGGCTTTGCATCTGGTTGTGGGTCTCCATTCATGGAGGATGTCTTTAGCTTCTGTCACCCTTGTGTCTGGGCACTTCTGAGGAGTGTGGGCCCATCTGCTGCAGACTGGCCTTGTCTGAGCTGGGCAGGTGTGTCTTCATGATTAGACTCAGGGAAACCACCCAGGAGATCAGGCATCTCCCCAGGGCGTCACTGGGCCCCTCCCCCATTGTGCTTTGACCCAGGAAGGGCCCCAAGCTTCAGCCCAAGTGGGCCCCAGGGACAGGCTTCAACCTGGCCCCTGAGCCCTGGACCCCTGTCTGGTTTCTGTGGTCCGTGCCCTCGGCTTCTCCACTGTCCCCTGGCCAGGGCTCAGGTAGGTGGAGCTGGCTCACGACCTCCACAGAAAACCCACCCCAAATCTCCCCTCCTCATAGGGTCTCCCCACCCCTCCTCCAGCTGCTTCCACCCTGAAGGAGGGAGAGAGCAGTGGGTAGATTTAGGAAAGGCCAGGACAGCACCTGGTATGGCATGTGGAGGCTCGCTGGGAGGGACAGAGGGGTGTCCCATGAGAGAGGGCCCTGGAGGAGCATGGGTCTGTGGGGAGGGCCATGTTAACAGGGTTGACTGCAGGGAGAGGGATGGGGACAGGGACAACATCTTTCATTATGAAAACACCTTTTCAGTGGTATTTGGTCTCTGTTCTCATAAGCTCTGGGATGGGACCCCAGAGCTGCCTGTTTCAGAACACAGAGGTTAGGCATGTGCGGCATGGGTGTACACACACATGCAGCATGGGCGTGCACACACATGAGCCCTCTGTCTCTGCAGCAGCCCGGGCCCACCCCTTCCAGGTGTGGGGCTCCACTCTCTCTCTGCCCTGCCTGGGTCTCTCTCTCTCCCTGCTCCTGTCCCTGGGTGGTAAGTGGGTCTCAGGGGCTGATGGAGCTCACGCAGGAGTACCCTAAGGGCACCACTCTGAGCCCAGGACCCGTGGCAGGAGCTGAGCCACAGCTGCTGGTGCATAAAGTCCACCCTGGCCACACCAGTCCCTCAGCAGGCACGTGCCTTCTCACGGCTGGACGTGCGGTTAAAGAAGGCAAGCAGTCAAGCCGAAGGCCACGCCTTCTGGGCAGCTTCGGGAACAGTTTCCCCACCGCTGACTCAGAGGAGCCACAGCCAAAGCCAAGGATGCCCCCTGTGTCCTGTCACTTATACAAGATGACAGTGGCAAAATCCAAAAGTCCACAGAATTGACGAGCAGTTTGGGACAGACCAGTGGTTGAGCCATCCACGCCTTTAAGCAGGTCACCATGTGACATGTGCAGCATGACCATTGGTGTCCACGTCTGGAAGCACAAAGTGCAGGGGATGATGGTTTCAAGTGTAATGCACAATGTGGAAATGCGGGGTATGGAGGGGTTGATCTAGACCTGATGCTCTGAGAGATGTCAGGAGCCCAAACCCAGCCCAGGCCACACATCAGACCGGGAGCAGGCAGGCTGTATTTTAGTTCAGCAATTAAACAACGTTAAACTGTGTAAGTCAGAAGGGACACCTGCACTCCCATGCTCACTGCAGCTCTATTCACAATAGCCAGATATGGAGCCAACCTACAGTCCATCAATGGCAGAATAAATAAGGAAATGTGGCACAATGGACTGCTACCCAGCCATAAAAAAGAATGACAGACATCCTGCCATCTGCAGCAACATGGATGACATCACAGAAAATTATATAGGATAATACAAATAATTTTTTTCAAGAAAAATATAATGAAAACAATATAAAGTAATAGTAGCAGTTAATATAAAAAGTCAACACACTGACTCAGTTAATCCTCAATCCCCCAATTCTTCTGGTTTGGGGGGCCAGCCAGGACGCTCTCCTGGCGGGTTTCCTGTCTGAATGTCCAGAGCTGTGGCCAGAGACCTTGTGGCCTCGCCAGCCGTGGATGACTAGCCAGGATGTACTTACAGCCACTAAGATCCAAAAGAAGGTCACCGAGAGGTGCGGGCCTGAAACTGCGTCATCCACGTTCAGAGCAATGATGCCACCGAGGACGGCAGACACACCAGCAATCACCTCAATGACCTGGAAGGGGCAGGGGGACAGCGTCACCTCTCTGTGCCCACCCTGAGGAAGTGGAGATGGCCCCCAGGTTCCCCAGGATGCAGTGTGCAGGTGCAGACCCCCCGGGGTGGGTCGTTGGCTCACTGGGCCGCCTGCTTGTGGATTGGCCTGGATCCAGCCACACAATCAATCAAGGAGCCCACCTAGACAAGCGCCCCCTCTGGCCAGCAACAGCGACTTTTCACATCATGTGTCTTTCCTGAAGAAAAATGTCCTAAGTAGATACTCCCCCACTGCTCCTTTTCTCCAGAAACTAAGGTATTCATCTGGCGGTGCTGGGGGCTGAGAAAAGACCACCAGATGTCCCCGCCCCTGACCCCTCAAGACCCAGTGGGGAAAATAGGATAATTTAGTCAGGCTCCCTCGGCTCAGGTCTGGTTGGGGGTCGAGCTGC
This sequence comes from Cynocephalus volans, assembly GCF_027409185.1. Lineage (NCBI taxonomy): Eukaryota > Metazoa > Chordata > Mammalia > Dermoptera > Cynocephalidae > Cynocephalus > Cynocephalus volans. Next base: position 987,212 of record NC_084471.1, on the reverse strand, counting down.
ACATTACTTGTAAACAGGCTGTGTGTGGGTGGAGTTGGTGCACATGTGCACCCATGTATCTTTTTAGTTTGCTGCTATTGTGTGTTCTTCAGTTTGTGAAGCAGCCCTGGCCAGTAGAGTTCGTGTCTAAAGATAGAGCATGTTTACTCTGCTGGCAGCTGCTCAGTTTTTCTTTGGACTTTGCCAGTAGCAGTTGAGTTTCTGAGTTTCTCTTTGTACCACCTAAGCTCATAACGTTGTGTGTGCTGAATAAAGACTATTCCTTCTTCAACCAAGGCTCCAAGGACCATTTTGTCCGGTTACCTAGCTCATAGACCTGCGTGTGAAAGCTTTGTGAACGGGCTTGAGGGGTCTGTGAGCTCCAGACCCAGCCCTAGCTCTACAGACCTGCAGCCAGCACCTGCCACCAGACCCAGGAAAGACGGGGGAAGAAGTAAACCCACAGAAGCCATGTGAGGACCAGCAGGAGGCTCAGACACGGAGCCCAGCTCACGGACAGCCAGGCCTGCAGGAGCATCGCGGAGGGCCTGGGCACCCGGCAGCCAGGCTGCCCCGCTTTCAGAAGGCGCGAGGCCCACGATGGACAAACAGAACTGAATCCTTGCCTGGGGGACCTCGTGAGCATGGGACAGAGAGGTCACCTGCACAGGCAGCGGCTGGCCACGGCAGCAGCGGGATCAACCAACGCTCAGGGAAAGCTGTCACCCAGAAGTCTCTCCTGGGCAACATTATCACTTTCTAGCAAAAATTGTAAAAACCTATCAAAAACAGCCTCTCGGGCCGACCCCGTGGCACACTCGGGAGAGTGCGGTGCTGGGAGCGCAGCAGTGCTCCCGCCGCAGGTTCGGATCCTATATAAGGATGGCCAGTGCACTCACTGGCTGAGCGTGGTGTGGCCGGTCACAAAAAGACAAAAACAAAACAAAACAAACAAACAAAAAAAAACAGCCTCTCAAGAAACTCTAAAGAAAGTGCATTAAGTAGAAGAAAAACTGAACCAGAAGGGAGGACTGAAATGCAAGAGACATGGGAACAAACGCGTTGAGAAACATAAGTGTTGACTGAGTACAGCAAACAGGAGAGTGTCTGATTTAGGGTGTAAAAAAGGAAAATGTTACTAAATGTGGCAAACTAGACAACAAGTGCGGATGGAGAAGTGAGGATGGATGGAGGAGCCAGGCCGGCCGCTCAGAGGACAGACCCCTGTGATTTGTTTATTAAGGTGGCATGTTAAAATACTAAGGATGACCTCTAAATGAAGACAGAAATACAATTTCCAATCCATAACTATAGAGAAAAGGAAAGGGGGGCTCCAACCAACTCGAAAGAAGGCAGGAAGGAGGAGAAGAAAACATCAGGGAACAGAAAACAAAAAAGATGGTAAAAATATAAATAAGAATATCAGTAGTCACTCTCAACACAAATGGGCTAAATTCATAGATTAAATTAAAAAACCAAATACAGTTATGTGCAATTTATAAGAAACATGCCAAAAGTAAGAAGGAGAAAGATACATCAGGCAAAGATTAACAAAAGATCATTGATGACCTTAAATCAGTCCATATAGATTCTGTGGCAAAAATACGTTACTAAAGATAAAGAGGGTCACTACATTATGATGAGGGAAAAAAAAGAAATTCACCAAGGAGCAATTCTAAACTTGTATGTAACTAGAAACGTGGCACCAAAATCTGTGCTGGCAAGCTGCACAATTGCAGAGAGAAATGGGGGATGCCACACTCAGCTGGAGGTTTTTAACAAGTCTTTCACTAACCGAACATGCAGACTAAAAACAAAAAAAGTAGACAGGGCATAAAAGACTTAAAACACAATTAATAAGAGAGAGTGGCCATGTAATTTATCCTCAGACCAGGATGCTGAGAGGGAAGGTACTCCTCGGGACCACACTAGCAGCCAGCAATCACCTTTATCAGTATATCTGCCCCTAAAAATTAAAGAACACCAGCACCTTTTAAGAAAAAGTATTTTGTTACCAACAAGGCTACTAAACATACTGAAATATCTTTCACAGACAAGGTATATGCATAGCCCAGACAGCCGTATCTTAGTCATCTTGAAAAATAAACGTGATGATTTAATCCAGCCTCAACCTCCCCCAAATAAAATAAAGTAAGAAGAGAGAAAAGAGAAAGAAAAATTTTTCTTACTGAATAGGATTTTAGGACTCGAGCAGGAAATGTCACTTCATCCAAAATGTTGGTGCTGTCAGACATAGGACCCTACAAAGGAACAAAATGTTGTCAAGGAAGATTCGTAGATACCAGGACTTTCACTCTGCTGCTGGGTGCAGCTCTCACGGGATGGGTCAGGGTCGCCTGCCGGGGTTTGGAAATGGGACCATCTCAAAGTCACCGCCAACAGATCTGCAGCCTTGAAGCTCAAACAGACGTTTTCCTTCCATAGGAAAATGTGTTTAATTACCATGATGTCACTTTACAAGACATTTTTAGCAGCTTTGGTCTCTCCGTGTGACATTACTGGGGATGAGCACTTGATCGGAACTACACTCAAGGAGGAAACAGTGGGGCACCTTCCTCTTGTCTCCCCACCCCCGCCCCAGCCCTCCTCAGGAGAGCCCACCCAGACCCGCCGTCAGCGGGCACCCCCTGCCGGTCCCATCCTGCTCCATCAGAGGCTCAACCCACCTTCTTTTTCCTGCAGTATTCCTCGCTGGACCGGGCAGAGATGATCACTGTGGCTGCCATGAGAAGCTCCAGCAGGAGAAGCAGAATGAGATTGAAGTTTATCTGCCAAAGGAGACACACACTTTAAAGCGGCTGCATTTGGCGTTCTCTCCAGCTTCCCTTAGACACCTTCAGGACAGGCCTGCTCAAGGCTCTAGCCCACAGTCAGACACAGTTCCCACCAAAGGCCAGACATCAGGCGTTGAGGGCCACATGCTGTCTCTGTCTCACATGGGCCTCCGTGTGTTTTTTGTTTTTTTAAACCATTCTTAGCTCAAAGGCTATACAGAAACAGCCATGGACTGGATTTGGCTCCTGTGCTATAGTCTGCCAAATGCTGATCTAAACATTTATTGTTCACATGAAAACCTATACAAAAATGTTTATAGCAGCTCACTGCTTAAGTGCCAAAAACTGAAAACACAGGGGTTTGGGGGATGGTGGAGCTATCCCAATCCTGACTGTGCTGGCAGTTACAGGAATCTACGCATGTCGATATTCATAGACCTATACGATTAAAAATGTCAATACAACTGTGCAATAATTTAGAAATAAGTTTTAAAAAGAAAGAATATGGAACTATATTCAACTAACAATAGAACCTCAAAATATATAAAGTAATAACTAACAGAACCACAGGAAGAAGAAGATAAACCAAAAATTATAGGAGAAGAACTTAACACACTTTTCTCAGAAATGAAAAGACCAAAAAGACAAAAACATAAAGAGAAACCTAAAAAATCAGAAAAATGCTGTATTAACCACACCTTCTATTTTTTGTATTTCTGATGCTTTGGCATCTGGGGACTTGCTAACCCTGAGGAGACTGCCCCTTCCCATCCAGAGTCCACACCTCCCCACCATGGGCTCTCACACTCGGGCCACCATCCACCTGCCCTCCTCACCCCAGGGCCAACCCCAGGCCCCAGCACCCACCAGTGTTACTCAAACTGGCCGGTCCTATGCCTGCTGACCCTGCTTCACCTGTCTCTTCCCGCAGGAAGCACAGTAAAGGCTCTGCCCACATTCCCCCTCGCTCCCTCTGCCCGCGACTGGCCCTGGTGCTTCCCCACGTGGGCCTGTGTGGTGTGGGTGCCCTTGCTCGTGGGATCTGTGAGTAACAAACTGTCTTTTCAATGGCAGTTGTCTCTAGATGTTGGCCTCGTGATCCTGAATACTAATAAGACCTACATTTTAAAACAAATGCAGTTAATAATTTTGATCTACAGAAATTTACGTGCACAATAAAAAAGAGAACATTCATGCTTTTGTAGCACTTGTGGAACACCAACAGAAATGGCCATGTATGAGGGTACTTCATGGAAAGATTTGTATTATCTTTTAATTCCATTTTTCCATGAACTTTTAAAAGTACATTTGTATTGAGCCACAAAACAAGCCTTGGGAATCAATACACTATGGATTGTGTATTGTGATCATAATGTAATAATGTTAGAAATCAATAATAATTGGATGATTTTAAAAAATAATCTCCCATATTTGTTTTATCAAGGTTCTGGCAGAAAACAGATGGGATACTCAAGGAGTGAGTAGGGAAAGTTTAAAGAGAGGGTGAATCACAAAGCATGTGCTGCAGGGATGGGAAGAGCCTGAGAGCCCAGCACTGTGCAGCTGCGAGAGAGGGGCCTGCCTTCGAGGAGCCCATGGACTTGGTAGGGGACCAGCCACTGCCTGACCCATCCCAAAGGGGCAGAGCCGGGGAATATGTGCCCCAACCTCTCTCTAATGACCTATCTGTGTCCCCCTGAGCCAAGTCCCACAGAGACCAGAGAGCAAGGGCCCCCAGGGGTGGACGGTCAACACAGCCGCCTCCTGGCCCAGACGGGGAGGCAGTGGGTGGTAAGTGGAACTGGAGTGGCAGAAGGGGGAATTTTCAAACACTTAGAACTAAATGACAATGAAAACACCTGAAATCTGGGCCACAGAGCTAGAGCAGTAGCAGAGGGAGATGTTGTGGCATAATCCTGACAATGATGACAATTTGTCAGGCTAGGCTAAGGCCTGGAATCCTCACAGCACCAATTGTAGCACTCTTAATCCTCTTCGTGATGCCAATTGTAAAGGTACTTGACCATGACTATGCCAGTTGTCGGGCTCTTTTACCTGCTGGTAATCCTGCACCAACTGGGCCAATTGTTGAGCTAGGGCTGGGTCTGGAGCTCCCAGACCCCTCAAGCCCATTCACAAACTGGGTCACAAACCCTTCACACACCAGGCTGGGTCCCCAGGCCCCTCACATGCCACGTTGGGTCACCAGACCCCTTCACACAGGTCTATGAGCTAGGTAACCGGCCAAAAGGTCCTTGGAAGCTGTAGCTATGGAAAAGCATGGCTGCATTGAGGGTGGCCGCCCCAGGCAGTAAACGCCAGCCACGGTGGCAGCGCCGCGTGGGTGCACTTATTCCACCCACACACACACAATGTTTACTGAACCACCCCCAACTGGCCCTGAGGTGAGGGGAGCCTGATTAAATTATTCTATTTTCTCAACAGATGTGTAGCCAAATATAAGTATTAGGACATAAGGACTGAAGTCAGGGGCAATAAGCTTTCAACTCAAGAAGTGGTAAAATGAGCAAAAAGCAAATCCCAAGACAGAAGGAAGGAAATAACAGAAATGAATAAGCGGAAAACAGCAACAAAAAGTTAACAAGACCAAAGGCTGGTTCTCTGAAAGATGATAGGATAGATACAACAAAGACACAATTAAATTTTAGGATGAAAAAGAGATAGCTACAGATGGCATGAATTAAAAATTGTGACCAATAGGGCCGGCTCATGGCTCACTTGGGAAAGCGTGATGCTGATAACACCAAGTCAAGGGTTAAGATCCTCTTACCAGTCATCTTTATTAAAAAAAAAAAAAAAAACTGTGAGCAATATTATGAACTATATGCTAACATTTTTGAAACCCTGAAAGATATGAATACACTTTTCATAAAAATATGACAGCCAAAATTTGACATAAGAAGAAACAGTAAACATTAAAATAATAATAATGAAAGACAGCCCCTCACCAAACACAGTAGATGCAGATGATTTTACAGGTGAGTTCTACCAAGCTTTCCAGAAACAGCTAATTCTTATCAAGTTGTTTCTAAAAACGGAAAAGAAGTAAGAGTGTCCTAGTTCATTTAACAAGGCCAGTGTGATATTTATTCCAAAACCAGATGAAGGAATCAATGTCCATTTCACTCATGAACCTGATACACAAATCCTGCACTGACACCTGCCAGCCAGCCCGGCAGAATGTGGGGAAGATTGCCATGGGAGCAAGTAAGGCTTACCACCAGACAGGAGAGTTCAGCACCGGAAAAAGTCATCAGTCAGCTCACCACACGCTTAACTGATCGAGGAAGGGTCGTACTCACGTATGCAAAATAGCAACCATGAAAGTTCAACACATATTCACATTTTTAAAATTAAAAAACTCATAGTTAACCAGGACATGAAGAGAACATTCTTTAACTTGGCAAAAGTTACATATCGAAAAGTTAATAGAGAATCTTTGGATCCATTCCATTGAAAGTCAGGAATAAGATAGGGATGCCCATTAATACACACATGAGACACAGTTCTGGAGTCCTGGCCAGAGCCTTGAAGAAAAGAACAGAAAGAAGAGATGTAAGAGTTGAAAGGAGAATGCTGAAACTGTCATTATTGGCAGATGGCACAATCACCAACATAGAAAAACCCATACAATCCACAGAAAAACTGCAGGAGCTCAGCTAATCAACTTACAAAAATCCATTTTAAAAAATGTGTAAAATTTGAATGAAGTTTATACCCAAATAATACATTGTGCCAACATCAATTTCCTGTTTTAGGATTTTTAAAAGTTTTTTGGTGCTGGCTGGTATGGGGATCTGAAGCCTTGATCTTGGTGTTCTAACACTGCTCTCTGACCAACTGAGCACTGGCCAGCCCAAACTTCCAGTTTTTGATGAAGTGCTCTTATTATGTGAGATATTGCCATTGGGGGAAGCTGGATGAGAGACAGATAGGAACTCTCTGTACCATTTCTGTAAATTATTTTGAATCTTAAAATTTTCAAAATAAAAAGTTGAAAAAATATCAATAGCATCTCTGCACTACCAATTGCCAATCTGAGAATATATTTTTTTTAAAAAAGACACCATCTTATTAGCAAAGAAGTCTGTAAGTCATCTAGGGATTACTTAACCAAGAATACACAATCCTCAAAACATTAGAGCCCTAATAAAAAAACAGAGAAGGTGATCTGCATGCATGGAGAGACAGCCTGTGCTCCTGGATGGGAAGGCAACAGAATAAAGATGTCAATTCTCACATAACTATAGTATAAACTTAAAATAATGTAACCAAATCCCAGCTACATTTTTCGAGGGACTCACCAGACTTATTCTAAAATATATTTCCATCAAGGAAGGTCAACTTTGAGAAGGAGCAAAGGAGAACAGGCGTTTTCCAGTGAGATATCAAGACACACCGCAAAGCCCTCACAGCAGAAAGTGTGGTGTCTCCTGGGAGCGGACAAGCCCGTGACAGCCAACAGCACAGTCATTTCTATGCAGGAATTTAATGTACTGTCTAAGAGCAAGTCTTGTCATTCAAGGAGAGAAAGACGAACAGTTTTTGAATGAGCCAATGGTGTGGACAGGCAATCGGCAGGGAAGGAAGCCCAGGAGGAGGTGCCCAGAAAGAGTAAGACGAGAACATGGGAGTTTAAATGATAAGGAGCCACCTCTGCCGCCACTGACTGGCAACGGCGCAAAGTCGATGGCACCCAATATAGGAGAGCCTCAGCTGGGGCAAGGGTGTGGACCTGCCATGCTCTGTCAAGTGGAATACCAGGTGTGTGCCATGCCCTGCGGCCACTCTTGGCATAGGAGGCTCCAGAGATATCTGTGTCACCAGTGTTGGGAGCAGAGCAGCGACATGACAAATCCACACATCCACCGTAGACAACGGCCAGTGAGATGCAGGGGCCACCCTGGGGCAGAGCCTGGCGAGAAGCCATGGGCCACACAGACCTGCGGTGGGGAGGCAGGTAGAAACACACAAGCAGGTGAGCTCTTCAGCAAGGTGCCATTGGGGGTGGTGGGAACGCAGATGCAACAAGAGCACATGGGTCAGGAGGCCTCGGGTGGAGGCTCCAAGGACTAGTGATGGGCTGACCCACACCTGCGCAGACAGAGCCAGACCCTGGCACTCTTTCCCTTCAGGGCTTTCTGTTTCAGCACTCACCGTGTGTCCATAAACAGGACACTGTGTCTGAGCATGATGGTCAGGCGGCGGCTGTTCAGTAACTGTCAGAGCCCACTGGGGCAGGGACCACTCAAGGGTGGCTTGCCTGCAGGTTCCAGTGCAGCAGGTCTGGGCAAGGCTGAGAAGCTACGAGTATGAGTGTCAGGTGAGGCCAGTGCTGCTGGTGCATGGGCCACACGCCGAGCATAAGGCTGGGTGGGTGTGGTTTGATGCGTGTGTCACGATGTATTCATCCATTCTGTCTTTCATTGTGCATTTTTTGGGCAACTACCGTGTGCCAGCACTGTCTTGAGTGATGGACATTTGTTTTGGTATGAGATTTTTGCTATGTCAAGCATGCTGCTGTCACCTTCTTGTGCACACTTCCTAGCCTCAGGTGTGCGAGCATTTCCACAGGGTTTTCAGCATGGGTAGCACAGTGCTCACACATCTTCAGAACCTACCTGCAAATCCCAAATTGTTTTCTGAAGGGCCTGTGGTGGGCATCAGAGGCCATTTCTTCATCCTGGGAGAATTCGTCAGCCCCTCACCGTGTCTCCTGTGTCTGTGGAGCTCCTAGTTCTGCCTCAGCCATTTGGTCTGGACCTCCATGGAGGGTGGGAAGCAGGCATTTGTTGCGGTGACTCTGGCACTTGCTGTGTCCCTGGTCACAAGACCGCTGTCTACACATGTGGGGCTGCCCTAGGCTAGCCCAATCCAGGGATGTTTCCTCTGCCCATGCTGAGATCACCCTGCTTGTTAGGACAGCTTTCTAGTAATTCTTGGTTGTAGAGGGATGTACCCCTAGCCCACTCTTCGAGGGGGGCTCCCTTCCCTGGCTCCAGGCCCATACGCAAACCTGCAGGGATTCTGATGCAGATGGTCCAAGAGGAGCTCCCCTCTCTGTGACATCAGGTCTCGTACACAGTGCAGTCCTCTATTTACTTAGGATTTCATTAACAAAGTGTCAAAATTTTCTAACAAATAGTCTCCAAGATCTCTTGTTACATTTATTCCCAGGAACTTTATATGTTTAATTCTATGAAATGGTATCTTTATTCAGATTACATTTTCAAAATTTTTTTGCTGTTACAAAAATTAACGTTTTACATTGATTTTCACATCCTGCGATCTTGCTACATGCTCTTAATAATTCCAGTGTCAGGTAAGTAGAAAATCTCTGTTCTGCACATATTGGCAGTTCGGGTGTTCCTTTTGGACCTCATGTGTCCATTCATTTTTCTTGCCCTACAAAACTGACTAAGATGTCCTCGGGGCCACCTCATGCTTTTCCTGATCTTAAAGAAAGTCATTTGATGTTTCACACAAAGCAGGAGGCTTTTTAAATTTTTTATTCTTTTTTTATTTTTGCGGTGTATCTTCTATCAGGTCCTTGATTCCGCTGAAATTTTTCTCTTTGGGCATCATAATTTAAATGGCAGCATTTTTCCACTTTTCTTAGTGGTACTTAAAAGATAATGTGTCTCACAGTCAACAACATCACAGATTTGATGAAATATGGTATTATGTTAATGTTAACTTTAGGAAATGTTGCAAAAAGATATTTAAAATATTACTTATCTATAAATCCAAACACTGGAATCAATTAAAAGAGTTCAATAAAGAAAATTCTTTTCTTCAGAAGCATAACTAAAATTTTCTCAAACTCAAAAGCTATGATAACATTTACTGCATATTTCCAACTCAACACATATCCTTTACTGATACCCGCTCAGCATGCCCAGAGCCAGCAGCATCTGAGGTCAGCTGAAAGACCCAGTCCAGGTGAAAACAGGAAACCCACATCCCTTCCCAGTGACTCACGTTTATAGCTGACGGGTTCAGGACTAGTTTGCATCCAAACCAGATTAAACACGTGGTGGTGACAGCAAATGTAGACACAAACAGTATCTGAAAGTTGGGGATCTGAAAAACAAGGGAGACGTTTTCCTTCTTTGAATACAACAGACATAAAGAAACAAAACACCAAAAACACTCCAGGGCATTCACTAAAAGTCCTAAAGATTGTAATACCTAAGGAGTGGTGTGGCAGGGGCCCTGTGTGCTCAGGACTCCCCCATAGAGGCAGGCAGGGCGGGAAGCCCAACAGCCTGGAGAGGCAGCCTCTGCAAACCCTCTTAGTGCCCCACCCATCCATGTGCATGTATACGCGTGTGCACAAATGTACACATGTGCCCTTCAGCCCCACAGAGGGCCTGGGCCCACCTGCCTGCCTGACTGCCCCGCCATCTGGCTGCCTCCAAGTCTGCAGAGGCTGGATAGAAGGTGGGACTCACCATGTTGACGTTTCTCCGTGAAACTGCAAAGCTCACAATTGCCGAGGGGATGCACTGAAAAGAAACCAGAGCTCTGGTGAGCCACGGCTCACCTGAGCAGCATGCTGGCCAGAACTGCCACTTAAAACAAACTGCAGTAGTGTCTGAGCTTCCCAGTGAGCTGAGTCACATTGGCAAAGCAAGTACTGCCAGTCCACTCCATGCAGGGGGTTTGCTCACCATAAAAAGGTCCCCAGGTACTTCAAAATAATTTATTCAGAAAAAAGTTTAATTTTCCTAATGAGCTGATAAGGCAAACTCTTCTAGCTGGACAGACTTGGAAGTCCAGATTGTAACTTACTATTGCCCAAAACCAGGGATGGTCTTGGCTGAAGAATTACCCGAAAGGGAAAAAGTATGCGCGAGGGAAGAGGAAATGTTCCCTTTGTTTCCAGGAGCCCCAGAGCCCTTAGCCCACTCTGACCCCTCACTGTGACCCCCAGGCCAAGCGTCCAGGGCCAGGTTAGAAGATGAGAGAGGGGGCATTGGGTGGAGGAGGACCAGCCAGGCCTGGCGGGCCACACCAGTGCCACTCTTACAGGGACTGGGTCCCCAGATCCCAAGGTGGGGGCAATAGCTGGGGGCCAGCTGAGGGGCAGAGCCTGTGGACATGCTGCAGTGTTGGGTGGGGAGGCAGGAGAGGGCTACATATGGGCCCGAGTGAGGGTCTGGGAGGGGCCGGCTGTGCGGGCTCAGCTTGGGCCCTGGACCCAGCAAAGGCAGGGACAGAGGCGCGTGGGGCTGTGATGGGAGAGATCTGTGTTCCAGGTTAGATGTCACTGGGTCCTTGACAAGGACTTCTCCAACGGTGAGGCCAAAAGGCCAAAGAGAAGTTTCCAGAGGGAACAGCAGGGAGAGGCGGTCACTTTCCTTCAAGGAGTTTTGTTCTGGGGAGTGGACACAGGGGGACAACCCAAGGGGTGGGGGCAGGGGCAGGAGACCTGGGTGGGGGTTGGGAAGGGAGAGGAAGGGATATGAGGGGCCTTTCTTTCGCAGGAGCTGGCAGGTCATCAACTGAAGGGGGGCTTCCTGTGGGTAGGGGGACCATGGTGGTCTCTCTTCCCCTCCCTGACGACCAGTGGATCCCTCACCCCGCCCCTCCCCTGGCACTGTGTTTAAGATTCTGAGTGCTGGGAGGGGCGGGGCTGCAGCAGGTGTGGCTGCCTGTTAAGACATCAAAGTGTTATTTCCTGCACAGGCGTCTTTGGAGTAAGATTCAGACCTGCTTCACCAATAATTTTCAAAAATAATAGATCCTAAGGCCGGCCCGTGGCTACTCGGTAGAGTGCGGTGCTGATAACACCAAGGCCACGGGTTCAGATCCTATATAGGGATGGCCGGTTTGCTCACTGGCTGAGCGTGGTGCTGACAACACCAAGCCAAGGGTTGAGATTCCCTTACCGGTCATCTTTTATAAAAAAATAAAAATAAAAAAAAATAATAGATCCTATTTGAAACTGAAGTCATGGGAATGACTCTGAATGAGGAGCAAGTGGGACACCTGGGAGTCTCAGGGCAGGGAAACCTAGCCGCAAGACAGCAATCTCGGTACCAAGTAGCTTACAGAGCCTGCAGCACACCGCAGGTAGTCCATTTCAGAAGGGAACACATTCCCCAGGTAGAGCGAGAACCCCGAGGTCACCAGGAGGCAGCTCTGCAAAAGAGCAACACAAATTCAGTGAAAAGGTCTGTAGGTCAGAGGCTGGAGATGCGACAGCAGCCCTCTGACTACGGCAGAACTGCTTTCCCACCAACACCCATAGCGCCAGCTGTGCCGGTGCCCAGACCTGGCCTCACCTACACTCCTCCCCGCAGCACGGACATGGCCTGAAGTGGACCACCCTCCCCCAGTGTCACAGCATGGACCTCCACACTGTTATGTGGGGGAGGGGGAGGGGGCTCTGTCAAAATTTGAGGAAAGAGATGGCTCCTCTCCCCAGAAAAGGCTCTTGCTCAACATGTGCGATTGCAGGGGCTTCAGGATCCCCACCCCCAGGTCCAGGCATGAAGCCCTTCCAGCTCCCTCTGCAGACACTCATCCAAGCTGATGTCTGGGAAGTGACCACTCGAGTCAGGGGCTACGGGCCCAAGGGCTTCCGAGTGGTGCAGCCCCAGGAGGAGGCAGGGCCAGCCGGGCTTTACTCTGAGACGGGAAGTCACCACAGAGGGTGAGGCCATATGGGACAGTGTTAAAAGTCACTGGGACCCAGGGGAGGTGTGGTCTGGGGGCTGAGGAGACCACACAAGCCTAAGTGAGGAGGGGCATGGGGAGGAGTGGGTAAAGTGCCAGGGCCACAGGCTGTGAGGACGCTGTGGACAGGGTCCAGGGCACAGGGCCTGAGGTGGAGCAGGGTCTGGCCACTGCCACCCACACCCCAGAAGCAGAGGGAGGAAGAGCTCCCTCTCTGCCCATCTCAGGGGGTTCCTGTCCTGGTGTGGCAGGCTCACGGCCCTGGGGCAGGCAGGACCCTTGGGGGTACTGCAGGGGTGGCTGGCAGAGCCTGGGGCACGAGGAGGGGAGAGGTCCTTACCTGGATCACAGTTCTCAGCCCAGGGCCACAGCAACCCAGGTCCCACCCGCAGAGAGGCAGGTCCAGTGGCCTGTCTCTGGGCAACTGTGTATACTCAGGCAAAAATGGCTCCTTCAGTAATCTAAATGTCCACACATCTGTGCAGAAAATGTCCCAGGACCCAAGGAAAGTACCTCAAATGCTGGGTGGTGCTGCCGCCCCACCCTGGGCCTGCTCCCTCCTGTCCAGCCCCCTGTAGCCACTCCATGCCCTGGACTCCTGCCTCAGGACACATCCCTGCTGCTCACTCTGCCCTGAGAGCCTTCAAAGGTGACCCCTCAGGGGACTCCCAGACTGATGCATGACTCTTGGACTCAGTGTGGCCTTGTACCACCCATCTCCTGGTGGGACACAGCCACAGCCCAGAGGCGAGCTCAGGGCTAGCATGAGATGCTCACAAAGAGAGGAGAGTGATTCAGAGAACACAAGCAAAATAACCACGTCAGCATCCATGAGGCTCCAGCAGCAGGGGACCCTGCATGGGCTCTGGGGCGCTGTGGCCAGTCACTGCAGAGAGGAGGTGCTCATGGCCCTCCATGGTTGCGGTGCTGAGCTACTCACCCCCATCGACACAGAGAAGAGCCAGGTCTTGTAGCTGAAGCAGGGAGGCAGCCTTTTCGACAGCTGCAGGTCGTTCGGCTTTGCATCTGTGATGTGGCTCCCCAGGTCCTGGCGTCCCCGCTCCAGCGTGGGCATGCGGTCATAGCCCAGCTCCTCCCTAAACTGCTCCTCCCGGGTCATCACGCTCGGGGGACAGACACATTATGAGTGGTGACACCACAACTGTGCTGACTGTACAGTCACGGGCCACTATTTATTTATAATGAAATTATCATTGACTTTGTCCACTATGAAAAAGCTTCAATTGAAAGAAGTTGTTTTCAAGAAATACTTTTTTAACAAAGAAATATTGTTCACAGTGAAATTCTGTAAGTTTGATGAAGAAAACAAGCACTTACTTCTAAAAGTGAATAAAGTTACTCTGCCAGTCAAGCAAGCCTGAATGGTCTGAATTCAGGATGAGATTTTAGGCTCTAAATGCCTTACTGATCCAGGTCCTTAGGTGCCATACATTCCAACTTCCATTAGCAACGTCATCTACAAACCCCGTGACGCACTGGGGACTTGGCCTACCGCACTGCTCCAGGTGGTAACCGAACAAGGGACTATGGAATACACACTGCTCGGTGGGTGCTTACCTCTGCGGTCTGAAGGCCGTGGGGAGCGCCAGTCTCTGGGTGAGGGGTTTCCAGCAGGAGCTATTCACAAATGGAACAAAAGCTCAGCAAAACTGTGCTCAAGGCGGGGGAAGGAGAGTCGCTTCCTGAATTTCAATGAGGACATGAAGCCAGAGGATCCTAGAAACGTTTTGCAGTGATTGTTTAACCACTGGCTCAGAGCTGTCTTAACCCCACCAGGAAACGAAGGGGCCTCCCTGTTGCACTCACCGCAGGTCTTGGGCACCAGGGTGCCAGGGTGGGTATCTCAGAAGAAAGGCGTGTACCTCTCACAGAACTCCACCAAGAACAGAATCCTAGCAGGCACTGTTTCTGAACCAGATAACTTTTTTATTCAAAGGTCTTTTTCTATCCCTTGTGGCCACACAATGGAAATCTCCTTCGCAAGGTCACATAAACACTTATGCACTTGATTTGGCTGGTGTGGCCCTTGAGCTGCTCGGAATTCCGCCCCACAAGCTTCCATGGCAGCCCCGATGTCTGCTCACTAAGCAGAGAAAAAGGACACAAATATGCTTCGCCCAGAGACACTGGCACCCTGACAGCTACAACGACAGTTTCTTTGTGCACATTGTAAGAAGGCTCAAACCAAAGTGTTCTGAAAAACCAACTCCTTAAGCTACGAGTCCACATAAAACTTGAGCAAAGTCATCAGGTTTCAAATCACGGAATGTTCTGTTCTGTTTTTCAACCCAGCATGAAGGATTAGAAATAATTTTTACAAACTATGACCTGTGAAGTCCAGAACACATTGTGAATGGATTGAGAATTCTCTCAAACTTCTTCTTTGACTATCTTTTAAAGCAATACACTGAATTAGTGGGAATTGGTCACATCAGATTGAACCCTTCTGTTTCTTTTTGTTTGAAGAAAAATGTTAATTGGGTTTCACCATTTTTGTGCCTTTCAGAAGTTGTTCTCTACTAACAAAACACAGACAAGCTGCTTTGAATCAGAGGTTTTAGAGCAAACTCCTTGGGACCCTAGAGTCCTAAGTAGTCACCTAAGAAATGCTCCCTTGTTTCTGTTGGCAATACCAGTTTTGAGAACAAGTCCTGTTCTTTCATACAATCTTCAAACAAACTGTTGTCCCTAAAGTGTCCTCTCTCCCTCTCTACCTGCTGAGATCCCTCTCATGCTTTGACATTTACACAGCCGTTCAGCAAATATTTACAGAGGGAACAGAGCAGGCCACAGTCCTTCCCACATGCAGTCTACATTCCAAGAGGGGAACAGGAGGACACGAGATAAATTAGTGCGTTATATGGCAATGCACTTGATTCCCTCTATAAGGGGAAGGAAGTCGTGGGAGAGAAATGGCAGGAAGGGAGACTTGCCATTTCAGAGGGCAATGGCAGGCCTCAGTGAGAAGGAGGCATTTGAGCAAAGACGTGCAGAGGGCAAGGGGGGAGTCTGGCAGAGCTGGAGCAAAGGCTGCAGACAGGGGCATGGCAGGTTCACAGGTGAGGAGGGTGGGCACAGGATCATGCCAGGAGGCACCTGTGGGCATGGAAACTACTTGGCTTTGACTCTAAGATGGACCCACTGAAGGGGTCTGGGCAGAATGGCACTGGCTGCTGGGTGGAGAATAGGCTGGGGGCCAGGGAGCAGGTGTTGACTGGCATTGAGGGGGCAGCGGTAGAAGTGGCAAGAAGTGGCCGGTTTCTGGATAGATTTTGAAGAACCAACACAATCTGCTGTCAGAGTGACGTGGGCCAAGTTCAGATGATGCCAATGTTTTCAGTCTGAGTGGCAAGGACAGAGATGGGAAGACCAGGGGAAGCAGGTTTGGTGCAAGTGTCATGAGTTTTGTTTTGGACATGATGAGGTTGAGAGTCTGAGTGATGTCTGAGTGAGGAACAGCTCAGGCTGCTGGAGCTCAGGGGCAGTCTTGTCAGGTGGTAACTCCCACTGTCAATCACCCTTGGCAGGAAGCCAGACCCAGGCTACCAGCCCTCATGTTGCAGGCTCTTATTTCTGGGAATGTCTCTTCCCACCAACCCAATGAATCTCTGGCACTTTTCTCATTCCCATGTGTATGCCCAGAATGAGCCCAAGACGAAGACTTAGAGGTGCTTCATAAACTTTAAGAAATGAGCCACTGTCTCCTATCTCAGGAAAGAATCATACTTATACTGTGCATTTATGCAGGCGAGGGCCAGGCTGTCAATTACACTGACAGATCTGACGTAGTAAAACAAAGATAGCCGACCAAAACTAAATTGGACTCCTCCCCAGGCATCAACAGTAGAATACACACTGTTTATGACACACAGAATGTTTGTGAAAGGAAACTATCTGCAGGGGGGGAAGCCTAAATAGATTTTGAAGACTGAAATCATCCAGACTTTCTTCACAGACCATTACCAAGTTAAATTAGAAATTTATAACAGAATTATCTGGAAAATCCCCAAATATTTACAAATTAAACAATACACCTCTCAAAAAGACCCACGTGGCTTGAAGAAGTCACAAGGGGAATCAGAAACTGAATGAACTTGTAAATACAAGTCAAATTTTGTAGGATGCAGCTACCTCAGAGCTTAAAGGGAAATTTACATCTTTAAGTACTTATATTTAAAAAAGAAAGCTGCAAAATTAATTACCTAATTTTCCACCTTAAAAAGCTAGGGGGGAAAAAAAAACAGAAATTAAGCCAAAAAACAATAGAAATCATAAAGAAGAGAAATCATTGAAATAGTAAAGATATAAAGAATAAAGAATCATTGAAACCAAGAGTTAGTCTACTGAAAAGATGAATAAAATTGATCAATCTTCGATTGATCACGGAAAACAAGACGGATGACATAAATTACCAGTGTCAGGAATGAAAGATGGTTCATTTTATAGATGACATATACATCAAAAGGATACTAAGGAAATACTATGAACAATATTATGCCAGTGATTTGGATGAAATAAATTCCTTAAAAGACAGAAATTGTCAAAGTGTACTCAGTATTACATTGACAACTTGACCAGCCCTATTGCTAATACAGAAAGTCGTATTTGTCATTTACAACCTTCCCACAAAGAAAACTCCAGGCCCAACACGTAAGGTATGACCTATGCCAGTCCTGCACGGTCTTCCACACGGAGGAGGCAGGAATGCTCCCAACGCATTGCACGAGGCCAGCCTGAGAATGACCCCAAAACCAGAGAGACACGATGGAAAGATAGAGATGACGGACCAATCCCGTCCATGAGCACAGATCCCAGCCCGCAACAGAGTCACCAAGTGACTCAAGGAACGCTGCGTACGAAAAGGATAAAGAACCATGCCCAGTCGCCTCCCCAGGAGAGCAGGGTTGGTTCCGCACGACTGACCGTTCCAGCGCGTGTAGGGAAAGCCCTTGAGGAAATCTCACACCCGTGCGTGAGGAGGACCCCTGGGAGACAGCAGACAGAACTTCCTCAACTCCGTCAAGAACATCTCTGGAAAACTCCACCTCACGTCCCACGCCGTTGCGATGGAAGATGGAACCCTTAACCATCTCCGCGGACTGTGGGCTGGGCAAAGACGCCCGCCCGCGCGAGGCCCCGCCCTCCCGCGTGACGCCACGCCCACTCTGCCCCTCGCGTTCCTCTCGCAGTAACAGACGCCAACGGCCAACCTGTAACCACTTAGGGTCGGAGCACGCGCGGTGGCCCCATTGGTCAAGCTCAACAAGAGGCGGGCGCAGGTGCAGTGACCTCATTGGCCGAGCTCAACAGGGGGCGGGCACGGGCGCGATCTCCCCATTGGCGAGGGCGGCGGGCGCGAGCGCAGGCGCACGGTCGGCCGACGGCGCGGGAGCGACGGCGCGTGCGGGCGGCGAGGCAGAAGCGGAGGTGGCCATGTTGCGCCTCGCGGCCCGGCTGCTGGCCTTCTTCTGGAGGAGCGCGGATGCCGGGGAGAAGGCGGCCGGGCGGCCGGGGCCGGAGCTCGCCGAAGGTGCGGACGGCGGGGAGCTGCGCTGCGCTTGGGGCGAGTGGGCGTGGGCCGCCGCCCTTCTGCCCAGTGAGGCGCGGCTCTCCGCGGCACGCGCTCGGGGGCTCTGGAGGCAGACCCGACGTCTCGAGCCGGCCCGGGACGCTCGCGGGCGCCGGGCCCGGGCTTCCCCGTGCCTGAGCCCGCGCGAGGCCGCGCGAGGCCGCGGGGCTCCGAGGGCGTGCTCACGGACGGGCTTGACCGCCCGGCCCACCCGGCCCCGGCCCGATGCCGGCTGCGTGAGGCGTGGCTCGGTTCCCGTGGTGCCGCTGACTCTGTGGACGGACGGCCCGGAGCGGGGATGGCCGCGGAAACGGCGCGCCCGGGACGCCGCAGCTGCCGCTGCGCACCCCAGTGCGGCCGGCGCCCCCCTCACTCCGCAGCTGCCTGCGCCTCACGGACGACGAAGGGGCTGCACAGACGCCGAGAACGAGGAGCCGCTGGGCTCGCCCCGCCGCAGCCCCCGCCCTAAGAGGGCCTAGCCCCGTCCCTCGAAGCCTGCCTCGTGCGCGCCCCACCCCCGGCAGGGCTCTCTGTGGCTCAGATTCAGCCCGTCAGGTCCCTGTCCCCGGCGGGAGCTCGTGCACTCTTCTCTGGTGGGGCTTAACTGTAGGGCGGGCTGGCTCTTGTGGCCGACATAACCTCGTCGTTTACCCGTCTCAGGTGACACCATGTTGAAAACTGTGCAGGGTGTGGTGACGAGGTACTGCAGTGATTACGGCATGATCGATGATTTGATCTACTTCTCCACCGAGGCTGTGACGAGCGGAGTGCTGCTGGATGTCGGACAGGAAGTTATTGCCGTCGTGGAAGAAGATAAAGTGTCAAATGGACTGAAGGCAATCAGGGTAAGGTCTCAGTGAGCTTGGGAACAGTCTCTCTCCACCATGGGGCTTCACGTTGCTTTTCTTATGTCCAGTTAACCTCTCAGACATGCCCTGGCCATGGGGGAGGGAGTGGAACGTACCTGCGAGGGGTGCTTCAGTTCTTCATAATGATTTCTGTTTTAAGAAAATAAAGGATGACCATTGTAAATCATTCCAAGAAAGTACGGATTTATAATTAGGAAAGTCAAGTTGGCCTCTAAATTTATGCCATGTAGAACACTATTAAAAGTTCTGTACCTATTGTGCCAGTGTTTTTATTGTTAAAAATGGTAGTTTTTTGCACCCTTTATTATCCCATTAGCAAAGATAGTTAGCGGACTCTTATTCAGCAGCTTCCTTTTTTAGGTATTTTTGTAGTAGAATTGCTAAGTTAAAGGGTATGCGTATTTAACAATTTAATGGTTATCATCAAATTAACGTTAATAACATTGTACTAATTTATATGCTCAGGAGCAGAGTGAGAGACCGACTGCCTTACCCAGTGTTGTCAAGATACAGGAATTATCAATTTTTGAAATCTTTGCCAATGTAATAAGTGAAAAGTGATCTTATTATTTTTATTTGCACTATGCGTAAAAGTACATTAACTTTTCACATTTTTTTCTATGAGTTATCTTTGTGTTCTTTGTCCATTTTATTTTGTACAGTTCAACTTTTTCTCTTGTTAAAGTTTACATATTACGGAAATTAGAGATTTTTTTTAAAAAATTATTATATGAAAGTGTTACAGATAGCTTCCCCGAAATGATCTTTTGCCTTTGTTTTATGAAGTTTCATTTTATGTAGTTAAATGTGTATATCATTACTGTGTGCCTTTTAGGCTCTGTAAGAATCCTTAGAGAGGCTTATTATACTTATTACAAATATTCACTCAGAGTTTCCTCTGAAAATTGTTTATTGACATTTAAATCTTTAATCTGCCTGAAATTTATTTTGGTGCACAGACTGACAGGAGGAACGAGACATTTCTTTCTTCAGGGAGCCAGTTACCCCACTAGTAATCAATCCACTCTTTCTCTGCTGATTTGGAAAGTGCCTTTATCATACACTGGAATCCCACATGTATGTCACTGTTGGTCCTGATGCTTGTACTGAGAGCCCTGCTGGCTTGGTCGCTGTGATGTGAGGTAGGCAGGTTTCCCTTCTTTACTCTTATTTGTGGATGGAATTTTCCCAGCTCTTTACACATTCTGGATGAGTTTTAGAATCTTTTTGTTGTTTCTCCTCCTCTGCTCAGATTTCCTTTGGATGGCACTGAATTTATGGAATCCACTCAGGATAGTTGACATTTGGGTCATATAGAGCCTTCTCCAACTACCAATTCTGTCTGTTCACTTATTTAAGCCTTCCTTTATATTCTTTCTACAGTTCAATAGTTTTCTTCACTTAAGTTCTACAAATTCCTTGTTAAGTTTATTTCCAAGAATTTTTATGTTTTTGTTACATCATCAGTATAATTTTACATTCTATTTTCAAATTAATCTTTTTCTTCCTGTATAGGAAAGCTATTGAATTTTTAATGTAATTTGGAAGCTGGCAAACTTACTAAGATGTTAACTGCTTCTTAAAAATACTTGAGATGTACTTAATTACTACTATAGTTAGTAAGTGCCATCTTAAAACTTAATATCTTTCTCAAAATTTAAAAACAATACACCCATATAAAAAGTAATTCAAATTCTAGAATTGTGTTGTTCAATATGGTAGCTACCGGCCATGTGTAGGTATTTAAATTTATTGAAACTAAATAAAATTTAAGATTAGTTCCTTGGTTTCCTTAGCCACATTTCAAGTGCTAAATGTAGCTGGTGACTACCAAATTGAGCAACACAAATAAAAACATTTCCATCATCACAGAAAGTCCTGTAGATAGCTCTGGCTGAGGTGCTGTTAGATGAAAAGTAGAATCTCCCTCCATGCTCCCCACCAGCACTTTCATTCCTCAGACCTAATGCTTTTCTTGGTTTCTGTTTTTAGCTCTTTTGGCATGTGCTCGAGTTTTAGCATCCCATATAGAAACTCCATCTCCATTCAACAATTCACTGTTCTACTGTGTGTCTCTATGAATTTGCCTGTTCTCAATACGTCGTGTAAGTGGACTCCTACAGTGTTTGTCCTTTTGTGTATGGCTTATTTGACTTATAATGTTTTCAGGGTTCATCCATGTTGTAGCATGTGTCAAAACTTCATCATTTTTTATGGCTGAGTAATGTTCCATTATATGAATATACCACTGTTTGTTTTTCTCCTCATCTGTTGATGGACACTTGGGTTGTTTTTACCTTTGGGCTATTGTGACTGTTGCTGCTGTGAACGAGTATCTGTTTGATTCTTTTGAGTATATACCTAAAGAGTGGAATTGCTGGGTCATATGGTAATTGTTTAACTTTCTGAGGAACCAAAAAACTGTTTCCATAGCAGCTGCACCATTTTAGTTCCCACCAACAGTGCACAAGGGTTCCAGCTTCTCTACATCCTGGCCACCCTTGTTATTTTTTAATTTTTTTTTTTTTAAATAGCCATTCCTAGTGGCTGCGAAGTGGTATCTCATTGTGGTTTTGATTTACATTTCCCTAATGATTAGTAATGTTGAATATTTTTTTCATGTGCCCATTGGACATTTGTATATCTTCTTAGGAGAAATGTCTATTCAAGTCCTTTTTGTGTTTTTAAATTGAGTTTTTCTGTTTTCTTTTTGAGTTGTAGGAATTCTTTATATACTCTTGATATTAACCCCTTATCAGAGATATGATTTGCAAGTATTTTCTCTCATTCTGTCAGTCTTTCTTGACAGTATCCTTTGGTGCACAGAAACTTTAAATTTTTATGAAGTCCAATTTGTATCTTCTTTTTTTATTGCCTATACTTTTGATGTCATACTTGAGAAATCATTGACTAATCCAAGATCGTGAAGATTTTCCCCTATGTTTTCCACTAAGAGTTTTATAGTTTTAGCTTTGAAATTTGTCTTTTATCCATTTTGAGTTAGTTTTTACATGTGGTATAAAGTAAGGGTCTAATTTCATTCTTTTGCATGTGGATGTCCAGTATTACCAGCACCATTTTTGGAAAAGATTACATAATAGGGAATGTGCATTCCCCATTTCATGGTCCTGGTGCTCTTGTCAAAAATCAATTGACCATAGGGCCGGCCCCATGGCTCACTCGGGAGAGTGCGGTGCTGATAGCGCCCAGGCCGCGGGTTCGGATCCTACATAGGATGGCTGGTGCGCTCACTGGCTGAGCGTGGTGTGGACGGCATCGAGCCAAAGGTTGCGATCTCCTTACTGGTCGGGAAAAAAAGAAAAGAAAAGGAAAAATCAATTGACCACATATGTGCGGGTTTATTTCTTGGGTTCTCTATTCTATTCCATTGTTCCATATGTCTGTCCTTACACCAGTACCACACGGGTTTGATGATTGTAGCTTTGTAGTAAATTAGGAAGTGTAAGACCTCCAACTTTGTTATTCCTTTTCAAGACTAGTTCCATAGGGTCCCTTGAGATTCTATATGAATTTTAGGATGGTTTATTATTTTTTTCTATTTATGTAAAAATACACCAATGAGGTTTTCATAGGGATTGTATTGAATCTGTAGATCACTTCAGGTAGTCTTGCCATATTAATAATAATAAGTTTTTCAACTCATAGACACTGTTGTCTTTCCATTTATTTAGACCTTTAATTTAATTCCTTAATGTTTTGTAGTTTTTAGTGTACAAATTTTCCATCTTCTTGGTTACATTAATTGCTAAGTATTCTATTCTTTTTGATTCTACTGTAAATGAAATTGTTTCTTAATTTCCTTTTTGGTTTCTTCATTGTACAAATATAGAAATAAAACTGATTTTTCTGTTTTGATTCGTGTCTTGCTACTTTGCCAAATTATTTGTTTATTAACTTTAAAATGAAATTAGTTTATTAGCTCTAGTCATGTGTGTGTGTGTGTGTGTGTGTGTGTGTGTGTGTGTGTGTGTGTGTGTGTAATCTTTAGGGTTTTCTACATACAAGATCACGCTGTCTGAACAGAGATAATTTTACTTCCTCTTTTCCAATTTGGATTCCTTTTATTTCTTTTTCTTCTCTAGTTGCTCCATCTAGAATTTCCAGTACAGTGTTGAATAGAAATGATGAGAGTGGGCATCCTTGACTTGTTCACGATCTTAGTCTTTCAGCATTAAGTATGTTGGTAGCTGTGAACTTTTCATTTATGGCCTTTGTCATATTGAGGAAGTTTCCTTCTATTCTACTTTGTTGAGTGTTTGTATCATGCAAGGATGTTGAATTTTGTCAGATGATTTTTCTGTATCAGTTGAGATGACCATGTAGGTTTTTTCTTCATCTGTCAATATGGTATATCACATTGACTGATTTTCATATGTTCAACCACCTTTGCATTCTGGGATAAACCCCACTTGGTTAAAAGTATTATGGTATATAATCCTTTTAATAATGCTGCTGCATTTAGTTTGCTAATGTTTTCTTGAGGACTTTTGCGTCTCTGTTCATAAGGGATTGCTATATACTGAATGTTTGTGTCCTCCCCCTGCCAAAGTTTTATGGTGAGGTTCTAACCCCCTGTGTTATTATTAGGAAGTGGAACCTTTGGTAGGTAATTGGGTCATGAGGGTGGAGCCCTCATAAATGAGTTTAATGCCCTTATAAAACATACCACAGGGAGCTCCCTCATTCCTTCCACCATGTGAGGACACAGTGAAAATACATCATCTATGAACTAGGAAGAGGTCCCTTGCCAGATAACAAATCTGCCGGTGCCTTGATCTTGGACTTCCCAGCCCAAATATGGGATATGGTCCTGTAGTTTACTTTTCTTACAGTCCTGTGGTTTAAAAAGTGGTTCGTTTGTCTTGCAGGTGGAAGCTGTCTCTGATAAATGGGAAGGGGACAGCAAAAACCATGGCAGAGATCTGTCAGACTCCAGCCCCCGGATGTTGATTGGCTGTGTGACTTCCTTGATGGAAGGTGCTGGCTACATCAGTCAGACCACATACTTCTCCATGGAGAGTGTTTGTGAAGGTATGTTAGGGGGATTTCTGTTTCACATTTAAAATTAGGTTTTGTGTCTTAAAGAATTTTTATGGATTAGATTTGAGATGGCTGTAAGCATCATTGAAAAGGTCAGAATTGGGCATACTTCATTTGTTGAGAGGGCTTTGAGAATAGAATGGCTTCTCCATGTGCTGGCTCCACGCAGAGGCTCTTGAGTGCTGGGTGGACCTTGGGTGAGTTGGGGGGTCACTTTTTAAACTTGTGCTCTCATTTGTTTTGTGTTCATTTGTTGAATGCAGTCACTACTTTCTGGACAGTTGTTCTTCCATGTAATTAGTGAGTTATCAGCCTGAGTCAACCATGTTAGAGTTATGCAGAGGTACTCTTCTTTTTAAAGTACTCTAAATGTTTTAAGTAGGGCTTGGGGATAATCTTGTACCTTTCCAAGAGTATACAGTATATCCATTTTTAATTGTATTTGTTTTTAGCTGATTGGTTTTGGTTTTGTGCCTAAAGAAACAATTTGTCAATGCCATTTATTGAATTTAATTTAACAGCTAATTATTGTGCACCTGCTTTCGATGGCAGTGGGTACAGAGCTAGACACTGGGGGATCATGATGAATGAGACTCAGCTTTCCTTCCCAAGACCTGTACATACATTGTAATGGGCAGGAATTAGAAATGCTGCCTGTGGAGGTGCTTTCTGAGCTGAAGTTTGCATGTACAGCCTGCTGGCTACGTGTTGAAGGATGAATTGGAGTAGGGTTTTTTGCCACCTTAAGCCCAGACAGCTGCTGTGCAGCCTGGGTGCTGGAGGGCAATTGGCTCAGCCCACCAGGGAGCTTGCAGTTTTACTCTGCTTGACCTTGATTGCTAACCTTGGGCTCCCCAAATGAAATTGGTGGCTGTCTGGGATTTAAGAATCTCTGTTCTGTCAAAGAAACCCTCAGTTCTGGGAAAAGGTGCCCGTGATTGTCTACGCTCCTGTATTAGTCCGTTTCAATTGTTTATAACAAAATACACGGAACTAGATACTTTATAAAGAAAACAAAATTTATTGCTTACATTTTCTGAGGCTGGGAAGTCCAAAGTCCAGGGAATGCAGCTGGTGAAAATCTTGGTGGTGGCGAGACCTTGATGGTCTTGGTTTTGCAGGATATCACATTGCGAAAATGGTGGAGCAGAGAAAGACACTATCCTCCTCATTCACTCTCCTTTTAAAGCCCTCCAAATCATGCTCATGACCACCATTTTTAATCCATTCACTATGGCATGGTCCTACAATCTGATCACCTCTTCAAGGCCCCACCATTCAATTACCATATTAGGACTTCCCAGGCAGCCTCACTGGGAGGTGTCCAAGATGGACAAGACTGAGAATGTTTCATGGTATTAATATTGATGGGAGTCACAGAAGAGAAGGTTTACCCTGAGGAGTAAAGACAGGTGGGGATGAAAAGCTAAGGCTGAGGGATTTCCAGGTGCATAAAAATTCCAGTGAGGCAAAGTTAACGGTTCCAGGCTAAGAGGCAGTCATGATCAAAAATATCAAAATTGCTGTTAATATGATCACAAAATCTAATGACCATGGTGAAAGAACATTCTTGAATGAGAAAATACAATGTGAGAAAGAGACGACAATGGAAATCTAAAATAGAGGTCAGCACACTTCTGTAAAGGGCCAGGTAGTACATCTTGTAGGCTGTGTGAGGTTTCTTTCGAAGCTCCTCCCCTCTGGGACCATGACACCGTGCAACTGAAAGCAGTTGTAGACATATCTGAGTGAGAGTGCATGGCTGTCTCCCTATAAAATTTTGTTTATAACCCCTGACCTAAAAGTGAGAAAAGGAAGTATAATGCTAAATTTTTCATTTTACTTATGGAATAGTGGGAAGATGGCTGTTTCCTTCTTGACATTAATTCAGCAAATATTGGAGCATCTTATTTTGCCAGCCACTGATTCGTAGAATTCACTTTTTTTTTTTTTTTTTTTTTTTTTGGTGGCTGGCTGGTAAGAATCCATATTTTAATAGGAGAGATAACAGGCAATAAGCAAGTAAACAAAATAACTACAGAGTGTTTTCTGCTCTGCAGGAACAACACAGGTCATGGGTAGGACTGGGGTGGGTGGCTTGGGGTTCCTCCCTGAGTGCAGACCAGAGGTTGGGACAGAGCTGAGTGGGTCACAGGTGTGGTGGGATGAGGATCCAGGTGACATGAGCTGCCCTGGGTCGTGTTCTGCCCTAAACACAAACTTCTGAGGTTACCTTGGTGAGGTTTGAAATTCACTCAAATGGCGGAGGTGAAAACGTAATTATAGAGTGGAAGGTGATCGAATGTAGACCCAAGGGTGGGGGGAGGGATTCCAGAGGAGAAGGGTTTGCACAGCGCCATCCTTTCGGTCTGACCTGTCCTAAGGTTTGTGGACAACATAACGTGAGATAGGAAGTTCTAACATCAGTAGCGGGGCTCAGGTTGTTTTATATGTGGAATATCTGTTAAACCCTTAATCATTTGGGCAAAAGCAGCTAAAATGCAATTGTTGCATTCAGCTAGAGAAGGGTTTCTCATCCTCAGCACTCTGACATCTGGGCTGAATCATCGTCTGTGGTGGGGACTGTCTTGTGCACTGCACGGTGTTTAGCATCATCCTGACCCCCTACCCCCTTTGTGACAACCTAGATGTGTGTGGACAATGCCAAATGGCCACTGGGGGACATAATGGCCCCTGGGTAAGATCCACTGGCCTAAAGGGTGGCATCTAAATTGAGCATATAGTGGTCCTGTCTCTTCCTTCTTGGTTCAGTTCCCAGAGTAAACACTCAGCAGTCTACAGTGGGATTATGATTACACATATCCATACGTAATCAGTGAGGCCTCAGTACCCAGCTGGGCCACAAGTCAAATGGTTTCTTTTAATCTTTTTTCTTAATTGATACATAATAATTGTACATATTTATGGTGTACAGTGTGGTGCTTGGGTGCATGTATGCAATGTGTAATAATCAAATCAGGGTAATTAGCATATCCATTGCCTCAAACATTTGTCATTTCTTTGTTTTGAGAGCATTCAAAATCCTCTCTTCTGGCTGTTCAAAATTATGTAATAAGTTTTTGTTAACCATAGTCACCTTATAGTGCTATAGAACACTAGCACTTATTCCTCCTATCCAGCCGTATTCATTGACCAACATCTCCCTATCCCTCCATCCCCACTGTCCTTCTCAGCCTGTAGTAACCACCATTCTACTCTCTACTGCTGTGAGATAAACTTTCTTAGCTTCCACATATGAATGAGAACATGCAGTATTTATCTTTCTATGCCTGTCCTGTTTCACCTAAAATGATGACCTCCAGGCTCATCCATGTTGCTGTGAATGACAAAATTTCATTCTTTTTATGGCTGCATAGTTATTCCATTCTGTATATATACCACATTTTCTTTGT
The DNA here is from genome assembly GCF_027409185.1 of Cynocephalus volans. Lineage (NCBI taxonomy): Eukaryota > Metazoa > Chordata > Mammalia > Dermoptera > Cynocephalidae > Cynocephalus > Cynocephalus volans. Next base: position 959,800 of record NC_084471.1, on the reverse strand, counting down.
CTAGTCATCTGTTGATGGACACTTAGGTTGAATCCATATCTTGGGTATTATGAATAGTGCTGTTATAAACTTGGGAGAGCAGGTATCCCTTTGAAATACTGATTTCCTTTCCTTTGGATATATACCCAATAGTGGGATTCCTGTATTGTATGGTAGTTCTATTTGTAGTTTTTTGAGGAACCTCCATGCTGATTTGCATAATGGCTGAACTAATTTATATTTCTACTAACACTGTATATGAATTCTCTTTTCTCTGCATCCTCACCAGCATTTGGGTTTTTTGTTTGTTTTTTGTCTTTCTGATAGTAGCCATTCTAACTGGGAGGATAAGTTAATAAGATGATATCTTATTGTGGCTTTGATGTGCATTTCCCTAATGATTAGTGACATTGAAGTTTTTTTTATATACTTGTTGGCCATTTGTATGTCTTTTGAGAAATGTCTATTCGCTCATGTGCCCATTTTTAAATTGGATTATTTGGGTTTTTGTTGTTGAATTGTTTGAGTTCCTTGTATATTCAGGATATTAATCCCTTGTAGGCTGCATAGTTTACGAATATTTTCTTCCATTCTATGGGTTGTCTCTTTGCTCTGTTGATTGTTTCTTTTGCTCTGCAGAAGCTTTTTAGTTTGAGATAATCCCATTTGTCTGTTTTTGCTTTTATTGCTTGTGCTTTTGAGGTCCTCTTCATAAAGTCTTTGCCCAGCCCAATGTCCTGAAACATTTACACTATGTTTTCTTCTAGTAGTTTTATAGTTTGGGGTCTTACATTTAAGTCTTTAATCTATTTTGAGTGGACTTTTTATATGGTGAAAGATGGGGGTCTGGTTTCATTCTTCTGCATATGAATATCCAGTTTTATCAACACCATTTATTGAAGAGACTTTTCCCCAATGTATATTCTTGGTGTTTTTGTTGAAAATCAGTTGGCTGTAGGTATATGGATTCATTTCTGGGTTCTCTGTTCTGTTCCACTGGTCTGTGTATCTCTTTTCATGCCAGTACCCTGCTGTTTTGATTACTACAGTTTGGTAGTATATTTTGATTTCTGGTGCTGTTATGCCTCTAGCTTTATTCTTTCTGCTTAGTATTGCTTTGGTTATTCAGTGTCTTTTGTGGTTCCATATGAATGTTAGGATTGTTTTTTCTATTTCTGTAAAGAATGTCATTGGTTGTTTGATAGGATTGCACTGAGTCTGTAGATTGCTTTGGGCATTGTGGTCATTTTAACAATACTGATTCTTTCAGTCCATGAACATTGGATGTCTTTCCATTTTTGCGTGTCCTTTAATTTCTTTGGTGTTTTATAGTTTTCCTTGTAGAGATCTTTCACTTCATTGGTTAAATTTATTCCTAGGTTGGGTTTTTGTTTTTTTGTCTTTTGGTTTTGATTGCTATTGTAAAGGGTATTGCTTTCTTGAATTCTTCTCCTGCTAGTTTATTGTTTGTGTATAGAAATGCTACCAGTTTTGTATGTTGATCTTGTGCTCTGCAACATTACTGAATTCAATTATCAGATCTAAGTATTTTTCGGTGGAGTCATTAGATTTCTCTATACGAGAGTTCTTCTAAAAGCTCGTGGGAAATAGAACTGAAAGATAACACAAATCTTTCCATGAACTTTTTGAAGACCCCTCATATATAGAATCATGCTGTCTACAAACAGGAACAATTTGACTTCCTCTTTTGCAATGTGAATGTTCTTTATTTCTTTCTCTTGCCAAATTGCTCTGGCTAGGACATCCGAGTACTATGTTGAATAAGGGTGGTGAGAGTGGATATCCTTGCCTTGTTGCAGCTATTGGAAGAAAAGCTTTCAGCTTTTCCCCATTCAGTATATTAGCTGTGGGGTTTTTGTATATGGCCTTTATTGTGTTGAGGTTTGTTCCTTTTACACATAATTTGTTGAGGGTTTTTATCATCAAGAGATGTTGAATTTTATCAAATGCTTTTACTGCATCTATTAAGATGATTATATATATTTTTTCCTTCATTCTGTTAATGTGATGTGTCATGTTTATTGATTTGTTTATGTGGAACTGTTCTTGAATTTCTGGGATAAATCCTACTTGATCATGGTGTATAATGTGCTGTTGGATTCAGTTTGCTACTATTTTGTTGAGGGTTTTTGTGTCTATGTTCATCAGGGATATTGTCCTGTACTTTTCTTTTTTTGTTGTTGTGTTCTTATCTGTTTTGGGTATCAGGATAATGCTGGCATTGTAGAATGAGTTTGGAAGAATTTCCTCCACTTCAGTTTTTTGAAATAGCTTGAGAAGAATTGGTATTGGTTCTTCTTTAAAAGGTTGATATAATTCAGTAGTAAAGCCATCTGGTCCTGGGCTTTTCTTTGTTGGGAGACATGTTATTACTGATTCAATCTCATTACTTGTTAGTGGACTGTTTAGGTTTTCTATTTTTTTCTTGGTTCAATTTTGGTAGGTCATATGTGTCCAAGAATTTATCCATTTCTTCTAGATTTTCCAATTTTCTGGCATATGGTTGTTTATAATTGACTCTGATGATCCTTTGTATTTCTGTAGTATCAGCTGTAATGGCTTCTTTTTTTTTCCTGATTTTGTTTGGGTCTTTTCTCCTTTTTTTCCTTGGTTAGTCTAGCTAATGGTTTGTCAATTTTGTTTATCCTTTTAAAAAACCAACTTTTTATATCATTGAACATTGTATTTTTTTAGTCTCAATTTTATTTCTGCTCTAGTTTTTATTGTCTCTTTTCTTCTACTCATTTTAGGATTGATCTGTTCTTGATTTTCTAGTTACGAGGTATGTTATTGTATTAGTCCATTTTTGTGTTTCTATAACACAATTCCTGAAACTAGGTAATTTATAAAGAAAAAAAGTTTATTTGGTTCATGATGCTGGGACAGCTATATCTAGTACGGGCCTCAGGCTGCTTCTACTCTGGGCAAAAAGCATCAGGCAGCAAGCATGTGCAAGAAGATCACCTGGCAAGAGGAAGCCAGAGAGAGAGGGAGGGGAGGTGCCGGGCTCCTTTAAACAACCAGCTCTCACAATAACTAATAGAATAAGAACTCACTTACTACCCTCTCCCCAGGGAGAATTAATCTACTCATGAGGGACCTGCTCCTCATGACCCAAAGAGCTTCTGCCACATTGGGTATCAGATTTCAACATGAACTTTGGGGAGACAAAGGTTGGGGGTACATACATATCCAAACTATGTTAATTATTAAGTTGTTTATTTGAACTCTTACTACTTTGTAGACATAGACACTTACTGCTATAAATGTCCCTTTTAATACTTCTTTGGCTGTATCCTGTAAGTTTTGGTATGTTGTGATTCTATCTTCATTTGTTTCAACAGATTTTTAAATTTCTTTCTTATTCATTGTTCAGGAGTGTGATGCTTAAGTTCCATGTTTTTGTACAGTTTCCAGAGTTTCTCGTATTGATTTCTAGTTTTCTATTATAGCCTGAAAAGATGCTTGATATGATTTGGATTTTTAAAAATTTGTTGGGACTTGTTTTATGGTCTAATATTTGGTCAGTCTTGGAAAATGTCTCATGGACTGATGAAAAGAATGTGTATTCTGCAGCTTTTGGATGAAATGTTTTCTAAATATCTATTAGGTCCATTTGGTCTATAGTGCAGTTAAGTCTGATATTTCTTTATTGATTTTCTGTCTAGCTAATCTATTCAATGCTGAGAGTGGGGTGTTGAAATCATCAGTTATCATAGTGTCTTTGTCTGTCTCTCCCTTTAGGTTTGATAATATTTGCTTTAGATATCTGGGTGCTTCAGTATTGGGTTCATATATATTTATAATTGTTGTGTTTTCTTGCTGAAGAGCTCCCTTTATCATTATGTAATGTCCTTGTCTCTTTTTACAGTTTTTGACTTAAAGTCTGTTTTATCTGGTATATCTACTCCTGCTCACTTTTGGTTTCCGTTTGTGTGTAATATGTTTTTCCATCCTTTTACCTTCAGTCTTTCTGTGTCTTTAAAGGTGAAGTGAGTTTCTTGAAGGCAGAATATAGTTGGGTCTTGTGTTTTAGTCCATTTCAGTCCATCTGTGTCTTTTAATTGGGGCACTTAATCCATTTACATTCAAGGTTATTATTGATAGGTGAGGTCTTACTCCTGTCATTTTGTTGATTGCTTTCTGGTTGTTTTGTATATATTTTGTTCCTTTCATTCACTCTTATTGTAATTCTTTGTGGTTTGGAGGTTTTTTGTAAGGATATGATTTGATTACTTTCTCTTTCTTATTATCGTACCTGCTCTACCAGTGAGTTTTATACTTTTGTGTTTTCATGATGGTAGTTACTGTTCTTTCACTTACAGATGTAGAGCTCCTTTAAGCATTTCTTGTAAAGGTGGACTAGTGGTAATGAATTTCTTTAGTTTTTGCTTGTCTGGAAAAGACTTTATTTCTCCTTTATTTCTGAAGGATAGCTTTTCTTGGTATAGTATTCTTGGCTGGCAGATTTTTGGTTTTGTTTGTTTTTTTCTTTCAGAACTTTGAATATATCATCTCATTCTCTCCTGTACTGTAAGATTTCTGCCAAGAAATCTGCTGTTAGTCCAGTGGGAATCCCTTTATATATGACTTGACACTTTTTTCTGGCTATTTTTAGAATTCTCTCTTCATCTTTGACTTTTAACAGTTTGACTATAATGTGTCTTGGAGAACATGTTTTTGGACTGAATTTGTTTGGGGACCTTTGAGCTTCCTAGATCTGGATGTCCATATCTCTCCCCAAGACTTGGGAAGTTTTTAGCTGTTATTTTATTAAATAGGCTTTCTATGCCTCTTCTCACTTTTTCTCCTTCTGGAACTTCCCATAATATGAATATTTGTTTGTTTAATAGTATCCCATAAGTCTTGTAGGCTTTCTTTGTTTTTTTTCTTCTTTTTTAAATGTCTGACTGGGTTATTTCAAAAGACCCATCTTAGAGTTCAGAAATGCTTAATTCTGCTTGATCTAGTCTGTTGTTGAATCTTCTGATTGTATTTTTTGTTTCATTCATTGTATTCTTCAGCTTCAAGATTTCTGGGTTTTTGTTTTTGTTTTAATATCTATTTGCTGAATTTCTCATTCAGATTGTGAATTGTTTTCCTGATTTCATTGAATTGTTTTTCCATATTCTCTTGTATCTCACTGAGTTTCCTTAAAATTGTTATTTTGAATTCCTTTTCAGGGATTTTGTCAATATCCTTTACATTGCGGTTTGTTGCTGGAGACTTATGGTCCTTATGGAGTGTCATATTTCCTTGCTTTTTTATGTTTCTTGTGTTTATCCATTGATATCTGCACATCTAGCAGAATAGGTGTTTTTCCCAATTTTTTGGAGTAGCTTTCATAAGAGTAGACTTTTCCTGTAGGTGGGCCATCAGGTTTCAGTTGGGTGTGGTTTGTTGGCTTTCACTGGGGAGGGTTCAGCTGCATAGTCTCTGTGCCATTTTCTCAGCTGTATTCTTTATCAGCTAATCTTCAGCTTCTTCAGTTGTCTGGGCTGTGGTTTGTGACAGTGGCAGTGTGGTTTTGCTGGGCATGGATATGCTTCACTGGTCTGGGGGCTAGGGGTGCTTGGGTGTGGCAGTCCAGCCAGCTGTGCATCATTGTCTTCCAGGAAATGGAGCTGCTGTCTGGGCTTGGTGCAGATGCTAGGGGCTAGCCTCTGTGTGGCATTAGTTCCCGAAAGGCAGGGTTGCCACCAGGACATCTGACAGGGTTGGGCATGGGCACAAAGGGCTGGCTTGCTGTGTGGCAGTGGTTCCTGGGAGCTGGCTACCTCTGGGATAGCTGTCAGGGTTGGGTGTGGGTACATGAGTGTGTGTAGAGTTGCCCTGCTGTGTGGTGGTAGTTCTTCAAGGGTAGGTCTACCACCTGAGCAGCTGACAGGCTGTGTGTGGGTGTGGAGGAACCACCATCCATGTGACAGTGTTTTCTGGAAGGCTAGGCCATTGCTGCAGCAACTGACAAAGTTGGACATGGGTGAGTGGAGGGCCTGCCTGCTGTGTGGCAGTGGTTCTTAAAGGGCAGAATTGCCAAGGGGGTTGGGTGGGTTGGGTAGGTTGTTAGGGCAGAGCATGGGCATGTGCCTGTGGGGCAAGCTGGCCTTTAGTGTGGAGGTGTCTCCAGAGATGGTCGTGGCACCAAAGACAAAACGAGGGCTGCCAGACCCCAGTGATTTTTGTTTGTTTATTTCAATACTATTAGCTTTGCCAAAGTTTTGTAGTTTGGTTACATATACGTGCTTGTAAATTTTAACTGCTACAGCTTGTATTTAAGCTGGGTGGACATGTTAGCATGTTTATAGGTAAGGATCATGTATGTACCAAGTAAGGAACATGTATGTATGCTGCAAGTAAGTTTCTGCTTTCATAGGTTTCTTAATATGTAGGGATCTTTTTTTTATTGAAGCATAAATGACTATGCATATTTGTGGGGTACAGAGTTGACTGTCAGTAGTTGTGTACAATATGTAATGGTCAAATCGGGATATTTAGCTTATTCATCATTTCAGTACATAATATTTGTGTCCATTAGCCAATTTCTCATTAATTTCTTATTAAACTCCACCCTCTCCCTTTTCCCTCCCCTCTTCCTCCTCCTTTCTACTTCTAGTGACCATGGTTCTGTTCCTTCCTTTTAAAAGCTCGATGTATTATTGTGATTGTTGTTTCTTTCTTTTTCTCTCTTTCTTTATTGTTTGCTTATTTATTTAGTTCCCACTTAAGAGTGTAGACATGCTGTATTTCTTTTTCTGCAGCTGGCTTATTTCACTTAACCTAATTCTCTCCAAGCTTATCCATGTTGCTGCAAGTGGCAGAATTCCATTTTTTTTTATGGCTAAGTAGTATTCCATTGTGTATATATGCCACATTTTCCTTATACAGTCATCCATCAATGGACATTTTAGGTTGGTTCCATAGACTGGCTATTGTAAATAGAGCTGCAATAAACACACGAGTGCAGGTATCCCTTCAGCATGATGATTTCCACTCTTTTGGGTATATACGCAGCAACGGGATTGCTGGATCGTACAGTAGTTCTGTCTGTAGCTGTTTAAGGAACCTCCATACTGTTCTCCATAATGGCTGTACTAATTTACAGTCTCACCAACAGAGCAGAAGGGTTCCCCTTTCTCTACATTTTTGCCAGCATTTGTTATTTTCTGTCTTTATAATAGCCAGTCTCACTGGGGTGAGATGATATCTCAAAGTGGGTTTTTTTTTTTTTAAAGATGACCAGTAAGGGGATCTTAACCCTTGGCTTGGTGTTGTCAGCACCACGCTCAGCCAGTGAGCTCACCAGCCATCCCTATATAGGATCCAAACCCGTGGCCTTGGTGTTATCAGCACTGCACTCTCCCAGGTGAGCCACGGGCCGTCCCTTCAAAGTGGTTTTGATTTGCATTTCCCTGATTATTAGTGATGTTGAGCATTTTTTCATATACCTGTTGTCCATTTGTATGTCCTCCTTTGAGAGATGTCTATCCACCTTTGCCCATTTTTTAATCAGGTTTTGTTTTTTTGTTTGTTTGTTTTTTGTTTTTTTTTACTGTAAAGTTGTCTGAGTTCCTTGTATATTCTGGATATTAATCGCTCATCAGATATACAGTTTGCAGATATTTTCTCCAATTTGATAGGTTATCTTTCACTCTGTTTATTGTTTCCTTTGCTGTGCAGAAGCTTTTTAGTTTGATATAATCCCATTTGTTTATTTTTTCTTTTGTCCTCTGTGCTTTTAGGGTCTTATTTGTAAAGTCTCTGCCCAGCCCTACATCCTGGAGTGTTTCCCATACGTTTTCTTCCTGGAATTTTAAAGTCTCAGGTTTTACATTTAAGTCTTTCATTCATTTTGAGTTGATTTGGTGTATAGCAAGAGTTATGAGTCTAGTTTGATTCTTGTACAAATGGATATCCAATTTTCCCAGCACCCATATATTGAAGAGGCTGTCCTTTCCCAATTGTATGTTCTTCGTGCCCTTGTCAAAGATCAGTTAGCTGTAAATATGTGGGTTTATTTCTGGGTTCTCTATTCTGTTCCGTTGGTCCATGTGTCTCTTTTTATGCCAGTACCATACTCTTTGTTACTATGGCTTTGTAATATAATTTAAAGTCAGGAAGTGTGATGCCTCCAGCTTGCTTTGTTTATTTATTTATTTGTTTGCTTGTTTGTTTATGCTCAGGATTGCTTGGGCTATTCAGGGTCTTTTATTATTCCATATGAATGTTAGGATTGTTATTTTCTATTTCTGTGAAGAATATCATTGGTATTTTGATGGGGATCTCATTGAATCTGTAGGTGGCTTTGGATAGTATGGACATTTTTACTACACTGATTCTTCCAATCCATGAACAAGGAATGTCTTTCCATCTTTTGGTGTCTTCTTTAATCTCTTTCAGCAGTGATTTGCAGTTCTCATTGTAGAGATCTCTAACCTGCTCGTTTAAATTTATTCCTTAGTATTTTATTTTTATTTTTTTGGCGATTATTGTAAGTGAGCTTGCTTTCTTCATTTCTTCTGCTGCTAGTTTGTTATAGAAATGATACTGACTTTTGTGTATTGATTTTGTATCCTGCAATATTACTGAATTCATTTATCATCTCTTAGAGTTTTTTGGTAGAGTTTTTAGGGTTTTCTGTGTATGAGATTGTGACATCTGCAAACAGGAATACTTTGACTTTGTCTTTTCCTATTTGGATGCCCTTTATGTCTTTCTCTTGTCTGATTGCTCTGGCTAGTACTTCCAATACTGTGTTAAATAGGAGTAGTGAGAGTAGGCATCCTTGTCTTGTTCCTCTTCTTAAAGGAAAAGCTTTCAGCTTTTCCCCATTCAGGATGATATTGGTGTTGGATTTGTCATTTATTGCTTTTATTGTGTTGAGATACCTTCCTTCTATACCTAATTTGTTGAGAGTTTTTATCATGAAGGGATGTTGAATTTTGTTGAATTTTGTCAGATGCTTTTTCTGTGTCTGTTGAGATAATCATATGGTTTTTGTTCTTGTTCTTGTTGATGTGGTGTATCACTAAATATCCTTGCATCCCTGGGATGAATCCAACTTGATCAGGATGTAGAGTCTTTTTGATTGGCTGCCATGTTTGTTTGCTGACATTTTGTTGACAATTTTTGTGTCTGTGTTCACCAAGGATATTGGCCTGTAGTTTTCTTTTTTTGTTGGATCTTTGTCTGACTTTTGGTATCAGGGGATGCTGGCCTCATGAGTTTGGGAAAATGGCTTCTGTTTCAATTTTTCTGAATAGTTTGAAAAGAATTGGTATGTATTATTCTTTACAGGTTTGGTAGAATTCAGCAGTGAAGCCATCTGGTCCTGGGCTTTTCTTTGTTGGAAGACTTCTGATTCCTGCTTTGATCTCATTGCTCGTTATCAGTCTGTTCAGTTTTTTATTTCTTCTTGGTTCAGTCTTGGAGTTTGTATGTGTCCAGAAATTTATCTGTTTCCTCCAGGTTTTCATATTTGTTGGTATATAGTTTTTTATAGTAGTCTCTAATGATTCTTTGTATCAGTTGTGATGTTTCTTTTTCATTTCTGATTTTTGTTTGGGTCCTCTCTTTAGTCTGGCTGGTGGTTTGTCTGTTTTGTTTATCTTCTCAAAAAACCAACTTTTTCTTTTATTGATCTTTTGTATTGTATTTTGTATTTTTTTATCTCTATGTCATTTAGTTCTGCTCTGTTTTTAATTATTTCCATCTACTAACTTTGGGATTGGATTGTTCTTGTTTTTGGGTTCCTTGAGGTGTAATGATAAGTTACTTATCTGAAGTCTTTATCTACTTTTTTTATTTTAATTTTTATTGAATCAAAATTGATTATACATATTTTGGGGTTCAGCATTGAGATATGTTGATCAAATCAATATTACTAGCATATATATTGTTACAAATTGTAATTATTCTTTATGCCCCTTGTCTAATCTCTTCTCATCCCCCTTTCCTTCCCCCCTCAATTACCCTAGATTTTTTCTCTCCTTCTGAAAGAATAACAGTTACTCTGTTGATTTGTTGCCTAGATGATCTGTCTAAAGCTGCAAGGTGTGATCAGGTCCCCCAATATTATCATAGAGCAGATGCTTCTTCTGTCACTCTGAAATGGGCTTTGTGGGGAGAGACATCCACTCCTTTTCTTTATCTCTGCTGGTGACATTACTTGTGTCAGTGCACTCCAGTGGTTGGCGGACGATCTGCATGGTAGGTTGTGGCATCTAGCCGCTTTCATGGCAACCATGGTTATTGTGGTGGCTGTGGTGGGCCACCCACGTGGAGGTGTTGTTTTTGGTATGCTCCTTGGCACTGGCAGTATGCCTGGTTGTGGGGTGTGTTTGGTTCTCTTCTCCATGCCTCTGGTCCCTGGGCAGGCCCCAAGGCACTGGCACCATGTGCCTGGTTGTGGGAGGGGGGTTGCTGGTCTCCTTCTGTATGCCTTGGGTCACCAGGCAAGACCCAAGGAGCTAACTTGATGTGCCTGGTTGTGGGAGAGAGGTCTGGTCCCCTTCTCCATGCCCCGGGTCCCTGGGCAGTCCCTGGGGTGCTGGCGTGGTGTGCCTGGTTGAGGAAGGGCAGTCTGGTCCCCTTTCCATGCCCCAGGTCTCTGGGTGGGCCCCAAGGCGCTGGCACCATGTGCCTGGTTGTGGGAGGAGGGTCCGGTCCCCTTCTTCATGCCTCAGGTACCCAGGTGGGCCCAGAGGTGCTGGCATTTTGTGCCTGGTGTGGGAGGAGGATCCAGTCACCAGCTCCATACCTCAGGTCACTGGGTGGGACCTGAGGCACTGGCTTGGTGTGCCTGGTTGTGGGAGAGAGGTCCGGTCCCCTTCTCCTTGCCTTGGGTCCTTGGGTGGGCCCCGAGGTGCATGCATGGTGTGCCTGGTTGTGGGAAAGTGGTCTGGTCCCCAGCTCTGTGCCTCAGGTCCCCCAGTGGGCCCTGAGGCACTGGTGCAGTGTGCCTGGTTGTGGGGGGGGGGGGGGTCTGGTCCTCAGATCCATGCCTTAGGTCCCCGGGGGGGGCTCCAAGGTGCTGGCGGTGTGCCTGGTTGTGGGGGGTGCTCTGGTCCCCTTATCCATGCCTCGAGTCCCTGGGCATGCCCCAAGGCGCTGGTGCAGTGTGCCTGGTTGTGGGAGCGGGGTTCAGTCCCTGGCTCCATGCCTCAGTCCACTGGGCGGGCCCCAGTGCGCTGGTGTGGTGTGCCTGGTTGTGGGAGGGAGGTCTGGTCCCCAGCTCCGTACCTCTGGTCACCAGGTAGGCCCTAAGGCACTGGCGCAGTGTGCCTGGTTTTCTCTTCTTTTGATGTAAGCATTTATTGCAATAAACTTTCCTCTTAGTTCTGCTTTTGCAGTATCCCATGAGTTTTGGTATGATGTGTTATTATTATTAGTTTCGAGAAGTTTTTTTATTTCCTTTTTCATTTCTTCTTTGACCCATAGGTCATTCAGGAGCATGTTGTTCAATTTCCATGTATTTGTATGGTTTCCAAAGTTTCTCCTGTTGTTGATTTCTAGTTTTAATACATTCTGGTCTTGAGAAGATACTTGAAATGATTTCAGTTATATAAAATTTGCTGAGACTGGGGCCGGCCCATGGCTCACTTGGGAGAGTGTGGTGCTGATAACACCAAGGCCATGGGTTCGGATCCCTGTATAGGGATGGCCGGTTAGCTCACTTGGGAGAGCATGGCCGGTTAGCTCACTTGGGAGAGTGTGGTGCTGACAACATCAAGTCAAGGGTTAAGATCCCCTTACCAGTCATCTTTTTAAAAAATTAAAAAATAATAATAATATAATTTGCTGAGACTTGATTTGTGAACTAACATGTGTTCTATCCTGGAGAATGTTCCATGTGTTAGTAAGAAGAATGTATATTCTGTGGTGGTTTGGTGAAATGTTCTGTAGATATCTGCCAGGTCCAGGTGGTCTAAAGTGTAGTTTAAATCCTGTGTTTCTCTTTTAATTGGTTTCCTAGATAATCTGTCCAGTGCTGAGAGAGGGGTATTCAGTTTCCCAACTGTTCTCATATTGGGGTCTATCTCTTTCTTTACATCTAAGAGTGTTTGCTTTATATATCTGGTTCTTCAATGTTGGGAACATATATATTTATGATTTTATGTGTTCTTGGTAGATAGATCCCTTTATCATTATATAATAGCCTTCTTTGTCCCTTTTTATAGTTTTTGGTTTAAAATCTATTTTATCTGATACAAGAATAGCTACTCCTGATTGTTCTTGGTTTCCATTTGCATTTATATCTCTTTCCATCCTTTCACTATTATTAGTCTGTGTGAGTCTATACAGGTGAGGTAGGTTTCATGTAGGCAACATACAGTTGGGTCTAGTTTTTTAATCCATCCCAGCCACCGTATGTCTTTTGAGTAGGGAGTTCAATCTGTTTACATTTAGGACTGTTATTGAAAGGTATTGTCTAACTTCTGTCTGTCATTTAATTGCTTTTGCTTGGTTATGTTAAGTATATTTTGTTCCTTTCTTTCCCTGTTGTTGTTTGTCTTTGGTGTTTGTTGTTTTTGTTTTTGTTTTTTGAGATGGTATGATATAATTTTTTTCTCTTTCTCATTTGCCTATATGTTCTGCCAGTGGGATTTGTTCTTTCTTGTGTATCCATGGTAGTGATTATCATTTTCTGGATTCTAGATGCAGGATTCCTTTGAAGATTTGTTGTAGGGCTGGTTGTATGGCACTGAATTCCCAGTTTTTGTTTGTCTGGAAAATACACTATTACTTCTTCGTATCTGAAGGAAAACCTTGCTGGGTATAATATTCTTGGATGGCAGGTTTTTTTCTTTTAGTACTTAAAATATATTGTCCCATTCTCTTCTGGCCTGTAGGGTTTCTTCTGAGAAGTCTGCTGTTAATCTGATGGGGGCTCCCTTGTAGGTGACTTGATGCTTTCCTCTTGCTGTTTTTAGGGGTCTCTCTTTTTCTTGGACTTTTGCCAATTTGACTACAGAATATCTCAGAGAGAACCTTTTTGGAAATACCAACTAACCTTGAAGTCAGTGCTTTAGCAGATTTGCCTCTTCTGTTTTCCTACAGTCAGTTGAGTCACTGTGTCTCCTGTGTTGGATGTAGATGTCAGCAGATATTTGGTCTCAGTTATGTGTTTGTCATCAGCTTTCTTGAGAAACAAACTCAGTATCCAATTATACACTTTTATCAGTCTGTTCAGTTTTTTATTTCTTCTTGGTTCAGTCTTGGAGTTTGTATGTGTCCAGAAATTTATCTGTTTCCTCCAGGTTTTCATATTTGTTGGTATATAGTTTTTTATAGTAGTCTCTAATGATTCTTTGTATTTCTCTAGTATCAGTTGTGATGTTTGTTTTTTAAAAAATTTCAAAATATGAGGAATGTGCTAAACAGATGGGATCTTGAGATGATAGGCTTAACCTGGGATTCTCTGTGCAACCTCCCTGACTGTGGATTCCCTGCCCTATACGCAGGGGTGATAAGGCTGTGGAAAGAAGGTTGGTCTGTAACTTTCTGTGCTCCATTTAACCAGGGTAAATCTAGAAGAAATTATGGTTGATAGTTTCTAACAGTAGTAAAAACTGCTTTTTTAAAATGCCCAAATTTATCTTAGGTATAATAGAAATGACTTCAGTGTATCACAGTTTCAGAGTAAATTGTGCACTTTATTACAATGGTTTTCTCTCTGACCATTTCAGGTTTCAAGCCCTGCAAAGGGGACTGGGTGGAGGCTGAGTACTGGATCCGGCCGGGCACATGGAGCAGTGAGGCCATCTCAGTGAAGCCACTGAGGTACAAGCGCGTGGACAAGGTAGAGTGCTGACAAGCCGTTCTTTCTTGTGTTTCTACCAGACCTGCCAACAGGGATTATTTTCACATCCCACGGTTTTCCTGGTTGTGTTGGGAAGCCTAGATAAAGTTCAGCCTTGGCCGAAGAGAGGCCTACGTTTTTATTGAACATTCTGTGTTTCTTTGAGGTAGTAGAGACCAGAGGGCTCACATGATTAAGTTCTGTTATGTAACAGAAGACATTGTTGGAGTGAGTGGAGTGGGGTGTGGGGTTTGCTTCCTGTACAAGCTGGAGTGGTTTGGGGAGTGGGGACTGGGAGTGAGTCAGGGATTGCACTTGCACAGAGGTGGAGGTAGAAGTGTGAGCCTGCTCTGATACCACAGCCCTCTCACCAGCCCTCCGTCATCGTGCCTGGGCCACCAAGGCCCCCTGATCATGTGTCCTCAGAGACAAGGGCCCCACCCCCAGAGATTCAGCCTTAGTCGGTCTTCTGAGCTGGCCTGATTCAGAACTGCACCTCTTGTGCAACACGGGCATCTAAACAAGGTTCCATCCCTGTGCTCACAGGTCTGCATCTCTAGCCTCTGTGGAAGAAACGGGGTGATAGAGGACAGCATCTTCTTCACCTTGGACTCTCTGAGACTGCCTGCTGGTTACCTACCTCGGAGGTATGACGTTGTCAACGCAGTGGTAGTGGAGAGCAGCCAGTCATGCTACATCTGGAGAGCACTTTGTATAACCCCAGTGAAAAGACGGTAATAAGCAACATTTTCTTCTTGGGAGGGGAAAGGCCCGATTTAAGTGTATTTTGAAGAGTTACTTTCATCAGTCAAAATCCTGAATTGGTTGGTTAAAAGGAGAGTGTCTCCTGAAGGGTGTTCAGCCCGTCTTCATGATCGGTCGGAGGTGGAGTTGAAGGTCATCCTGTATCTTATGTTGGTGGTGGTCATTTTTTTGGTGGATTTTTTTCTCTTGCTCTTTCGCATTTTGGCATTTTAAAAAACACATTGGACATAGTAGGTTGTTAAAATTATTGTATTTTCTGTATCTGTGCTCTTCATTCTGTGCCACAGGGACCCCTACCTCCTGCACGTGTTTACAGTGCGAGGCCTTCCCTGAGCACTCTGTCTACACAGCAGCCACCCCGGCCCCGCCCACCTCCCCCACCTGCTTTGTCTCCTTGGCACTTACCACCTGTGGGCTGCTCATGTGCTTCCCTCATTGTTCTGTCCACCATCAACCTCCTCAGTAGAGTGCAAGTTCTATGTGGGAAAGCATTTTGTTTGATTTCCTGCCCCAGCTCTAGCACCTGAGAGCATGTGTGAACCGAGCAACAGGTGTGTGTGGGCGGCAGGAGCAGAGCAGTGGGGCGCTTGTCATTTGCAGGTGCAGGTGGTCACCCTGCTCAAGGCTGTGGGAGTCTGGGGGTGGGAGTGTGGGTGCCACTGGGCATCATCCTGCTGCAGACCCTTGTTATTTGGCCACTTGGTGCCCAGTTCCCCTCTCCATGAGACCCTGCTCTCCTTTTGAAGAGTGCCCAGGCCCACCTTTTGGGGCAGGGAAGCTAGACATGTCACCTCAGTTCTAGCACCAGGGCAGGGTGCACAGCAGTTCTGCTGCTTCTGTGCCCCATCTGCTGCCGAGCCTAAAGGTGCCAGGAAATAGGATTGGGCAGGGATCTGCTGACCTGCACCTCCTCCCTATGTCTGAATCGAGGTTCCCAGGCTTCCTGTCTGTTTTGCAATCTCGGCCCCCGGGGCAGAAGCTGTGAAGGCCCCTCTCGCACAAGGCCTGGGAAGCGAGGACCTTATTGTGGCTACTGTAAGGAAACACTCATATCATTACACACACGCTTTTCTGACTCTTCTCTTTTGGCCAGAGATGCTTGGAAAAGACCTGTTTCTGCCCTAACAGCATTACTATTCTCTTCGTCCCACTCAGGCTTCCTGACCATGCAGTAGAAGTTGCTGGGGAAGCTGTGTCCTCCCGTTCCCCACTTTTTTACTTGTAGCCTGGGGCCGCTCCCCTGCACCCCAGACCCCATGTCTGGCTGCACAAAGCAAATAATGTGATCTGCTCTTCTTCCAGGCCCAGCGCCTCTCCTGGTCTTCCCAGCAGTTCCATGCCAGGGGGCTGGGGTCAAAGCCTGGGAGTCATCCCTCACACTGTTCTTTCTTCGTGCTCCTCAGCCCATCCATTAGCAAATGTTGTTGATGGTCTGTAGACACCATGGAGGGATCTGACTGCTTCCTCTGCTTCTGCACCCACCCTGGTCCGGATGGCATGAGCTCCCAGGGCAAGAGAGAGACAGTCATGTGGGCACATGTCACAGGGAAGAGAAAGGAAGGGGCAGGCCTCCCTGTGTGGCTGGGAACTTCACCATGTGGGCAGTGACCAGAAACATAGGGCGGCTCATTCTGGAGGCCCCATTTTCTTAATGGAGCTGCAGGCCAGGAAAGCAGCATAAGGCTGGGTTTACCTTGCAAAAGCGCAAGTAGATAAGTAGTGACGGGAGTCGTGCCTCCAGTATTCTCAATAATATCAGAATGAAGCTTGAAGCGAGACACCTTCCCATTTTCCGAAGAGAAAAACTTCTCGTTTAATTGTATTCAAATACTTCAGAGCAACAGCTCTTTCCAAATGCAAGTTTAGTGGATCCCTGATATGCCAAGCCTGTTGCTGTCCCCCACCCCTACTCCCACCCCTGTAGCCTGGAGAGGTGGGGAATGGGGAATGGGGGCTCTGCTGGGAGACTCGGTGCAGGGTGTATTCTCAGGGTCGTGACTCCTTGGAGATGTCACCAGTGTTGCCCCCTTTTTCTAGACTTCATGGGATATGTAATTTTTTTCTTTACGATGATTTGCCATTCTGCTTAGAAATTCTGGGTGTGTGGGAACCCTGCCTATAGCTAGGGGCCATCTCTGTGGAGTCAGGCGTTTTTGCCCGTTACCCAGCAGTCTTTTCTCTGGGAGGTGGTTGACAGGGGAGGAAGGGGTGGTGTCGCTGTGTGAAGGCCTTCTACCACCCTGGGGACACTGTTCTTTGGCACTTTCTTCAGAGACTCTGCTACTGTTGGTGAGACTGCCGAGGAGGCCTACGGAACCCTTTTATTGAGAAACAAAGGTGGTGTTGAAGTTACAAGGATGACAGATTTTGGAACACTGAGAGAAGGAGGAAGTCAGGCTCTGGTGATCTGGATAGAGTAAGTTTGCCGCTTACAGTTTTAAAGTCTTAGACTGTGATGTCAGAATGTCTGTCTGCAGACCCAACTTTACTTTGCATGTTTATTTTTTCCCTTTATAAACACTTTTTCAAAAATTTTCACTCCAGCATATCCTTTCTAATGATATTCACAAAGGTATTTGCAGTCACCATTTGCTGGATTAAAGTGTGTGCTTTATGGTAATTGAATGTATTAGCTTTAGAAATCGTGTGTTCATGGCTCACCCTCTCTTTCCAGGAATAAAGGAGATGTTCCTCAGAACTTAGTCAGCTGCAAACTGGCTGGCTGGGATAAAGCTAAACAATTCAGATTCCAAATGCCAGATAAAGACCACACATGCCCAGTGGTGTCTTTTGTTTCTGTTCCTGAGGAGAAGAGTTTTTCAGATGGAAGTGTTAATTCGTTAGATC
This sequence comes from Cynocephalus volans, assembly GCF_027409185.1. NCBI lineage: Eukaryota > Metazoa > Chordata > Mammalia > Dermoptera > Cynocephalidae > Cynocephalus > Cynocephalus volans. The sequence goes on along the minus strand of NC_084471.1, from coordinate 942,390 downwards.
TCTACAGAATGAATGAAAACCGTCAGCCACTGGCTAGCAGTTTGGTGAACAACAGAGAAGTCTCTCCAGGTAGACGTTTCAGCTGTTACCACGTGAGGTCAGGTGGACCAAGATGACCTTGCAGCCTGGGAGCCAGTCGGGTCTCGGCCGTGTGCCCTGAGCAGAGGGTGGGCAGCAGTGGCCAGAGCCCCCCAGCTGCTGCAGCGCTTTGTGCTCAGAGCTCTTTGGTTTTAGACTCTTGTCCTCTTAATGTTTTGGGACTTGGAAGAGAGGCAAAAATAGCTTTACAGTTACCAACCTGTGCTTCAGAGGGTGGGTGTTTCCTGGGAGAGGTTGCCAGGGGGCGTTCCAGGGCCTGCACTGTGGCCTGGGTCTTCTGCCTCAGCAGCTTGGTGGTCTGTGGTTACACCCTTTCCTGCGTCTTACTGCTTTCTCGGCTGGTTTTCTTGTCAGCCACCATCTGAGGCTCTGCTTTGTGTTCTTGTATACATCTGTGTATTTGTGTGTGTGTGTGTGTGTGAGAGCGTTCATTTCCACTGAGCCTGCTAGCATTGTTAAAAATAGTTTACCTTTTGGTGTAATTTGGATTTAAATTTCATTTCCCAGATGACTGTACTTGTAAAGGAGAAGATGGAGGGGAAAAAAACACTTTACTGACGAAGCAGATGACAGAGCCTGAGCCTGGGGGGCTTGTCCCTCCAGGGGGAAAAACCTTCATTGAGGTTATATGTGATGCAAAGTACGTGTCTAAAGGCCTGGAGAGAGCTTAGTTTGAGGATATTTGTGCATTTTTCTCTTTAAGTTTTATCCATGATACGTCTAAGTTGGATTTTATAAAAAGCATTTGTGGCTGGTCAGCTTAGTTGATTAGAGTGTGGTACTGATAATACCAAGGTCCAGGATTCAATCCCTGTATCAGTCGCCAAGAAAAAAAGTATTCATGACTTTTGATGTGGCAAAATCATTAGAAAAAGCATTGGTCTAGGAAATGGCTGCATGAGTTTTACCTGCCTGAGGCGATGGGTGCCATAGCCTCATCCTAGTGAATGACCTGACTCCCAGCTTTGCAGAGAAAATAGTTGCTCACAAAGCTTGTGCAGGCTTTAGCTCCCTCAGGTGTTTCTGAGCCCTTTCATTCTTATCCACTTGGCATCCCCTCTGCACTGCCTTCCTTGTGTCCCAGTAGCTGATCCCTGAGACCTCTGTCCAACTCCATCCCTCCATCTGGGCACCTGGCCTGCACAGACAGCACAGCATGCTGAGGGCCGGGACAGAGCTTCCCAGCTGAAATGCCAGAGCGCCAGAGCTGAGCTCTCCTTCCTCTCCCTTCCGTGGCTGGCTGATCCCACTGGCCACCCAGGCCCGTCCCTGGCCCCTACTCTTCTCGCTCTCCCTTCCCTGTCATGCCACTGTTGAAGCCGCTGGAGCGTACAAGGTCACCTTCCAGCTAGATGTGGGTTTCCAGGTCTTCTTACCTCGCATCAGTCATCTAGATTTGCTAATTCTAAGTCTTTTTAAAAACGTAAACTGCGTTGATTCAAGCCCATCAACATGAAACCATGGGTGACTGTTAAGCACACAGCCCTTCGGTCAGCCTTCCAGCCTACGTGATGTTTTTAGCGTTATGACACATGGAAATGGAGGTAAAAGCAGCAGGCGTGTGTGCAGCGTGGTCAGAGGCACAGCAGGAACTGGGCAGAAAGCAAGTAAAAAATAGTACATAGTTTTGGTCATGTTACACAATTCTGATCTAAACTTGGGAATGTTGAAAGTGTTTTTTTCTATTCTTATGTTTGAGAATTAGGGAAGAGACTATTTTAGGCACTTAATTTATCTTGGGAAGAGATTACATTGCTTATTTTAGAAGGTCTTTTTTTCTGTAAAAAGAATTATTAAAAACTAAGGATGACTACTGTCTGATAATTCCATAATTTCCCTTATATGTATAAAGGGAAATTACATTGAATTTGCCTGTCTTATGACTAAAACTAAATTTCGTTTTGTTTTTCTAGAAATTCTGGCCGCTGCAAGGAACTCCTTTTGCTTTGTTTTTCTAATTTCCTAATTGGGCGATACCTTGAAGTAAATGTAGTCAGCAGTGAGGAGTCACTGATAGCTGTCCGTGAACCATTTTCTTGGAAAAAGCCTAAAAGTTCCCAGGCAGTAGCATCCACAAAAACTACAGTTGTCGTGACCACCCAGAAAAGGTACCGTAAGTGGAATGAGTGTGCAGCTCTTGGAGACGGGCCTGGGGGCTCCATCTGGTAAGCAGACATTCTGGCAGGCAGTGGCCACCACCCTCGCTGGGGGAGGTGGTGAAGGGGTTTAAGCCTTGTTCCGTGATTGCATTTGGGGGGCAGGGGTGCATCTCCACGGATCTCTTAGGGTGAAGCTCTGTCTGCCACTGCCCAGCAGCAGCAAAGACCAAGGAGGTGGCCTGTGCCAACTCCAGGCCCCATTCCACCCTGGCAAGTCTCAGACTCTCCGAGCAGGGTGGGCTTTGCCCACGGCTCCTGCCTCTGTCTCCTGAGGGCAGGTCCGGTTCTGGCATCCTGTGTCCTACATGTGTACCCGGGAGCCTGTCAGCAGCAGCTCAGCAAGGGGCTGGCTGACGTGGCTTTAGTGAGCAGCTCACAGCATTCCAGCACAGTTTGTGGTAGGGAAAACACAGTTGCTTCTTTACTTGAAGCCTGTTTGAAGATGTGTTATGTTTAAGAATGAAATTAAGAAGAGCAACATATCATCCATCTTGGGTGACTTGTGGCTGAGGAACTTGGGGAACACCCAGGTTTTAACTGTGCTGTGGTCTTAAAGGAAAGTGCTTCAGGTCCACATATTCTCTTCTGCAGTTATAAAACCAGAAAGCTCTGAAAAGCAGATTTATTTTTTTAAGTTTGGTGCTAAAAAAACCTGACACGTAGACATGTGATGGTATTTAATGGCATTATCCCATGTAATGTCAGTGTTCATCCACTAGTTGCCATAACTAATGGGCTTGAGCCAAGTGCTGCCCAGAACTCAGAGGGTGAGACACATTACTTTCCTAATATTGGACAACTCTGAATTTCAAATTACATGTTACCCCAGTAGAAGTTTAAGATGAGGTAAGATAAGGTGAACTTCTAAATTGCAGACTGAAGGAAAAATCTGTTAGAGAAGAGTGCTGTGTGGTTATTCTCCTTTGGAATTAGACCACTGTTTGAATCACAACGTAACCATCAAGAAGCTGTGTGACTGGGCAAGTTTCTTAACTTCTCTGAGCTTTAGAATCATTTGTAAAATGATAGTCCTCACCTCACGTGGTTTGAGGATTAAATGAGGTAAGGCACATAACCACACAGTTTCTTGTCACAGAGCAGTTACTCAGTAAGTAGTAAGGGTCCCTGGGCAGTCAAGGGGCACACTCGGGATGGAACCCAGGAAGGGAACAAAAGATTACCATGCCCTACAAGGCAGCGGAGAGTCCCCAGTGATGGGGTCTTGATTACAGGAGCCTTTAAGAACCCCTTGTTCTCATCTAGTGCTACACCAAGCAACTTTCTAGTTATAATACGTAGCAACAAACCACAAGTATTTTAATCCCCCGGCAGTTATTTCCTTTTGAATATTAACACTATTAATATTGTCACTCTTTGGGAGCATCTCTAAAATGAAGACATTAGTCTCCTGGTGTTATTGAGCCCAAGTATGGCTGCCTGCACCAAACAAGAAACCCTGGGGTGGTTTGCCAAAATCTTTTACCCCAGGGCATTCAGCTTCTGGCTCTGACTTGTCAAAATCTTGTTACCGAACCTATGTCTGGCTGCATGCCCCAAACAAAAAACAAACCACTCAGAAGTCAAATATTGGTGAAAATGGAAGTCAGCTTTTATTTGGGAATACCAGTGACCTGAGGAGAGAGGTAGGGCTAACCTTTCTCTCCGGCAAACTTGAAGGAGAGTGGCCAGAGTAAAACCATCTCAGAGACTCAGATTTACTAAGGGGTTTTTTAAGAGGGGGCTGAGGGAATTGACCGTGGGAAATGAAAAGCAGGAGGGAGAGGGGACATGAGCTGCAGGAGCTCCATGCAAGGAGCCAGGTGTGAGGTCTTGCCAAGGTTCTGTCTGGTTTCTGCTCCTGTCCTTGCGGTTATCTCAGGGTCTTACTGGAGGGGTGGGATCAGCACAGCTTTATTGATGTCTTCCTTGGTTTCCCAGGATCTGGATAGTACATGCAAGTCTGCAGCTTCAGGCTAGCTAGAAAACTTTACATTCATGTAGTAGTGTCATCTTGCCCCATAACCAAAGTTCAAAATATCAAATAACCATGGGAAAAGAGGGAACTCAGAGAAACGAATGCCGAGAAAAAAAACTGTCTTTTAACATTTCCTGTAGCCCATGTGGTTTTAGGTCCCAACACAGCTTCAATCCTGCTCACTCCAACACTGGTGGTCAAGCTGGTGACCCAAAGTGCCTGGTCCTGGTTGGCTCAAGCATACCTGGAACATGGTGGTGGTGGTGTTACTGGACTCAGGTCCAGCTACCCACCCCCTTGAAAAGGAAAGAAAAAAAACTCAGAAGTCAAACGGTTGGTGTTAGAAAACAGATGTATTCAGCTAAAGGAGATGGTAGGCTATCCCATCTCAAAGGTTTACATTTACTGGGAGGTTTTTAAAGGAAGGGTTGAGGGAATGGAATGTGGGAGGTGAAAAGCAGGAGAGCAGGAGACGTAAGCTATGAGGGGTCCATTTCTGTGGGGCAGGTACAGGGTCTTGCCAAGGCCTGATCTGGTTTCTGTTCTCATCTTCGCTCTTATCTCAGGACCCTGCAAGATTTTGATTTGCGCCAGTGTACTTGGCTGGTGCCCAAGGTCAGCTTCAGTCATTTGGCCTTGGTCATTTCTCAAAACTCTTCAAGTCTCAAAGAACTGTTAGCTTTGCAAAGTACTAATTAGCTTCTTGGCTTGTTTTCCTACTTAGCGAGCGAGATAAGAAAGTCAGGGGATGGGTAGAAAGAGTAGAGAGAAAAAAACTGTCCTTTTTAAAATCCTCCCCCGCCTCTGCAGCTCAGGCAGCTTTAGGTCCCAACATGACTTCAGTCCTGCTCACTCCAACAGTGGGTGTTCCCTCCTGCCGCTGTCCAGCCATGGCCCAGCTGCCACAGGTCCCATGCGTCCTACTATGCCCCCACTGTCAGATTCCAGCTCTCAGTCCTGCTCCCTTCTTAGCTGGAACAGCATGTTCACTTAGCATATTGTTCTGAGGGTCCTCTTTGTGCTAGCACCTTCTGTGCTGAATGTCCAGCCATCCTGTGCTGTCAGTGACCATGGTTGGTTAGTCCAGCATGTCTTTCAGGCCAGGCGATTAGATTGCCTAATCAGGCCATTTGCCTGTGTGTTTATCGTGTTCTTATCCTTAATCAATACTTTGCTGTCACTTACTGAGTGCCCACTGCTTTCCATATGCACTTCACATGTGTGCACTAATGCAGCCCTCACCACAAACCTCAGGGAGGAGAAACCCTGTTTCTGAGATGGGAAGTGACAGCCTCCAGGGCTGTTAGTGGTGGCCCTGGGGTTAACTGTGGTCAGTATGTCCTTCCTGCTGAGGGCCGAGCTAGAGGAACCCAATTGTGAGGTGATGATGACAGGATGAGGAGGTTGGGAGCACACTTCCCCTCCCCCAGACAGACTGAAATGGGGCTAGAATGGACTGAGGGAGATGCACCTAAGACCTCTCTCTTTGCTGGGCGCAGGGAGACCGTCTGTACCTTGCAGGTTGCTTGACCTTGTGCTTCCCTGTTCTTTCCCAGCTTCTCTCTTCCCACACCTGTTGCTTTGTGATATCTGCCCCCAGCAACAGTGATGTTCTCCTTCCCGCTGGGGGCAGAAATTTGTATTACAGGATTTCCTCACACAGCCCTTTCTAGGGAAAGGCAGAAGCCTGAGGATGAAGCTGAATTTCCCCAGAGAACTCAGAGGCTGAGAAACAAAACAAAAACCTGTGGAAGGCAGGACCCAGACAGAGCAAGCTTCACCACATGTGGTCTTCACACTGATCGGCATAGTTTCTAATCGTCCTGTCCTTATTGAAAATACAGTGATAAGAAATTAGCTAATTAGAAGGTTCAAAACAGCTGTTTTCAAATTCAGTGGTTCTAAGAGGTTCCTGGGAGTGCCAGCCCTATTCCCTTGCAGCTGGAGCAGCTCTGCCCGCCTCTGTTTTACAGAGTGGAGGACCCAGTGAAAGCTGTTTGAGGAAAGGATCCCAAAGCTGAAATGAAAGCTTGCCAACTATCGACTTAGGCCAGCAGTTCATGTATCAGTTCTTCTCAGTGGCTGAATGAACTTTGGTCTTTCTAAAACTGGGAAGGATGTCTAAGTAAAAATGTTTAGTATGAAATGCCTGGGTGGTTAGAATTGTTTTTAACTTGTGAATTTACTTTTTTAAGGAACTCAAGACGACAACTTCCAAGTTTTCTTCCACAGTTTCCAATACCAGATAGACTTAAAAAATGTGTGGAACAAAAAATTGACATCCTGACTTTTCAGCCGTTACTTGCAGAGGTAAGAAAGTGTCTAATGGCACAGCGAGTTGCTCTTTCCTGGCAAGTCCAGGATGAACCTTCTCAAGCCCAGACCTCATACTGGCCCGTTTTTGGCATGGGTAGCTGGTTAGTTTAGGATAACGAGAGAGGGCCGTTGCTGTATCTCTTTAGATATTTAGTGCCTCATAGTATTCTCACTGCTGGGGTCTGCTGCGTGCCTGGACATGCTGACTCACACACTGGGGCTCTTGGCAGAGGGGGTGCGGACTCTCCACCAGGTGGCCGCTGTTGTGAGCAAGAGGCTTTCCAGCCTCTTAGCAGCTTTCCACTCATGACAGAACTCCGGAAAACTTGGTTTAGACAGGAGCTTACTCCAAGGAGAGGAACTGAGAAAAAGCGGGGTCTCTGAAAGAAACCCGGAGCAGCACTGACTAGCAGTGAATCACAAACCCTCTCCTGAAGGTCAGGAACAAGGCAACGAGGTCAGCCTCGCACAGGTGGCAGCCTTTGCTGGAACATTCTCTCCTCACCTCCCCTGCACTGTATTGTATCTGTTCTCAGGCTTGGATGACTTGTTCATTCGAGGAGGGCTTGTGTAAGCTCATCTGTTAAGCATGGCTGCTGAGGCCACAAGAACAGGGTGGGACCACCAAAGGCTGTAAGGGGAGGGGGACAGCGGCCCTGACAGAGCAGGCAGGCCAGGAGGCAGGACAGGGGAGCTTGAGCACCCACCTGCGTGGAAGACAAAGGAGCACATTTTGCGTGGAGTGGCTGGAGAAGGAACGTCAGGGAAGGAAAACAAGCTTCTGTTATATTCGGCATTTAGAGTGGAGAGCGTCACCCCATCTCCAAGAGGATGTTCTCTGAGGGACAAATAGCGATGGCGAGGTGTCGGTGCACAGGAAGGACAGAGACTGGATGGGCCCAAGGGAGGCATGGGGTCACCAGAGTGCTTGTTCTGGATGAGGCTTGGCTGTGTGTAGGCTGAAGACAGACAGTCGAGAGGGAGGGATGGCATGGTGGTGGGCACCCCAGACACATGGTGCTAGCCTCAAGTCAGCTGTGTTGAGGGGTCACTGACACCCAGTAAATGGCATGAGATTCAGGTGCACACTTTGGTAAGTTCGGCGTGCATCATCACCACCGTCAGGACAGTGAACCCTCGTGCCTTGTGTGCCTCCTCCCTTCCTACCCACCCCATTCCTAGGTAGACACTGACCTGCTTTCTGTCACTGTAGCTAAGTTTTCCTCTCTAGAATTTTGTGGAAATGGTATCACTTAGTAGGCACTCTTTTGTTTGTTTGTTTGTTTGGCTTCTTTCACTCAACATAATTATTTCCATCCGAGATTCATCTATGTAGTGGGCAGAGTAACAGCCTCTAGAGATGTCCATGCTTGGCCCCTGTGGATATGTCACCTCACATGACAAAAGGGACTTTGCAAATGGGATTAAGTTAAGGATCTTGAGATGGGAGATAATCCTGGATTATCTGGGTGGGCCCAGTGTCATCATATGGTCCTGATGAGAGGAGGAGAGGCAGATCAGAGGCGGAGGGAGCTATGGGGCAGGTGCTGGCTTCAAAGATGCAGGAAGGGCCACAGCTGAGGAAGGCAGGCGCCTCTAGAAGCTGAAAAGGTCAGGAAGAGATTCTCCCATGGAGGCTCCAGAAGGAACCAGCCCTGCTGACGCCTTGATTTTAGCCCAGTGAGACTTCTGACTTCCAGAACTGTAAAATAATCTGTGTAACCACTAAGTTTATTGCAGCAGAATAGGAAAGTCATGCAATCTATATCGCTGTGAGTATCAACAGACCATCCTTTTTATTATTTTTTATTGCTATGTAGAATTCCATTATATGAATATATCTGTATTAGTCTGTTTCTGTTGCTTATAACAAAATACCTGGAAATGGGTAATTTATTAAAAGAATGAAACTTGTTGCTTACAGTTTCTGAGACTGGGAAGTCCAAAGTCTATTCGGTGGTGGTGAGAGTGAACCAGGATCTCCCATTGCAAGACGGTGGAAGCGGAGAGAGCAACCTCATCACTCACTGTGCATCCACCTCTGCACGCTCCTGCAGTCCAACCAGCTCTTCACGGCCCCACCTTTCAGTCACCAAAATAGGAGTTCCCACCCTCTTAACAGCCACAGTGGGGGCCGAGTTTCTAACACATAAAACCTGGGGGACACAGTTCAAGCTTCAGGGAGTTTTGTGGGGACATAATTCAATCCACTACATATCCTAATTTGTTTCTCAGCTCACCTGTTGATGCTAAATGAAATAAGCCAGGCACAAAAGGTCACATCTTACATGATTCCATTTATATGAAATGTCCAGAATAGGTATATCCATAGAGACAGAATGAAGATTGGTTGTTTCCAGGGACTGAGGGAAGGAGATAATGAATGAGAAGATGCTTAATAGGTAGAAATTTTATTTTGGAATGATGGGCATATTTTGGAACTGTATCTAGTGGTGGTGGCCGCACAACATTATTAATGTTCTAAATGCACTGAATTGTTACACTAAAATGGATAATTTTATGTCATATGAATTTCAAATGTTTTTCTGCCTCTATTAATCACATGGTTTTCTTTTTTTAGTGTTAATGTGGTGAATTACATTGATTTTCAAATGTTAAGCTAACCTTGCCTTTCTCGGATAAATATGATCATAGTGTTGCGCAAACATAACCACCGTCCATCTCCATGATTCTTTTCATCTTGTAAAATTGAAGCCCTGAACCTATTAAACAATAACTGCTCGTTCCCCTCTACCCCAGCCCCAGGCGGCCACCGCTAGACACTCTGTCTCTGATTTCACATACTGTAGGTACGTCATATACGTGGAATCTTACAGTATTTTTTTGTGACTGGCTTATTTCACTTGGCGTACTGTGCTCAGGGTGCACCCATGTTGTAGCACATTGCAGAACCTCCTTCCTTCTTAAGGCCGAGAAAGACTCCACTGTGTGTGTGTGTGGACCACATTCTGCCTCTGCATTCATCTGTGGACACTCAGGCTGCTTCTGGGTTTTAGCTATTGTGAATGATGCTGCTATGAACATGGGTGTACAGAGATCTCTTTGAGACCCTGTGTCCAGTTCTCTTGGGTGTGTATCCAGAAGTGGAACTGCTGGATCAAAAATTAGAATATTCTATTTTTAATTTTTTTAGGAGCTGCCACGCTGTTTTCCATGCGGCTGCACCATTTTACATTCCCACCACCAGTGCACAAGGGTCCTAGTTTCTCCACAGCCTTGCCAACACTTGTTATTTTCTGGTTTTTTGATAGTAGCCATCCTCATGGATGTGAGGTGGTATCTCATTGTAGTTTTGATTTGCATCAGTGATATTGAGCAGCTTTTCATATCTCTGTTGGCCATTTCTGTATATATATATTACTTTTGTTATTTGTATATTTTCTTTGGAGGAATGTCTGTTCAGGTCCATTGCCCGTTTTTGAATTAGGTTTTTTGTTTTTTTGTTGTTGAGTTTTAGGAGTTCTCTATATATTCTGGATCTGAATCCCTTATCAGATATATGATTTGCAGATATTTCTGCCTTTTTGTGAATTGCCTTTTAACTCTGTTGAGAGTGTCTTTTGATGCACAAATTTTAAAATTTTGATACAGTTCAATTTTCTGCTTTCTCTTTTGTTGCCTGTGCCTTTGGTGTCATGTTCAAGAAATCGTTGCTAAATCCAAGTGTCATGAAGATTTTGCCCTATATTTTCTTCTAAGAGTTTTATAGTTTTAGCTCTTAATTTTAGGCTTTTCACTTATCCTGAGTCAGTTTTTGCATATATTGTAAGTAAGAGTCTGGCTTCATTCCTTTGCATGTGGATATCCAGTTTTTCCAGCATCGTTTGTTGAAAAGATCCTTTCTGTATTGAATGGTCTTGGCACCCTTGTCCAAAATCACTTGATATACATGAGGGTTTATTCTGGGCTCTCTATTCTACTCCGTGGTCCTGTATGTCTCTTTATGCCAATACCACACAGTTTTGATTTGTAGAAAGTTTCGAAATCAGGAAGTGTGATTCCTCCAGCTTTGTTAATCTTATGCAGTATTTTTTTTTAGCAATTTGAGATCCCTTGAGAGTTCATATGAATTTTAGGATGGGTTTTTCTAGTTCTGAAAGAAAAAAAAGTCATTGGAATTTTGATAGGGATTGCATTGAATCTGTAGATGGCTTTGGGTAATATGGACATTTTCATAATACTAAGTATTCTAATCTATGAACATAGGATGTGTTTCCATTTAATTTTTTGTAGTTTTCACTGTGCACTTCTTTCACTTCTTTGGTTAATTCCTAAGTATTTTATGCTTTCTGATGCTGTTGTGAGTAGAATTGTTTCCGTACTTTCCTTTTAAGATTGTTCACTGTTAGTGTTTAGAAACGAAGCTAATTTTTATGTTTTGACTTTGTGTCCTGCTACTTCGCTGAATTATTTATTAGCTCTAACAGTTTTTTTGGAATCTTCAGGGTTTTCTACTATAAAATCATGCCATCTGCAAACAGAAATAATTTTACATATTTCTTTCTAAATTTGGATGCCTTTTATTTCTTTTTTTGCCTCACTACTCTGGCTAGAATTTCTAATACAGTGTTAAACAGATGTGGTAAAAGCAGGCTGCTTGCCTTATTCCCGATCTTAGAGAAAATCTTTTAGTCTTTCACCATTGAGTATGTTGTTCACCAGAGGGTTTTCATATATGGCTTTTATGTTGAGGTAGTTTTCTCATGCTGCTAGTTACAGTGTTTTTTATCGTGAAAGGGTGTTGAATTTTATCAGATGCTTTTTCTGCATCAACTGAGATGATCATGTGGGTTTTTTCCCCTGCATTTTGTTAATGCAGTGAGTCACACTCATCTACTTTTATGTGTTGAACCATCCTTGCATTCCAGGAATAAGTCCCACTTGGTCATAGTGTATAATCTTTTAAACATACTGCGGAGTGTGGTTTGCTAGTATTTTTGCCTCAGTGTTCATAAAGAATATTGATTCTTTTTCCTGTAGTGTCTCCATCTGGTTTTGGTTTCAAGGTAATGCTGGCCTCGTAGAATAAGTCAAGGAGTCTTCCCACCTCTTCAGCTTTTTTGGAAAAGTTTGAGAAGGATTATAAACGTCTGGCAGAATTCACCCAAGAAGTCATCAGGTACAGGACTTTTCTGTGTCAGGAGACACTTGATTGCTGGCTCCATCTCCTTAGTAGTTTAGTTTAGGTCTGCTTAGATTTTCTATTTCTTTGCGATTTAATCTTGGTAGGTTTTGTGTTTCTAGAAATTTGTTCATTTCATCTAAGTTATTGGTGTACAATTGTTCATACACTCATAATCCTTTTTATTTCTGTAGAATCGGTATTCATGTCCCACTTTCATTTCTGATCTCAGTAATTTGAGTATCCTCTCTTTTGTTCTTCGTAAATGTAGCTAAAGGTTTGTTTGTTTTGTTGATCTTTTCAGAAGCCAACTTTCGGTTTTATTGATTTTCTCTGTTGTTTTTCTGTTGTCTTTTGTTTATCTCTGATTTAATCTTTATCGTTTCCTTCCTTCTGCTAACATTGGGTTTAATTAGTTTGTTTGTTTTTCTAGTTCCTTAAGTTATAAAGTTTAGGTTGTTGATTTGAGATATTTCTTGTTTTTCAGTGTGTTCGTAGCTATTCATTTTGCCTGTAGCACTGCTTTCTCTGCTTCCTGTAAGTTTTGGTATGTTGTGTTTTTGTTTTCATTTGTGTCCTAGTATTTTGTAATTTCCCTGTGATTTCTTCTTTTGCTTTAATTCTTTTTTTTTTTTTTTTTAAAGACCGGTAAGGGGATCTTAACCCTTGACTTGGTGTTGTCAGCACCACACTCTCCCAAGTGAGCCATGGGCCGGCACTCTTTTGCTTTAATTCTTATCTTTTTTTTTTTGCACATAATGTATATATTTTTCTAGCTGCTTTTTTTTTTTTTTTTTTTTTTTTAAAGATGACCAGTATGGGCCGACCCCGTGGCTCACTCAGGAGAGTGCGGCACTGGGAGTGCCGAGGCCATGGGTTCAGATCCTATATAGGGATGGCCGGTGTGCTCACTGGCTGAGCGCGGTGTGGGCGACACCAAGCCAAGGGTTACAATCCCCTTACCGGTCACAAAATAAAATTAAAAATTTTTTTTAAAAAAGACCAGTAAGGGGATCTTAACCCTTGACTTGGTGTTGTCAGCACCATGCTCACCCAGTGAGCTAACCGGCCATCCCTGTATGGGATCCGAACTCATGGCCTTGGTGTTATCAGCACCACACTCTCCTGAGTGAGCCACAGGCCAGCCCTCTAGCTGCTTTTAAGATTTTCTCTTTATCACTAGTTTTAAGAAATTTAATTTACAGTGTGCTGTGATATGGTTTGGTTTTTTCACATTTCTGTGCTTGGGTTCATTGAGATTCTTGGATTGGGCTTATGGTTTTCCTTGGATTTGACATTTTTAGCCTTCTAGCACACTTTCTGCCTCTGCCCCCCTGCAGATTCCAGTTTCATATGTTAATGGCCACTGGAGATGTCCCACAGCTCACTGATGCACTGCTTTTTATTTTCCAGTCCATTTTCTTCTGTGTTGAATTTTGGATAGTTTGTATTTGCTAAGTCTTCAAGTTCACTGGTGTCTTTTTGCATGTGTAATCTATTCATTGTATTTTTTTTTTTTTTTTGGTCAGATGTTGTAGTTGTCATCTGTGCAAGTTCCATTTGGGTCTTTTTCATATCGTTGATGTCTGTGCTTAAAATGCCCAATATTTCCTCTAACTGTTTGGCTATGGATAATGCAGTTATAACAACTGTTTTCATATCATTGTCTCCTAGTTGTTACCTGTGTCGTTCCTGGTTGTTTCTGTTGATAGACTTTTCTCATTATGGGTTGTGGTTTTCTGTGTCTTCCCATGCCTAGTAAGTGTTGTTTGGATACCAAACATTCTGAATTTTTCTGTGTTGGGTGTTGGATATTTTTCTTTTCCTAAAAATGTTTTTGAGCTTTGTTCTGGGACGCAGTTAAGTTACTTGGAAACAGTTGGATACTTTTAAGCCTGGCTTTTAAGCTTTGCTATTTGGGACCAGAGTAACTTTTAATTTAGCACTAATATCCTTCCGAATACTTGACCCAATGCCCCCTTTATTACAAGCCTTTCCACTTGGGCTGGTGGGATCCCACGTCATCCTCAGCCCTGCATGAGCTCTGGGGGTTTTTCCCTCTAATCTAGTGGTTCTCAGCGGGGGAGGGTTGCTGCTAGTATCTAGTGGGTAGATACCAGGGATGCTGCTCAGCACCGTAGGATGCCCAGATGGCACCTACCACAGAGAATGTCCCAGCCCTGAGTGTCCATTCTGCTAAGGGGGAGACCCTGATCTGACCTCCCAGTGAGTCTCCCACAGGACATTATCTCTCATGTGCGTGCCCAGTCAGCACTTCACTGAAGGCTCAACGTAGATTCTTTGACTCTCTAGACCCCTCTGTCTGTGCTGCTCTTTCCTCCTCAGCACTTGGCCCCCTTGGACCCCCAGCTGCACTCCTCAACTCAGAGAGGTCTTACAGCTCCCCTGGGTTCTCTTTTGCACTGTGGCCTAGAGACTTTGTCTAGGTTGCCCCTGGGGCGTCATGGGCTCCCTGGGATTTTTCCCTAATGTCAGGATTACCTTCCTGTGCTGCCTAGTGGTCATTGTTTGAAAACCATTGTTTCATATTTCTGTGTCTTTTTTTTTTTTAAGTTATTTCTGGTGGTAGGGTAAGCCTGGTCCTTGCTATTCCATCTTGGCCAGAAGTGGAAGTCCTGTCCTTTTTCACAGGTGTCTGTAGAAGCCAAACTGCCCTTCACATGATAAACCCAGAAGACACCCCCCCAAAAAAATGGATGGCATAAGTGGCCAAGGGCCCAGCAGCCACTGATGGCAGACAGCAGGCTGGTCCATAGGGGGTGGAACCTTCCAGTGAGAACCCCATGGTCCTCCACATGCTGAGGGCCCGGGAAACGTAGCCTCTGACCTTGCATCACCTTGCTTGGGGGTGTATCTGTTGAATTTAAGCAGCTTGGACTTCCTAACTCCAGAGCTGCCCACCTCCTAGATGTGGCATGTTTGATGTGTCCCTCTGCTCTCACCAAGTCGCTAATGTTTTCCTTCTTCAGCGTTTGAACATGTCAAACTACAAGGAGAAGTTTTCAACTTTGCTGTGGCTTGAGGAGATTCATGCGGAAGTAGAATTGAAGGAGTATAATATGAGTGGAGTCACCTTGAAGAGGAACGGGAACTTGCTGACTTTGGAGGTCCCAGGGCTAGCTGAAGGCCGACCTTCTCTGTACGCAGGTGTGTCTGTTACTTGTCACGTTTTACTAGGTCGACTAGTAGACATACCACACTTGGGGGAAGGAGCGCTTTTAACTGGCAGCACTACCATCATCACGTTATCTCATTTTCTTTCCTCTGGGTTAGAATTTCCCTTACCTTGCATGCATCAGGCACGTTTCTTTGTCACACTTACATTATTTTTAAGCAGTTGATCCCAATAATGTTTTGTTTTATTCCACTTCATCAGTGTTTGATTTCATAGTACAGCAACAGAAATGTATGACTTTGTATTAGTTTTATACATGGTAATGTATTTCTTAACTAGGTGATAAACTGATTTTAAAAACTCAAGAGTACAGTGGACATGTCATCGAATACATCAGCTATGTGATTGAGGTGAGAGGACACTCTTAATGATTCAGTGTGGGGCTAGTCCATCCAACCAGTTGGAAAGGTAAATTTCCTGCCCGTGGCTTTTGGGGGGAAGGTGTTCCTTTGGGCGCTGGCAGTATTTTGGAAAATTTGAAGATAGAGTGAATCTTTAAATAATTTTTGATGCATGAAAAGAATTTAAAATCTAAAGAAATGCCATAATTTTCAATCATGTGAAGCACGTTTACCTTTTAACTTTTATTTAAGTATGATATTTGCATTTAGTTAAATTTGGGCGTTCTGAATGTATTATGGAAGAGCTAGTGGAGTGGAAGCCTCAGAAGGAAAAATACCCTTAGGAGTTTATAGTTCTGATGTTTGTGGAAAGGGGCAGCTTTTTTTGGCCTAACTGGTCCCTGGTGCTCCCCGGCATCCTGTGTGTGGTACTCTGTGGCTCTCGGGCTGGTTTTCACTGTTGTGCTGGCACAGCACTGGGACTAGTGCTGGGGTTTCGTGAGAAGGGAAGCGCCTTAGCTGTGCACCTAGAGGGTGAGCGCGCTTTCCCTAATGTGGAAAATTAGGGAGAATGCCAGAGCCTTTATCCTCTGTATCAGTCCATTTTTGTGTAGCTACAATAGAATATCTGAGACTGGGTAATTTATATAGAACAGAGGCTTATTTGGCTCACGATTCTGGGACAGCTGCATCTGGCGCAGTCCTCAGGCTACTTCTACTCATGGTGGAAAACGGTAGGCAGCCAGCAGTGGGTACAAGCAGATCTCATGGATAGAGGAAGCAAGGATGGGGGCAGGGGGAGGGGAAAGAGGGGAAGAGGGGAGGTGCCAGGGTCTTTTAAACAACCAACTCTCGTGGGAACTAATAGAGCAAGAACTCACTCATTAATCCCCCCCCCCCAAGGAGAGCATTAATCCATTTGTGAGGGATCCACCCCCATGACTCAATCACTTTCCAACACTGCCACATTGGGGATCAGATTTCCACATGAGTTTTGGCGGGCACAACACATCCCAACTCTATCACCCTCAAAGGGAAGAAGGGTTAGGAGAAGTGGAAGAGTCTGATAAGGACTCAAGAGGCAGCATTTGACCTTTGCCATGTTTTTGCTCCCTACCACACCTTAATACGGGTTCAGCAGTGGCTCAGGGCATAGAGTGTGGCATTTTCCGAGAAGACGAAAATCTTGGCAGGGTTTCAAAGATCTCATAAGGACCTAGTCCAGCATTTGTGGACTGAGATGTAGGAACCAAGCTTTGCCCGTTTGTTTTCAGCTCAGTGAGGAAGCTGAGCATCCAAGGGGAATGCAGTTAGATGGGTTCCATTAGGAGGGGAAGGAGATGAACATGGATTCTTTTATGCAGGAGAGGTTCATTACTTGAGAAGAGGAGCAGGTGTCATCTGAGATAGCCTTAAAAAACAAAAGAGTTTTGGTAGCCATAAAGGGCATGGAGGGTCACATCAGAAGGTGTGAAGGACTTAAGCAAGGACACAGAGGCCAGTACCTTCATTGCTGAAGAGTTTAGATGTCCTCATCTCGGCCAAGACAGTTACATCAATCAGTATTTTTACATAAGGAGCCCACACTGGCTGGTAGAAGCAAAAGGGGCATTATTTTGAGGTTAGTGTGCAGCTCTCAAAATTGCCACAAGGTGGGGAAGCTGGGCTTGGAGAACAGAGGTCAGGGGGAGTTTGCAAATCAAACAACAGCAAAAATGTGCAAGACCTGGTCTCACGAGGACATGGCTTCTACCAACCTCAGACAATAGGTACCACAGCTGGCATTGCTGGCTCAGTGTGAGATGCCAATGATATGGCCACCCTCAAAATAAAGGGTCCTCTGTCCTTGTGCCTGAGGGCAACTAGATTCTGATTGAAAGCCCAGAATGCCTGATTGGCCATACAATGTCATGAGCTCCAGCCACAGCACAAGTGACACTGGCACTTTCGGGATCCTTACTGAGATCTTGTACTGTCACAGAGATTCATAAGGGGCTTGTGTACCTGTGAGAAATGCACTCACCCGTCCAGTGCCAAAGGCTGGATATGGAGACATGAGGTACAGTGAAGTTACAGCGAAGCGAGACTTTCATGGCCTTGCAAGGTTCAGGTGTCTGAACGGGACAGGCACGGAAAAGGGCTGTAGCAAGCAATGTATACCCTAGTATACAAGTCCCTCCCCCCCACTTCCTCATTGGCTGAGTACTATGAGGTGCACAGTTTTCCTGAAACACACCTAAAATTTACCCCCTTACAAGGAATTCCTTTGTCTGGGGGCTCAGGACAAGCCCATGAAAAAGGCCCGCTAAAACCCTGTGAAAGGAGAAACACCAGGGAATGAAGAAAACAATAGGGGCTAGTAACTCATTACCATCTCAAGAGATCTCTATCTGTTCAGAGACCCTCCGGGAATGGGCTGGGCCTGAATCAGTTAAAGCACCCTCAGATAAGTCATTTCTGAAAATGAATCAGATTGTTTTTTACAGTCCCCAGACTCAAAAGGGGTTTCAGATTCTGGGAGCCAGGAAAAATACATCTTTTTTACATGAGAATATCAGCATACATTCTTCTTTTTATACTTAAACTTGTAAATAACTTGCTCCTGATTAATACAATGCACTTACCCCTGTACGGCAAACATTTTTGTCCCTCCCAAAGGTCACGTCCAAAGTCATGTCACTATGCCACCTATGTGGCCATAGGCAGACATCTAGGGGACATCTCATCCCAGGCATTGCACAGGGCCACACTGATAGACTGTGACCATGGACTAAATCGAAGTTACTGCTGCGGGTGTACATGGCATTTGAGAAAAGGGGAGGAAAAGGGATGTTGTGTGCAACACACAACAGGAAAGGAAAGAAGAGTAAAGGCCACAGGCTCTGTTGATCCAGTTGGTGGGGAGACCAGCACAGAGTTCACAGCTTCCCTACCCTGCCCGTTGCAGGCTCTCTAAGTTTAGCAGCACCTTGGTTAGCTGGGGAAGGAGCCACCCCCCTTCCTCAGGGATCGCCCCTTTGTGCCTGCACCAGTGTTTCCCATCAGTCATGTAGGGGCACCCTCCATCCCCCAGCAGAGCTACAGCACTTTAGCCTGAATTGAAGGAGCTGTCAGCCTCACCAGCTCCATAACCCACTTTTGCTGTCAGCCAAGTGGCACAAGGAGCCCACATGGCCGAGTGACCATCTTAGCTTCCATACAGTAGACCAGTTATGTTCTGAAAGGGGGAGCCCTGTGTACCAAAGCCTCCAAAGAAGCGGGGTCAGAGATCTCAAGAGTGAGGCACTTGCCCACTCACACCCCCAGTTCCAGAACCACACAGTCCAATTGTGGGATAGCTAGCACCTAGCACCCCAACTTTGGAAGGTGTTGAGGCACCCGTGGTGATCCTTCAGTGGGATGTTGCACTGTCCCCTAAAGTTGGCTGTTTCACGGTGGTGGAATTCGTGGTCAGGTCAGTAAATTCTTCAGGTCTCAAGCCCATTGCGTTACTTGATTCTCTGTAATTTAATTTCTTGTCCAGAGCAGTGGTGTGGGTACCATGATGGTAGAGAGGCCTGTGGGAGGCCCCACAGCTGGTGCGGCTGGTAGAAGCATGGTGGGTGGGGCAGACACCCTCACAATGAGCAGTGCATTTATCAAACTCAAACTGCTGTCTTCCAGGACCAGCACGGCAAATGGGTGCCGTCCAGAGTGGGGGTCCCTCTATGCTGCTGACAAGTCGTGCACTCAATAGGAATGGCAGTCTGGGTGCTTTGGGGAGAGAAGGCTCCTATGGCTGAGCCGAAGCCCAGCACTGAACCCTGCAGCCAAGCCACACCCACGAGAGTTGTCCTGTCTGCCCAGGGAGCACCTGCATGGGACAAGCACTGTCACACCTGCTGCTCTTCCCATTTAGTTTTCATTCCTGAGTGCTCTATTTATGCCTTTAAAGCTGCCCTAACACTTTTAACATTGTCTAGGGCTTGCTTGCTTTTGTCTTTCCATTTTTTTATTTCACACATGGTTTTTCAGATTCCTGAAAATAGTCCTGATAGACTGTTGGTGGTTGTTTGTGCCAACCTCACTCCTGGGGATTTGTTTTCTTGTGTGTTTAGCGGTCTTTGATGATGGATTCATTGTCACTTCTCTCCATCTCTGGAGCACCCAGGGCCCTGTGTTGAGTGTGCTTCCTTTTGACGGGGGTGTGGGCAGTACTGACCAGGATGAATCTCACCTGTCACAGGGTCGGTTTCCAGACTAGAGTCACCCACGTCCCAGCTTCCTGGCCCTTTGCTGGCATCAGCCTGGCCCTCAGGAAACCCACCCTGCCTGGGGGCGCCTTATTCACCTAAAAGGAGTTTGAGCTCCTTTTTTAGCTCAGGGTTTTCCTTCTTATTTTTCTTTCCATATTTTCTCATAAGTTTTCTTTCTTTCCTGCTTGTCCAAGAAAGAATTTGCTGAACTCATTTATGCAGTATCTAACTTTAGCTGGAGGGCTTACAGAACATCTAGTTCCCTATGCTGCTAGAAAGGGAAGTCCTGTAATGACCTTTCTGTCAAGGCTTGATGACAGCAGGTGACACTGTGCTGCACTTGTGGTTTTGTTCACCTCTGTTGTGGAGTGGTCTGTCTTGTGCACTTTGAATTCTCAGAGCCCAGGTAGAGACCATGACCCAGCGAGTTCAGTAAGTATCGTTGATATGAGTGGATATGTTGACATGTTCCTTCTGTTTGTATAATTTAATAGCATAATGATTTAATCCTTTTCAATTAATTTTGTGGATACTTAAGGTACCACATTTTAGCTCAGATCTGTAGAATGACTTTTTTATGGTGTGTTGCTATATATAAATATAAGATTGTTCCAACAAATCAAGTATAATGTATGGGAGTTAAATGGTTTGTTTCTTTTTTAGGTCCATGAAGAAGATGTAACTCTTAAACTTAATCCAGAATTTGAACAAACGTATAACTTTGAACCTCTAGATGTAGAATTTACATATAATAGGTAATCCTTTTATATGACATAGACATGTTGCAGTGCCTATTCTTTGTGGGTGGAAGTTGGCTCCATACACCATTCTTGCAGGCCCCATGATTATAGCTTCATTACTGCATACATTTGCCTGTTCATTCTTTTTTGGATCTTAGGTGCACCAAACCCTTGGTTCATGTCACACTGTTTCCGTCAGCCTGCCAGCTCCTTTATTTTATTCATTCATTCATTTATCACATGACGAGTGACATCTGCATATTTTTCCTTTTCTATTGGACAGTTTCAGTGTTTTCTTACTATTTCAACTACATAAAAATAGCATACTTAGTTTTTTTTTTTTTTTTTTGTGACCGGTAAGGGGATCACAACCCATGATGTGGTGTTGACCGCACCGCGCTCA
Source organism: Cynocephalus volans (assembly GCF_027409185.1). Taxonomy (NCBI): domain Eukaryota; kingdom Metazoa; phylum Chordata; class Mammalia; order Dermoptera; family Cynocephalidae; genus Cynocephalus; species Cynocephalus volans. The sequence goes on along the minus strand of NC_084471.1, from coordinate 921,783 downwards.
GCCAGTGAGCGCACCGGCCATCCTTATATAGGATCCAAACCTGTGGCCACGGCATTCCCAGTGCCGCCGCGCTCCCAGTGCCGCCGCACTCTCCCGAGTGAGCCACGGGGCCGGCCCTCTTAGGTAATTTTTAAAAATTCATTGTATTCTGCTTTTCCCCTCATGTGTAATTCATTTTTGTACTTACAAATAGATAAATAAATGGTTGTATTGCAAATAATATGCAGTACTGGTATAATGTCATAATTTAATGCTATTATAACAGTAATTTTAACTTAAATTTACAATTACTTGCTTTCTAATATTTATAAAAGCAATTTTTTTCTGTTTTTGGCAGCTGGCTGGTACGGGGATCTGAACCCTTGACCTTGGTGTTAACAATTGATTTTTGAATATTTATCTTGGATCCTACAAGCTTGCTAATAAACTCACTTAATAATTCTAGCTTTTTACAGATTATGTAATATTTTCTACATATGCAATTATGTATTCAAATAGACAATTTCACTTCTTTCTTATCTGCATGCATTTTTTTTTTTTTTTTTGGTTTTTTTAACTTGCTTACTGTACTGGCTAGAACCTCTAGAACAACGTTGAATAGAGGTGGTGAGAAGTAACATACTTGCCTTGTTCCTGCTCTTGGGGTAAAGCGTTCAATCTTAAATCATTTAGTACAATGTGATGTAGGTTTTTCTAGTGGCCCTCTCTCAGGTTGAAGACATAGATTCCTAGTTTACTGCGAGTTTTTAATCAAAAAGGGGTATGGGATTTTGTCAATTTTTCTACATCTATTGAAATGATCATGTAGTTTTTTCTTTTTTAGTCTGCTAAGACAGTCAATACATTGATTCGTTTTCTAATGTAAAATCAACTTTGCATTCATGGGATAAATCCCACTTTGTCCTGAAGTAATTTCATTTTATGTATTGTTAGATCTGATATACTAAAATTTTGTTAGTTTTTGCATCTACATTCATGGGATTATATTGGCCTATAGTTTTCTTGAAATGTCTTATTCTCATTTTGGTATCCAGTTAATGCTAGCCTCAGTATGAGCTAGAAAGTTTCCTCTCCTCTTCCATTTTCTGGGAGAGTCTCTGTAGAATGGGCATCATTATTCCTTAAATGTTTGGTAGAATTCACCCCTGAGGCCCTGTGGGTCTGGAGTTTTCTTTGTAGAAAGATTTTTAACTACATATTTCACTTTTTTAATAAATAAAGGATCATTTAGGTTTTTGATTTCTTTTTGAGTGAGCTTTGGTAGTGTGTGTGTTTTAAGGAATCTGTGCATTTCATCCAAGTTGTGTAATTTATTTGCATAAAATATTTCCTTATTATCCTTTTAATATCTGTGTAATCTGTAGAGATGTCATGTTTCTCTTTCCTGATATTGGTCGTTTTTGACCTATCTTTCTGGCTAGAGGTTTGTCAGTTTTATTGATCTTATCAAAGAATCCACTTTTGCCTTCATTGGTATTCTCTGGTGTTATTTTGTTCTCTATTTCATTGATTTTTTGCTCTGATCTTTATTATTTACTTTTTCCTGCTTACTTTGAGTTCCGTTTCCTTTTCTCTTTCTAGTTTCTCATAGTAGAAGTTGGAGTAATTGATTTGAGGCCTTTCTTTTCTAATCCTATTGCTGGACATTTAGATTCTTAGCTTTTTGCTATTACAGTGAAGCAATAAATATTCTTATATCTTTGCACAATGATGTTAAAATATAGGAAGAATATAGCCGTCTTTGTAGTGTTAGTTCTTCCTCTTGAACAGTAGTTTGTACTCAGGAAAGTTTTCTTTGATTTCGCTTTTCTTTCTTTTCTTCATCATCTTTGTAATTCTTGTTTGTTGTCCTGTTAATTCCACCATCTGTTTTATTTTTCTCATGGTTTTCTACTCCATTTACTATTTTGATGTTCTCTGGATTAATCATGTTATGGAATTATTCATCGTTTTGTTTTTGTTTTTTTAAAAAGGTGACCAGTAAGGGGATCCACGCTCTCCCAAGTGAGCCATGGGCCGGCCCCAAGTTTTGTTTTAAGATATGGAAATTGAATATTTATTCGTTGCCTCTTCAGCATTTCTTAAGAGAATTTTTTTTTCTTCAACCTATTATATGACATTTTTCAACTGGATAACTTTTTATCAAACCTTTCTTGTAGTCCCAGTATAAAAAATTGTATATATTATATATATATTTTATGTAATATATAATAATTTTTATGTATATTAAAAATATAATATATATGATATATATAATTAAAATATTATATATATAATTTTTAAAATATATATATATATTTTGTTGTTGTTGTTGTTGTTAATTTCTGCCTTAATGTGTTTTTGGAATTTATTAGCTAGTAATGTATTCATATTTTTTTATTGCTATCAGGAGGTGAGATAGTGACCCTCAGGTTGATTAACAGTTTTCTTGTTTGCTTGGTACTGTCTTTATCTCATTTCTGACATCTTTGTCATGGTAGCTTTGAAAAGATTTTGAAAGCTTTCTTTCTGCCTCTCTGCCATTGAGAAGGTGGAGAGTATCAGATGACCCATTCCTAGAAAGTGTGAGCGCCTGGGGAGCAGGGGCAAGACAGGCTGTAGGTCAGCTTCCTCTGGTTTTTCCTCTTGAATTGATCTATTCTCAGTTTTATTTTCCTTCTTAAACTCAGTTTTGCTAGATCCTAGGGTGGCTCTTTTCTGGTTGTATTCCTCTTTGGGTTGTTTATTGTGTCCCAGACAACTACTTGTGGAAGTTTGTATTGAGGGGACAGTATGGAGCTGCCCACAGCTTCAGTTCCTGGAAACCCTGCAAGTGAGCTTTTCTAGACACACCACACATGACTGTGCACAGACTCCCCTGGAATTCCACAAGGTGCAAGTGGGTTCTGGTGGTGACCTCGGAGCATCCACAGTGCACCTCATTGTCCAGTGGAGAGCACTCTGGTGTCCCTGCAGGCCCGCCAAATCTGAATCTTCCAGAAATCTGTATCTGGCCCAAGTTCCAAGGAGTGAATCAGCTTTTATACCTTTGCTTGTTGGAGTCCTTTTATCTGTGCTTTGGAACTTTGATTACCTTGTTTCATTGAAGATGGACTTCGGTCTTCTGGGTTTTGTTTTTTTTGTTGTTTTCAGTGAATTTGAAGGGAATGAACAATCAAATTTCCTTTTCTATTGACACAGTGATATTAAAATTCCCCTTATACTTCTTAGGCTGTATTTTCATTTTTTTCTACTTCTCCATTTATGCATTAGAACAGAAATATTCCCAGAAAGAAGTCCTTGCTGTCCTAATACCTAGTATATATATTTCTATTTAAAATTTTTTTATATAAAACTCTTCTTGCTAATGTTTTGTATAGACACATATGGTAAAGTGACCCCTCAGTCCTTATCTAAAAGTATTTTATAAAGGTTGCATTAATATATGGGCTTAAAGATTAATAATCAAATTTTTGCCACCTGTGCTAGCTTTAATAGTTCTAGAATTAAGGTTAGATGTTTTATGTTTTCTTTCTGGCAGGACCACCAGTAGACGGTGTCACTTTGCCCTTGAACAAGTCATCCACTTAGGTGTAAAAGGTATTATTTTTGTAGAATGATAGTGTTACATCTTCCCAGAGTATTTTTATAGCTTTCATGTAAACTTTTGTGTAATATACAATCTCTTCAATCATACATTAGAAGTAAAACTATGTGATATTCACATATTTTTCATTTTCTATTGGAGAGTTTCAGTGTTTTCTTACTGTTTCAACTACATGAAAATAGCATACTTAAATAATTTTTAAAAATTCATCGTATTCTGCTTTTCTTCTCATGTGTAGTTCATTTTTGTACTTAAAAATAGATAAGTAAATGGCTTTGTTGCAAATAATGTGCAGCACTGGTATAATGTTATAATTTGGCAGTATAAAAGGGAGTCCAGAAAGGAATGGAGTAGAATGTGAATTACTTTAGGATCAGCTATAAACATTTTGGTTGACTGTGTTCATATTTTTTAACCTTTTCAGTAATACCTGCCCTCCTTTTTCTTGTTTTAAAGTGTTGTTCCCAGAAGAAATTATTTTACAGTCTCCCCAAGTGACAGGGAATTGGAACCATGCACAAGACACCAGAAATGATGAGCAGTCCACCACCAAGGTAGTGCTTTGATGACTTTGATATATTTGAATAGATAGTATTGTTAATTCACTTTTAGATACATTAGCTCTCAACTGATTGGAGTATTAGAGGAGTGTAGTTCACAAATAACCCAAAATCATAGTTAAAGTAAAACCAACTAAAATATTCATAAAATAGATTTAGTGTAAACTTTATATACGGTTACATGTAGGCCTAAGATGGCTACAATATATAGTGGGGAAAAGCAAGATACAGATGTTTGTATGATCTTACAGTTTTATTTCAGAACTACATTTATGTGATTGTATATGCATAGAAAATATCTTGAAGGATACACACCCAGAAAATTGCTAACATCTGCAATCTTTGTGAATGTTGCAAAGATATTTTATTTTTACTTCTATAATCCAGTCACTCCATAAATAGTAATGTAGTGCCTATTATGTGCCAAGAGTTGTCCTAGACTCTTGCTATGGGATCGATGTGTCCTCTGAAAGTTCATGTGTTGGAAACCTTATCTCCATTGTAACTGTTAAGTGGATGGGAAATCCTTTTACAGTATTTGAAAGGTTGGGGCCTCTAAGAGCTGATTGGATCATAAGGATTATGCTCTCATGAATGGATTAACCCATTAAATCATTACCCCATGAGTGGATTATCTTGGGTGTGGACTGGTGGCTTTATAAGGAGAGCAAGTAAGCATATTAACAAACACTTTTGCTGTCCTCATCATGTGATACCCTGCATTGCCATGGGACTTCATACAGAGTCTTCACCAAGAAGAAGGCTCTCACCAGATGCTTCCTGGTCCCTGAACTTCCCAACCTCCAAATCTGTGAGAAATAAATCTCTTTCCTTTAAACATTAACCAGTTTCAAGTATTCTGTTATGAGCAATAGAAGACAGATTAATACAGAAAATTGGTACCAAGAAGTGAGGTGTTGCTGATAATGAGTATCTGAAAATGTGGTGGAAATGGTTTTGGAACTGGGTGATGGGCAGAGGCTGGAAGAATTTGGAGAAGCAGGCTTGGGAAAGCCTAGATTCTGGTGAGGGCTTCGAAGATAAGACCAGAGGAACTTTGAAACTTCTTAGAGATTTGTTAAGTGGTGGTGACCAGAATGCTGATATAAATATGAACCATGAAGGCCATTCTGAGGACATCTCAGGTAGAAATGAGGAGGAGCTTATTGGAAATCAGAGCAAAGATCACCCTTGCTATAGAGTTACAAAAACTTGGGGGCATTCTTTTCATGCCTGAGGGCTTTGTGGAATGCAGAACTTAAGAGTGATGAACAGGATATTTGGCAGAAGAAATTTCTAAGCAGCAGAGCATTCAGGTAGCTGAGTGACTACTTCTAACAGCCTGCACTGAATTACAGCAGCAAAGGCATGATGTACAGTTGGAATTTATAATTAAAAGAGAAGAAGAGGATGAAAAATTGAAAAACTCTTAGCCTGGCCATGTAAAGAGTGTAAAATGTGTTCAGGAGAAGAAACCAAAGGTGTAGCCCAGTGACTGTCTGCTAAGGAGATAAGTACAGAAAGAAGGAATCATGAAGGGAATGGAAGAACCCGAAGGCATTTCAGAGATCTTTGAGGGTGCCCCTCCCATCACAGACCAGAGGCCAAGGAAGACAGAACAGTTTTTGGGAACAGGCCTCGCTGCCCAGGGCCACCTCAAGATGTTGCTCCCTGCATTCCTGCACAGCGCTCTTTGGCTTCCCCTGCTGTAACTAAATTAACCTCAGGTGTGACTGGACCCGCCACTTCAAAAGACGCAAGCCAGAAGCCTTGGCAATGTCCATGAGGGGTTGAATCTGCAGGCTCACAGCATGCCAGAGATATGGAAGAATGGCAGCCTCTATCCAGCTTTCAAAGGATGTATGGAAAAGCTTAGGGACCCAGAAAGAGATTTGTCACAGGGATGGCGTCACCTCAGAGAGCCTCCACTAGAGCAATGCCAGGCGGAAATGTGGGGTCAGAAATGCAGCAGAGAATCCCCACCAGGGCCATGCCTAGTGAAGCCATGGGATCAGGACCACCACTGAGACCCCAGAATGTAGATACCAACATGCAACACCAGTCTGGGAGAGCTAGAGCATGGGCTGAGCCCAGGAAAGCCATAGGAGCACAGCTGCCTGAGGACTTGGGTGTCCAACCCCTGCACCAGTGTGCAGAGGATGCTGGACATGGAGTCAAGGGAGGTTGTTCTCTAGCCTGAAGATATTATGCCTGCCCTGTTTGGTTTCAGACTTGCTTAGAATCTGTTACCCCTTTCTTTTGGCCTATTTCTCCCTTTTTGGATGGGAATATATACCCTGTACTTGTCCCACCATTATATCTTGGCAGTAGATAACTTCTTTTGATTTCCCAGATGAGATTTTGGAGTTTTGAGTTGGTGCTGGGATAAGTTAAGACTTTGGGGTCATGGGGATGGAAAAAAATGTATTTATATATGAGAAGGACATGAATTTTGGGCACCAGGGGCAAAATGCTATGGGTTAAATGTGTCTCCCAAAAGTTCATGTTATTAAAACTTGATCCGCATTGCAACAGTGTTAACAGGGTGGGAAATCTGACTATGATATTTAAAAGGTGGGGCCTTTAAGAGGTGTTTGGATTGTGAGGACTATGCCCAATGTTATTGATCCATTCATTGAGTAATGGGTTAATTTTTTTAATGGGTTACAGGGGAGTAGACTGGTGGCTTTGTAAGGAGAGCAAGGGAGCATGTGGAAATGCTCTTGCTGTTCTCACCACATGACACCCTGCATTGCCTGGGGACTCCATACAAAACGTCCATCAGGAAGAAGGCTCTCACAAGATGTGCCCCTTGACCTTGGACTTCCCAGCCTCCAAAACTGTAAGAAATAGTGTTATAACACCAAGGTCAAGGGTTCAGATCTCTGTATTAGCCAGCTTCCAAAAAGGAAAAAAAAAAAAACTGTAAGATACCCAGTCTCAGGTATTCTGTTATAAGCAACAGAAAATGGAGTAATACAACTCTTGATATATTTTCACGAATAAAATAGAAGTGGTTTTATTTATCATTGTGTTTCTAGTAGTGAGAAAAATCATCCATGCTGTGGTGGAGCATACGACCTGTAAATTCTGTGCTATTGGAATTTGGTTTTATGAGCATGTTTAAACGTATAAAAACATAAATATTTTAATTACATGTAACATTTAGAAACCCTTTTACCATTTTATAGCCCCTCTCCAAAAATGCAAAAATGATAGTTTTAGAGTACTTATACAATAATGGAAAATACTATAAGTGAAGCAGCAAAAGGCTATCCATTAAAATCATCTGCTATGAATCAAAACCACACTGAGATATTATCTCACCCCACTTAATCTGGCTTTTATAAAAAAGACAGAGTAACAAATGCTGGTGAGGATTCAGAGAAAGGGGAAGCCTCCTACACTGTTGGTGGGACTGTAAATTGGTGCAGCCATTATGGAAAACGATATGGAGATTCCTCAAACAACTACAAATTGAACTGCCGTATGACCCAGCAATTCCACTGCTGCGTATGTATCCGGAGGAATGGAAATCATCATGTTGAAGAGATACCTGCACCCCATGTTTATCGCAGCGCTATTTATGTAGCCAAGAGTTGGAACCAACCTAAACATCCATTGTCAGATGACTGGATAAGGAAAATGTGGCATATATACACAGTGGAATGCTACTCTGCCAAAAAAAAGAATGAAATACTGCCATTCGCAGTAATATGGATGAACTTGGAGAAAATCACGTTAAGTAAAATAAGCCAGGCATAGAAAGAGAAATACCACATGTCCTCACTCATAGGTGAGAGCTAAAGAATAAGCATATAAATAAAAAAAAAAGTTAGATACAACAATCACAAAAATGTGCTGAATTTTCTAAAGGAGAACTGAGATTAGCAGAGGTGTGGGGGGATGGAGGAATTGGTAATGGGCCACAAGAAACAATGACATTATATATTGCTGAATAGACTGATTTTCCTGATTTGAGCATCACATATTGCACACAGGTGTTGGTATACAACTCTGTACCCCACAGATATGTACAATCAACTATGTTACAATAATTTTTTATTTAAAGTGGTATAAGTCCAGTGGCAGGAAGATTCAGAAGATAAGAATTTAGGAAGGTATAAAAGAGACAGATGGACCTGTCAGTTGGCTAGAAAAGCAGCTGTTCTCCAGGGAGAGTAATTGAATGAAAGGTCAAGTAAAATGGAATCAATCTGTCTGGATAAAATTAAAAGATTATAAAACAAACTTTAACCAAAAAAATTTTAACTTCTGTGTATTTCATATTTGGTCTTTTTTCTGAAAATAGAAAGGGGTCTTTGTTGAGCACAGACGTGGTGCTGACTGCACAGCCCTCTTTCTTCCTTGTTGCCTCGTCACTGGTTTCTCCCACTGCTTGATTCTCAGGGAAGGTCTGTGGTGCTGTTGGTGGGGTGGGAGGTGGGGAGGGCGAGTGTTGCTCTTTAGATGGGCACATTCCAGATTAGCTGAATCTTCATATTTTAAAATGCAGAATATTATCATCTCACAGAGTGACTAGGTTGCAAATAAACTCGAAGATATTCCATATATCAACCATGGTGGAATATGCAGGAGCCAGATTTACCTTCCTGCCTGAAACAATCCAAGAACCTGAAGCTCCCAGGTTTCTCACCTGACACCCACCGTTCCCAGGAAAGCTTCTGTTATAATGGTACCTGAAAATGTGGGCTATAAAAGTCTAAATACAGCTGAAATTGATCTTTGACAATCATGGAAGATAGCTTAGCATATCATTTCTTTTAAAAGTACAGTAAGGAAATATGTGAAACTGCAGTTTCAGACGTTGGGCATCAGCTATCGCAGGACAGCAGTTCCTGAAAGAGAGGGAACAAGTGAGGTCACCCACAGTCACCCAGCTGATGGCCTCAGAGCACATCCAGGCCAGGGAGCAGAGGGGGGCCCCAGTGGGGCCCAGTGGTCTGTCCAAGCTGAGGAGACCAGGCTTGGACAGGCAGGGAGGACAGGTGGGTGAAGCTGACAGGGCAGAGTGCTTTGGGTTCTACAGAGGTTCTCCTCAAGTTTCCAGCTGGGTACTGATCAGTGCGTGCTTGTGAGTGAAATATCTGGGGCTGGGAAGGAACCACCTAGAAAAAGCAAAGGGAACAGTCCTCAGAGTTGACACAACACCAGGAATAGCTTGTTCCCACAGCCAGAGAAGGAAAACCTCATACCTCACAAATGGTCAGGGAGAGTCCTCGGGAGGGTGTTGCCTCAGGAGTTAGACTTAAACAAGTATGAGAGCAAGCCTCAAAAGTAGCAGGCTATTTCCAAGTAATTTAGCTGCATCCCAGGACAAAGCTCAAAAATAGTCATAGGAATATAAAATTACCCAGCACCCAACAAGGTGTGAAATTTGCAATCTGACATCTGATTAAAAGATAAAAAGAAACTGAAAGACAACCATAGGAGAAAATTTAATCAGTTGGAACATACCCCCAAAAATAAGTGATAGAATTAGCAGACAAGGGCATTGAAACAATTATAACTGTACTCTATATGTTCAAGAAAGTAGAAGAAGACATAAGAACATAACTGGAGACATGAAAGATATACAAAAGATACAAATGTATTTTCTAGAGATGAAAAATTCAGTGCTTAAAATGAAAGGTATATGGACTCTCTGCACCACTATTTGCCATGTGAGACCCCTGCATTGCCATAAAGCCACCGCCAAAGAAGACCTTCACCAGACTTGTTCCCTGGACTTTGGACTTCCCTGCCTCAGAAACTTGGCCTCCCGATTGGCCTCCCCACTTCCACCTTTGCCTCCCACTCCCAAATCTGTTTCTGCAGCAGATCCATTAAACTATAAGCGAGATCACGTTACTTCCTTTGCTTGAAACTGTCAATTCAGACTTCTGGTCAAGATGGCGGAATAGATGGTCCCTAGCGTCATTCTCTCCCCCAAATCAACCGATTTAAACTATAAAAACATAACATTAAGTGCATATGGAACAGGGAGACGTCCAACGGGGGAGGCAGAAGCTCCGCAGAGACCACATGCCCTGCAGGGCCGCCGTCACACGAGCCGACAGGTAGGCTTCACCGCCGCCACCAGGCTCCATCCCAAGCACGGCCTAGTGCGCACAGAGCAGGGAGACATCCAGCAGGGGAAGGGGAAGCTCTGCAGAGACCACACGCTCTGCAGTGCCTCGGCGCATCCCAGCAGGCCAGTCCAGAGCACACAGAACAGGGAGAAGTGCAGCACAGGAGGTGGAAGCTCAGCAGACACCACACACCCTGCGGTACTGCCCTGTGATCCAGCAGCCTGGCAGAGTCCAAGCTGACCAGAGAGGTGGCTCCCCGGAGAGGCCCAAGACCTGAGACAACCACACACACAAGGCACTAGTGGCCAACTGAGCAGTCACTGAGGTAGCCATACCAAATAGGCAACCACAGCAACATAGTCAGTCAATAGTGTCAAATCTGTGGACTGTGAAACCCCCTGCCACAATGAATAAACATCAAAGAAAAGATACCAGAAATACGAAAAATCAAGAAAGCACACCACCAAAGGATAATAACTCTCAAGCTCTAGATCCTATAGAACAAGAAGCCCTTGAAATGACTGACAAGGACTTTCAAGTGATAACTCTAAGGAAACTGAATGAGATACAAGAAAACTCACCTAGATATCATGATGAAACAAGGAAAAGTATACAGGACCTGAAAAAAGAAATGTACAAGGAAATCAATGCCCTGAAAAAAAAAAAAATGTAGCAGAACTTGCCGAACTGAAGAAGTTATTCAGCGAAATAAAAAACACAACAGAGAGTTTAACCAGCAGGCTTGTGGAAGTTGAAGAGAGAACATCTGAACTTGAAGATGGGCTGTTTGAAATAACACAATCAGACAAATAAAAAGAAAAAAGAATCAAAGGCATTGAAGAAAATCTGAGAGAGATATCAGACAACCTTAAGCGCTCAAATATCCAAGTCATGGGTATTCCGGAAGGGGAGGAAAAAGGAGATTGCATTGAAAACATATTCAACAAAATAGTGGCAGAATACTTCCCAGGTATAGGAAGAATCACAGATCTTCAGATCCAGGAAGCTCAATGATCTCCAAACGTATTCAACCCAAAAATGCCTTCTCCAAGACATGTTATAGTCAAATTGGCAAAACGCAAAGACAAAGAGAGAATCTTAAAAGCTGCAAGAGAGAAGCGTCAAATCACCTATAAGGGAGCCCCAATCGGGCTAACATCAGACTTTTCATCACAAACCCTAAAAGCCAGAAAGGAATGGGATGATATACTCAAAATACTAAAAGACAGAGATTGCCAGCCAAGAATACTCTACCCTGGGGCTATCCTTCCAAAATGAAAGGCAAATAGTATATTTCTCAGACAAACAAAAACTGCGGGAGTTCACCACCACACGACCACCCGTACAAGAAATTCTCAAGGGAGTACTGGGTTTGGTTCCTGAATGACTACCACTGCCATAAAAAACCCAATAAAAATCAAAACCCACTAGTATAATAAAAATGGCATTCATGAAGAGAAAACAAACAAACAAAAAAGGCTATCTACAACCTAAGGAACCAACAAACACAGAAAACAAACAGTAAATCAGAAAGCAAGGAACAAAAGACACCTAAGACAAACAAACACTAATCAATAAAATGCTAGGAATAAATCAACACTTTTCAATAACAACTCAATGTATAAGGCTTAAATTCCCCAATCAAAAGCCACAGACTGGCTGACTGGATTAAAAAGGAGGACCCAACTATATGCTGCCTTCAAGAGACCCACCTCACCCATAAAGACTCGCATAGACTAAGAGTGAAAAGATGGAAAAAGATTTACCATGCAAACAGAAAAGAAAAATGAGCTGGAGTAGCTATTCTTATATCTGACAAAATAGACTTTAAGCTAAAAACCATAAAAAGTGACAATGAGGGACACTACTTAATGATAAAAGGACTGATCCATCAAGAAGACAAAACAATCATAAATATGTATGCACCCAATGTTGGAGCAGCCAGATTTATAAAACAAACTCTGTTAGACCTAAAGAAGGAAATAGGCACTAATACCATAATAGCAGGGGACCTGAACACCCCACTGTCAATATTGGACAGATCATCTAGGCAGAGAATCAGCAGAGAAACACAAGATCTAAACAATACTCTAGACCAATTGGACATGGAAGATATCTACAGAACGTTCTATCCAACAACCTCAGAATATTCATTCTTCTCATCAGCACATGCATCATTCTCCAGGATAGATCACATATTAGATCACAAATCAAGTCTCAACAAATTCAAAAAAATTGGAATTATCCCATGTATTTTCTCAGACCATATGGATTAAAATTAGAAATCAATAACAAACGAAATTCTGGAAACTATACAAACACATGGAAATTAAACAGCATTCTACTTAATGACATATGGGTCCAAGAAGAAATCAAGCAGGAAATCAAAAAATTTATTGAAACTAATGGGAATAATGATACATCATACCAAAACCTGTGGGATACTGCAAAAGCAGTATTAAGGGGGAAATTTATTGCATTAAATGCTCACCTCAGAAGAATGGAAAGATGGCAAGTGAACAACCTAACACTTCACCTTAAAGAACTAGAAAAACAAGAACAATCCAAACCTAAAGTTAGCAGACGGAAAGAAATCATTAAGATCAGAGCAGAACTTAATGAAATTGAAACCAAAAAACAATAGAAAAGATCAAAGAATCAAAAAGTTGGTTTTTTGAAAAAATAAAATTGACAAACCATTAGCATGGCTAACAAATAAAAGAAGAGAGAAGATTCAAATAACAAAAATTAGAAATGAAAAAGGTGATACTACAACTGATTCATCTGAAAAAGAAGGAATCATTCGAGACTACTATAAACAGCTATACGCCAACAAATTTGAAAATCTGGAGGAAATGGATAAATTTCTGGACACACACAAGCTCCCAAAACTGAGCCATGAAGACGTAGAAAATCTGAACAGACCAATAACAATAAAGGAGATTGAAGCTGTTATCAGAAGGCTCCCAACAAAGAAAAACCCAGGACCAGATGGATTCACAGCAGAATTTTACCAAACATTCAAACAGGAATTGACACCGATTCTTTACAAACTATTCCAAAAGATTGAAACAGACGCAAATCTCCCAGACTCATTCTATGAAGCAAACATCATCCTGATACCAAAACCAGGTAAAGATATAACCAAAAAAGAAAACTACAGGCCGATATCCTTGATGAATATAGATGCAAAAATCCTCACTAAAATACTAGCAAACAGAGTACAGCAACACATACATAAAATTATTCACCACGATCAAGTGGGATTCATCCCAGGGATGCAAGGTTGGTTCAACATACGCAAATCAATAAATGTGGTACACCATATCAATAAAATCAAACACAAGGACCATATGATCATCTCTATAGATGCTGAAAAGGCATTTGATAAAATTCAACATTCATTCATGACAAAGACCCTCTATAAGTTAGGTATAGATGGAAAGTATCTCAATATAATTAAAGCCATATATGATAAACCCACTGCCAATATCCTGAATGGGGAAAAGCTAAAAGCTTTTAAGAACAGGAACTAGACAAGGATGCCCACTCTCACCACTCCTATTCAACATAGTGTTGGAAGTACTAGCCAGAGCAATCAGAGAAGAGAAGGAAATAAAGGGCATCCAGATTGGAAAAGATGAAGTCAAACTGTCCCTGTTTTCAGATGACATGATCCTATATATCAAACAGCCTAAAACCTCTACAAAAAAACTGTTGGAATTGATAAATGATTTCAGCACAGTAGCAGGATACAAAATCAACACACAAAAATCAGTAGCATTTCTATTCTCCAATAGTGAACATGCAGAAAGAGAAATCAAGAAAGCCTGCCCATTTACAATAGCCACCAAAAAAATAAAATACTTAGGAATTGAATTGAGTTAACCAAGGAGGTGAAATATCTCTATAATGAGAACTACAAACCACTGCTGAGAGAAATTAGAGAGGATACAAGAAGATGGAAAGATAGCCCATGGTCTTGGATTGGAAGAATCAACATAGTGAAAATGTCCATACTACCCAAAGTGATATACAAATTCATTGCAATCCCCATCAAAATTCCAATGACATTTTTCTCAGAAATGGAAAGAACTATCCAGACATTTATATGGAATAATAAAAGACCACACATAGCCAAAACAATGCTGAGCAAAAAAAAAAAAAGCTGGAGGCATAACACTACCTGACTTTAAGCTATACTACAAAGCTATAATAACCAAAACAGTATGGTACTGGCATAAAAACAAACACACTGATCAATGGAATAGAATAGAGAATCCAGAAATCAACCCACACACCTCCAGCCATCTGATCTTTGACAAAGGCACCAAGACTATACAGTGGGGAAGAGACTGCCTCTTCAGCAAATGGTGCTGGGAGAAGTGGATATCAATATGCAGGAGAATGAAACTAGACCCATACCTTTTACCATACACTAAAGTCAACTCAAAATGGATTAAAGAATTAAATATACACCCTGAAACAATAAAACTTCTTATAGAAAACATAGGAGAAACACTTCAGGAAATAGGACTGGGCACAGACTTCATGAATACGACCCCAAAAGCACGGGCAACCAAAGGAAAAATAAACAAATGGGATTATATCAAACTAAAGAGCTTAGCACAGCAAAAGAAACAATTAACAGAGTTAAAAGACAACCAACAGAGTGGGAGAAAATATTTGTAAAATATACATCCGACAAAGGATTAATATCCAGAATATACAAAGAACTCAAACAACTTTACAAGAAAAAAACAAGCAACCCAATTAAAAAATGGGCAAAAGAGCTAAGTAGGCATTTCTCTAAGGAAGATATACAAATAGCCAACAGACATATGAAAAAATGCTCAATATCACTCAGCATCCGGGAAATGCAAATCAAAACCACACTGAGATACCATCTCACCCCAGTGAGGATGGCTAAAATCCAAAAGACTGAACGATAAATGCTGGTGAGGTTGCAGAGAAAAAGGAACTCTCATACATTGTTGGTGGGACTGCAAAATGGTGCAGCCTCTATGGAAAATGGTATGGAGGCTCCTCAAACAATTGCAGATAGATCTACCATACGACCCAGCTATCCCACTGTTGGGAATATACCCAGAGGAATGGAAATCATCAAGTCGAAGGTATACCTGCTCCCCAATGTTCATCGCAGCACTCTTTACAATAGCCAAGAGTTGGAACCAGCCCAAATGTCCATCATCAGATGAGTGGATACGGAAAATGTGGTACATCTACACAATGGAATAGTACTCAGCTATAAAAACTAATGAAATACTGCCATTTGCAACAACATGGGTGGACCTTGAGAGAATTATATTAAGTGAAACAAGTCAGGCACAGAAAGAGAAATACCACCTGTTCTCACTTATTGGTGGGAGCTAAAAATAAATAAATAAATTCACACACACACACACACACACACACACACACACACACAAATAAAACCGGGGGGGGGAAGAAGACATAATGACTACAATTCCTTGAAGTTGATACGACAAGCAAACAGAAAGGACATTGTTGGGGGGGAGGGGGGGAGGGAGAAGGGAGGCAGGTTTTGGTGATGGGGAGCAATAATCAGCCACAATGTATATCGACAAAATAAAATTTTTTTAAAAAATGTAAGGTATATGGGAGAGGATTAGCAGCACACTAGACAATACAAAAGAAAAGATTAATGAGCTTGAAGACAGCAATAGAAATGATCCATAATGAAACAGAGAGAAAAGAGGAATACACACACACACACACACAAAAATAAACTAAAATTGCTCTAAAAAATTGTCTTTTTAAAAAACATGAAAAGAGCATCAGTGAGTAGTGGTGCAGCATCAGACAGCCTCACATACATGTAATTGGAGTCCCAGAAAGGGGGCAGGAGCGGGGGAGATGTTTGAATAAATAGTGGCTGGAAATTTTCCATATTTGAGAAAGGAAGCTCAACAAACCCCAAGTTTAAGAAATGTGAAGAAAATTACACGAAGGCATGTTACATTCAAATTCCAGTAATAAAGAGCAGCTCTTAAAAATAGAGAAAAGGTCTCATTTTATACAGAGCAGCAATAAGAACAGGAGCAGACTATTGAAAATGTGCAAGCCAGATACAGTGGAATTATTGAAAGAAAACTCAACCTAGAGTTCTCTACCCAGTAAACACTTTTCAAAAACAAAGGTGAAATACA
This sequence comes from Cynocephalus volans, assembly GCF_027409185.1. Taxonomy (NCBI): domain Eukaryota; kingdom Metazoa; phylum Chordata; class Mammalia; order Dermoptera; family Cynocephalidae; genus Cynocephalus; species Cynocephalus volans. The sequence goes on along the minus strand of NC_084471.1, from coordinate 905,354 downwards.
CCTTCTTCAGATATACAGAAGTTGAAAGATAAATGAATAGGCACTAGCAGACGTGCACTGCTAGAGATATTAACCTCCTTCAGACACAAGGAAAGTACCAAATAGAAATGAGGATCGACGCAAGGTAATGGAAAGGACTGGAAATCATCAGTATGTGGATCATGTAGAAGAAGTTTTTGTTTTTGAAAGTTCTTTGTAGAAGATAATTGACATTTTGTAGGAAATAATAAGAATGTATTGTAAAGTTGGTAACGTGTAGAGCTGAAACACAACAACAGTAGCACAAAGGAAGGGAGAAGAGCATAGTGTGGTATGGTGCTCAGAGGGTGTTTGCAGCGCTATAGCATCACTTGAAGTAGAAGGATATAGACTGTTAACCCTGGGGAAACCACAAAAATGACAATATAAAAAGTTACAGCTAAAAGGCCAACAAAGGAGTTAAAAAGGAATCATAAAAATAATTCATTGAACAGTAGACAGAAAAAGAGGGACATGTGTTCAAGTCTCCTATGGCGTCACTGATTTTCTGTCCACTTGTGCAGTCACTTACTGGGAGACAGGCATTGAAATCTGCAGCTGTAGTTTTGTACCTGGCACAGATGAGACACCGAAAACAAATGGCAAGATGACAGGCTTAAGTCTAACTGTATCAATAATCGCATTAAATGTAAATGGTCTACACACTCCAATTAAAAGGTAGAGATAATCAGATTGGACAAAAAAGAAAAGCCCAACTATATGCTGCCTTATAAAAAACACATTTTAAATATAAAGACACAAGGTCTGGCCCGTGGCTCACTTGGAAGAGTGTGGTGCTGATAACACCAAGTCAAGGGTTAAGATCCCCTTACCAATCATCTTTAAAATATATAATAAATAAATAAATAAATATAAAGACACAAATAAAAGTAAAAGAATGGGAAAAGATATAATCAAAAAGGTGATAACCAAAATAATGACTAATAGAGCTCTAGTAATATCAGACAAAGTAGGTTTCAGAGTACAGAGTATCACAATAAAGGAGATGATGTCATAATAATAAAGATAATTCATCAGGAATACATAACAATGCAGAATGCTTATGTAATAACATTTAAAATACATGAAACATCTTTAAATGATAAGCAGCCTAATAACAGCTTTAAAATACATGAAACAAAAACTGATACAGCCGTAAGATAGACAAATTCATAATAACAGTCAGAGATGTGAATACCTCCTTCTCAGTTAATGATGACAAAGAAGAGAATCAGTACAGGTACAGTAGACCTGAACAGCAAAGTCAACCAAAGGGACCTAAATGGGTGTGTAGAATACTCCACCCTTTGGCAGTAGGATGTGTCCACTTCCTTAGAAGTGAACATGGAACATTATCAAGATCCACCTTATTTGGGGCCATAAGACAAGTCTCAGCTTTAAAAGAAAGTCATGCAGAGTGTGATCTCTAACCACAATGGGTTAAACTAGGAATCAGTAACACGGAGAGCTTTTGGATAACCCCCAAATATTAGTATTTTCACCAGAATTAAAATGAAAATGCAGCTTATCAAAGTTTGCAATATGCTGCAAAAGCACCCTTTAGGGGAAATTTATAGAACTAACTGCATAAATTCAAAAAGAATAAAGGTTTCAAATCAATGACTTCAGCTTCCTCCTTAAAATACTAGAAAAATAAGAACAAATGGAACCCAAACTAAGCAAAAGAAAATGATGAACACTGGAGTAAAAATCAGTGAAATAGAAAATAGAGAAACAGTAGAGAAACCAATGAACCCAAAAGTGGTTCTTTGAGAAGATCAATAAAATTGCTAAACCTCAAGCCAGACTGGTCAGGAGAGAAAAAAGCAAGGACGCAAGTTACCACAATCAGGATAAGAAAGTGGGTCACTGAAGAGTCACAGATGTCATTTAAAGATAGAGTAATATTGTTGTGATGGTTGATTTTGTGGCTGCTTGACTGGGCCACAGGGTGCCCACACATTTGTCAAGCATTGTTCTGGGTGTGTCTGTGATATCTTTGGATGAAATTAACATTTGAATTGGTAGACTGGGAAAGCAGATGGCCCCCACAGTGTGGGTGGGTGCATCCAGTCAGTTGAAGGCCTGAACAGGACAAATAGGCTGACCGCCCCCCCCCCAGCTGCCCAGTAAGAGGAATCTCTTGCCAGGCTGCCTGGAACTGGGATATTGGTCTTGTCCTGCCTTCAGATGCCTCTTCTTGGGTCGTGAGCCTGCCAGCTCTCAGACTGAAACTTATACCATTGGCGCTCCTGGTTCTCCAGCTTACTGACTGCAGTTCTTGCCTCTGTAATTGCACAAACCAATTCCTTTATCTCTCTCCCTTCCTCTCCCCTCCTCTCCCCTCCTCCTCTCTCTCTGTAGACACACACAAGCGCTCATGTACACACATCCTGTTGGTTTTGTTTCTCTGGAGAACCCTGACTAATATAATTATGAACAACTTTGTGCTAATAAATTCAACAACTTACATAAAACAGACATATTTGTTTAAAGACACCAATTACCAAAGTTCATTCAACAAGAAATTCGTAACTGAATAGCCCTAGATCTATTTAAGAAATTAAACTTATAGTTAAAAACATTCCCTGCCATTCCCCCACAAAAACTTCTTGCCTGTGTAGCTTTATTTGTGAGTTTATCAAAAGTTTCACGAAGAAATAACAATTCTACACAAACCCTTCAACTCCAGGAAATTTAATTCCAAATTTATTTTATGAGGCCAGCATTACACTGGTACCAAGACAACATAACAAAGATATAACAAGAAAAAAAAAACGCATACCAGTATCACTTATGAACATAGATGTAAAAATTCTGAAACAAAATTTTAGCAAATTGAATATATATGAGACCAAGAAGAGTTCATCCTAGGGATAAAAAGCTGGTTTAATGTTCCAAAAATCAGTTGGTGTAATTCACCATATTAACGACTAAAAAGGAAAAATTATATAATCTCAGTAAGCACAGAAAAAGCATCTGACAAAATTTAACATCTATTTCTGATCAAAACTCTCAGCAAACTAGAAATAGAAGGGAACTTCCTTCATCTGTGAAAACCCACTTAGTAGTAAGTAAATAAAGGCTGTTTCCTTGTAAGATCAGAATCAAGGCAAGCCCACTCCTAGAATTTCTGTTCAGCACTGTGCAGCAGGTTGTGGACAGGCAGTGAGGCAAGAAAAGGAAGCGGTATCCACATTGTGTGGGAATCCTGATGGGTCTAAAGTGAAGCTGTTAAGGACTGATGAGTGATTTAGCAAGATTGCAAGACACAAGATCAATACACAGTGATAAAATTGTACTTATATATACTACCAATAAACAAACTGGATGTTTAACAACAGACGCCATTTAAAATAGCATCTAAATGTATTAAACATTAGGGGTAGATCTGACAGGAGATGTGCAGGACTCTCTACTGAAAACCACAAGACATCAGTGAGACATGAGACAAATAACAGAAGACCTGAGTAAGTGGGGATGGATCCTGTGTTCATGGGTGAAAAGCCTCGGTATTATTAAGATGCCCTTTTTCCCAGAATTGATCTGTAAATTCAGTGCACAAGCAAAAATGTGAAGCTGGATCTATACCTCACAGCATGCACAAAAATTAACTCAGAATGGTTCATAGCCCTAAATGTAAAGCATAAAACTGTAAAACTTCTAGAAGACAACATAGAGGAAAAGCTTCACATCCTTTGGTTGAGCAAAGAGTTTGAAGATGTGACACTGAGAACATGATTCATATAATATTTTGCTGTCCAAAATACACTATTAAGACAAAAAAATAAGTGACAGACTGAGAGAAAGTATTTGCAAATGACACCTCTGGTAAAGGACTTGTGCCTAGAATATAAAACAGCTTGCAGACTCCATAAGAAAACTCAATTTTAAAATGGACCAAAGATTGGAATAGACAGTTTACCAAAGAATATATACAGGTGGTAATAAACCCACAAAAAAAAATGTTTAACATCATTAATTGTTAGGGAAACACAAATTAAAATCACAGTGAGATACCACTACACGTCTATTAGAATGGCCAAAATTTAAAAGACTGACTACACCAAGTTTTGGTGAGTAGGTGAAACAGCTAGAACTCGTACCCTCCTGGTGAGAGCATAAAATGGTACAACTGTGAGAGGAGTTTTTTTTAAAAGCTGAACAATGGCTGGCCAGTTAGCTCACTTGGTTAGAGCCAGCAGTAATAACACCAAGCTCAAGGATTCAGATTCCCCTACAGGCCAGCCACAAAAAAAAAAGCTGCAGCTAAACGTATGCCTACCCTACAATCCAGCCATTTTTCTCCTAGGTGTGTACCCAAGAGACATGAAAATGTGAAAAGGAGGACTCATACACGAAGTTCATAGCAGCCATTTGTATCACCAAAAACTGGAAGCAACCCATGGTCCGTCAGAGGGTGCATGGATAGACAAATTGTGTGTTCATACAGTAGAACTCTCCTCACAATGAAAAGAAATCAACTGTTGATACTCGCAACAACAGAGGAGTTTCAAAACAATGATACTGTGTGAGAGAAGTCAGACCAAGAAGAGTGCAGACTGCATGACAACCCACTCAGAAAGTTTTAGAATGTGTGAGCCCTTTGAGGTGACAGCAGAGGGAGCCGTCCCGAGGGTGCAAGGGGCTTTGGGACAGATGATCTGTTCATCATCGAGATTGTGATGATGGTTTCACAGATAAACGAAACTTGTTAAAACTTGTCAGATTATATACTTTAAATACATGTGCAGAATTGTATATCAGTTATATGCAAAACATATACCAATAGTGGGAGGGTACATTGGTATAACCTTCTGGAGTAAAATCTGGCAATATGTGTAAAATCTTTAATGTGAAAACTTTTGACACAGCAGTTAATTCTAGATTCTAGAATTTATTCTGTGAAAGTAATCGAGTGATTGCCCAAAGATGTATGTGCAAAGTTATGACCTACAGAATTGTTTGTAACGGAAACACTGAAAAATAGTCCCACTGGTCCAGGACAGATTCGTTTATGTTCAAGCACACATAAAACCAATTTTTGTGGAAGATTTGAGCACAGTTGACAGAAGCAGGACTGGCACTTGGCTCTCTCTGAGAGGCATGCCGGATTCTGCAGAGGGCAGGGTGTTCGCAGCCCTCTCAGGAGGGGCCGTGCCTGAGGCTGCTGCGGGAGAGCCATCCCAGGCCATGCCTGAGCCTTTTCCTTCAGGCTCGCACGCATCGGCCAGCCTTGGAGGCAGGAAGGATGTGCTGGGGGAAGGCAAGTTAGTCAAATAAAATTTAATCCTTTGTTTTGGTTTTATCATCACAGAATTTGGTTTGTTTATTTTTACAAGGGAGTTCAAAAACAGGAAGCAGAAATTTTTTTAGCACCTCTTTATCAGATATTCTGTATTTTCGTTTTTTCGAAGGATATGACCTGTGATCCATCCAGAGACTGTTAAATAAATGTAACAAGCAGAACGTTGGCAGATGTTTATGTTTGCTCTTTAAACTAAGCAGTGTAAACACACAGCTGTTTTTTTTTTTTTTAAACCCTTTCTCTGCATGATAATTTCTAGAATAGGAAAACCGTGAAGGACCAAACTAAACATGAGAGGCATGTTGGTGCCGAGGACCTGCCGGGGGTGGCGGCCTTTGCTGCAGAGATGGGCGATGTGGGTACGTGTGTGCGCGGGGCTGAGAGAAGAGCAGTTAAGAGGACTTGTGCCTGGAAGATGGGCACCTTCAGAAACACACCCTGCTGCAGAGGCGTGTGGTATCTGACAGATGGCCACTGTCTCATCTGTCTGGAGGCCAAGTGAAGACTTGATGTTTTAGGTTACTTTAAAAACACTTATAAGTTATGGATGATTTTTGCCATGTGATCTTTTAAACTATTGTAGACATTTTAAAATCATGTCTCTAATATTTTAGATGATACTGTATATACAAAGCAGGAGAATAAGTTGAATGGCCTGTTTTTTCCTTGTTAGAATGCTCAGCCCATTTTCCTGGCTCTGCGTAGTGAAGCACAGACAGATTACTCAGGGGGACACGCTGTGCTCTGGCCTTGTTGTGGTCTTGCTGAAGCGCTGTTCCCCGTCTGTGGTTGTGGGTTAGCCTTTGAGGCAGCCATGCTCTAATGCCCAACCTAAGTGAGGACGTATTATTCTACAGCTATTCAAGCTGTTTGACCTCTGACTGGAACTGTTTCTCCACTTTGCATACAGTAAATGAAATGCAAATCTCTAATGCAAGAGATAAGGAATTTTTCAACCCAGTGCTAAATGAAAATCAGAAGTTAGCAGTCAGAAGAATTCTGAGTGGCGACTGCCGCCCACTCCCGTATGTTCTTTTTGGACCTCCTGGAACTGGAAAGACGGTGACAATAATAGAGGCGGTTTTACAGGTAAGGACCATGGTGCCACAGCTCCTCTGGCCCTGTGCTGCTGTCACATGCTTCCCTCTCATGTGTGCCTGTCTTCAGGAGGTGTTAGTTTAAATTGCAGAATGAGAGTTGTAAAGAGGTTGAGAATCCTAGCTATTTTATACTGTTTAGTTAATTTGCTTTGCTTATGTGAATACATAGGATTTACAAAGCTTATTTCATAACTTTAGAAATTCTTCATTTTTAGAATAGTAAACTATTCAATTACATCATGGGATTTTGCTACAGAAAAGAAGTTACCTTTACAGTAGCTAAAGCCACCATTCTTCAGAAGTTTCGGTATCTCTGTTTGTATTGGAAATTGTATGTATGAAAATATTGTGTATTTAGTATTTTTGTCATTCAGGATTCAGATTAGCAGACACATGTTGAGTGCCTACCTCAGTACTGTACTGCAGGCTGGACACGTGACCATCTGACTCAGTTTCTGCTTTAGAAGATGGCTTAGGATCTTGAAGAGCACAGAGAACTTTAGCACCTAACCTTGCCACTTTCGGGTTCCGTGGGCCCGTGTCTCAGATGTCACTGGACTGATGTCCGAGCCCATGTGGCTGTGAATGGACCTGTGCATATGGATGTGAGACGCAGATTTCCACTTTGCAGCGTTGATATCTGTGGTCCTTGGCTTCTTTTGTGTCTTTGATGAAGGTACACTGTGCTTTGCCAGACAGTCGGATTTTGGTCTGTGCACCTTCCAATAGTGCCGCTGACCTCGTATGTCTGCGGCTGCACGAGAGCAAGGTGCTGAGGCCAGCAGCCATGGTCCGGGTGAATGCTACCTGCAGGTTTGAGGAGGTGAGCCCCAGGCACAGGGGAGGCAGGGGAGCCTGGGAGCACCTGGGCCACCTCCTTGGAGAGTAGAAAATGCCAAGACAGTAGACAAGGGCAGGAGGCAAGAGGGCAGACAGAGAGTAGGCACAGAAGGCCCTGGTGGAGAAACCGCTCTGCTGTGAGCCAAAACCCACTGTTCAGCAGTGGAGTTTTATTTCTGAACATTTCATGACATCCTCACACACTCTCTGTGAGTTATCTGTCCTGTCATGGCCATTCTTAGCTTTGTTAAAATTTCATGTTCCCCTTTTATCTGATCCCCAAGTGTATTGTTTTCTTTTTAGTTCTGTTTTATTGGTTTAGCTATAAGTATCCCTTTAGGGAAATTATAAGTTCCTGGTTCACTTATAGAATGAAAAAAAAAATTGAATCTATAAAATGCACAAAGTTCCTGTGAAGTTCTGTAGGATTTTATGTTATATCCATGGCTCTAGGGTCCATAAGACATCGACTTAGTTGGTACAAAAATGTAAAATATTTTAACTTCAGAAAACAATCTTAAACCATTACTTCATCATAACTAAGAAGTGATAATAGAGCAAGATTATCTTTTAGAATTCCTTTCAGCTTTGCGATTCTGCCCGATTTTTAAAAAATGCTTAATAATTTGGAAAATAAACTAACTCCACCTCTGCCCATCGCCAGACAATTATTGATGCCATCAAACCATATTGCAAAGATGGAGAGGACATCTGGAAAGCCTCACGCTTCAGAATAATAATTACAACGTGCAGCAGCGCAGGGCTTTTTTACCAAATTGGATTGAGGTAACAGCTCAGCATCATGTGGGGTGCAGGGTCCCACAGGGTGAAGGTTTCTGTCCTCTTTAAGCTCACGTCTGAGGGGGCCGACGACACAGAGGGTGGGCAGTGGAGGGAGGAGGCAGGGCTGTGGGTGAGAGGGACCAGGCCAGGCACGGCTTCTCAAAGGGACAATGTTTGCACTGAGACCCCAAAGACTCAGAGGACCCAACAGTGGGTTGGGCGGGCAGGAGGACTAGCATAGGCCAAGGCCTGCAGTTAGAGAGCCCCGGGCATGTTAACCCAAAGGAGATGGAGCCAGAACCTAGCAAGCAAGAAGAATGGGGTGAAAGGACTGCGAAGGGAAGCCCAGCCCCAGTGGGAGCTGTGGGAAGGCTTCTGAGCAGGCAGTGGGTAGCTAAGAGGGGGTCATTGGAAGGCAGGCTGGCTGGGAAGCAGCTAAGCTCTGTGAGGTCAGACCCTGTGGGGCCATAAGCCCACTAGTATGGGGGGTCTGCAGGGGAGATGGCAGGGGACATGGAGCATGGTGTGCCAGCACGCATTGGAGGCAGCTTCCCAAGGACACGCCTTGAGAGCTGGAGGAAGAGCTGTGAGCCAAGGGGGGCACCGAGTGAGGCAGCAGGCAGCCCCCTTCAGTGATTGACGAGAGCCTAGCAGTGTGGGGCAGGCTGAGTGAGAAAGGGAGCATCTCACCCCCCACTGACAGTCTAGAGACAGACCCCTGTACCTTCTGGCTGAGTCGCCCCAGGGTAGTATCCAGCATTTCAGTGGCTGTGAGGGTGACCACCAGGAGTTGGGCCTCAGCTGGGCCCACTGACGGTCTCACCTCCCTCCGCCGTGGGTTCTGTGTGTTTATCAGCACTACACGGGCAGAGGCCAGCAGCTGCCCAGGAGCTGCATGTGATGGTCAGGCCTGTCACCACGTGCTGCAGATGATGCTATCAATAAATTTTAGTTACTCTCACATATACAGACTATTATTTCATTTAATTAGTATAAAAAATGATTGAAAAGACATTTCATTTTTTTTTCAGTTCATATCTTCAAAGTCTACTGTGCATTTTACACCTAGAGCACGTTATATTTCAGACTAGCCACTGCAAGGTGCTTGAGCTGCATGTGGGTAGTGGCTACTGGATTGGACAGCATGGGTCTAAACAAGAGTGAGGGTTTTTATGTTAACGAGCATTGATGAATCAAAGCCTTATTGAGATAGAGAAACATCCAGTGGGAACAGACCCAGCCTCCTCCGTTTCAGGGCAGAGTCTTGTTGGGGTGCAGAGGCTCCACGCGGGGGGGGGGGGGAGGTCAGGGAGGGCGTGTGCACGGTGTGGACCCTACTTCTGTGGAGCCAACAACTACGTGGGAGGAGGAGGTGGCCAGCCAGAGTAGGCAGCTGGTCTAGAGATTTTTCCCAGGCTGGAGAGGCAGAGGCCGTCGGGTCGGCGAGAGGCGCTGGTGCTGTGGGAAGCTTCAAAGGTGCAAACGAGGAGCAGCGCCACCTGGTGGCGGTTCTTGGGTGACTGCGGTCACTGCTCGTATGGAATTGAAAACTTGAATTTTTTTTTTTTTTGTCGTTTTTTCGTGACCGGCACTCAGCCAGTGAGTGCACCAGTCATTCCTATATGGGATCCGAACCCGCGGCGGGAGCGTCGCCGCGCTCCCAGCGCAGCACTCTACCGAGTGCGCCACGGGCTCAGCCCCGAAAACTTGAATTTTGAAAGAAGTTAACAGGAGATGGGAATATGGAAGTATGCTGATTCCCGTGTCTTTCAGGGACAAGTATCATTTGTGCAGTCGAGGCATTGAGGTTTACAAATTCAGGCTTGCACATTAAAAATGTAAATTTGTGAGGAGTGGAAATAGGAGAATGTCAGCCCTTACCCCCAGGAGCAGAAGCCTCCCTGGCACCTGTCTGACCGTGGGGTCTCATCTCATGGCGGGCACCCGAGGCTCAGTAGTAATGGAATTTGTCTGGTGTCTGGGGTCAGGTAGGGGAGAGCTCAGGCTAGGCGGTCAGATGGGCAGGGGCCCACGGTTTGTCCCCATGGGGCATGGCTCAGGCACATTCTCTCTGCCCTCAGTCTGTTTCCTTGGGCAAGAGGAAAGGTGGCGCTGCCTTATGGCTGGCCATGGGGAGGGTCTGGAGTGAGCGCTGGCCCAGTGTTGTCCCCTGGGCTCCCGGGGCTGCAGCCTGTGGCAGAGCAGGTCAGCAGTGTGCCCTGGCTGAGAGCAGCTCTTGAGCAGAGTGGAGAGGAGGGGGCAGGTGGAGGGGCAGCCACTGTGTGATCACTCATGGTCACCCAACACTGAGGACGTGACCTGCCCAGGGTCACACTGCTGGGAAGTGGGTAGAGCCAGGACTCACACCTGGGCATCTCGACCCTCACCAGGCAGAGATGCAGAAGCAAGAAAAGCATGCCTCACATCCCTGGGGGCCGCCCAGCACATGCTTGCAGTGCCAAGTTCACAGCACCCTCACCCTTGTCCCCTCCACGTCTTTCTGTTGCTCACAGAGCAACAGGTGCCCTGTGGACTTCCTGCTCCTGCACTGCCCTGGCGGCCGCTGTGGGCCCAGGTGCTGGCAGGAGTTACCATTTAGAACATCTTTGGCTCTAGAGTTGGACACTTCACACACGTGTTTGTGGACGAAGCTGGGCAGGCAAGTGAGCCAGAATGCCTGATTCCTCTGGGGCTGATTTCAGACATCAATGGCCAGGTAAGGTCTGCTGCTGTGTGTGCTGTTTCCTTATTACCCTGTGTCCTGCAGTGATGGGGTGCCATGGTCCCGTAATGGACTGTCACGACCTTAAAGGGGTCAGGTGAAAGTTCAAGTCTCCAAGGGGCCTGGGGCCACGCACTGTTCCTCAGTCACAAAGACGAGGGGGAAGAGGCCGCCCTGTCTTGACTCGTTCATGTGTAAAACAGAAGTTGAGAACTATCCTCTATATTGGGGAGACAGCAGTGAAGTCATCAACTGTGATTCCTGCTCTGGTGAGCCATTCCCCACATACTTGAGACAGGAGGGACAGGGCCCGTACTGTTGGTCCTGAGCTGGGGTCCTTAGCTGTTCTCCCAGCTGATTCTCTGGTCCTATGATAGTGAGGTGGGCATCATCCTTCCCCCCACGTCCACCCAGTCAGTCGGGGTGGTTATCTGGCATCTGCTGTGTGGACATTTCAGGATCCTCCTGAGTGCCCATCGGCAGTACCTGAGGGCAGGTCCCATACCTCCTGTCCGGGTCACCAGGCACTGTGAGTCAGGGCACAGGAAGGGGCTGTGGGAGGGAACAAAGCCTAGTCCAGCTGGAACATGTGGCATCGGGGTACAGCTGCCTCACCAGGCCACGGGAGCCATGGGTGAGAGATAAGGGATGGTCAGCAGGATGGTGGCCATGGTGTGGGACATCCCAAGAGAGAGCATCAGGGATAGAGGCTAGGTGGGCTGCCAGGGCCAGGCACATACAAACTAGGAGATAGGCCACTTCCGTGGCTCTTAGTGCTTTGCGAGATAAGCTGGGGAGAAAGGCAGGCTGTCAGACCAGGAACTGCAGGGACAGGCGGGTGGAAGCTGTGCCGAAGGAGCTGGTGTCTCCCCTTTGGTTTTTCCCATTTCCGCCGCCCTGGTCTGGGCCATCGTCTTGCACGAGCAGTTCCAGCTGTGTCCTCCCTGGTCTCTCAGAGTGACCCCAGGGCCAGCTGGCCCCAGCCCATGGGAGACGCTGCCTGCTGCTCAACCCTTGCAGCCATTTGCCCCCACCACGGCTATAACTATGCATGACTGTGCACGTATCACTGCATGAGCTGAGCTGCCAGTTTGTGTGCCACAGATCATACTGGCCGGAGACCCCATGCAGCTCGGCCCAGTCATCAAGTCCAGACTGGCCATGGCCTATGGGCTGAACGTGTCCATGTTGGAAAGGCTGATGTTGCGGCCAGTCTATCTGAGAGATGAAAACGCTTTTGGAGCCTGTGGTGCATACAACCCCCTGCTGGTAAGCTCGCACACTTTATCATATAACTTACCCACATGAAGCCAGAGCAGAGCTGGGTAGAACAGTGGGAGCTGCAGGGGTGGAGTCACAGGGACAGGCCAGCAGTCGGGGCAGCTCCACTCATGTGCACTGAGTCACATCTGCAGGCAGAGGCCTGTCACGCCCAGAGGACAGGTGAGGAGCTCCCACCACCAGCAGATACACCCACCACCCTCAGCTTCTCCACTCTGAAGGGGCTCTGCCCTGAAAGGCCCCACTCCCACCCTCCCAGATGGGACTTAGGCACCTTTAACCTGATCTTAGGTTCCAGGAACTAAGAAATGTGCCTCATTAGGGACCCTCATGGGGGTCAGGGAACTACAGGCAATCTGATGCTGATGGCTGAGCTGCTGTGGGGTCAGATACAGGAAAAGATGTTAAGTCTGTTTTACTCTGTGCTATAGCTTGGATGCCCCCTCATCCTCACTGAAGTTTAAATCCCCACTGCAACTGTTGAGGGTGGGAAATCCTATTATAGTAATTGAAAGGTGGGGCCTTCAAGAGGTGATTAGATTGTAGTACTATGCCATAGTGAATGGATTAATAAATGGTGGTTAGGGGCATGGTTCTGAGGGCTTTAAAAGAAGAGCATGTGAGAAGCTGTCTCTCTGCTCTGCCATTTTCTGCCATGTGAGACCCCTGAGTCAGTGTCACCACCACCAAGACCCTGACCAGATGTGTTCCCTGCACAGTGGACTTCCCAGCCTCTGAAACTGTAAGCAGTAAATTTCATTTTCTTATAAATCACCCAGTTACAGGTTTTTTTTTTTTTTTTTTTTAAAGATGACCGGTAAGGGGATCTTAACCCTTGGCTTGGTGTTGTCAGCACCACGCTCAGCCAGTGAGCTAACTGGCCATCCCTATATAGGGATCCAAACCCATGGCCTTAGCGTTATCATCACCGCACTCTCCCGAGTGAGCCACGGGCTGGCCCTCAGGTATTTTGTTATAAGCAACAGAAACGGAATAACAACTCTGTTAAGTAGAAAAAACAGGAAGTAACTTTTGTAACTACCTAAAAGAAAAGAGAGGCTATAGGGAGTGGCTCTCGTGTGCATGGGAGTCCTCCATGGTGTCCTTGAGGTGCAGGCTCTGTTCCCAGCCGAGCTCAGGTCCAGCTCTGAGGGACGGGCTTTGGACTCCACCTGTGGGAGTCCCAGCACGCTGTGTTCAGGAACTTTGGGTCTCTAGGGTCCATCATTAAATGGTGAGCCTAGTAGCTGTATTCTCTTAACTCCTACAATACAAAAAAAATTTTCTATCTATTTATATTACTAGTAGTAACATTAAACAGAAAGTGAGGCGTGGTGATCATGGGCAGATCTTCAGGCAAATGGCCTGGGACCTGTTCCCAATGGCAGCACCTGAGCACCTTACCCCATTGGAAATATAAAGGGGCAGAAGTGGAGCAGAGTCTGGGTTGGAAGGTACGTCAGGGGCCCCTCAGGAGTCTCTGAGGAGGCCGGGAAGCTGCCCCAGGATGGGAAAGCCTCTGCAAACGTCTGCTAGACACAGCGAGGTCACCTAAGAGCTCTGCTGCCCACTAAAGACATATCTAGTGCTCCAAGTATCCCCATGCCCCACGGGACCTGCCAGCTGCCTTTGTAGAGGGGTACCGCCTGGGCCACGCAGTGGAGGACTAGCATGCTGCCACCCCGACCCCGCAGCACGGCTTTCAAAGCGCACACACCCTCTGCATGTGGCCACAGGTGCAGAGGACCCTGACCCACAGAAGGTGGAGGCTTTGTCTTGTGCGGGCCTGGCCAGCATCTTGCACCTGCCCTCTCTCCCCAGAGTGGCCGAAGCCACAGTGAGCCCCTGGGCTCAGTGTGCCTCCTTCGTCTTGTCCTGGTCACCTGCACGTGTCCAGCCAACACAGAGACCTTGTGATACAGGCCAAGTTTGGAGTTTTGATTAGCATCTTGGAGGCTGGACATGTGCAAACTCCAGAATTACAGTTTGTTGTTCTGAGTCAGGAGAAGCTGTGGGGCCAGCCGGTGCTCTCATGCTGGCACTAGAGAGGAGCACCTGCACCAAGTGGACTTCCCAGACCAGTTGGAGGCACAGAGAGAGGCTGTTGTTCCACATACTGGTGACGTCATCATGGTCCCCATTGGCTCTGTCGAGGAGAGCCCGGCCTGCTCAGGGCTGGCTCTGCCCACCAGTCACGTTGTCCATAACCATCCTCTCCTCAGGCCCTGCAGCCCAGCTGAGATGTGGCTTTGTGGGGCTTTATTGAAAGGCCGGGGTAACAAGACGGTGGGTTCCGAGTGGAGCTGGCAGCACATGAGGGAGACACCGCCTGCCTATGGCCCGGCTGCCAGGTCCTGGGTGGTAGGAACCGTCTGCACCTGTGAAGAGACTCCTCAGCAACATCCAGACCCGGGAGAGGAGCAAAGAGAAGCTCCTCTCCTCCTCTCCCCATCTCCTTCCTAATGCTCACCTTTTCTATTGAAATAGACCCTTGGTGCGACAGGTTCTGAGGGGCCTGGTCTGGTGGCAGGTGACATGCTGGGAAGGGAGGACATGCGGGAGCAGGGCTGCCCCGTGGCGTGGTTGAGGTGGGTCTCACATGTGCCACACATGGCCTCTGTCCCTTTGGCAGACACTCCGTACGCACTGACTCCGTTTGACCTGTGGCTTGTCTCCTCCTTGCAGGTCACAAAGCTTGTGAAGAACTACAGGTCCCACGCTGCGCTGCTGGCACTGCCTTCTCGGCTTTTCTACCACAAGGAGCTTGAAGTCTGTGCAGACCCCAAAGTGGTGACCTTGCTGCTGGGCTGGGAGAAACTACCCAAGAAAGGCTTCCCTCTCATCTTCCACGGCATGCGGGTGAGCAAGGCAGCATGGCAGAAAATCATGTGCTGCAGGGGAGCAGCCACAGAGGAGCAGGGTGACCACACGGTGCTGTTCCTAGTGTGCTGTCTGTGTTCACTGCATGTGCTTTGTTTAGTTGAGTCAGTAACCGAGCATTTCTTGGGTGCCTGCAGTGGGGCACACACTTTTCTGGTCTCAGACTGTAGAAAATCTCAAGACCAGGTGCTGCCTTCTCCTGTCAGATGAGTCCCTTGTAGAAGGGCTTAGCAGTGGTGCCTGGCCCAGCGTGGGCATCACAGGGCAGGGGCAAGCGCTGGGTTACGGGAAGGGAGAGCCAGGCCACTGTGAGAAAGAGCTCGTGCACGGAGGAGAAGGCAGGGGAGGACAGGGAGGCTGGGCAGCAGGACCCTCACTGCCCCCACCAGGGTTTTTCCTCAAGTGAGAACTGGGCAGGAAAGGGGTCAGCCATGTGCCGGAGCCCAGCTCCAGGGGCATAAGGGGCGATGGGGGGACAAGGGCCTCCCTCTCACCAAGGCCTCACAGAGGGACAGGGTTAGCTGCTCAGTAGCCAAAAAAAATTACAAGTGTTCACTAAAATCAGAAAGTTTATATTAGGAATTTGATTGTTAAAACCAGAAATAAAGTTTTGCATGAACCTCTCAAAAGAAGGGGGTTCAAGTTATCCAAGGTTAGGGCTGCACCCAGACAGGACAGGGAGATCTGTTGTTGGCGCCCCTCTTGAGACCTGGCTCTCTGGGTACAGTAGTCCAGGTGACAGTGCTCAGCTGCCTCGAGGCCTCACCCAGCCACATGCTCTGACTCTGTTTCTCTCTGTAAATTCCTTGAGGATCTGTCCAGAGTGGGTGGAGTTGTGTATGCAAGTGGCTGTGGAGTGCCCACCCTTTGGATGGGAGAGAGTTCTAAGAAAAGGGGGATTCTCTGGTGAGCCGGACACCTCAGAGCATGGCCCGCCCTGAGGGCTGCCCATGACTGGTTGGCTGATGCCGTTCCTGCCCCAGGAATGCTCTTCCTCCACTGTCTGTCCTGCTGGTGCCACCTGTCCACAGAGGCTTTCCTGTGAATCTGGAAAAACAAATTGGTAGTTGTGTTGGAGGGGATGAGACATGACAGTATCACTGTAGAAAAAAATGGTAAAGCTTTACGTGAGTGCATAAGATAAGACAGGCATGTTCATGACTGGAGAGACCAGTGTTTTAAAGATGTCAGTTCTCCCTAAATCAACACGTACTTAATGCAATACAAATAAAAACAGGTTTTCTCATGAGAAACTGTTCACAGAATGGGGTTGTAAACGTGCAAAAAGTTTCATGAAAGAAAAATGAGTTACTTAGTTTAAAAGATAACAAAATATACTACAAAGTTATAGTAAGTGGAAGTGTACAGTATAAAAACAATATATAATTGAGCAAAAAAGGCGTGGGTTTGGTGGAACAGAGAGTCCAGAAACACCAATTATTCTGGGCCCTAAGGATAAAATGGTGGGGGAGGGGAGGGCGTGTTGGTGCCAGCAGGGTTCTCCAGGGCTCAGCTGTAGAGGTCCACTCCCACTGCGTGACCAGAGAGGGCCTTGTCCCCCACTGTGAGCTGGCTGTGGTGTTCTGGCAGGCCTGGCCTTGCTCACTCTCACCTCTTGTCAGTCCATCCATCTGGGTGAGCTCTGAAAGGACCTGTGCACTCACTATTGTGCCCACCTGTGCCTCAGACGGCTCTGTCAGAGGGAGCTCAGTAGAAGGTGTCGCACAAACACCTATGGGAGTGGGACTGAATGCCCAGGACCAGCCATGAAGGAAGCTGTGGTCCTGCCACTGTAAAGAAGCTACACTTGAAGTCCTGCAGCCACAGCAGACAGGCCGCTGGTCTCTGGCTTCTTGTCACTACAACGGCAGAGTTGAACAGGACAGTATGGCCTGTGAAAGCCTAAAACATTTACATCTGGTCCTTTACAGAAAAGATGTGCCAATCTCTGGTCTCATGAAAAATCAGCTCTGGACTTATATATTCTCCTGTTTTCTGCCTGGTTATTTTCAGCCTTTATCTTTAATTATTTTCCCTTACTAAGTTACCTTTTTTGTTTATCTCTACTAACCTTATTGGATTTTTTAAATTCCCATAAGATGAACAGTCAGCTCCTGCCTTATTCGTGTGTTGCATCAGGAGGCAGTTGTGACCACAGTGTCCTCACCTGTCTCACGAGGCCCACCTTCCATGGCCTTCCAGACCATGTGACTTCTGCTCTGTTTTCTATTTTGATTCAATTATTTTATTTTATTTTATTATTTTATTATTTTTTGGTGGCTGTCCAGTACAGGGATTGAACCCTGGACCTTGGTGTTACCAGCACCTCACTCTGACCAACTGAGCTGACCAGCCAGCCCTGCACCTTGGTATATTAATACTGCCTTTTTCTTTTCTTTTTATCTGATGTTTCTTTGCCCTCTGTTTTCATTCTTCGTCATTTTGTTTTTGTTGTATTTCTTAGGAGCAGCTAGGTTTTGCATTCAATCCAGTTTGAGAGTCTGCTTTTTGTGAGATATATCATCCTAGTCTGTGGGGATTTAACTTTAACCCTTCAGCTTCACCTGTGTTACTTATTGTCGTTTTTTTCCTTTTCCTTATTTTTTCCAGTTGATTGCTATTCACTGAATTTTTTCTCACCAATTTAGAACTGCTATAAGTTTTCATTCCAATCTCTTTTTAAGTTACTTGAATCATTTATTGTAAATCTAAAGGGAAGATTACATATGGCTCAACAACAAGCTATGTGTATCCTGAGAGTTAACCAATTCTTACTGCTTTATCTGGTGTTCACTTTTTTTTAATTGCGGTAGAATACATACACACAAATTGGCCATGTTAACCATTTTTAAGTGTAAAGTTCAGTAGTGTTAAGTACATGCACACTGCTCTGCAATCAATCTCCATCTTGCAAAACTGAAACTCTCTACCCACTAAACACTCCCTGTATTAGTCTGTTTCTGTTGCTTAGAAAAAAACACCTGGAACTGGGTGATTTATAAGAAAATGAAATTTGTTGCTTACAGTTTCTGAGACTGGAAGTCCACAGTTCAGGGAACACATTTGGTGAGGGTCTTGGTGGTGGCAGTAGTGATGATGATAGTGAAAATGGCAGAGCAGACAGATAGAGTAAGCTCCTCATTCACTCCCCTTTTAAAGCCATCAGAACCATTCCATGGCCACCATTTTTAATGTATTCATTAGGGAATGGTCCTACAATTGGATCACCTCTTCAAGGCCCCACCTTTCAATGACCATAATAGGATTTCCACCATCAACAGTTCCAGTGGGGCTAAGCCTCAGTGAGGTTGGGGGCATCCAGTCTCCCTATCCTCCTCGCCCCATACCCCTAAAAATCACCATTCTGCTTTCCATCTGGATGCTTTTGACCACGCTGTCCCTTGTAACTGGAATCTTATAGTATTTTTTTGTGACTGGCTTATTTCACTTGGCGTACTGTGCTCAGGGTGCACCCATGTTGTAGCACATTGCAGAACTTCCTTCCTTCTTAAGGCCAAGAATGACTCCACTGTGTGTGTGTGGACCACATTCTGCCTCTGCATTCATCTGTGGACACTCAGGCTGCTTCTGGGTTTTAGCTATTGTGAATGATGCTGCTATGAACATGGGTGTACAGAGATCTCTTTGAGACCCTGTGTCCAGTTCTCTTGGGTGTGTACCCAGAAGTGGAACTGCTGGATCAAAAATTAGAATATTCTATTTTTAATTTTTTTAGGAGCTGCCACGCTGTTTTCCATGCGGCTGCACCATTTTACTTTCCCACCACCAGTGCACAAGGGTCCCAGTTTCTCCACATCCTCACCAACATTCGCTATTTTCTGTTTTTTTGGTAGTAGCCATCCTAATGGATGTGAGGTCTCATAGTATTGATTTGCATCAGTGATGTTGAGCAGCTTTTCATACACCTGTTGGCCATTTGTATATCTTCTTTTTTTTTTATTTGTATACCTTCTTTGGAGGAATGTCTATTCAGGTCCTTTGCCCATTTTTGAATTAGGTTGTTTTTTTATCATTGAGTTGAGTTCCTTGTATACTTTGGATATTAACTCCTTATATATGCTTTACAAATGTTTTCTACCTCTCCATAGGTTATCTTTTCACTCTGTTTGTTGTGGCTTTTGATGCACAGAAAATTTTAATTTTGGTACAGTCCAGATTATCTGGGTTTTTTTGTTGTTGTAGCCTGTGCCTGTGGTGTCGAATCCAAGAAATCATTGCCAAATCCAGTGTCATGAAGCTTTTGCCCTGTTTTCTTCTAAGAGTTTTGTAGATTAGGTCTTACTTTCTGTCTTTGATTTGTTTTTAGTTAATTTTATACATGGTGTAAGATAAGCATCCATCCTCATTCTTTTACTTGTGGATATCCAGTTTTCTGAGCACTGCTTGTTGAAGAGACTGTTCTTTCTCCAGTGAATGGTCCTGGCACACTTGTCAATAGTCGTTGACCATATATGCGGGGGTTTATTTCTGGGCTGTCTGTTCTACTCCATTGGGCTGTATGTCTGTCTTTATGCCAGTGCATTCCATTAATCTTTTAGGAAGGGTTTTTTCAAAATGAGAAATATCATCTGTCCTCTAATAGAAACCATCCAGGAGAGTCAAAGGTGCTTCAGATGTAGCCGGGGAGTTGGCTGAAAGACAGAGCCCACAGCTGGACGTGAGAGCCCCTCAAGGGCTGAGGCCTCCTGGCCTGTGGGAGGGCTTGCCGCAGCCCATGTGGACTGACCTCAGCTGGCTGGCTTCCTCGTCAGCCCGTGCCACCTGCTCTCGCCATGGCCCCCTAGGCTTTGGCCACACCGCTCGCTCGCTCTTGTCCGGCCCTCTGTGGTCCTCCAGCTCACGCCTGCTCTCTGCACATCCTTCCATTGACACAAGCCTCACTTACATACAGCAACTCTTCCTGACCTCCCATTCCATGTCATCAGTTCTCAAGAGAGAGAGTCCTGTAAACCATCTTTCTTCTTTGTAGCATTTAATATGGTTGGGAGCAGTTTTTTAACTATTTAGTTGTATCTGCCCTGCTAGAATATAAGTTCTGCATGGGAGTAGGGATTTTTTTCTGTCATATTTACTGTGTATTTCCAATACCTACTTTAGCTCCTCGATTACAAGCCCTTGGTTATCATTCATTGAGTAAACAAAGTTGCTCTCCTAATTAACTCAGGGCAACGAGGTACGTGAAGGAAGAAGCCCATCGTGGTTCAACCCTGCGGAGGCTGTCCAGGCCATGCGCTACTGCTGCCTCCTGACCCGCAGCGTCTCCAGTCAGGTGTCCACCAGTGACATTGGTGTCATCACGCCCTACCGGAAACAGGTATGCCCTGCTCAAACGCAGCCCCACTCTGTGATGCCCCACAGCCTGCTTCTTTGGTTTGGGAGTTCCGTGGAAGACAGAAACAAGCTCATCTTTTAAAGAAGCAGAACCACAAGGGCCGGCCTGTGGCTCACTCGGGAGAGTGTGGTGCTGATAACACTAAGGCCACGGGTTCGGATCCCTATATAGGGATGGCCGGTTAGCTCTCTTTGGACAGTGTGATGCTGACAACACCAAGTCAAGGGTTAAGATCCCCTTACTGGTCATCTTTTTTTTTTTTTTTTTAAACCACATTTGTGTGAAGCTCTGAACATGAGGTCAGCAAACTGCCACCCACTGGCCAGTTCCAGCCTGCTGCCTGCTTTTCTCCAGGCCAGAACCTAGAATGACTTTTACATTTCTAAATCGTTACATTTTAAATGTTCATATAAGGACCTATGTAATATCCTTGATATTTGACCCTTTAAGAAAAAGTTTGCCAATCTTAGCTCTAAACTAGTGTTTCTCAAAAGGGGGACTATTGGTATTTTTGAATGGGATAGTTCTCGTTTTGTACAACTCTTTCATAATTATAGATGAGTTAGCATTCCTGGCCCCCCGGTGCTGAGTTTCAGGAACACTCTTCACTTATCATGAGAACCAGACACTCCCCACACTTGACACAGACACAGAGAATTGAAGTGGAGTTATAGTAGGGGACAGAGGTACATTCCATGACTGACAAATGCATTTCAGTCATCAAGCCTTTATCCCTGTGGTATACAGACCACCAAACAAATCGTGGGAAAGAAACCCCCAAGAGAGCAAACAGAAGCTGATCACACAGACGACCATGACCACAGGTGGCCTGTACCGAGCACGTGCAGATGTGCGGTGCAGCAGGCCGAGCCTTCAGAGACTTTACACTCTGTGCTTCCAGTGCTTCCTTTTTTCTGAGTTGGGACCTTGTGAAGTGAGTGCCTCGTTCTCCCGGTGGTAGAGAGGAGATGGGCTTGAAGAAGGTAAGAATTTGCCAAACATCACATAGCTAGTTGGTGTTTGAACCAAATTCAAACCCTGAGTCCTGTCTCCTAACCATTAGGAGTTAGGGCCGTCTGCCACACCGCCTCGCTGACCCGAGGACGCACACGGCATGCTCCCTCCGGCGCACACCATGAAGTTGTCCCACGCAGGGCCTACACACCTTGCTGGGCTGTCTCTGAGTTTTAACATATTCATGTTCTTAATTATTACTTAAATTAATTTTCTGTATTTTACTTTTCCTAAGTAACCAACCTACCCTATCCCACTTTATTCACTCGCTTTTTTCTGAGATGGTAAATATGGTAAGAAATCCTCAGTTGGAAATGAGTGAGGAAAATTAATCCTGTGCTACCGGATTTTAAAAAGGTAATATTGTGTCCTTTCAGACCGAGAACTTGCTGTGGTGTTTCTCGTAAGGCAAGTCTACTAGCAACAGGTTCTTTTGGTCTCAGTTTGCTTAGGGATATCCTTGTTTCCCTCTCATTTTTAGAGGGCAGTTTTGCTGGCCGTAGAATTCTCAGCTGGAGTTGGTCTTACTTTCTTCTAGCACTGTGACTGTGTCACCGCATGCTGCCTGGCTTTGCAGTTTCAGACAAGGTGTGGGATGTGTTGTTTTTCTCATTTGTCTTTGGATGACACCGGTTTTCTATGATGTATCTGGCTGTGGATCTCTTTGTATTTATCTTACTTGGGGGTTGTTGAGCTTCTTGGATCTGTAAATTAATGTTTTTCATCACATTTTGGAAATTTTTGTCCAGTATAACTTCAAATTTTTTCTGCCCCTTTTTCTTGCTCTCCTCTCCTTCTGAGACTCTCCTTTATGTATGTTGGTTTGTGCGATGTTGTCCCACAAATCGCTGTGGCTCTGTGCATTTTTCTGCAGTCTTTTATTTTCTCTTTTCTTCAGCCTGGCTAATTTCTATTGATCTGTTTTTTAAGCTCACCACTTTCTGCCATCTTGAATCTGCTGTTAACCCTTCTAGTAAATTTTGAGTTAGTTATTGGACTTCAACTGGAGAATTTCCACAGTTCTTTATTATAATTTCTGTCTCCATCCTGGGAATTCTTTTGTTGTTATATTTCCCTTAATTTTTTTTTAAACATTTTTTTTTTATTGAATCAAAATTGATTATACATATTTTGGGGGTTCAACATTGAGATATCTTGATCAAATCAATATTACTAGCATATATATTGTTACAAATCATAATTATTCTTTATACCCCTTGTCTAATCTCTCCCCATCCCCCTCTCCCTCCCCCCTCCCCCCTCTAATTGCTCTAGATTCCTTCTCTCCTTCTGAAAGAATAATGGTTACTCTGTTATTTGTTGCCTAGATGATCCGTCCAATGCTGAGAGGTATGTTCAGGTCCCCTAATATTATTATTGTAGAGCAGATGCTTCTTCTGTCCTTCTGGAATGGGCTTTGTGGAGAGAGAGATCCTCTTCTTTTCTTTATCTGTGCTGGTGACTCTCCTTGGGTCAGTGCCCTTCAGTGGCTGGCAGACTATTTGTGCGGTGGTTGTGGCATCTAGACGCTTTCACAACAGCCATGGTTACTGTGGTGGCTGTGGTGGGCCACGCACATGGTGGTGATGTTTTTGGCATGCTCCTTGGCGTTGGTGGTGTACCTGATTGTGGGGTGTATCTGGCCCCTGGCTCCATGCGTCAGGTCCCCGGGTGGGCCCTGAGGCGTTGGCATGGTGTGCCTGGTTGTGGGAGGGGGTTCTGGTCCCCTTCTCCATGCCTCAGGTCCCCAGGTGGGCCCCAAGGCACTGGCATGGTGTGCCTGTTTGTGGGAGGGGAGTCCAGTCTCTGGATCCATGCTTCAGGTCCCTGGGCAGGCCCCAAGGCGCTGATGTGGTATGCCTGGATGTGGGAGTGTGGTCCGGTCCCCAGCTCCAAGCCTCTGGTTCCCAGGCAGGCCCCAAGGCACTAGTGGTGTGCTTGGGCCAGGACTAATTTTTTGTCTTTTGCTTACTTCTAAAACGGGGGAACTTCCTGTGGGAGCCATGGTTGAGCTAAATTGCTGCTTTGCTGCTGTTTCCTTAGGGAAGGCTTGTGCAGCTCAGGGTTTAATGGTTGACCTTATAGGTACTTCCAGCTCTCCAGAGACCTGGTGGATCTGGGTTGTGTAGAAACTCTGATCTGGTAAGTTTTTCATCAAACTGCACCCCATGCAATTCTGCATTACTGACCAATCTCCTCTGAGTGGTCTTGCGCTGATTGGGGGTTGGGTCAGCTGTCCTTGCTGTGTCCCAGTGTTCTCCCAGTGGGCCCATCTCCCCCACTGCCCATGCTCCAAACACTTCCCATGGGATGGGTCCTGTGCTGACTCACTGGCCTCTGAATGGCTCCCCTTTTTCAGTTCTGTCTCCTCGCTCCGGCGTGGGTCCGTGGGAAACCTATTCGTGGTCTTGCTGTCCTGGGGGCCACCAAGGCCCTCTTCTGCCCTGCCGCCTCCAAGTAACTCCATCTGAAGGGCACAGCTGTGGCTTCTGCTGGCTCCTGCTCCATGTGCTCAGCAACTCCAGCCTTAAAGCAGCCGTGGCCCAAAATGCTCCAAGCAGTTTTTTCTCTCATCGTAGTTTCTCCCGCCTTCATGAACTCCGTAGGTCTCTCCTCCTCTTCCCCTGAGCGCCAGTGGCCCCAGCTTGGCTGA
Organism: Cynocephalus volans; assembly: GCF_027409185.1. Taxonomy (NCBI): domain Eukaryota; kingdom Metazoa; phylum Chordata; class Mammalia; order Dermoptera; family Cynocephalidae; genus Cynocephalus; species Cynocephalus volans. The sequence continues at coordinate 881,402 of NC_084471.1, read as the reverse complement.
TGTTACATTTTCATAGTTGTAAATTGGTTGATTTGTGGGAGAGAGTGATGCTGGAAACCGTCTATTCCACCATCTTGACAGAAACCCTCATACTTCCCTTAATTTTTTAACATGGTTTCCTTTAGTTCTTTGGATGTATTTGTAAAGACTTCCGTGAAGTCTTGGCTAAACCTAACACTGAGAGGCACTCACAGATGGTTTCTGTGATGGTTTTTTCTTGAGCATCGGTCACTCTTTCCTGTTCCATTGCATGTCTTTTAATTTTTTTGTTGAAAATTAGGAATTTTAGGAAATATGTTGTATCAACAGTGGATTCTGATCTTCCCCTGGAGGTTACTGTTGCTATCTTATTTTTGTTTGGTCTCCATGTATTGGATGACAACTGATGTCCCTTCTGAGTTTTTTTTTTAATTATTATTTTTAAGCCTGGCTTCCTGGGGTGACCCCTGTGTCTGTGCAGCTTAGTGGTTGGCCAGCTTGGGCAGGGGTTGTGTTCAACACCTTGAGCCAGTAGAGCTCCCGTGCCCTTGCAGTGGGTCCGCGTGTAGCAGGTGAGTGTAAAGCTCGGGCTGTCTTAGTCTTTCCTGGCTGCTACTTTCCACTGGGCCCTTTCCTGTCTCCTCCATACATGTGCACAGCCTCAGCCAGGAACATGGTTGTCCCCAGCCAAGGCCAGTGGAGCCCTCGGCCCTCATGTTTCCGTATCTCCGAGGTCACCACCCCAGGCAGCACCACTGGGCCACCACCAAGTGAGGGAAGCCCACAGGCACTCTTGTTCAGCTGTTTTTCAAGCATAAACACTTCTTAGATTGTGTGTGTCTTTGGTTGATTTCCAGAACGATGAAAGGTTATTTTTGTTGTTTTTTTCTGGCTATATAGTTGCTTCTGGGGGAGCTGTCCCCACTCAGTTCTTGCCATCTTGCCTGGATTCTGTTCTAACCTGGAGCCTTTCAGTTGCCCCTAATAGAAGTCCAGTGGAAACCAGCTCCTGTAACCTCAGGCTGGCTCTCAGCACCCAGGGACTCACACCACAGGTCTCACTGTGGTGACCTCTGCTCTGCAAAGTTGCACCTTCCACTCTTGAAACTCTGCTCAGGCATCACTCCTCAAGGCTTGCTATGGTCTCCCCAGGCTGGGTGAAGTGTCCATGGCTTCCGCCCTAACCTTCATCACTGCACAGCTACCTCGAGTTAATTATCTGTTTGTTTCAGGGCTTCTCCACTAACCTGTGGCTTTTCCTGAGGACTGGCCAGGACTCTGCCATGCTCACCTTTCATCCTCAGTTTTCAGCCCAGAATCTGGCACATACTAGGCCTCCAAGTTCCTTAAATGAATGAATCAGTCATCTGGCAAGTCGAGCTGGGCAGTCAGCAGGTGATAGGAAGGTTGATGAGAACAGCCAGCCAGGGGCAGGGTGAGGCCTCACTTGAACAGCTGCTGCTGCCCCACCTCCTTCAGGGCCTGACTGGCCTGCCCTGCTTTCCGTGTCCTGGCACTTGGAACCAGGGGAAGTCCCCTGTAGCTCTCTGGTATGTGATGCACCGAAAGGCACACAGGACAGCGGGGCTTTTTATGGAGCCCATGCAAGACTCCCGTCCCCATGCTGTCACACTGTGGTATTCTGCCTCCGTTTGCTGGTCTGTAAATGGGTGTGAGAACCACAGCTCCTGAGGTGGCTGAGGGCAGGTGTTGGGGCAGCGCCTGCCTTGTTGGTCTCCACCGACCTGCTCCCCGTCTGGTTTCTCATCACCAGAAACCCTTCCTCAAGCCCACATGCAGGTCGTGTGAGGGGATGCTCTGAGCATTGCCGGGCCATGTGGGACACATGCGTTAGGGTCCACACCCCTTCAGCTGGCGTCCTGTGGAAAGTGGGGAGGAGGGTGTTGTGAGATTTCCCTCGAGATCATCTGTGATTTGAGAATCTTTTCATATGTTATTTTGGCCATTTCGTCACTGTTGCCTATTCAAATCTCGTGCCCACTTTACGTTGGTCTTCAGTGTGTTTTTTCCTCAGCATCTTGTAGTTTTTCAACATGTATTCTGCAGAAGGCCATGGGTGCTCGTGTGTGTTATGATGGTCATCTCAGCTGCACTTGTCTTTCTTGTTTCTTCTGTTAGGTATATGTTTTTAATTTTAAAATAGTCACATGTACAAATGATTTTATACAGTTTATGCTTTTTGTTTTTCATCTAAGGAATCCTTCTCTGCCATGAACTATCTTCCCACCTTCCTTCTGAACAAAACAAGGATACCCATTCTCACCACTCCTATTTAACATAGCATTGGAAGGACTAGCCAGAGCAGTCAGGCAAGAGGAAGAAGTAAAGGGCATCCAGATCGGAAAAGACAAAGCATTCCTGCTTACAGATAACATGATCCTATATATAGAAAAACCTAAAGACTATAAACTCTTAGATTTAATAAACAATTTCAGTAAAGTTGCAGGATACAAAAATCGACATGCAAAAATCAGTAGCATTTTAATACTCCAACAACAAACTAGCAGAAAAAGAAATCTCCTTGGCAACAATTTACCAACATACCTTAGCTGTTTGGGGTTTTGTTTGGGGGTTTCTTTTTTACTTACCTTTGCTTTTTTCATCTCACTTCTTTTTCAAGGTTTGTCTTTCTTCTGACATTTGTTTTTCTGCAGTTATTTCAACAAAGGTGTATGAGTGGCAAATCATCTTAGAATTTGCCTAAAAATATATTTACTTGAACCACCTCACTCTCAAGTTTTAGTTCTGCTGTTTCTTCCTTGTCTTTTAGCATGTACTAATTTATTTTTAAGTAGTGTCTTGTTTTCGTCGTTTTCCTTTATTCCTGATGTTAGTTTCACCACAAAATGTTGACGTGTGATTTCCCCCTGCTGGGCTCTCAGCTGGCACTTGGTCTGCAGTGTGGTTAGTTGTCCTCCTTTGATGCCCCCACACCCCAATCTCTGCCCTGGAACTGTAGTGCACAGAGTCCAGCTTCTCATCTGCCCTCTGCCTCTGAATGCCTCTCACGGCGTCTGCCAGGCAGCCCTGGTAACTGTCCCCAGGTTGACATCCTGCGCACCTGGCCTGGCCTCCTCCTGCTGTGTGAGGTCAGCATTTCTCCATCTGTTGGGTTTTGTTTCAATTACCATACTCTTTTTTTCCAAGATTTCAATTTTTTTTTTTCTTTTTACCAATATAGCCTGTTCTTGCTATGGATATTTTTCCTTCCTTTGTCTCTGAAGACCTTAAATGTGAGGATTTAAAGTCCCTTTTGGTCTGCTCAGTTATTCCACTTGTTCAGGAGCAAGCTCTCCTTTCTTGAGCTAGCAGGCTGCTTTCCACAGCCCTCACTGTCCTCCCTTGTGATGCCCTGCAACAGCTCTCATGCCCTGGGACGTTAGGTCCCCTCGAGAGGGGCTCCTAGACCTCAGCTGAACTCTGTCCCCTCACCCCACCAGGCAGTCATGAAGTCTGGGCCTATCTCCTGAGCCTGGGCACTTTGGAGCCCACAGTCTTGGCCACAGCAGCCTGTCAGTAGCCCTGGAGCCTAAACAGCTGTGGGTGCGGACACATATATCTCGGTTTTACGCAGCAGACAAACATTTCACTTCTCAACTAATGAATCTTCTCCATCCTTGCCTTGTGCTTGTGTGGGGCAGGATATTTTCCACATGAATCTTGGCTTTCCTAATAAGTATTGACCCCTTTCCCCAATTTATCTAAAATTGGGATTTGTGTTCTAATTAATTTAGAGAAAGATGATACAGAATTGAAAAGCACCATTTCACATTGGTCAATTACTGTATTAGTCCATTTTGTGTTGCTATAACAGAACACCTGAGACTGGGTAATTTATAAAGAACAGGTTTATATGGCTCACGATTCTGGGACAGCTGCATCTGGCACAGGCCTCAGGCTGCTTCTGCTCATGGTGGAAAAGTGGCAGCAGCTGGTGGGTACAAGCAGATCACATGGTGAGAGGAAGCAAGAGAGAGAGAAGGTGCCAGGGTCCTTTAAACAACCTGCTCTGGTGGGGACTAATAGAGCAAGAACTTACTACCCCCTCCACCAGGGAGAGCATTAATCCATTCATGAGGGATCCGCCCCCATGACTCAATCAGTTTCCAACACTGCCACTTTGGGAATCAGAGTTTCACATGAGTTTTGGAGGGACAACACATCCAAACTCCATCAGTTAATATTTGGTTTAAGCTGTGATATATAAAGAAATGATCATATTTGTATAACGTCAGCTTTAATATTTCTTTTAATGTGTTTTGTAGGTGGAGAAAATCAAGATTCTTTTGCAAAATGTTGATCTGATGGATATAAAGGTTGGATCAGTAGAGGAGTTCCAAGGGCAAGAATATTTGGTTATCATCATTTCAACTGTAGGTATCTCTATTTTCAGTGGGATAGCCACTGTGCTATGAAGTCGCTTGGTGTTCATTGGGTTCTGGGTAAAAGGCAGAGGCTTGTCAGTGATGCAGACAGGCAGGTTGCAGGGTAAGACTCCTAGACCACAGCACCGTTGCAAGCAGTAACTACAGAATGTTCTTAAAAACAGAAAAACAATTCAAAGATTAGGGAAACAAAAAAGTAAGGAGAAAAGATCCAGGAAGAACTGGTAACTGTACTGGAGGAGGAGGGACCAGGTGTCGGCAGGCAAGGCAGCTGCGGAGCAGAGGGGGAGGCTGACGTCAGCCCCACCGCCCTGGTGGCTGCAGCTCTGCCGTCTGTGGATGTCGAGGTCGACACTTCCAGCTCCTTTGTTTGTTTTTAAGTTATCTTTATTGAACAGTACATGTTAATTGCATATAATTTAGAAAATTAAGATACAGAAAAGAAAGTAAGAATCACCTAAAACCCTACCATCGTTGGTGTTTGGGGGTCTCCCTGTCAATAGCCAGAATAACAGTGAGCTTTGATTCCCGCCCCCACTTGCTTCCCTTTTAACCAAAAATGGGGCCATACTGCTATTTAACATTTCTAAATGTTTTCCTATAACAGGACTTTCTTTTCATACCAAAAAACCTTAAAATATGATTTTATTCATCTTTGTGCTTTTTAGGTACGGTCAAGTGAAGATAGATTTGAAGATGATCGATATTTTTTGGGTTTTTTATCCAACTCAAAAAGATTTAATGTTGCAATCACCAGACCCAAAGCTTTGCTGATTGTACTGGGAAACCCTCACGTTCTTGTCCACGTGAGTCTGCACACACGGTGGCCTGTGACTCACTCAAGGAGGGAGGGCTGGGGGAAAGGGTCCAAGTCATCCAGAGATGACCACTGAGCTGGGAGCCATGTGTGCACCACCTGGAGACTTGGGCCTCATTCATATTAATGCCAGGCTCCTTCTGTTTACAACAGGATCCCTGTTTTGGAGCTTTGTTGGAATACAGTATCACCAATGGTGTTTACACAGGATGCAACTTACCTCCCGAGCTGCAGTCTCTGCAAACGTGAGCGCTTCTTTTCTCTTCCTGAAGGGTGGGCTGGTTTGGGATTTGCCCAGCCTGCCCCTGCTCTTTGCCGTCCCCCATCCCCCACTCAGGGCCCCACACACACCCACACCCCACAGCAGCTGCAGGCCCACTGCCCTCACTCCTCTCCACTTGCCCTCCTGGGCTGCAGTGGCCACTCCTTCCTGGACACTTAGGGTCGGGGTCACCCATCCCTCGCTAAGCCTGAAGAGGTAAACAAAGTGCCCCTTTACTGTATAAAAATGACATTGCGGGGCTGGCTGGCTAGCTCAGCTGATTAGAGTGTGGTGCTGATAACACCAAGGTCCGGGGTTCCATCCCGGTACCAACCAGCCACCAAAAGGAAAAAGAAAAACCATGTTGGGAAGAGTGCGGCTCTTAGCCACTGTGGGAGCCTGACTCACTTCTCCACCTGCAGCTCTGGCTCGATGGTGGCGGCTCCCCCCTCCCTGCCCAGTGCCCAGCAGTGCCAGGATCCTTAGGACCTTAGAAGTGTCAGGAGCCCAGTTGATGCCTGATGGCTGATGGACCGGAGACCGTGTGCCTCACCCTGTGAACCCTGGGCTCAGCCCAGCCTGTGCTGCTGCTTCTATCTGTTCTATGACTCCTGTGGATGTGGACGTGGACATGTGGGTGGGTAGACTGTCGGGTCAGTCTGAGTTGTTGCTGCTGCTACCTTTGATACACGCCAGCCTGTTCCTGCCATGGGGCAGTCACCACCACCCCACCCCAGAAATAAACACTGTAGTAACCCTCAGCGCCCTTCTACCTCAAAATGTGCCCATATTGGTGACAACCAGGATTTCACATGGCTTCTGACCCCTTACTGGCCACAGTCTTCAGAAGTGGCCCCACTGTCCTCTACTCTGTCCTGAGCCAGCCACATGCTGGGCATAAGGCAAACTGGGTATAAGGCAAGGCTGCCAGCTCTGCTCAGGAGAGAGCTGCGGGCTGACCATGGCAGAGCCCAAGATAGTGAGGTTCTGCCTGGGGACCGGGTGGGTGGTGGGAGCCAGTGTCCTGCCTGCCCTGGGCTGCAGTGCTGGTGGGTAGGTGTAGTTGGGCTGCCTGCCCCTGTGCCATGGAGGTACTGAGCAGTAAGCACCTGGATTGGTTCCTTGGGGAATAGCACAAGGCTTGGGGACCCCATCCCAGAGGTACTGAGTGAACTGTCCTTAGACACACATCTCTGGGCCAGCAGTAAAATGCACATGGACACAACAGGGCAGCAACTGAAGACATGCAGGGCTGAGTCCTGTGTTGTGCTGGCCCTGGGCACATGGAGGACACAGGCCTAGCCCTCTGCAGGCAGGTGGGGGTCTCGTGGGCATCATGGAGCAGTAGGGAACAAAGGACACGCCCATGGAGCTAATTTCTGCTCTTGCGGGTGCCATGGTCCCCAACTTGTACAAACACCAGTTTGGGGATAAAAGTAACCAAGAATTTCCAGACAGTGACAGTAGAGCATTAAGGCCAACTCAGGCTCTGCACGCTGGGCCCTGGTCACAGCCCAGGTTGCCTCTCCCTTTGTGATGCCGGCTCTTATGTAGAGCAGGCCTTGGTCTCTGGGTCGGGGGACAGCGGCCCAGGGTAGGCCCAGGAAGTGCTCATGTGCTGCTTTAAGCCAGGCGACCTCCCAGGACAGGAGCACCAACCTAACTCAGCCCTCACAAGGGTCAGTCCTCAGCAGAGCCTGCCCTGTGTGGCTGAGGAGGGGCAGACATGGAAGCTGGTGGTTAGCAGGAAGATGAAACCTCACGGTGGGAGGGACAGGAACCAAGGGCTGGGGCAGTGTTGGGGTCCAGCTGCCATGGCACCACCTAAGGTCCTGGGGACCCAGCCCACTATGCCACATGAATGGCTGTTGGGGTCAGTTGGCAGAGCATGGACAGGATCTGTGAGTGTGGCATGCTGCCGACCAGGGAAAACCGGGTGTGTTGTCAGGAATGACCTGTGGGGTGTTTCAGAGGTCAGTCCCATCCCAGTAGATGCTCAGCACAAGTCTGAGCTGCCCTTGCACTCGAGGCCCGAGGAAGGACACTGCTGCCCTGCGCCTCTGCCCACCTGCGTGAGGCGCACCACGCCGACCTGCCAGTTTCCACTGTGTGGCCAGGCCTGAGTCCAAAGGGAGCGTGGGCAAGCAGGACACAGGGCTAGGGTGCACCCTTCTACAGAGCTGCCCAGAGGTGGAGGAAGAGCCTCTACTCCATCAGCAGTGCTCATCCGGCCAGGGACTCAGACCCCAGTTGGTCAGGCACTTCCATGAGGAATGTCCAGCCGCAGAACCAGGCGCACTGGACTCAGGAAGGACACACTCAGGCTCATGACTGAGTCAACATCAGTTAGGCAGTGCTGCAGCAGGCCAGGTGCCTGGAGCAAGTGGGAGAGACCCACCTCACTCTGGTGTGGGGGCCATGCAGTCTCAGGCTGTCCCACCAGCCCGTCTCTGTGACCTGTTTGCTCCTTGACGGGGCTGGAGGGGAAGCCACAGTGTCTGCTGCGTTCCTGGAGAGGCAGCAGCCAGCAGACGAGCATGATGAGGGGAGGACAGACAGCCGAGGATGGGGCGGAGGTAGACCCACTGCTGCAAGGACCAACGTCCCCACTCCTGCCCCGGGCCCTGCTGGTGGGGCGGCCCTGGCCCTTCCTCAGAGTGAGCAAGAGAACCAGTGGCCTCAGGAGGAAGTGTGCGTCAGCCGGGTGACCAGGAATAATATCTGCGAGGCCTGATGTGTGCTGGCTTCCCAGAAAAGACACCCGCCTTCTCTTGCTCCCAGCTGGAGAAGCCCAAGGGGCTGTGGGTTGGTCCCTGTGAGGGCACCAGGGCAGGGCAGTTGGGGACTGAAGGGACCCAGGTCAGTCCCTTCTCCCCCAGGAGGGTCTCTTCCTGCCATTCTGTCAGTTACCAGCATGTCTCAGGACCCAGAGTCTGGGGCAGGGACTGCATAGGGAGTAACTGGGAGGCATTTTTCTGGGAACCACATTTTCTCCATCTGATGGCCTCGGGAGCCTGGCCTCTCAGCAGCACAGGCTGCTGTGGTGAGGTCAGGTCACCCCACTGTTCTCTCCCAAGCATACTTGCTGGACACCCCAACAGCACGAGACATGAGGTCCTTCCATGGCTGGGTCCTCTCGGGCCACCACACCTTTCGGCAGATGATTCTCCCTGCCTCCTGTCTCTCCGCCGCCCTTCCCTGTGCCAAGATCGCCCCGACCCAGCACCCTCTGGCCCCAGCCTCCAACCTCCAAGGAGGTTGACCCACTGCCCAGCTCTGCAGTGTCCACTGACTGTGGCCAGGGCCTTGCCTCACGGGTTGTCCTTCTTCCTGCAGCCCATCCTCTGCAGCCTCAGCGCCGCCTTCTCCTGGCCGTCCCTCAGGTGCCACGCCCTACCCCCTGACCTACACTCCAGCCCTGGATACATGACCCAGCATGCAGCAGGAACCCCAAACCCATCCTGCCTTCAGAGCCAGCTGGGTGGGCCAGGCCCTCGGTGCCCCCACCTCCCACAGCAGCTGTGTCCCAACAGCCCTTGCTGCACCCCCCATGCAACCCGAGCCCCATCACTACCACGTGGACGACCCTCTTGCTCCACTCTTGTCTCCTATGGCAGGCACCACTATGTACCCCTCAATATTGTCTGCTTCTTGCTGTCGTTGCGGAACCCCTGAATTTTAGCCAGGCTCTTGAATACCAAGAACAAAGACAAGTTTCTGACCTCCCAAGGAGTTAGGATCTCATAGTGTTGGCAAAAGGACTGTGTGTCTTTCCTGGGAAATATCCTTCAGGGGGAGGCTGTGTCCTTCTTCCTCCCTGCGTCCCCCTGCTGCTGGCAGGTGTGATGGCAGGTGCTACAGCAGCCATTTGGGGCCATGAGGTGACCTCCCATGGAGAAAACCAGTGTGGACCCTGAGGGTACAGAAGGTGGTGGCCCAAGGTGGGATGCTCTGCCTGCCCTGCCCACCCCAGGCCACCACTGGCACATGGACAGCAGAGCTGCTTACCTCAGCCTGCCCTGAGTCAAAGCAGTTCTGAGTCCTATCCCTTGCAGACAACCAAATGCTCATGCAGTCACACCTGCCAGAGCAGAGCTTCTCACCCTGGACAGGCCTGCAGACCACCTGGCCAGAGCCGGAGAGTCTGTTTCCACTAAGCTCCCAAGTGATGCCAACCCAAACCACACAGAGAGTGGGTAGTCTACAGGTCACAGCTCCCCCATCCCTGCTCCCTCTTTGGTTTCCCATTTACCAGCACCTAAAGGGTTAACTCTGGCCACTGGTATCCCTTCCACTTCAACCATCCCGTTCAAGGCTCTGAACCTACTTTTGGATTTATGAGTTTAATTCTTTTCCTTAAAGAGGCTGCCAACCTTGGACCAGCTTCCAGCCCCACACAGCCCTGCCCACCTCTGCAAAACCTCCTGCAGTTCAGTTCAGCCTCCTGCGGTTCAGCCTCCCTGCTCTCATCTGTTTCCAGGCTCTTGTGCCCCCACCTGCCACCTCCCAGCTCCCAATGCCGCAGTCCCTGAGGCCACTCCTGGAATCCCGTCATGGTGCAACATCCCATGTTCTCTGAGGAATCTGGGCCTCTCAGGGGCTGGGTTGGCTCAGACCCCTGTGCAGGGCACAAAGCCAGGCCTGGCATGGACTGGCAGCTGTCATCATCCACTGAACTGCTGAGCCCTGTGCCCCGGGGGCCTCCCTGGCGGCCGGACATGGGGCCTTCTGCTCCTTCACTTCTTTCGAGTTGGACTTGGCCCTGCCTGGTGCTGGCCTGCTGGTGCACATGAGCAGTGCACAGCACATGCAAGGAATGTGACCCATGGCCTCCCACCTCAGCCCTTGGACAGTGCGCAGTGTGGACAGGTGGCTCTGGGGATGTAATTCCAGGTCTGCAGCTCCTGACCGAGCTCCTGCATCCCCAGAACTCCAAGGGCCTGGGTGCCGGGTCCAGGAAGCAGCAGGGCAGGTGCCAACTGGGGTGTGGGGAGGGGGTACTCTTCTTTTAAGGAAGCTTCTTTTGCACAAAGGATTCTCCCACAGCTTCCGTGGACGCAAACCTTCTCCATGGACAGGAGCCTGTGGGCCCATGTGGGAGTGAGGCAGCCAGCCAGGAAGGGAAGTGAGGGGGGCTTGGGAGATTTCCAGGGTCAGGTTCCCAGGAAGACAGAGGTGGATGGAGGACTGGAGCGGGGTTGCCCCTGGGAAGGCTGGGAGGCCAGAAGGACGGTCCCCACAGAGGAAACTGTGGGTCCTCCCACCCTCTGGGGAGCAGAAGGCAGGCTGGGCAGGGCCCTCTCACCAGCGGCTCGTCGGGATAGAAATAAGAGCTCCACAGCTCAGGCCAGCTGGTACATCCTCAAGCTACTGCTCTGCCCACCCCGTCCATTACCCACTCAGCGGCCACAGTGACGCCATCACCACAGGAGCCGCAACCCTCCACCCGGTCTCAAAACCACTTGTCCCGGGGCCTTTGTACCTGCCGCCCTCTGTCTGAGACCTGCCCTTCCCACAGCTCTTCCTGGCTTTGGTCTTTTCTTCCCGTCCATGCCTCCATCCCATCCACTCTGCTGGGCCCTGTCTGCCTTCTGTCTCTCGCTCTGGAGCGGAAGTCCAGGGTCAGGGGCTTTTTTGTGTCTCTTCAACACGGAATCAAAGAACAGCCACCCAGGGAGGCCTTAAATTTTTTCATATGCATGAGCAAGGGGGGGAGTAGGGACAGGTCTGACATCAAGAGGTGACCCATAAGGCCCTGAAAAGTCCTAGGAGAGAGTCGATGACTGGGCCTGTGAGGCTGAGTCCCCATGAGACCTGCGTCTGTCCTTCCACCAGCCAGCAGCTAAACGGATCGGTCATGAGACTGGGTTTCAGCCCCTTCCTCACACAACTCCCATCACCCTAAAACATGCACTTACTGTGCCTGCATCTACTTGGGCCCTAACCCCCCATGCAGGCCCAGCTGGCCCAGATCTGGGCTCCGTGACTTGGATGTCCTGGTGCGTAGGAAAGAGAGACCACAGCATGAGGAGACACCAGGGTGAGAGTGTCCAGGATCCTGCAGGCAGAGATGGGCTGGGATGGCCTCTGGGCAGGGGGTGGGGGGCGAGTGTCATAGGCCAGGGACACCTCAGCCATAATCCAGTGCATGTCCAGGTGGTGGGGGACCAGGTAGGGTCACTGTGTAGAGGACTCAGGGTGCACCTGTGTGCCAGGGGCAGGACTGGATGGGGAGAAAGAAGGCCAGTGAGGGAGGCTGCTGGAGGCACAGGAGTGCACAAGGCTTGCCCGCGAGGCCTCTTGTCCACAGGGAAGGCAAAGCTGCCCAGACTGGCATGGCCCTGTATAGGGAACACATCCCTGCCCACCCGGAAGCAAAGGTAAGTGGTTCCTGCAGGTGGGTGTGGCCTGCACAGGGGGCTTCAACTTTTGTGTTTGGAGATCCCCTAAATGAAACTTGAAAACAATGTGTCCCCTCGGTTGTTTTTGAGTCATCTAAAATTTTTCTTCACTGTTTTTAAAGCAGCTTATGATGTACTTCCCAGTATATTATAAGTACTACATTTTAAAGCAAAATCGTTACAGTCGCCTTTTCAGTGTGTCCAGTGGAATCAAAATTCCATAAGGATTTGATGTCCACCATCATCCACGTGAAAAGGGCACAAAGCTGATCTCTCACAGCTAGGAACTTTGTCATTCATGACTCCTGTCCCTATTTCACTCCACGCACAGGACTGCATCCTAATGGAAAGTGTGCTGAGTGTGAAAGGTGTGGGTCTCACAAGTATTCTGCTCTTCTCCTGGGCAAACAGCCAGACTTCACTCCCATCCCCCCCATGCACAGGTACATGAAGGCAGGTGACCAGCCCTGGCCAGCGAGCATGAGCAGAGCAGCAGCACGTGGTGCAGCAGCATCGCCGCAGGGCAGCTCGCCGCTCCCCCTCTGCCAGCACCTGGCTGCCAGGTTCCAGAGGGAGGGTGTCAGGGACAGCTCCCAACCACCGCGTGGCAGACATGTGAGGTGGAACAGCCCTGTGCTGTGCTCTAAGCTGTGAGAAAAGGAGGCTGTTCCTGCATGTGGCCTGGCCCGTCCTGATCACACAGCAGCCTCAGCTCAGTGACTCGGCTCCTCCGAGGTCAGCGCATACGCTGAGAGGTATGAGGCTGAGCATTGTGCCAAGCACTGGGGCCGGTTGTCACCCTTACCGCTGTCGTAAGCACCCAGTCAAAGTGACACGCACACTGCCAGTTCTCATAAGTAACTAAACACGGGAGTGCAGTTGAGTTGGAACTGCGTCACTCAACGATGTGTGGGGCCTCCTCGCCGGCAGTTCATGTCTTCACAGGAGAATACTACTAAGGGCTGGAGTGAGACAGCTTCGTCATTTTTTTTTTTTTTCTGTTTTTGATCTTCATGGATATGAGCTGAGAAAATGTGTTCGCCTAAAAGAAATGGGAATAAAAGTTTTGCTGTAGCACTCTGTGTGTCAAAGCCATGTGCTAACACATCACCTAGAGAAAGGACAGGCTGTTCCCACAGAGCAGTTCCGTCCCCTGAGACAGGATTTGGGGAGAGTATCCCTCCAGTCCGGCTGCCCCAGAGTGAAGGTCGCAGGGACAGACACACAAGCTAGTGAGCATACAAAGAGACCCATTTACAGATCTGAGGCCAACTTCTGATAAAGGGCCTTGCAAAGGGCACTTCCTCAGTGTTGGGAAAACCAGCTCACTTGATGAGAAAAGCTAAGCTGCATTCCTACATGCATGTACTTCTAGCAAAAAATTTACGTGCTGGGCCGAGCCCGTGGCGCACTCGGGAGAGTGGGGCGCTGGGAGCGCGGCGACACTCCCGCCGCGGGTTCGGATCCTGTATAGGAACGGCCGGTGCACTCACTGGCTTAGTGCCGGTCACAAAAAAAAAAAAAAAAATTTACGTGCTAAGTGAGCGATATTACGCATGGAATTTGTTTGGATTGCAATCTTCTGATACAGTCGTCTCCCAAAATCTTCAAAATACAAGTTACTTCACCTGGACCGATTCACCTCAAAATAGAAATGTCATATGCAAATGTTTCCTCACTGAGCTCCTGAAGGATGAGAGAGAAAGATGAACGGTCACACTCCTGGAGGGATGCCACAATGCTTCTCTGACATCAGAGAGAAACCCCAAAGCATAAAAAAAGAGAGATGGTTTTGACAACATCAAAATTAAAGACTGTTCAGACCCCATGGATAAACACAACAGACAGAAGGACTTGGAGGTGGCATTTACAGTTGCTCAACAAGGGGGCTGATGTCTGGCAGGTATAAGGAACTCCTGCAAACCAACCAGAGAAAGACGGAGCCCATGGAGATGGGCAGGGTCTGACCCGCAACTCACACAGGCGCCGGTCAGGGGAAAAGGCAGACAGCACCGGAACCCACCTTCGCGCCCCGGATGGAGACTCTTCCACTGGTGGTGAGGCCCGGACTGGCCTGGCTCTCCTGCAAAGTGTCAAGAAAGGCCCCCAGCTGGCCCACTCGGGGGAGCCCTCGGGAGCCTTGAGGAGGACTGTGCTGGATAAATGGGGGTGACTGGGTTATGTGTGGGGTGAGTGGGTTATCTGTGGGGTGACTGGGTTATCCGTGAGGTGACCGGGTTATCCAGAGTGACCAGGTTATCTGTGGGGTGAGTGGGTTATCTGTGGGGTGACTGGGTTATCTGGGGATTGACTGGGTTATCTGGGGGGTGAGTGGGCTATCTGAGGGTGACTGGGTTATCTGGGGGGTGAGTGGGCTATCTGTGGGGTGACCGGGTTATCCGTGAGGTGACCGGGTTATCTGTGGGGTGACTGGGTTATCTGTGGGGTGACTGGGTTATCTGGGGATTGACTGGGTTATCTGGGGGGTGAGTGGGCTATCTGAGGGTGACTGGGTTATCTGGGGGTTGAGTGGGTTATCTGGGGGGTGGCTGGGTACCTGGGGGTGACTGGGTTATCCAGGGTGAATGGGTTATCTGGGGGGTTAGTGGGTTATCTGGGGGGTGACTGGGTTATCTGTGGGGTGCCTGGGTTATCTGGGGATTGACTGGGTTATCTGGGGGGTGAGTGGGTTATCTGAGGGTGACTGGGTTATCTGGGGGTGACTGGGTTATGTGTGGGGTGACTGGGTTATCTGTTGGGTCTGAGTTATCCGTGAGGTGTTCGGGTTATCCAGAGTGACCAGGTTATCTGTGGGGTGACTGGGTTATCTGGGGGGTGACTGGGTTATCTGGGGGGTGACTGGGTTATCTGGGGGGTGGCTGGGTACCTGGGGGTGACTGGGTTATCCAGGGTGAATGGGTTATCTGGGGGGTTAGTGGGTTATCTGTGGGGTGACTGGGTTATCTGTGGGGTGACTGGGTTATCTGTGGGGTGACTGGGTTATCTGGGGATTGACTGGGTTATCTGGGGGGTGAGTGGGCTATCTGAGGGTGACTAGGTTATCTGGGGGTGACTGGGTTATGTGTGGGGTGACTGGGTTATCTGGGGATTGACTGGGTTATCTGGGGGGTGAGTGGGCTATCTGAGGGTGACTAGGTTATCTGGGGGTGACTGGGTTATGTGTGGGGTGACTGGGTTATCTGTGGGGTGACTGGGTTATCTGGGGGGTGAGTGGGCTATCTGAGGGTGACTGGGTTATCTGGGGGTGACTGGGTTATGTGTGGGGTGACTGGGTTATCTGTTGGGTCTGAGTTATCCGTGAGGTGTTCGGGTTACCAGGGCTGTGGGGAATCGCATGCAGCCGACCACCTCAGTAGGGAGTAGAAACGTGAAATAAGCAGGGCGCAGGGGCCGGCATCGTTTGGAAGCACGCGAGGGCCTTTCAAAGCACAGAGAAGGTGAGAGAGTCAGGGACAGCCGTGAGCGCAGGCTTGTGCCTCCCTCAGTCCGAGCCCGGGAGGCGGGTGGCGCGGGGGTCCCCACCGATTCGCTCACAATCGCAAATATTGGGGCTCAAGACACGTGTGTTGGATGAATTGTTGAATGAAGTTAAGACTCCAGTCACGGCGGATATTTACAGAGCGCGCACGTGTGTCCTGTCCCCGTGAGGGGAAGCGCTGAACCAGAGGGCAAAGGCCGGCGGGGACGGAGCGGGCGGGGGGCGGGGACGGGCTGCGGAGGCCGTGGGACCCGCACGAGGGCGCAGGGACCGGGTGGGCGCGAGTTGGGGGGCGGGCGGCGGGCGGGGGAGCTGCCCCGAGCTGGGGAGGGGTGTGTGGCCTCCTGCCCGCGCCCGCCCGCAGCAGCAGCCCAGGGAGAGTGAGGGGACACTGGGTGCGAGGTGGGGCGACAGCACACGCCGGCCGCTCGTCCCCGTCCCTGCCGCGCTCAGCCTCCGCGCGTCCAGCCAGGAGGGACCGTCGTTGCTAATTTCATCTCGCTTCATTTAAGCGTTTTCTGCAAAGTCATCGCCCGCCGCAGCTGCGCGGCGGGCAGGGGCGGAGCCAGGCGGCGGAGGCGCCCGCGGCGGGAGCGGGCCCGGCCCGGGCGGGGAGAGCCGCCGCCCCCGCCGGGAGGGACGCGCGGGCCGGGCCCGGGCTGCAGCGGGGGCGGCGGCGGCGCGACCCCGGCGTCCCGTCCCCGGCGCCCGTCCATGCACCGGCTCCTGGAGCACTCGGCGGACATGGCGACGGCGCTGCTGGCGGGCGAGAAGCTGCGCGAGCTGATCCTGCCGGGCGCGCAGGACGACAAGGCGGGCGCGCTGGCAGCGCTGCTGCTGCAGCTCAAGCTCGAGCTGCCCTTCGACCGCGTGGTCACCATCGGCACCGTGCTCGTCCCCATCCTGCTGGTCACCCTGGTCTTCACCAAGAACTTCGCAGGTGAGGCCGCGGGCGCGGGGCCCGGCGGGGTCGGCGGCGCCCCGGGGGTCTCCCGGCAGCGTCCTCGCGGGTGTCGCCGGCCGCTGGGGCCGCCTGCGATACCCCGCCTCGGTCTTGTTACCCGACCTTCCGTCCGTTCAGCCGCGGGTCGCGGGGTCCCACTCGGCCTGGCCTGGAGCTGGTGGTCCCAGCTGTGGCTGAGACATGGGGTCTGGCCTACGGGATGTCACAGCAGGATCTGAGGGGGTGGAGAAGTGGCCGTGAAAGGACCTTACGGGCCTGAGAAGGGAGAGCCGATGCCGAGGGACGCGGAGCCCCACGCTGCCGGGCAGGGTCCCTGAGAAGCCGGCGGGCACGGGGAGCCTCCGAGGGTCTGGAGCAGCGGAGGGGCCGGGCCCTCCAGGCGGCGTCAACGGTGCCAGGAGGTGGACCGCGTGGCCAAGCAGGCAGCGCCGAGCCCGCGAAGGCTCGTGCAGGTGGAAGCGGGGGCTGGACAGGGCAGGGACAGAGGGACGCGCAGAAGGGATATTCTGAGATGCTGTCAGCAGAACTCACCCCGGCTAGACCAGGAGTGTTGTGGGGGCGCCTGAGGGCGGGGAGAGGCGGGAGGACGCACGGAGCCTTGAGCCAGCTTGTGAGGCACTCGGGCAAGGGCTCCCGGTGCCGCACCCTCCCTGTGGAGACAGCACGTGACACTCCCCGCATGGCAGCTGGGCTGAGGCAAGGGGGACTCATGGGCCCTGCTTGTGGGGAGGGGGTGTCGGCATTCCTGTGCACCACTCCCAGGGGACATGTGGCTCTGTCCTCTGGAGCTGCTGAGCACCTCTGGCGGATGTTTGGCATTGGTTCTTCACAGACCCCTACAGATGCCTTACCTTTTAGGGGTGCCCCGAGACCTGGAGATGCCATGCCTCAGGAGGCCATTGTCTGGGCCACTTAATCCCACCCCAGGGACGGAGGAAGGCTCTGCTGATCTCCCTCCCTGGACGCCAGTGCACAGACACCCAGCACTCAGGATCAGGAGTCTCCACAGGCAGGACGGGAGGTGCAGCACCCACACCTGCGCGTGAACAGGCGCGCTCGGCGGGGGCTCGGGTCTCGCTCAGGTGTGCGTGGACACGCTTTCTGTGGCTACAGTAAAAAAGAACCACAAATTGGATGACTTAAAATCACAGAAGTTTCCTAGTTCTGGAGACTAGAGTCCAAAATCAACGTGTCGGCAGGGAAGGCTCTGGGGCCCTTCCTGCCTCCTCAGCTGCTCACGGTTAACGGCCATCTGTGCCTTTCCTTGGCTTGTGGCCACATCACCCAGTCTGTCTGTCTGTCTTCACACCGGCCTCTGCATGTCTGTCTGTGTCCACATCGCCCTCTTCTTGAAAGGACACTGGTTATGGGTTAGAGTTGATTACATCTGCAAGACCCCATTTCCAAATAAGGTCACATTCACAGGTACTGGGACTTAGGACTTCAGCATATTTTGGGGGGGACACAGTTAAACCAACAGACAGGCAAAGATGGGCAGGCTTACACGTGTGTACACACGTGGACTCGGCTACCTTCAGGTGACCCGCCCACTCTGATACTCTTCTGAGTCCAGGTCATCACATGTGGGCTCAGTACTCCCCCATCCAGCTGGGCCTGCGGCTGCTGGTGTCTCCCCAAGTGTGTCCTTCATCTCCGGTCCAGGCCGTGTCCTCGGCCTCTCTGGGCCTGCCCCTTTGCGCCCATCTGCATTTGCCCATGGACACACACATGCCCACCTGGGCCCCGTGCCCAGGCCCTTCCTCCCGCTCCCCTGCAGCGCAAGGCTCACTGCTGCTGCCCAGTGTTCTGGGACCTGAAGCCTGCCCTGTGGCACGTGCCTGGTCAGCTAACTGAGGTTTGCCCAAGAAATGTTGTCCCAAGTCACAAGAAAAGCCAGGGCTTGGTGGAGCGTTCTCGAGGTTGCTCTGCTGCCCTCGATGGAAGGGTTGGTGGTCAGGACCTCCCGCCCCTTGCTCTCCCCCACACTCTGGGAAGTGTCGGCTGCCTCGTTTGCTTGCCCTGCTCAGGGTCCAAGGCAGGGCGCTGTCTACGTGGGGATCTTCAGAGTCTCACATGAGCCAACCCTTGCTGCCTCACATGAACCCAGAAGCGTCCAGGATCCCCTGGGGCGTGTGCTGATGCCTGGGGCGGAGGTCCCCCCGGATATGAGGAAAATCATGGTGTGGGGGAAGGGTGCCTCACAGGCGGGAACCACACGTGGCCGCGGGGTGGACTGCAGGGGCCCTGCTGGCTTGTGGGGCACTGGGGCAGGGGTGCGGACAGGTGTGTGGTCAGGTCTGACATTCCAGGAGGGGTCTCTCCACTGGATCCCCTCGGACACACCCAGGACCTGGTGCCGAGGTGGCTGCCCCGAGGAGGGGATGCGTGGGGCCTGTCCCACTGCCCTGTATCAGTGTCTGTATGAGGGTCTGAGCCAGGGAGGTGGGTGCTGGGGGTGAGGCTGCTGCTGTCGTCTCGGGAGGACCGCAGCCCCTCCTCCGTCCTCAAAGCCAGCAGCATGGTGTCCTCTGTCCCGCCTCTCTTCCATCCTCACATCTCCACCTCTGATCCTGACCCTCCTGCCGCCCTTCCTTGTACAAGGAGCCTGTGATTACCCCACCCAGATAATCCAGGATCATCTCCCCAGCGAGGCCCGAGACCCAATCATGTCTGCCATGTCCCTTTCGTCGCGTCAGCCTGTGGCTGTGTGTCACTTTACGGGACGAAAGGCACGTGGACATCTTTGGGAGGCTGTCATTCCACTGACCGCAGCACCCCACGTGGAGGTCTGTAAGGGCATGGGAGTGTGGAAAGGTCTGGACCTGCCCTGGGGTGAGGGGCTAAGAGACAGCAGTGGCCACAAGCTGGTCCGGGGGTGACGGGCAGGGTCTGGCCAGCCAGAGGGAGCAGCCTCTGCAGAGCCGGGGAGCCCTAGCGGGGGCGTCCCCTCGCCCCAGGTGGAACAGGGCAGGCATGGAAAGGGTGCAGGGCAGGCATGGAAAGGGTGCAGGGCAGGCATGGAAAGGGTGCAGGGCAGCCAGGAGGGGCCCAGCTTCGCCATCCGGGGGCACCATGGGGCACGTGCAGCCTGGGCGGCACAGAGGGTAGAGACGTGCTCAGGCTGCCAGACCGACACAGAGCCCAACTGGGAGGGACACTGTTGAGGGCCAGGCCTCGGCCTGGGGGCAGCCACGCTGGAGTGTGCTCAGACACCAGTTCAGATTTGTGCTTCCCTGATGCTGTGTCGGGTACCCAGCTCTCAACACGTCGTGGCTCTGTGTCGCTGTCACTGGGGCTCTGAGGACCCTGTGCAGATGCTTGGCTACCCAGTGGCTCCTTGGTGGGGACACCACAGTGTCCTCTTGTGGGGGTGGCTGGGGCGCCCTGCAGCCGAGCTCCACGCAGCACTGTTCTCCCAGGAAAGAAGCCCCTCGGGGCTGCTCCATCTGTGTTGTTGGGATGGGCCAGGCCTCCATGTCTCCCACGTGGACACTTGTGCTGGCCCAGGCTGGAGCCCCACTGCCCTTGGGAAATCCCAGGGGAGGGGTCCTGGGTGGAGGACCCTGTAGCAGCTGCTGTGTCTGGCTGGGCCCATGGATCGGAGCACCCAGTGCCCTGGGACCCCTTGGGCTCGGCAGGCTGCTCCTCACCATCCTACCCAGAGAGTGGCCGAGCACCACAGGTACTAGCACCTCAAGCCGGAAGCCACAGCAGCACCCTCTGTGCCAGGGGCCAATCTTGCCGGCCACCTGCATGTCCTTGAGTCCTTCGTTGCCTGCTGCAGTTGCAGGGAGCTGGTGGCAGGCATTAGGAGCTGGAATCTGAGTGGGGCTCCCCACCCCCAGTCCCTGTGGAGGCAGCACACCAGGGAGTGGGGCACGGGCCCCGCTTCCATCCAGCCTGGGGGACAGGCCACCCGTGCCGCAGAGAGAGGAGCCCTTCCTCCAGTTTCCCTGTGGCCCCACAGGAGCCTGGACCGGGCTTCCAGGGACACCCATCCTTGCTGGGCACCCACACCCAGCTAGGGTGGCTCCTGGGGGCGGGCCTGGCCCAGGGTGGGAGATAAACCTGTCCCATTCTTTTCCCCAAAAAAGAAGAGCGTCCACCCCTCTCTCACTCCTGGATTGGCCGTAAGGACAAAAAATAAGTAAATAAAATGCCATCTTCTCAACCGAGAGAGTCGATTCCTTTGCCTTTTCTGATTTGCTCTTCTCTAAGGCCAGCTCGTCTCTAGGCCCAGCTCCCTGCCCTCATCGAGGGCCACGGGGACCAGCTCTCCCTTCCTGTCCCCAGGCCTCCTCCACACCCCATGGCCTGCAGTTCCTCCATGGAGCCCCCTGCCCCCCACCCCGTATAAGCGAAGCTTACTCGACCCATCCACACCTCCTCCCGAGCCCTTCACAACTCCCTTGCAGCCTCAGACAGAGTCAGGTGGCCACGTGCTGGCACCTCCTGAGGCCCACCCAGAGCCCCCACCTGTGGCTGCACCACGGGTGGTGATGATGGCAGCCAGGGGGCTCTGTGCTAGCTCAGCAAATGCTGGGGTTCGTGGGGCTCCTTGCTGGGCTGGGGACACTGGTAGGCTACGGAGTCTCCATGCCCAGGTGTATAGCCAGCCCTGGCCCCGTGTAGGGAATATGAGTCTTCCCAGTACGGGCAAGGGTCTGTAACTCATCTTTCTGTCTGTGACTCATAGGACTTGGCACAGACAGACAGGCCTGTTAGTCCCTGTTGCTTGCTGGCCTTGGCTCCCACAGGGTGAGGGCTCAAGCTGGAACAGAGGGGGGCTCCCATCTTTGGGGGCGAGAGAGAAGGCTGAGGCTGTGTGGCAGCTGTGGGCAGGGGCTGGGGCTCTCAGCTCTGGGCCTTCCAGCTTCCACTTGCAAGAAATGTGAAGGTGTGAGACCCCAGCCAGGTGGGCCCCAGAATTGGGCAGGGCATGGCCGTGGTGCCAGGAGCCCACACGTATTTTGCTGTTGGCTCGTGCCCACCCTCACCTGCAGACGCAGACAGACTTGTGAGGGAAAATACAAAGTTCGATGAGGGCCATTCTTCCTGCGACTCCACGCGGGGGATCCCTCTGTTCAATCTTAGCAGCAGATCCCACGGTCCAGCTGGTGAATCTTCCCCCTGACTGTGCCCAGCCAGCATCCAGGGTCCCCAGCTTGCCTTTCCCTGGGACAGTGGGTCTGGGACAGACATCCCTCACTCCTCAAGGGCAGGCATAGCCCGTGCTGGATTTTCTCAGTTGTGCCACCGTGACCACCTCTGGCCAGGTAGGACCATGCGTGTCACCCGCCTCCTCAGAAATGGAAATCCAGGGCAGTGCCAGGCCGGCAGCCAGGGCCTGGGTTTTGGCCCATCTGTGCCACTGGAAGAGAGCCCCGGCTGAGTGGTGTGGCCTGTCTTCGTGCTCTCTGGGACTCGGTTTCCCTTTGTGCACACCGTCTTTGTGACATTTGGAGAGGCAGCCGAGGTGTGTGGTGCAAGTCGGTTCCTGGGGCTGGCTCGGACAGGACTTGACCCCTGGCTGTGCCACCGCTGACTGCCTCCAGGGGGTACTCAGGGTGAGCCCCCCCACCACTCCGGTCAGGACTTGGGGCTGGGGGTGGCTGCCTGGAGGGAGTGGTGGAGTGGGGGTGTGCGGTAGGGGAGCAGCGGTCCCGCAGGCAGGGCAGGCAGCGTGCGGGAGGGGAGGGTCCGAGCGCGCCCTTCGCCCCGGCCTCCCGCCCCAGCCCGTGTCTCCTCTCTGCCCCCAGAGGAACCCATTTACTGTTACACCCCGCACAACTTCACACGCGACCAGGCGCTGTACGCCCGCGGCTACTGCTGGACGGAGCTGCGGGACGCGCTGCCCGGCGTGGACGCCAGCCTGTGGCCGTCGCTGTTCGAGCACAAGTTCCTGCCCTACGCGCTGCTGGCCTTCGCCGCCGTCATGTACGTGCCCGCGCTGGGCTGGGAGTTCCTGGCGTCCACGCGCCTCACCTCGGAGCTCAGCTTCCTGCTGCAGGAGATCGACAACTGCTACCACCGCGCGGCCGAGGGCCGGGCGCCCAAGATCGAGAAGCAGATCCAGTCCAAGGGCCCCGGCATCACGGAGCGCGAGCGGCGCGAGATCATCGAGAACGCCGAGAAGGACAAGAGCCCCGAGCAGAACCTGTTCGAGAAGTACCTGGAGCGGCGCGGCCGCAGCAACTTCCTGGCCAAGCTGTACCTGGCGCGGCACGTGCTCATCCTGCTGCTCAGCGCGCTGCCCATCTCCTACCTGTGCACCTACTACGCCACGCAGACGCAGAACGAGTTCACGTGCGCGCTGGGCGCGGCGCCCGACGGCGCGGGCCGGGCCGTGCGCGTCCCCTGCAAGCTGCCGGCCGTGCAGCTGCAGCGCATCGTGGCGGGCGTGGACATCGTGCTGCTGTGCGTCATGAACCTCGTCATCCTGCTCAACCTCGTGCACCTCTTCATCTTCCGCAAGAGCAACTTCGTCTTCGACAAGCTGCACAAGGTGGGCATCAAGACGCGCCGGCAGTGGCGCCGCTCGCAGTTCTGCGACATCAACATCCTGGCCATGTTCTGCGACGAGAACCGCGACCACATCAAGTCGCTCAACCGGCTGGACTTCATCACCAACGAGAGCGACCTCATGTACGACAACGTGGTGCGCCAGCTGCTGGCGGCGCTGGCGCAGTCCAACCACGACGCCACGCCCACCGTGCGCGACTCGGGCGTGCAGACCGGGGACCCGAGCGCCAGCCCGGCCGAGCCGCCCGTGGTGAAGCGGCCGCGCAGGAAGATCAAGTGGATCCCCACGGCCAACGCGCTGCCGCCGCCCTTCCGGGAGCAGCCGGCGCCCGCGCGCGCCGACCCGGGCAAGGCCGACAAGCCCAAGCCTGCGCGCAGGAAGGCGGCCCCCGACGCGCTCGTCGCGCCGCTGCTGGACGCGGGCGCGCGCCACGCGGGCCCCGCCGCCGACAAGAAGCACGCGCGCCACTTCTCGCTGGACGTGCACCCCTACATCCTGGGCTCCAGGAAGGCCAAGGCCGGGCCCCAGCCCGCCGCGCTGCCCGCCTCCCGCAGCCAGGACGGCGGCTTCCTGGCCCCGGCCGCGGCCGCCCCCGAAGGTAGGGAGCGGGGGGCGGCGGGCCCCGCACCGGGAGGGGACGGGAGGGCGCCCGGGGAGGGAGCTGGAGGGTCGAGCACGCTCGATGGAGGTCCCGGGCAGCAGGAGGCCGGACCCGAGCGCTGGGAGGAGGCACGGGGCCACCTCCTCTAGCGCTGCCTGCTGGGTGAGGCCCCCGGGGGACATTGTGCGGACGGGGCTGGCTGACGGACGAGGCCCAGGGCAGGGAGGGTCCGCCGGCCCGCGCTGGGGCACGGGGGCGCAGGAGCAGTGCGCGTGAGTCGCTGTGTCCCCGGCTGTTTGCAGATACTCCTCTCCCAGAGAAGGAAAGCTTGTACCCGGCAGAGCCCACCCTGGCAGGGCTTCCTTCTGGGGGGCCGTTTCACGTCTGCTCGCCCCCTGCCGTCTCCGCCGTGGCCCCCCTGTCGCCAGCCAGCCTGGGCAAGGTGGACCCCCTCGCCATCCTGAGCCGAAACGCCACTCACCCCCTGCTCCACATCAACACGCTGTATGAGGCCCGGGAGGAGGAGGAAGGGGGTCCCCGCGTGCCCCCGGACATGGGCGACCTCATCGCCATACCCCCCCCACAGCAGATCCTCATTGCCACCTTCGACGAGCCGCGAACGGTTGTGAGTACTGTGGAGTTTTGAGGGAACGGGACTTCCCAGGCCGCCAAAAGCCGTGGTGCATGACGTGGTGTGGCCCAGCCGGCGGCCTCCTGGCTGACCCCAGCGCCATGCTACGCGGCCTCTGCTTTGCTCGGCCCTGCCCACATCCCCCCAGCCTCCTGTCCCCATGCCAAGGGGCTCGGCACCTCTACCACCCGTTCGACAGGGGAGCCCGGTCCCCAATGGCATCGTCCTGGCACTGATGGGGGCTGGGTCAGGCAGGGGCCCCAGGAGAGCCAACCCCCACCCCCTGCATCGGGCACTCGGCTATGCCTGCTGGCCTGTGGAGGAAGAGTTTATTTTTTTATTCAATTTTGTCCTGGGCAGGACAACCCAGCTCTCCCAGCCCAGAGCAAGGAGGAGGCTGGGGATGGTGGCACCTGCTGGGACAGGCCATGCCACTGGCCTTGTGCTCAGGGGTGCGCTCCCTGCAGGGACCTGATGTCCTCAGGTGGGAGGGGATGAGGTCGCCCTCAGGTCAGAGATCAACATGCACTTTCTCCTTGTAGCCTGACATACATTTTATTTTACTATGATTACTGTGACTAACGACCATATTTATCATCAGGAGACTTTGGATGAGTCTAAAACAAGATAGTGTGTAAGTGTGTGTGAGCAGAGGTGGGCGTGAGCGTGGGCAAGAGGGTGCACGCATGCGAGGGTGTGAGAGCAAACGTGAATGTGCACGTGCCTGAGTGAGCATGTGCATGCGAGTGTGTGAGTGCATGTGAGCACGAGTGCTCTGTGCCAGTGTCCAGGCAAGTATGAGCACAGGCACAGGGCGAGTGAGCATGTGTGAGCCCAGGCATGGACACCAGTGTGCAAGCAAGGGAAGGAGTCTGACGCAATAACCATGTCCCCCACCCGGGCCCCAGCTGCAGGCCGAGATCCCACACTGCTTCCGTGGGCGCCCAGGCCGTGTGCTGGACCCGCCCCTATTACCTCAGCCCCGCGGCCACGTGATGCAGTATTAACAAGGTAGCACTGAGCATATCAATAAATATTATTCTGATAATCACCTGTGCTCCTGCTGAGGCCTCCGCCTCCCTGCGTCCGGGGCCTCCTGCCCAGCCTCTACACCCTCCCCCAGCTCATCAGCATCATCGTGGAGGGGATAGTGGGGCAGAGGCTGCCTTCCCAGGGTGCAGGGGCCTCAGGCCTTCCCCAGAATTGTGAGGAGAGGAGCGTGGGGTGCGGGTATGTGGGCCATGGTAAACGCCTGCTGCCCTTGCAGGTCACCGCAGGGGCCCTGCTGCACCCACAGCGAGGCCAGAGCGTGTGGTGGTCACTCTTAGAGCAGGACACATCATGATTCAGGCTCTGGACACGGAGAGCACTCAGGTGGGACCCTGCCCCCCAGGGCACACTAGCTCAGGGGAGACAAATGAATGAAACCCCCAGGAAGACCACCCATCAGTCATATGCTTGCAGGGGAGGGCCAGTGTCAGGTACAGTACTAGGGAATGGAGAGCTGGCAGGATCCAGGAAGGCTTCCTGGAGGAGGCACCCTTGGTTTGGTATGGGATGCTCATAACATCACAGGGGCAGGGGACCCCTTCAATGCCAGGCCAGGACTTGGTGAACAAGGCTGGTCCCATGGGTGCCCCATGCAGCCAGACACTTGCTCTGCAGGCCACAGCAGGTGACCCCAAGGGTCTGAGCAGTCAGCTGGGGCAGAAACCCTGTGGGGGCTAGAGCAGGGTGGGAGGTATAGGCCACAAATTGCAAGGGTGGGGTTCAGCTGAAATCAGAGTGGGCCCCCTCTTGCCTGGCCTGGGCCTCCTGGAAGCTCCCTCCCCCAGCAGCCCTGGAACAGCCCGTGGGTGGGCAGAGCAGGGCTCCCAGGAGTCAGGACGAGGTGTCCATCCTCCACTGCTTTGGCCCAGAGTGTAGGGTCACCACAGCCCAAGCACATGGGGACATAGGCTGGAGGCCCCATCCCACCCTGTGTTTTAAAATGTAGGTTTTATTAGTATTCAGGATGGCGAGGCCAATATCTGGAGACAACTGTCATTGAAAAGACAGTTTGTTACTCACAGATCCTATGAGCAAGGGCACCCACACCACACAGGACCACGCGGGGAAGCACCAGGGCTGGTCACGGGCAGAGGGAGCGAGAGGGAACATGGGCAGAGCCTTTACTGTGGTTCCCACGGGAAGAGACGGGTGAGGCAAGGTCAGCAGGCTTAGGACCGGCCAGTTTGAGTAACACTGGCAGGTGCTGGGGCCTGAGGTTGGCCCTGGGGTGAGGAGGGCAGGTGGATGGTGGCCCGAGTGTGAGAGCCCATGGTGGGGAGGTGTGGACGCTGTATGGGAAGTGGTTTGCTAACTCTAGGAATTAGCCAGCCCTGGGAGGGGCAGCCTCTTGAGGATTAGCAAGTCCCCAGATGCCAAAGTATCAGGAGAAAATAAAAAGTGTGGTTAATATAGCCTGTCCTCAGAAAGCTCACCCCCTACGTGACCCAGGACACCCTCTCTGCCTGGCACCCTGGGTGGCACACAGCATTCCCATACATCCAGGGAGGAAAGTCACCCAGGTACCCCAGGAACTCTGAGCGACCTGGTCCTGCCAGGAGGGATGAGACCCAGCCCCTGGCAGCACCCCTCTTGGTCTGACACCTGCAGACCGGCTCCATCATGATGGTGACCCAGGCACAGGGCTGAGGTGACCCGGGGAGCCCAAGCGATGCTGACCCCAGCTGGCAATGTTTGCCACCAGCTTCCTTGCTGCTTCCCAATTAGAGCTAGGGTCCAGCCCAGCCCTGTGACTGTACCCACCCTTACACATCCACCCTGCCCGCCTTTATGTGGGGCACAGCTAAGCCCTGCACCTGTCACTCCTGCCTCAGTGGCAGCGCCAGCTCACCCTGCATGCCCCAGTGGCTCAGCTCAGAGTGGGACACAGTCCCTGAATCCTGTGAGGGTGCTCACTGGTCTGTGCAGGGTCCAGTTCCTGCACTTTCCCCCACAGGCCCTGTTTCCCAGCCAATGGAGCCGCTTCTGTGTCTTCAGTGGGACCAGGGCCAAGGGCAGCGGCCACCCCGCCCATGCTTGTCCTGTCTGGGAAGATTTGTGCTGTGAGTGAACACGCCGCCCTTTGTTGTGTGGAGCTGACCCTTTCCTGGGAAGGAGAGGGCCCAAGTCGGTGTCCTGCAGAAGCGAATGTCCTAGTGCAGGTGCAGGGGACACCAGCAACTCCTACCTCTCCCAGGTGGATGCTGCCACCTTGTCCTCAGACTGACCCTCCCTTGCTCCGGGTGGGTAGAGGCCTGAAAGGATGGTGCTGGCCCCCTGGGGTTGGGGAAGGGCTGAGCAAGCCCAAACCCCCTTGCTCTCCTGGGGCTCCTCCGACCTCTACCCCAGGCTCCTGCTTCTGTGGGACCTGTTAGGTTCAAGATGATTCATCCTGCTCCACATTGAACCCAGCCGTTCCTTGATGTCCACCCCCCAAAGCCGGCTAGGGACCAAGGAGGCCCTTCCCCTAGGCAGCACAAATGGCTTTAAATTGAGTTCGTTTACTCTTCTAAGGGCCCCAGGCCCACCCTCCGGCATCGCACAGGCCTCTGACCACTGCTGCTCTGGCCGTGTTGGCCCCTTGCCCCCATATTCCTCCAGAAGCCCTCCCCTGGCTGCTCAGATAAACAAAGGGGCTTCCACACGGCCAGTCCCCAAAACTGCAATGTCGGGGTGCACTTCCTCCGCCTCTTTCCCATAGTGTTAGGGACAGAACCTGCCCCGGAGAGAAGCTCGCTCGGGAACATCTTTAAACACACGCGTGGGGCCGGCCCGTGGCTCACTCGGTAGAGTGCGGTGTTGAGAACACCAAGGCCCCGGGTTCGGATCCCATATAGGGATGGCCGGTTAGCTCACTGGCTGAGCGTGGTGCTGACAACACCAAGTCAAGGGTTAAGATTCCCTTACCGGTCATCTTTTAAAAAAAAAAAAAAAAAAAAAACGCGCGTGTACCCAGCATGCTGCTGTCCCCGCGCAGCCTGAGGTGCGGGTGGTGGCCCGGCCGGGTCTGTCTCAGTTTCCCCTCCGGCATGGACCCCCAACCCCCCACGGCTCGCTCTCTGCTTTTTGCCCCTCACAGCCCAGTGTGACCCTTCAGGGACCCCGGCAGGACATCGGGGGGCACTTGTAGCTCTCCCTCCCCTGCCCACTGCCCACGGGGGCCAGGGTCTCAGGCACCTTCGTCTCCCCAGTAGGCCCCTCTGAAATGCCATCCCAGCCTCCCTCTCAAGGGAGAGCAGGGGCTTCAGGGGAACCCCGCACCCCTGCAGACAGCCAGGGTCGGGACCCAGGCCTCGGGACCCCGGGCCACAGCAGCTCCGCGCCGGGCGCTTCAGCCAGATTCACCCCAGACCCTGGGAAGTGAACCGGGGTGGGTTTCGGTGACGCTCCGACAAACGGGTGGGGCGGGAGGACCACGGCAGTGAACGACGAGGACGGACGGAGAGGGCGCAGGGGCCGCCCCGGGGAAGCGGGGCCCGGGCCGCGCGCTGCTCCCACGCCCGGCCGCGCGCACCAGCCCCGCCCCGCCCCGCCGGCCGCGCGCGCGGCCCCCTGGGAAGTGCAGTCCGCG
This sequence comes from Cynocephalus volans, assembly GCF_027409185.1. Lineage (NCBI taxonomy): Eukaryota > Metazoa > Chordata > Mammalia > Dermoptera > Cynocephalidae > Cynocephalus > Cynocephalus volans. The sequence continues at coordinate 852,701 of NC_084471.1, read as the reverse complement.
GGCGCGTAGGACTACGTCTCCCGGCATGCCGCGCGGCTCCGGCACCCTCCGCCCTCTGCCCTCCGCCCTCGGCCCGTCCGCTGGGGCCGCCGCGCGCATGGAGGCCGGCTGAGAAGCGCCTCCGCCTCGCCTCGGTACGCCGCGCGCGGGCCTGGGCACGGGCGGGACGGCGGGGACGAGGCCACCCCGGGCCCCCGCGGACGGACGCCGGCCGAGGAGGCGCCCCCGGCGCGGGTCTGGGGGTCGCGGCCGCGGCGCGGGCGGGAAGGCGGCCCGGGCGCCCTGCCCGACCCGCAGCCCCGGCCCCCGGAGCCGGCATGTGTATCCCGTGGACGTGGCGTCCACAGAGCGGGGGCCGCGCGGACCTGTCACAGGCGTCCCGGGAGTAGCGCTGGGAACGCGGGCTCGGGGCAGCCTCCTCAGCAGAACGGCGGATGGGCCTCCAGGCGCAGCGCCCTCCCCGGGCCGCTGTCCCCCACGCTGTGACCAGGTGGGAGGGAGGGAGGGCCTCCCAGGGGGCTGCCGGTCAGCGCCGCAGGGTGGCTGTGCTACCGCGGTGTCCGAGGCTGCTGGGCGAGCTGCCAGGAGCAGGCTGCGGGGACAGGGCCAGCCCTGCACATCACCCCGCGGTGACGGCCCGTGCGGGGGCCCTGCTTGGACAGTGACTGAGCCCCAGCGGGGTCGGCCACATGTGCATAGGGCTGCAATTCAGGTGCAAGTTAGTTTCCCCTCTCCCCGTCCCAGACTCTGCCACATCCGCATAAAGGTAGTCCTGCCCAATCCAGGAGGGGTTTCCAGTGGCCACAGATGCCCCGGCTTCAGAAAAGGGGTGTAAGGCAGGTCAGGGCTTTGGGCCACACCCTGCTACCTCCCAGCCTGTCATTTCTTTCTGCCACCCTCAGGTCTTTCCAGTTTGACACCCTTGGCTTTCTGAGCAGGCCCGATGGGTCGGTTGAGAGGTGAGGGTCTTTCTACGAATTCCTTTTGGTGCTGGTCTGCCTTTGGCCAGCACCGGGAAGCCAGGCTTGGATATGGGGAACAGTTTTTAGAAGGGTGAGGGGACAAGATGCTGGTGGACTCGGTTGCTGAGGACCCGTTTTCTTGCTTGTGGACAGCCCCTTCTCAATGTACCCTCATGGACGGGGCAGGGAGTGAGAGCTGTCTGTGTCTGTTCCTAGAAGGGCACTGACCCCATCGTGGGGCTCCACCCTCATGACCTCATCTGAACCCAGTCACCTCCCCAAGGCCCCATTTCCTAATACCATCATATTGGGGGTAACGGCTTCAGTATATGAGTTTGAGGGGCACAGTTCAGTCCACAGCAGTAGGGCCGGGAGAGGGAAGAGCCACAAGGCCTGGGCAGGTGGGAGGTGCAGTCTGAGGTGGCCGTGGACCCCATAGCCTGCCACTCACACTGAGCCATCTGATGGATGCTGGACAAATGTGTCAGGTATTAACCTCATCCCATGACTTTTGTCCCAGGGCTGCACCCCCAGGTGGGTCCCTGATGCAAGTAGGGCTTTTCCAGCCCCCTGAGCCTGGCACCTTCTCTTGTGCACAGGGCAGGATGTGCCCTCTTGGGGGCTGTTGGAAGTTCTCAGAGGGTTGAGATTTGTTCTTCTGAAAGCTCGTGAGTGATTCTGCTGCTTTTGTCTGTGTGAAGGATTACAGTTTTCAAGCCAGACCACTGTGCTGTCCCTTTCTACACATCAGAAAGCAGAGTGCTTGGAGAATGAGCATTTTCAGGCACTGTCTGGGGTCTCCCTAAACCTGGCTGCTGGTTCTTTTCTTACCCTGTGGGTTTTGACCCTTTTCTCCATCCAGGGGACAGCCCACACCCAGCAGAGCATCTGAGAGGGCTGGAGTGTCCCTGGATGTGGTTCACGTTGTGTGACCAAGAGAGGACCTTCTATGTGTGGACAGGTGGATGCTGGCCCTGAAACAGGTGCTGAGAATCTTCTTTAAACTGAGGCTGAGCCAGCTGAGGCGTCCCGCGCAGGGCAACACAACGTCAAGTATGTGTCTGAGATCTGACCAGCCCTGTGGCCATTCCCTCGCTGTCTGCGGCCTGGCCTGTTTGCCCTCCAGCCTTGCTGAGGTGGCTTTTTCCACACACTGTGTGCAGCATGAGCCCAGTCCTGCGCCGTGAAGAGCAGTTGAGCTGACAGAGGTGTCATCTGCTTCTCACTGGGTCCCATAGGCTCCAGCGCGTCAGCCTTGCTGTGTAGCCGGGTAACAGTGTCGGAAGCCACGTCCTGGGCTCCCTGGCGTTGTCCAGCCAGTGGGGATTAGAAGAGAGGCATGTATTCTCCTGGAGGTGGCAGCAAGGGGTCTGCTGATCTGTGCTGATGGGCCTGAGCCTGTCCAAAACGGACAGGTGGGAAGTACAGGCTGCTGAGGCCGACAGTGCTGGGCCCAGTGTTGGGGCCCTCAGTGCAGAGGCTGTGCTGGAGGAAACCAGGAAGGATGCAGGGAGATGGAGGCCAGGCACGGTGGTCTTGGGGGTCTGGGGAAGTGCCCTTCGCTCTCCTCCAGGCAGCTGGGAATATCAGCCATAAATATCTGATAACACACAACTGCAAGTGGGGACGGGGGTGGGTGTTAGTAGGTGCTGAAATTACATCCGAAGATGGTGTCCAGGGGCTGTGGCCGAGAGTGTTGGAAGATGTGTGGAAGTGATAACGTCAGACAGAGATGCTCAGAACCACAGACTCTTGTCACTGGGGGCCCAGTGCTGGGAGCTAGAGGGGGCAGGTCCTGGCACTGCAGTGGAGTAGCCCAGCCATCGTGGGGCTCAAGGCTTGACTTCTGGCCATGCTGGCCTCTCTGTCGTCTGACCCCCACATCTGCCGATTCTTGGAGGCTTAGGCTTGCATCCCCCATGCATGGCCTGAGCTGGGGCCTGGGCCTCTCTGTGGCCACCTCAGAGCCCTGGGTCTGACCAGTCCGAGCACACCGAGGGCAGGCAGAGGCTGCGGCCGCCACACCTGTGGGAGGGAAGGACGTGGTCGCCTCCCATTCGCTGGCCGTCACACAGCCTCCTGCCAGCCGCACAGGGTGTTTTCTTAAGAGGTTTTTCCCTAGTGCTTTGGCAGCCCAGTGCTGCTTATAAGTAGGACTATTTGCTTCCATGTGTTAAGCTGGACTGAGGACGATTATCTCCTGTTTCCCTGGCAGGCTGCCCTGGGTCGATGAGCCCCTGGGGCCACTGTCTGGCCTCAGGGAGTGGGAGGGGCTGGCCCTGGTACAGAATGGGCACTAGTCACAGCCGTGCTGGGGGCGTGCTCCTCCAGGCAGCTCTGCACACCTTCCTGTTTATGTTTTGGTGGGTGCCTGGCATCAGTGGGGCACTTTAATCTGTAAATCAAGGAAGAAGGAGGGCCTGGGGGTGAGGCCCGGATGAGCCAATGCCTGTGGGATTTGGCCAAGGCCTGGCAGGCTCAGACAGGGTGCCAGCAAGGCTGTTTCCTGGATGGGCCCGGAGGGAGGGGGGTCCAGACTCAGAAACCCAAGTGCAGGGGAGTGGAAGCCCTGCTCTGGAGGCTGAGCCAGGCACCGAGACCCCAGGGCTGTGCCTAGGGGTGGGCTCCCTTCCCCACTGCAGAGGCCTACTTGGGGTTTGACCACTGCCCTTTCTAGTCTCAGCTGACCCCTACCCCCACCCATGGCCAGGTTGCTCCTTCTGGCCCTGACCCATTGCCCTGTTCTAAGCTGTTCCTGCCCACCTGGCCCCTGAGCTGCCCTCCACACACCACAGAGGATTATTTCCCGTTTACAGATGAGGAAACGAGCTCAGAGGTGCAGTGACTGCCAGGACCAGGCCCAGGGATGTAGGTCCTGGATGCTGGCCGGAGGGCCTGGGTCTGCGTGCTACAGCTGAGTGACTGCAGGGTGTGGAGGAGAAAGAGCTTGCAGCAGCCTTGTATTCATTTACTGCTTGTTTTACTTTCTGCTATAAGAGTTCAAGAGGTGGGTGGCAACAGTGTAGTGGGAGTGAACTGGGAAGCTCGTGCAGCAAATGTGCAGTCAGCCAAGCCCTCATCCACATGCACCCCCACCCCCGCCAGGTGCATTGCTTCACCCGGAAGGACACATCTCTGGCAGGTGCAGACACTTTGAAGAAAACCAGGATACCTTCCCAAACACGCTGCAGACAGATTAGAATTGCTGCCTGACGCTACTGCATCCAGCGGTCATCAGACTTCTCCAGCAGGCTCATCGTCTGTAGCCCATGTTCTCCAGTGGGGTCCCCATTTGGCCTGCACACTGCCCAGTGTCTGGCTAGGATAAGGCCTGGTATCCTCACGGCGCTAGTTGTCTAGCTCTTAATCCTATTCGTGACGCCAGTTGTAAAGCTAGGCGACCACGCCAGTTGTCGGGCTCTTTTACCTGCCGGTGATCCTGCACCAACTGGGCTGATTGTTGAGCTAGGTGTGGGTCTGGAGCTCACAGACCCCTCAAGCCCATTCACAGACTGGGTCACAAACCCTTCACATGTCAGGCTGGGTCACCAGACCCCTTCACGCGGGTCTATGAGCTAGGTAACCAGCCAAAAGGTCCTTGGAGCCATAGGTTGGAAAGCGTGGCTGCACCGAGCAGACACCCAAGGCCGATGCCGGCCCGCCTGCCTCACTCAGACTCTCTCTTCTCTCTCCCTCTTTCTCTCTCGCTCTCTCTAAAACAAAACTAAAAAGATACATTGGCGCATGTGTGGACCCGAGGCGAGGGCCCTGACCAAACCATTCTATTTTCCCAACACTGCTCTTGGCCGACCTGCCAAATCTTCCTTCCCTGTGGCGTGTTTGTTACAGAGTCGTGGCGTGTGCCTGCGTGTGCTGGTGGTGCTGTCCACATGCTCCTGGCTCCTGCGGAGGCTCGCACATTCTGCTTTGAGAGTGTGTTAAAAACTCTGCCAGGGCATCCATGCCCCGGGAGGTGCCCAAGTCCCTCAAGTCTGTCGAGCGCTGTGCTACTCTCGCGGCTGAGCAAATCCAGGAGGACCCCGTGGAGGCAGGGCGCATGACCGGCACAAGCGTGGCCACTGATCCCTGCTCTGGCCACCCCGGGCACGGGTCTTACTGCTGCTGTGGAGCTGGTGCCTGGAGCCGGTGCCAGCCCTGCCTGGAGCTCCTGGTTTCTTTCCGAGAAAGACTGGGAGGAACCCGGTGCTGCATCGTCCTCCAAGGGGCCATCGTGTTTCTAGCGCAGCTTCTTTCCCCCTTGTGCGTTCCCTGCCCCACCTCTGGGCTGCACGTCTCTGCGTGACTCGGGCCAGAGCCGTGATTACTGCGAGGGATGGGGGTTCCTGTGAAGGGCTTTTTGGGGTCCATACAGGGACAGCGGCCACGTTGCCGTGTCCTGAAATAAGCCCCCCTCAGGAGTTCCGCACGGTTGGGACATGACTCTCTTCTTCCACCGCATCTGCTTGTGCACCAGGCTGGGGGTCGGGCGTCCCCAGCTCCGGCTCAGCTCTGACCCCTGCACTGCGGCGACTCACCATGCGCATCACCTGTGTCTTCTTCACAGTAGAGGCCTGGCCTGCCTTTCCCACCTGGTCCCGACCCCAGAGGACCAGGGACCTCGGCAGCCTGGGACGGGCAGGAGGTGGCAGGCGGTGCTGCCGGGGAGGGGAGGCCGCGGTCCCAGCCCCAGGTGAGCACGGCCTCTGTGTCTCCTCAGGCTCCCCCAGCGGTGCCGGTGCTGGAAGCCGCCCAGCCATGGAGGGGGAAGGGGAGCAGCCGCCTCAGGAGGTGAGTGCGAGGCGGGGTCCCCGGGCTCTTCCTCCCGAACGGTCTGGGGCTGGGCAGTGTCTGCACTGTGGCCTCACAGCAGAGCGTGGGGCCGCAGGGGACACTGCCCTCCCCACGGTGTGACATCCTGGGACAGGGGTCACGCAGTCTCCTCCAGTCAGGCGGGAAGCTGCTCTGCGGGAGAGGGGCCCTTTCTGCCTGCAGGCACCGTGACAGCTGACGGTGGCGCAGGGGGTAGAGTCCCAGGGACACGGGGCAGCCGCACACACTTCTTGGCCATCCAAGATGCATAGACACTCAGCTTGACCTCGTCCCTCCTCCTGCAGGCCGATGTGGAACCTATTGTGACGTCAGGGGCTTCAGAGTCGGTGCCCAGGGTGCTTTCCGGAGACCCCCAGAACCTGTGTATGTCTTCCCTTGGGTCTCAGCAGTCCCCAGGCCAGACTAGGGATGTGGGAGGGGCAGGGAGGCCACTGTCCGGCCGGCAGGGCCCTGGACAAGACCCAGGGCCAGTGCTGTGAGGCTGGGCCACCCAGGGTCAGTGTCCTCTGCTGGCCTCAGAAAGGGCACTGGGGGCCCCTGGCAGTGGCTGTTCTTCCAGGCTGCGGGGAGCCTTCTGCAGGGGCTGGCCTGAGGGTGCTGGGCTGTAGGAGCGCTGCCCTTCCTTGCTGCACCCCAGTGTGCCCCTAAGGGGGGCACTGACTCCCGTCTACTTGGATCCTTTCCCCCTGGTTGAGCTGCAACTGAGGCCGGTGCCCCCCTGCCCTCCACCACCAGAGCCTGCCAGTGTGTGGGCAGCTGTCCCCCGGAGCTCGGCCTCGGCCTGGCCACACAGTGACCTCTGCTGTCATTGCAGCTGACGTGGACGCCTTCAACCTGCTCCTGGAGATGAAGCTGAAGCGGCGGCGCGAGCAGCCCAACCTGCCACGCACCGTGACCCGGCTGGTGGCGGAGGACGGGAGCAGGGTGTATGTGGTGGGCACGGCCCACTTCAGCGACGACAGCAAGAGGGACGTAGTGCGGGTGAGTGCCACCCACTGGTCGTCACACCAGTGTCCCCTCGCAGGCCCCATCAGTGTGGCCACCGCAGCCGGGCGGCCGCCTCTTGCAATACCAGGGTCATGAGGTCATGCTTCCTGCCCAGGACTGTGAATGCTTTGGGTTCTTTATCTGCCATAGCGACAGGTGAGCTTCTCACACCTTCCCTCTGTGGTCACTTAGAGGGTTGAGTTATCACCACAGCAGCACAGCCCGTCAGCACTGGGGTCACACCAACACTGGGCGCCCTCGGGTGTGGCCTTCCTATCCTGGTTGTGGCTCTGCCGCAGGCATGCAGGGCTGTGTCCTCATGAAGGGTGACCTGCGGCCCTTGCAGACCATCCGGGAGGTGCAGCCTGACGTGGTGGTGGTGGAGCTCTGCCAGTACCGGGTGTCCATGCTGAAGATGGACGAGCGGACGCTGCTGCGCGAGGCCAAGGAAATCAGCCTGGAGAAGCTGCAGCAGGCCGTGAGACAGGTGTGCACAGGGACCCGCACCGCTGGGGTCGGCAGCTGGCTCCGCTCTGCAGAGAAGGGGGCCGGGGCTCAGGGCCCAAAGCCACCTGCGTGCCCTCACCCAGTTCCTCCCTCATCACCGGGGCCTGGGATAGACCCGGCCTTCTGGTCAGTGCAGTGGGCTCTGCTCTGCCCTGGGGGGCTCTGTCTGGTGGAGGACCCTTCACCCTGGCTGGTGGGAGAAGAGAGGGGCTTGTTCATCCGGTTTCAGACCCCAAAGCAGGAGTTGGTCAGTGCCCTGAGGAGCCCCAGGGAGCCCAAGTTTGCCTAGCAGGTCACTGGGGATGGGGCGGGCCTCAGAGCAGGCCGAAGGCCCCCTGTGTGGTTCCCAGGCTCTCGGGCCCAAGGCAGAGCTGGGTGCTCCTCATCCTGCACCCTCAGCCCCACAGTGACAGGAGAACCGAGACCCAGGCAGCACTGGCTTATTCGCCTCCATGTTTTCAGAGGAGATTGGCACGTGTAACCCTGACTGCGCTCAGTACGCCTCCCCCTTGTCCAAAGGAAAGTGTTAGCACAGTCTTGTGGAAATGTCCCCAAACACCTGCTGGTACCTGATTTTCATCTGTGAATTCCCCTGGGTGAGGGAAGTCACCAAAGGCCTTTACAGACCCCAGTCCAGCCTCTCTGGAGCTCCAGCTGGTACTATCTGGCCTGAGTCCCCCACTGCAGGTTCCGTGTCAGCCTAGACTGTTTATTATGCCCCAGGCCCCCAGGCAAGCAAGGACACTCTGAGCAGTCAGGATGCTCCCAGGGGTCCAGGTCCTGCCAGCCTTGGGAGGGTGCAGTGGCCTCCAGAGCCTTGCTGCCCTTCCTGGGAGAAGCATCCCCAGAGGCTATCAGCCTGGCACTGTCGATGTGGTGTGCCTGGTGTCCCTGCCGCTGTCTTTGTTGGCCTCTGCAGGCAGATGTGGGGAGGGACAGGCTGCCTCTGCAAGGCCTGGACTCCAGCCCGTTTGCCCAGGATCAGCCTGTGCCCCACAAACACACGGTCTGGCCATCCCTGACAGTGTGCAATGGCCCTTTTCAACACCACTGTTTTATAAAGGATTTTTTAAAGAGGAGATGCACTTATTTTGTTTTTTTAATTTATTTTTTATTTTTTATTTTTATTTTTATTTTTATTAAATCAAAATTGATTATACATATTTTTGGGGTTCCACATTGAGATACGTTGATCAAATCAATATTACTAGCATGTATATTGTTAAAATCGTACTTATTCTTTGTGCCCCTTGTCCAATTTCTCCCCTTCCCCCATTGCCCCCCCCACCCCCTCTAATTACCCTAGATTCATTCTCTCCTTCCGAAAGGATAATGGTTACTCTGTTGATTTGTTTCCTAGATGATCTGTCCAATGCTGAGAGGTGTGTTCAGGTCCCCCAATATTATCATAGAGCAGATGCTTCTTCTGTCACTCTGAAATGGGATTTGTGGAGAGAAACATCCTCTTCTTTTCTTTGGTATCTGCTGGTGACTCTCCTTGTGTCAATGCGCTTCAGTGGCTGGCAGACCATCTGTGTGGTGGTTGTGGCATTTAGCTGCTTTCATGGCAGCCATGGTTACTGTGGTGGCTGTGGTGGGCCACCCAGATGGAGGAGATGTTTTTGGCCTGCTCCTTGGTGCTGGTGGTGTGCCTGGTTGTGGGGAGTGTCTGGTCCTCGGATCCATGCCTCAGGTCCCCGAGTGGGCCCTGAGGAGCTGGCATGGTGTGCCTGGATGTGAGATGGGGGTCCGGTCCCCTTCTCCATGCCCCAGGTCCCCAGGCAGGCCCCAAGGTGCTGGTGTGGTGTGCCTGGTTCTGGGAGGGGGGTCTGGTCCCTGGCTCCACGCCTCGGGTCCCTGGTTGGGCCCTAAGGCGCGGGTGGTGTGCCTGGGCCAGAACTAATTTTTTGTCCTTTGCTTGCTTTTAAAACAGGGGAACTTCCTGTGGGAACCAGTACTTGAGCTGTGTGGTTGAGCTAAATTGCTGCTTTGCAGCTGTTTCCCTAGGGAAGGCTTTTTGTGCAGCTCAGGGTTTAATGGTTGACCTTATAGGTACTTCCGGCTCTCCAGAGACCCAGTGCACCTGGGTTGTGTAGAAACTCTGATCTGGGCCCGAGTTTTTTCATCGAACTGCACCCCATGCAATTCTGTAGTCCCGACCAGTTTCCTCTGAGTGGTCCTGCACTGACTGGGGGGTGGACCAGTGTTCTTCCAGTGGGCCGGTCCCTTGTGATGACTCACCAGCCTCTGAATGGCTCCCCTTTTTCAGCTGTTCTGGCTCCTGGCTTCTGCGTGGGTCCACAGGAATCCTACCAGTGGTCTTGCTGTCCTGGGGGCCACCAAGTCCCTCTTCTCACCTGCCGCCTCCAAATAACTCCATCCAAAGGGCACACCTGCGGCTTCTGCCGGCTCCTGCTGCATGTGCTCAGCAGCTGGAGATTTAAAGCAACCGCAGCCTGAAACGCTCACAGCAGTTTTTTCTTTCTCTCATCATGGTCTCTCCCACCTTCATGCACTCCGTAGGTCTCTCCTCCTCTTCCCCTGAGCTCCAGCAGCCCCACCTTGGCTGATGTTACGTGTTTATAGTTGTAAATTGGTTGTTTTGTGGGAGAGAGTGACACTGGGGACCCTCTATTCCGCCATCTTGACCAGAACTCTGTCGAGGAGATGGATTTGAACAGTGGTTGTTGAGGCCAGAATGCACCTGCTCTGGTCCAATCCTCCCACTGACAGGGTGGCCCCACATCTTGGGCATGGAGGGGACTGAGGACGTGGCCCTGTGTGCAGAGCTGACTCCTCTGCACGGCTGCACTCCAGGGCCCCATCCCCCCAGAACTGCTCTGCCTGCCTTGCCCCATGCACAGCATGGCTGACACCTGCTCCCCTCTCCCTGCAGAACGGGCTCATGTCTGGCCTCATGCAGATGCTGCTGCTGAAGGTGTCTGCCCACATCACCGAGCAGCTAGGCATGGCCCCTGGAGGCGAGTTCAGGGAGGCCTTCAAAGAGGTGGGCATTGGGCACAGTCTGGGGGGCAACTGCCTGGATGTGGCTCCCAGGAGAGGAGTGTGGGGCTAGCGGGAGCTGCCCAGGGCACCTATGACTCCCTATCCCCGGCCTCTGCTGCAGGCCAGCAAGGTGCCTTTCTGCAAGTTCCACCTGGGTGACCGGCCCATCCCAGTAACTTTCAAGCGGGCCATCGCCGCCCTCTCCTTCTGGCAGAAGGTCAAGCTGGCCTGGGGCCTGTGTTTCCTGTCAGACCCGATCAGGTAGGGCAGCCTTGGCCTGGGAATAGTGGCTAGCAGCCCGGGGACGACCCACAGGGTGGTCTGGGGGAGGGTGCTAGGCCCATGTATAGCCCAGGCCTGGCCTCACTGTGTGGCACATCTACATGTGGCCACACCTGCTGTCTCATGCCAGCTGGGCCGAGCTCCTCAAACGAGTTCCTCTGTGCCCCTTTGTTCCACCATAAATTCCAAACAAATGGTGCTGTGGTCCCTGACCTGTGTGAATAGCACCAGCCCCCTGCAGCCATCCCCCTACCCCCATCCCTGGGTGGCTAGCAGCCGTGCCCTCTGCCCCCAGCAAGGACGATGTGGAACGCTGCAAGCAGAAGGACCTGCTGGAGCAGATGATGGCTGAGATGATTGGCGAGTTTCCCGACCTGCACCGCACCATCGTCTCAGAGCGCGACATCTACCTGACCTACATGCTGCGGCAGGCTGCCCGTCGCTTAGAGCTGCCACGCGCCTCTGATGGTGACCAGCTGCCCACACGGGGCTCCCTGGGTTGCTGTGGCTCCTGCTGGTGCTGACCCCTGGCTTCCTCCCCCACAGCTGAGCCCAGGAAGTGCGTCCCCTCTGTGGTCGTGGGTGTTGTGGGCATGGGCCACGTGCCTGGCATCGAGAAGAACTGGAGCACCGACCTCAACATCCAGGAGATCATGACGTGAGCGCCCACCCCCCGCGGTCTGGGTTCTGCCCCTCAAGCCCCCAACGTGGAGGCTGGGCCCCTGGGATGCCAACCGCAAGTAGCGGTGACTCCATGCCTGGGGCTGGGGCTTGGGGAGCCCAGGCCCAGCCAGGCCTAGCCCGCCCCTCCCTCCCCCAGCATCCCCCCGCCGTCCATCTCCGGAAGAGTGTCCCGGCTGGCCGTGAAGGCCGCCTTCTTCGGCCTGCTGGGTTACGGCCTGTACTGGATGGGCCGCCGCACCGTGAGCCTGGTCCTGTCGCTGCCCGCCGCACAGTACTGCCTCCAGAGGGCGTCCGTGGCTGGGCCGCGACAATAGGAGGTGCTGCCGAGGGAGTGGCCACGGCTAAGGGGCAGCGTGGCAGGGCTGCACCCCCGCGTCACAGCTGAGGGGCTCCTGAGGAGCCGGTGCCACCCGTGGGAACTTCTTGGGTGCCAAGCGCATCCAAGCCCACCTGAGGCCTGTGCCACCCCCCATGGGGGTCCAGGCCAAGCCACACCTGCCCTCTCCTTCCTGCCTTCCCCTCCCCCAACCCGCCCAAATAAAGGATTATTTAACTATTTGAGCTCAGGCTTCCCAGCATCCCCCTCCCCAACCCCCACACACTGCAGGGGCTGCTCACTGGCACCAGGATCGAGATGGCCCACCTCGAGGGTGGCCGTGGCCAGGGCTGGGGGAGGGGCTGAGGCCTCCAGGTGTGGGGCTTGGCAGCTGTCCCTACCTCACTGTGCCTTCTCGTGCGCCATCCAGCAGCAGCATCTGGCCCCAGAGTGTCTCACACCTGGGGAGGCTGGATGCCCCATGCAGCTGCTCAGCGTGGGCTTGCGGAGCTTTGACCCCGGCTGCACTGTGGCATCCTGGGCTCGGCCTGTCTGTTTTTGGCTTTTTTAAACGTCTGAAAATTTTTTACTCAGGTAATTTTAACTTAAAAGAAGAAACAAACTGAAGCAAATGTCAGGAAATACAAGCCTTAAATCTGGTCAGGACAAAGAGGAAGTCTTTTTCTTTTGGTCTCGGTGTCCTGGGTGGGCGAGTGTGCTGCAGAAGGTCGGCTCCGGGTGTCCAGGCTGCCCCTCTGGGCCCTGCACCTCCAGCCCAGTGCGGGGGTCGTGGCCCCTCCCCTGCAGGGCTGGGAGGGCTAGAACCTGCTTCCTGTGTATCCAGCAGGGTGCTCAGGGGTGGCTCTAGACCTCAGTGCACAGACAGCGTGGGTGCCAGTCTGTGCCCACTGGGGTGCTGCCATGCTCAGCACCCTGGCCCAGACACCCCTGCACGGGATCCACTCTTCCTGGGATCTGTGTACCGTGTGCCGTCTGCACAGCCCCAGCACAGGCCCATAGCACCGTCTGTTTGTCTCTGTGTTGGCTCATTGTGATCAAATCATGTGGAACCCACACTGCGTGCTCGGTGGGGGCCGTGGGGGCTGGGCCCTATCCTTGTTGTCACATACTATTGATCTCATTCCTTAGAAACTGAAATAAATTCTAATTTTGGAAGCTCCTGTTTTGTGAAGTTTGTGGACATGGGGCTCAGGTGACAAGAGGGTCCTGGGGGGACTTGCTGCCACCTGCCTCCAGCAAAGGATACAGGTCCTGGGCCCCCAGCACCTGCCCGTACCCACCGAGGGCCCCCACCCAGCCAGGTGGGCTCAGTGCCAGCCAAGGGATGTGCTCAGAGCTCCCGCCTTCACCCCGTCCGGTGCACACCTTGGGCTCCCTGCCCTGCTCAGCCCCCACCCCCCTGACATGTGGGAGGGAGCAGGCAGGGTAACCCCAGGCCTGAACAAAAGGCCCAGCTGGGACCAGCAGCTCAGATCTGCCCAGGAGCAGCCAGGGCGGTGGGGATGCAGAGTGTTGTGCTGGTGGGTTGCTGGGTAGGCTCTTCCTAACACATCTGCCCCTTCCAGAAGCATGGCTGCCTGCCCCAGGCTGGGGCTCTGCCTCTCTGTGGCCTAGGTCCATTTGGACGTACATTACTGAGAGCCAGTAAGGGTAGCCAGCAGGTGGGCCTTATGAGCCGCAGAGGTGGACTGGGGGCTTCACAACTGCTGAGCCTGCCCGACTGGGGTCTTCTCTCCGCAGATCCAGGGGGTGGTGTTGAAACCCCAAGGTCTGGCGGGGCAGTGTGTGGTAGGGGCTGGATAGGCACAGGCTGAGCCTCCTGGCCCTGGGCAGTCCCCACCAGAAGGCCTGCCCACTCCCCATGAGGACCCACCTGGTCCCAGTCAGGGTGTCAGCAAGACAGGCAACCCTAGACCCATGTTAGGAGGGGCGAGCTGTGCTTGGGGCAGCCCCAGACCTCTGCCACACTGGGAAGAGGAAGGTGGGGAGAGCCACGGCAGACCCCCGGGGCAGCAGGGGAGGTCTGCATTGGGCCTGTGGGGGACAAGCATCCCAGGTAGTGGGAAGAATACAGAATTTAGGTCTCGCCAAGGCTGGGGCCAGCAGAGGGGGAGCCCAAAGCACCACCACTTCAGAAAGAAGAGACAGCTGTGGCCTGAGCTGAGGGGCAGTGGCTGTCTGTCTGCCAGGATGAGGGTAGTAAATGCTGGATTGTTCCGGGGCCCGGCCCTCTCCTGGCTCTGCATCCCAGCAGGGAGGGACTGCCCCCAGACCTGGGTGGACAAGCTGAGGGCCGGCAGCGCACATACACCATCAAGCCAGAGGGGCGGCACCCCCTTCCAGGTGAGCAGCCCTGCAGGAGGGGCGGGGGGACGGTGACTGATGAGGTGTTTTGTGACCATGTGTTTGGCAAAAACAAAAGATACTAATATTTGTGATTGGCACGAGGAAGGGCAAGGCCGGGCTCACTCCCTAGTGGAGCGTCGGTCACAGGCTCTTTCTAGAGCCTCCACTTCTCGCCTGGCACAGATGTGTCCACTGAGCACTGTCCATAATCTGGAGGGTCTGGGCAAAACCTAGATGTCCATATGGAAAGGAATGAACAAGGAGATCGTGGCACAGCAGTGTTTAAGAGTAAGGACAGGGCTGGCCAGTCAGCTCAGTTGGTCAGAGCATGGTGCTGATGACACCAAGGTCCAGGGTTTCATCGTTGCAGTGGCCAGCCACAAAAAATAAAGAATGAGGAGGGACTCTGAAGACCGGAGGGGAAAGACCACAGGATGCAGTGTCGAATGGAAGAAGGCAGCCTGAGAGCAGCAGGGAAGCGGCCTACACCAAGCTGAGCAGCAGCCCCGGGGCCTGGGGCACGACTGGACCTTCCCCCATTCTGGATGTTCGGATCTCTCTTACGGTGCACGTGTGCATTACATCGGTAAGCAGGCGCATTTCTCAAATAAATAAAAGCTGCTTAGGGCAGCATGGATGTCCTCTCAGGAGGCAGAGGGGCAGGCCTGTGTGGACCGGCTGCAGCAGGTAACTGCCCCAGCCCCTGCCAGGTGCTCTGTGACACGCATGAGGACGGTGACTGGACAGTGATTCAGAGTCTAGACCAGAGCAGGGAGGGGCTGGCACGAGTACAAACAGGGCTTTGGAGACTTGGGAGGAAGGAGGCCATGCCAGCCCTGGGGTGTGGGAGCACAGCCGGGCCTTGTCCTGGGGCTGCCTCTTTGACACTCACTGGGAACACAGGGCAAGGATGGTGGAGGGAGTGAGGCTGGCCTCTAGAGTACATGGCACAGAAATGGGGTATGTGGCCTGGGCATGTGAGGAGGTGGCCAGCCTGAGCCTGGGTGCCCACGCCTGCAGGTGACCACTGGCTGGGGCTGCAGCACATCTTGGACGTGACGGCCCAGCCGGGCTTGCAGATTGAGCTGATGGTGGACCTGGGGTACGTGGACAGTCTCATGCTTTGGGCCCACTATGACAACTTCCACGTGGACAAGGAGGACCAGCTGACCCTGAGCTGGTACTTGGGGAACACTGGTGAGCACCTGGGAGGGGTGGGGGCTCTCGGCCACCTCCACTGCCCGCAAGGGACTCTTCCTGCCCTGCTGAGATGCCCTAGCAGGCTGGGTGTGGTAAGCTTGCACAGGGGTGGGGGAGATGCGGCCCCAGAGACCCCTGACTTCCCACTTACATCTGCCCTGGGGGTCCCAGATGGTGAGGCAGCCCTGGGCAGCCAGGGTCGGGAGGAGCCCTGAGGGCACAGGCAAGAGGGACCATGGAGCCTGCTGCCCATACTGGCCACACTATGCAGGGGATGTGTTCTGGGGCTCGGGCCACAAGGACAAACAGGAGGGTGGCTCCTTCAGCACACTCAACCACGACTGTGACAGCTGCATGAACTGCGACACCGTCAGCTGCAGCCAGGCAGACCTCAATGGGCTGTGGCCACTGCAAGGATGAAACCCTGGACCTTGGTGTCATCAGCACCATGCTCTGACCAACTGAGCTGACTGGCCAGCCCTGTCCTTACTCTTAAACACCGCTGTGCCACGATCTCCTGCGGGGGACCCCCTGGCCTGCACTGGGCCACAGGCAGCACCAAGTGGGCCCTGGGTTCCACCATGCTGTGCATTCCAGCATCAAGCAGGTGGGTGGGCGGAGCCTCGCTCAGGAAATGTTCAGGCCCTGCTGCCTGCTGTGTCCTCCTTCTGTGAAGGACAGAGTCCCCAAGCTGCGAGCTTGTTGAGGGTAGCCGGCTGCACACAGAGCCTGACACCCACAGACCCTCAGTAACCCAGTCCCACCAGATCCCAGAGCACTGATGAGACGGTGAGCCAGACTGGAGAGGGGACAAGGTCAGGAGGGCCCAGGGTCTGGGGAAGCTGGGTGGTGACCCCGGGCTCTGGCTGGGTTTCCCAGAGCAGTTAGGGAAGAGGACGCTGGGGACCGAGGTGGGCAGCTCCACCAGCAGGCCAGGTGGGGGCTCCTCTAGAGGGAAAGGTCCGAGCACCTACACTCACTGGTCACCGGGACGGCGACCTCATCACGTTCCCCTCATCCACGCCACCCTCCACCCCACACAGAAGGTAGTAAGGGACCCACCGTGGCCACATAGCTCCTCAGGGGCACAGCTGGGTTCCCACGGGATCTCCGAAGCCCAGGTTGTGGCCCAGGAGAAAGTTCTGGATGTGCTCCTTAAGGTGAAGTGTAGAGTCGGGTTGCTGGAATAGAGTGACCACAGCCAGGAGGGAGCCCGTGTGAATGTCCAGCGTCCCTGCACCCAGCTCGGGTCTCAGGTTTCCCTTTATGACCACACCGGGCAGGAGATTGGAAAGGGGGACACGTGCAGGGTCAGCTCAGGGTGGGCACCAGAGGCTCTTCTGAACCCCTCCATACCCTTCCTTCATTCTGCAATACTGACCCCAAACTCCTCACCTAGGATGGCCCTTCAAGGGCAGGCCTGGCTGGGCCGTGGGTATCTGTGGGGTCTGCTGTGGGGGAACAGGTGCCCGACCATCAGAGTTCCTGCGACCCTAGACTACAGGTGCTAAGGGAGCGAGATCGTTCCAGAAAGAAGCGCCGCGTAAGGAAGGACGCAGGGCGGCGTGTGTGGAGTCGTGCGCGGAGCCGGCGGCGCTGTCCCCGTGCAGAGCGTGTGGGTGCGCGCGTGTGTGTTTCCCCGCTGGCCAGCACAGGGACGGACCCTGGACCCTGGTGTCACACCACCGCGCTCCACCCGTGCCGAGTCCCGGACACCCGGCGCGGCAGCGTCCGCCGGGGCACCGACCCTCAGCCACATCTGCCCCGCGCGGCTGAGGACGGCTGGGGCCGGGCTCTCACCGGCTCCACCCCGAGCTGGAGGACACCCCAGGGGCCTTCTGGGGACGTCGCGCGACACGTCACCCCACTCGGAGCAACCTGACTGTCGCGCGTCTCGGGACCCGCTGGCCCTTAGAGCGGGGCAGTACGGCTGCCCCGCCAGCCCGCGGCAGCCTCTGCGCGGACCCTCGGCGCTCGCAGCCCTGGGGCGGGACCCCGCACGGGCGACAGACGGACACGGCAACCAATCAGAGCCAGGCTTCTGGAAGGCGCGGTCGCGGACACCACCCCCACACCCGACTGCGGGGCGGGGCTTCCGATCGGGGATCAGGAGCTTCCGGCCGCCGCGGTGCCGTGCATGGCTGCGCTCAGGGTGGCGCTCGGGGCCTCGCTCGCGGCCGCCCGTGTCGGGTCGCTGCCCGTCTGCCGCCGCCGCCCGCCGCCCGCGCCCCGCTCCGCCTCGGCCGCCGCCATGGAGCCCGCGCCGCGCTGGCTGGCGGGGCTGCGCTTCGACAACCGCACCCTGCGCGCGCTGCCCGTGGAGGCGCCGGGCCCCGAGGGCGCCTCGCGTACGCCGCGGCCCGTGCCCGGGGCCTGCTTCAGTCGCGCGCGCCCGGCCCCGCTGCGGAGGCCGCGCGTCGTGGCGCTGTCAGAGCCCGCGCTGGCGCTGCTGGGCCTGGGCCCGCCGCCCGCCGAGGCCGAGGCCGAGGCCGCGCTCTTCTTGAGCGGCAACGCGCTGCTGCCGGGCGCCGAGCCGGCCGCGCACTGCTACTGCGGCCACCAGTTCGGCCAGTTCGCCGGGCAGCTGGGCGACGGCGCCGCCATGTACCTGGGCGAGGTGTGCACGGCGGCCGGCGAGCGCTGGGAGCTGCAGCTCAAGGGCGCTGGCCCCACGCCCTTCTCCAGGTGGGCGCGGGGACGCGGGGGAGCGCGGGGGGTTGGGGGCAGCGGGGACGGCCCGAGGGCTGCGGACGGTGCTCACGCTCTTCGGGGTCATCCAAGCAGGACGCGCGCGGCTTACGGTCAGCCCGGGCGGGCCGGGTCCACGCAGCCTCGCGGGCGGCCTTAGCCTCCTCTGGTCGCTGGTCCAGTCGCTTCCCGACCCCGCGGGCCGGCTTGTCCCGTGAGCATCTTTAAACGTTGTGTTTTCACTTTGGAATCTCTTTGTGGGCACAGTTTCCTGTCAGGACGCACTTTGTATTTGAAGACTTGAGTTTTTAAGTCGGTGCTTTCAGAACTGAGGTCTGCTAGAATGTTTTTTCCTTGAAAAAGAAGGGTCCTCCCCGTGTGTCCGGGGATCCCTGGCCTCAGCAGTTCACCAAGTCTTCAGGCTGAAGTCCGAAGTAGCTGGGAGAAGTGAAGGATTTGTACAATGAAAACTACAAAACAATGCTGAAAGAAATTAAAGAAAATGTAAATAGATGGAAACATGTTTGTGGATTGGACGACCTATTATTGTTAAAACATCCTTACCACCCAGAGTGATCTACAGATTCAGTGCATCCCTATCAAAATCCCAATGAAGTTTTTTGCAGAAATAGAAAAACCCATTCTAATATTCACATGAAATCTTAAGGGACCCGGAATAGGCAAAACAATCTCGAAAAAGAACAAAGCTGGAGGACTCACACTTCCTGGTTCCAGAACTTACTACAAAGCTATAGTAACAGTAATCAAAACAGTGTGGCACTGGCATAAGGACAGGCATATGAACCGCTGAAATAGCCCAGATAAGCACTTGTGTAAATGGTCGAACGATTTTTGACAAGGGTGCCGAGACCATTCAATAGGGAAAGAACAAACTATTCAGTACATGGTGCTGGGAAGACTGGATGTTCACACGCAAAAGAATGAAGCTGGACCCTTACCATACACCATATGCAAAAATTAAAATAGATCAAACACGTAAACTTAAGAGCTAGAACAATACAACTTTTAGAAGAAAACACAGGGCAAAGTCTTTACTACGTTGGATTTGGCAGTGGTTTCTTGGGTATAACACTAAAGGTTCAGGCATCAAAAGGAAAATTGGACTACATGAAAATTTAAGATTTTTATGCATAAAAAGATACTCTCAACATAGTTAAAAGGGTCTGGCTGATTAGCTCACTAGGTAGACCATGGCACTGATGACACCAAGGTCAAGGGTTTGGATCCCTGTACTGGCGAGCTGCCCAAAAATTAAAAAAAAAAAAAAAAATACTAGAAAGGCACCCCACAGAACGGGAGAAAATATTTTCTAGTAGTGTGTAATAGTGCTAGGCGTCTATAATTAACAATTTTATGTTCTCAAGTGGCTAATAGAGAGGACCTCAAATGTTCTCATCACAAAGAAATGAAGTTTTGCAATGATGAATATGCTACCTACCCTTTTTTTTTTTGGCTACTGGCCGATGTGGGGTCCGAACCCTTGACCTTGGTTCTTGCTGTTGACAACACTGCACTTCAACCAAGTGAGCCAACCAGCCATAATTACCTGGACTTTATCATCACAAATTGTATATGCATATTGAAATATAACTCTGTACCTGCTAAATATGTATAATCAATATGTGTGAGTTAGAAAAAATTAATTCCTCTAGAATAAAAAAGGATTAAGATGCAGAAAATATAGAGAAGTGATAAAACTCAACAACAAAAAACCCAATTCAAAAATAGACAAAGATAGGGGCCAGCCGGTGGCTCACTTGGGAGAGTGTGGTGCTGATAACACGAAGGCCACGGGTTCAGATCCCATTTAGGGATGGCCGGTTGCTCACTGGGTGAGCGTGGTGCTGACAACACCAAGTCAAGGGTTAAGATCCCCTTACCGGTCATCTTTAAAAAAATAAAAGTAAAAATAGACAAAGAACTTTCCAAAGAAGATATATAAATAGCCAAGAAACACATAAAAAGGTAGTCAGTGTCTAATCATTAGGGAAATGCAAACCACATCTACAATGAGATAACGCCTCATACCCATTAGGATGGCTACTATCAAATAAACAGTAAATTTGGGCTGGTTTGTTAGCTCACTCGGTTAGACCATGGTGTTGATAACACCAAGTTCAGGGGTTCAGATCCCCACACCACCGGCCACCAAAGAAACCAGTAGGTGTTGGTGAGGATGTGGAAAAGTTGGAACCCTTGTGTACTGTTGGTAAGTTAAGTACAGCCACTGTGGAAGACAATATGGTGGTTCCCAGACCATTAAAATGACCACGTGGCCCTGTAATTCCACTTTTGGATATACACCCAAAGGAACTGAGAGCAGGGTCTCAACATTTGTACACCGTGTTCACTGCAGCATTATTCACAATAGCTAAAATGTAGAAGCAACCCAAGTGTCCACAGGATGAATGGATACACAAAATGTGGTAACACGGGGGTCTTCAGAAAGTTTGTGGAAAAGAGGGCTGGCCCATTAGCTCAGTTGGTTAGAGCATAGTGGGTTTTTTTGTTTTTTCGTTTTTTTTAAAGATGACCGGTCAGGGGATCTTAACCCTTGACTTGGTGTTGTCAGCACCATCAGCCATCCCTATATAGGGATCCGAACCCGTGGCCTTGGTGTTATCAGCACCACACTCTCCCGAGTGAGCCACGGGCCAGCCTTCCATGAACTTTTTGAAGTAACATATTTAAAAAAGGAAATTCTACAATATGCTACAACATGAATGGACATCCTAAGTGAGATAAGCTAGACAAAAAAAGACACATACTGTACGATTCCACCTATATGAATTACTTAGAGTAATCAAAATTCATAGACAGTAAGAATGGTGATTACCAGCGACGGGGAGGAGGGGGAATGGAGAGTTATTTAATGGGTATAGAGTTTCAGTTTCACAAGACAAAATGATTTCTGTAAATTGAGGGTGGTAATGGTTGTACAACATGAATATATTTACTACTACTGGTCTGTACACTTAAAAATAGTTAAGATGGTAAGTTTTATGTTTTGTGTATTTTACCACAATAAAAAAAATTGAAAAGGGGAGGAGTCATTAGATCCTTACTCAGGCCCCACATACCCCTATATTCTGGTATAGAGAACTGGCCTCGGCAGTTCTCCAGGACTTGAGGCTGCAGTCTGAAGTGGCTGTGAGTGGCCTGAGGCCAGTGCTGCTGGAGCCCAAGGTGTGGGTTTTGGAGATGGGCAGGTGGCTTCTTGCCTATTCCCCTTGCCTGCTGTGGGTGTTGGGGCTCAGGACCTCTCCTGTCAGGCACAGAGGTCAGGTCTATACCTGGGCACCTAGGTCCATACCAGGGCATTAGTCCTGGTGCAGAGAAGGGACTATTGTCCAGGGGGCCCTGTGGGGCAGGGCCACCCTGGGAAGCCTGTTGCTCCTGCTGTGTAATCTCTTTCAGTTCTGGCTTCTGCTTTGGGAATCTTGCCCTGGGCAAGAATACAGGCTGCGTGTTTTCAGGATTGTTTTTACCAGAGTCAAGATTAGCTTGGGCTGTGTTGGCTTAGCTGGGCTAAGGAGCAATTCCCATAGCCAGGGAGGATGGAGTGACTTTGAGAATGGATTACCTTGGCCTTTCAGGCCCTGGCAGTTTCTCAAACAGTTTGGGATGTGTAGTGGATTGAATTATGTCCCCCCCAAACTCCCTGAAGCTTGAATTTTGTCCCCCAAGTTTCATGTATTAGAAATTTAGCCCCCACTGTGACTGTTAAGAGGGTGGGAAATCCTATTATGGTAACTGAATGGTGGAGCCTTGAAGAGGTGATTGGATTGTAGGACCCTGCAGTAGTGAATGGATTAAAAATGGTGGTCAGGGTGTGGTTCTGAAGGCTTTAAAAGGAGAGCACAAAGAGGCTCTCTCTGCTCTCTCTGCTTCCACCATCTTGCAATGTGAGACCCCTGGGTCATTGTTGCCACCACCAGATGGACTTTGGACTTACCAGCCTCAGAAACTGTAAGCAATAAATTTTGTTTTCTTTATAAATCACCCAGATGCAAGTATTTTGTTACAAGCAACAAAAATGGACTAATACAGGATGAGACAGGAGGGGAGCGGGCAGGACTGCAGGTCCCTTTACGTGCCAGCCAGGCCAGGTGTCCAGAGGTGTCACTCACACTTGAGGTGAGCCTGCGCCTCCCAGCCCCACTCCACAGGCCTGTGGGGAGCAGGTGCCTTGGTATTCAGATGAGGCGGAGGTTTTCCTTATCGTCTCCCACGTGATTTTGTCCTTTTGAGAGAACTTTCTAAGCTACTGCAGGTGCCACGTCCCTGCGTGGCCTGTCCAGGCTCAGGATGGCCTGGCATGCAGCAGCTCCAGGCTCGCTGTCAGTTTCTTTGGATACCAGCTGGGGGCCCTTGGAGGCCATGTCCAGGCCTCCTGCCCTACAGAAGGGGCTGTGGACGCCACTCCCCCAGGCCAGCCATGCTGCTGTGTTGCCACCACTTCCTTTTTATATTCTGTATTTTTAAAAAATAGTAATGGAGGCTCAGTGGGTTTTAAAAAATGCTGGGACGGGCCCGTGGCTCACTCGGGAGAGCGTGGTGCTGATAACACCCAAGGCCACGGGTTTGGATCCCTATATAGGGATGGCTGGTTTGCTCACTGGGTGAGCGTGGTGCTGACAAGACCAAGGCAAGAGTTAAGATCCCCTTACCGGTCTTTTTTTTTTTTTTTTTTTAATAAATAAATATAAAAAAATAAAATGCTCAAGCCATACAAGACCATCCAAAGTAAAATGTGATTCTGCCCCAGCTGGTTCTCCAAGCCTGGACCTGCAGAACTGCAGATGCGGCCGCAGCACACGCAGCTCTGCCCCCTGTGAAGATGCTCTCGGCCATGTGTGCTATTCTGCAGCCTCCTCCTCTTCCTGCCCCGTCCACTCCTCTTGCGCTATCCTTTGACGCTGTGCCCTGAGCTGACCTGCCGTCCCCTCCCTGTGGCACTCGGTCACACCCACTCTGTTCCCTCATCTCTGGGAACAGGGACAGAGAGCATTGCCTTCTCTAACGAGCACGTGCTTTTGTATCCACTTTCTCATGTAGTTTCAGTTTTTTCTCTGCTACAAATAATGCTGGTGTGAACGTGTGTGCTACCGTAAAGCACTTTTATGAAGTACATTCATAAAAGCAGCTGCAGATTCGAGGTTGCGCTTGAGCTGCTGGGTCTTCTGGGAGGCTCTGGCAGCCGTGCCGTCCACAGCACACGCAGCCTCCACTGCAGACCAGGTGCTCAGCCGTGCGGATGCCAGGCCCGGCGGCACTGCGGGCTTATGAGTCTCTGGTATCAACTGAAATGGACTTTCTTTACAGTGATGAAGAGTTGTTGTTTTTTTAAAAGCTGTTAGGGTGCTTTTTTTTCACTCTTTCCCATTTGCTGGCTTGGATCTTGGTGTTGAAGGGACACTTGCCCGACCGGCACAATGTACCCTGTGTTTGATTTCAGACAGGCTGACGGTCGCAAAGTCCTGCGGTCGAGCATCCGTGAGTTCCTGTGCAGCGAAGCCATGTTCCACCTGGGGATCCCCACCACACGGGCCGGGGCCTGCGTCACGTCCGAGTCCACAGTGGTGCGCGATGTGTTCTATGATGGTAATCCAAAATATGAAAAATGCACGGTTGTGTTGCGTATAGCTTCCACTTTTCTAAGGTAATGCCGGGGTCCTTTAGGCCTGTCTACGTGTGCTTGCTTCTAGGGTCATAGGAGACTTGTGCTTATGCAGCTGGAATGTCTAGTAGAAGCAAACTACCGTGGTCACAGCACCTGGGCTGCGTTTAGGACCTGGCCC
Source organism: Cynocephalus volans (assembly GCF_027409185.1). Lineage (NCBI taxonomy): Eukaryota > Metazoa > Chordata > Mammalia > Dermoptera > Cynocephalidae > Cynocephalus > Cynocephalus volans. The sequence continues at coordinate 829,050 of NC_084471.1, read as the reverse complement.
CCGGCCTCTTGGAAAGTCGAGCCTGTCCCTAGAGCAGGCTCAGAGCACACTGTCCCTGAAGTAGACACTTCACACCTGCTCGGAGGCATTTGCAGTGAGAGGCACTTGGCGTTTTCTGGGTCGGGTCCCATCCTGTGTGCAGACAGTTGTGCTGAGCCCCTCCCATGCCCCTGTCCAGGCCCTTGTCATGGCCACAAGAAATGGGGAAAGGCAGCGGCAGCAAGGGGCGCCAGCAGAGGGTCCCTGAGTGGTGCTTCCTGGTGGGAGGGTTCTGGGAAGGTGCATGCACAGAGCTGCTGCCTCTGTTTATGACAAGGAAATGGCCTTGCTGAGTGTCACTGTGAACAAACAGACTGTCATACGCCTGATGTGTTCCAGTTTGCTGTAGTCATCCTTTCTGGTGGTCCAGTCACTCATGGGTTAGGGGTCTTTCTGGTGGGCTCCTGTCTTTGGGGAACCTATCAGTCTTGGTATCACCTTGCCGTCTGGCTTCCAGTGCTTTTTCATTCCTGACTACCTGAACCTAGCGTTGTTAGGAGGTGGCCATGGCAACCTGTGGTTCTCCCGTCCTGCAGGGCCAGGCTGGCCATTTCCCTGGTGACTGCCAATTGCCCATGCCTGAGGCAGCCTGTGTCAGTCTCTGGTTTTTCTTATCCTCTCCCCTGGAGGCTGGGAAGGAGCCAGGGCAGAGACCTGCCTCAGGAGGAGACCCTTATCCCCAGTGGCACTATTGACACTTTGACGGGGAACATCCTATGTGTCGTATGACGTTTAGCAGCACCCCTGGCGTCTGCCCGCCAGTTGCCAGTAGAACCACAGTTGTGACAATGAAAAATCTCCAGATGTTGTCTGATGTTCCCTGGGGGACAGTCGCCCTGGTTGAGAACCACTCCTGATAGCTCACAGACCCTGCTTGCTGCCCCTGTCCCCACCGGAGGATGCTGGTGACAGGCTGCAGCCCACAGTGTGGGAGGACGTGCACAGGACCCTCTGTGAGGAATTGGGGGGACACGGCAGCTTCTGGGCCCCGTGGGCCTCCTCTGCACATGTCCCAGGCTGTGGGAACGGGGCCTCGGTCAGTGGCTGGAGGTTGGCCAAAGGTGAGCCATGTCTGTATTCGTGTTATTTAAAGCCCAGTTACGTTCTCATTGCTTGTGGGGTTTTGTTTCCATTGAGGTGCTGGATTCCTGCCAGGGGGCTACGGGATCCAGTAGCCACAACTTCTTTCTTTTTTCTTTTCTCACAAGGGGCTGTGGTTGTGTATGACCTGTTGAAAACTCGGGTTTTCCCTCCAGGTTCGGATCCTTTGAAATTTTCAAGTCTGCCGACGAGCACACAGGGCGGGCAGGCCCCAGCGTGGGAAGGAATGACATTCGTGTGCAGATGCTTGACTATGTGGTTGGCTCTTTCTACCCCGAAGTCCAGGCCGCCCACAGCAGCGACCGCGTGCAGAGGAACGCTGCCTTCTTCCGGGAGGTAGGTGGGCCGCGTGCTGCCCTCCCTGTGGCAGCGCTAGGTGACCCCACCTGCTGCTAAGCATGGTGTTGGCCGGTGGACCAAGGCTTTCACCCAATGTCCCTTCTCTGCCCACAAACCCCATCCCTTCCCTCAGACTCGGGGGTGGGCCGTGAGCATGTCATCCAGGCTTTGACCAGGGCTGACTTCCACAAACACTTTGCTGAGGCTTAGGGTCCTGAGGCAAACGCAAAACTCACTGTGATTCAGCAGCACCACAGGGCCTGTTTGTGTCTGCCCTCATGCCGGGAGCACCTGCGGGTCCCAGTGGGGTCTTAGCCTGTGGGAGGGAAGGAGTTGGCTCGGGTGGATGTGCTGATGGGTGCTGGGTGCCTCCAACATGGGTCGATGCCCCAGAGCAGCCAGCCCCATGTCTACATTTGGGGAGACACTGTCTATGCAACTGGTCCTGGGTTCACCCCCAGAACTGTCAGATGTGGCCCTGCATCCCACGGATAATGCACTGTCCCACACGACCAGTCAATGTCATCACAGGACATCCTGAGTGCGGTGGGACTCAGGGCTGCGAACATCAGTAGGTGAAGGAGGAAGGGTCAAGCCAAGTTGGAGTGCAGGGAGGGCGGGCCACAGGTCTCCTCCGGGGGGGTCAGATACCCCCATGTGGAGCAGCTGCAGCCGGGGCCTGATGCAGAGCTTTGCTGCCCTGTGGCTGCAGAGCCCAAGGGACAGCAGACGTAGTACCAGCAGGTGTCTCCAGAGCTCTGTCCTCTTCAAGGTCACTCCTCTAGTCCCTCTTTGGCGACGCTCTATGGGCACATGACAGGGCCTCACGCTTCTGTGCAGACGTGGATGGGTGGTCCAAGCAGGTCGCTCTGCCTCTCTGAGTCTTTCTGTCAGTGAGGCCAGGACAGTGCTGCCCCATTCCTGGGCGTGGCCTCGCGTGAGGCGAAGTGTGTGCAGCGTGCATGCCCTGCGTTGGCAGTGGTGTCGGTGGGCACTGGGCAGCGGGGGCCCTCAGGGGCACCTGGCATCTTGCAGGACTCCTGGTCTCCCTGTTGATTGGTGCCTGCACCTGAGGCCACGTTGGTGCTGGGCTGCATAGGGGCTGCTGTCTGGTTGGGGGATTGGGTGAGCAGCAGGGTTGGCAACTGGACCCTGGCCCTGGTGGCACCCATGGTGGAGATAAGCCTGGACCAGGGGCAGGTTTTGTCCAACACTGTGGTAGCTTCCTTGTTTCCACGGTGTCTTCCTACTGGGTCTGAATCTTGGGAATGTCAGGCTTCCCTGATTTTTCTGGTTTGGGTAAAAGCCAAAATTTGTGAACCCAACACATCAAAGAATAGATGGTGCACACGGGGATTAGATACCAGCTCACCCAAAATACTCCTCCTCCTAAAATATTTGTACGTGTCCTCCCCTGTGGGTGAGGAGATTGCAGAGGACACTGGAACAGAAGTCCCACAGAAGTCACCAGAGAGCAAGAACCACGCAGAGAAGTGCAGCTGGTTTCAGGGAGGGGATGGGTGGGCGGCTGGACTCACTGTGGGACGAGTGAGGGCAGGTGGGGCTGGGCAGGGGCCCAGAGGAGGAAGCAGCCAGCACCTGCCCTGCCCCAGGTGACCCGCCGCACAGCCCGGATGGTGGCAGAGTGGCAGTGTGTGGGCTTCTGCCACGGCGTGCTCAACACCGACAACATGAGCATCGTGGGGCTCACCATCGACTATGGGCCCTTCGGCTTCCTGGACAGGTGAGTGGCCCTAGGGCCCGATGGTGCAGGTGGTGGGCCTCATGCCTCCTGCAGCCAACCCAGAAACTGGTTCCTGGGAGGGGCAGAGACACCCGTGGCTCAGGGACCATTGGGGATGTCTAGCCTTCAGGCATACGGCTGCTCCTGTAAGGTCTTTTTTCAGTAGTCAGTTCCTGACAGTGCCTGGTCGGCCATTCCTGGAAGCAGAAACCCCTGGAGGGTTTCGAGCGCAGTACCAGGGGCTGTCTTAGCACTATAAAAGGGGTCCCTCCTGCAGGCTGAAAACAGATTGAAGGGGTTGGGGTGGTAACAGGCCTCTCCAGAGGGGGCAGCGTCAAGGAGTGTGGCTTCCCCTAAAGCTCGAGGTGGAGCTAATGTCTGGTGGCTGTTGGTACTTATGCAGGAGAGAGTCGCAGGCAACTCTACGGTCCTTGACCTGAGCCTGTGGGGACAGGGCAGGAGAGCAGCGGCTGCCCCCCAAGGGGCCTGCATTGTCCCCTCGGTGTGTCCCCTGAGGCAGCTCTCTTGCCTGTGTGGCAGATACGACCCCGACCATGTGTGTAATGCCTCCGACAACACTGGGCGCTATGCATACAGCAGGCAGCCCGAGGTGTGCAAGTGGAACCTGCAGAAGCTGGCCGAGGCTCTGGAGCCCGAGCTGCCCCGCGAGCTGGGCGAGGCCATCCTGGCCGAGGAGTTTGATACCGAGTTCCAAAGGCACTACCTGCAGAAGATGCGCAAGAAGCTGGGCCTTGTGCGAGTGGAGCAGGAGGAGGACACGGCGCTGGTGGTCAAGCTCCTGCAGACCATGCACCTGACTGGTGAGCTGGGGGTTCAGTGTTTTTATTGTGGTTTAATATGCAATTTACCAGCTCAGTGGCACTGAGCGCATTCACGTTGTTGTACAACGTCACCACTGTCCTTCCCCAGAACTTTTCCTCCTCCCAAACAGAAACTGTGTCTGTTAAACAGCAACTCCCCCTCTGCTCCCCCAGCCCTGGCAGGCACCACTGATTCTGTGTGACTGCTCTAGGGACCTCATATGAGTGAGATCATCATACAGTATTCGTCCTTTCGTGACTGGCTTATTTCACTTAGTGTCCTCAAGGTTCATCCACCTTTTATTTTTAGCATGTGTCAGTTTCCTCTCTTTTTAAGGCTCCATTGTGTGAATGGATCACATTTTGCTAATCATCTTGTGATGCACACGTGGGCTGTTCTCATTGCTGGGCCGCTGTGTATGGTGCTGCTGTGAAACGAGCACGCACTTGTCTGTGTGATCCCTGCTTCCAGTTCTTTTGGGTATACAGTTAGTGGGATTGCTGGATCTTACGTTTAACTTGCCTAATTGCTCTGGCTAGAACTTCTAGTACTGTTGAATAGAAGTGGTGACAGTGGGCGTCTTTGTCTTGTCTCTGATCTTAGGGGGAAAGCTTTGTCTCTCACCGTTGAGTACAATGTTAGTTGTGGGGTTTTTTATATATGGCTTTTATCAAGTTAAGGAAGTTTGTTTTTACCATGACAGGCTGTGGATTTTGTGAAATGGTTTTTCCTGCATCAGTTGAGACCATCACGTAGTTTTTTGTTTCTTCATATTTCCTTGCATTCTGGGGATAAATCCTACTTGGTCGTGATGGATAATCATTTTAACATTCTGCTGAGTTCCCTTTGCTGAGGATTTTTGTGTCTGTGCTCATAAGGGATATTGGCCTGAAGTTTTCTTTTCTCGTAGTGTGTTTGGCTTTGATATTGAGGCAATGCAACCTCACAGGATGAGTTAGGAGGTGTTTCCCCCTCTTCTATTTTTGCAGAAAAGTTTGAGGATTGGTATTAGGTTTTAAATGTTTAGTAGAATTCACCAGTGCAGCCATCTGGTCCTGGCCTTTTCTCTGTTGGGAAGTTTTTGATTACTGATCAACCTCCTGACATGTTATAGGTCTATTTAGATTTTCTGTTTCTTCTTGAATGAGTTTTGGTAATTTGTGTGTTTAGGAATTTGTCCGTGATGTCTAGGTTATCTGATTTTGGCATATAATTTTTCACACTTAACATGGATCTACTGTCTTAATACATTCTTAGGTGTGCAGTATTGACTGTAGGTACAGTGCTGCACAGCCAGTCTCTGGAGCTTCTTCCCTTGCTCTGTGGAAACTTCATGCCTGTTGATTAGTGGCCTCACATCCCCCTGCAGCCCCTGGTAACCGCCACTCACTGATTCTGTGCATCTGCCTACTCTTGCGACTTCATGTAACTAGAATCATACAGTCTGTCTCATAGTATTCTCTTATAGTCCTTTGTTCTATATAATCAGTGTGATGTCCCCACTTTCATTTCTGATTTTAGTTACGTCTTTTCTTTTTCTCAGTCTAGCTGAAAGTTTGTTTTTTGCCATCTATTCAGAGAACCAACTCTCGATTTCATTGATTTTCTCCTTTATCATTTTTCTCTTCCGTATTTCATTGTCTCCCTCTATGATTTCCTTCCCTTCTGCTAACTTTGGTCTTATTTTAATCTTTTTCTAGTTCCTTAGGTGTAAAGTTAGGTTGCTGATTTGAGACCATTTTTTTTGGAACTGAACTTTATGTTCTTTTATTATTTTTTAGTAAGTACATTCTAAGATGTTGGAGGGGGAGGAAATGGGGTTTGGGAGGGCAGGGCTGGCCCGGTGAGGGGTGGGGCAGGGCTAAGGCCCCTAACCCCCATCTCAGGACCCCAGTGGCTTCTGGCTCCTTCGCTGGCCCGGTTGTGGTGGGTGGTGGGTGGTGGATGGTGGGTGGTGGGGTGGTGGGCGGGGCCAAAACCCACAGCCTGTCATCTCCTTGAGATCTTTTTTAATGTAGGCATTCACAGCTATACATTCCGAGCTGTTCTTGTTGTATCCCATAAATTTGGATATGTTTTGTTTTTGTTCTCATACATCTCTAAGTTTTTTTTTTTTTTTTTTTTAAAGATGACCGGTAAAGGAATCATAACCCTTGACTTGGTGTTGTCAGCACCACGCTCTCCCAAGTGAACTAACCGGCCATCCCCTATATGGGATCCGAACCTGTGGTCTTGGTGTTATCAGCACCGCACTCTCCCAAGTGAGCCACGGGCCCTCTAAGTATTTTCTAATTTCCCTTGTGATTTCTTTTTGGTTTTTTGGCAGCTGGCCAGTACAGGGATCCAAACCCATGCCCTTGGTGTTTCCGGCTGATAGAGGTTGGATGTGTTGTCCCCCCAAAACTCATGTGGAAATCTGATCCCCAATGTGACTGTGTTGGAAGCTTTTTGAGCCAAGGGGGCAGATAAATGGATTAATGCTCTCCCTAGGTGGGGAGATTAATGAGTGAGTTCTCGCTCCATTAGTTCCCGCGAGAGCTGGTTGTTGAGACCCTGGCACCTTCTCTCTCTCTTGATTTCTCTCGCCATGTGATCTGCTTGTACCCACCGGCTGCCTGCCACTTTCCACCATGAGTAGAAGCAGCCTGAGGCCTGCACCAGACACAGCTGTCCCAGAATCGCAAGCCAAATAAACCTCTGTTCTTTATAGATTACCCGGTCACGGGTATTTCTGTTATAGCAACACAAACTAATATACCAGCAAGCCCTGTGATTTCTTTTTGGACCCATTGGTTGACTAAGCATGTGGTATTTAATTTTTGCATTATTAATGAATTTTCTAGTTTTCTTTCTCCTTAACATGAAATCTACTCCCTTAAATTTGTAAGTGTACAAATTTTTAAGTGGTTTCTGGCTTCATTCCATTGTGGTTGGAGAAAATAACAGTGTTTTAAAATTAAGACGTCTTTTGCGGCCTAATATATGGTCTGTCCTAGAGAACGTCCTACAGAAGACTCTGCTCTGCTCTTATTGGATGTTCTTTATATGTCTATTTGGCCTAACTCGTTTATCCCATTAAGTTCTCTGTTTCCTTACTGATCCGGTCTAGGTGTTCAATCCATTATTGAAAGTGATGTGTTAAGGTCTCCGGTTTTTACTATAGAACTGTTGTCTATTTCTTCCTTCAATCCTGTGAATATTTGCTTTGTACATTTTGGGGCTGTTTGGTGCATATAGTTATAATTTTTACATCTTCTTGATGAACTGACTCTTTTTATCAACATGTAATGCCTTCGTCTCTTGCAGCAGTCTTTGACTTACAGTCCGCTTTGTCTGAGGTCCATACAGCTGCCTGAGCTCTCTGTAGGTTACCATTGCGTGGCGTATTTTCTTCCTCCTTTCACTTCCAATCTCTTTGTATCTCGAGTCCACAGCAGCTGTCTTGTACACAATGTGGAGTTGAGTCATGTCTCTTTATCCATTCTGCCAGCTGCCTCTAGATGGGAGAGGTCAGTCCGTTCACTTTGATAGTAGTTACTGGTAAGGAGGTTCCTCTGCAGTCTGCTCTTTCCTGTATGTCTTGCACCTTTTTGTCCCTCGTTTTCTCTATGACTGCCTTCTTTCGTGATCTGATCTGTCGATTTCCTTCTCATTTTCTTTCATGTTTATTTTTAGATGTCTTTTTGGGAGTAACCATGGTTACACGTGACAAGTGTTTCACATGTACTATCTGTCGCATGTTGATCCCTGTGCCAGCAGTGACTGTGATTAGCGAGGGCTGGGTACCAGCCTCGGTGCCTTCTCTGTATTAACCCATTTCACAGAAGACTTGCAGGTTCACACTGCTGTCCAAGCTGGGGGCAGATGGGGGAGCTGAGGAGTGGGCTGGTGAGGAGCAATCGAGAGTTCCAGGACCTGATGCTGGGTGCAGTCAGCCTGGTGCAGGCCGGTGCTGCAGAAGGAAGGAGCAGGGCTGGCGCCTGCTGCCCATCACCCTGAACAGCCTCGTCCTCCAGGTGCTGACTTTACCAACACCTTCTACCTGCTGAGCTCCTGCCCAGTTGAGCCAGACTCACCAGGCCTGTCTGAGTTCCTGGCCACACTGACCTCACAGTGCGCCTCCTTGGAGGAGCTAAAACTTGCCTTCCGACCCCAGATGGATCCCCGGTGAGTACTTGGGCCCTGCTTCCTTGGAATTCAGGAACACTCAGAAACAGAAGGTTTGGGGGAGTGTTAGAGACTTCGCTGGCTGGGAGTACTTTGGGGGCTGTCAGGTCCCATCTCTGTGACATTGGTCACAGAGAAAAAGACAGTGATGCTGACACAGGCTGGGGGACAGTGGTCTTCCCAGAACAGCTCTCTGGTGTACCCTGGAAAGGCTTATGAGCTCTCAGATTGCCAGGCAGACCATGTGTGCCCAGTCCATCTCCCACCAGGAGGTAGCCATGTTTGTAGAGTGCTGCCTGCGCTGAGGATAACACATGGGGGTGGTGTTTGTGACTTTTGATTAAAACAGACTGTGGTCATGGGGAATGGGATTGGGTGGGCAGGACATGCTGAGCATGAAGTGCCTGCAACTGGGGAAGGGGGTGTCACAGCTCCTTGGGCCCTTCTGGAAACGAGGAAGGGTCCAGCCCTGTTGTCACCACGGGAGGTGCTAACAGCGACGGCTGGCTGCCCCACAAACATTAAATTCTGGGGTTGGTGATTCTCGAGGGGAAATTGGCATTGTTAGGATGTGGGTGGAGATGCCCCTAACCCACCCCACTGAGCTTGCAGCACCTGCCTGGGGGCACGTTGGTGGGGCTCAAGGCTTCAGCCAGGGCAGGCGAGGCTGGCTGCAGCACTGTTCATGCCGCCTCTTCCCCCTCCCTGCAGGCAGCTCTCGATGATGCTGATGCTGGCACAGTCAAACCCACAGCTCTTTGCACTCTTGGGCACCCATGCAAACCTCACAAGGGAGCTGGAGCGTGTGGAGCAGCAGTCAAGGCTGGAGCAGCTGAGCCCAGCTGAGCTGCAGAGCAGGAACCAGGGCCACTGGACCACCTGGCTCCAGGAGTACAGGTAAGCCCTGCCGTGGGCCCTGGGCCAGCTGTTTAGGGCCAGCTGGGGGGAGGTGGCTGCAGATGACCTCCAGTGGGGCACCCTGAGCTGCACCTGCTGGGAAACACCAGCTGCAATGTGATTCTAGAGCCCGCCTGGACAAGGACAGGGAGGATGTCAGCGACACAGCGGCCTGGCAGGCAGAGCGTATGCGCGTGATGCATGGCAACAACCCCAGGTACATCCTGCGGAACTACATTGCACAGAACGCCATCGCAGCCGCCGAGGACGGAGACTTCTCGGAGGCAAGCACACACCCGGCCCTGCTCTGTCCTGGGGGTGGGGGATGGCCCAGACACCACTTCACCCTCACTCTCCTCCAGGTGCGACGGGTGCTGAAGCTGCTGGAGGCCCCTTATCACAACCCTGGGGAAGCTGCCGAGGTCCCTGAGGCCACGGAGCCTGAGGGGGCCAGAGGGGCAGCTGGGGGGCAGCACTCCTACAGTAGCAAGCCCCCACTCTGGGCAGCGGAACTGTGTGTGACGTGATCCTCGTAACAGCCTCGGTGTCCTCCACACACCTGGAGTCTCCCGAGGCCCCTGAGTGCTGCTGAATGGTTGAGACAGTGCTGGGCCACCTTCCACGCCCAGGCAGCAAAGGCTCTGCCCTGCCACATGTCTCTCCATGACGGCAGAGACGTCCAGTCAGGACCTGACCCGTCTCTGTCTGATACTTGACTTCAGCAGCCAGGCCCAGTGCACTACCCACCTGTGATAAGCTGCCCCTCATGGGGACAGGAACTCAGCCTCAGGCATGTGGGTGATGCAGAGGGAGCCAGGCCCCTAAATAAAGCAGCTTCCTCAGGCCCATCTCGGTGTGGTCATTCTGCCCTCCTGCCCTGAGGGACTGGAGGACACCTTTATTACGCACTCGTCCCACAGAGTGGCCCTCAGGCGTCCTGGTAGTAGTTGTTGAAGTTGATGCGTAACAGGAAGTCCTCCAGGTGGGGCTGGTAGCCGCGGTTCACCAGCTTGGTCACCACTGGGGGGGTCAGTGAGTAGCTCAGGCTTCTGCCCGCAGCTGCTCACCCCGCCCTGGTTCTGCCCCCTGCAGCCCCTCCTGGCCAGGGGTGGGGGCTCACCTTTGAAGAGGAAGTGGGAGTAGTACTTGAAGGTGTTGTAGGACTGCTGCATGAGGGCGAAATTGGGGTGCTCAGCACCCTGGGGGCCGCCAGTCGGGCCCCAGGCCTGGGAGATGAGCTGACTGCGGAACTTGAGCACGAGGCTGAAGATGCTGTGAATGATGTTCATGACGGGTGCCGCCTTCTCTGTCAGCAGACCCCTGTGGGGAGGGGGTGCTGCTGGGTGGGCTGTGCCTGACTATTGGCGTGTAGCCCCAGGAGCCCCGTGGCCTCACCTGAAGACGGCCTTGTGCAGGTACTCAGCATGGGCACGCTGGACCTCCTCGAGGTCACCCACTGCAGCCAGCCTGGCCCTGAACTCACACCAGGTGACGTGCAAGATCTGGTTTGCGATATAGCCCTGGATGACCTTCACGAAATGCTGCATCTCGTGCTTGAACAGCTGCAGCTGGCGGAACTGCACGGAGCTGGCTGTGTGGCTCACCAGGGCTGGCAAAGGGCAGAGGGTGAGCAGTGGCCTCGAACCACAGGGAGGGGCGGCTGGGGCCCAGACAGGCCTCACCTGTGCGCTTAAGGTGGAAACAGACATCCTTGAGTGTCCACATCATGAGCTTCAGCTGCAGCAGGAAGGAGAAGATGCCGCTGTACTTGCTTAGGCAGCTCTCGGTGATGACAATGTTGAGGGGCCAGTCAACCTGCTCAGGAAGCCCAGCTTAGCACGCAGTCCCCAGACACAACCCCCATGATGTGCCCAGGAAGAGGGCCGCTGCTGACCTTGTACCTGAGCTCCAGGCAGCTCAGCACATCCGGGGCGTTGGGGGCAAACACTTCAGGCAGGTACTTGAGGGCGAAGGAGAGGTTGGTAGCATGTGGGGCGTCCCCATGGAGGCTGTACTGCAGGGCCTTGCTCAGGACGGAGTTGAGGACCAGCGGGTTGAGCAGCTCCCCCGGCGTCTGCCCGGCTCCAAGCTGAGGCAGGAAGGGACAGGAGTCCCGAGTGCATGCCCAGCCACTTGGAGCTGCAGCTCCTCACTAGCCAGCACCCCACACCCCATGCCAGGCACTGTGGGGCACGCCCGGGTGGCGGCCTCCCCCTCCCCATGGGCCACTCCTCTGCAGCCAGCCCACCCCCAGCCCCACGTCCAAGGTCACCTTCTCAAAGAGCAGGTCGCTGAGGGACTGGGCAAATTCGCCATCCTCCATCAACAGGAAGTGCCGCAGTGCCTCCAAGTGTGCCTCAAGGTGCAGCTCCACAAAGAAGAAGTCGACTGCGGCCTTGTTCACCAAGGAGATGCTGTGGGTGGGAGGGGGGCGGGAGTCAGGGCAGCAGGCAGGCTGGGGGTGTGCCTGGGTGGGCTGGGGGCACTCACTGGGCAGCCAGTGGGGCCGTGATGGAGCGTTTCATGAGCACGGGCAGCGTCAGCAGCTCACTCAACTGCACTGCAGTCTCGTCCACGGCTGGCTGGACCTCAGGGTCCATGGGGAAGGCGAAAGCCCGGGGAAGCACCTGGTGCAGAAGGTGGGCAACGGGAGGCTCCGCTGCAGGGGATGAAATGGACTATCATTGGCACACAGGACGCACTGTCCCCGGGCTCCCACCTTACCCGCCACTGTGGCTGTTCCACTCACACATGGACTCGTAGCAGTCCGGGTACTGCTCCAGGCGGTACTGCCTTGCCAGGCTTGCCAGGTAGGCCTGCTCCCCACTCCAGCACCGTGCTTCCGCCTCCTGGCCAGGGCCTGTGCTGCACTGGGCACCTGCACTTTCCTGAGAAGAGGACAGTCTCAAAGACTTGGCCCCACAACTCAGCACATTGCTCCCCAGCTCCCCGCTTGTGTTGAGAAAGAAGGAAAATGGCACATGAGATCCCCATGTGGTGACCCAAGCTGTGTCCATCTGACCTGTGAGTTCGGAGGCCAACACGGAGAGAGGTCCTCAGTGTCCGCACTCCTCCCCGGGCCTGAGTGGGCACAAATGGACGGGAGGGACCGTCAGGGCCAGGGCCTGCTGAGGGGACACAGCAGGGGTGGCCAGGCTCAGGCAGCACCTCCTATGTCCCCCAGGACAGCAGCTTAGGCCCCAGTTGACAGACAAGAGCCCCAAGGGCAGCTTCACCCGCTGCCTCCTGCTCCCTGCCAGGCTCTGTGGGCCCCACAGCCCCACCTGGGACCACCTGCCCCGCTCTGACCTGGTTCCTTGGGGATGCTGTCTCCCAGAGTGTCCAGCCCAGTCACAGCAGAGGGCCAGGTCTGGAGGTTGTTCTCACTGTCTGAGCCTGGGGAGCAGGTGGAGGGAACCATTTCTGCAGGTGGCTGTGGCTCACGTTCCATGGCAGGGCTCTGAGCTCCCAGGCTAAGGCCTGACTGGGACATGAGGCGAGGGGGATTCCAGTGGGGCCTGAGTGTACTGGGCTCATCTTCCAATGAGAGCGCCCCCAGCATCATGTGGGACTGAGAGGTGTGTCCATGGGCATCCCACCGTGGCAGCAAGGGAGCCACGTCTGACACATCCTCCCCAACCCTGATGCTGGCATCTGACACGTGTCCATGGACGTTACACCGTGGCCGGGAGGCAGCCACGTCTGACATGTCCTCCCCAACCCTGATGCTGGCATCTGACGCATGTCCGTGGATGTTCCACCGTGGCCGGGAGGCAGCTACATCTGACACATTCTCCCCAACCCTGATGCTGGCATCTGACGCATGTCCGTGGATGTTCCACCGTGGCCGGGAGGCAGCTACATCTGACACATTCTCCCCAACCCTGATGCTGGCGTCGGACACGTGTCCATGGACGTTCCACCGTGGCCGGGAGGCAGCCACGTCTGACACGTTCTCCCCAACCCTGATGCTGGCGTCTGACACATGTCCATGGACGTTCCACCGTGGCCGAGAGGGAGCCACGTCTGACACATTCTCCCCAACCCTGATGCTGGCATCTGAAACGTGTCCGTGGACGTTCCACCGTGGCCAAGAGGGAGCCGTGCCAGAAGCATAGCCCCCTGTGGGAACACTACCCTCTGACACATGCTCAAGGAGCTGTTCCACAGGCTGGCTGCTTCCCTCCTCCTGAGTGACATGCCTGAGTGGGTGTGGGTGAGGCAGAGCTACCTGTGTGTCAGCGATACATGCATCCAGCTTCACATGAGTGTCACCCCACAGCCGCTGCCCCTCGCTGCCCTCTAAAGCCTGGAGAGGCCCTGGTGAAAGTAAGGCAGGCACTGCTGGCCTCAGGATGGTACTAAAATCGTACTCCTGCAGACTAGAGTCCTGTGTGCTGGCTGCAGCGGATGTCTCCCCAGGGGCCGAGGCGGGTAGGTCTGAGCTGATGGACTGCAGCGCCTCCTCCAGGAGAGGGGCCACACTGGTCTGCACAGGCTGCTCAGTCCCCGGGCTTCTAGGCAGGAAGTCTCCGATACTGAGGCCAGCAGAGAACAACCTAGCCCCCTGCACCTGCTGGGGCTCTGAGCTGCCAGCCCCTACTGGTAGGGACTCCAGGGGCTGTGGCATTGGCATGCTGGGCCTGCTTAGGTAATCCCAGGCAGCCAAGTGCTGCTCTGCGGGTCCAGAATCACAGCCTTGGCCTCCTTCATGGTGCTTGGGGCCCAGAGATATGACCTGAAATACAAGTGAACACAGTACCCAGTCTGGTCTCAAGTTTCCCTCCAGCCATCTAACCCTGTTCCCCAAGTTCAGCTCTGCAACTGTGACCGACGCTCATCAAATACTGAGGTCTAGGGGGACAAGGCCAGGCTCAGTACAACAAGCTCAGAGCCCCACACTAGGGCACCCTGGACCCTGCCTCGGCCCCTCACCTGGGAGTGCACACTCGGGAGGATGTCCAGCGGCTCCTGGGGCTTGTGAACCTTGGACATGTCTTTGAGCATCCCCTGAAATTCAAGCCAGCAGGTCGAAAGACAGCAGAGCTGCTGCCCAGCCCAGCACAGCCTCCACACAGCAGCCCTGCCCCGCCACACGGGGCGACAGCCCCTGCCACCCACAACTGCCGGACGCACTAAATGACAGGTATGTGCTGGGCTGGCTGGGAGCCAGGGTCCACAGCAAGTGCTATCTGCATCACGATCTGCATCTCTGAAACTCAGTGGCACAAAGAGGCAACACAGCCCCCGCTGCAAACTGAGAACTACCATCCCTCTCCCATAAAGCCCACAGGTCTGTGTACAATTTCAGGGTATACAGAGACATTCAAAGCCCAGGGCAAGAGCCACCATCTAAAACCGCTGCCACACCTCAATGCGTTTCTGATCTTCTAAGAGAAAACAAAGCCGTGCACTTTCCAGTCGGTGCCTCTGGATTCTCCACAGCGCCTTTTGCTCCCGACGAGCTGCCTCTGCAGACAACTTGCTGTAATGGTCAACCAGCGCCTGCCTGAAGCCACACCCAAAGGGGACACAATCACTCCACACTGTCCAATGGGCGACCCTCGGGCTGGAAGCATTCTCCACAGCAGAAGACCCCAGTAGGTGCCTTCCCCAGACCTCTGCCCTGCACCTCCCCATCAGCACCTACAGGGCCTAACAGGTGGGTCTTTCCGTGCGCTAGACTGGGAGTACCCGGCAGGTAGGTGCTCTACTGGGGCTTAGCAAACGTCTGCTGGCTGAGACCCTACATAGCCTGAAGTACGGGGATGAACAAGGAGCTGAGGCCCAGCCTCTCTGGGAATCAAGGCCTGGCTTTCTGGGCTACACAGTGGGCACCTTACCATGTCGCAGGGGCAAGCCCCAGAGAACTGAAGACTGATGCAAAAAGTACGTGTAAAACCAGCACAAACATTTCACTTGCTCAATTCAAAGTGTGCGTGGCCTATCACTCCCAGTGATTCTGAGCCTCTCACCAGCAGTGAACACACCTGGATTGGCCATCTCAAACTTGGCTGCCACAGGCCAGGAACATGGCCCCTATGCCTCATTTTCTCCATATGTAAACAGGAGAACATCTACTAACATGCATGCATGCACACACACACAGATGCACACACACACACAAATGCACACAAAGGCACATCCCTTGCTGGCTCTGCAAACAGTATGTAAGGTTGGGAGAACTGAGCAGGAAGTGGCCAGCCTCTGCCACCAAAGACTTTTGCTAAATGCTGAACAGCCCCTTCAAGGCTCCAGCTCTGCTCCCAGCTTATGGGACAAGTTGACAACACCGTGAGGGGACACTCAGACCCTGTGCTGGACAAATGCCCCATCTCCGTTCAGCCTACAGCAGGTTTAACACTAACCGGGAGCTATTTAAAATTGAGATAAATAAACAAAGAGGTCACCAGGGTGTGGACCTTGCCCAGATCCCAGTCCATGCAATCCAACCATAAGAAGACATTCCAGAACAGCCAAAGACGTCTGACTATGGAAAAATGGCCACAACCACTGAATTCAGGTGGGCTTTCTAGATTCAGTATACTAGTCTCTGTATGCCTGAAAGCTTCCAAAATAGAAAGGTAACTGTCGCTAAGATTAAGCCAGCGCTGTGCACAAGGCCCTGCTGAGCGCTGCGGGCTGGAGCACCGGCCGCCGCACCTCGCCTTCCTCTCCAGCTCCTCCTCTAGCGCCTTCAGCCTCTTCTCCCTGTCGCGGAGTTCGCGGGCGTAGCTGAAGTCGTCATCCAGATCCTCCTGTCTGGCCGCCAGGCGCCGCTGCACAACACACACTGCCATGTTCCTTTCACAAGGACCACACGGTCCTGAACCCTAAAGGGGCTGGGACCACCCACCTCCTGGTCCTTCACAAACTGCTCTTTCAGCCTCTGGAACTGCTCCCGCTTCCGAGCATCTAAGGCCATCTGTTCCGATATCTGCCGGTCTGCATGGACACAGTGAGAGGCACACAGTATCGAGGAGCCCCCTGCAGGGGCCCCCACAACTGCACAGGGAGGACTTGGGGCCATGCTTACCACTCAATGCACTCAGCACCCTGGACGCCGCTTCCCGGGCATGGACAATTAATTCTTGTTTTGCAATTTCCATCCGTAATTTCTAAAAACGATCAGTTAACAAAGCATCCTAATTCTCTGTCCTCTCACCTGGGATGGCCACCCAGAACACCCTGCACAGACTCAGGGTCGGCAGGTGTGGTGCACAACCCAAGCCCGCAAGGACCGCACCTGGCTGGGTGGCCAGACACTTCCAGGTCTGCACAGTGACAGGGCAGGCTCCAGGCAAGTGACTGGAGTTCATGTGCTCTCACAGACACACCTGGGGCCAAGGCCCCTAGGCTGTGTGTGCCCACCAGGGAGGGACCAACGGGTCAAGAGAGGGGCTTCCCGCTTGGCTCGAGTCTGCCCCTGCCCACCAGGCACCAAGCCGGGAAGGGCTTTCCTGGGAACAGCACTGACTCCACCACTGGTGCCCTCCCTGAGTACACAGAAGATTCACAGCCTCGGTCCCAGACACACCCACCCCTCCTGAGCAGGAGGGCACTTGCAGAGGCCACCCGAGTGCAGCAACTTTGAGCACTGCTGCCCTGAGGCTCCAGGACTGGGTCTGTCCATAGCCAGCAGCCTTCACCATCAGCCTCAGTGGAGCTGCCCACGTCAGCAGAGCATGGGGTGCGGGCTGGACCACCCAGACCCAAGAAAAGAGGACAGAGCCCCTGCATGGGCATCTGAATCTGCCTTGGCACATGGCCCAGCACTACGAGTGTCCCCACCCAGACACACCTCCAGGACAGAGGACACCAGAAGGGAGCCTCCCCATCTTGCATGTCCCACATCCAGCACCCTTCCCCCATTAGCCCAAGACCCCAGGAGGGAGGTGCAAAGAAAGCCCCTGAGGCCTGTAGTGCCCGCACCTTCTCCTCCTTGCTGATGGAACTGTGGCGGGCCACCCGCTCCATGCGCCCGACATACACAGCGCAGTCCTTCTCAATCTCCTTCAACTCCTCAAGGGAAAAGATCACCGAGATCCGAGGGACGGGGATGTCGGACCAGCAGAGGTAGTGCTGCCAGAGGGAGAGTGCGGTGAGCACAGGCAGAAGCCTGAGAGGGGACCCCGGAGGGAATCCCAGGGGGGCTGGGTGACACGAGGGCCCAGGCACAGTTCTGCTTCTGAGTGTTCAGCGATGCATGTGGACGATCAAATGCTTTTTTTCTCAGAAACGGTTCACTCCTAAACTGGGGCAGCAACACCCTCGGTGGCTTCCAGGAGGGAAACATAAGGGACAGGCCCAGCCGAGACAGACATCAGACTCCCACAGATGGCCTCTCAGATCCTCAATCCCCCATGCCTGGAGAAGTGATGCTACCAACAAGCCAGCACCTACCAGCGCTGCAGATGCCATCCTGGACGGTCCAGCCCCCACAGTACCCTCCCCTCCCCGTGCATACGCCCCCGCCCAGCTGTGCAGGTGGGACCCTGCTCACCCGGGGGCAGCAGAGCTTCAGCAGGTTGATGGTCTTCCCACAGACATACACGTCGTGGGCAATGTGCTTCAGGAACACAGGGACACAGTCTTCTACCTCTTTGGAAATGAGCACGTAGCCATGGGTCCAGTAAAACTTATCTAAACATGCAACAGGACACACAGTGGCCTGCACCCAGCGATGGCCCTGATCCCAGGCCCATAGGTGTGGAGGCCCCACCTGGTAACCAACTGCCACCTACCTCTGAAGCCAAGGTACTCCTGATTCACCTGGATCATGAACTCACCATAAACGTCTCTGAAGACCCCGCTGTACACCCAGTCGTGGATGAACCTGCCACAGGCAGAGGCCAGCAGTGAAGCGGGCATGGCCAGTGGTGGGAACAGAGCCTTGTGCCCAGCACAGCCACAGTGTGAGTCCACCCGTCCTGCCCTCTCTCTCGTGTGTGGCCCAACCCCTGCACTCAGCAGGCCTCTGATGAGGATACGCAAATGTCTGCTTGGTCTGAGTGTGGGCCCCCCACCCCTGTGTTTAGGTGCCCAGGCCTGCCCCACCGTGTGTAGGGCTCGCAGCTGGTCTTCAGCAAGGACAGCAGCACAGGGTAGTGCTCATTGCTGCAGTTACCCAGCGCCTCCTGGTAGAGGTAGGACAGCAGCTTCACTCCCTGCAGAAGGCACGGGGAGTGGTTCAGCACACCCAGCAGTCACACCAGATGAGCAGCCCTGCCCAGCTCAGCAGCAGCCCTGAAGGGGCCATGCCCAGCCATCCCACCCCTTCCCTGGAGCTGGCCAGGCCATCGCACTTTTCAGACAAAAACTCACAGTGGGGAATGAAGCCCTGGGCCCTCCTCCGCCAGTCCCCGGGAGCACAGCACCAACACCACAGAGCTCTGCCAGGTACCTAGACCCAGAGGCCAGTCAGACCAGGTGAACAAAATCTCCACATATTCTCATGCTCCCTGAAGTGGCTGACCCACCCAAGCTTTAAAAACCACTTGCAACCCAGCAACCCAGATCTGAACTTCCTTCCAGACCCCTGCCCAACCCTGTGCGCATGCTGTCCACCAGACACCAGTGACACACCCACCCCCGACATATGACTTACCTCCCCACCTCCTTCCCGGGCTCTGGCCAAGACTCAGAATCACCCCGAGTCACAGCCCCCATACCCCACACCTGCGTCTCTACCTGAGACCCCCTTCGGGCCCCCAGTGCCTCATCCAGGTCACCACCTGTTCTGGCCAGGATGACCGACTGCCAAGCCCCCTCTCAGGTGCCCTCGCCCTCTCCACCCCACCACAGTCTGTGCTCCACACGGTATCCATCAGAACCTGCCCCCCAGCACCCTCCCTCCCCACTGCAGCGGGTCCCCTTGGGGCCTCCACGCTGGCTGCTCCTCTTCCTGGAAGGTCTCCCGCAGGCAGCTGCTGCCCCGCACTCTCCCTTCTCTGGTTGGTACCTGCCAACATTTGGCCTGGTTGTTTACTGACTGGCTCGAAAGTGCCAGAGGCCACATCCACAGGGATGCTGTGTAGGCAGGAGCCCCAGGCCTGGACAGGAACGGCGTGTGGCAACACCAGCACCTGCTGAGCTGGGCCAGGCAGGAGCCGTCCAGTCACCTCTTGGGGGCTGCTCTCATGGGCCCTCCTTCCCAGGAAGCAGAGCTGGCCCTCTACCCAGCAGGCCCCACGCCCACTCCCCTGAAGCACCCCAACTCGGCCACCACACTGAGGCTTACCTGAGCTGCCGCCCAAGCTTCTTGAAAAGAAAGCCAATGGAGAGGAGGCTCAGCGTGGGTGGAGTGGAGAGAACGCAGGCACGGTAATACTGCAGGTACCTCCTCAGGCCGCTGGTGAAGGCCTGTGGGTGGGGGACACGGTCAAGAGCTCAGGACTGGAAGGCACACTGGTGCTGGGGAAAAGGACTTTGCCAACCTCGGGCTCCATTTTCTAAGCAACAGGCATTTGTAGCTTAAGCCCGGCCATCCTCTACCCAGCCAGAAGCGAGGACCCTTCACAGGAAGCCACAGGCCCACCACAAGCCCAAGCTTGCAGCCGAGATCAGCTGCACCAGAGAAACTGGCATCTGGGGTCCTGGGGGGCAGCAGGCTGGGTACAGAGATGCTAACCCTGAGGGTTTCTTGCTGCTCGGACCACAGCAGACTTGTGGGCTACACCGCAGCAGCCTGGCCCCACAGGTCATGCCAAGAAAGGAACATGCAACAAACCTTAGTCCACCAGCCCTAGGGACCATCTGCCCTGACCTGTCCCACACATGCCAACAACCAAGAACCACAGTTCCACCTTCCTCAGTTTCCCCTCTGCCTGCCCCGGCACCCACTCTGATCTGTGCTCCACCATCTCCAGCCTTCGGGTCCCCCTCAGGGCCTCCTCGCTGGCTGCTCCTCTACCTCGAAGGTATCCTCCACACAGCACCCACTTCCCAGCCTACACTAAGACTTAAACCTCGTCATATCACCCCTGCCCCAACAACCCGGCCATGGCACCGATGCTCAAAGGACCCCACACAGCCCAGCTCCTTCCAAGGCCCAGGGCCCTCTGCCCAACTCCCTGATGCACTCCTCTCAGTCCGCCCAAAGCACGCAGATGGTCTGCAGGCCTGTCCTCTCCCACTCAGACCACACCTGCCATCCTGTGGGATCCCACCCAGCCACCTGCACGTCTCTCGAGGAACACTGATTCCCAGAGCCAGACTTGGCTCGGAGCCCAGGAACTTCGACTCACCTCTGCCTCTACCGGCCTCGCTCTCCCCACCACCTGGCCCTGCCCTTGGCCACACCTGCCTCCCACTATCCCGTGGCCCAAACACATCTGTCCCAGGTTTCCAGTGGAACGATGGGTGAGGTAAAACAATCAATGGTCACCCTATCCCTGAAGAGTCATTGCTGGGTTTTAGATGCTGCCAAGGAAACAACTCGGACTCAGTGGTCGTGGAGTAGGACCTCTGAGAGTCTTTTTTCCAGACTGTGTGCATAGTTCTCGTGAAGGTCCACCATGACCGTGAGGCCATGGGCCATACCTGGAACACGAGGCCCTTGCTGTAGGAGGACTCCAGGACAGGCTGCAGAGAGAAGTGACTCAGGCGCATGTAGCAGGTCCCATATTCGGCCACCTCAGAAAGGAGGCTGCTGATGCTCTCAGGAGACGCGCCTGACACGTGGACACCCCGCTTCACCACAAAAGCCTGAGCTGGCTGGACAGGGCAGAGGAGAGGGGTCACAGAGGCCAGGCACCAAACCCCCATGTGGTGCCGTCTCCTTCCCCCATGCACCCAACCAGAGTGCACCCAAGACCAGGCACACGAACAGGAAGTCCCAGAAACAAAAAAAGCAAATGCCCAACAGCACACCTCAAACTATCCCACCCCTAGTGATGAAAACACACAAACCGGAACAACGTACAATTTTTCACTGACAGCACTGAAAAATACATGTTTAACATGCCAACTGCGGAAAAGGGTAAAGAAAAAGGGGCACCTTCCACACAACACACACAGCCTTCTTGGGGGCAGAAACCTTAAAAACGTGTTGCCATCAGATCTATCATTTGATTCCTAGGGATGGGCCAAATAATGGAAGATGTGCACAGTACTTGTCACAGCATGTTCCCGCAACAGTGTTTATAACTGCAGAGAAAGGAAACAACCCGAGGGCTCATTACAGCCAAAACCGGGATGTGCAAAAGCCGTGCTAAGAGGCAGAGCCGGAGCTGTAAATGCCCACGCTGGAAGAGAAGAGCTCAAATCAATAACTGCACCACACACCTGAGTATAAAAAGATGAGCGTTAAACCCAAAACCATCGGAAGGAAAGAAACAATAAAGACTAGAACAGAGATAAAAGAGAGATCAGGAAAAGAGAGAATCAACTAAACCAGAAGCTGTTTCTTCGAAAAGATCAAAATTGACAAATCTAGCTAGAATGATTAAGAAAAAAGAAAACCATGAAAAAAGAGAAGATTCAAATTACTATAATCAGAAATGAAAGTAGGGACATCACTACCAATTTTATAGAAATAAAAAATATTATAAGAAAATATCAGGAACAACTGTATGCCCACAAATTAGATGACCTAGTCGAAATGAACAAATGCCTACAAACATTTAAAGTAGCAAAACTAACTCAAGAATAGAAAAATCTAAATAAACCTATAACAAGTAAGGAGATGGAACCGGTAAACAAAACCTCCCAACAGGTTAAGATAGTAAATTTTATGTTATGTATATTTTACCACAGTTTAAGAAAAAATAACAACAAAATCTCCCAGCAAAGAAAAGGCCAGAAGACCAGATGGCTTCACTGAACATTTGAAGAATTAAATGTCCCTATACCAGCCAGCCACAAAAAACAAAAACAAAAACAAAAACTGAATGTTTGGTGAATTCTACAAAACATTTAAAGAACTAACATCTATACCTCCAAAACTACAGGCCAATAACCTTATGAATACAGATGTAAAACTTCAATAAAATACTAACAAACCAAATTCAGCAGAATATTAAAAAGATCATACACCATTATGTATCCTTATCATTTTATGTAGCCTCAGCATCAATTCTGAATACAGGTTTAACTTTTCAGAAGCAGGGCTCAGTCACCTCCTCCCAGTTCCTTAATGTGATCAATCCAGACACCTGCCTTACACCACTGCCTCCTGGTGACCACCTCCCCATGGGACAGCCTGGCTCCACTAACCCCCACACCCCACATGGACTGTGCAGATACACCACAGTGACCATCTCTCAGTAACAGCACAGCCTCACAGACTCGTGCCTGCCTGCTCTAAACCCACCAGTTAGAACTCCCCATGGGAAACCTGTTTGGATAATGCCCTGGACACCAATAAAGGTGTCCATTGTCCCCCCTCTCTCCCTCTCCATGTGCTCCCTGACCTCTGTGTGTGACAAAATTTTTATTTCCATTTTGTGTCTCTCCTAATCATTGAAGGGGTGCTAAATTAAAACACATCTTAAAGATCTTAAATTAAAACACACAACCAAGTGGGTTTTATTCCAGGAATAAAAGGGTGGCTCAACATTTAAAAAAAAAAAAAAAAATCAATAAATGTAATACACCATCTTAACAGAATAAAAGAAAAAAAAACCCATGGTCATCTCAATTGATGCAGAAAAAGCATTTAACAAAATCCAACATGGTTTTCCTAAGAAAACTCAAAATAAACTAGGAATATAAGGAATTTCCACAACATGATAAAGGACATATGTGAAAGACCCACAAAGAATATTATACTCATTGGTGAATTACTAAAAGCACTTCCTTTAAGATCAGAAACAAGACAAGGGGCCGGCCCATGGCTCACTCGGGAGAGTGCGGTGCTAATAACACCAAGGCCCCGGGTTCGGATCCCATATACGGATGGCCGGTTCGCTCACTGGGTGAGCGTGGTGCTGACCACACCAAGTCAAGGGTTAAGATCCCCTTACCGGTCATCTTTAAAAAAAAAAAAAGAAACAAGACAAGAATGCCCACTTTTGCCACTTCTGTTCAATATAGTACTGGAAATCCTAGCCAGAGCTATAAGAGAAAAAGAAATAAAAGGTATGTAAATTGCAAAGGAAGAAGTAAAATCACCTGTCTGCAGATGACATGGTCTTATACACAGAAAACTCTAAAGAATCCATTACAAATTTTTCAGGACAAATAAATTCAGCAGAGCTGCAGGCTACAAAATCAATACATGAAAAGTCTGCTACATTTCTGTACACTAGCAATGAAAAATCTAAAAGTAGGAAAACAATTCCATTTACAATAGCAATAAAAGAATAAAAAAACACTGTTGACCCTTGAACATGCGGGTTTGAAATGTGCAGGTCCATTTATACGCATGTATTTTCCAACTGTGGATCAAAAATACAATCTCTGCAAGATGCAGGCCTGGATTTACATAGGGCCGACTTTTCATATACACAGATTCCTCAGAATCAACTGCAGGACCTGAGTATTCATGGATTTTTGTGTACATGGGGCTGGGGGAGGGGGTCAGAGGGAGGGTGTCCTAGAACCAATTCCCCAAGGATACCAAGGATGACTATTCTTAGGAATAAATTTAACAAAGGACATGAAAAACTTGTACATTGGAAACTACAAAACATTGCTGAAAGAAATTGATGATCTAAATAAATAGATTTCCCATGTTCGTGGACTGGAAGACTTACTATTGGAAAGATAACAATGATACTCAAAGCGATCTAAAAATTCAATGCAATCTTTATCAAAATCCCGATGACATATTTTTGCAGAAACAGAAAAACCTATCCTAAAATTCATATGGAATCTCAAAATAGCCACAACAATGTTGAAAAAGAACTAAGTTGGAGCATTCACACTTCCCCAGTTCAAAACTTACTACAAAGCTACTGTCATCAAAACATTCTGGTACTGCTGTAAGGACAGACATGTAGAGCAATGGAACAAAATAAAGAGTCTAGAAATAAATCCTCACATATATGGTCAACTGATTTTCAACAAAGGTGCTAAGACCATTCAATGGAAAAGGGTAGTGCTTTCAAAAAATGGTGCTGGGAAAACTGGATGTCCACATGGAAAAGAATGAAGCTGGACACTTACTTTACATCATATGCAAAAATTAAACCAAAACGAATCAAATACCTAAACTTAAAAGCTAAAACTATAAAACAGACGAAATGTAACAGCAAATCTTTTACGACCTTGAATTTGGCAATGATTTCGTGGATATGACACCGAAGGTACAGGAAACAAAAGAAAAACAGACAAATTGGACTACATGAAAAAAATGTATACATCAAAAGACACTATCAGAGTAAATAGGCAACTCACAGAATGGGAGAAAATATTTGCAAATCATATATCTGACAGGGGATTAAGATCCAGAATACATAGAGAACTCTTAAAACTCATTAACAACAAAAAATCCAATTCGAAAATGGGCAAAGAAAAAAAAATGGGCATAGGACTTGAATAGACACGTCTCCAAAGAAGATATACAAATGGCCAAAAAACACATAAAAATATGCTCAACATCAGTAATCATTAGAGAAATGCAAATCAAAACAACAACCAGACATTTCACACCCATTAGGATGGCTATAATTTAAAAAATAAAGTGTTGGCAAAGATGTGGAGAAATGGGAACCCTCAAACATTGCTGGAAGGCATGTTAAATGGTGCAGCCACTGTGGAAAACAGTTTTGTGGTCCTTCAAAAAGTTATATAGAATTACCATATGACTCAGCAATTCCACTTCTGGGTACATACTGAAAATAATTGAAAACAGGGACTCAGATATTTCATGGCAGTATTATTCACAATAGCCAAAAGGTAGAAGCAACCCAAGTGTCCACTGACAGAGAATTAATGAACAAAATATGATCTACACAATGGAATATTACACAGCATTAAAAGGAAGGAAATTCTGATACACGCTACATACACATGGATGAACCTTGAAAACATGTTGAGAGAAATAATCTAGACACAAAAGGACAAATAATGTATGATTCCTTTTGTTTGAGGGATCTAGAATAGGAGAATTCATAGAGACAGAAAGTTAAATAGAGGTTACAGGGGCTGCGGAGGGGGGGATGGGGAGTTATTGTTTAATGGGTACAGAGTTTCAGTTTTACAAAATGAAAAGAGTTTTGGAGATAGATGGTGGTGGCACATTATAAATGTATTTAATACCAATAAACTATACATTTAAATATGGTTAAGATAGCAAATTTTATATTACACGTATTTTACTACAACAAAAAAGAGGGAGGGGGTTCATTCCATACAGAAGGGAGGAGGCTATTCCCACAACAGAACACCACGAAGCCATGAAAACAGTGTTCTAGAACAGGCGCCCTAAGCACTGGCATTGCCTGAGTGAGCATGTTTCTGGACCAACCTCAGGATGTGTTTCCAGTACACCCTCAAGTCTGAGAACAGCCACCATAAAAGAATGCTTAAGATACAGAGAGATACTCTTACACGAAAGAAAAAAGCTGCAGAGCAGAACTTCACTTTTCTAAATACATCCCTTCACTTCATGAGCACCCAGCAAGAGGGCTGGGTAAACTGCAGCTCCTGCCCAGAACCAGTGAGCCCCACCCACTGGCCAGGAGATGTCCCTGCTTAAGCGGCAGAGTCACCCTATCATGCAATGTCTCTGGCAAGGCAGATGCTCCTAGAGGCCAAGCCCGTGCTCCTCCAAGCACAGGGAAGGATCAGAAGGCACCCGGACACTTCTCCAGGATGGGAGTGGAAACGAGGGCAGCTACACTTTCTACTGTTTTTCTGAGAGCAATGAACATCTTTCTTTTGTTCAGTTTTTAAAAGGACATCAATAAACTGACACTTAGGGCCGGCCCGTGGCTCACTCAGGAGAGTGTGGTGCTGATAACACCGAGGCCACATGTTCGGATCCCTATATAGGGATGGCTGGTTAGCTCACTTGGGAGAGCGTGGTGCTGACAACACCAAATCAAAGGCTAAGATCCCCTTACTAGTCATCTTTAAAAAAATAAAAAAACAAATAAACTGACACTTTTTAGAACTAAAATGGGATGACTATGGCTGTAATCATCTGCAGCCTGCAGAGCCAGCCCTCCCTGCCGCTCACTGCACTGGGCGTCATTCTGCCTTGCAATGTGCTCCAAGAGAGCCTGGCAGATGGTGGCAGTCAACAGGCTGGTCCGCAAGGGAGCACTCCTCACCTGGCAGAGAGAGAATGTAGCAGACACGACCCCAATCAGCACATTCAGCGCGTCCTTCACCAGCTCACACTCCTTCACCAGCACGGGCTGTGGGGCCTGCAAGAGGCCCCCGCTGAGCACCTGCAGCTCCCCTTGGCAGAGCCTGCAGAACCTGTCGAAGGCGTCCCTTCCTGCCTCGGTGAGGTAGGGTTCCTCTCTGTGGCCAGGGGGACTGTGAGGGAGACAGACAGAGGCAGTGAGCAGACAAGCACAGGTGTGCTTTCTCCCAGGAGTGGGTATGAACATGAGCAGACAGCAAGTCAAAGCCATGAACATCTAAAAACACAGCAAGGTGTGAACTGGCCCGCCACCCAGCCTTTTGGTCAGCACTGGCCAGGCTCCACACTAGCTGCAGTCAGTCCATCAGGACAGCTCTGTGCAGAAACATGCCCAGAACACCTGCCTGGGGTCGAGGGAGCGACAGAGAGCACTCAACTCTGTCCTCAAGATGAGACATAGTCTCACATTAAAAACAAACATAAGGCTTGAATACCATGTTCACAGCAGCATTATTCACAACAGCTAAAAGGCAGAAGCAACCCAAGTATCCAACCAAGGATGAACGGATCAACAGACGTGGTGCATCCACACAACGTCATTTTATTCAGACTTAAAAACGAAGGAAATTCCGACAAACTCTGAAAGGGACCTTAGCCAGAGAACAGCCATCTTTGGGGTAACTAAGACCAAACAGAAAATTTCAGTTAACTCGGGAACCGATAATCACCAATTCCTTAAGGCTAGCAGAGAAATTGAGAAATTGACCACATGTCTAAAACTACCCAGGGATGAAATCATGTCCCAAAAGGACCCTTCTAAAACCATATTTCTGGGCCAGCCTGTGGCTCACTCGGGAGAGTGTGGTGCTGATAACACCAAGGCCATGGGTTCGGATCCCTATATAGGGATGGCTGGTTGGCTCACTGGGTGAGCGTGGTGCTGATAACACCAAGTCAAGGGTTAAGATCCCCTTACCGGTCATCTTTTTAGAAAAAAAAAAAAGCGTATTTCTGTTACACCATCTTATGTTGAATTACTTTAGATGTTGTGCACCTACAATTAAGAATTGAAACTAAGTTTTCTTGTTTTGCTTACTTCCCTAATCAACTGTAAACAGAGGAAATCCAAGAGAGGGGCAAAGCACCCTAGCTGATTATTAATTCATCTTCTTACTTAAAGGAGAATTGCATCCACATTAGTTAGAGGTATGAGTCAGGTATTTTTATGTTCCAGTGATGCTCAACTGAGGTTATTGTCTTTGAGCTCTACCTAGGAGATAAGGACTCCAACCCTGAAATAACTTCAAAGGCTTGAAGCTGAACAGTCCACCAACTGCAGACTCCATGATGCCAAAGCACCCAGTCCATCACAGGACCCTGGCATCTGACACAGACCCTTTGTTGATCCTATGACCAGCCACCCCCTTTGCCAGCAGGACAAAACTCTTACCTCACCTTCCCACCTCTTCCCCTTTATAAACCCCAGAACAGGCATCAGAAGGAGGGATGATTTTAGCCTAGTCATCCCCCAGATGCTGGTTATTTGAATAAACCTTCCAATTCTTGCACCAACTTGGTGCAAACTTGGCAAGCAGAGCTTGTTGCAGGTTACAACACTTCACCATGGATGAACCTTGGGGACATTATACTGAGTAAAATAAGCCAGTCACCAAAGGATAAACACTGTATGATTCCAACTGTATCAGGTCCCTACAGTAGTAAAGATTCTAGAGACACATAGAATGGTGGTTGCCAGGGCCTGGGGGCAGGAGTGTGGAGCTCTTCTCTGAGGAGCTCTTCTCTGGGGAAGGCAGAGTTTCAGCTTCCAAGATGAAAAGGCCTGCAGGTTTGTTGCACAACAGCGTGAATGAACTCAGCACTACAGAACTTTATACCTAAAAAGGTTCAGATTTTAAATTCTATTACACATGTTTAACCACGGCCCCCTCAGACCCTCCCCCCCAAGAAGCATAAGGGATGGACACAGCAAAAATTCAACCATTTTTAGAACAAAACACGCGAGGTGGGGCTGGGGAAGAGTGGCTCTGGCGACATACAAGCTTCAGGGAATCTGCCTCCCGAGGGTGCTCCGCTTGGGGTTTACAAAGCGATGCACGCCAGCACTATCCGCACCCTCTGCCCACCACCACACATGGGCGACATCTTGGAAAGAGCCGGCTCTGGACTCATACCAGGGAACCACTGTGAGGCACTGCAGGCGAAGCAACGACAAGCTCTTATTTCTGTCCCTAGAACATTTGGGAAATGCGTGTCCTCTATTCCTGTTCTGGGAGTTTTCGAGAGATACCAGCACATTAAAGACCCTGAGAGGTCCTTAGTGCAGAGGCCTCCGAACCCACATGAGCCCAGGGAGTGAGTGGCCACTCTGTCTGGGCAAGCTACTAACACCAGTCAGGAAAGGGCTGCTATGACCAGAACTTCTCACCAGCCAGAAAGCGCCACTCCCAACTCTTCTAAAAGTGCAAACGACTCCTTCATCATTACCTTGTGCCCAAGCAGCATTTCCTCCTGGCACTGATCACACAGCCTGCCAGGATGCCCTCACACACCTCTACCTAGAAACCCAGGAAGTAAGGACGTTGTAACTTAGCTGCCCACTGACTGATCCAACTGGAAAGTGTGATTTGCAGAGATTACTGGCACAGTGGGGACCTCCTTAAGGCTTGGAAATCTTTTCCCCTCTGCATCTCTCTTAACTCCCAGGACTCAGACAATTTTGTACACTAGTTTGACTGAAAATTACAGGTTCCTAATCCCATCACAGCTGCTTCTAGAAACACCGAGTAGGTATGTCCACCGCATGCCCAAGACCATGCCCAGGGAGGGGGTGGGCAGTGCATTTAAAAGCAAAGAAAGGCTCACACACCATCCAACTCGCTCCCAGCACCTCCGCTTGCTGGGCTCATAGGTGAGTGCGGCTTCCCACAGGTCCAGGTCCGGGGTCATGCTTGGTTCAGACTGGGAATCGGGAGTCAAATTGGATGCTGACTGAAATCCTTCATCTTCCCACTGATCC
The DNA here is from genome assembly GCF_027409185.1 of Cynocephalus volans. NCBI lineage: Eukaryota > Metazoa > Chordata > Mammalia > Dermoptera > Cynocephalidae > Cynocephalus > Cynocephalus volans. The sequence goes on along the minus strand of NC_084471.1, from coordinate 799,647 downwards.
ACACTCTGTGGGACCTAAAGACCACGGGAAAGAGTGAGCCCCACCTGTTCCTTTGTGTCTACATTTCATCCCAGTGTGATCAGAATGCCAGGAACTTTATCCACATACTCTCATTTACTCACTAGAGGGAAAGACCCAGCAGAATGTTTCTTCTACTTTCCTCAGGCACATAAATACTAGAACACAACGTTACCTCCCCCCCGCAGTGCATCATTTAAGGAATTAAACAAAATAATTCACTCAGGTTATCAAAATTATATTTCACATAACAAGCAAACCTCAACATAACCGACATTAAAACTTTTCATAAAACACCTCTGACCTAGAAATTCCATTTTGGAGAGCCAACATTAAAAACAAACAAACAAACAAAAAACTCCATACTAGACACAAAAAAATTTACATACACCAAGATGTTTGCTGTAGCATTATTATCATTATCATTATTATTTTTTTTTTGGTGGCTGGCTGGTACAGGGATCAAACCCTGGACCTTAGTGTCACTAGTGACAAGCTCTAATCAACTGAGCTAACCAGCCAGCCCCTAATTTAAATTTAAATAGCAGCTCTAGAGAGCAGAAAAAAGTGACTTAATATGCTCCGTTAGGTAAAAGATGAAAAGCAGCATATGGCTTTGGCCTGCAGGTGGGCAGTGGCATCCCTGTTCCGAGAGTGGGTGCCAGGAAGCCCACTCCAGCAACCCACCTCACGGCTGCTCAGCCACCAGGTGACCTGGACTCCAGCTGTCCTACCTTTTACCAGATAAAAGGAAAGTCAAAAAATTATCTTCCAAACACCTAGAAAGATGAAAGCAGGTAGGCAAACACTCTACCTTAATGACCAGTCCAGAGAGGTCTGCGCTGTCTGGCACTGGGGGCAGGTCCAGTCGGACATCCATGTCATAAGTGCGGCTGTGCACAAGGGCACCAAAGAGCGAGACCCGGGTGTCCCTCTCAAACCTGTCACCACAGGAGTCACCAAATGAGAAGAACCCGACGGTGGGCAGGCCTGTGCCTGGGGCAGCCTCCATCACCTGAAGCGCTTCCTGGATCATGTTGTGACACAAACACTCTTCTCTGGAGATCAGAGACCGAACGTCCATCTCAAACACGCTCAGGTCACAGCAGTCATAGCCGCTGTGCGGAACGTTCCTCCCCACGTGCTTGTTGTTAAGGAAGTAGTCCCGTTTTCGCGGCATGACTAAAGGCAGACCACTCCCCGCCAGGTGAACCAGGAGATCCAAAACTGACCCCACCTCCGCCAGCGGACAGCACGGGGCTGCCTCGAGCTCCTCCACAAGCTCCTCCAGACGGTCGGCCTGGGGGCCCAGGCCGCCCACTCTCAAGTCGAAGGACAGCATGAGGATCTTGTTCCTCACTGGGACTCGTGGCAGGGAGGTCTGCCGCAGGTGAGCCTCATCTTGAAAGAGGTTTGTGAAGAGCGCGTTGTAGGCCGCCCTCTTGAGGCTCCGCTTGGCCCTCCTCCGGTTCACGCTGCGCTGGCCCAGGTGGGTCCTGGCGGCCGGCAGGAGGGCCTCGCACAGGTCGTCGAACAGCTGGGTGATGCTGGCCATGTCCACGCCCTCTACGCCCTCTTCGCGCCGGGCCCCAGCGCGGGAACGCCTCGGCCGGCTTCCCTCCGCGCTCTGAAGGACAGGCCCGGCCGAGGCCTCCGTAACCTCAACCCCGGGGCTCGGAGCTCGTGTATTTCTTACAAGAACGTCTGCGGTTGGGAGAGGGTGCCGCCCGGGCCTCGCGGGCTGGGCAGGGCTGGGCAGGGTCCCCGGGGCTCAGCCCGCACAGGCGCGCACTCGCCAGGGCTCACGGTGGGGAGCGCCCGCGGGGACCGCTGAGCAGGCAGGCGCGCCGGAACTACGTCACCGGGGACGCCGGCGGCAAGCGGGGCGGGACCGGAAGGGGTGGGGCTGGAGCCCGCCGTGAGCCGCAGCGCGCGTCGGGCTTAGAGCCTCGTTCCCGCGGTTGGGGAAACGGAGGCCCGCGGGGGCGCAGTGAAGGAGGCAGAGTCAGGCTTTCGTGGAACCGGCGTTTACTGCTTGGGAGTGGAGGGCGCGGGGGCGGGCAGGCGGGGCTCAGGTCGCCGCAGCGGCCGGCCCTGGCGGCCGGGCGTTGTTTCCGAGGTGTAAATACGCCCGCCTTGGCCGATTTCGAGCTACCGGGTGAGGACGGCACCAACGGAGGAGCTGGGAAGGAGGCGCACGGCGGGCCCGCGCTGCTGCGGGCTGGCCCTAAGGCAGCACTGTCCCCCGGGCCCCGGGGCAGCGCCGTGCCTCCCCGCCGGGCTCTCCCGCCACCTGCAGCATCTTCCACTGGGGCTGCAGCCTCCCTCTCAGGTACATCAGGGCTTGGACGTCCTCTGGAGAGGCCATCGAGAAAGGGCCCGGGCTGGGAGGTGCCTCTCCATGCAGCACCCGGGCCAGCATCCTTGCAAGCTGGGGTGTGGATTCCTGGGCCGGGGCAGAGGTGGAAGCCGTGACTCACTGATCTGTCCCTACCTCCCATCCCACAGCACATCCACTCTGCCCAACTGACCTCCTCCACAAGGACCAGGACTCGGCCCCCTGCTGGCCCCTGCAGCATTGCAGCCAGGAGAGCAGCCTGGGGGTCCTGCAGGCCATGGGCAGGCCCCAGCCCCACCAGCACCAAGTCAGGCTGGAAGCCATAGGCCAGGGGCAACACCAGCCCCAAGATGCAGCTCAGGAACCCACCGTTTGTCTGTGGGGACAACAGCAGAGCCCCAGCCCCTCATCCAGGATACCCCTCCTGGCTCCAGCCACCCCACCTCCCAATCTCAGGGAACCCAGAGTGTGAACAGGCAGCCTGGGGGCTGGCCCTCACACTGATGCTGGTGAGCTGCAGCAGCACACACTCACGGTGCCCACAGTACCTGCCCCACCCCATGGCACAGCCACTCACCCCTGGCAGTGGCATGGAGATGTGGAACATAGACAGAGCAGCTGCTTCCTTGCCCCCGATGTTCAGCCACAGAGTCCTCCTTCCAGGAAGAGTGAGCACCGTGCACACGTGTGCATATGTGTGAGACCCTGCTCACCCTCCTGAGCCCCGACAGCAGGGGAGAAGGAGGAGAGCTTGGGGGCCACAGGCAGGGATGGGTGGGGCAGGGATGCTGTGACTCCTGACCCTTTGTGCTGGAAATCCACCTGGCATTGCCCCCAGTGCCCCTCTCCCAAACCCCAGCTTTGGAAGGCCCCCATTCACCATACAGTGCCCCACCCACATGCAGGAGTGGACAGATGCATGATCTGAGAGTCCTACCCATCATCAGTGAGGTCCAGGGGCCGGTCCAGCTGTCCGAGGACCACACAGAGCAGTCTGGAGGAAGAGACAGCCCCAGGACAGGCTGTGCTCACACTGCCCGGGATCCATTTCCAGAGCCCTCCTCATGTGGCCAGCCAGAGCAGGGAGTACCCATGTGCTCTGCTTAGGACAGCCAGGTGAGGCTCACCTCTGGGCTCCATGGGACAGGCCTCTCCGAATGGCCACATCCAGAGTGGCCGCTGCAGCAGGGGCTGGGGTGTCTGCAATGCCGCTGCTTACCTGGGGGACGCATACACAGAATAAGACACCACCCAACTCACAAGCCTGGGAAACAGACCCATTCATCCCTTTTTTGGTTCCTGTCTGTGTGGCTGTTATCAGTCCTCCCTTACACTCTGAGGTCAAATCACTCCATTTCTGTAAATAAGATGCTTAAAACCTCGACTTTTTTTTTTTTTTTTAAAGATGACTGGTAAGGGGATCTTAACCCTTGACCTGGTGCTGTCAGCACCACGCTCTCCCAAGTGAGCCAACCGGCTATCCCTATATAGGGATCCAAACCCATGGCCTTGGTGTTATCAGCACCACAAGTGAGCCACAGGCCAGCCCAAAACTACACTTTAAATCACCCCTTTTACCTCTCTGCCAAAATGCGCTTAGTTGAGGGGGCTGAGGCAGGGATGCGTGATCCCCATCCCTGGAGCTGTTCTAGCAATGGTCACTGGCACGAGGTGACACTCATGTCTGTGTGGTTCTGCACCACCCAGCCCTCCCTTGACAGGCCATACCTGTGAGCAGGTCCTGGGCCGCCACCCTCCTCACCCCCTGTCGATGGCACCCCCAGCTGTTCCCAGGCACCCCCACCTGCCCATCCAGGATCCCATCTAAGAGGTACAGCAGCTTCCCAAGTGCAGTGAGGGCCTTGTCTTGGGCCAGGGACTCGTGTGGCCTGTGGTGGGCAGCCAGAGGGACACACAGACACGAAGTGACCGCACATCAGTCACATACAGGCACATGCAGGGATATGGCTCCACCCCTCCCCAGGCCTGCCCTGCTCACCTGGCCCAGGCTTCTGTCTCCTCCCTCGGGGCTGATGCCTCCTGACGGAGGACGTCAGGGGGCAGGACCAGGGTGGCATCTGGCACAGTCAGGACAACTGCTGTGCGGACAGGGGGTGTGGCGTGGAGGCACAGCTGGTCCATGAGGGAGCTCAGCACAGCTGCTCCTGCCTTGCAGGTGGGGCCACTGGGCCTCCCCTCCAGGGAGCAGGTGCTAGGACTCAGCACAGGGGATGCACCTAGGAGGCATTCATAGTCATGGCCACTACTTGGGAGTCCAAGGTGGGATCCTGCCAGCCCAGCCTGGCTCACACTAACCTTGCTGCTGCAGGCTCATCCAGTGAGGGGCCTGAGCTGCTCGGACACTCTGGATGGACTCCAGGGCACTGCGGGGGCAAAGCGAGCTCGGTAAGGCATGGCCTCCCCCGCCAGCCCGACCCACCCACCAGCCCCTCGCACCTCTGGCATGGCGCCATGACCCCCGACAGCGGGGGGACAGGGTCGCCCAGCAATGCCTGCACCATCATGCACACCGATTGCGCCAACGACTCCAGGTGGTAGCCGCCCTGCCAGGAGGGTGGAGACATGATAGGGCAGAGGTGTCACTGGGGCAGGGCATAACGGGGGGCCCATCTGTGGCTCACTGACCCAGGCAGCACACTCTACCCAGCTGCACCTTGGGGCCTGGCTCCCATGCTCCCAGTGTTGTTGGCCATGAGCCCTGGCCTGTGCACCCTCCCTGCTTGCCCACCATGGTCACCTCCAGCACGGCACAGACCCGGCCGCCGGCCAGCACCTGCAGTAGCTGAGTGAGGTGGGCGAAACACTCTGGCGTGGCCCGCATCTGCCCCTGGAACCAGAGACCTGTGTGATGGGAGGCCTGGGCCCCTGGACCCCAGAGGTCCTCCCCAGCCAGACCAGGTCCTCACCTCAGGGTCCCCGATAGCCGAGTCAAATCCTGCCGAGACCAGCACCAGTTCAGGGTCAAACTATAGGCAGAGCCAGGTCGAGACGGGCAGGAAAGAGGCTGGAGCCCAGGTGAGGGGTGGCCCGGCCCTTCCTGAGGGACCCTCCTCTCCCCCCAAGGGTCCGTCCATTCACATTCTGCTGTAATAACTCCTCGTCCTTCATGGTGGGACTCCAGGCACTGACTCCCCCTCCCGCTACCTGCCCTGGGGGTCACCACCCCCAGCGCACCTACCTCAAGGGCCAGTGGGAGCAGCACATGCAGGAAGGCAGCCACATAGTCGGCGTTTCCCATCCCGACCTGCCAGGAGGGGGCGTCAGCGGGCCAGTCCTGCTAGTGGGGACTGTGGGGTCCTCATTCTGGGGCCTGGGCTCTGGGGGCACCCGGCAGGACGCCCCAGGCTACGCTCTGGAGGCTCAGAGCTGTGGGGCAGGGGAAGGGTGCAGGTGAGGAAGGTCGGCTGGGTGGGGGGCCGTGGGTGGGCACCTGATTCCAGGGCAGGTTGACAGTGAAGCCGCGGCCTGGCCCCTGCCCAACCACATCTGCGTCTGACTCTCGCAGGAAGGGCCAGAAGCGTCCGTGCTCGTAGCGGTGCCAGGAGAAGTAAAGGACACTGTGGACAGACAGCAGGTCAGAGGTCAGGACTCTCAGCTGCTCCGTGGCTCCTTGCAGAACGCTGATCCCTGAGCACACAGCTGCGCCTCCCCCCTTGGATTTTTCCAGGCCAGGCTGTGCAAACCCTCCAAAAGTGGGGTTCCAAGGAAGGGTCACGTGCCCATCCCCAGCTCACCTGGGGTCGTCCTCGAAGATATACTGGATGCCCTGGCCATGGTGGACATCCCAGTCAACAATGAGAATCCTGGGACAAACCATGCTGGGGGTCACTGAGGGGCAGGGTCTCCCATCTCCAGCCAGGAGCCCCGCCAGGATGGGAAGGGACTGGGTGGGTCCTCTCAGCCACACGCTCCACCCTCCTTCGGTCCCCACCCCAGCAGCCACCTGGCACACACCTGTGCAGCCCGTGCTTCTGCTTGGCATGTTCGGCTGCAATGGCCACATTGTTGAACACACAAAACCCACTGGCAGCTGCCCTCTGGCTGTGATGCCCAGGAGGCCTGGGAAGTGAGAACGGGGTATGAGGCACATCAGGGTCACCCTGTCCCCTCCTGGGCCCACTGGCGGGGGTGGGCAGCCAGGTGAGGGGCAGCTCTCACCTCACCAGGGCAAGCCCATTGCGCACGACTCCCATCAGCACAGCATCCACCAGCTGCAGTGCGGCCCCCGCGGCCAGCTGGGCACAGTGAAAGGTACTCTGTGGGGCAGGGGTGCAGATGAGCCCCGTCCTCACAGGCTAGGGCCACGCCTATGCCAGGCTGCAGAGCACTCATTGCTGAGCAGAAGGGGCCAGGCCGGTCCTGGGTGCCAGAAGTGGCAGCAGGTGGGGTGAGCAGGGCACTGTCACAGCACGAGTGAGGGGACCCTGGCTGGGGCTGGCAGCCATGGCACGAACTCTCACAGGCGTGTGGATGTGTATCTGGGGGGGATGGGGATGGACAGCACGCACCGGGTGGAAGTAGACGGCATCGTACCGTCCAGACAGCGCCTGGAGCTCCCCCTTGCCCAGAGCCTGAGTCCCCCGGACCATGGCCACGTACTCCAGGCTGCAGACGGGTGGGCAGGCAGGTAAGGCAGGGTCACCAGCAGGAGCAGGGAAGGAGGAGGGGCTGGGAGTCCTGGCAGGAGTGCCCACCCCATTACTCCCTCCTGCCTTGAGCCTGCTCACCCAACCCCCACGGCGAGACAGGCGCCTGGGGGAGAGGCTCGCCCAGGAGATGCTGGACCCAGGGCGGACCCCTAGGTGGGCTGTCCTGGGGGCTGGTGGCCCTCCCCAGGTCTGACCTGTGCACCAGGCCTAGCTCCGCTTCCGAGGCCTCGCGGGCTGACAGCCGCAGGCACCTCTGCTCCAGGCCACACTGCCGCAGGCGGTCCAGGACAGCAGTCAGGCGCTCCGGACACTCAATCTCACACTCGGGGCTGGGGCAGAGGGAGAGTTCAGTGTGCAGAGCCCTTTCCCCTCCCCCCACCTCAGCCAGGTAGCACTTACTCATCCCAGAGCAGCTGGGTGGCCGTCATGTCCTCATGGTACACAAGCGCAGTCCCCATGGCTGGGCTGGGGTCACTCTGGGCCACTCTGGGGTGGCAGGACCCACATGCCCTCTGCTGGCAGGTGCCTGCACTGCCTGTCCCGCTGTACAGCCCTGGGAACAGCCCAGCACCTTGGACTTGCCTAGAACAGAGTCTGGGCGGTGGGCACACAGAAGCCAGGCACACACAGGGGTCCCAGGCACGCAGTTGGTGCCAGAGGGAGGCCGAGGTCGACAAGTTGGCTTCCAGGGCCCAGCTTCCGGTTTCCTCCGACTCGGACCCAGGCCCTGCCCCTCCCCTGGCTGCAGCCAACCCTGCCCTGAAGCAACACGCAAGCAGGGAGCGGGCGGGCCGGATGCCGAGCCGCGCCAGCCTCCACCCGCGCCCGGCCCCCCGCTCCGCCTCCTCCACCCGCCTGGCTCCCGCCCCTTCACAGACCTGACTGCCCTGGGCCAGCCGCTCCCGTCCCTGCTTCCTTCTGCACCAAACCTCCCCCAGTCCACCCTGACCACACAAGGCCACGGGGTCAGATGTGTCACCGGCCCACTGTGTCCAGGGCAGCCGATGTGAGGGAGGTAGGAGGCCAGGGGAAAAGGCCACGAGGCAGGAGAGAGCCCCTTGGCAAGGCGGGTGGTGGGAGGCCCGGCTGGGGGTGGTGGTCGTGGCTAACTCAGCCTGGATGCATCCACATGCAGCGCCGCCCCCACGCTTTAAAAAAAGAGTGACAACGGGCCGGCCCGTGGCTCACTCGGGAGAGTGTGGTGCTGAGAACACCAAGGCCCCGGGTTCGGATCCCATATACGGATGGCCGGTTCGCTCACTGGCTGAGCGTGGTACTCACAACACCAAGTCAAGGGTTAAGATCCCCTTACCGGTCATCTTTAAAAAAAAAAAAAAAAAAAAGAGTGACAGGGTCTGATTTAAGCTCAAGGAAGACCCCTAGCCAAAGAACAAAGAATGGACAAAGAGTCAGAGGGTCAGAGTAGAGGCCGAGAACCTGGACAGGAGCCACCGCAGCGTCGGGCGAGGCGAGGAGCGCAGGAGGCCGGATGGAGGGAAGGGGACAGGGAGGGAGGGTCTGAGCGAGGAAGGAAGGAAGGATGGAGGCGGCCGGAGAGAGAAGGAAACCCAGAGCCACCACCCGAAACCAAGGGGTCCTGGGGCCCCTAGTCATGTTTCTCAATCAGTCCTGCTGTGTAGGGCGCTGAGCGTGGCCACTGACCCAGGCAGCAAAGAGACGCAGCCAGCTGCAGAGTGCCCCACCAGGACTGTGTGGAGGGCGGTGGGTCTGGGTGGGGGTCCATCAGAGGCACGAGAGGGCCCCTGGGCAGAGAAGGCTAGTGCCCATTGTGGCAACTCCTCTGACTGCTTTTGGGTGAGTCCACTGTATGCATATCCATCTGAACTCCAGGCTGGGATGGGGAAGCCTGGGCCTGCCACCCCCTCGATGGTCTGGGTCTGACTCCGCTGTGACCACTGGCCTGGCCACACTTTGGGTGCCCCTGCCTATGGGACAGGTGGGGAGGAGCCAGGGCAACCACAGGAGCCCAGGTGTGGCCTCTGACCCAGCCACCAGTCCTCAGAGACTTCAAATGGCCGGCAGAGGGCAGTGCAGCTCACCAGAGTTGCTGGGGTGTGGCGGGAGCAGGGGCAGGTGCTTTTATCAAGAGAACAGAACCCACACCTGGGCAGCTTGCCACCTGGCTGCAGAAGCCAGAGGTGTCTCACTGTGCCCAGTGTGTCCCCTCCCTCCACAGGAGCCTCTGGCTTTGGAGGGCAGGGAGCTGAGACCCAGTCTGGACCCCAACAGACCTTCCTCATCAGGCCCTGGCCCTGGGTCTGGCTCCAGGGTCCACACACTGTGGCTTAGACTCTAAGCCATTAGAGGAAGATCACCCCACAGGAGAGAAGGGAAGGGGGCCAAGCCAATGGGGGACTCAAGGCTCACTGGCTCAGAGGGTCTGTGCTCTCAGACCACCCTCCTTTCCCTGTGCAGGGCAACAGCTCAGAGGCCCAGGTTGGGATCAAGCATCAGGAGGCAGGGCAGAGGGGGAGATTTACAAAACGGTTTATTTCCTTCCAGCCATGTGGGCACACCCCACGGCTGACTTACATTCCATGCTGGGGGGTGCAGGAGAGTCCACAGACACACCCCCAGGAGAGATGATGTCCCTGAGATGGCACCCTGTGCCCTCCCTCTGTCCTTTCTTCTCAGGCGCTGGGCCTCCAGCAGGACTGAGGCCAGGACTTGACCCTGAGTCCTCCCAGCTTTTAGGCTTCTTGTTGCACCCTGGCCGAAGGGGGCCCCTGCTCCAGGGGTCAGAGGCCAGCCCCAGGTCAGATGGGGTCCTGTCCAGAAAGTTCAGACGCTCCTCTAAGGTCAGCTAAGGTGGGTGCCCGAAAGCAGAGAAACAGGCTTGAGGGAGGGAAGAGCGATCCTGGAAACGAGGGGCCTGCTCAGCCTCTCCCAGGAGATGCCTTGGGATGCAAGCCCAGCCAAGGTCAAGGTGATAGCCAGGATCCCCTCCCAGGTGGAAGGCTAAGGCGTGAAGCCCCAGCCAGGGTCCCTAGGATGTCCCCCACCACCACCCCTTGGCCCAGAGGTCTTCAGAGGGCTGTCTCCTTGGAGACCCTGGCCCCCAGCTGCCTGGGAGGCTTGAAGCTTAGCACCTCTTTATAAGTGACACCTGGGGAGGGCGAGAGAGACAGAGACGGAGAGTCAGCCTCTGCTTCCACCCACAGGGTCAGCTCACGCAGAGCACACGCGGGCAGAAACCAGTGCCTCAGGCCCTTTCTCTAATCCTAACAGGGGCCAGCCCACTCAGGGAAAGTTTGTTTGAAGAGGCCATCGCTGTAAAGTCAATGTCCCCAGGGAAACAGGAGGTGACAAGTGTTTGCACTCCTGACCAGGGGCTGGGCCACAAACAGGCCACGTGTCCACCATGGTCTGTGGTAAAAATAAAAGTTCCCAGCCACAGTTTATGTGGTGGGGACCACAGAGAGAATCCTGTGGCCCGTGGTTTTCAAGTTAGTCTCTTTAGCAGCAGAAACCTTTCATCAAACAAAATCAAACTCAGAAGCACACAGGCCAGTGCAGAGGAACTGCGGTCCTAAGGAACACGGTTCGAGGACCTCCACCCATCCAGTCCCTCTGCCCCAGTATGCAGGACCGAGACCCTGGGTGGGAGGCAGAGCCAGGATGGGGCCTGGGACACAGTGGCACCCCCTGTGCTGACTTGCTGCCCTCAGCCCCAGGCTGGTCATGCGGCTGGGCTGTGGAGAAGACACCAGCCCAGCCCTCACGACTGCCATGCCATTTGGGAGCACAGACAGAGGAGACCTGTTCCAATGTGGGGCCTTGGGGCCATAGCAGGGACATGGGGTGCTGGGGAGGTGTCCTTGGCCAGCCCTCAAAACTGAGGGGAGGGCCCCTAGTGTAAGACGGAAGCCAATGCAAAGCCCGGAGGTGCACAGCACAGCACACGGTGGGGGGAAAGGGTCTGAACTGCTCAGTGGGGCTGGAGGGGACAGATGGAGAGGGGCGAGGCCCTGAGGGATGCCTAGGGGCAGACTATCCTGTGGGCAGGACATGAAGAGTGCATGTTGTCTAGGTGGGAGAGCAAATTCAAGAGGTGTGGGCAGAGAGGCCTAAGGATAAGTGGACGAGAAGGGGCTCCAAGATGGCCCAGGCCTCTGGCCTGGACATGGGGACAGGTTTGGCAGCAGAGAGGCAAGGTGGGCACTGCTGCCCTAAGCTCAGAGCTGCCCACCACACTTCCCTCATCCTTGAGTTGCAGGCAGAGGTCACCTTGGCCAGGCTGCACAGCCCCAGCCGCCCTCTGACTTCATCCTCTTCCTCACTTGACCTGCATCCCAGGGATGGGGGTCCAGATGCAGGTGCCGCCCAGAGCCCCCCACCAACTCACACTTCCACTCGTCCAGTGTGCGGTCCACATCATCAAAGGAGTCGTCGTACTTCTGGGCTTTGGGATCGTCCTCCGTGTCATGCAGGGACTCAAAGTAGGGGTGCGCCAGCGCCTCGGCCGCTGTCACCCGCTGATCCGCATCCAGCACCAGCATCTTCTCCAGGAGGTTCACCGCTGGGGGGAGGTGCATCAGGCCAGGCCGTGGGAGGCCCCATGCTGCAGGGCCCTGTGACCCCACCTCGATACCACCCCCACCCCTGCCCCCACCCCGCCCAACCCTACCCAGAGGGCTTGCATTGGTCAGGACGGAGGCAAAATCCTTCTTCTCCAGCTCGGGGAGGCCCTTCATGTAGTTTTTAGCCTGCGTGGAAGGAAGGGTGAGGGGCCAGCCCCAGCCCCGCGCCCGGCCCCACGCCCAGCCCCCCCTGACCTCGGCACTCTGCAGCCTCTGCACAAACTCGGCCGGAGGCGTCCCCGTCACCTTCATGATCTCCTTCAGCTGGTCCAGGTCTGGACTAAGGTCAGGAGCACAGCGGGGACCAGAGAGCGGGCCCCCCACTGGCCCAGGTAGCAGCCCAGCCCCGCTGGCCCCAGTGTTGCCCACGGCAGGAGGATACGATCGTTGCCCTTGAAGAGCGTCTTCCCCGTGATCATCTCCGCCATGATGCAGCCCACAGACCAGATGTCCACTGACACAGACGCCCCGGTCAGCGCTCCGTGGGGGGTGGGGGAGAGGGGGCAGCAGACACGGGGGCCCGTTTGGGTTTGGCAGGCCCACACCCTCACCCAGCTCCCACCCCAGCTCAGCAGCCTCCCGGGGAGCCACTGCCATGGGGTTCCCCATCAAGAAAAAGGGAGACAGGAGGTGCGGCCTGGGGGGTGCTGAGACTCCGGGCAGCCTCTCACCCGTCTGGGTGTAGTGCATCCAATTTAGTATGACCTCAGGTGCCCGGTACCACCGCGTCACCACGTATCCCGTCATCTCCCTGTCTGCCTGCCTGGCCAGACCGAAGTCCAGGATCTACAGGAAGAATGGGGGCGGTGGGACCGAGGGGACCCCTGAGGAGTGGGCGGGCCAGCTGTGGTACAGGAGACCCCAAAGCGGCTGGGCCTGAAGCCTCCATGCTGGGACCTCTTGCCAAGCCTCCAGGGCTTGAGGCCACAGCCTCGGACCCCAAACCACCCCCTGGGTTCCTCCCTGTGGCCGGTGCACCCAGCCCACCAACCTCAGAAGGAGGTACCCAGGGGTCGCTTCTCCCTGGTCTGCCACCCCCTGCTCACCCTCCAGAGGCATCCTGAGCCCTTCCTGGCTCAGGCAGGGAGGACAGGGGTGCCGCCCACCCCTCACCCGAAGCAGGCATGCAGTGTGCCAAGCACCACCCCCACTACGAGCCGCCCCAGGGCCCATCTGCCCCCCAGCTGCTTGGCCACTGCCCAGAGGCCTGGGGTCTGGTCCCTCCGCCTGTGCCCCCCCCTTGGCCCTCCACACTGGACGACGCACCTTCAGCTCACAGTCCTCATTCACTGCCAGGTTGCCAGGCTTCAGGTCCTGCGGGCAGAGGAGAGGCGGCCACTAAACTCTGCATGCCAGAGCAGTTGCAAGGCCAAGAGCCCAGCAGCACCTAAACAAGGGACCACCAGACCTGGCCTGGTCCCCTTGTCCCCTGCAGCCCTTCCAGGCAGGGTGGTGGTGCCTGGGCCCCCAGGACAGGCTTTGGACAAAAGCAGTGCATGGGGCATCATGTGCACCCCTCACCAGACCCCATCATCACCTCCTTACAAGTGAGAACTGCAGGCTGGAAGACGCAGCCCTTCACATGCCCACACAGCTGGGGGATGGGTTGACAGGCGGCCTCCCACCCGCACCAGGACTCACCCTGTGGATGATGCCGGCAGCGTGGATATACTGTGGGGGCAGAGAGAGTGGTCGGCAGCCATCAGCTCGGTGGGACCAAAGAGCCACAGAACCTGCCCCACCGCGCCCCTCTCAGGGACCCTCCCACCTCTCACGGCCCCCCTGCAGGTCCCCACCTTCAGCCCCTTCAGCATCTGATACATGAGGAACTGGATCCGGTCCTCACTCAGCTTCTCGTGCTTCATGAGCTTGCCCAGGTCCGTGCCCATGAAGGGCATCACCAGGTAACTGTGGGAGCAGGCTGGGATGTGGTCGGGGAAGCAGGACCAGCCCCTGCGCCCGGGCGTCCCACCTGCTGCACCCAGGCCCAGACCTGGAAGACTCCGCCCCAGCAGGTGCCCCTCGGAACGTCACCTGCAGCACCCAGTCCCCACTGGTCCTGCCACCCTGCCCTGGCAGAGTCCTCACAGCTCCCACCATGCTGTGCCAGGCTCCATCAACCCTCTGGTCCCACCTGTCACTGTCAGCAATGACCCTACCTTCTCCAACACAGGCCCATTCCTCCCCCCAGGTGGGGAGGGGCTGAGCTTTGGGGTTTTGGACTCTAAATTGAAGGGCCCTGCGTGCCCAGCATGGTGCCGGGGCTACAGCTGGAAGGCTGAGGAACACGAAGCTCCCCGGGCAGGGGAGGGAGGTGCCTGGGCAGGGGTTGGGGTGGCAAGACATTTGAGTCAGAGGGGTGAGCTGGATGGCTGGAGGGAGACACATAGGAGAGTGGCATTTAGCACCCCCCAGAGGATGCTGAGGCCAGTGTCCATCCTTGACCTCTGCAAGTCAGACAGCGAGGACTCTGCTGCCCTCTCCAGTCCTTCCCAGGCCCTGCCCTTGGCTGACAAGGGTGTGAACCCAGGGGTGGCCAGCTGCAGGACAGGCTCAGCAAGGCAAGGACAGGGTGAATCCTCCCTGCCGCCTCTGCCCTACCCGCCAGCAAAGGTCAGCAGCTCCAGTTACAGGCCATAAACTTGGTGCCAGAGTCCCGAGCACGGGACCTGCCTGTTAACAAATGCTCAGGTCCAAGCTTCACACCTCTGGCACTGGAGAGGGCTCAGCTGCCAGATTTGGAGGGAAGATGAGGTCCCAGGAGCATGTGAGAGGAGAGCACTGGGTGGACTGTGGTATGGGGAGCGGTGGGCAATGTGCACCCCCTGTGAGGGCTGCAGGGGAAAGCCCATGCCAACCCAGAACCAGAAGCTGGCACCTGGGCTGCCCACTGCCCTCCTGCCCTGCCCGCCCAGGCAGGGACTCACAAGTCTGTGAAGTCATCCAGGGTCTCATCAGGAGTGAACACATCCAGCAGCCCGATCACCTGGGGGGAGGGCGAGAGTGCTAGGTGGGGTCAAGGGTGTAGGGGAGGACACAGGGGCTCGGCAAGCTCCCCAGGGTGGCACTGTCCTCTGGGCAGGAAACCCCCTCTGCAGCTGTCCTCATCTCCCCCCACTGTCCACAGGGCCTGACTCTGCCCGGTGGCAGCATGGCCCAGCCCTGGCCCACATGCCCACAGACACAGGCTATTTTTGCATGGTGACAGCCGGGATCTTCTGGGGGAGGGACAGCCCCAAGTCTGGGCTGGCTCCAAGCGGTCCAAAGGGCTCTAGCCCCTTGGCCCTTCTTCCCCCGCTTCCTCTCCCCAACCAAAGAGACCCAGGACCAGGGTGCAGACAGCACCCTGGAGACATCTGGGAGGTCCTTCCTGGGGCCGTGCCCCTGCTGGTGAGGCCCAGGCGGGCAGTGCTGTGACAGCCAAACCTGGTCCCCGCAGAGCCCCTGGTTGGGGGAGATGGACAGCAGACAGGTAATGTGACAACTGCCACCCCAGAACTCTGGGTTGACAGGAGCCCAGGGAGGCCTTCCGAGGAGGACTTTATATCCAAGTAGTCGGAGGGGCCGGTGGATGTGATGGCAGGGAAACACCTGGCAAAGGCCACTTGCATGGTAGCCAAGGTGGGAGAGAGGACGCTTGGAGAGTCTGAGGATCATAGAGAGGGAGGCCAGGTGGCCGAGGCCCAGGCCAGGGAGGAGTTGAGGAGGGGCTGGAGGGAGGCCGGGCAGGGCCTCGCACACCAGGTGAAGGTTTGGCTTCGATCCTAAGAGCTGCCAGGGAAGGGTGTAAACAAGGGTGTGACGCTGAACGTCTCCTCCTGGCTCCAGTGTACACACAGACCAGAGTGAGGAAAGAACAGATACGAGGTGGAGGGACAGCTGGGTGACCAGTGCAGCCACCAGGACCGAGCACTGGGCAGAAGTGTGGGCAGAGGAAGGATAAGAGAAGAGAGTGGGGCATCCAGAGAAAGGCCTGGGTGCACCAGGGAGAGTACATTAGCCAGACGACAGAAAACAGGGCCCTGGGGTGGGGGTGGAGAGAGAAAGCCTGAGTGGGGAACACGGTGGGGGGTGGCGTGGGTGGCAGGATGGGCCTGTAGTCACTCCTCCCGCTGAGCAAGGCACGCAGCCTCTCAGAGCTTCAGTTTCCTCATGGGAAATCGGGGCTACAATAGGAAGCGCCTCCCAGCTTGTGTTCAGGCACCCTGGAGGCAGCAGTGCCCAGTTGCAGGCGGGTCAGGGACCCAATGGGTTGGTAGGACCCTCTGGTACAGCAAGGTGAGCCCAGCACAGACTGGGTCAGAGGTGGGAGGTGGCTGAGGAGGCCCCAGAGCCCACTCCTCTGAGGAGTGATGGACAGGCAGGTTGGGGGGTGGGCAGGAGTGCGGGGCCGGGGGTGAGAAGCTGGATGAATCCAAGGGCAGAGGAGGCTGCACACCCAGCTGGTGAGGCTGTGGCATGGCTGGACTCTACCGGAAAAGGGAAGGGCCCAGGGCCAGGGGCAGACACGGGGAGTCTGTGAGTGCAGGTGATCCATCAGAGCGGCGAAGAGTGCCAGGAACTCAGGGGGTCAGTTTGCTGGTGGACACAGGGACTGATTCTCCCAGGGGGCTGGTGGCCCTGTTGACCCAGGAGGGGCTAGAACATCTGTGAGGAGCCAGGGTCTTGGTGCCTGGACCATCAGCCCTCAGAATGGACCTGGTCCAGGGGTGAGGCAAGAGTGATGTGTGTGGAGTGGACAGAACTCACAGCCCCAGGAAGAACCGTATCGACAAATGAAGTCTCTCCTTGGCAGAGAGAAGGGCTCTTAGCAACCAGAAATGGTCATAGGAGAGGCCATCTGTGGAGTCCCAAGAATGAGACTGGAAAGAGACAGGCCTTTCCCTGCTGGGGGCTCAGATATGCACCCCCATGGACGTGAAGGTGTCTCTGTGAAGGCCACTGTGCCCAGTGCTCTCCAAACACGAGCTCCCTTTTCATTCCCAGGGGACCTGCCCTGCCTGGGGCAGAAGACTCGGAGGTGAACAGGAGCAGAGTGGGTCCAGAAGGGCTGGAGGCGCTGCAGGGGCCTGCGGTGGGGAAGAGGAGCAGTGCTGCTTCCAGGAAAATCCTCCTCCGGCCTGGAGCATGCCCCGGGCACGTCACCGTGCCCTCGCCAGGGCCTGTGCTGAGGAGCCAGAGGTGGCCCGAGGAGGAAGTCGAGGAGCTGAGTCCTTCCCGGGGACTGGCACAGACGCAGAGGGCTGGATCTCGGGGAAGCGGTCCCCCAGGAAGGGACCGGGCCGTCGCTTGGCTCCCACCAGGGGGTGCCCCGGGGCCGCTCTTCCTAGGAGAGGCAGGCAGGGGAGCGGGGCTCGCGGGGGCGGGGGGCGCGGGGTCCCGGCGCCGGGCGACTCACGTTCTCGTGGCGCATGTGCTTGAGGAGGCGCAGCTCGCGGTAGGCGCGCTTGGCGAACAGCTCCGACTGGAAGGGCCGGTACAGCTTCTTGATGGCCACCTTGGCGCCCGTGCGGCTGTCCACGGCCGAGCTGCAGGGCGGGCGCTTAGCGGCACGGCCGGGCCCCCCGCCCCGACCCCCGCCCGCCGCGCGGCCCCGCGCCCGGCCGCGCTCACCACACCGCGCCGTAGGCGCCCGAGCCCACGGGCTGCAGGTCCCGGTACACGGCGCGCACCTCCCAGACCGTCTTGGTCACCTCCTGGCGGTAAAAGCCACTGCGGGCGGGCGGCGGGGAGCTCATGGCGGGCAGGGGCGCCGCCCTCGCCGCAGACCCAGAGGGCGCCGAGCCCCGAGGACCCGGCACCGGCTGGGCTCCCTCGGCGCGCCCCGGGCCACCGCCGGGCAGGGCCGCCTGCGCGCCGCCCGCCCCCGGGCCCTGCCGCTCCCGGCTCGTCCCTCCGAGTCGCCGCCCTCCAAGCCCCCCGCGAGCCGCAGACCCGGGCCCGACCGAGCTACGGCCCCGGCGGCGCGCGGCCCCTCCCCCGCCTGCCGACCAACCCGCCCCCGGGCCGCGCCCACGTGACGCCCCGCCGGCCCCCCGGGCCCTCCGGAAACCCGAGGCGCCCGCCGCCAGCGGGCAGGGCCGGAGGCTGGGGTGGGGACGGGGGGGAGGGGAGCGCCGCTTGCAGCTCGGCCCCCGGGCGGGAGGCAGCCCCGACATACCCCGGCCCGCCTCTGCTGGGGCGGGGGTCTTAGCAGGGGCCCGGCGGGGATCCAGTCCTTATGACTCATCTCCCCCCCAAGGGCGCTGGGCCCATCCTAGGCAGTCTGAGCCCGCCGGAGTTCTATCCCCAGCCCCAGTCACGGCCCACCTGCGGGTACACCAACTCCCACCCCAGCCCCATCTGGTGCCATGCTTGAGGCCCCTGGGCTGTGCGTCCCTTTCGCGATGTCAACACCCCACCCCACCCCACCCCAAAGGATGCCCTACCCCTGGAGCTCCATCCCCAAATGTGGGGTCCTCCTGCACCTGTCTTGCCTGCATCCCCACTGACCCCAGGCCTCCCAACCAGCCAGAGAGGCTGGTCCTATAGGTCCCCCTTGGGTGTTTTTGCACCCCCAGCTCCTCCTCTCTCCTCACCTGGCATGGGAGGTGCCTGCTTCAAGCATGTGCAAGTGCTGGTCCCCTGCCTGTCCCACTCCCTGCCCAGCTTGTCCTTCAAAGCCCAGACTGAGCCTCACTGCAGTCTCTCCAGAAAGGTGTGCCTACCCCCAGGGGTGAAGAAGGGACCTACTTGGGCCCTCCACATGACCCCTCTGTCTGGGCCTCATCCTCTCACGGTTCAGGCCCCATCCCGGACCAGATGCTCCTGGAAGTCAACCCCCCACCCCCTCCCGCAGCCCAATGACCCAGGCCTGAGGAGGGAATATGGAGTCCACCCCAGGAGCCCACTGGGCTGGTGGGTAATAGGATCCCCAGGGCCCCCTGCCCCACCCTCTGTGCCCTGCCTGCCTGCCCACCATGAATCAGCAGCTCAAGCCCGGCCAGAGCAGCTTTACACCTGGACTTCTGCTGGTGATCTGGAGCATTCATGAGCTGGTGACTAGAGAGCAGGGGTAGCTTAGGGCCACTCACACCACAACTGCCTGCATCTCATGCCCTTTGTGCCCTGCGCTGCCTGTGGAACTCCACCCACCTCTGCCTGGAGGCCCCCCCTTACTCCCTGTGGTGGGGCCCACGGGTTCAGCAGAGTCTAGTGTTAGACCAGGCTCCCAAGGTGGGGCATGTACCCAGTTCTGCTCCCATCCTCCATCCCCAAACACTGGACTTGGCCCAGCCTGGTCTCCAGGGGTTCCCCCCAGGACTGGCCATCACACTGACCAGTCCTCTGGTGCTCCAACCCTCAGGTGGTCTCCAGCTTTTCCCCCAAGGCCCAGGGCAGGGGCACAGACTGTCCCTGACCCCTTGGTACGCTGCCTGATCCCCAACAGGGCTCAGACTCTTCCCCCCACATATAAGATGCCGTGAACAGTAGGAGCAGATTCAGCACACGAATCCCCAGGGTTGAAGTGGCCGCCTTGTCCTTAACCAGGAAAGAAAGGAAAGCTGTTTCTCCAACCCCACCCAGTCCCACCCAGCCCCACCCGCCCCAAGGGCAAGACTTTGCTTCTAGAGATACTCAGCTGCCCCCCAGCCAGCCTCTGACCACTGAGACAAGGGGAGGGTCAAGAGCCAAGCCTGCCCAATGAATCCTCCAGCAGGGAGCTGGGGTCAACCTGTAAGTAGCCATCTCACACTGTTCCTCTCAGAACCCATTGGCCTGATCCTCCCCTGGTCCCCCTGGGCTCTCACATCCTCCAGAGAACTGGTGTGTGTGTGTGTTGCGGGGGTGGGGGGGGTGCCAGAAGATGGTGGCTTGTCTGACTGGGGACTCAAGGGATCTGGCCAGTGCAGGGGTCTGGTGGGGCTAGGCCAATTGAAGGTATGAGATACACAGAGATCTGGCACCCATCCCAGGAAGCAGGGCCAGAGCCTGGTACACAAGCTGAGCAAGAGGGAACTCCCTTTATTGTGCACCCCTGGTGCAGGCACTTGACATCCAGATCCCCCTGGGTCCCTCAAAGCTAGAGGTCACTGCCTCTCCAGGGAGAAGCCAGACCCCCAACACATCTCCGAGCAGCATCCTGTCCCGGAGGTTACTTGGTCAGCTCCATTCTGGGAGAAGGGAAGATGAGGGCTGACCCACGGACCAGAGCACCCCAGATCTCCAGTTGTAGGGCCACAACAGTGGGCAGAGGTAGAGAGTGGGCAGAAACTTGTCGGTTCTGGGCCAAGGTCCAGGGACAGGAGTGTCTGAGTCCAAGTCCGAGACCGAGTCCACATCCAAGTGTGCTGCCCACCTGAGCGTCCTCGAGGTTGGACCCCCTCACCCCATCAGCCTTCTAGCTGGCACTGTGTCCCTGTGACTGACTCAGGAACCTGCTACAGTTCCCAGGCCCAAGAAGAAAGCCCTGGCTTTTGCTCATGTGGTTCCTTGTGGCCCACCAGAGCCCCCAGCATAGTGCACCCCTCCTGGCATCAGGAACTGTGGGGAGGAGAGGAATAGTATAGCCACCCCAACTCAGGCCTCCTGCTGGACATGGCCCCTGACTCTTAGGTGCCCAGATTCATACGCATCAGCACATGCACTGACGTGAACACCAGGAGCACCAGGAGTGCACACGCATGCACATGTGCCCCCACACACCACAGAACACAAGGTTCCAGGCAGCTTTTCTCACCTGACACCTCGTAGTTGTCTCTGCCTTGCCACCCCCCACCCCCTGCCCTAAGGAAGACCCTGCCCAGCCTTTTGGTGCACTGGCCCTGCCTCAGATCTCAGACCCAGGAGTCTCAGCAATTTCCAAGGCAGCCCCCCACTTCCAGGATGAACAGCTTTAACCACTGAGACCCCCCTTTGAGTCTCCAGGGGCTCTGGCACCAATGCGCCCTCACACTGCCCCGGATAGCTTTCTGGGACAGAGATGTGGAGACAGACACTCCCCAGGGGGACGCACTGTAGTATCCAGGTCATCCAGTGAGGTCCTAAGAGAGAGCCTGGTGGCCAGAAGGGGGTGGGAAGACCATGGTGGGGTCAGGGACGCTTCTGCCCAGACTCACACATGGCATGCACACGACACACTTGTGCATTCACATGTTGTGTAAATCCCCTGAAGATGGGGGTTCCAGGCCAGGGAGTGTGGGAGGTGCCTCTCAAGGGCAGCTCAGGCCCCTCCACAGGTGCAAGTGTGGCTGCCAGATAGCACATCACTGGATCTCCAGGCTGCCAGGTGGCTGTGGTGGCTCTGGGGGCTTGAAGCTGAGGACTTCCTGGTAGGTGAGCTCTGGGGGGGAAAGGGTCAGCTAATGTCACCCCCAGCTCAGCCCCTCCCCACTTGTGTGGCACTTGCCTCCCAGCCCCGGCCCACCATCCTCTGAGAGCAGCCTCAAACCAGAGGCTAAGAGCCAGAGCCTGCCCTGTGCTGCACCCTGCCACTTCCCGAGCCTCTGCTAGACATACCACACCGATTTCTACCTGCCCCACTCTGGAGAAGGGGGGCGTGTGGTCCCCCTCCCAGGCCACTTGGGGAGGGGCTGGGGTGTTTCTTGCAGGAAACAGACAAAACCCTGCTTCTGGGGGAATGCAGCCCTTAGGCCCATCCTGAGGACCCCGCCCCTCCATACTCCCCGTGCCCACCCTTCCACTCCTCCACTGTGTGCTCCTTGGCCTCGATGCTTTCATCGTAGGGCTCGGCCTCTGGCTCGTCATCGGGGTCATGATATTGGCTGAAGTAGGCATGGGCTAGTGCCTCCGCCGCACTGACCCTCTGGTCACTGTCCAGCACCAGCATCCTTCCAAGGAGGTCTATGGCTGCAGGGGGCCAGTGGGGAGGTCAGTTCTGCATCCAAGGCCAGATGTGGAGCCCAGTGGAGCCCCAGGACCAGTCCTCACCCAGGGGGTTGGCTCCGTGGAAGATGCTGCTGAGGTCCTTCTGGGGCATGGGGGGCAGGGACTGGATGTACGTCCGAGCCTGTGGGAACATAAGAAGGGCCTGAGGGAGCTGCTCATACCCACCTCCCTGGCCCCAAATTGGACAGGAGACTTGCCAAGAGAAGACCCCAGACTTATCCGCTTCAACAGGATTGAGCAATGACTCAGGCAGACCAAAGACCTCCTCCCCATAGGATCAAACTCCTCACTTAGTCCCTAATGCCTGCAGGAGCTGGGTCCAGCGGTCTCCCTGCCCCCCACTCTGCCCCATATCCATGGTCAGGGCACTGTCTGTTGGGGCTGTGATTTTGCCCTCACTGTTCCTTGTGCCAGGAATGTCCTCCCTGTTCACCTGTTTCCCCCAGAAAGGGTCAAGTGCCTACCCTGGGCTCTATCCCACCACGCTCCATGTCCGCCATATGGTGCCCAGTTTATTTCAATCCCACCTCCTCCCCCAGAGTGCCTGAGCGTTTAGTCAGCAGAGGGAGCTGGTGGGTGGCTGGGTACAGACTTACATGTTCTGAAGATATCTTTGCCAGAACCTCAGGGCTCGGTGTGCCCACCACCTCCATGATGCGCTTCAACTGGTCAATGTCTACCTCGCTCAGGAAGCACCCACTGGTCAGCCATGGGCCTTTCCAGAGCCCCCAGATCTTGGGGCACTACCCAGAGCCTGCTCCCCCAGAGCTGAGTATAGCAAGCCCCAGGCGGCATGGCATGTGGCGGAGGCGGTGAGACCTGCCAGAAAGGGCCAAGGACCACCCCCACCCTTCAAGAGGAGGCCTCAGCTTGGCCCTGCTCCCCAACCTGGGCCAAGGATACAGTCACTTCCTGGGAAGAGGGCCTTTCCTTGGAGCAGCTCAGCCATGATGCAGCCCACAGACCAGATGTCCACTGTTGGTGGAAGGGTGCGGGAGGAACCTCCATCAGTCTGCCCACCCCAAGTCCCTCCTCTGGACCCTCAGTCACACCCAGGCCCAAAGAGGGGCAGACCTCTTTCTCCTTAATACTCAACCCTGGGTAGGGGGAGAGTTAGCTCAGGCCCCAGAGGATCGGAGGACACTCACCACCCATGTTCTGGGTCCCTCTGAATTTCTTGCTGGTCCCAGACCTTGCCTATCCCCCAAGACTGGTCATGCCCCCTCAGGGTCCTCAGCCTTTGGCCCCACTCCCACCACTCTGCCACCCGCTCCAGGCCTTGGCGTGAGCTCTGCCTGCCTGCGCACCAGGGTCAGACACCACTGCCCCCTTAGGGGTTGACAGCACCTGTCTGGTTGTAGTGCATCCAGTTGAGCATGATCTCAGGTGCTCGGTACCAGCGCGTGGCCACGTATCCGGTCATCTCCTCGTCCGCCTGGCGCGCCAGCCCGAAGTCCAGGATCTAGAGTGACCACAAGCGTTCTCAACACCCCCTCGCCCCCCATATCCTGTCCCCCGCTCACCCACCGCATGCGTCGTGGGCCCCTCACCCTGAGCTCGCAGTCCTCATTCACGGCCACGTTGCTGGGCTTCAGGTCCTGCGCGGGCGGGTGGAGGCGTGAGCACAGGAACAGCACTGCGCGAGCCAGACCCGACCCTCACCCCGCAGCCGCACCTACCCGGTGAATGATCCCAGCCGAGTGGATGTACTGCAGGGGAGGAAAGACCGCGGTGAGCACCGGGTCCCTGCCGCTCGCCGCACCGCGCCCCCCGGCCTCTGGCGCGCCCCCACCTTCAGCCCGCGCAGCAGCTGGTAAATGAGGAACTGAACGTGCTCGTCGCTCAGCGCTTGACACTTGACAATGTTGTTCAGGTCGGCGCCCATCAGGGTGGTCACCAAGTACCTGGAGCGGGGTCAGGGGTCAGGACAAAGCCCCGCCATCCCCACCCCAAATGCGCTCCCCAGGCCGCCGCTGCTCCTGCCCCGACGCTCACACTTCGCTGAAGTCCTCGATAGACGTGGCCGGCGTGAAGACGTCCAGAAGCCCGATGACCTGGGTGGGAAGGGGAGTCAGAGGCCGGCGGCGAACCCCACATGCACCGCGCAGTTCAGCCCCAGGCCCCGCCCTCCTGCTGGCCCCGCCCTCGACCCCGCCCCGGGAAGCACCTCCCCCGCCCATTGGCTCCACGGCCCGGGCCCCGCCCCCCACGTCCACCCTCTCACGTTCTCGTGCTTCAGGTGCTTGAGCAGCCGCAGCTCGCGGTACGTCCTGCGTGCGTGGATCAGCGACTGGAAGGGTCGCGACAGCTTCTTCACCGCCACCTTCTGGCGCAGCCTCGCGTCGTAGGCCGAGCTGGAAGGCGGGCGAGTGAGGCAGCGCCGGCGGCGCTCGGCCAAGGAAGCTGGGGAGGGGTCCCAGGGCAGTGGCGTGCCGCGCGCACGCATGCCCCCGGCCCTCACTCCTCCGTGGGGACGGGGCCCGTCCCGCCTCACAGGCATTTAGGGGCCTGAACCTCCACCCCAGCTCTCCTCCGCGCGCTTGCTCGAAGGGGGCTGGGCTGCCATGCGTGTGTCGCCACACAGGGTCCCGGGTCACCTCTTGTCCCCTGGCCCCAACCCAGGGCCTCCACTCAGGGTGAGGCCGGGGCGGAGGCTCTGTAGCCAACGTGGAAATAACACGCCAGGAAAACAGCTACTGGTGTGTTCCCACAGCGAACGGCCCCATGGGTCCGGGAGGCTCATTGGGGCTCTATAGCTGTGTCCAAAACCCCTCCACCCCCAACACCTCCGAATATTCACAACACGGAGAGAAAACTGGCCAGGGGCTCTTACCGCATTATCGTTTGTGACTGAAAAACTGGACAGTAGGAAATGTCCAGCTGAGGGTGGCCGCTGGGCCCACAGAACACTCCCTCGCCCAGCCCACTCCCCAGAGGTCCAGACCCTCCACTGCCTTTGCTGGAGATGCAGCAGTATCCTCAAACGCAAATGGGACAGGGTCAACCCCAACCTCCTGGGACCCCACTGCCCGCAGGCTCAGGGCTCGGCTGCGAACGCAGGGTAGGGGAGCCCTGCTGAAGGCAATGCCTTCGCACAGCCTGTTCCCTCTGGCTGATGCTCGTCCTTTCTCTTGCTCCTCCTGTCTCTCAAGACCCTGCTCCCACTCCCCATGACTTGGGCCACCCTCCATGCTCTTTGGGGGAAGAGGGCCAGCTCCTGCAAGGTCTGGGATGCTCATGGACCCCAGTGGTGGTGGAGGAAAGCCAGCTAGGTGCCTGGGGCATCGCTGTCCCTCCCCCCAGCCTATGACCCACAGGGAAAGTCCAGTCTCTGGAGGGGTTCTGAGAAGTCTCACTCCTAACACGCAAGAGCCTGGGGCAATGCCCTGCCCCTGACGTGACGACCGCTGCCTTCCGCCCCCATCGTGACCCCGCAGTGGACAGCAGCTGCCTGGCACTAGCCTGGGTAAGGGCCCCGCTGGGTGTGGGGCACACTTCTCAACGCCCACACCCATGGTCAGCCTCACTGTCAACATCGCAGCTGCCACTCGGAGCTCCCTGTAACCACCTAATCCTAAATCCCCCCTAGTCCCCAGTGCCAGGGTAACAATGGCCTCAGCCCAGTGTGGACCTCTCTCCCTCCTCTAGACTCTACGGTATGCCTGGGCCTTAGGCCAGATCCCCGGGCCCCACGGCCTAGCTGCAGAAGCTGTGGCCTGAGCTCCCTTGCTTGGGGCAAAAATGGAATGGGGTCTAGACGCCCCCGTAGGATTGCAGGGGGCTGGTAGGCGTCTTTCCTGAGGCTTAAGCCCTAACCGGAGTCTCAGACCCTCAGAAAAATGGGGGAGGGGACAGGACGCACGGGGGAGCCTGAGGCCATCCGAAGGGGAGAGGTCTTCCTTTCGCCTAGCCGAGCTCTCCCTTTCCAAACAATCGCACCCACTCCGGGCGGGGGGCATCTGCTAGACCCCGGGGGCTGCCTGACCCTTGACCCAGACATGCAGGGGCCCGGGAGACCCTCCCTGCCACCAGCGGTGACGCCCCAGGACTCGGGCCCATCGGGGGCGGTGCAGGGGGCCGGAGGACGACACCCCTCCCTGCCCGAAGCGTCTGGTAGGAAAGTTTCCTTCACGCCCTCCCCCCTTCATTCCTCCGGTCCGCTCGGGGTCCGGGGGCGGAGGCGGGGCGAGGCCCCACCCCACGCCAGGAGCCCCGCGCTGGGCGGGAAGGGGGCGCGCTCGGTCCCGCCCCGGCCTCCACCCGGCTCCCACCTCTGCCCCGCCCCTACCAGACGGAGCCGTAGGCGCCGGAGCCCACCGGGCGCAGGCCCTGCAGCCGTTGCGGCACCTCCCACGCCGTCTTGTTCAGCTCCTGCCGGTAGAAGCCGGGGCGGGGGCCCGACATGTCCAGAGCGGCCGGCGCTCAGCCCGGGCACGCCCCGAGCCCCGCCGGAGCCCGAGCCGAGCGGAACCGAAAGGAACCGAGCAGGACGCAGCGCGGCGGGAGGAGGCGGGCAGCGGGGCGGGGCCGGGGCCGGGGCCGAGCCCTGCAGGGGAGGGGGCGGGGCCGGGGGGGCCGCTCTGCGGAAGGAGGGGCCGGGGCGGGGCTGCGCGGCGGTGGAGGGGGCGGGGACGGGGCGGGGCCACGCTGCAGGGGAGGGGCCGGGGCCGGAGCGGGGCCGAGCGGGGCCGCGCTGCAGGAGGAGGGGCGGGGCCGCGCTGCAGGAGGAGGGGCGGTGGGCGGAGCCGGGGCGGGTTTCCCGGGCTGGGCGGCCTGGGGGGCTGCGGGTGTGGGTTCCCGGAGACAAACGCGCTGCTTCCTGCCTTCCGAGGTGGCGACAAAGCGGAAGCCGACATTCCCCTCCTCTCTGGTGGTTTCGAGGACCCGACTTACTCCACGCGTTTACTTCCTGGGCTCGCACCCGACTCCGGCTCGCTCCTCAGAGCTGAGGTAAAGCGGTCAAAAGCGGGAGCCGGGCCAACCGCGGGCACTATTTCCACCCAGACAGAGGATGCCACCCAAGGAAAACGAAAGCTCTAAAACCCGCCGAAGAGGCGTTCAGACAGCGGCCCGGCCCCTCGTCCGCGGCCTTGGCGGTGGGGTTCGCCCCTGACCGCCGCCAGCCGCCTCATGGAGGGGGTGGGACCGCGGGGCCAGGCCCGGCAGGACCAGGGGCCGCCGCGGCACCAGGGGGCCTTCGGGGTGTTGTGCCCACGAGGAACGGTCCCGGATGGGTCCTGTTTGACGCCCGGTACTCTTCGTCCCCCGACGCGGCCCCTCAGCGGTCGCCTCCTCCAGGAAGCCCACCCTGGCTTTCCCGGGTCCTGAGGAGCCGCCTCTAGCTGGCAGCGACTGCAGAATCATCCCCGCGCGGAGGCCAAGCCGGTGACACAATAGGGGCAGCTGTGTCTCCTCGCGCGGCCTGGAAGGCGCGTCCTCACGGCTGCTGTAACGGTGAGCAGGGGATGCTCCCCGGGTCCAGCGAGGCCCGGTGGGCACCTGTGCTGCTCCGGCCGCACGTCCCTCTGTTCCCGCTTGAAAGCGGCCCGGGTTCGGAGGAGCACTGTCCCCCGCAGAGAAATGGCTCTCGACCCGACCGTCCTCCCTGGGGGGACAACGCGGGTGTGTGTGACCTGGCTGCCCCTCCCAGGAAAACGGGAAATCAGGCTCCGAGTTGCCCAAATAACTTTTTATTTTTATTTTATTATTTTTCTTATTTTACTTTTTTTTAAAGATGACCGGTAAGGGGATCTTAACCCTTGGCTTGGTGTTGTCAGCACCGCGCTCAGCCAGTGAGCAACCGGCCATCCCTATATGGGATCCGAACCCGTGGCCTTGGTGTTGTCAGCACCGCACTCTCCCGAGTGAGCCACGAGCAGGCCCCCAAATAACTTAAAAAAAAACAATTTAAAACCTGAGTTTTAAGGTGAAGTGTGATTTTCAGTATCTGCAAACAAATTAAGACGCGTCAACGCAGTACCCGGCAGAGGGACACACCTGCCCGGAGGGTCCGGACCGCAGCACGGCCAAGTGGGGAAGGGAGCGGTCCGAGTCCCAGCCGCCCGGCCCTGTCGCGTGACCTTGTCCCCTCTCCTCGTTTGGGTGGAGGATGGGGCGAGGACCCTGGGGTCCCCACCCCCGCCGCCCCTGGCCTCCCCAGGACCCCCGCCCCAGGGGGCGCCTTTCACTGGGCCGGGGAGGCGGGCCGAGGTTTTGTGCGGAGCTAATGGAGCTTCAGCTAAAGGAGCAGGAGCAGGAGAGGCGGGAGCGGAGCGCGGGGGCCGTGGGAACCGCGGCCCCGGGGCGAGGAGCGGCCTTTGTCGCCGTGGCCGGGCGGGGCGGGAGCCGCGTCTTCATGGCAGTAGGCCCCTCCCGCGCCCTTCCCCAGGGGCGGTGCGGCTGGTTCCCTCCTTTCTCCCTGGTGGGTGGGTGGGGGGACCTGAGCGGGTGGAGAGATGTCTGCCAACCCAGGGGCATCCTGCCCCGCCAGGCTTCCCCCACAGCTGGCCTGGATCCTGGCCAGAGCTACCCAGAGCAAAGTGGCCCCTCTGCGGGCCTGTGGGCCCATCCCGACCCTCTCCTCATTCAGCAAACCTGCACGGGGAACCCCCGGTGTGTCCACCAGGCCCCAGGCAGGGGAGGTCCCCAACCTAGGTGCCTTTTAGGAATGGGGTGGTGGTCTAAATACTGCAGAGGAGTGACCACTGGCGAGTTTCAGGTGTTGGTGGTGAGTGCAGGGAGCCCCCAATCATGGAGAGGTACAGTCAGAGCCTAGTAGGGGTCAGGGAGGCCCCCCTGGAGAGGTGACACCAGCAGAGAGCTAGGCTGAACCTCCAGGCAGTCCTGCCCGAGGAACAGAAAGGAGGATGGAGGCCACTGTCCAGGTGAAAGCAGACAACCTGGAAAGAGAGTGGGTGGCATAGGGCAAAGGTCTGCTAGGCCAGGGCAGACAGCCCGCAATAGGAGGGGGGAGTACCCAAGCCCGTCTCCCTCCACCTTCTGCTGTGATTCAGTGTCACCCCAAAATACCAACACCCACCCCTTCTCCCTGGCCCAAGCCACCAGCTCTTCACTGAACTACCAACCGTAACAGCTCCTTGCTGGTCTCACCCTCTCTTGGCCCCTCCTGGCTGCGGTCAGAATTAGCTTCCTAAAAGATAAATCTGGGGCCGGCCCATGGCTCACTCGGGAGAGTGTGGTGCTGATAACACCAAGGCCACGGGTTCGGATCCCTATATAGGGATGGCCAGTTAGCTCACTTGGGAGAGCGTGGTGCTGACAACACCAAGTCAAGGGTTAAGATCCCCTTACCGGTCATCTTTTTTAAAATAAATAAATAAATAAATCTGGCTGCGGCCAGCCACACAGGGGCCAGGTGGTGGTGGGGTGAGGGGCTGGTTTAGGGCACAATTTGTCCTTGCTAGTAACAAGCAAGCAGGATGTGGCCTCGGTTCCGTAACATTTTATGGGGCTTGGAACGGGGGCAGAGGAGGTGTGTAGAGGATTCATAAAGCAAATGCACTTCACGGGGCCTGGTGTTCCAAAGCCTTGCAGTTTCAAATATTGACCTTGCACAGGACAGGAAATTTTTCCCCAGGCTATTGAGTCTTTGTTGTAAGATAAAGACTTGTAACACTGCAAGGTTACTGGTTCAATGACAGACAGGTTACTGATTGACATGTAAAGATACTGGGAAGCTGCTGGAGGGAGAAGGAATGTTTGCTAAATCAAGCCTTTGTTAGTGGATCACTTAATTGTCTAAGGGAGTCTCATCTGACTTGTTTTTACTGAATGTTACCAGCTTCTATTGTAAAACTTGTTAAACGGTACTTAGCAAAACCCCACCTATGTCTCTTCCTGTAACTTCCTGGTCTAGAGAATAAATGCGGGAAGAGAACCCCAAATCGTGGTTAATTTTCCAAATGGAAGAAATGCCTCACACTTGAGGAAGTTCAGGGATATTAACCCCTTTCTGGGGTTTCTCACTACTCAGAAGAGGTGGGCTTTGAGTAATCTTTGGCGGCTCCTTCACCCAGGGGGAAAGGGGTGACAAATCCGTGGGAGGCAAAGCAACAGAGGTGTGCAGGGGTCCAGTCTGGAAGCCAGGCCTCCAGGTTCCCAGCCCCCTGCCCCAGGGACCCCCAGCTCAGCACACCTGGACTGTCCCCCCATCCCCTTGCTTTGACTTAGCAGCACCTTGTTCAAATTTCCTGACCAGCCAGGTCTCTGGTAAGGGAGGAGCCCAGTGTTGAGCCATAGCAACAGTGTCATTTCGGGGGATCCTGGGGCAGGGGATGCTAGTTGTCTGCCTTGTACCCTTCCTTGGGGCAGACAACAATCCTTTTTCATGGGGCTTGAATGGAGCTGCCCTCATCCATCCGAGACCCTGCAGCCATAAAGACGTACCCCAGCAAGGGAGACACAGGCTGGGGCTGCCTGAGGATGAGTCGATGCATGTCAGGAAACAGCTCAGACAAATGGAACCAGAGACCTGAGCATTTGGGTCCAGCCCTATCTGAAGCTGGGCCACCCCACTTCCTTGTTATGGAGCACCAAGCCCCCT
The DNA here is from genome assembly GCF_027409185.1 of Cynocephalus volans. Classification (NCBI taxonomy): domain Eukaryota; kingdom Metazoa; phylum Chordata; class Mammalia; order Dermoptera; family Cynocephalidae; genus Cynocephalus; species Cynocephalus volans. The sequence continues at coordinate 769,569 of NC_084471.1, read as the reverse complement.
CTGCTTGGGTTGGTGTTCCTGGAGCACAGAGGAAGCTCCCTGTGGGCAAGCCCAGTCTGTCCTGTTTGCCACTGTGTCCCTAGTGCCCAGGACAGTGCCTGGCATGGAGGAGGCACTCAGTAGAAACATGTTGAATGAAAGGGGCCAATGCGCTGGTGCCGCCTGTGCCTGAGGGTAGCATGCCACAGTTACACCTGCGCACAAGCACTTCTAATGGCTTCTGCCCTGTGTCCTGGGAATTGGGAGCAACGCCCCTCTTCCCAGTGCCATATTCCTGGGCAACCCACTCCCCCACCATCAGCAAACGTGTCCCTCACTCTCAGGTACATGGACCCTGAGTCATCCTGGAGCAGCGCATGGGGCTGAGAAGCAGCTTGCCTCATGGCCCCGCGGCTGTCTTAGAAAGCAGGAAACAGGTCCTGAGAGCACAAGGTAAAGACAGGGGACTCACGCCCTGCGGCCCCCCTGCCTCCATGGTTCCTAGCAGCCCAGCCCAAGAGAAAGGGGAGGTGGGAGGCCGCTGAGGCCACCAGATGGCACCAGATCCGGTCCAATTCCTGCTTCTCGCTAGACTGCATCCTCCTTCCCCTCCAGCAGCATGAGCAGGGACAGATCGATAGCCCCAGGAGGAACCCAGCCAACCAGCAGTGAAAAAGACAGCTGTATTTGATTTACAATTAATAAGATTTACAAAAAGGGGTGGGGTGGTCTTGGTGGAGCTGCTCCCAGCCCCTTAGGCCTGGGCAGGGCCTCCAAGGCAGCCTGTCTGACAGGCCGTGATCAGGATCCCGTCTGCTGGATCCCCTCTGGCTGCCTGGGCCCTGACGTCTGACGTCTAGCATGACCTTTGAGGTGGGACCCTGTGGCCCCTGAGTCCACTTGTAGCGCCAACGCCCCTGGGGAGGCCCAGTGAGGTCAGGAAGCCTTCGTACCGTTTTTCTCTACTTCCATCCCACAGGGACAGACAGACACAGTCCAGGAGCTTGCCCCGGGGGCCACAGGCACTCAGACCCCGCCCAGAGGCCAAACCCAGGGTATCTGAGGCAGCTGCTGGTACGGGGCGGGGTTGGGGGGCTGAGGTTCAGCTGCCCCGCGGCCCAGCGTGGCATCGTCATAAGGCACGTTTGCGAGTCACTCGAGACTTGACACAGAGAACACCCGATGCTGGTTCCACAGGAGGGAGCTGGTGCTGGGGTGGGGGCCCGGGCAGTATTGCTCAGGAGAAAGACGCTATCGTCTACAATGCTGGGGTGGGAGTCCCCCACCGCTCACCCACCCCTGATGCCTGGGGCTCGTCCTCTGCTGGGAAGAGAGAAGGTCTCAGCCACGGCCACTTCAGCGTCATCCCAAGGGGCCGCACGCTGCCCCACATGGACATTACGCACCTGTGCCCCGAGGCAGGGCTGGAGGTTGGAGGTCAAAGGTCGGTGACCTTGTTCTCAAGTGCAGCCGCGATCTGCTGCAGGCGGAAGGCCAGCTGCATCTTCTGGGCAGCGGGGTCCTCCTCCAATGCGTTGATGATCTGAAGGTGCGACCCGTCAGACCAGACCCACTAGGGGCTGCCTGAGTGCCCCCTCCCTGGGAAGACCTGGGCCCTACCTCATCGTAGTACTTCTGTGTGTACTGGTAAAGCTGGTGCAGTGCCACGAGGGTGTTCAGGGAATCCGTGTGTGACTAGGGGGGATGACAGTGAGACCCAGGATGAGGAAGGTGCTGTGGGACCCCCCAGGGCAGGCAGGGACAGTGTGGGACCCCCAGGACAGTGTAGTGGCAGGCTGCAATGTGATGGTCCGCAGTGGCGTCCCAGCCCAGCAGGCACAGGGGACCACACCCTCACACTGTGTAGCCCCAGACACACCGATGACCACGGACAGCAGCAGAGATGTGCACATAGAATCACCTCTGTCCCTCCCAGTGAGATGCTTGTCCAGACATAGCCGGTACAGCAGACACTACAGGCAGGGCTGGTACAGAGCCGCTCACACCTCCACACTCCCCCCGACTCAGTCACATGCATGGACCACCTCCTCATGTGACTCAGAGCCATACCCGTGTGCCAGCCCATCTGACAAATGTGCCCTCTCCTGGCCCCACCCCTTCTTTTTCTCTCCTTGTGGGCACAATTTCACCCCTGTCTTGCAGTTCAGTGTGTGGCTTGGCACAGGGGCAGTGGGAGAGGGGTAGGAGCCTTGGCTCAGCCCGGAGAGGGTCAGTAGCATGTCCCCCTTACCCGGGAAATCTCAGCCAGGTGTGTGTTCATGTCCTGGTCGCTGACCTGCACCATCTGCCGGATCCCCTTGTAGTAACTGCGGGAGTGGGATGGTCACATGGGGGGTTGTATGGGGTAGGGGAAGGGGTGAGCTAGGCAGAGGGAACCAGAGGCCCACCATGGCCCTCCTCCCAATCCCAGGCCCGAACAGCCCTCAGGGACACCGCTGGGGGCTGGGGTATGGCGGCACTCACTCCTCCACCATCTTCTTGTAGGTGGAGATCTCCTTGGCGTACAGCAGTTTGTTGCTGGGTGAGTCCTGTGGAGGATGCAGCCCAGTGACGCCCAGGCCAAGGGGACCAGCCACCCCTGCCCAAATTCCCAACGTTCACATCAAGACAACTGTATTTTTTAACTTGATAACTTGTACTAAAATAAAACTCAGTTTTTCTGCCTATGTAAGGTGGGGGGAAGTGACATGGGAGGAGAAGGGGGACAGGGTCCCTGGGATCTCCTTCTAGGCTCTGCCCTGAGCCCTCTTCCCCACCTGGTGGGCGGGCAGAACAGCCCCTCAGCCTCAGTCGTCCTGTCCTAGGTGGGGGTCTAACAGCAGCCTGAGGACAGCCGGCAGGGCCTGCCTGGGGAGCGTGGGTCACTCCCCTTGCCTCCCCTCCCACCCTATTCCGTTCCAACCCCTGGAGATCAGCCTTTGTCCGCAGCTCTTGGCACATCCCAAACTCACCCCCCAGGCTCCTACTGGCCAACCATCTGCCCCCAAGGACACCATGCAGTCTAGGCCCCTCTGTGCCCCGTGGGTGACTGCCCTAGCTCTCTGCGGCAGACCTGCCCACAGCCGCTGTGGCCCGCCGCCCCGACTCACGCGGCTCAGTTTGTGCTCCGTGCGTGTGCAGGCGTCCATGAAGGTCTGCGCGATGACCGACAGGGAGGCATCCACCACCTCGTGGACGTGCACATCAAAGATGAAATGGGGGTTCTTGAGAATGTTCACCCAGAACCGGAGCGGTAAACTGAGGCAGAGCAACAGGGGTTGAGGATGCTGCTGAGAACAGGGGGCAGGGCCGGTGGCAGTGAGAAGCCCTCACCTGTTCGTCTTCCAGATGTGGATGGTGTCCTCGTCCCTGATGTCGTGCTTCTCTGCCTGCTCGTCCAGGAAGTCAAAGAAGTACTTGACGGCCGGTGGCACCGCGTGCCCAGGCGCCAGCACGCTCTGGAAGAAGTTGTCCACAAACTGCTGCAATGTGCCCTGCAGGGGAGTGGAACTCAGTGTGACCCTGGGGCCTGGTGCCCCGATGCACCACCGCAGCCCACGCGGCCCACCTTGACCGAGAGCAGCCGCGTCAGGTAGATCTCGGTGATGGCCTTGGTCCGCTCCTTCTCCTTCATGCTGCCCCGCTTGGACTTTCCCTCGTCCACCTCATCTGCCGGCCGCACCAGGTGCCATACACGGTTTTCTTCCTCCAGGAGGGCATGGCCTGTGGGGAGTGGGGTGCTGACGGACCCCTGCCCAGGCCCGAAGTCCACGGACAGGGCGAGGACTGAAACTCGGGTGTCTGGGGGTCTGGGTTCCCCGCTGGGATTGGCACTTCCCCTAGGTAGCAACAGAGGGCAGATGGCAGTGCGTGTGCCCGGAAGCGGATGCGGTCCAGACTGACGTCCAGGAGCTGGAAGGGAACGGGGATCAAGGGCAGGGACTCACGCTCCCCAGGCAGGTCCTGCTGGCTGTCCTCAGGCTGCTGGGAGACCCCCACCTTGGACAGGATGAGGGTGGCTCCATCCCGGACCTAAGGAATAGGGTCATGAGGGCAGGCCATGCCCCCCACCGTGCTGGGGCTTGGAGCCCCGCCCCACTCGCCTGCACACTCACGTTGTAGTGCATCAGCGTGTTGATGCGCTTCCACCGGCCTTCCCGCTGAGAGGTCAGGTCCAGGTCAGACAGAATCTGGGCTGTGGACCCAGGACGCCACTCTGTGGGAGGACATAGCCCAGCTCCAGGAACTTCCCGGGCCACAAGCTGCCCTGTACCGGGGTCCCTCTCACTGCCCATCCCCAACCCTGGATGTGGAAGCCATCGGGGCAGGGTCCCTCCACAGGGCAAAAAGTGGGGCACGTGGGCACCCATGTCCAGGTGGGCTCTGACCACACTCACCAAGGACCACACTGTCAGGCTTGGGCCAGCAGGAGCAGGACTGCGTGCGGTACACCTGGTCGATGATCTTCTCCTTCACCTGGGAGATGGTGTCGCAGTTGAGGACCTTGACCGGGATGGCGTCGACCCCTTCATCCTGGACAATCACGCTCACAGTCTGCCAGGGGGACATGGAATGAAGAGCCAGCAGGGGAGGGGCCCTCACTTCTACCCACCCCAAAAGGGGGGCCAATCTCTGCCCCACCAGCCTCGCCCCCCACAGCTGCCCTCAGGTGTAAGTGCCAGGCTGGCCTGGGTCTGAGCCCTTGAGACACCCAGAATGAGCCGGCTTTACCCTCCCCCCCTGGGCTCAGCAGGACAGAGGGGGGATGGCTCACAGGACAGCTCACTCACCCGTTATCACACAACGTCACGGGACCACATGTGCACAGACCATGCACACAATCTCACACCATGTACATGAATAAGGCACACACCCTCTCAAGGTCTGTACCAGGGCATACGCCTCTCACATGTGCACATAAACTCACCACCCAACACGATCGGTATGCTGGGCCCTCTGCAAGCCCAGCAGCAGACTGGGGTGTCCAGGAAACCTCTAGCTCAGAGTCAGGACCTTACAGGGGTCCCCAGCCCCTCCCTGAGCACAGTGTGTGTGTCAGCCACCAGGCGCGGGCCCAGCACAGAGAAAACACCCTACTCTGAATTGATAAAGGAGGTGACTGGCCCCGCGTGGGTCCCATCCACAGACGAGTAGGGTGCAAGCTCCTTAGCTCAGCCTGCGAGGTGCCCCTGCAGCCCCGGGCCCTTGAGGAGCTCACCAGGGGCGCGTATTCAACGTCATCCCCCAGCAGTCCTGTGTCGTTGAGAGTGTACTTGGCCTTCTTCTGCACGGCGTCCACTGGCCCTTTTTCTACCTGATGTTTGATGGCCTTGAAGAGTTTGTACAAGGGCTCACCAGCACTGTCCTGCAGCAATACAGGGTGGTGAGTGGGTGGGAGGGTTGGGAGCGAGTCTGGGGCCATGGGTGGCGTCAGGGGACTTTGTGCCTGTGAGGCCCCCTAGACCTGAGGCGTAGTGGGATTGACCATGCCCAGGGGCAAAAAGCAAACCTGTCTAAGTGGGGCTGGGCCCAGCTTAAGGTGCTATGAAGGCAGCTAGCCATTTGGAGGGAATAGTACCACTTGGCCCCACCCCCCACCTCCGGCTAGGCTGGAGTGGAACCAACCTTGAGGTACTGGTACAGGCAGATAGACATCCAATTGGACAGCATCCTCTCCACCACGGTCTCAGACCTGGGAATGCAGACAGGCCTTGTACCAAGGGACCCCTAGTGCCCCTGAGGCCCAGCTAGCTCTTCAAACACCTGACCACGTTCACGCCCGCCTAGTCTCCTCTCCCCAGCCCTGGGTCCCGTCAGGATGCACATGTGTAGCCTGCCATCACTGGCGCCCACTGGGCATGAGGCAGCATCAGCCCCCGTCTTCCAGCGAGAGCTAATGCGGAGGGCGGCGAGGGGTGGAATCTGGGTTGGTTTCTGCCTCCAGGGACGCCAGCCCACCCCTCGGCTGTCCCCTTCTCTCTACCCAACTGCGCAGGCTGGCCCCTGCCGGCTCCGCCCTGTCCGCCCCCCACGCACCTGCGCAGCATCAGCTTGGGGTTCTTGGCCACCACGTACTGCTCCATGAGCTCCAGGAAGAGAGTGCGCATGATGTCTGTGTAGTACTCAAGCTTGCCGTGCAGCGCCACAGTCAGCAGCGACGCAAAGTAGACCTTGGCGCGAGCCGAGAACTCTCGCTGGTTCTCCAGCGTGTGGATGAACTGTGGGGACGGGAGGTCAGAGCTCAGCCCGCCCCGCCCACGCCGCTGTCAGGCCCTGCCTCGCCCTCCCAGCCCCCTCCCACACCGTTGTCAGGCCCCGCCCACCTGCTGTCAGGCCCCGCCCCCGCTCACATTGATGAGGAACGACTTGCTGTTGAGCAGGTTGGAGAACTGGTACAGGGCCTGCTCCATGACGGGCCGTCGTGACTCGGGGATGTCCAGCTTGCCTGTGATCATCACGTCCTTGTCGCCGTCCTTGGAGGGCAGGAAGAAGACGCGGTCGGTGTAGGTCTTGTAGTCCAGCACCGGGATGCCCGCCTCGTGCACGTCGTTGGTCTGGTCTTCCATTTCGATCATCAGGTCTGGGGGGAGGCCGGCCGGGGTGAGGCGGCTCCACGGCCGGGCGCCCCAGGCAGCCCTGCCCCTGCCGCGCCCGCGGGGCGGCGCCCACCTGTGAACTCCTTCTTGCAGCGGTCGCGCACGCTCTCCTCCAGGCCCTCCAGCTGGGACTTGATCTTCTCGTACTCGCGCTCGGCCTGCTGGCTCTTCCTCCTGGGGGAGCCCGCGGTGAGGAGGGGGGCTCTGAGGTCGGCTGGGGGGCGTGGCCGGGGACGTGGGGCGGGCGAGGGCGTGGCCGGGGAGTGAGTGGCACGTGGGACGGGCGGGGAGGGGGCGTGGCCAGCCGACGGGCGCGGGGCTCACCAGTAGCAGTAGACGGACACTGCAATGACGGCCACCATGGGCACGATGACCAGCGGCAGGATGAGGCTGAGAGGCACGTCGCTCACACGCGTGTCGTACTCCACGCGGCCCAGCACCCACTCGCGGGAGCCGAACTTGACCTGCGTGGGGGAGCGGCTCAGCCGGCGGCAGGGACCCCCCTCCTCCGCCCCACTGCCGCGCCCCGCACGCACAATGAACTCAGGCAGGTTGTGAGCCGTGTCCCGCTTCTGCCGCCGCTTGGGCGGCGGCTGCACTTCCGGGGGCTCGCAGTACAGGTCGGTCTCCGTCAGTGTCTTCATGACGCAGCGCTCGGCGCCCACAAAGGCCTCTGCCTCGTGCAGCGTCATCGCCTTGTTCAGGTTGGTGCCCTGAGCAGGGGTGGAGCGAGGTCAGGGGGACCAGAAGGGAGCTGGGGACGCACGGGCCAGCACAGCCCAGACCCCGTGGCAGAGCCTCAGCTGTCCTCACCCGCGCGTGGATGAGCTTGTTGACCTGCTTCTTGACGCCACCTGTGAAGTTCTCGAAGGTGGGGTCAGGCACATACTCGAAGGCACCAGCTTCGGTCCTGAGCAGGGCAGAGTGCCCATCCATCTGTATCAGCGCCGTGAGGTTGTAGGCCTCTGGCTCCTCGGGCACCGCCGGGGACAAGAAGACAACCTTGGTGTCATTGTAGAACACGTAGTCGGTACCCTCAACCTGCGGGATGAGTCCAGCCATGAGGCCCTTAGTGTGGACCCCACCCTTCTCAGGCATGTCCCCACTGGCCGGAACTGGAGCTGAGCCCCCAGCCTACACCAGGACTGACCCTCATGGGCTGCAGGGGTTCTGACTCTTGCCGCCGCCGCCAGGACTGCAGAGGCTCGGCGATGACCACCATGGCAAACTTCTGGATCAGGCTGAAGCCCTGACCGGTGATGTTGATGCTCCGGCCGCCGCTGGGGGAGGACGGGGAAAGTCGTGGGGGGGTAGCACCTTGAATGGGCTTGGCTAGGCAAGGGACACGTGCAGCCAGCTCCAGGCTGGACACCCTCCAGGATCTGCTCCTACCAGCCCCCACCCATCTGTGGCTCTGGCCATGCTGGGATTTTGGGTGCATGTGCAGGTCTGGGTGAATACACGGTGATGGTGGGGTGTGGGCTGGGCTCAGAGCGCATGCCCGTGTCACAAGCAGGACAAGGCAGGAAGACGGGCCTGGTGAGCACCTTGCCCCACAGCCTGCCCGTCTGGGTTTCTAGGAGGAAGCCTATCTGGGCTGTCCAGCCCCGCCACATTCCTTTCAGCCCAGTCAGCAGAGGGCGCTGTGATGTGGGGAGTGCCTGGCGTGACTGTGGGGAACTGTGGGTGGCACGGGCCGGTGAGGGGAGGGGCCACACCTGACGAAGCTTCGCAGTGGCTCAAAGGCCCGCAGCACTGGGTTCTCACGGTAGGTGAAGGCAACGCCAGGGCTGGACACACGGGAGCCCCCGTAGAAGATATCTAGGGACACCTCACCCAGAGCCGCCTGGGGGCCCGTGATGCACTGGAGCTGGGCCCCAAACTTTGTCCTGGTGGTGGGAGGGTGTCAGTCAGCATCAGCCCCATTATGGGACCAGCCCAGCCCCAGGCCAGTGGGTCAGGTTGGTTCCACTGCCCCTTCCAGGGCAGACAGGGTCACAGTGAGAGTACCCCCACCCTGTCCCCAGGGCCAAGGCCAACCAGACCCAGCCACATGTGGGTGACACCCACACTTTACAAGGGACGCTGTTGAGGGTCACCCGCACGTCTTCCTGGGAGCCCGTGTCCAGGTGGGTGCCATTGATGGTCAGTGTGGTGCCGCCTGCCTGTGGTCCCTGCTTAGGCTCTACACTGAGGGGCTGGGGCTGCTGTAGGAGGACAGGCGCACCAAGGTTAGGGCAGAAGCCATGGGGGCCATGTGGGGCCCACAGTGGACAATAACTGTCTCCAGAAGGTGGCAGGGCAGAACCCACCTCCCTGGAGTTCAGCAGCCCCCCGACCACCCAGGGGTCAGCGGTAGAGGCCAGACCCACCCGAGGGCCAGGTGCTTACTTGGTAGGTGAACTGGACACTGGGGGGCGAATGACCAAGCTTCTCGTTGACATCCACCTCGACACCCCCAGTGAAGGGTGCCTCTGCGGCCTCGATCTTACACACAATCCTGGAGGGCAACAGGCAGGTCACCCAGATCCTCCCAGGCCCTAACCCCTGACTCTTGCACACCCACGTACTCCCGGACTGTGTCTTTCCATCCCCTTCAGCCTCTCCATCTGCCCAGTCACCAGGCCCTGGAACCCCAAGCTGAGGGCCGTGCACTTACTGGGTGGACACAGAGTACTGTTCCGGCTCAAAGGCACAGTTCTGGCCAGCCACAGTGATCCTCTTGACATCATCTGCTCTGACGCCCAAATTTGACCCAAAGATGGTGATGTGGATGCCTCCGCCCAGGGGGCCCGTCTCAGGCTGGATCTGAAATCAGCAGAGCCCAGTGACCCGGCAGCTTGGACAGGCTGGGGTTGCGGGTGAGCATGGGCCAGGCTGTGGCGGGGCTCACCTTGGTGATGACAGGCGGTGGGCATTCGGAGGTGGTGTTGCTGCACAGCGCCTCGTACACACACCTGTTCTGCCCTTGGCACCACACGCACCTGTAGGTGGGGTCAGCGGCCAGGCACAGGCTGCAGTCGCTGCGGCCAAAGGAGCAGTTGTAGAGGGTCACTGAGGAGGAGAACGCAGAGGTCAATGGCTGCCCCCGCCGCCTACCCGCACCCAGTTCCCAGTCCCCTCGGCCTGCCCACCTTGGAGCTTGCTGTCAATATTCTTGCCATAGGACTTGACATACAGGAGCAGGGGCAGCGTCTCATTGGCATCATAGGACAGCTGGGGGACACACAGGGACATGCTGTACTCCCTGCCCCCACACAGACAGGAGTGGGGTGGGGGAATCCTGAGGTGACCACATGCACCCACAACGGCCACATGGTCCCCTCACAGCTGAGGGCAGCAGGACAGGTCTCCAGGTAGCTGGAAGCTGGAGCCTTGGAGTGACACACTGCACCACGCTGAGACACAAGGACCATTCGCAGACGATGACGCGGACTCTCGGTACTCTGGTCCCAGGGAGACAGAGGGCAGGGAGGCACTCTGGGGCCACCCAGCTTCTTCAGTAGGGCAAGGAGTGGCCAGTTCCTGGCTGGGCTAGGCTCTGGCCCCAGGGGCCTCCTTTCTGCCCGTCCCCTCACGCTCCTGGAGGCAACGTCCCTCCCAGGGGCCCTCGGGTGCAGCAGCCTGCCCTGCCCACCCTCGAGCCATACCTTTGGTGTCCGAAAGAAGAAGGTCCCGGGCTCCCGGACGTTCACCGTCACGTTGAACTTGAGCAGGTCACTGCCCACGTGCAGGGAGGAGCCCTGTGGACAGTCCAGTCAGGATACTTGGCACTGGCTAGCCTTCCCCCGAGGCCCTCCAGGGCTCGGCATCCTGGCCCCTTCCTGAGCCCCTCATAGCCACCACCTGTCAATGCTCTCGGTGCTGGTGCCCTTCCCCTGCCCCACATACCCCCCCAGGGCCCTCTTAGGCACGCCTGACCCAACTGACCACTTGGTCACTCCTAAGCCCCAAATACACACGTGTCTGCAGAAGCCACTGCACATCCCTGCGTGGGTGTCCCAGGGGCACCTTCTCCACACAGTCCACAACTGAGGGCATCACCTGGCCCTCCTGGTGTCCCCACCCCTCCTCAGGGAGTGGCACTTGGCTTCCCAGCCCCTCAACCCCTCTGGCCTGGGCCCTCACCCAACTCCCTGACAACCTAAATTCGCCTGTCTCCTCTCTGCCTCTGTGCCCGGACCCTGTCTGAAGGCCCCCACGTCCTCCCAGACCTCCCTCTGGCCTCCCTCCCCATCTCTGTCCCCCAATAAATCCTCAGCACTCTCCCTCCTGTGCTGGACCCTGAGTGGGGGACCAGGTACTCCAAGCTCAGGGAGGAGGACCCTGAACAGGCCCCACTGACACCCCACCAGCCACCTAGCCCTGTCCCCAGGCCAGTGCCATAAGCCCCTCCCCCACCTTCACTGTGTCCAGGTTCTCGCCCTGGAAGGTCACATCTGTCTCATGGTTCATTGGGATAACCAGTGGGCTGGGGTTCAGGAACTGGGGGCAGCTGTCCTCCTGGGAGAGAAAAAAGCTGCTCAGGTGCTGCCTGGCCGTGATCAAGTAGTCAGGCCCCAAACGGCCCCCATGGCCCCTCACCATGTGGGCACGGATGATGCCCTCCTCAGGATTGGGCGAGGCCTCCCGACACTCGTGGTAGCGCGGGTCCCACTGGCAGGTCCAGCGGTTGCTCGTGCAGGAGATACACCTGGGAGAGAGGGTCGTGAGGGACGGTGGGTCCAAGGCAGGGGTGGGGGGTGCAGGAGGTGGCACAAGACTCACGGCAGGTTCTCCACCAGGCTCATGGCCTTCCGGCAGTCGTAGAAGGGGTACTGGTGGGAGGTGAGGAAGACGCTGTTGTGTTCAAAGAGGAGCTGGATGGTCACAGCCACGTGGTCTGCGGATGGCAGATGGGGACTGTGTCGGGTAGCAGCCACAGAATGGAGGGCAAGGCTGGCGCTGCAGGTCCAGGGGCAGGGCAGGGGACAGAAAGGGCCAGGAGATGGGCCTCCCCCATGCCAACTCCTCGCCCCTCAGAATCTGAGAGCAAGGCCATCCTGGGTGGGGTCTTAGGGCCTAACGCGGAGACCTGGGTCTGGAAGGCGGCTGTGTTCGCCACTATACCACCAACGCCGCCCCTAAATTTTTTTTTGTTTTTTTTTTTGGTGGCTGGCCAGTAAGGGGATCTGAACCCTTGACCTTGGTGTCACAAGGCTGTGCTCTAATCAACTGAGCCTACCGGGTAGCCGCTGTGATCTGGGTCTGCAGGTGGGGCCCTGGCAAAGGCTGCCTTCACCAACACTCTTGGGCTCGGCTGGGCCTGCTACCTGCTATCAGATCCTGCCTCAGGTGTCAGCCCCCAGGGCTGGGCTCACCTTTCTCCCCAGGGCTCTGGTTGCTTTTGCACCCTCTCTGTGATCCTGCAGGCACTAAGGGTGGTGGCTCCTTGGAGTCTGGGCTGGAGGACCCACCAGGTCTCTGCCCACGTCACTGTGTGGCCCCACTGTCCCCAGCACTCAGGGGTCAGGGAACCTGCCCTCGCCCACACTTGGGGCCTGCCCCTGGCTTCTGGGTTGGCCTCACCTCTCAGGCTGGACAGGGCAGGGAGGGATGAGGGGTGTCTGCACAAACAATGGTGCCTGGGGCCTGGCCCCCAGGTGCTGCTCGGTAAAGAGACCAAGGAACAAGACTGAGGGACTCAGAGGAGACACACTATCAGCCTGGGGACGGGTGCTGACCTCGGGCGGCTCAGGGTGCCTGGGACCGGCTGCTCACGGGACTCTGCCCTGCTTTCTCCACAGGCAGGTGCTATTTGCACCCACACCTTCTGGAATGCCCCATGCCCAATGCTTTGGGATGAGCCCCCCAGAGTGGCCGAGGAGCCCACCCTCTTTCTGGCCTGCACCCCAGGGATGGCTCCCCTGCGGGCTGGTGCACGAGGGAGTGTGTGTGTGTGCGGCTCTGTGTGCAGGGAGAGGGGCAGTGCCCGCCCAGGGCTGTAGGCTGGGGCTCACCCTGGCCCAGCGGCGTGCCGGGGATGCTGCTCGGGGAGTCGCAGACGACGGCGTCCCCCTTCATGCGGGCCTTGTGCGCCGGAGATTCGCCAAAGAGGCACAGCAGCTTGTCCCCCTCACTCAGGGCGGGGAGGGGGCTGACGGTCAGCTGCACCTGAGGGAGGGCCACAGGGCTCTCACCTCCTGCCCAGCCCACAGCACAGTGTCATGCCAGCCACTGCCCAGCCTCCCCCTGTGCGTGTACAGGCTGAAGCCCAGGGAAGCCTCTAGAACCCAACTCCGTTTCATCCAAAATGAGCCCCTATGGGGTGACCCTAGCAAATGGGCCTGGGTCTGCCTTAAACACACAGGAGCGCCACCCCTGCCCAGTTCACAGGGGTCAAGGGGCCCTCACAAAGGGTGAGCTCCCAGGTCGCTCAGGCTGGCAGCAGACTCAGGCTGGGTGGGGAACGTGGCAGTGACCCCCTGACCGTCCCAAAGGCTCCCGGCCAACAGCCACACTGGGGGAGCCCCCAGCTGGCCCTGCCACTGCCCACTGCCCACTCCTGCCACTCACCTCCCCCTGGGCCCTGCGGCTCATGTTCTGTGGCTGGGCATCCGTGATGGCCACGCAGGATTTGTTCCGGCTCCACAACCAGTTGCTGGTGTTCTCGGCCCATGGGCACTCAGACCACCTGGTGCATCTGCGGGGGTCGGGGCAGCCTTAGCCCCAGGGAGGGGTCTTGTTCTCCCCAGAACAGGGCTATATCCCCCCAAACCCAGGCCATGCCCCGCCGGGATCCCCCCGCAGATGCTCACCGTCCCTCGACGACGCACCAGCCACAGTACGGGTCCTGGGAGTCACGGCACTGTGCACAGGTTGTGTAGCTCAGACACTCCTGCACCGGGAACCGGAACACCTGGGGGCGCCACGAGTAGGACCACGGTCAGCAGCCACTTGGACCTCCCTCAGACCCCAGACTCTCCTGGGACCACCAGCTCCACCCCACCTTCATCTCCGGGTCTTGAAAACCTCAGACACCACCTCAGGATTTAGTTCTAGGCAGTGGCTGCAGACCAGGCTCCACGTGGCCATGGCCTGTGGGCCAGATGGGGCAGGGTGCAAGGGAACCCTGGGGGTCCTGGTTGTGGCACCTCTCCTTGGCCAGCCCAGGCCCTCTACCCTGTGCTTTGACATCCTAGGTGCTCCTAGGGCAGGGCTGAGGGGCTCCTGCACCAACCCCCCACAAGCTTGGGGGCCGGGCCCATGTTCCCCACTGACCAAGCTCACAGAGGCACACAGGGCCCTTGCCTTCCCGTCCACCCTCAGGGGACACCCACTCAGACACTGACCCAGGTCCCTTCCATCAGGATGGGGTGGAGGCAGGACCAGAGAGAGACGCAGTCGAGACACAGGACAGACAGAGACAGAGTTGCAGAGACAGAGACGGCGCTACGGAGACACGGGATGGAGACACTGCCCGGGAGCCACCCCACTGCCCCTTGTCCAGCCCAAGAGAAGACTCAGTCCCAGGCCTAAGGTACACAGCCCCCATCCTCCTCGGCGCCCCTCTGGGCCTGTCACGATGGCCTGGGTGCCCTTGGCCGGGGATGCCTGTGCCTGGCTTACCTTGTCCTGGGTCATGGCATACAGGCTGGCCAGGTCTCCAGACAGCGCCAGGTCCCGTTTGATCCTCTTGTTGATCTCCACAGGGACAGAGCCATACTCTGCAGAGGTGCCGTCCGGGCCCAGGTACACCTACGGGCACGAGGGAAGGCACATGAGGGCAGGGGCCTCGCGCACATGCAGCCCTGCCGGGACCTCCCTGCCCCAGCCCAGGCCTCACCTTGAGGATGCGGCCGTCGGAGGTGCCCAGGAAAGCAACAATGTGGCCATTCTCGGCAGTCACCGTCACAGCTGTGAAATTCAGGCCTCCACGCTGCAGCACAGCCGTGGCTGTGAGCCCGTCACGGCTGCCCAGAGGGTAGGGCAGGTGCTCCGAGCCACACAGGAAGTTCTCACTGGCACCCTGGAGGACACGGTGTCAATGGTGGGCAGAACTCCACACCCTGGAGGCCCCTTCCCACCAGGATCCAAGTTGGGGCTGGGCCCCATCTTCCAGCACACGGCCCCCATACACGTCCCCAGGAATAAGGACGGTCAGCGGGAACCCTGCCCACCATGGTCACTGATGGGCATGCCCGACACCCAGCACAGGCCTGGCACTGGAGGGAACCACACACTGGGAGTGGCAGCACTCACGTGTGCAAGTGCTGACCTGAACCCCAGCCTCGCTGCACACGTGCGCCCTCCCAAGTGGGTGGAGACACGCAAGGCCCCGTACAGACGCACGTGGTCCACGCCTGTGTGAGAACACGGCAGAGGCACGTACCGGCGCTTGGCCGCCACACTGGATCTCGCCGTGGAAGGGCTTGTAGAAGACGTCGTGGCCTGGCTCCCGGGTGCCCGTGTAGCACGTGTTGCGGGTGTCTTCCATCTTGGCATGGACCTCATCCAGTGGGAACAGGCAGAGGCCCGCCCCAGGCCCCCCGCCGCTCCGGCCGTCCCTGCTGAAGACGGCATAGAGCACCCTGCCAGCACCTGGCGTGGCCACGGAGGCTGCCAGGCAGGTGCCAAAGGTGGGGGCCTGGGCGTCACTGGGGTCCCGGCACTGCAGGTCCATCTCCAGGTAGGAGTAGTAGTAGGGGTCGTGCTTGCACATGCGCGCCAGCAGCGTGCGGTTCCGGGCCGGGTGCTTGTCCTGCTGGTTGAAGACAAAGAAGACATAGAGGCCATCCTCAAAGGCAGCCACGAACTGCTGCGTGTTGGTGGACAGGTAGCCAGCCCTGTAGGTGGCGTGGTCTGTGTAGGCCTCGAAGGCCTCCTTGCCCTCGGCCCGGTCCAGCAGGCGGGTGCTCACGATGATGCCGTTGTCGTGTGGCCCGTTGCCTTTGCCCACGAACAGCACACGCTCGCCGCCAGGGCTCGTGGCGCTCACCAGCCCCACCGTGGCCACGCTCTCGTCATTGCTGGCCACGAAGGATTTCTCGCCACTGCTGTCCTCATAGAAGAGGCGCATGGAGATGTTGCTGAGGGCACGCAGGGCGCAGATGCCCTTGAAGAGGCTGCCGCACTCGACCAGGCGCTTCCTCGGGGGGTCGAGCAGCAGCAGCTGGTTGACGTTGTTGGTCAGCACGGCCTCATGGCACTGGCTCGGCTCGATGGGCGGCGTGCACTTCTTGTTGTCCAGGGCCGGGCCCGTGGCCACCTGCTGCTCCAGCTGCAGGTCGGCGCTCAGCTGATAGAGCACATTCACCGCCCCCACGTACACCACACCCGAGGCCTCATCCACAACCAGGTGGTTCAGCTCCGTCTCACTGTGGAAGAAGTCCAGCTTGTGGGGACGCAGGCCCACGCCCATGCTCGCCAGGCCCAGGAGGGCCAGGGCCCAGAGATGCAGCGCCATCGCCCCGGTACCCTGTGGGAAGAAGAAGGGTCAGGGGAGCCCCAGCCCACCAACCCTGCCCTGAATGACTAGAACACAGGCCGCAGAGGGCCATGGCCACCCGACAAGCTGGGGAACCCAGCACCCAGCCCCTGCCCTGTCCCCACACACACGTGCTCCCCTCTGGAGGTCTTAAACAATTTCCCAGCCCTTCTCAAGAAGTACACCCTGGAGTCTGACCTGTGACCACTGCCCGCTAGAGGATCTCCCTGGGAGGATGACGCCCTGGCCTACCACTGCAAGTTCTCAAAGTACCTGCAGCAGCATAGCAACACCTCCAGGAAGTCCCCCAGGTACTCACACATGTGGACCCCCACCACTGCCTTGTGACCCCAAAAAGATCCAGGTGGTCGAGGGGAACTGGCCCCAGCACACAGGGCCCGGCTGACAGGGAGACCCTGGGTGTGTGATCAGGAGGATCACACAGCTGTCCTACACCTGACCCTCAGGTGCAGCCTGAAGTGAAATACAGGGAAAGCAGACCTGCGCCTGTGGGCAAGCCAGGCCCAGTGTGTGTGGATCAGCAAATGCATGCGCCACTTGTATCTGTCCCCAGAGCCACTCTGACCACAGCCTGGTACAGGGATCTGAACCTGTGGCCTTAGTGTTACAAGGCTGTGCTCTTTAAGCAACTGAGCTAACCGGTCAGCCCTCCCTAGAACTCCCTGACTCCCCTCCAGGCCCCTTTCCCCTGGGTGGACCAGCAGAGGGGTCAGCAATAGTCCACCCATCCCCACCCCTGTCTGCCTGTGCCCCCCTCAGGGCAGAGCCTCAGATGTGGAAATGGGAGGCAGGACCCTGGGAGGGGGTTCTGGGGAGCCATGAGCAGCTCCAAATCCACCACATCTCCATGTTTGCGGTGGGGCTGGTACGGCCTTGCCTGTGTGTGTGTGTGTCTAACTGAGCACGTACGTGTACAACCTGGGGGTCGGGGCCTGTGTCTGCAGGGATGAGGGTGGGTCAGTGGGGTGAGCTGCTACAGCCAAGGCTGGGCTAAAGGTCTCCCAATTAGAGGAAGACCCAAGGTCCCACAGTGGACCTGAAGCACACACAATTCACCCTCCCCCGCTCCCTCCCCAATTCAGGGGCACCAGCATCTCAGGGAAACTTGGGAGCAAGTGGCAGGCAGGGTCATTCTGCCTCCAGGCCTCCCTGACCTTGGGGTGGCCCTGTACCCCTCTCACTCTGGAGACCTTGCTCTCTCCTGGTCAGTTCCCTCACCAGCCTCCCCTGAAGGCTGCACTCTGCTGCTGCTCACAAATGTCCCCCGCTCCTGGACCCACTGTGATCTTCCCTGAGTGCACTTGTGCCTGACATGACAGGGGCTCCCAGATGTCTAGGGCAGCCTTGCCCATGGCACCTGCCCACATAGGGACAGATCCCGATGACAGAGGATAAGGAGGGACCAAGGCCACAGCCTCCCAAACTCCTTGGGCCTCCAGAGGGGCTGCTACCCCCTTCAAGACCCCCTTGAACATCACCTCCCTGCATATGCTCTCCTTCCCTGGAAAAGCAACTATTTTTCTCATTACCCATTTAAAACTTTCAAGTGTAGAAAAAATAAGCCACAAGCAAACATGAGAAACAAGTAACTCTTCCACATTACCACATCCCAGTGGTGGTTACTCTGGCGTGTGCCTGGTGACAGCAAGCACCTCCTTGAGATGTGCCACGGGCCAGACTCTGACCTGGTGCTTCCCACGGACTTTGTCCTTTGAGCCCACAACAGGCCCATTTCTCGGATGAAGAAACTGAGGCTCAGAGACGGGAAGTAACTTGCCCAAGGCCACACAGCTGGTGTGGGTGGGGCTGGGATCTGACCTAAGGTGGGAGCAACACAGCCTCTGACCACTGCATGTCTTCACCTCTCTGATACTCCCCGACTGCCCCCATCTCCTCCAGGAGAGCTGAAAGGTGTCTGATCTACAGCCAAGGGAGATGTTTCTTTGGGACCTTGGCTTTGGGTAAATCTGTTAACTGGAAAGGGGTGGCCTTCTCTCTTGGACCCTGCAACTCTTTCGAGCCTGTTCATCCTTCTTTGTCCGGGCCCCTTGGAAGTCCCCGACCAGGTTATGGCTGTTTTCCACTTCCATCCTGCTTCCCTGTGTTCTCCCTCTCCACGAGCTTCCTCAGACCGCAAGCAATGAACCGACAAAGCTCCCTCCACCCCAGGACCACCACTGGAGAGGCAACCAGCTTGGCTGGACTCCCTGCATGGGCCGTGGATGGTGGTCTTGCCAGTCCCTGGGGACCCCACATGCCCACGAGCCCAGCAGCCACTGGAGAGGTGACCACCCACAGGCTAGCTGGAGCAGCCAGAACGGACAGCAGGGACAGGAGGCTGGGCAGTGCCAGGGGAGAGGAGACAGTGGTCTAGGGAAACCCCTGGCCTCACCACAATGGGAGTGATCAGGCTGGGGAGAAGATGGGGGGTTTAGTCAGAGACAGGAAGATTTAACAAGCCCCTCAGTACCCGGGGCAGGGCTTTCCTCCAACTCAGGGTCCTCCCCTCTGGCTCAGTGGCCTGTCTGTCCAGGGTAGAGGAAAGGAGGACGCAGCTGGAGGCCCTGACCGTGCTCGGGCACCCCCTGGTCCAGTCACTCCAGCTGGGCCCTCCCCCAGGAAGAGGCCTGCCTCCTCCGCCTGGCTCATCCCAGGTCCCACGGCCTGGCCTCCCCGCCCCCAAGTCCACCCAGCAGCAGCGCGGGCAGGGGCGGGCGACATCCCTGCCCCTTGGCCCAGCGCTCAGGGCTGCCCTCCCTGCCTGGCCCCGCTCACCCGAGTCCCAGCCCCACTCGCTGGCTTGGCTGCACCTCCTTCCAATTCCAGCTCCAGCCCCGGCCACAGCGAGCCCCGGGAATGAATGGAATGTTCCGGGCCGGGGAGGGAGCCAGGGAGGGCGGGGAGGAGGGAGGGGGAGGCCGGGGAGGAGCGGGGGCGGGGCGGGTGGAATGGACGGCGGCTGCCTCCTCTGTGCCACCCCCCTCCGCATGTGTCCAGGACTTGAACCCAGAGCCAACACACTGGGGAGCCTTTTGGTGCCTCCCCTCAGAAAAAGCTCTGGCCCTCTTCTAGCCTGCGCTCCCAGGCTTCCTGCTGTGCTTGGGCCTCTTCTCGGTCCCTGGCAGGGGGACCCCACCACTCACCCCTTGTGTCCTTGAACCATACCCACAAGGGCTGTGGGGTCACAGTGCATAGAGAATGCCCCCATCCCCGTCTGATTAACACCAACTTGACTGTGCCCCCTGTGGCAGGAGCCGAGCATTGTCTCCCACGCAGGAGTCCTCAGGGCTGGCACAACCTAGGTGCTCCATAAATATACCATGTGTGTGTTTAAGGAAAGCCTGACTAGATCTTGCTGCTGACAATAAAACTGGCCCAGATACCATGCAGCTGCCAGGCCCACCACCTGGAGAACAGGCCAGAGCCTCCCCAGCACTCCTCAGGGTGGGGGCAGAGGGAGGCTCGAATCCCAGTGCTCCCAGGCCTTCCAGGGTGGCAGTAGGATCTCACTCCACAGGTGGCAACTCCCCTCTACTTCCTGGACAAACAAGGCTTCAGGTGACCTGCCGTGCCAGGCCCAGGAGCAAAGGGCGACCCACCTGACGGGCAGCAAAGCTCAAGCCAGCCACGCAGGAGGCACCAGGCACAGCCGAGATGAGCTTCCTGCTGCCGGTGTTCCTGGAACAGGCAGGCAGCAGCGGGAGCTTCCTGTTTTGAAGCTGGCCTGGGACCCCCTCTTACGAGGCTGGTGGGGATTTCCGCAGGGGCACCAGACAGCCTTCTTCCTGGCTGAAGTTCGGAGATACACTTCCAAGAAACCACACAAACTTCAGCCTGCTACTGGCCTGGAAAGTGTCTGGACAGGCGGCCCCCTCCCTCCCCAGCCCAAATTCTCCTCCCTAAAGTTCCAGAACCCAGTGCCCCAGTGCCCCAAAGCTGCCCCAGACTCATTGCAGAGCCCACCCCACCTGAGCAAAGCCTAGCCTCAGAGAGCCGGGGGGTCTTGCAGCAGCCCCTGTGGGCAGGTTTTGGGCAGACACGTGCACACTGCCCCCTGCCCTGAGCTCTAATTCCTCCATGAGACCATCTGTCCAGCCGTGCGGGCCAGGCCATGGGAAGGGTTGCAGAGGGACATTTGTGGTCACAACCTGGCTGGACAGAGCCTCAAGGACACCTCTGGTTCAGGTCATCTCCAGCCTCACTGTCTGCACAGCCTCAGCCACCCACTGCTGTCTCCAGGTGGGGTGCAGCCCCCACTCACCGAGGCCCCCGTGGCTTCGTCTCTGCTTCAGGCCAGCATCGAGATTCTCTAGGAGGCAAAGGAGAGACAGCAGTCACACCAGGAGCCTGGCCCGCCTCCAGTGCCTCCTCTGCTCTGTGTTGGCGAGGGGCAGGGAGGAACAGCCCACTGGGCCCCATCTGGCCTCTGCCTCCTCCAGCCCACTCCCAGCAGAGCCCCTAACACCTCCAGGTCTACACTGCAAGTCTGTTTGGTACTGTCTGCCTTTTAAACCTAGGTACAAGTGTTACTTAGTTAAAATAAAAATTGCTTTCTGAAAAATATGCATACCCTTGACTCCGCAATTCTACTTACTAGCTGTGTGACCTTGGGCAAGTTACTTAAGTTCTCTGTGCTTCATTCCCCATCTGTGAAACGGAGATGGTAATAGTGAGCTCCCAAGGGGTTTGTAAGGACTAAATGAATCCATTCATGAAAAGCCTCCGGAGTGTTACACTGTAGCGCGCGGCAAGCTTGCTACTGTACCCTTTCACTCTGGATAAACATCCACATTCGCCCACAAGGAGGCACAGACCCAGGGTACTTCTCAGCATGGTGTGTCTTAGTGACAATCTGGCGACCACCCAGCGCCCCACCAGAGGACACTGTGGAAAGCTACGTGGCAGGTGCAGCTGGGTGGTCTGTGCTGGCCCTGCTGGAGACAGCCATGGTACAGACTCCAACCTGTCTGTCCCCATGGGTGTGTATAACGGCACACACAAAGGTCAAGGAAACCCCCAATCCAAATTACAAGTAGAGGTGAATCTCGGGGGCAGGGAGGAGGGAGCTGGAACAGCAAAGTAACTTTACTTGCCACTTTTCGAAAAAAAGTTTAAGAATATATTTACACATTGCTCGTCTAAATCAAAAGATGCACACCTGATGATAGTTATTGCCTCATCCCCTCTGGCTCCACTCTGCTTTCCAGGCTCTCAGTGACCCCCCTCCCCAACCAACTTTCAGCCACTGAACCTTGCTCCGGCCCAAGGGCCACTACAGGTCCACGTCCACTCCCAGCCTGGCTGCCCTCCGTGTCAGCCGGGCACCAGCGAAGTGCCTCCAGCACCTACCCCACCAGGCCCAGGCCCATCCTCCCCCTCCCCACCTCACCAGGAGCCTCTTGCCCACAGTGTCCCCACCTGCCCACACCCCTGGACTGGACAGCAGGACTCGGGGCTGGACCTACGGGAGACCAGCAGGGGTGAGGCGGGGAGGGAGGGCGGCACCGACCTCAAGCTCACAGACAGCACTTCCATAAGGTGGGAAATCAGCTCAGGGCTGGGCAGGGAAGAGTGAATCGGCCGAGGGGCTCAGGGCTCTGGGTGCAAGGGCTTTGGAAGGGAGAGGAGTGTCCTTTTGCCCCGAACACTCAACACAGCCTTTGTGAAAGAGTGAAAGGTTTTTCCCTGGGCAAACGCAGCAGCCAAACCACAGGGCAGCTTCCTCCTGGGCCTCACCAGGAGGAAGCAGCCTCGTGAGAAAGCCGGGACCCACCTGGCCTTGAGGCTGCACTCGGGTGGCACGGTGCGTGTAGCCCTGTTGCCTCGCAGGAACGCTACACAGGCCTCAGGGTGCCCCTGCACCCGCTCCTTCAGCCTCCTCCAGCCCCCAATCTTCTCCCCATGGCATATCCCCAAACCCCTAGCTCCCAGCCCTCCACTGGCCCAGGCCCCTGGCCGTGGGGGGAGTTGAGCAAGGGTGGGGGTAGGGGTCATCGTGTGGTCCTGCTGCAGGCTGTCCTGAGGCAGACAGGGCCTGGCTCCCTAACTGTCCCCTTCCCTGGCCCTCAGGGTGGAGGAAGGCTGTGAGTTTTTCCTCCCAACACAAGGCTTCTCCAAGCCAGTGCTTCCTAGAGAGTAAACCCTGGACCCCTCCTAGCTCACGGCTGACTCCTGCGACAGCGCAGTCCCCGTTGCTCCTTCCCCCACCCCGTCCATCCTGCCCCCAGCACCCCCACAGGCTCCATCTCCTGCTGTCAGGAGGGTCCCTCTCAACTGCCCTAGAGGAAGGCCACTCTCCTGAGTGCCACAGGCCCTTGAGGTCGCAGCTGATCCCCCAGCACCCAACTCTGGAACCAGACTATTGGGTCCAAACCCCAGCTCTGTCACTTTCTAGCTGGGTTACATGGACTGTTTACAAAGCTACTCCGTGCCTCAGTTTCCCCATGTGTAGTCTGTGAGTAATAATAGCACCCACCTCTAGGGCTGCCTTGAGGTTTGAGTGACTGGGTGTGTGTGGAAATCCTTACAGCTGTGCCTGCTCAGAGAAGGCACTCGAGGATGCTAGCACCACGATGTCAGCACATCTGCTCTCGATGACCCCATGGAAAACTCCCACCCATCCTTCAGAACCCTGAGATGCCCGCCCTGACCCAGCCCCTGTGGGACTATCATGTACCCTCTGTGGTCTGTGATCTTCACTGATAGGCCGTCTGCGAGCAAAGCCTAAAGGCTGGATGTGCTGGTTTGTTTTTGGCAGCTGGATGATACGGGGAATCCGAACCCGCGATCTTGGTGTTATCAGCACCGCGCTCTCCCAAGTGAGCTCACTGGCCAGTCCTGAACGCTGGCTCTGGCAGGGTGGGCACCCGTGGGTCTGAGCCCCTTGAACCAGGAAGGAGTGATGCGCAGCAAAAGGAACCTAAAAGTGCACCTGCCCCTCCAGCCAGTTCCCGGCTTGAACGTGCCAGAGGTGTCTCCTCCCCTGACCAGAATGCTGATGGGGGACAGAGGATGGCCCGGGGACTCTGGGCCTCTCCTCGACACCCTAGACCTAGTGGGGTACACTGTGAGCCCTTGCTGGCAGAGTACCCTATGGCTTCCCTCCTCAGGTTCCCTCTTTTTCTGACCAGTAGCTGCTGGGCCGCTTGCACAGGCTAGGTCTTCCCACCACGGCTCACGGCAGGAAAAGGAGAGGTGTCTAGAGGACCACAGAGTTCCGACTCCAGATTAGGCCCCAGAGCCAGGGGCTGTCAGCTTCCCCCTCCCCAGCTCCTGCTGGCAGCCTTGGCTCTGAGTAACCCCTGTCTGTCCCCCAGGTCTCGGCCCCACTGGGAGAGGCTCTGGGGTGTGGGGCAGAGCTGGGGTTCTTTGCCTGTCAGTATTTTCAAGCAAACACAGATTGAGCAATTTCTTAATGCTAAAATCAAATCGATGCAAAGCAGCCAGGCCCAGGGGAAGGAGGGGCCCAGGGGGAGCAGGGGCCCAGCTTGGGGGCTGCTCTAAGCCAGGCCAGCGGTTGTAGGCTCAGGGAGGGTAACCAGACAGGACTGGGACTGGAGGGAGCAGAGGAGGCGCCCAGGCAGGGACAGAGACCTAGATGGGGACCCAGGCAAGGACAGACATGAGAAAGGGGCAATTTGGGCCAAGGCTCAGGCCCAGGCCAGGCCCCATAATTCCCTCCACCTCTGCAGCAGGGGTAGGGGTCGTCCTAGCACTGTGTGGGCCTGGCTTGGGGAGGGGGCAAAGGACTGGGTGGCACACTAGGGGTCTCCTAATGCGGGGGGGAGGGAACCTCTGACGGACAAGGTGGGGGCCGAGCCACCCCAAGGACAGGTCAAGGGGCATCTGGGAGGCCGGCCTCGCCCCGGGCGGCAGGGCGCCACAGGGAAGCCGGGAGCCTCCCCTCCCCCGCCGGGCAGCTGGCAGCCAGGGGGCGGGGCCTCTACTCTCGCGACGCATATGCAAATCTGCAATTAGCCGGGAGCGTTAAACAAATCAGAAGAAACACAACAAGCCGCCGCGCCCGCAAATCCCAGCCTCCGCCGCTTCCAAAACGAGCGCGAGGGAGGCGCGCGGCCGGGGTCGGGGTCGGCCGCCCCCTGCAAGGGCGCTCCCGGGGTGGGGACCTCCAGGCGGACGGGACGTCGCCCTGGGGGGAGGGGCGGCCGGGGGAGCCCGCAGGAGACCCCGGCGAGGGCGAGGCCCCCGCGCGCCCAGCCCGACCACCTGGGTGGCCCGGGTCGCAGTTCAGCCCCAGGAGGCGGGGAGGGGCACCCACTGGAAGGGTCCCCGAGCCTCTCCCCCGACCTGCCCCAAGAGCGGGAGCGGCTCTGGCTGTGGCCCAGACAGACTCAGGTGGCGAGGCCCCCTCCCCCGGCGCCGCCGCCAGACTCCCTGGAGAGCGCGGGACGGTTACCTGGGAGCGACAATGGAGCGGGCCGCCCGGGCCGGCGAGGACGCGCGGCGACAGCTCCTCCGGGAAGCTCGGGGCGCCCCCGCCGCCCTCCGCAGGCAGGGCTGCACCGCGCCCGGGCGCGCACTTGCACTCGCGCCGTCGAGATGACCCTCACCAGGCCGGGGGACCCCAGGACGCGCCGGGCGGCGGGAGCCCGACCCCGGGTAACAATGACGGCGACGGCGGCGGTCACGTGGGACAGGGAGACGTTTTCCTGGAGCGCTCACCTGGTGTCGGGCACGGCGGAGCGCACGACAGGCCACTACCGACCTAAGTCCTCCGGGAAGGGGCGCAGTGGGCGGCTCCGCCCCTGTCTCAGAGTCGGTCCCGGGGCTCGTCTCCCCCCAGCCCAGCTGCCAGCCGATCATGTGTGACCCTGCCGCCAGCAGCCACCTGCATGACCCCGGACCTGGGGTCGGGGCTGTGCGGTCAGACTCACCCGGGCTGGCGAAGGCCGAGCTCTCCCCGACAACCTGACCTAGGAGCAGGGGCGGGGCGGGGGGGCGGGGCCGGGCTCCAGCGACAGACTGACGTCTAGCCTGAGCCGGGCGTCAGCGCCCAGAGTTCACCGCAGGACTCAGGGCCAAGGACCCCTCCAAGTTAGAGGGTGTCGCTACCCCTTCCCAGCGTGAAAAGTTACCCCTGGTTGGTGGCACTGATGAGGTCACCAGCCCAGGATCCTGGGTGTGCCCTGAGAAGCCCCAGAGCTTTCCTGGCCTCCTGCCTTAGGAGGCTCCAGGGACAGCTCCTCAGGGCCCCTGTCACCTTCCCCCCACCCCCCACTTGTCCACCTTGTGATGCTTTTCTCCCTTGGGTGCATCCAGGGCCATCTCAGCCCCTGTGTCTGAGGCCTGAGGTTACCCGGTGCCCAGAGTCTCTGCATCTAGCCCTGGCCCTCGGGGGCCTCACGAGCTCACCTGGCAAAGGGCAAGGGTGTCTGCTCCAGCCCCTCCCTCTGTGCCCGCTGCAGCACCTGTACACTCTGTGTGGGTGCCTGAGACTGGGGTCCCCATGCTGCTAGCAACCATGCTGCCCTCCCAGCTCCCCCTCTCCCCAAACAGCCGCACAGGGCTCCCCAGCCTCCCCTCGGGCCTCTGGGCACATCCAGAGCACAGAGCTGCTGGTTCTGATGCTCACTGCCTGGCCACGGGTGCCCACCCCTGCCTGCTGCTCCACCTCCGAGCTGAGCCTACTCATCTCACCTCCTCCGGGCTTGTTCCCCACAGCTGGCTGGACACTGCTGGCCAGGGCAGCCTCGGGCTCATGGGAGCTGCAGCTGGCCCAGGACCAGCTCCTGCCCAGAGTCCCCTTCCCAGGCTGCCATGCACAGGAGGTGGGGGTGGGCATGGGGGTCGGATGGGTGAGGGCCCGAGCTAGTGAGGAGCGAGCAAGGCCTGTAATCTCCCCGTCAGCCTGTCAGCGCCTGGCGGTCACCCCAGCCCCACCTCCCCATCACATCAGAACCCCACAATTAGCTTGGGGCACCGTGCCAAACTCGTGTGCCAGCCACTACTCACACGTGACCACACATGCGCAGGCACACACATCAGTGATGCTGATGGGAGAGCCCAGCCAACAGGGGTCTCACCCCTATACCCAGAGTGTGTCCCCAGGACAAAGAGCATGAGGGAGACACCCCAGACCCAGGCACTTGGGCTGATGGGCTGCAGGTAGGTGGGATCTCAGCAAGTCCCAGCACTGGGTCAGCTCAGGGGGGCCAAGAGGCCCATCAGAGCTAGGCATGCCTGGCCACTGGCATGTGTGGCAAAGGTGGAGCAGAGCCTTCTTGGGAAGGGGCTGCCTTGGTGAGTCTCCTGTCCAGGCTGAACCAGGGGTCTGGCGAGGCAGACAGTGCTGCTAGGGGAGCTGGGCAGGGTCTGGAGTCCAGACCAAGGGTGATGTAGTAGGCAGGGCCCCATGGAGACAAATACTCAGGGCTTCAGGAGGACAAAGGGACTGGGATTCCCCAATGAGGAAATGCCCAGCTCAGAGTGGGGGCAGGGTGGTGGGTGAGAGGTGAGGCCTGGGTGTGTGCGGCCTTAGGGAGCAGCAAGGTGCACAGCCCCTGCAATGCATCCAGCAAGGAGACCCCAGCTCCTTCCTCCACTCAAGTTCTCACTCACTAGGCTCTCCAGGTCTAGATGCTGAACCCGGGTTGGGGGTTCAGGCCTGCCTGGGTCTCCCCACCTTCCCACCCCATCCTGACATCCTTTTCAGAGTCCTGGGAGCAGTCCCTTTTCTGGTCCCTCAGAGCCTGATGCCAAGATGGGGGGGGGCAGCCCCTCAGCTCCCCTGGCCCACCTGCGGGAGCATCTCGGGCTGAGAGGGAGTGGGTGGTCATGCTGGAGCCCCTCTCTTCCCCCTGCCCTGGGGCAGCCGCCGTCTTTTCCACAGAGGGCACAGGCCTCAGCTCAACAGTGTCTCGGGGCTTCACTCTCTTCCAAAGCAGGCCCCAGCTCTGAAAACACCCATGCAGGGGTGAGGTAGAGGGTGGAGGCTGGGAGCCAGAGCCCCCCACTACCTTGTGTGTCCTCGAACTCTCCTCTCCACAGCTAGACCCCTGCAAGGCTCGGGTTATCCCCAATCCCCACCATCCCACCAAGCTGTGGTGCCCTCCCCCCCGGACTCTGAACCACACATGCCACAGGCCTTCTTGCTACCCCAAAGACGGATCCACGCCCCTGTGTCACGGCTGTCCTCAGACCCCCAGCACTTGACTAGGTTGAACTTGAGGTCCCAGGCAGGCAGAGAGCAATCATGGGACACTCTCCTACCAGGGTTCCCCATGCTGCCCAAGGCATGTCCTGCTGCGGCCTCCGTGGACCCCTGGAGGCTGCCTCAGCCTTCAGCAGCCAGCTTATGGCCGGGTGGGGCAGGGAGTTCCCTCCTCTGAGAAACCCCCAAAGCCAACTGGAAAGCAGCCGCTGGTGCCCCCCAGCTATGCCCTGAACCTGGTGTACGCCCATCGCCAATCAACAGGCGGCCTGGTCTGGCCCCACGCAGGTGACATGCTGGCTCAGGGGAGCCAGACTACAGTAGAAGGCCACCTAGGAAGAGAGCCCCAGACCTGCACAGGGCCAACCCCTCGAACCATCCCAGCCTCAAGGGCAGACACCCCTGCCTGGCCCCTCGGGGGCTGTGTTGACACAGGTGACTTCCCGAAAGGCCAGTGTCAAACCTTTTTCCTTTCTTGCTCTTGCTAAGGAGAGAGCCCAACTGGGGCAGCGTCGGGTGTGGAGATTTTAGTGGCCATTGTGTCTCTCTGCCCAGGGCCTGTCCTTGCACCTGGACAAGATATGTCCCGGGCTAGGCTGCCAGTCTGATGGCAGAGCTGGAGTCAGAACACACGCTGCTGGGCCGGCCCGTGGCTCACTCGGTAGAGTGCGGTGCTGATAACTCCAAGGCCATGGGTTCGGATCCTATGTAGGGATGGCCGGTTTGCTCACTGGCTGAGCGTGGTGCTGACAACACCAAGCCAAGGGTTGAGATCCCATTACCGGTCATCTTTAAAAAAAAAAAAAAAAAGAACACACGCTGCACCCACAGGGCCTCCCCTCCTTCCCCAAGGCCCCTGGGGAATCAGCCGGCACCAGAATGGGGAACTGCTGGTTTCAGAAGCCGTGAGACCTTAGGAGGCTGAAGAGAGGGTGTGGGCACTGAGCTGGCCCTGCTCCCGGGCGCCCTTGATCCTAGTCTAGGGCGAGACCCTCCCTTGCCTCGTGCACTGGGACGCCAGGCAGCACAAGTGTGAACTCGGCCCCCAGGGAAAACCACCAGCCTTGGTGGGAGGCAGTGGAGGGCCAGGCTCTGCGTGTGGCCGGGTGGGGCTGAGCCTCTGCGGTGGGACCAGAGAGGATGGCAAAGGATGGGAAGGCGAACCCTCAGCTCCAGGTCAGGACAAGCCCTGGGCTCCTCCCAGCGACATAGACCTTGCCATGGGGTGGGGCAGACCTGCAGGTGCCCGTGAGCAGCCTACTCCATCATCCCCAGGCACCAGGGCTCCATCTAGGGCCTTGGTCCAGTGAATCCCACAGAGAAATGAAGACCCACTAGGGTTGGGGTCGCTGTGGGGGCAGGAGGGTGGGGTCCGGCCAATCTCTTTAGATGTCCTGCCTGACAGAAGGTGGCAATGCCAGGAGGGCCGCTGTGCTGGGGCCTGGCTTAGGGTCACATGGGTGGCCAGGAGGAGCCCAGGATACAGCAGGGTCTTTGCCTGGTCAGCAGCAGGGGGCATGAGTGCTCACACCCCCAGGCGAGGGCAGAAGGCGGTGTCAGGGGATGTGAAACCCAGGAGAGGAAGAAAGTGGAGAACCACATGTGGCCTGGAGAAAAGGGGGAAGCTGGGGCTCCCCAGGCCCAGTGGCTCCTCAGTGCTTCTCCACCAGTTAATTACAGCCCTGACCCGCCCTTCCCAGCCTGCAATCAGTCAGAAGCCCCACCCCAAACGCAAATAGCCATTACCCTAGGGGGACTCGGCCCAGCCCTCCACCCCTATCTAATCTCCCGCCCCGGGGAGCCTGCATCTGCCTCGCATTAGAAAGGTGGAGGTGGTGGGGGAGGCATGCCGCAGCCCTCGCTGGCCGGGCCTGGGTTCGAGTTCTAATCAGCTCCTGTCCTTCTGCCCGACCAGTGTCCAAGGCAGGCTCTGGGCACAGGAGATTCTCAACAGAGAAGAAAAGCTGCCTCCCTGCATCCACGATGCCAAATGGGGAGGCTGGGCTGCAGTAAGGGACTGAGGCGTAACATAAGTAAGGACCCCTGCTCACAGCATCCCAGCGCGGCCCTGCCTAGCTCAGAGGAGGGACGGCATAGGAGGGCACTGGAAGCCACAGCCTCTCGCCACCCCCACCCCTGCCCACGCCCAGCGTGCCAGGGGAATCATCGGCTCCGGCCCCCAGGATGTGGGTAAGAGGCCGGAGACAGGACATGGTAATGTTCCCAGAATGGCCGACATCCTGGAGGGCGGGGGGCACATGTGCCATATGGACCCCTCCCCTGGCTGCCAGTCCACCCCTGCGCCTTCCAATCCAATCCTTTCTGCTCCACTTGCCTGGGCCAGGGCCAACCCCCTGGGCTTCCTGCACTTGGCCCCAGCTGCTGGTCCTGCCTCCCCAATGTGGTCCCTGTGTAGGCTGCTGGGCACACGGCCCCGGGCACACACAGGCACAGTCCCAGGGAGTCCACCTGGCAGCATCCCTGATGGCTCCTCACAGAGACTTGTCTCTGGCTTCAGTCTCTCCATCTGTGGGATGGGCTGACAGGCGCCGCATCCAGGTTGGGGGTGGAGCGAGTGCATGGTCAATGCTGGGCCACTGGAGGGGCTTGGAGGGGCTGTCCATCAATCAGCTACTGCTCAGTGAGTCAGTCAGGGGCAGGACGGTGGCCTCAGGGAGACCCCAGTGCCCCACCCTAATCAGCCTAACCCACACCCCTGCCTGCTCCACTCCCATCACCCCTTGCAAGATTGGGGTATGAGTAACTTTCTGAAGGCGTGTCTCTGAACCTGAGTCGGGAGGGTGGCCTCAGAGGCCCTGGAGGCCATGGTGTGAGGCTCCTGGGGGTGAAGGTCCCCTGGGTGTGAGGTCCCCTGGCTGAGCCCAGAGCTCCTCCTGCCTCATGGTCTTCCCCAGAGGGGTCTGGGCCTACTCTGGGCTTGGCAGGGCCTGCTGGACTGACTTTGGGGCGTTCTCCAACCCGAGGTGACGCATCCCCTACCACCCCACCCCTGACCGGTCTGAGCAGCTGCGAGAGGCGGTGCATCTGCCCAGACTTGCCTTCTCCTTCCTCCTGGGGCTCTCAACCATGGCCCCGAAAGTGGATCCCTCTCCCACGACTGCAGCCTCCCCCCTCGGGTGGCTGGACACGGCTGGATAATCCAAAATAATTCCTTCTTGGCAGGCGGCCGGCGGGGGAGGGGGGACTTGCATTCCAAACCCTTGTTTTTCTCAGTCACTTCCCTCTCCTCCTGGGGCAAGGAACCCCTGGCCAGATCTGAGGCCTCCCCCGGCCCCTCAGAAGGTCCCCTCAACCCCTGTAGGAGCCCACCTGCTGGTCCCTCAGTCTTCCCTAGGAATTTCTATGCAACACTCTGAAAGCTGACAGACCGTGAAAAATACCCTGTGTGTTGACCCTACCCTCCCAGGGACCCGCACCTTGGGCAGAGGGCGGGTGCCTCCCACCCGCTGTCCGACTCTCAGATGGCTCCCTTCCATGCCAGGATAACATCTGGGCGTGGGGTCAGGCTGGGAGCCCCCACCTCTGGGCAGCCAGTTTTCCACCCTCTGCAGAGGGGGCAGCTCCTGAGGAGGCTCAGTTTAAAGCCCGCAGCACAGGGGCTGAAGTTAGACATTAAGGGGAAGCTCCCCAGGTATGGCGAGGGTCCAGAGAGCCCTCCTGTCCCCAGAACATTCCACCGGCTTTGGGGCCCAGCCTTGCCCCACTCCAGACTCTGTCACAGGCCACGGTGGGCACAGATGGACCCCTTCATTCCTTTTCCAAGGAGCTGGAAAGAGGATTCAAGTGATGTAGTGGGAAGCTCCAGCGCTCCTGAGCTCAGAGACCCCCAGGTAGGGGAGGCAGGACCCCCCAAATCTGTCCAGCAGCCTGAGCACAGAGGGGAAGGAAGGGCCCATCCAGGAGGGCTTCCCGCAGGAGGAGGCAGGTGAGGGGCGAGTCCCAAGGGCTGAGCAACCCCGCCGAGTCCTAAGCCTTCCTGGGTCCCAGGGTGTCCACCCAAACACCAACGAGCCGCCCCAGGAACCGCGGAGGAGGCCCCGCTGAGAAGCCGGCCCCGGGGCTGGGTGCTGGGTGCTGGTCCCGCTCGCCCCGGGTCCCCGAGGCCTCGCCGCACAGGGTCGTCTGCGCGGGACACATCGCGGCGGCCGAAGAGGCGGGGGACGGCGGCGAGGGCAGGGCCGGAGCCGGAGCCGTGCGACGCGGCTGTCCCCGCGCCCTCGCCCCGCCGGGCCCTCCCGCCACCGGGCCCAGGCCCCGCCGCCCTTCGCGGAGCCGCAGCGGCCGCGGGCCCCCGCGCCCAGCGCGACGCCCCCGCGGGCCCCGTCCCCGCGCTCGGTACCTGCACGTCCGCCGAGGCTCGATGGCGCCCGGGCCGCGCTCGGCGCTGCGCTGCGGCCCGCGCGGCTGCCATGGAGACGGGCCTTTGTGTGGCCGAGGAGGGGACGGAGCGCGCGGGAGCCGCCGCCCCGCCCCCGCGGGGAGAGAAGGGAGGGCGGGGACCGGGACCGGAGCGGCGGGGCGGGGCGGGGCGGGGACCGGAGCGGCGGGGGCGGGGCGGGGCGGGGACCGGGACCGGAGCGGCGGGGGCGGGGCGGGGCGGGGACCGGGACCGGAGCGGCGGGGGCGGGGCGGGGACCGGAGCGGCGGGGCGGGGCGGGGACCGGGACCGGAGCGGCGGGGGCGGGGCGGGGCGGGGCGGGGACCGGAGCGGCGGGGGCGGGGCGGGGCGGGGACCGGGACCGGAGCGGCGGGGGCGGGACGGGGGACGCGGTGGGGACGCGGTGGGGACGCGGGAGCCGGGCGGGGTTCGGCCCCGGTTGGGCCCCGCAGTCGCCCCAGGCGGCGCCCTGTCCGCCCCGCCGCTGTCCCGGGACGACGGGCGCCCACGGAGTGCCCCTCGGCCTGGGCACCACCCCAGGGGCGCCCCGGGTGGGAGGGAGCGCGCCCGAGGGTCCCCAGGAGTCCCGGGTCCTCTCTGAGATGGGCGGGGCCCCGCACCCCACCCCTGCCGTCTGCGGGAGACCCGGACCCTTCCCCAGGAGCGGCGGCCCCACAACGTCCCAGGGAAAGAGGGCACCTGGGGAGGCCCCGCAACTCGTCCTTGGCACCCCGCTGCCCTCTTTCGTCCTCCCCTGGCCCCCCAAATCTTGGCCCTGTTGGACTCCCTTTGCCCCATGGGACCTGTGGGGTGACCATAGCTGTGGGAAAGCGCACGCTGGGGAGAAATCTGCAGCAGCCTCGGGGACGGGGTCCTCGGTGTCTGCAGGGGGTGCGATGGGACCGCTCCCTGAGGGGTCCCAGCCCCCAGCACAGAAAATCCCAACATTACGAGGGTCGGCAGGGCTGCCAACTTATTGAAAGAGTCAGTTAGAAATCATTGTGTCACAAATGGACATTTTTAATGCCCAAAATGTGGGAAGGCCACCATCCCAGACTAAGCCTTTAAATAGAAGGCAGGAAGCTCGGGGTGAAGAGCTGTCCTTCCTGTCCCCAGCCCCGCCCCCGCCCCCACCGGCCGCTCGCAGCCCTCTCCAGCCCCTGGGGTTTGTGGTCTGGGCCTCTCAAGAGGTCCCGGTGACCACAGCAGCCACCCCACCCTTTCATGATTCCTCCTTTCCCTCCTCCCGCTCTCCGTCCTCCCACCATCTCTTCACTTGTCTTGACAAGTTCAAGGATTGTCAATTAACACACAATCACAATTGACAATTGTGATTGTCCTGTCTTCTAAAACCTCCCCCCCCCATTTGTTTATTTCTTTCTTTATTTTTAGCTCCCACAAATAAGTGAGAACATGCATATTTCTTTCTGTGCCTGGCTTATTTCACTTAATAAAATTTTCTCGGGCAGAGCCCGTGGCGCACTCGGTAGAGTGCTGCGCTGGGAGCACGGCGACGCTCCCGCCGCAGGTTCGGATCCTATATAGGAATGACCAGTGCACTACTGGCTGAGTGCCGGTCACGAAAGTATGAAAAAAAAAAAAAACACACACACACACACACACACACACACACACACACACACACACAAAAATTTTCTCCAAGTCCATCCTTGTTGCTGCAAATGGCAGTATTTCATTCCTTTTTATAGCAGAGTAGTATTCCATTGTGTAGATATCAGCCCACCCTCTCAGACCAACTAGTTTCTGCACACCTAGGCCCTCCTGCCCATGGGGTCCCCTGGTGGGGGTGGGTGGCCTCTTTGGAGCCATCTGGCCCTTCCTCCCTCTCTGTCCACTGCCTGCCTCTGTCTGCTGTTGCAGGAAGAGGTAGGGCCATAACCCAACCCGTCAGAGCTCAGGCAGCTCAGAGCTGACCTGATCCCAGGAGGGCACGAGGGAGCATCTGGAGGACAGAATGGAGCTGGCAGGACTCTATAACCCCCACCCTCCTGTCTGTGCTCTACGGAGGCCTCCTTGACACAGGTCGGGGACAGGCCCTTAGGGAGAGGGACCAGGACCCACCACTGCTACCTGCTTTAGCCCTGGCTTCTGCCCTGGGCAGCACTGCCCACTTTGCCAGGTGTCCCTTCCTCCCCCAAACACACCCCCAGTGCTCTTGAGGACGAGCCGCGGTGAGGGACAGCTGTGTGGCCTCAACCACAGCCCTTCAGGGAGGATGCAGGTCTAGGGGAACCTGGCGGGCGTTCCTGGACTGAGAGTGGCCCAGGTCCCTGTAGGTCCCATAGCCCTGCATGCTGCACAGCAGCCCTCCGAAAACCTGGTGAGGTGACCACATTGGATGGGGAAGCACATGCTGGGGCAACATCTGGGGCATACTCCTTGAGGGTGGGGTCACAACTGTGAGAAGGGGCCCGGGCCATCTTCCTGAGCAGCCACCACCTTGATGTGGTGGTCCTCAGGGTTTCTGAGGCGGGCAGAATCTCCGCTGCCCCCCTCAGCCCCATCTTGCGGCAGTCAGCACTCCAGCTGTCACACAGGAAGGTGCTGGCATCTCTACAGACTCCTTTAGAGACCGCACCCGTTGCAGGAGGCTGCCTGGAACTGCACGCAGGGCTAGGGCTGTACCTTTCTCACTCTGGGGTCTCCAGCTTGCCCTTTCCTCCTCTGTCTGCCTCTGTTCTGCTCTATTTAACTGCAGTCATGTCCTCGGAGCCTGCACCAGACTGTCTGGGCTCAACTGCCCAAGACATCCTCCCCCATGCCTCCATTCCCCTGTCTGGAAAATGGGGACAGTGACAGGCTGTCCTAGGCTGTAGTCAGGGCTGGACAAGTCAACACGTGCTAAATTCTGACAATAGTGCCTGGCACACATGACCACCCATCAACACTCTGGAGTCGTGACCCAGCCACACCCAGCGTGGAAGGTCAGTAAGTGAGCTCCATTCTCCCCGCCTCTCTAGAGGATGTGATGATCTGGGGTTACCAATGAGAACGCATGACACGTTACAGTCACACTGGATGAGGGATGCAGTCCCCCAGCCCTCTGCCCATTCATCTGCCAGGGCCCTGGCGCAGGGAGGTGGCCAGAGCGCTACCCAGGCCTTGCAGAGCCCAGTCTGTGAACAGGACTTGGCAGTAGCTGCTCTGTCAAACATCTACGCAGCCTGGTCTTTCAGATGAGGAGTCTGAAGGTCTGAGTGGTCAGTCACCCACAGGCACACAGTGGGCGATGCTGGGCTGGGGCATGGCTGCAGTTCTGGCCACACCCTAATGTCCACCCTCCCAGAGGCCCTGACAATGCTGTCAACTGTGCTGAGCAGTGACTACACCGTACCCCGCTGGCCTAGTGCTTGGAGGCATTGCAGGAGGGAGTGCATGACCTGGAGATGGCACCTCTGAAGGACCCTCGCCAAGGAGCTCACATGCACCCTGAGGCCAGAGGAGACAGGAGGTCTCCAGCTGGAGGAGGGTCAGGAGGCAGGGTCAGGCTAGAGTCCAAAGCCCCTCAGGCTGCATGTGGGGGGTGGATGGACACAAGGGGGACAGTTGGAGTGCCTGTCGGCTGCCCATCTCGGGTGGGATGATGCAGCTGCTCCAGGAGTGGGAAATGAGATGATGCTGTGGACCCTCCATGGGCCGGGCTGAGCCTGCTCTCCCAGCAAGGGTGCTTGTCCCCACGGCACCCCTCACACCCTCCCAACAAAGCATAGCCCTGGCTCGGGAGGCCGGGGGAGACCAGGGGCAGTGAGCAGAGCTCCCCACACTGCAAAGCGGCCTCTGCCCTTCTCAGGTTAATGACTGTGTGCAAGTTACCCCTCCCACCCCCAGAGCAGACGGGTGGGTGGGCCGAGTGAGAAGAGGGCTGGCCCTGCCAGCTGCCTCCCTCGGTCCTGACTGTGCAGCCTATGGAGGCCACAGGACACATCAAATACAACGCCTGGGGCTCATGGCGCTCAGGCAGATGGGCGCCAGGACGGAGCGGG
The DNA here is from genome assembly GCF_027409185.1 of Cynocephalus volans. NCBI lineage: Eukaryota > Metazoa > Chordata > Mammalia > Dermoptera > Cynocephalidae > Cynocephalus > Cynocephalus volans. The sequence goes on along the minus strand of NC_084471.1, from coordinate 733,934 downwards.
TGGTGGGTACGTCCAAATCAGCGAGGGCTCACAGCCCAGCCCCGCCCCACAGCCTGCGCCCATGGAAAGCAGGTGGGGCACAGGAGGAGGCTGAGCTCTGCCAGCACGCAGCCCCCCGACAGTCAGGGACCAGGCTGTGGTTCCAAATATTGCGTTTACTTGCGGGGACAACGGTGGTGCAGCGGAGGGGTCTGTCGTCTGGGTTGGGGGCCAAAGCTGGGAGCCTGTGCTTGGCTGAGGGCCACCCCCACGGGGAGAAGGAGGCTTGGCCAGACTCCTGGACCATGCACCTTGGCTGCATCCTAGGGAGGGCACAGGACGGCCTGCAGGTCCTTGGGCAGGGAGCCGATGACCGTCTCGATGTAGAGCTGTGCCCGCTGCAGCGTCACCTCCTTCACAGGGAGCCGGTGGCCCTGCGCCCGCACCTGCAGGGTAAGCAGTGGTCAGGGACAGGCGCACCTCCCTGCCGGGCTGGTGGTGGCTGGGGCAGGGCCAGGAGGCAGCTCACCAGCTTCTCCCGAAGTTTCAGGACCAGGTCTACCACCTCCACCTCAGACTTGTCCTTCATCCAGGTCTCGATGTTCTGCTGGGGACAAGATCAGTCCTCGTCCCTGAGGCCCTCATCCCTGCCCTGGGCCACCCCCAGCTGGCCCTCTCTCACCGCCTCAGAGATAGCCTCGAGGTGCAGTGCCTCCAGCTTCTGGGCCATCTCTTTGTGCCGCTGCCGGTACCAGCCGTCAAAATGGGGGGACTTGAAAAACCGCCTGTGGGTGTCGAGAGGCGGCAGCTGTGGGGCAGACCCCGTGTGCCAAGGAGTGGGCAGCAGCACCTGCGCCCACCATCTACCCACCTGTAGAGGCCCAGCCAGTCTCCCTTGAGAATGCAGGTGAGCTGGGGCCCCGCGTGCTCCAGGCTACGCAGGAAGTCATCCTGGCGGAAGGGGCGGATCTGGGGGGGGGTCTGAGACAGGGGCCGGGTGAGCACCTCAGCTGGCTGGGACCCTCCTCCCAGTACACTATCCAGACACACTCCTCGCCATGTCTGAAGACCCTTGGGGCCCTCCCAGCCTGGGACAGATCCCAGGATGGCCCTTCCCAGGGAAGAGGCCCCAAGTCCCTCTAGGGTTCCTGTCAGACCCCCTCCCTCTGGCCCCCATTTCTGTGCCCTGTGAGGGATGTCTGGTGGGGGCAGGGATGGCCTCGAGCCTGGTGGGTCCTGCACACCCATGGCCCCCCCACCTCTACTACTAGTGGACACCTGTCCCCCAACCTTCCCTCCTCTGGGATGTGGACACAAATCCACCTTCCCCCAACGCCCACCTTCCAGGGTGTGATGCTCTTCTGCAGGGGCATGAGGCTGGCCATGTAGTGCTCCTGGGGGCGGAAGGGGAGTGAGCCTGGGCTGTGGCCCCCAGGCACCATCCCCTTCTGCCCTGGGCCTCACCAGGGGGATGATGAAGCTCTGCGTAAGCTCCAGGAGGTGCCGCCTCAGCAGGGCACTCTGCACCTCTGATGGCCGCTTCTTCTGCACACCCTGCAGGGGAGATGTGGCGCTGAGCCCCAGGGCAGCCCGGCCCCTCCCGGCCCCTCATGCCACTCCATACGCCCGTGCGCCTGGCCCCCCAGCAGCCAGTACCTTGAGCAGCCGCTTCAGCAGCGCCTTGTCCCGGTGCAGGTGGGCTGTGTACGCAGTGTAGAGGCCTGGCAGGAGGGCAGAGCTGCGGCCCTGTCCTTCGGGATCCTCCTTCCCACACTACCACAGACCACCAACGGGCAAGGGTGGTGTCTGATCTGCCTGCAGCCCCTTTCCCTTGGACACACATCGCCCGCCTTGACCCTAAACATGAGAGGCTTCCTGAAGAGGAAAATGTCCCCACCCCTGTGAAGACTCTGAGCTCTGCTGCCTGAGTCCTGGAAGACGGGGAGGGGTCAGCAGGGGGGACCTGTCAAGTGCAAGACAGCCCCTCTGCAGGGAAGGGGCTCCAGCCTGGGGGGAGCACAGACCTGGCTTGGTGTCGAGGGTCTTCAGCCTTGAGGGCTTCTTTAGCTTGACCTGCTTAGGAAGGTCCCCTAGGAGACATGCCCAGTGGCCAGGCCTCAGTGCCAAGCTCTGGCTGCACCCATGGGCTCAGAGGAGGTCCCAGGGCCCAGACCACCGCCCAAGGTTCTGCACTGGAAGAGGCTTCTGAGCCCCCCACCTGCACCTCCCCAGACCTCTCACCTGACATCTTGGGCTCCCCGACCCGGAGGACATGGGGCCAATGCTGGAGTGTTTTGATAAAGAAAGGGTTTGTGACCCCCAGGACCACATTTGGTCTGGAGAAAGAGAGAGAGAGAAGAGGCAGAGGCCCAGGTGGGGCGGCCATGGGGGGCATGGGAGGCACACCAGGCCAGGCGGGCACGGGCAGAGGGCTTGTCACTTACGGGGCCTGTGTACGTGTTGTGAACTCCTTGAACTCGCTGTCATGGATGGTGAAGTAGGGGCGGAAGTCACAGCAGAACTGGAGGGGCTGCAGGCAGCTGCATGGGTGGGGGCAGCAGACAACAGGTGAGGCGGGGGCAGCCCGGGCACAGCCAGGACCGTCCAGTGCCACCAGCCTGGGACTGGGATGAGACAGATACCTGGTCAGGGCCAGCACCAGCTCTGAGGACACGTCGGGTGAGGGTGCCCAGACCACCAGGGGCTCCCCGAGGAGCATGAGCTCCCACAGCATCTGCACGTGAGTCAGCACGGGCCGGAAGCACCTGGTGCCAGGCAGGGCAGTAGGGGGTCAGGCAGGAGGCCAATGCTCCCTGTCCCGCCCACACCCCCAGGTTGGCCCTGGAGCCTCTCCAGTGCACAGGCCAGGCCCGGCCTCCACTGAACATGGGGCATCACCCCAGTGGGAAGATGGTGAGGAGGACATCTGAAGATGAGTGTATGTCTTGGGCCACCAGGGCCACCCATGCTCTGGACAGTCCACCTAAGTTGGGCCTGACCCTGGGAGTGCGGGCCTTGATCTGGTCCCAGCCTGTGAGGAGCTGACAGTCCTGCAGTGGCCCCAAAGCTGGGGCATGCATCCGCCCAGACCCCTGCTGCCCATCACGCTGTGTCCCCTATGCGTCGAGCCTGAAGCCCTGGCTCCTGCTGGGCCCAGATTCCCTTGTAGACATGCCTAGAGAGGCAGAGGGGCCTCAGGCAGGGATGTCTCCTGACAGCCTCTCCTTGCCATCTGCTTTCTGGAACTTCCTGCTGGCTGTGCCCACCTCCTCTGGGTGCAGACATGTGGCACCCATTTTCTCTTCTGCATAGTTCTCCTTGCAGAACTGTCCCCAGGATCACTCACGGTGAGCAGCCCCTCTCCCGCAGCAGTGCATAGCACCCTGCAGGGCTCACCTGAACAGGTCCAGCTCATGGACGCTGGCAAGGACCACGGGGGCTGGCAGCAGGCTCTGAGGGAAGGAGGATGGGTCAAGGCCAAGGAGAGCCTCGCAGCCCCTGTCCCGCCCTCTTCCCCCACTTAGCCCCGGGGAGGGTGGGGAGCACCGAGCCCTGCACTGAGACATGGCCCAAGGCTTTGCCTCAGTTTGACCACCCCAGGGTGGGCCAGGGAGGCAGGTGTGTTCCACCTGGCCCAGGAGCGAGACGTGCTCAGGTGAAGCCCCCCTCGGCCCTCACCTCTTGGCTGCTCTGCTTCGGAGGACTGGGTGCAGGCTTGTCCACCCTGGATGGGATGCGTGCCTGGGGAGGAAGGGAGCAGCTGCCAGGGGCTGGGTGTCTCCAGGTACCCATGGCGCCCGCTCCTCAGCCGGCCAGCCCTCACCTGGATGACAACTCCCATGACAGGTAGGTTCAGGATCTGCCCCGGCAGGGGGGCCGGCCACTGGTCAATCTCATTGCAAACTGCGGACATAGGTGGCCAGTGTCAGGAGCCCTCCCTGAGGGGAAACTGCGTGCTGAAGCCCGCCAGGGCTGCACTGGGATGACAGTGTGCCGGCCCTGCCTGATGGCCACTCACCTGCTTCCAGGCAGGGTGTCAACTTGTCAAAGTACTCGGGGGCGATCAGGCTTAGCAGCGCCTGGAACAGCCGGACAAAGGGCAGGCGGGACACCAGCACCAAAGACTGGGGACCACACGGCTGGTCAGAGGGCACCTGGCTTCAGATGTCACCCTGGCCACACAGGAGGCTGTAGGGACCCCTGAAGCTAGCTTACCCAGAGGTGGCTCAAGGCAGCACATCCCACCAACACCACAGGACAGCTGCCCCAGGAGTGGCCCAACTAGGACCCCAGGGCCTTCAGAGGGAAATATACAGTGGCCAAGATTTCTGAAATGATCTCCCCAGGGGATCTCCCCTGTGTTTGCTTTCAGTGTTTGACTGAAGTTGTCCTAACCCTGGAAGTGTGATGAGAACCTCCAGCCAGCAGTGAGGAACAGGGGCGTCCTGGACCCAGGCACAAGGGCCTCGGGTGCTGTGCTGGGCATAGTGTCACCCCATAACTGGCCCTGCTGCCCAGGTGGGGCTGCAGGAGAGATGGGCAATCCTGGAGGCTCCGGACCCCCAGCCCACCCCACAACCTCTCCTGCTGCTGCCAGCCCCTGCCTCTCAGTGGTGCCACCACGTGGCCAGGTGGCTTACCTTCTGGAAGTAGCCCCTCTTCATGGAGCTGTCCTTCACCTGCCTGAAGTACACATAGCCAAAGTAGTGTGCTGGCTCCCTCTGGAAGGAGCATGGGGTTAGCAGGCCATGCCCGGCCCCAACCATCCTGCTAGATGCAGGACCCAGGCTGGCAAGAAGCAGGGGCAGGGGGTGCAGAGGTGGGGAAGCCTGGGGAACGAGGAGGCTCCAGAGCTGCTGTCCAGCACTCTGAGGCCTGCCCTCTGGCCACCAAGATGGAGGCCTCCCCAGGACGGACCTGGGTCCCTGGCTCAGAGGTGGGCAACACCACAGAAGGGAACACCCCTGCTGACACAGCAAGGGGTCAGCAGACATGGAGGGGGATTGGGGGCCAGGAGCCCTAGAGGCCATCCAGGCCCCTGCTTATCAAGCCACACCCTGTTCAACCATATGATGCCCAGCCGCGGATGCGTGGTGCAAAGGAAAAGCTCCAGGGACCCTGGTGAGTCCCAAGAAGAGCTGGCCCTCCACTAGCTGAGCAGGTGCCTGGGCCTGTGGGACCAGCGGGGCTCACAGAAGTTGGTGACCCCACCAGATGGGCCTGGCCAGCACCTCTCCTACCACACAGGACCCAGGTGCTTTGAAGGGGCTGCCCACACCAGCCTGACCCCAGCAGGGCCCCTGCAGAGCAGGGGAGGAGTGGACCAGAGAGGCAGCCCATCACTCACCTGCAGTGCTACGGGAGCTCTGCTGTTGTAGTGCCCGTCGTCGGCATGCCAGGGGCTCCTCTGCCTTCCACACTGACGCATGCGGAAGCTGAACTGAGTGTCCCCAAGGCAGCCTGAGAAGGGGCAGCCCCTGCGTATGTCAGAGCTGGGAGCCAGCCCTGCCAGCATTGGAGCTGGGGACTAGGGGCAAGGGCCTCTTCAGGGCTGGCCTCTGCTGGCATAAATGCCCCAGAAAGCCCAGCCTCAGGGGTCTGTTTCCCACTGGGCTTCCACCCTGCTCCCTGCATGCCCCCAACCTAAGGGTCTTAGAATAAACTCAGCACAAAGAAGCACCTTTGACTTCTTTGTGGGAGGTGACTCAGACTGCCTAGGACAGAAAACCAGGCACTGGAGGAGGGCTGCCCAGAAACCAGTGCTCCAGGGCTGGGAACAGGAGGGTGGACCCAGCTCCTAGTGTCTGCTGTAGTGGGTTGAAGGAGACCAGACCCAGCTAGTCCCCCTGCCCAGAGACACCTCTTTTCACGTGAATCTGGGGAACCTGGCCACCCTGCCGCAGCATGGGGCTCTGGGTGTCTCCATGGAGTGGGGAGCAGGGCTGGTATTACCCATCCCTGCGGCACCCTGGTGACCCTGAATGGCGTGATGCCTCTGGCCTGGGCCACAGGTCTTCCAGGTGGCCCCATCTCCCCATCTAGCCTATCACCTCCCCAGCCCCAGGAAGAGTTGGGGTCACCTACCTGAGTGGGAGTCAGGAAAGGACAGGTAGCAGATGCTGCTTTTCTGAAATACACAAAACTCAGTGAGGGCCGACTCACTCCTGGGCAGTGTCCACTCCCAAGAGGGTGGGACCCACCTCCTTGTCTGTGAGCTGGAAGCTGCTCGGGTACACCAGCTGCAGAGGAAGACAGAGCACTTGGTGACACTGCATCTTCCTGAGGAGGGGACACCACTTGCCAACATCAGCAGGTGTGACGCGGCAGGTGCGGAGTCTGTTGGGCCCCTGGCCCCCCTCCAACTTCCCTCCCCATGCGCCATCTCCTCCAGCTCAGTCCCTCCTGGCTCCTCCTCTCCGTGACCTCCAGGCACCAGGCCCCAGTGCACTGCCCCACCAGCCCAAGGCCAGCATAACTGGGTGGACTTCCTGACTCTTCTCTCACAACTCTTGTCCTCATGGCTACCCAGCCAAGTCTTGCTGCCTCCTGCCCAGACCGGCTGTGCCTCCCTGCCTCCACCAGCCCTGACGGTCTGCTGCCTGAGCATCAGAAGGGATCTCAGGGGTTTCAGGGCCACCCGCAGCCTCCTCTCTTGCCTGGCTGGCCCTCCACCTCCTTTACAACCCCCCCCCCAACAGAAGGTCTCAGGCCATGCTGCTCCCCCAGCCTCCTCACCCCCTCCTGTCTCTGCTCAGACATCACCTGACCACACTGTGGCAGCTCCCCGCCAGACCCTCCCAGCTCCACCAGGGCCTGTGCCCCACCTATAGTGCCTGCTGAATGACCATCTGGATAAGCCCTGCGCCCTGGGGAGTGAACGATCAGTGAAAGCACAGACACTAAGCAACAGGCTCCAAACAGTCCAGAAGACAGGCTGAGCCCAGAGGAGGCAGTGGGTGGGGGAAGGTTGCGGCTCTCCGCACCAGCCTGTGGCCAGGATGGCTGTCCCTGGAGGACATGAAGCCAGGGAGCACCCATTCCCAGTGGGCCGCTGAGATGCCACAGGGCTGGCCACCCAGGAAGCGGCTGTGCCCGGCGCCTGCTGGGGCCTTTGAGCAAGTCTCCCTCCTCATTGAACTTCTACGCTGAGGACTGAGTTCAGGCTGAAGCCCTGCTCTGTTGGAATGGCATTTTATTGTCCTTGTTCGGTCTGGCTTGCTGCTGTGGTCCTATGTGTCGCTCCACCTGTGTACTAAAGCTCTGGAAGACAGGAGCCCTGTCCCCGCCATTTCTGCCTCCCAAATACAGTATTTGTGGAACATGTGAAAACATGTCTGTGAGGTACGCTGGGATAGGTAGGTGATGCTGGAAGCCGTGACATCAGAGGGGAGTGTGGTCAAGAGGAGGGAGGGAGCAAGGAGGGGGTGGGAAGCCGAGAGGGATTTGCCGGTGGGGCTGGACCCACAGGGGTGCCTCAGGATGGCTCCGGGAGGGGCAGGGCCACAAGACCACTCAGGCCGAGCCTCTTGTGTGTCTGCATCAAGAGGAAGGCTGAAGAAAGGTGGGTGCCTGGCAGCTGGAGCAGGGTCACGACAGGCCCCCTGCACCTGGCTAATGGTCACAGCAGCCTTGCAGCATCTGAATAGGTCACCTTGGCCTCCGAGCTCCACGTCCATGCCCAGAGCCCCACTGGAACTTCTGACCATGGAAACCCATGGGCTGGTGCATCCTCTTCAGGAAAGTGGCCCCAGGATCCAGGTGCAGCCTAGAGGCTGACTGCTGAGCCAGAGGTCAGGCCAACCAGGGTGGTCCTGTTGCAGTGAGGGGACACATGGAGCAGATCCGCAGAGCAAGCAGTGCCCACAGGCCAGGCCATGCCTGCTCAGGGCTCTGCGAGGGTCTTGTCTTCTTCACTTGCACCAGCCGGCATGGCTCACTGCTCCTGGTAACCCTGTCATCAGCGTGACCTTTCTTTGGAGAAGGAACCTCTAGACAGTGGTCTGGCTACCCTGTGGGTCCATGAGGTCAAAGCTGCTCTCACATTGCAGTGCCTCCTACACCCTCATCTTCTCACTGTGCACAGCGCACCGCACAGAGGCTCTGTCCTGGAAGACTGACTGCGAAAGCTGATACCAGAACCAGGCTGTCTTCTGTTCGGCCAGGCACTGAAAAGGTTTGTAAAAGCATCATATGATGCCATTTTTTTAAAATTGTTTTTGTTTTGGAAACGAGTTGTCTGTTTTTTTGGCAGGTGGCCGGTAAGGGGATCTGAACCCTTGACCTTGGTGTTACAAGACCAAGCTCTAACCAACTGAGCTAACTGGCCAGCCCAGAAAATATGTATATTACTTCTGTTAATACATAGGATGTTTACTGTTTTTTTAAAAATAAAATTAATATTTTCTAATTTTCTCAATTATAATTTCTAACATAGTAAACATTGATAGATATAATGCATGCAAACAAAAGGCTCTTTGAGATCCTCAATAATTTTTAAGAATGTAAATGGGTCCTGAGACTGCACAGTGTGGGAGCTACTGTCTGAGCGGGTGTGGAAGGGACTCTTTGGGCACTCTGGTCGCAGGTCACTCCAGAGGCCTCCTGGATGAGCTGGGATATTGAGAGGTGAATTTTCAAAATCTGAGATGGCAAAGCCTAGCCTTCCTCAGCTGACCTGCACATACTGGTTGCCCCCACAGCTCTGTCTGCTGCCCTCTCAAGCTGGACTCCCTGCCTCACACAGAGGGTCCATTGTAGCCATCTGCATGGAACCCCTATGCTCCGTGTGAGTGCTGGGGTGTTCCTAAACCACTTTCTGTCTGTGTCTCTAGCACAATGTGAACTCCTGCAGGACAACAGCCTTGTCTTCTGGTTTACTTCCATATCTCCAGTGCTGGGCACTGGCTCTGCTGGGCCTGGCTGGTGATAGCTGCTCAATACTTGATTTACTGAATGAACGGACAACTCTTTGCCTTTGGTTATGTTGGCTTTGGGGGTGGGGGTGGGCAGAGGTACCTGAAACAAGCCCCCTTCCCTGTCTAGCTGCCTCCTTCTCATCCCCCAAGATTTACTTAGCTGTTCCTTTCTGAGCTGCGTCCCTCCCAACTAAAATCTCCTGGAAGGCAGGCAGCCCTGCATCTTCCTTCCACATCCCAGCACCAAGCACGGGCCTGGGGCTTCACGGCACTCAGCCAGGCTGAGCTGAGAATAAATGAGTGCAGGTCGACTGAAACACTCCCAATCTTCCCCATGACTTCCAGGGGAGGGAGGAAAAGCAAGAAGCAAATCTGATGAGGATCAAGCAGCCAAGCCACCAATAGACTCACTGCTAGGTTTCTGCACAGACTGAATGATCTGGAGGGGCCAAGGTCACTGGCCCTGTGTCCCAACACTCCACTGGCTGCACTCCAACACTGTCCCTCCCCTAGAGCTGTGCAGCCTCAGCAAAGGCTCAGCAGTCCACACAGTCTTTAACAATACTTGCCGAGAATTAATTTTCTGAATGGTTGGTTAACTTTTAGAAAATTATATGTGAAAATGCCTTAAGGAAATAGAAAAACCTATTCTCCTGTGACTTTATGGGGAGCAATTTGGGCAACAGTATTGAGATAAGAAGGTGGGTTAATCACCTCACTTCTCTGTATTCAGGTGGTGAGTCAAGTGGTGTCATTTGCAATAACGCACCTGGTGGGGACAGTGTGTGGTGGCATGAAGTCTCCACGGAGAGTGCTGGGCATGGTGCCAGGAGCCAGAGGCCTCGCCAAGAATTATATTTTCCTGTTTAGAGGACTTTAGACTCCTCATGGCCTTGCAGAGTTCCACGGGCCTTAGAAAGCATCTCCCAACCGCAGGGACATGCTGAACCAGCTTTTCTAAGGATGACTATTCAGCCTTATCTTGGCCAACTGCAGTAATGGGGTGTTTGCTACGTCTCAGACTCTCAGGTTCCTTCTGATGGTGGGTGAAGCCTTCCTCCCAGCCACCTCCACCTGCAGGAGGGCCGCCTCTGTACTGGTCAGCTCCCTGGTCTATGTCATGGCCCTCGGGACACAGAGAAGATCATCTTGACTGGACCTGCAGCATTTTCATCTACCCCTGGAGAAGAAAAGCTACCTTTGTGGGTGGGTGAGGGAAGACTACATGGAAGGCCCCAGGCCTGGCCTAGAGGTGGAACAGACGCCCAAGGGCAAGAACAGCACAAGCCGCGGGCGGAGGGGCAGGGGCCGATAAGGTCTGGATCTGATCCTAAGTGACCGAGGAGGTGCTGCAGGATTTTAAGCCGGAGAGGCACAAAGGGGGGGCAGCTGGTAGGAGGTGACATCGGTGACGGCAGCAGAGATAACAGATCTTGGACTCTTGCTGCAGGGAGAGCTTTGCCCAGGGATAGAGTGCGGCGTGGAGGGAAGGGACGAGTCGAGGGCGACGCCTGGGACGCTGCGGGAGCAACTGAGGGGCGACAGGTTCTCACTGGAAAAACCAAGCGTACCCCCCAGGCTGTGCAGAGTGCAGAGCCCATCTCCGACCTGCCCTCCCTCCCTGCTCTGGGGGCGCTCCCGGGGCCCTGACAGCGGCCGCGGAGGCGGAGGGAGGAGGACGCCGGCGGGACGGGGGCCCGCCTGCGGCCCCGGCGCCGTGGCCCGCCCGCCTGCTCACCTCCAGCGCCTGGCCCAGCTCCAGGTCGAAGGTGACCACGCACACGCACTCCAGCCAGGCGGAGAAGCGCGCCCAGGGCGCCGCGCCGCCCGCGGACAGGGACCCGGCCGCCCCCCGGCCGCCCCGAGCGCGGCGAGCCCCCGCGCCGCACGGCGCGTCCATGGCGGCGGCTCGGCGGCCGCGCGTTGCCGGGGGAACGCGGGCGGCGCCGCGCCGGGCACGACGCGATGCGCGCCCGCGGCAGTCGAGCGGCCGCCGCGGCCGCGTGCGCCCTCTGGCGCCGGAGGACGGCCTGCCGCGGAGCGCACCAACGAGAAGGGCTCGCGCGGGCCAGAGCGACCGGAGCCCGCGGGAGGGACTTCCGGACGTACGTCCCAGCCTCGTTCGCGTTCCCTGGCGGTTCCCGCCGCCTGCTGGCCCGAGCTGGTTCCCGTGCCCGTCCTGGGCTGTGCCCAGGCCCGACTGCCAGCCCCGCCCCGCCCCCCTCGACAGCGCCCGGCGCCCCCTGTGGGCTGGCCCCGGCATGGCGCCCTGGTCTGCAGGGTCCCAGGCCCAGCATCACACAGCCCAGCCCCGAACGGCGAGCTTGGGCCTGAGGGACAACGACTGATCGGCGTGCCGTACGCTTTAGGGTTTTGAGTGACAGCCCCGTTCCCAGGTCAGCCGGGCCGAGGCCAGGCTGCAAGGACAGCTCCCGCTCGTCGGTGGCCCTCTCACTCTGCACCCGTCACCAGCTGTACCCTCGGGGACACGTGGCCTCAAAGTCGCTGGAGGTGGGAAGGACTGAGTAATGAGGCCCGCTGGCCTTTTTTAAGATTTGCTTTTGGTCCACCGGCTTTTGATTGCCCTGGCCTAGGAGTGATATGATTGCATCGCTCTATTACAGTCCATCAGCCACAACTAGGCACATGGTTCCAAGCCAGGGAAACGTGGGGCATGTGGCTATTTGGTGAGCTACAAAATTGTTATCCTTTATAATTGCATATTTCATCGAATTTAAGATGCTGTAGTGCCTTGAATTATGTCCCCCCAAACTCCCTGAAGCTTGAATTGTGTCCCCAAGTTTTACATATTAGAAACTTAGCCCCCACTGTGACTGTTAAGAGGGTGGAAAATCCTATTATGGTAATTGAAAGGTGGGGCCTTGAGGAGGTGATTAAGTTGTAGGACCATGCAGTAGTGAATGGATTAAAAATGGTGGTCAGGGGTGTGGTTCTGAGGGCTTTATTTTATTTATTTATTAAAAAGATGACTGGTCAGGGGATTCTAACCCTTGACTTGGTGGTGTCAGCACCACGCTCTCCCAAGTGAGCCACAGGCCGTCCCTATATAGGGTCCGAACCCGTGGCCTTGGTGTTATCAGCACCGCACTCTCCTGAGTGAGCCACAGGCCGGCCCAACTTTTAAGAAGAGGAGAGTCTCTGTCTCTCTCTGCTCTCTCGGCTTCCAGCATCTGGCAATGTGAGACCCCCTGGGTCACTGTTGCCATCACCAGATGGACTTTGGACTTCCCAGCCTCAGAAATTGTAAGCAATAAATTTCATTTTCTTTATAAATCACCCCGTCCCATGTATTTTGTTATAAGCAACACAAACGGATGAATACAGATGCCTTTATTTTACGAATAATTAAGAAGACTGCTACCAATTTCACAGTGATGAGCTATTGAATGTTTTCAAACTTTCTATTATGAAAATGTTCAAACACAGGAAAGATGAATGAACTGTAGGATGACCACTTACATACTACATGGCATCTACATCTATAGCTAATATTCTGCTATATTTGTTATATCCCATGTCTATTCATCTGTCTAACTTTTAGATAAATTTAAGAGACAGTTGTAGTCATCCATACCCCTAAGCACTTCGGTATGTGTGTTTATCTTTTTTTTTAGCAGCTGGCTATGGCACAGGGATGGAACCTTGGACCTTAGTGCTACCTGCACCACGCTCTAACCAGCTGAGCCAACCAGCTAACCCTGTGTGTTTATCATTAACTAGTACTTCTTTTCGGTTTGTTTTTCTTTTAGGTAAAATTATGGTGAAATGCATGAATCTTAAATGGACCATTCAACAAGTTTTGACAAGTGAACACACATGTGTAACCCAACACACTAACAAGATATGTGATGTTACTGTGACCCCAGAAAGTTCCCTCATTTTCCAGTTAGTCCCTGTACCCTGACTCCATTATTCTGATTGTTTGAACTGTAGATTACCCTGTATAGAACTTCATGAAAATGGAATTACAGGGCCGGCCCCGTGGCACACTCGGGAGACTGCAGCACTTGGGAGCGCAGCAGTGCTCCCGCCGCGGGTTCGGATCCTATATAGGAATGGCCGGTTGCGATCCCCTTACCAGTCACACAAAAGACAAAAAAAAAAAAAAAAAAAAAAATGGAATTACACAGTGTGTAGTCATTTGTGTCTGGCTTCTTTTTCACTCACTGTGTTTTCGAGATTTATTCATTTCGTGTGTGTTTCATTAGTTCATTCCTTTCTACTGCTGCATACGCTTCTGCTTTGTGAATATACCACAGTTTGTTTATTCATTCTCTTGTTGGTGGACATCTGGGCTCCTTCCAGGTTTTGGTTATGATAACTAAAACTGCTATGAAGATCCCCTTACAAGTCTCTTTTTTGAGGTACGTTTTTGTTTCTCTTGGGAATACCTAGGAAATGAATTGCTGAGGCGTAGCCTAGGTATACCTTTAGCTTTTTCCAATGCAGCCTTACATTTTTTTATTCCCACCAACAATGTATGAGAGTTCTGTTTGCTCCATGTCCTTGTCAACATTTGATGTTACCAAGCTTCTTAATTTTAGCCAGTCCAGTGGGTGAGTAGAGGTATCCTATTATGATTTTAATTTTAATTTCCCTGATAACTAATGGTATATTATTTTTGTGTGTGCTTATTGCATTCCATCAGTTGTAAGATGTATTCTCATTTCAGATGTTAAATTGTGAAACAAAATGTACATCTTAAAATCAATGAAATATAGTAACCCCTGAAAGTTTCTTTGTGCCTATTTGCAGTCAATCCCTGATCACCCCCAGCCCAGGCATTCTGCTGATCTGCATTCTGTCTCTATAGTTTTGCCTTTTCTCAAAACTTCATGTAAATGGAATGTATTATGTGGTAGGATGAATAATTACCCCCAAAGATGTTATGTCCTAATCTCTGGAACCTGTGAACATGTTACTTTACGTGGGATAAAAAGGATTTTACATATGTGAATAAATTAAGGATCTTGAGGTAGGGCTATCATCCTGCATTATCCAAGAGGGCCCAATGGAGGGGTCCTTTTAAGAGGGAGGCAGGAGGATTAGAGTCAGAGAAGACAATGTGCTGATGGAATCAGAGAGAGAGAAATTGGAAGATGCTATGCTGCTGGCTTTGAAAATGGAAGAAGGGACCATAAGTCAAGGAATATAGGAAAAGCCAGAAAAGGCAAGGAAACAGATCCTCCCTTGGAGCTTCTGGAAGGAAGCTGACACTTTGATTTTAGTTCCATAAAACCCTTTTCAGATTTTTGACCTCCAGAATTGTAAAATAATAAATTCGTGTTGTTTAAGGCCACTGTCTAGTTTCTTGCACTTAGCCTTATGTTTTTGAGGTCATCCATGTTTCTGCTTGTAGTAGTAGTTTGTTCCTTTTCATTAATAGTATTTCAATTGATGGACATTTGGATTGTTTCCACTTTTTACCTGTTATGAATAATGCTGCTAAGTACATTTCTGTACAGCTCTTTGTGTGGACACATGTTTTAATTTCTCTTGGGTAAATACTTAGGAGTGAAAGTGTTAGGCTGTGTGGTAGTCGGTTTATGTTTAACTTTTTCAGAAATTGTCAAACTGTTTTCCAAAGTGGCTGCACCATTTTACATTCCCACGAGCAATGTATGAAGGTTCCCGTTCTCCATGTACTCCCGACACTTGGTATTGTCAGTGTTTCTAATTATAGCCATTCAAGGAGGTATGTAGTGGTATCTTATTGGGGGTTAGTTTAGTATTTCTTTAATGATTAGTGTATTAGTCCATCTCTGTTCCTTATAACAAAATACACAGAACTGGGTAATTGATAAAGAAAACAAAATTTATTGCTTACAGTTTCTGAGACTAGGAAGACTGAAGTCCAGGGAACACATCTGGTGAGGGTCTTGGTGGTGGTGACAGTGATGGCAAGGTATCACGTTGTGAAATGGCAGAGCAGAGAGAGAGAAAGACAGACTCCCCTCTTCTTTTAAAGCCCTCAGAACCACACCCCGACCACTATTTTTATTTGTCTGAGAAATATACTATTTGCCCTTCATTTTGGAAGGATAGCCTTGCAGGGTAGAGTATTCTTGGCTGGCAATCTCTGTCTTTTAGTATTTTGAATATTTCATCCCGTTCCTTTCTGGCTTTTAGGGTTTGTGATGAAAAGTCTGATGTTAACCTGATTGGGGCTCCCTTATAGGTGATTTGGCGCTTCTCTCTAGCAGCTTTTAAGATTCTTTCTTTGTCTCTGAGTTTTGCCAATTTGACTATAACGTGTCTTGGAGAAGACCTTTTTGGGTTGAATACGTTTGGAGATCATTGAGCTTCCTGGATCTGAAGATCTGTGATTCTTCCTATACCTGGGAAGTTTTCTGCCACTATTCTATTGAATATGTTTTCAATGGACTCTCCATTTTCCTCCCCTTCTGGAATACCCATGACTCGGATATTTGAGCACTTAAGGTTGTCTGATGTCTCTCTCAGATTTTCTTCAATGCCTTTGATTCTTTTTTCTTTTTTTAAATCTGCTTGTGTTATTTCAAACAGCCCATCTTCAAGTTCAGAGGTTCTCTCTTCAACTTCGACAAGCCTGCTGGTTAAACTCTCTGTTGTGTTTTTTATTTTGCTGAATAACTTCTTCAGTTCGGCAAGTTCTGCTACATTTTTTTTCAGAGCATTGATTTCCTTGTACATTTCCTCTTTCAGGTCCTGTATACTTTTTCCTCATTTCATCATGATGTCTAGCTGAGTTTTCTTGTATCTCATTCAGTTTCCTTAGAGTTATCACTCGAAAGTCCTTGTCAGTCATTTCAAGGGCTTCTTCTTCTATAGGATCTAGAGCTTGAGATTTATTATCTTTTGGTGGTGTACTTTCTTGATTTTTCGTATTTCTGGTATCTTTTCTTTGATGTTTATTCATTGTGGCAGGGGGTTTCACAGTCCACCGGTTTGACACTATTGACTGACTAAGATGTTGCTGTGGTTGCCAATTTGGTATGGCTACCTCAGTGACTGCTCAGTTGGCCACTAGTGCCTTGCGTGTGTGGTTGCCTCAGGTCTTGGGCCTCTCCGGGGAGCCACCTCTCTGGTCAGCTTGGACTCTGCCGGGCTGCTGGATCACAGGGCGGTACCGCAGGGTGTGTGGTGTCTGCTGAGCTTCCACCTCCTGTGCTGCACTTCTCCCTGTTCCGTGTGCTCTGGGCTGGGCTGCTGGGATGCGCCGAGGCACCGCAGAGCGTGTGGTCTCTGCAGAGCTTCCACTTCCGTTGCTGGATGTCTCCCATGCAGGGAGTAAATGTTTTTAATGCATTCAACGGCCCCTGCCACAGAAGCGGCACCCAACTCCTCGCCCACTTCCGCCTCCTGACTAAAATTGATTGTATTTCTATACATAATAGTTCTGGAGGCTGGAAAGTACAAGGTCAATGGGCTGCATCTGGTGAGAGCCTTCTTGCTGGTTGGGACTCTCTGCAGAGTCCCAAGGTCATCATGTGCTGAGGGGCTGAGCATTCTGACCACTATTTTTAACACATTCACTACTGGAGGGTCCTATAATCCAATCACCTCTTCAAGGCCCCACCTTTCAATGACCATAGTAGGATTTTCCATCCTGTTAACAGTCACAGCAGGGGCCGAGTTTCTAATATGTAAAATTTGGGGGGCACAATTCAAACTTCAGTGAGTTTTGAGGGGACATAATTCAATCCACTGCAATCAGTGATGTTGAACATCTTTTCATGTGCTCATAAGTCATTTGTATTATCTTTTTGATGAAATGTTTATTTAAATCTTTTGCCTATTTTTAAACTGGGTTGTTAGTCTTCCTATCACTGAGCTGTAAGAGTTTTAAATATATATGTATTCTAGAATCAAGTCCTTTATCAGGTGTATGGTTTAGGCACATTTTCCAGTCTGTGGATTGTCTTTTTTTCTTAGTAGCATCTTTCGAAGAGCAAAAATGTTTAATTTTGATGAAGTCTGATTTTTCAATTTTTTTTTCATGGATTATGCTTTTGGTGTCATATCTAAAAAACATTTTCCTAACCCAAATAATTTTTATTTTTCTTATGTTTCTTCTACAACTTTTTTAGGTCTTACATTTAGGTCTATGATCCATTTTGAATTAATGTTTGTGTATGGTGTGATGTAAGGGTTTTAAGTTCTTTTTTTTTTTTTTTTTTTTGCATGCACATAGATAATAAATTTTTCCAATATCGTGTGTTGAAAAGGTATTGTTTCCCCACTGAATTGACTTAGCTTAAGAAAACATCGATCATAATTGTGAGGGTTTTTTGAGTCTCAATTCTGTTCACTTGATCTATATGCCTTACCTCACAGCAATTCTATATTGTCTTGATTATTCTAGTTTTATAGTAAGTTTTGAAAACAAGTAGTGTAAGTCGTCCTAATTTGTTCTTCTTCAAAGTAGTTTTCACTATCTCAATCCTTTGCATTTCTATATAAACTTTAGTATTAGCTGGTCAATTTCTACCACCACCACCATCAACAGAAAACATCTGCTGAGGTTTTGCCAGGTATTGCATTGAATCTGCAGATCAATTTGGGGGAAATTGCCATCTTAACAATACTTAGGGGGCAAAAAGTGTGAGCTGGAGTCACACAGGACACAATTTCCTAGTAAGGAGCTGCAGCAACACATGAAACATTGACAACTAGGGGAGCTCATTAGGGACTGTCACACATGGTTTTTATTGGGAGCTTCTGTTTCTTTCCTAAGGCTGCTATAACAAATGAACACAAACTGGGAGCCCTAAAACCACAGAGATTCTTTCTCTCACAGTTTAGGAAACCAGAAGTCCAAGCTGCCAGCAGAGTTGGTTCCTTCTGGAGGCTCTGAAGGACAACCTGTTCCATGGCTCTCTCCTGACTTCTGGTGGCTGCTGGCAATTCTTGGTATTGCTTGGCTGGCATCACTCCAGTCTCTGCCTCTGTCTTCATGTCACCGTCTCCCCCATGTCTTCTTGCCTTCTCTTATAAGGACAATTATTGAATTTAGGGCCCACCCTAATCTGGGATGACTTCATCTTAAGATCTTTAAGTTAATTATATCTGCAAAGACCCTTTTTCAAAGTAGGTCACATTCACAGGTTCTGGGTGGATATATCTTTTGGGGTCCACTATTAAACTCACTACAGAGACAGGCCACATAGGTAGTTTCTGCCTGATGCCTACAAAACTTCAGACTCCCAGAAGTAAAGTAGATGTTCAGCATAAATAATATTGTTTGTACAAACCATTTAGGCATAATGAGCCACTCTGGTCTGATCAGTTCTGGGAATGCTGGGAGCCCTCCTAAAATCCAGGTTCCCAGATCCAGGTTCCCAAGGGCTGACCACGTAAGCAGGGGTTCTTCAGGATAAGCAGTTAGCACTGCTGTATTAATTCTTTTCTGTACATGCTGCTTTTGTTATATTTATTCCTAAGTATTTTATTCACTTTGATGCAATTGTGAATGGAATTTTTTTTTCTTAATTCCACTTTCCAGTTGTTGCTAGTATATAAAAATATAACTATTGTTTGTATATTGATATTGTATCCTGTGGCCTTGTTAAACTGGCTTATAAATTCTGAATTTTTTATGTAGATTCCTTAGGATTTTCTAAATAGATAATCACGTATCTGTGAATAAAGACAATTTTGCTTCTTTCTTTCTAATCTGTATGCGTTAATTTTTTCTTGCCCTATTGCACTGGCTAGAATCCTTAGTACAATGTAGAATTGAAGTGGTGAAAGCAGACATCCTTTCCTCATTTTCAATTTCAGTGGAAAAGCATTAAATATTTCATCATTAAGTACCATATAGATTTTCATAGATACCTTTTATAAGTTTGAGGAATTTCCCATCTATTCCCAGTTTGTTGGGAGTATTTATCCTGAATAGGTATTAGATTTTGCCAAATGCCTTTTTTGTGGCTGTTGTGACGCTCCTGTGGTTTTTGTCCTCTATTCTATTAATGTAGTACATTCCATAATTGAGTTTTGGATGCTAAACCAACCTTGCATTCCTGAAATAAACCCTATTAGTCTTGGTAGATAATCCTTTTTGTATGTTGCTGAATTTGGTTCTGGTGCTCTTCATTCACTCACATGGATTTAAGTGAACATCAGGTGTCACTTCCTTTCAGCTTGAAGGACTTGCTTTAGTACTTCTTATAGGGAAGATCTGCTGGCAACAAATTTTCTATTTTGCATATCTGGGAATGTCTTTATCTCACCTTTTTTTTTTGGTGGCTGGCCAGTACAAGAAACCATCCACCTTTACTTCCAAAGGATAGTTTTTGCTGGGTTTAGAATTATTTCATTGAGGGCCGGCCTGTGGCTCACTTGGGAGAGTGTGGTGCTGACAACACCAAGTCAAGGGTTAAGATCCCCTTACCCGTCGTCTTTTTTTTTTTAAAGAATTTGTTCATTGACAGGTTTTGTTTTTCCTTCAGCACGTTGAATATGTCATTTTACTGCCTTTATGGCCTCTGTTGTCTTTTATGAAAAATCAACTATTAACTGTATTTTTGTTCCCCTTTATGTGATGAGATATATATTTTTTTCTTGCTGCTTTCATGATTTTCTATCTTTGACATGTGGTAATTTGATTATGGTGTATACAGGTGTGGCTCTCCCTGTGTTCATCCTACTTGGGGTTTCTGGTCCAGTGGTCTTCCAGGGCCTGGGCCTGTGTCTTGTGGCACTGTGGGGATTTTGAGGGAAGGACAGGAAAAGCCCATAGTTACTCCTGCTCTGGTGGTCCTTCAGAGGCAGCACTAATTTTACATCACAGTTTTTCGTTTTTTTCTGATTTATTGATGAATAATTTTGCATTTCGTGTTATTAGTGGTAGAATTTATTTTCTTTAATCCTTCAGTGTCAGAAATACTTAGCTTTGTTCTAGCTGTTGTGTGTACACTATAAGGTGATTTAGGAGCGATATCTGTTAAACAGCCATACATATCAACTATGTCTTGAGACCCAGTTACAGAAACAACGACTGAAGTAGTTTTGCATATTTTCTCTTTACTTGTTATGTTATGTATTTGCATATACTAACCATTTTCTTCTCCTTTCCATTTAAAAAAATATACAAGTTGTTAGAGGTTAACTTCATTATTTAGGGTTAACATAAGAGACTATTCAATGGGATAGTGACAGAATTAGAGGAGTAATGAATATAGCCAGGGATAGATAAAATGATTATTGGGAGTGTGCATATACCCTCATTCTCAGGAAAGGGTGAGGATTTTCTTCACTTGCAATAAGGATAGATGTATCTTGTTGGGTGTGAAAGTATAGCATTGTTTTGTTGTATGGAAGTTCAAACATGTATGAAAGGGTGCATACAGAAGCTGATTATGCAGAGGATTGGACTGTGCCAATTTTCCACTTAATGCCTGCTTGGACTGTATGTTCCCCCAAAACTTAATCCCCACTGTGGCTGTTGAAGGTGGGAAATCCTATTATGGTAGTTGAAAGGTGGGACCTTGAATTGGGGATTAGATTGTGAGGACCGTGCCACAGTGAATGGATTAATCCATCTGATGGTATAATGGTGGTCGTGGGCATGGTTCTGAGGGCTTTAAAATGAGAGCCCATGCGGAGCTCTGTCTCTGCTCCTGCCTTTCTTGCAGTGTGATACTCTGCATTTGCTAAAATCACCACCAAAGAAGACCTTCCCCAGATGTGTTCCCTGGGCTTTGGACTTCCCAGCCTCTGAAACTGCAAGCAATAAATATTGTTTCTTTAGAAATTACCCAGTTCCAGGTATTTTGTTATAAGCAACAGAAACATATTAACACATTGCATCAGCTCTGAACCCACTTTTCATTGTCTGCTCGGTGATGGTGGAGCTGGGGTCCTGTATGCATTTGTGACTTGCCATTGGCATGATGTCAAGCTTTGCCAGTAGACGTTGCTAGAGAGTCACTGCAGGAGGAGGAGACTTCTTGGGTCAGTTGTGCATTCTTTCTCCTCTTGCACCTGCTGCCAGGTTGCCAGGGGCACGTGTGGAGGACATGGATCCTCACCAAGTTTTGGTGCCACCCCTGTGGATAGCTTCCCACTGAGTTTCAGTTGCACTCCCATAGGTGGATTCCCAGTGAGTCTCACTGCCACCTCAGATATAGGTTTTCTAGCCTTGGCCCGCCCACCTGTACCTTAGAGGGGTGTATTCCAGCCTACTAGCCTCTCCTCGGTGACCACAGATCAGCTCTGTCCCAGGACAACCCAGGGAGTGTCTCTGTCATCAGCTGTGCTGCAGTCACACCTCTCTAACAAGGAATGAACTTCCACCTTAGGGAGGAAAATCCCTGCCAAGTTTTGTCATTTCTTGAATACAGAGTTATCTTTATTCCTTTATAATTAATCCCATGTTATTGATAATTTATTTTATATAAAAGTTTCCCTGTTGAAATCATTGTGTGGTTTCTGTCCCCTGATTGGACTGAGACTACTGATGCAATTGCAAAGGAGGAAAGGTAAAGCAGGGAAGGGGGCTATGAAGTGTGTGTATGTGTGTTGGGGGAGGCTTGAGATTTCAAACAGGGCGGCCAGGGAAGCCCTCACTAGGAAAGGGACAACAGAGTAAAGATCTACCAGACAAGTCAGCAAACAAAGCAGAAACTAGGGGAAGAGCAGGCAAGGACACAGGGACAGCATGAGCATATATCCTGGGGCAGGAGGTTATCATGACTGGAGTCAGATGAACCAGGGGCAGAGTAGGGAAGATGAGATTAGGTAGGGCCTTGTGTGCCACAGCAAGAACTGTGGTGCTCACCCTGTGAGACAGAAGCCCCTGGGGGAGAGATGTGATCTGACCTACGTTATCTGAATCCCCCTGGGTGCTATGCTGATTCAGCAAGCTGACCTACAGCAAGTACTCCAAGCTAGAAACAGGGAGTCTGTCCGGCGGCTGCTGTTGTGAGTCAGGTGAGAGAATCTGGTCTTGCGCCAGGATAAAGGCAGTAGAGAGTGGGCCACCAGTTGAAGTGGGGGAGCAGATTTGCTTATGAATCCCATGTGGGAGTGAGAGGAGGAGAGGGGCTCCTGCTGACCCCAAGGACTCTGATCTGAGCACAGGAGAAGAATTAAGATCAGGCAGAGGGTTGCTCACTGTCATGGCAGTGAAAAGACTGCTAGAGTGTCTGCTGCACCTGGTTCTCCCCTTCTGCAGGTCAACTCAGCACACCTCCAGCTCCTGCAGGGAGCTGCCTTGAGTGAGGACAATCATGACAGGGGGACAGAGCCCATTGATGCAGGGCATCTCTCTTCTCTGTTGTAAGGCTGATGCTTTTTTATCCTCACTTCCTGGAAGTTCATTCAACAAACTGTCCAGAAACTGCCCTTTAGGATACTGGGGGAAACCTGTTCAGGGGGATATGTCTCACCAGAGACGTTCTTCTATAAAACCGAGGGGGGGCTGGGGAAAGCTGCTGGCCGCTGGGTGCTGCTGACCACGGCAGGACACAGGCATGGGGAAGCCCCGGGCCTACCAACCACCCGAGAGACAAAGGCAGCAAAACCTTCTCCTCCTGCAACATCTCTCTGGCACCCTCTACTGACAAGGTTTAACAGTGCCCCCTGGTAAAGGAAAAATGTTTGAGGGTCCGGATCCGATTCCGCAGAGACCGCTGATGAATTTGGAGTTGAGAGGCAATTAGTGAATAACTGGTGCAAGTGTTTAGATGTTACTTAAAAGTTCCATTTCTTTTTTCAACATTTTCCCATGGTTCACACTGACTCCTGAAATAATAATTCTCATTTTAGAGATTAGTTTGATTAAACAATTCCAACAAATGTTAAATAGGCACATATTTAATGTACAAAACACTGCAAAAATCTATGGTGAAAGAAAGTGAGCCGAGATGCTGGATACTGTTCAAGCTTTATTAAAGGAAAAGAATCTGCCAGGCTGTGCTCAAAGTGGGGAACAGCCTGGTGCTGCCCTGAAAATGGGGGACAGCAGCAGGTGTGGGGTGGTAGAGCTTATATAGTGGCCAAGGCTGGCTGATACCATCCAGGAGGGGCATTATGCTAATGTGGAAACTCTGCAAGCAGGGCGGAGAACTGCACGCCTGTAGAAGCAAAAGTGTTTCTGTTTAAGTCACGAGGCTTCTTGTAAAGGGAAGTGGGGAGCCGCTTGGTGCTGGAGTGGAAGACAAGGCCGGCGGCTATTTTGTGCTCATTGTGTGCACAATGGCACCAGTCATGTCCAAAATCCATCATTCCTGCCTTTTAAGTATAAGAAGGAGGGAAAGGGGGCAAAGGTCTCATTTTTCTGAAGCTACGTCCTGCTGGAGATGGGCGAAGATATGAAAAAGTAAAAGATTTATGTTGGCGGGTAAAGCAATTAAGTGGCGGGGTACTGGTTTCGTGTGGGGAGGCTGTATTCCTCCGGGGAAGGGTTGCTGGTTCTGAGGGGCTGATATCCCCCTTGCAGGAACAATTCAGCGACCTTTTGGTTGATGAAAGCCTGCATATGTTCCTGCAAGAAATTAGAGAAACACCAAAAGAGACAGGGGCCAAAGAGTAAGCTGAGTCCCAGCACAGTTAGGGGTCCTAGTAGGGGCATAGCGAGGGTTCCAAGCATTCAGTGAAATGGTTTCAGTTGTTTTGGATCACCCCAGACTCATCTATGTAATAACAGCATTCCTCTCCTGAGAAGAGGCAGGTGCCTCCCTTCTCAGCTGTAAGGAAGCCAAGGGCCCGACGGTTCTGTAAAACGACTGTTGACTGTCACGAGTGAGGTGACCTGTCACTGGAGGGAG
Source organism: Cynocephalus volans (assembly GCF_027409185.1). Lineage (NCBI taxonomy): Eukaryota > Metazoa > Chordata > Mammalia > Dermoptera > Cynocephalidae > Cynocephalus > Cynocephalus volans. The sequence continues at coordinate 710,266 of NC_084471.1, read as the reverse complement.
GAGGTGCTGTCTATACTTAGTTCTTCTGAGAGTTTTTGATAGAATTGAGAGGCAGTAGCAGGGCCCGCTGTGCCAGTCCCAGTTGCAGGAAGGATCCCTGCCCCAATTAAAAGGTACAATTAGTGCCCTACGGGAGCAGGGGGCACTTCCTGAGAGGGGGGCTGAAGTTAGTCCCAGTCCCGTCTCCATCTCTCCATCTCTCTGGAGGGTGATGTCGGAGATGAGCCAAAAGAATATGCAAGAAATCACGTTAGGGGGGCAGGCAATGGGATAACTGTAGCTTTACAAAGGAAATACATTCCGGTTTTAGGGCATGGATGAGGAGGGGGTAAGTGAGTGGTAGCGTGTGGTGTTAGTGAGGCAGAGTGTGGGCAGGCCCCGCACAATGCTGACAGTCCCCATTGAGGTGACATTAGAGGAAAGTGAAGAGACATTTGTGGAAACATTGCAGGCTGCATCGACAGGGAGGGGCGGTGACCACAAAAAGTTTCTCCCGAAGTGGGAGACAGATGAGTCGCTTGGGGACCAGTCTGATTCACTGAGGACTGCATCGTCCCTGTGGACCTGGAACCTCCATGTTCCAGGTAAGGGGGAGCACTGAGATAGGAGGAAAAACACGAGAAGGATGCAAAGGGCGAGGGAGCCAAAAGAATTTAAAGGGCACATTGTCACAATGAACTTGCTAAGAAGCATCCTACTGATAGGAGGTAAAGGAGGCCAGGAGAAAACTTCCTATAATGTTACACTGCTCTGGGGAGCACTGGCTAATCCTGTAGTAAGTACTAGAACAGATAGTATAATAAAGGTTAGGGACACGGGGTGGCATGTACTTGTCATGTCCCACGATGGCAAACCTGCGATAGCAGGTCGGGACCAGTCTTGGAGCAGCTCCTGTGTGAAGGACGTGGAGCGGGCCTGCAGGAGTGAGAGGATAATCGCTGGGGAAAGACCATCCTTCTCATGGGATTGGGGGAAGAGCAGGGGTCCTGAAGATGTTCAGTTTTGTGGGTCCTAAAATGGACAAAGTGTAAGGAGATGTTGGGTTGGGGGTTGAGCAGAGGGACCCCTCTGGCTTGGTGTTAACACATTCTTTGGGTAAAGTCTCGGGTGCTAGTTTTACCAAGGATAAGTGATACCAAGGGGCCTTTCTTAGTACTTTACTGCCGTGGGGTTGGTGAGAAGTTCTGTATAAGGCCCTTCCCAGCATGGTGAGAGGGGCTTTGGGATTCAGGTTTTAATATACACTTGCTGTCCCAGGCTCAGTTTACAGTCTGAGGGGTGGGGTGGGGAAAGGATGAGGTAATAGAAGGTTGGCCTGTTCCCTAAGAAGATCCCTAATGAGCGAAAGGGTAGGGAGACACTGGCCTAAAGGCGATGAGCTGGAAGGGAGAGGTGTGAGGGTGAAGGGTCTACAGTCCATAGATTCAACGGGTCTGAGGCCTGTGGGCTTGCGGGGGGCAGCCCGTAGGTGAGTGAGTGACTGGTGGGGAAGCCAAAATGAGGGATGATTTCTGAGGTGGGAGCATGCATTACTGCTGCAGCATCCTCTGAAGTGCAGGGAAAAGCCTCAAACCAACCTGAAAAAGTACCTAGTAAGGTTAGAAGATAGCATGTCCTTTTGTGGAGAGAGTAATATAAGAGCTGAGGAAGGCGCAGTAGAGGTTCATAGCCTATATGAACCAAATTATGGAAATCTAAAAGGATTTGCTCAGCTTGTATAGTAGGGAGGACATAGTGACTGAAGAGTATGCCAGTTGTCCTTTCTCTGTGCCCCCAACTGTTGGAGGTGTTGTATTTCTTGGAGTGTGTATTGGGATAAGGATGTAGGGACCATGAGAAGGACCTGAGTGGGAGAGGAAGAGTAGGGGTCCTGGTGACTGAGCAGCCTGTTTTGCAGTTAGATCCACCAGTTTGTTTCCTTGGGCTATGGGGTCATTGGAGGTTTGGTGTCCTCTGCAGTGTATAACCCCACCCTCCTCTGGGAGTTGTGCAGCCTCAATAGCTTGTGTTAGATTTACTATTGCATAACCCATCCAGGGGACAGGCATGCAGGTTGCACTCCCATCTATGAACCGTGTAATGGGATGCAGGGAGATGTGTGGAAAGGGATTGAGAAAGAGGTCTAAAGCCTCCATGCAATTGTGTTCTAAGGGTCATGAGTGTTTTTGGCTGAGAGTGGCTGGATTTAAGGGAAGGGCAAGGTTTGAAGGAAAACTGGGAATTTTCAATGAAAGTGAGGTGGATAAGTTGTAGGCAGGAAGGGGAGAGAATTGACTTGGCCTTATGGCTGAGAAGGTCTTGACTGTTTGCCAAGTTAGTTTAGAGCTTTCTTGTGTTAAAAGGGCAGCTGCCGCCAAGGCCTATAAACAGGGGCCCATTCTTGAGCTGTGGTGTCTAATTGTTTTGAGAGGTATGCAACCAGGGCCGGCCCGTGGCTCACTCGGGAGAGTGCGGTGTTGAGAGGTTTGCAACCAGGGAGAAAATATCTTTTGCCTTTTGTCCCAAAACGCCCACTGCCAATCCTTGGGTTTTGGTGACATATAGGATAAAAGGATGAGATAGGTTTGAAAGAGATAGAGCTGGGGCTGTGAGGAGAGTGGCTTTTAATCGCTGGAAGGGAGAATGAATTAGCTTTGTGGGATCTAAAGGAATGTCAGGATCCCCTTTGGCTGCCCCATAAAGTGGCTTTGCTAGCTGCCAAAGTTAGGAATCCATAGGCAAAGATACCCTGCAAGCCCCAAGAAAGAAAGGATTTCACCCTTTGTGGTAGGAGTAGGGAGTTCAGAAATTAACTCTGGTGTTGGGGGTGAGGTGGACTCCCAAGTAGGTGACTGAAGGGGAAGAAATTTGGGCCTTGCTGGGGGACACTGGATATCCCCTGGAGCCCAGGAAATTAAGGAGAGCAACAGTGTGGAACTGTGAATCCTCATAGGAGGGGCTACAAAGGAGGAGGTCATCCACATATTATATTAAAGTGCTAGAGGTCGGGGGAAGTTCAGGTAAGTCTCGAGCTAAGGCTTGGCTGGAAAAGTGGGGTCTATCCCAAAGCCCCTGAGGTAGTACTGTCCAGGTGAGTTGTAGGGAACGGCGTGTGTCAGGATCAGTCCTGTACTAAATGGTATGAGCCGTTAGGCTTTCTAACCAGAAGGGTGGGTGTATTGAAAGGTGAGTGGGTAGGCCATAAGAGATGAGAAGAAAGGAGTTTGTGTTCCACAGGTTTTAAGCCTATTAGGTGTTTGTTAGTGATGGGGTACTGTGGGACATTAGGGAACAAAGAGGGGTTCCACAACTTAACAAGGATAGGGGAATGGTGCACAGCAATGCAGGGAGAAGCACCGTCCCATACTAGGGATTAACCTTGTCCGAGGGGGAGGGGAAGGTGGAAGCCTCAGGGTCCAGGTCTGGGGCAGCCTGTAACAGGAGTATTGTAGCTGGAGTTAAAGTGTTTAGGGTAACAGTAGCTTTGAATTTGGAAAGAATGTCCCATCCCAGTAAGAGGGCTGGGCATTGAGGCATTATTAAGAATTTGTGTGTGAATTGGGTGTGATGTAGGGTGCAGGAAAGGGGTTGAGCAATCTGTGCGAGGTATTCTGATCCTGTGACCCCTACTATTGTGATAGAGGATGGGATTGTTGGTCCTACATATTCAGGAAGGGTAGAGTAAATGTCCCCCTTATTGATAACAAAAGAGATCAGCTTATCTGCTATGAGGAGAGTTACTCTGGGCTCACATGTGGTGATCTTTGTGGGGACCTTGGGCCCTGGGCATCGTTAGTCCTCCTCCTGGGAAAAGCCAAGCAGCTCCAGTAGGGATGGCCACAGAGTTAAAGCTTGTGGGTTAGAGACTGGGCCACTCCCTCTCTGGTGAGTGGCACAGTCAACTCCCCAGTGACCTGGCCATTTGCAGTGAGGACAGGTTACAACAGGCCCAGGCCAAGTGGCCTGGTTGACTGCATTTGAAGCAGTTCTCAGGTGGCTAGCCTCTTAAGGCAGCTGGCTTTGGAGTATGTGAGCCATGGATGGCATTAGCCAGGAGCTGGTATTTGGCCTGATCTCTTTTATAGTTTTTTTAATATCAGGGGCTGATTGGGTAATGAAATGAGAGTAGAAGAGGGCCATGACTGCAGGGGAGTTTGGGTCTATACATGTGTATTCATGTAAAGCCTCAGAGAGGTGGGTTAGAAACTCGGGATTTTCATTGGATCTCAGTGTGATTTCTCTAAGCTTGTCATAATTGACTGACTTGTGAGTAGCCTTTTGGAGGCCAAGAAGTACGTGTGTGGTCATGTTATCCCAGAGATCCCGATCCCCATGGCCAGCCTGGTAGTTCCAATTTGGGTCCGTGCAAGGAAAAGCAATGGCTCCCACAGGCTGCCTATTATTTTGAGCATGTACCTGAGCCACCATCCAGACCTGCTCCCTGTACACGGACTTGGACAATTCTGTCCCAGGTACTTCACGGAAGAATAATAAAAAGCTGGAGCTGAGGCAGGGTTGTTACCTGACGAAGGGAGAGAAGGGGAGGGGTTAAGTGGCTGAGGACGAGCGTCTGGAGGCCAGGTAGAGGGAAGAGAGGGAAATGTGGAGAGGCTGGTGAAGGATGGAGCGTATGGAGGTAGTCAAGGTGGCCCATACAGGTAGCAGAGTAGTCTGACAGATCAGCAGATTGATCTGAGACTGGAAGGGGAAGTCGAGCATGAGCTAGGAGAATTTGAGACATGAGACAGTTTTGACAGAGAGAAGACCACGTTCAGAGATAGGAGAAGGCCTGAACATAAAGGAATCTCTCTGTCTTGCCATTTCAGTGAGTATCTAAATTGAGAGTGCCATCTTGTGGCCACTGGGATCTATTGTAACAAGGCATTTGAGTTTTAATGTCTCCTTGGAGGCCGAGAGATTGGCCAGGAGAGCTCAGAGGCATAGAGTGCTGAGTACAGTAGCAAATGGGATGTTTAAGGGCCAGCCCGTGGCTCACTTGGGAGAGCGTGGTGCTGACAACACTAAGTCAAGGGTTAAGAACCCCTTACCGGTCATCTTTAAAAAAAAAATGAGACATTTAGGTTTAATGTCTCCCTGGAGGCCAAGGAATTGGCCAGGAGACAGCCCAAGGGCATAGAGTGTGGAGGTTTGGATCGTGAGGATCCCATGTAGAGGGTGAGAAAGGGCAGTCAGCCTGGTAGGAGAAGAGTGCCAGCAAGGAGCATCCTCCTTGGTGTGCATCTTCTTTTCGAGAAAAAAGCCATGACCAGCTAATGATGCGTCCTTCAATAGTTGGGGGGCATGAGAAAAGTTCCCTCAATAGAGACCAGAGTCATAGAGAGTAGTCAGGGGAACTTGTAGAGGCGGGACAGACCCACTGACTCACCCTGAATTGAGGCTGGTGTTGGATGTGTTGGTCTGAAACAGCAAAAGTAGAGAGTCATGGAGGCACCTGGTTTCGGCAGGTCCGGGAAGGGTGGCGGGGAGCCAATCAACCCAAGAGAGAGGGGAATCATCCGACGATCTGGCCAAGACCCTTCCTGGGTTTCGTCACCATAATGAAAGAAAGTGAGCTGAGACGCCAAGTACCGTTCAAGCTTTATTAAAGGAAAAGAATCTGCCAGGCTGCGCTCAAAGTGGGGAACAGCCTGGGGCTGCCCTGAAAATGGGGGACAGCAGCAGGTGTGGGGGTGGTAGAGCTTATGTAGTGGCCAAGGGCTGGCTGATACCATCGAGGAGGGGCATTACGCTAATGTGGATTGGGGTGGAGAACTGTGTCCTTGCAGAAGCAAAGGGCTTTCTGTCTAAGTCAGGAGGCTTCTCGTAATGGGAAGAAGGGGTGGGAGGGCTTGGTGCTGTAGCGGAAGATGAGGCTGGTGGCTATTTTGTGCTCATTCTGTGCACAGTGGTACCAGTCACGTCCAAAATTCATCATATGGGGCATCTGGAAAAAGCAACGCCTGGTGGCTGCCTGCTCAGGCATTCCCAGTCCAGTTAGAAAACAGCACATGCAGGGGCCTCTGCAGGCCACATGGGCTGACCACTGCTCACTCTTACACTGGCTGTGTCCACGCCACATACTCAAGAAGTTAAGGACACACGCAGGTGCCCCAGTGGGAGAGGCCTTCCGCAGAGGGGAAGGCCCCACGGAGAAAACGGGTCTTCCTGGGCCACATTAGGAGACCTCTTACCTAGGTGTGTGGCCCTCAAATTGTTTCAGGCCACTGTTGGGGTTTTGTTGTTTTGTGGCATTAGAAAATGTATTATCCCATAAAAAGAGTTAACTATGCTTGTATACACATTTAGCCAATTCCTCAGAGGGAGAAGTAAAAGGAAAGACGCAGCACCTTCGCACCAGGCTCCCAGGCCCCGGACACTCTAGCGTCTTCGCGCTCCCGCCAGGGCTGTATGGGCCGCCTCCGGAGAGCTCGCGCCGGCCCCGCCCCCGCCCCGCCCCCCCGCCCCCGCCCCGCCCCCCGGCAGCACGCGCCCGCGCGCCCGCGCCGAGACCACGCCCCCGCGCCGCCGCCGCCGCCGCCATTTTGGAGCGATCCCAGCGCCGCCCGCGGCCCGAGTCGGAACGAGCCCGGTCGGCCGCTCTCGTGTCCGCAGGCGCCGCGCCCGGGCCGGGCCCATGTGCGGGCCGCCCGACCGAGGTAGCCAGGCCTTCGCCTCCGCCAGCACCCTGGCCTCCAACCGGGCTTCCAACCGGGCCTCTGAGGAGCCGCCGCGACGCCCGGCCCGCGGGACAGGTGAGCGCGCCCGCCCGGGCCCTCTCGCCCTCAGTGCGCCTCCTGCCGGTGTCCCCTCCTGCCAGTGTCCCCTCCTGTCATTCCCCCTCGTGTCAGTGTCCCCTCCTGTCACTCCCCCTCCTGTCACTCCCCCTCCTGTCAGTGTCCCCTCCTGTCAGTGTCTCCTCCTCTCATTCCCCTCATGTCAGTGTCCCCTCCTGTCACTCCCCCTCCTGTCAGTCCCCTCCTGTCAGTGTCCCCTCCTGTCAGTGTCTCCTCTCATTCCCCTCATGTCAGTGTCCCCTCCTGTCATTCACCCTCTTGTCGGTCCCCTCCTGTCAGTGTCCCCTCCTCTCATTCCCCTCATGTCAGTGTCCCCTCCTGTCAGTGCCCCCTCTTGTTATTCCCCCTTCTGTCATCGTTGCCTCCTGTCATTTCCTCCCTCCTGTCATTCCTGCTTCCTCTCAGTGGCCCCCGCCTTTCAGTGCCCCCTCCTGTCCATCAGTGTCCCCCTGTCAGTCAGTGACCCCTCCCACCAGTGCCCTCCTTGTTAGTTCCACCTGTCTGTGACCCCCTTTCAGGGGTCCTCCCACCTGTCAGTGCTCCCCTTGTCAGTGTGCTCCCCCATAAGTGTGTCCCCCCTCGCTGCCTGTCAAGGCCCCTCTCCTTTTCAGTGTTAGTGCCCCCATGTCAGGCCTGTCAAGGCACTGCCCCCCCCACTCAGTCCTCTCTTGAAGCCAGTGCCTTCTTCCTGTCAGTGTCCTCCGTCACCTCTCGTTTGTTAGGGACCCTTCCTGTGACTGCCCTGCTGCCCTGCTGTGGTAACAGTGTCCTCCCGGTGCTCCTCTCCCGCCTGTCAGTGTGAGGCACTTCTCTCTCAGTGCCCAGGGTCACCACTCCTGCTGTCCAGTCACTGACCACTCTTTCTGTTACTGGGCCGCTCTTTCCATCACCACTTCAGTTTCCTGTCACACCCCATTACAGCTCCAGACATCACCAGTCACCGACCGCCATTCTGTCGTCCTCCTGGCCTCTCTCCTTACCTCACACTGCCCCATTCCTTCCTCCATCCCCATTCTCTTTTCTTTCACACCTGTCGCCTTCCCCCATGCACCTTACTTGGCACCCTTTATGGTTTCCCCCACCTGCTGCTATGTGTCCTTGCAGCCTACCTACCTGCATTGTCTACCCACTTGTTACTGACTGCTCCCAGTTTGTTACTGATCCCCTGCCCTGCACACCTCCAGCTTCCCCCAGTCTGTCACTTTCACTTAGTCCCTGCCTGTCACTGTAATGCCCCTTTCCCCCATTTTGTCACTGTACCCACCCATCTTGTCCCAGTGCCCTTCCCCAGCCCCTTATTCTTTCACACACACCCCCATCACCTCCCGCAAAGCCTCTCCCTGCCATGCCCTTGGGCTCTCAGTGCCCTTTTCATGGTTGACACTCTCAGCTGTTCACCTCTTCAAGTTCCTTCCTTTCTGGCTTCTCTTTCCTTTTTTTTTTTTTTTTTTTTTCCCCGTGACCGGCGCTCAGCCAGGGAGTGCACCGGTCATCCGTATATAGGATCCGAACCCGCGGCGGCGGGAGCGTCGCCGCGCTGCTAGCGCAGCGCGCTACCGAGTGCGCCACGGGCTCAGCCCCTTCTCTTTCCTTTTGACTTCTTTAAGTCTCATGTCAGCTAGGCTCTGGAAAATGAGAAGAAGCTAGCTATGGGAAGAGTAGGGAGACAGAGCTTTCCAGGCTGAGAGAACAACACGTGCAAAGGCCTTGAGGTGGGAAAGTGCTGGGTCTCCTCCAGAAGCTTAAGACTTATGTGGATAGGGTAAGGGAGAGAGAGACAGGAGCCTGGGTAGGAGAGCTGGTCTTCTAATCATGGTTTTCTTGCAGGTGTTGGTGAGGAGTTGGGCCTTGAGTCTGAGAAGTGGGGAAAACCTGGGCTGGAGATTGAATCGGGGAGTGCCATGATCATATGGACATTGGCACGTGGATAGGAGCAGGGTGTAGTTGTTGCAGTGCTTTATACCTCCGTGGTTGATTTAGGGAAATGTTTTAGAGGTAGAACTGTTGGGAGGGACTAGCTGATAGATCAGAAGAGGGTTGTGAGGGATGAGAGGATTCAGGGTGATTTCTAGGATTCTTGATGGAACAGGTGGGTGGGCAGTAGCACTGTTTACTGAAATGGGGATGCTGAGTTGGGGTTGTGGCAGGGGTGGGGGATTATTATAGACTGAAGGTGGAAAGCATGTCTTTCTCTTGGCTGAAAGTGATGGGAGAAGCCTGAGAAGTCCAAGGGTTCTTAGGGAGAATGTGTCTTGAGGAAGAATCTGGAGCCCAGAGGAGAGGGTCAGCCTGCAGATAAAGAACTATCAGTATGGAGATTATATTTAAGCCTTAGGAATGGCTATTCTTTTAAAAACATATACACATAGCAGAATGCATTAAGCATTTATTTTGTGCTATTGTATTAAATACTTTATGTGAATTATTTAAATCTCACAGTAATCCTAGGATATAGGAACTATTACTTCCTTGTTTCACAAATGAAGAAACTGAGATATACAACAAAATAAGTGACAGAGCCAGGATTTGTACCCCGGGCAGTTTGACTCTAAAGCCTTTCTTTTCCTTTGGTTAGTGGAAAGGCTACTTTTTAAAATATTTTATTGTGTTAAATTTTTGAATAATAATAATGATAGCTGATTATGTACCAGTCACTTTGTGTGTGTTTGTGTGTGTGTGTGTGTGTGTGTGTGTGTGTGTGCACGCATGCACGCGCGCCCATGTGCACGTTTTCCAAGAAAGCTTTATTTAGAAAAATGGGCCCAGGGACTGGCAGGTTAGCTCAGTTGGTTAGAGTTGTAACACCAAGGGCATGGATTCGGATACCCCATACCAGCCAGCTGCAAAAAGAACAAAAAAGAAAAGAAAAACAAGCCCAGGCATTTTTTAAAGTGCATAACCTGTACCATCTCATTTAATCTTTAAAACAACTTACCAATGTAGTTACTCTCAATATACCTGTTAATAATATTCACATGAGAACACTGAAGCACAAATTATGTAGCATATCCAAGGTCACAGTAAATACATTGAGAGCCAAGACTCAGCTCGTGTGGTTAGACTCTAGAGCTTTGCTTTTCACCTTGCCTCCTGTGGATAGCTCATGCACATGGTAATCTGAATTCAGATTAAAATGTAAAAGGTACTAAAGTGTGTATTGTGAAATCACGATCGCTCTGACCATGTCCCTCAGCTACCCCCTTTCTCTTCCAAAGCAACTCATTAGTTCTGTTTTCTTTTGTTTCCTTCTAAAGATAGTTTAATAACAGATGATCGTGTGTGTGTGTGTGTGTGTGTGTGTGTGTGTGTGTGTGTGTGTGTGTGTGTGTGAGAGAGAGAGAGAGAGAGAGAGAGAGAGAGGTATTTATATATTTTACAGAAATGATTAGCATACGTCACACATTCTTCAGTATCTTGCTTGCTTTTAAGTAACAGTTATATCATGTTGTGTCCATATACAGGGAGGGAGCAGCCCTCTTCTTTTTAACACAGAATGTATAATCTTTAATTTTTATTTTGTTTAAAATATTTCATTTAAAAATTATTGAAGAGTATTTTACACCCAGTAAAATGTACATGTCCATTATTTATATCAAGATATAGAATATTTCCATCACCCCTGAAATTATAAAGTATATGGTCCTTTGTGTCTGTCATTTGCTCAAATGTAATGTTTTTGAGATTTATTGGCTTTGATGTATCTGTAGTTTGTTGCCTTTTATCTGAGTAGTATTCTCTTACATGAAAATAGCATAATTTGTTCATCATCCTTTTTCCTGTTGATGGACATTGGGTTGCTTTCACTTTTGGGCTATTATGACTAAAGTCACTATGACGATTCTTGTACAAGTCTTTTGTGTGAACATATGTTACTTCTGTTGGGTGAATATCTAGGTAGGGAATTGCTGGGTCATAGTATAGATGTATGTTTCACTTTTTTAGAAAGTGCCAAATAATTTTCCAAACTGGTACCATTTTAAATTCCTACCAGTAGTTTATAAGAGTTCCACTTTCTCCACATCTATGTCAGTACTTGGTATTGTCAGTCTTTAATTTTAGCCATTGAGGTTGTAGTGGTGTTTTAGTCCGTTTTGTGTTGCTGTAATAGAATACCTGAGACTGGGTAATTTAAGAAGAACAGAGGTTTATTTGGCTTATGATTCTGGGACAGCTACATCTGGTGTGGGCCTCAGGCTGCTTCTACTCATGGCGGGAAGTGGCAGGCAGCAGCGGGTACAAGCAGATCACATGGTGAGAGGAAGCAAGAGAGAGGGACAGAGGTGGTGCCAGGGTCCTATAAACAACCAGCTCTCACGGGAACTAATAGAGCGAGAACTCACTCATTACTCTCCCCTCCCCCAGGAAGAGCATTAATCCATTCATGAGGGATCCGCCCCAATGGCTCAATCAGCTCCCAATACTGCCACAGTGGGAATCAAATTTCTGCATGAGTTTCAGGGAAACAACACATGCAAACTCCATCAAGTGGTATCTTATTATGGCTTTAATTTGCATTTCTCTGATCAATGAGGATGGTAAGCAACTTTTCATGTGCTTGTTGGCCATTTCCATATCTTTCATGAAGTGTCTATTCAAGTATTTTGTCCACTGTTCATTGGGTTGCTTTTCTTTTTTTTATTCATTTTTAGGATTTAAAAAATATCTTGCTGTTATAAGTCCTTTGTCGTGTGTGTGTTTATATATAGTGAGGGGTGGGAGAAGGAGGGGAGTGTGAATATTTTTTCCCATTTACGTTTTTTAAATTTCTTTCTTTTCCTTTTCTTTTTTTTTTTTTTTTGGTGGCTGGCCTATAAGGGTATCCAAACCCTTGACCTTGGCATTATAACTCCATGCTCTAACCAACTGAATTAACGAGCCAGCCCTTCCAATTTATTTCTTAATGGTGTCTCTTGGTGAGCAAAATATTTTAATTTAGGTAAAGTAAACATTTATCAGAATTTTTCTTTTATGGTTATTTTGTGTCCCCAGAAAATTTTGCCTGCTCTAGGGTTGTGAAGACATTGTGCTGTTTTTTTTTTTTTTCGAAGCTTCGTAGTGGTAGCTTTTGTATTTAGGCCTATGATCTATCTTTTTCTTTTTTGAAATACAGCTTTATTGACATACAATTGACGTACAATAAACTATTTATGTTTAAAGTGTAAAATTAGATAAGTTCTGAATACGTAAACACTTGTGAAATTGTGACCTCTGTTAAGATAGTGAATATATCCCTCATCCCTCCAAATTTCCTCATGCCCCTTTGGAATCCTTCCCTCCCACCCTTTCTTTTCTGTCTATCCCTTAGCAACTACTGATCTCTTTTTTGTATGATCCATCTTGAATTAATTTTTGTGTGTAGTGTGTGGTGGAGCCAAGATACATTTTTCCCACTATGTGGATATACAATTACTCTAGCATCATTTGTTGAAAAGTCTTTTTTCTCCATTGAATTACACTGGTGGCTTTGTTATAAATCAATTGAACATATGTGTGCAGGCTTATGTCTGGGCTTTCTGTTATGTTCCATTGGTCTATTTTTCTATCCTGTACCAACACTACACTGTCTTAATTACTGTAACTTAATGGTAAGTCTTGAAATCAGGTGGCATAAGACCTCTATTTTTATTCCTCTACAAAATTGTCTTGTTAGTTTTGGAATGAACTCTCCAATTTGTACAGAAATTTTTGCTGTGAGTTTGGTTAGGGTTACATTGAATCTATAGATCAATTTTAGAACTGAATTATTAACATTAAGTCTTCTGATCTGTGTATATGGTATATCCCCATTTCGATCTTCATGTTTTTCCTCAGCAGCGTTTTTTAAGTTTTTAATGTACAAGTATATTTTCTCATTTGTTTTATTTGTAGGTATTGGTCTTTTGATGCTATCATAAGTATTTGATACTGTTTTTCAATTATTTATTGTTCGTGTACAAAATTGGTTTATGTATACTGATCAATTCATATATTCCTGCCTAATTCACTTATTAGTTCTCATAGTGTGTATATTCCTTTGGATTTTCTACCCACCTAATCATATCATCTGCAAATAAAGATATTTTCCTTTTCGTTTCCAGTTGTTATGCCTTTTATTTCACTTTTTTGCTTTATGACATTAGCTAGAACGCCTAATACAGTGTTGAACAGAAGTGGTGATAGTGGGCCTCTTTTCCTATTTGGTGAAGTGTTTTTTATCATGAAAAGGTGTTAGATTTGTGAAATGCTTTTTTTGATCTACTGATGTGATCATTTGGCTTATTTTATTGAGACATGGTGTGTTATATTAACTGATTTTCAGATGTTAAAGTAGCCTTGCATTCTTGGGATAAATCCCCCTTGGTGTGGTGTATAATATTCCTTACATATGGCTGGGTTTGGTTTGCTAGTGTTTTGTTGAGGATTTTTGCATCTGTATTCATAAGAGATATTTGTATTTGACTTTCTTTCCTTATGATGTCTTTGGTTATGTTATCAGGGTAATAGTGGCCCCATAGAATGAGTTGGGAAATTCTTCATTCCTTTTTGCAAATCAAATTCCTTTCTTTCTTTTTTTCCCCCAACGATCTCAATTGGCTTTATTGCAATTCTAGAATCGGGCAACACGTTATTCCATAAAACAAGATAAGTGTTCCTACAGATCAAATTCCTGTCTGGGATCATTTTCCTGAAGCCTGAAGCATTTCCTTCAGTATTTCTCACAGTGTGCCTATGCTGGAGACAAATTCCCTCAGTTTTTGTTGGTCTGAAAATGTCTTTATTTACCCGTCTGCTTCGAAGGATATAGAATTCTAGGTTGACAGGTTTTTTTCTTTCACTCCTGTAAAGAAGCTGTTCTGTTGTTTTCTAGCTTCTGTTGTTTCTGATGAGAAGTTAACTATTATTATTATTGTTTGCCTGAAATAGTATCTTTTTTCCTGCTGTGTTTATGATATTTTATTTTTATTAAAATTTTTTTTTTCAGTTTGAGTGTAATGTTCCAGGTGTGGTATTCTTTGTATTATTTAGCCGTCTTGGGGAGTTTGTGGGTTGATGTGTTTGATCAACTTTGGAAACATTTTGGCCATTGCCACTTTAAATATTTCTGCATATTTTCTTTTTTCCTTTCATTTTGGGGATTCCAATTATATTTTATTTATTTATTTATTTATTTATTTTTGCAACTGGCTGGTATTGGGATAAATTCTTGACCTTGGTCCAATTATATCTATTTTAGATTGTTTGATATTGTTCTATAGGTTTTAGATATGTTGGCATTTTTAAAACTATTTTTGGGGGCTGGCCCGTGGCTCACTCGGGAGAGCGTGGTGCTGATAACACCAAGGCTGTGGGTTCGGATCCCTATATAGGGATGGCTGGTTGGCTCACTTGGGAGAGCGTGGTGCCGACAACACCAAGTCAAGGGTTAAGATCCCCTTACCGGTTATCTTTATTGAAAAAAAAAAAAAAAAAAAAGTCACAGTTATCTTAAGAAAGGAAAACCAGCTTCCTAGAGAGAGATAGTAGGATTGCTAGGCTATATTTAGTGTTCACTTGAGGTCTGTGGTCACTAATTTAAAATGAATAAAACTCAGGTTTCCTCATGGAAGCCTTATCTGACCAACACTCTCCACCCGCCCCCTGCCCCCCAACCAGTGACAACAATTACTAACATTTATTGGGAACTTACTGTTTGCCAAGCATGTGTTGGCCACTTTATACAGATTATCTTGTTAAATATTCACGCTATTCTTTGAGGTATAACTACCATCGTTTATATTTTACAGTTGAGGAAATGGAGATACAGAGAATTTAGGAAACTTAATTTAGGTCAGTAAGTGGTAGAGCTGAGCTTTAGACCAGGCAGCTGTACTCTGGATTTGAGGTTTCAGCCGTCACAGCACGCTATAGATGATGTCAAATAAATAATAGCTGCGACAGCTAATACACCAGGCACTCGTGGGTGCCAAGCCTGGTTCCAGGCACTGTGCTTTGTCCCAGTCAGTCCTCATACCCACCCGAGGAGGTTGGTGTTTTTATTCCTGTTTACAGGGAGCATCTGAGGTGTAGAGAACCTAGCAGTTAGCTACATACTCAGGGCTCACAGTTAGGACACCTGGTGGGTGTGAGCTGGGGACTCGGCCTGTGCTTTAGCCCACAGTGTCACTACACACCAGTCTGTGTCACGGTCAGCACCATGTAGTCTTTCAGTATCTCTCTTCTCTGCCAGTGGTCAGGCTCCTTGGGGGCAGGGCTAGATTTGTCTCATTCTCTGCTATGCTTATTCCTGGGTGAGCTGATTCCCATTGTTATTTGTCTGGGCTGCTGTTAACATTCAAACCTTTAGGGGTCCCCCTTCAAAAATTGACTCCACCTGTCAGCCCTCTGCTTTATTCTTTTTTTATTGAGGTATACTTCACATACCATAAAATTCACCCTTTTAAAATGTGCAATTCAGTGGCTTTTAGCACAGTCACAAGGTTGTGCAACAACCATCCCCACTATCTAGTTCCAGAACATTTCACCACCCCAAGAAGAAAGCCATTGACTGCTCCATTTTGAAGACTTGACTTCTCTCTCCTCAGGGCCCCATCATCTCCCAAGCCCATGAGACCCTGCTCTGTCCCTTTTCAGCTCTTTGCCATGTGGCCCTTCCTGGACTAGCTCAGTCCTGGGTGGTGCCTTCCTGTTGTCCCCTCCATCCTGATCATTCCTTTTGCATCTCCTTTGATGACTCCCTTTTTTCTTTGACTGCACCAGAATCTGCTTATTGCGTGGAGATTGAGAACATGGGACTTTGCCGTTGGCCAAACCTGGGTCCAAGTTCTAGAAATGACACTTCTTAATCTTGTGACCTTGGGCTAGCCGTGTAATTATTGAGCTCTGTTAACTGAGGTTGGTGGTAAGCCCACTGCTGCATTGAACCGTGCTGAGCTGTGAGTGCCTGCTCGTGCAGAGCCTGTATGCAGTAAGGCCTCTGTGAAAGCCACATGCTCCTGTTACTGTTCTCCCTTGTGGTGGCATCATCCTGAAGTCACAGTTCCGTGGCTCTTAGTCTTTTCATGCATCTTGTTTGGGCTTCAGCTCGTTCATCACCCTGGTTTCTTCCCTGGTGCTTTTGTGTGCTATCTTCTGCCTATTTGGCAATGCTTTTCTTTTAGCTTGTCTCTAGCTATTTTTTCCTTCAAGAGTTTCAGCCCAGAGTATGTCCTGCTCCTGCCTGCCCTTGACCAAGGGACTTCCCATTCTGGTTCTGGTTTTCCCAGGAGTACAGTATTCAGAACAAGTACAGTGCAGGCACTCTCTCTCTTGTGGTGGGACAGGTGCAAACTGTGGTGGCCTTGCTGTGGTGTGTCTTTGGTTCTTCATAGTTGATTCCTTTTTTCTCTGGGCCCCTAGGAGGTATCTGGTGTTGGCTACCATCCTAGACCAGTGGTGGCAGTTGTGACAGCTGTCATGGAGTCACATTTTTACCTGCATCACATGTGCAGCAGGCACTTGCCCAGGGTGCAGAGCTGGTCAATGATAGACACTGGACTTTATGCCTGGGCCTTTGTGGCTGGTCAGGGCTGCCCTCCTTGAGGGCTTCTCTGGTTGCTTGCTGAGGGTGAGGGGATTTGTTTGGCTTCAGGAGGGAAGAGGGCCAGAGCCCTTAGCACTGGTGATGAGGGCGTGTCCTCAAATGCTGGCCAGCTCTGACCTTACCCAAGAGAGCTGCCATGGGTACTAGTAGTGAGCAGAGGGTGGCTTTTCACTTTTCACATGTCTTCATTGTATCTAATAGCCAGGAGAATACTCTTATGAAACCCAGGAGATGTTGAGAGCCTGGCTTGGGCCTCACAGAGCCCTTGCTCAAGGTGCCTGCTGGGGCTGTGTGTTGAAGTTACCTTTCTGAGGCTTTGGTAGGAGAGCAGCTGGGCTGCCACCACTGGGAGGAGAATCGCTACCTTGAGAGCTGGAAGACCCAGGAATATGCAGCCATGTAAGCAGCCGATCTTGGATGATAACGCTTGCGCTAACTGCCATTGTTGAGTCCTCCGTGTGCCAGTTGCAGGGTGGATGCTGTACATGCAGGTCTCATCTCATCCTCGCAGTTCCTGGACTAGGGAACGGGAGGGCCATGAAGGCAGGCAGGGTTCTGTGGACTGCACTGTGTTCACCCAAAATTCTTTTTTTTTTTTTTTCCAGATTCCAAAGTTCTGTATTTTTCAAAATAAAGATCACACATTGTTTAGAGACAATCTACACAAGAGTTACAAAAAATAGTTGCCCAGGCATAAGCATACACAGGTTTGTTAATTATACACATATGGTTACAAGTGTGCTTGCAGAAAAGTTCATTGGAAATATACACAAGGCTCTGGAAATGTAGTGTTACAATTCTATATTCAAACAAGGAAAATTGACAGTATGTTACATTCACTTACAAGTAGACAAAATGCAAAATACAGTTCATCTTCTGTACAAAAAGGGCAATTCACACTTTATAAGGTGAGGGGGGCTCTGATTGTAAGGAAAGCTAGGGCAGGGCTGAACTTTTGCACGTCCTTTTGACTGTCACAAAATAAGCAAAACATTACTTTTTAGGATTAAAAAAACACTAGTGTGAACTGAATCTTGTTGAATAACATTTAGAAAGGATCTCGCTATACTGTCTGACTAGATGACAAATAAAGCCAATCTCTTTGTTTTCGTTTTTCACCCAAAATTCTTATGATGAAATCCTAACCCCCAATGTGATGATACTTGGAAGCAGGTGTTTGCGAGGTGATTGGGTTAGATGGGTCATGAGGGTGGGGCCCTCAAGATGGGATCAGCCCTTAGGTAAAGACACAGCAGAGAGCTTGCTCTCTCTCTCTCCCTGCTGTGAGGACACAGCCAGAAAGCAGCCATCTACAAGTCACAAAGAGAGGCCTCATCAGCAACCAAATTGGCCAGCACCTTGATCTTGGACTTTCAGTTTCCAGAACTGTGAGAAATAAATGTCTGCTGTTTAAACAAGCCAGTTTATAGTGTTTTGTTGTGGCAGCCTGAGCTGACTAAAACACGTCAGTGGAGGGTGCACAGGCCAGCTGGCTCTCTGGCAGAGCAGTCATTGCAGACTAGCCCGCCAGCCACCGTTCGTCTGAGGATGCATTTTGCTTATCCTGCACAGCCTTGGCCCACGTAGTGTTAAAAAATTAAATTAGTTGTGAATACTTGGAGATTTGGGGATTTAAAAAAATCTGGATTTCTGGCATTTCTTGTGGAAACTGGCAGATGTGTCCCTGTGCCCTTCATTCTTGCATGGCTGTTATTGGCTGGAGGGGGCCCATCTGCTCACATAGGTGGGCATGTGCTCTTTTGTGCTGCAGCCTTCACTCAGCCTGCTGCCTTCCACATCCAGCTTCCTTCCCTCATGTAATGCCCTGCCTGTTCTGCAGGGCCTCGAATTGCAATCTCTGCTTTAGGATGTGGTAGGAAAATCAGCAGTCAGGTGACTGGTCACTTCTCCATTGCCACGTAAGATAGGTCGTTACTCCAGAGCAATGTTTTAGGATGTTCACTTCTGAGTAGAGCTAGCGTCCTTTTTTTTTTCTTCCCCCTTCCCATCTTTCTGTCATCTGGAGCTGGCCTAGGCTGTACTCTATACTCTCTTAGTCTTTGGCCCCAACACTCACGTAAGGCTTGTTCACCAGGAAGATTTTTCACTTTTTCACTGTGTTCCTCGGCCCCTCTTCTTGGGGACGTGTACCAGAGTCAGGAGCCAGCAACCTGCAGGGAGAAGCAGTGACTCAGCTGCCAGCCTGCTAACCCTTCTCCTGGTCCTGCTCTGTGCATGGGCCTGGAGTCCCGCTGGGGCTGGCCAGGGGGAGGAATCTGACCTCGCAGCACTTACCACTGGCATTTGTTTTGGGGATCCAATCTTTGCTGTTTCCTCATCGATTTAGTTCCACTTATTTATTTATTTATTAATTATTTATTTAGCTAGAGAATTGTTTTCCTCTAGAATTTCAAATATGTTTCCATATATTTGTATATATTATTCTCTTATAGAGATTTTTTAATAAATGAACTTTTAATTAACAAAGTAATAAGTATATAAGCTTCTAATTAAAAAAATCTATCCTTATATACAACCTCCCTCATCCGTTAGTCCTATTCCATGGAAGCAACTATTTTCAAACTCTTATAGCTACTTAATTCTGGTAGTTACTTTCATAAGTTAATAATAATAAAATATAATAACAACTAACATGTATTAAGGGCTTTCCATGTATTAGGTGCCATTCTAAGCCCTTTACATTGATTTCTTCTTTTAATTGTCACTGTGAATATGTGAAGTAGGTGTTATCTTCCTTTTACAGACACGGAAACTGAGGAACAGAGAGAGGCTAATTGATTTGCCAAGATTTCATCTTTTTTCTTTCTTTTTACTTTTTTTATATTTATTTTTTATTTTAATTTATCAATATACAATGTAGTTGATTTTCTTTTTTTTCTTTTTTTTTTTTTTGACCAGTAAGGGGATTGCAATCCTCGGCAGGGTGTGGCCTGTACCACGCTCAGCCAGTGAGCACATCGGCCATCGTCTTATAGGACCCGGACCCGTGGCCTCGGCGCTACCAGCGCCACACTCTCCTGAGTGAGCCACGGGGCTGGCCCAATATAGTTGATTTTCATGTGCCTTTACCAATTCTTTTTTTTCCCCCTACCCTCTCCACTCCCATCAACATCATATCTGTTCACTTATCTTAACAAGTTCAAGGAATTATTGTGATCGTTGTGTCTTTTTTTCTATTTTTACTTTTTAAATTGTGATAAAATATACGGAACATAAAATTTACCACTGAAATCATTTTTAAGTGTATAAGCTCAGTGGCATTAAATACATTCACATTGTTGTGCAGCCATCACCACCATCATCTCCAGAACTTTTTCATCTTCACAAATGGAAACTCTGTACCTGTTAAGCAGTAAATCTCCATTCCCTCCTCCCCCAAGCTCCTGGCAACCACCGTTCTACTTTCTGTCTCTGAATCTGACTGCTCTAGGAACCTCGTATGAGTAGAATCATACAGTATTTGTCCTTTTGTGACTTGTTTATTTCATTCAGCGTCATGTCTTCAGGTTCATCCATGTTGTAGCAGGCACTGAAATTTCCTTCTTTTGAAATGTTGACTGTTAGTCCATGGTATATATAGAGCACATTTTATATGTCCGTTCATCTGTCAATGAATACTTGGCTTGTTTCCACTTTTTGGCTATTGTCTCCTCCTTTCTTTTATTTTTAATTAAAAAAATTTTTTTTAATTTTAATTATTTATTTATTTTTAAAATTTTTTGTTGAATCATAATTGATTATACATATTTTTGGGGTTCAGCATTGACATATGTTTATCAAATCGATATTACTAGCATATATATTTTTACAAATTGTACTTATTCTTTATGTCCCTTGTCCAATCTGTCCCCACTCCCTCTCCTTCTCCTCCACCTCTGATAACCCTAGATTTCTTTCTTTCTGAAAGAATAATGGTTACTCTGTTGATTTTTTTTTTTTTTTTAAGATGACCGGTAAGGGGATCTTAACCCTTGGCTTGGTGTTGTCAGCACCACGCTCAACCAGTGAGCTAACTGGCCATCCCTATATAGGATCCAAACCTGTGGCCTTGGTGTTATCAGCACCGCACTCTCCTGAGTGAGCCACGGACCGACCGTTGTTGATTTGTTGTTTAGATGATCTGTCCAATGCTGAGAGGTGTGTTCAGGTGCCCAAATATTATTGGAGAGCAGATGCTTCTTCTGTCACTGTGGAATGGGCTTTGTGGAGAGAGTCATCCTCTTCTTTTCTTTGGTCTCTGCTGGTGACTCTCCTTGTGTCAATTCACTCCAGTGGCTGGTGGACCATCTGCATGGTGGTTGTGGCATCTAACTGCTTTTGCGGCAGCCTTGGTTATTGTGGTGGTTGTGGTGGACCACCCACATGGATGTGATGTTTTTGGCATGCTCCTTGCCCAGCTGCTGGTGGCAGTGGCAGTGTGCCTGGTTGTGGGACAGGATCCAGTCCTCAGACCTATGCTTCAGGACCCCAGGTGGGCCCCGTGGCAGCAGTGGTGTGCCTTGTTGTGGGCAGAAGGTCTGGTCCCTGGCTCCATACCTCAGGACCCTGGGTGGTTCCCCTAATTTTTACTTTTGACACTGGCCAGTACCGGGATCAAATACCGGACCTTGGTGTTGGTAGCACCATGCTCTAAACTGAGCTAACCAGCCAGCCCTCCCTTTCTTGATATAGTCAAAGGAAGACCCTCTTAGGGGCCCTATTCTCTATTGTAAGACTCAAGAAAGACTTGGCAAGAGCTGAGGTGATCCTGAATAGGTTTCAAAGTGGGGTTCTTTCTGACCAAGCTTGGAGATTCTTTTAGTTGCCTGTCTCCTTGGGGTAGCTGGAGCACCCATCTATGGAATGAAGGCCCGACTGTGCATCTTGACTGTGGGTCTTGGCTTCTTCTAGGAAAGTTTTTAGGCCCAGGAATTAATTAAGGTTGGATATACATGGCTCTCTGTCTGCCTCATCCTGAAGGAGAAGAGGATGTTGCTCTTTTTTTCTTTCTTTTTTTTATAAAGATGACTGGTAAGGTGATCTTAACCCTTGACTTGGTGTTGTCAGCACCACGCTCTCCCAAGTGAGCCATGGGTCAGCCCCTAGAGGATGTCGTTCTTTGAGGTACATATTCTGAGGCTCAGCTCAGTTAATCTTTGGACTTGAGGCTGTGATTTCCTGTTGGGTGACCACTTAGTGCCTCACTTGTTAGACAACCTGACAAACCTGTCTGTCCTTGTGAAGTAACATATCTTCTATTTCTGTGCTCTCTGATATTACCACTGCCTCACTCTCTTTCCTGGACATAGTTTGTCAAAGTCCTCCTAGGGCTGATTTAAATAGTGCCACCCAGTTAGGGTGATTTGACCCAGAAAACCTTCTGATGTCCCTGTTTCCAGGGACTGGTTAGACATGCTCCATTCTGAGCTGGAGGAATCTGGCCTCCCACATCCAGGACAAGCCACACCTTTGGGGACTTGTCTGTGTAGCAAAGGCAATGCTTGTTTTCTTAGATTTGGTGATATCTTTTTAAAGATTCCCCCAAGACTCTTCAAATGTGGCTTACTGGGGTAGAATTTTCTGACTTAAGTAATTACACACACATACACTCTCCCCCTACACATAGAGAAAGTTATGTGATGAGCCCCCACACACCCATTACTCAACTTCAGCAATCACCAACATGTGGCCAATCTTGTTTTGCCTATCCTCCTTTTTTTTCCTCTGGTAAAATAGAATTAAACGGTAACACAAAATTTCCGTGAACTTTTGGAAGTACCCTCATATTGAAAAGCAAATTCCAGAAATCATGAAATCATGCCATTTCACCTTCTCAGGTCCATGCTCAGATTTCTCTGATTACCTAAAACATGTCTTATGTAGTTGGTTTGTTTGAATCAATGTCCAAACAATTCCAAGTATCATATTTTGTTGTATGTTTCTTTTTTTAAAAAAAATAATTTATTTTATTTATTGAATCAAAATCGATTATACATATTTTTGGGGTTGAACATTGAGATATGTTGATTAAATCAGTATTACTAGCATATATATTGTTACAAATCATAATTATTCTTTATGCCCTTTGTCCAACCTCTCCCCTTCCCCCATTCGCCCCCCTCATCCCTCTAATTGCCTAGATTTCTTCTCTCCCTCTGAAAGAATAATGGTTAGTCCGTTAACTTGTTACCTAGATGATCTGTCCAATGCTGAGAGATGTGATCAGGTCCCCCAATATTATCATAGAGCAGATGCTTCTTCTGTCACTCTGAAATGGGTTTTGTGGAAAGAGACATCTTCTTCTTTTCTTTGTCTCTGCTGGTGACTCTTCTTATGTGAATGCACTCCGGTGGTTGGCGGACCATCTGCGTGGTGGCTGTGCCGTCTAGCCACTTTTGCAGCAGCCATGGTTATTGTGGTGACTGTGGTGGGCCACCCACGTGGGGGCGCTGTTTTTGGCATGCTCCTTGGCACTGGCGGTATGCCTGGTTGTGGGGTGTGTTTGGTCCCCTTCTCCTTGCCTTGGGTCCCCTGGCAGGCCCCAAGGTGCTTGCATGTTGTGCCTGGTTGTGGGAGAGAGGTCCAGTCCCCTTATCCATGCCCCAGGTCCCTGGGTGGGCTCCGAGGTTCTGGCATGTTGTGCCTGGCTGTGGGAGGGTGGTCTGGTCCCCTTCTCCATTCCCTGGGTCCCTGGGCAGGGCCCAAGGTGCTGGTGTGGTGTGCCTGTTTGTGGGAGAGAGGTCCAGTCCCCTTTTCCATGCCTCAAGTCCCCGGGTGGGCCCTGAAGCGCTGGCTCAGTGTGCCTGTTTGTGGGAGAGAGGTCCAGTCCCCTTTTCCATGCCTCAGGTCCCTGGGCGGGCCCTGAAGCACTGGTGTGGTGTGCCTGGTTGTGGGAGAGAGGACCATTCCCCTTCTCCTTACCCCGGTTCCCTGGGTGGGCTCCGAGTTGTTGGCATGTTGTGCCTGGTTGTGGGAGAAAGGTCCAGTCCCCAACTCCATACCCTGGGTCCCTGGGTGGGCCCCAACGTGCTGGCTCAGTGTGTCTGGTTGTGGGAGGGTGGTCTGGTCCCCTTCTCCATGCCCTGGGTCCCTGGGCGGGGCCCAAGGTGCTGGCGTGGTGTGCCTGGTTGTGGGAGGGGTGTCTAGTCCTCTTCTCCATGCATCAGGTCCCGAGGCTGGCCCCGACGCACTGGTGCAGTTTGCCTGGAAGTGGGATTGGGGTCCAGTCCCCAGTTCCAAGCCTCCCGTTCCCAGGCAGGCCCCAAGGTGCTGGTGGTGTGCCTGGCTTGGAACTAATTTTTTGTCCTTTGTTTCTAACACGGGGGAACTTCCTGTGGGAGCCAGTACTTGAGCTGTGTGGTTGTTTAAATTGCTACTTTGCTGCTGTTTCCCTAGGGAAGGCTTTTTGTGCAGCTCAGGGTTTAATGTTTGACCTCATAGGTACTTCTGGCTCTCCAGAGACCCAGTGGATCTGTGTTCTGTAGAATCTCTGATCTGGGCCTGAGTTTTTTCGTCAAACTGCACCTCATGCAATTCTGCATTCCCGACCATTCTCCTCTGAGTGGTCCTGTGCTGCGCTGGTCCCTTGTGATGACTCACCGGGCTCTGAATGGCTCCCTTTTGTCAGTTGTTGTGGCGCCTGCTCCTGGGTGGGTCCATGTGAACCCTATTAGTGGTCTTGCTGTACTGGGAGCCACCAAGGCCCTCTTCTCCCCTGCCTCCTCCAAGTAACTCCATCCGAAGGGCACAGCTGCAGCTTCTGCCGGCTCCTGCTCCATGTGCTCATCAGCTCGAGCCTTAAAGCAGCCACGGCCCGAAACGCTCAAAGCAGCTTTTTCTTTCATCGTAGTTTCTCCGACCTTCATGAACTCCATAGGTCTCTCCTCCCCTTCCCCTGAGCTCCAGCGGCCCTGGCTTGGCTGATGTTACATTCTTATAGTTGTAAATTGGTTGATTTGTGGGAGAGAGTGATGCTGGGGACCGTCTATTCCGCCATCCTGATTGGATCTCTTGTACGTTTCTTAAATCTCTTATTTTTTTTTTTTTTTTTTTTTTAAAAGATGACCGGTAAGGGGATCTTAACCCTTGACTTGGTGTTGTCAGCACCACGCTCACCCAGTGAGCAAACCGGCCATCCCTATATGGGATCCGAACCCGCGGCCTCGGCGCTCCCAGCGCCACACTCTCCCGAGTGAGCCACGGGCTCAGCCCAAATCTCTTATTCTTATAACAGCTCCCTCCTCCCCCATTTTTCCATGTCACTGAATTGTGGGTGAGATTGGGTTATTTGTTCTATTATCTCTCCCACACTCTGGATTTGGCTGATTGCTTCGTTTTGTATCATTTAACTTGTTCCTCCATGTATTAGTCCTTTTCTTTTGCTTATAACAAAACACCTGGAACTGGATAATTTATAAGAAAACAAAATTTATTGCTTAGAGTTTTGGAGGCTGGGATGTCCACAGTCCAGAAACATATCTGGTGAGGTGACTCTTTGGTGGTGGCTTTACAGCAATGCAGGGGTCTCACATGGCAGAAAATGGTGGAGCAGAGAAAGAGGATAGTTCCTCCTGCACTCTCCTTTTAACCTTGAGAACCTTGCCCATGACCACCATTATTAATCCATTCATTAGGGTATGATCCTCAGAATCTAATCACCTTTTCAAGGCCCCACCTTTTGATTACCATAAGAGGATTTCCCACCCTCAATTGTTACAGTGGGAATTAAGCTTCTAATTATGGACTTTGGGGGACACAATTCAATCAATCCACAGCACTCCTCCCATATTTTCTGTAGAGACAGGTTACAGCTGACAGAATGATTAGGTTTAGGTACCCTCATTTTTTTGGTAGGAAAACTGAACACATGGTAATCTGATGGATTTTAATGTTATATCCACAGGGATCTAGATTTTAACATTCTCTCTTCATTTGGCCTTTTGTTCGTCTCTCAAGAAGTAGGTATGAAAATAAACTTTGGCTTAGGGTGGCCATCCTTATTTCATTAAGCTCTGGTGATGTCTGATAGCACTTTCTTCCGTCAGATTTTGGTTCAGTTCTCTGACGAGGTAAACTGATTTATCTTACTAGTGAGTAATGTCTGCCTGAGTGTTAAAACATCTTTTCATTCTACCTACCCTATGAAATAGTTAATTTTCCTTACTGGGCTTCTTCCAATAGCTGTTGGAGAATGGGAGAATTACTTCTTTTTTTTTTTTTTTTTTTTAATTAAATTAAATTAAATTTTACTTCTCAAAATACATTGTACTTGACTTTCATGCCCCTTTACCCATTCCTCTCCCTCCTCCCCTCCAAATTGTATCACTGTTGAAGGAATTTTTGTGGTTATTCTGTCTTCTTCCCTGCACCCTTTATTTGTTTGTGTGTTTATTTATTAATTTTTAGCTCCCACAAATAAGTGAGAACATGTGGTATTTCACTTTCTGTGCCTGACTTGTTTCACTTAGTATAATTTTCTCTAAGTCCATCCATGTTGTTGCGAATGGAAGTATTTTGTTCTTTTTTATAGCAGAGTAGTATTCCATTGTGTAGATGTACCACAGTTTCCTTATCCACTCATCAGATGATGGACATTTTGGCTGGTTCCAGCCCTTGGCTATTGCATATAGAGCTGCAATAAACATTGGAGTACAGGTATCCCTTTGGCATGATGATTTCCATTCTTCTGGGTATATTCCCAGCAGTGGGATCACTGGGTCATATGGTAGATCTATCTGCAATTGTTTGAGGAACCTCCATATCATTTTCCATAAAGGTTGCACCATTTTGCAGCCCCACCAACAGTGGATAAGAGTTCCTTTTTCTCTGCAACCTCTCCAGCACTTATCGTTCTCAGTCTTTTGGATGTTAGCCATCCAAACTGGAGTGAGGTGGTATCTCAGTGTGGTTTTGATTTGCATTTCCCGGATGCTGAGTGATATTGAGCACTTTGTCATGTGTCTGTTGGTCATTCGTATATCTTCCTTTGAGAAATGCCTGTTCAGCTCCTTTGTCCATTTTTTTTTTTG
Organism: Cynocephalus volans; assembly: GCF_027409185.1. Classification (NCBI taxonomy): domain Eukaryota; kingdom Metazoa; phylum Chordata; class Mammalia; order Dermoptera; family Cynocephalidae; genus Cynocephalus; species Cynocephalus volans. The sequence continues at coordinate 683,906 of NC_084471.1, read as the reverse complement.
TCTTTTTCGTGGCCAGCACTCAGCCAGTGAGTGCACTGGCCAGTCCTATATAGGATCCGAACCTGCGGCGGGAGTGTCGCTGCGCTCCCAGCACCACACTCTCCCGAGTGCGCCACTGGCTCGGCCCCTTTGTCCATTTTTTAATTGGGTTATTTGTTTTTTTCTTGTAAAGTTGTTTGAGTTCCTTGTATATTCTGGATATTAATCCTTTGTCAAATATATATTTAGCAAATATTTTCTCCCACTCTGTCAATTGTTTCTTTTGCTGTGCAGAAGCTTTTTAGTTTGATATAGTCCCATTTGTTTATTTTTCCTTTAGTTGTCTGTGCTTTTTGGGTCCTATTCATGAATTCTGTACCCACTCCTATTTCCTGGACTGTTTCCCCTATGTTTTCTTTAAGGAGTATTATTGTTTCAGGGTGTATCTTTAATTCTTTAATCCATTTTGAGTTGATTTTGGTATATGGTGAAAGATACGGATCTAGTTTCATTCTCCTACATATGATATCCAGTTTTCCCAGCACCATTTGTTGAAAAGGCAGTCTCTTCCCTAGTATGTAGACTTGCTACCTTTGTCAAGATCAGATGGCTGTAGGCATATGGGTTAATTTCTGGGTTCTCTATTCTGTTCCATTGATCCATGTGTCTGTTTTTCTGCTAGTACCGTGCTGTTTTGGTTATTATAGCATTGTAATATAGTTTAAAGTCAGGTAGTGTTATGCCTCCAGATTTATTTTTTTTGCTCAGAATTGCTTTGACTATGTGTGGCATTTTGTTGTTCCATATAAATGTCTGGGTAGCTTTTTCCATCTCAGAGAAAAATGTCATTGGAATTTTGATGGGGATTGCATTGAATTTGTGGATTGCTTTGGGTAATATGGATATTTTCACAATGTTAATTCTTCCAATCCCAGAGCATGGAATATTTTTCCATCTTCTTGTGTCCTCTTTAATTTCTCTCAACAGTGATTTGTAGTTCTCTTTGGAGAGATTTTTCACATCCTTGGTCAGCTTTATTCCTAAATGTTTTATTTTTTTTTTGGTGGCTATTATAAATGGGCTAACTTTCTTGATTTCTTTTTCTGCATGTTCACTGGTTGAGTATAGAAATGCTACTGATTTTTGTGTGTTGATTTTGTACCCTGTAACTTTGCTGAAATCATTTATCAACTCTGGGAGTTTTTTTTATAGGAGCTTTAGGCTGTGCAATATATAGGATCATATCACCTGCAAAAAGGGACAGCTTGACTTCATCCTTTCCAATCTGGATGCCCTTTATTTCCTTCTCTTCTCTCATTGCTCTGGCTAGTACTTCCAACACTATGTTGAATAGGAGTGGTGAGAGTGGGCATCCTTGTCTAGTTCCTGTTTTTAAGGGAAAAGCTTTCAGTTTTTCCCCATTCAGGATGATTTTGGAAGTGCGCTTATCATATTTGGCTTTAATTATGTTGAGATACTTTCTGTCTATGCCAAACTTGTAGAGTGTCTTTATCATGAAATGATGTTGAATTTTGTCAAATTCTTTTTCAGCGTCAATAGAGATGATCATGTGGTTTTTGTCTTTGCTTTTATTAACGTGGTGTATCACATTTATTCATTTGCGTATGTTGAACCAACCTTGCATCCCTGGGATGAATCCCACTTGATCGTGGTGTGTAATTTTCTGTATGTGTTGCTGTATTCTGTTAGCTAGTATTTTATTGAGGATTTTTGCATCTATATTCATCAAGGATATTGGCCTGTAGTTTTCTATTTTTGATGCATCTTTGTCTGGTTTTGGTATCAGGGTGATATTTGCCTCATAGAATGAGTTTGGGAGAATGTTCTCTGTTTCAATCTTTTGGAACAGTTTGTAGGGAATTGGTATCAGTTCCTCTTTAAAGATTTGGTAGAACTCTGCAGTGAACCTGTCTGGTCCTGGACTTTTCTTTGTTGGGAGCCTTTTGATAACAGCTTCAGTCTCTTCTATTGTTATTGATCTGTTCAGATTTTCTATATCTTCTTGGCCCAGTTTTGGTAATTTGTACGCATCCAGAAATTTATCCATTTCCTACAGATTTTCAAATTTGTTGGCATATGGATGTTTATAGTAGTCTCTAATGATTCCTTATATTTCTGAGGTGTCAGTTGTAATATCACCTTTTTCGTTTCTAATTTTTGTTATTTGGGTCTTCTCTCTTCTTAGTTAATATTACTAAAGGTTTGTCGATTTTATTAATCTTTTCAAAGAACCAACTTTTTGTTTCATTGATCTTTTACATTGTTTTTTGTGTTTCTATTTCATTTAGTTTTGCTCTGATCTTAATTATTTCTTTCCATCTGCTAACTTTGGGTTTGGATTGTTCTTGTTTTTCTAGATTTTTAAGGTGAAGTGTTAGGTTATTTATTTGCCATCTTTCCATTCTTCTGAAGTAAGCATTTAATGCAATAAATTTGTCCCTTAAAACTGCTTTTGCAGTATCCCACAAGTTTTGGTATGATGTGTCATTATTTTCATTAGTTTCAAGAAATTTTTTGATTTCCTGTTTAATTTCTTCTTGGACCCTCATGTCGTTAAGTAGAATGTTGTTTAATTTCCATAAGTCTGTATAGTTTTCAGAGTTTCATTTATTATTGATTTCTAATTTTAATCCATTGTGATCAGAAAAAATACATGGAATAATTCCAATTTTTTTGAACTTGTTAAGACTTGCTTTGTGACCTAACATGTGGTCTATCCTGGTAAATGTTCCATGTGCTGATGAGAAGAATGAATATTCTGAGGTTGTTGGGTGGAATGTTCTGTAGATAGCTGCCAAATCCAATTGTTCTAAAGTTTTGTTTAGATCTTGCATTTCTTTGTTGATTTTTTGCCTAGATGATCTGTCCAGTGATGAGAGTGGGGTGTTCAGGTCCCTACTATTATGGTGTTAGTGTCTATTTCTTTTTTTAGATCTAATAGTGTTTGCTTTGTAAATCTGGCTGCTCTGACATTAGGTGTGTTTATATTTATGATTGTTATGTCTTCTTGATGGATAAATCCTTTTATCATTATATATTGGCCATCTTTATCTCTTTTAATGGTTTTTTTCTTTAAAGTCTATTTTATCTGATATAAGAATAGCTACTCCAGCTCATTTTTCATTTTTCTTTGCATGATATATCTTTTTCCATCTTTTCACTCTTAGTCTATGTGTGTCTTTACAGCTTAAGTGAATCTCTTGGAGATAGCATATTGTTGGGTCCATCTTTTTAATCCAGTCAATCAGTCTCTGTCTTTTGAGTGGGGAATTTAGTCCCTTTACATTCAGAGTTATTATTGAAAGGTGTTGATTTATTCCTAGCATTATACTGATTTTTGTTTAGATGTCTTAAGTATCTTTTGTTCCTTTCTTTCAAATTTTCTGTTTGTCTTCTGTATTTGTTGGTTTCTTGGGATGATAGATAAACTATTTTTTCTCTTTTTTGTTAGTATTTTTGTTTTGCTTGTAGGTATTATTCTTTCTTGTGTATTCGTGGTAGTGATGATTGTTTTTGTGGTATCAAACCCAGTACTTCCTTGAGAATTTCTTGTAGGGCTGGTCATGTGGTAGTGAACTCCCACAGTTTTTGTTAGTCTGAGAAATATACTATTTGTCCTTCATTTTGTAGGATAGCCTTGCTGGGTAAAGTATCCTTGGCTGGCAATTTTTGTCCTTTAGTGTTTTGAATATATCATCCCATTCTTTTCTGGCTTTTAGAGTTTCTGATGAAAAGTCTGATGTTATTCTGATTGGGGCTCCCTTGTAAGTGACTTGCTGCTTCTCTCTTGCAGCTTTTAAGATTCTCTCTTTGTCTTTGATTCTTGTCAGTTTGATTATCACATGTCTTGGAGAGGACCTTTTTGGGTTGAATGTGTTTGGTGACCTTTGGGCTTCCTGAATCTGGGGATCTGTGATTTTCCCTATACCTGGGAAGTTTTCTGCTATTATCTCATTGAGTATGTTTTCAATGCCATTTCCTTTGTCCTCCCCTTCTGGAACAGCCTGTCTTAGAGGTCAGAAATTCTCCTGCTTCAAGTTTGCTGGTTCAACTCTCTGTTGTATTTTTTAGTTCATTGAATGAATCCTTCAGCTCCACAAGCTCAGCTACATTTTTTTTCAAGGCATTGATTTCTTTGTACATTTCTTCTTTCAGATCCTGTATGTTTTTTCTCATTTCATTGTTTTGTTGCACTGAGTTTTCTTGTATCTCATTTAGTTTCCTTAGAATAGTTACTCTAAATTTCTTGTCTGTCATTTCAAAGACTTCCTGTTCTATAGGATCTAGCACTTGTAAGTTAGTAATTTCCTTTGGTGGCGATGTACTTTCTTGATTTTTCATATTTCTGGTTTCTTTCCTTTGGTGTTTAGTCATTGTGGCCGAGGGTATCACAGTTCACTCGTTTCACCCTGATGTGTGGCCTGGATCCGGAAGGGTCTGCTGCTGCTGGACAGCAGGAACTAGCCTGGACCGGAAGTCCCGCCCCAACTGCCTTCACCCACTGGTTGGGTGGCTGGGAGTCCAGAGCCTCTCAAGTCGCTCAAGGAGACAGACGGCCTGCGCCGGAAGTCCCGCCCTGCCTGCGTTCTCCAGCTTGTCTGGCCTGGGCGGAAATTCCCTCCCCGTCAGCCGTCACCAGCTCGTCTGGCTCGGGACTTCAGAGCCCTGCCTGTCAGATCGCTTACCGAGACAGACGGCCTGCGCTGGAAGTCCTGCCCTGGCCCCGCCTGCCTTCTCTGGCCAGCAGGCTCGGGGCATGTGAGCCCAGAAGCTCTAAAGCCTCCCTGCGAAATGGGGGCAACCTGAACTGGGGTCACGCGGCGGGCGGCTCCTGTCGGTTCCAGGACGGACTTCGGGTCCTCTGTCGCTGCTCCTCAAAGCTGCTAATTGGTGGCTCTGTGGGAGAGAGCGACACCGGGAACCGACTGCTCTGCCGTCTTGACCCACAATCGGGAGTCACTTCCCTTTGGCGTGTTACCCTACAGACAGATGATGAAACAGAATAGGAACGTTTAAGGAGACATTCGGGTACTAGTGGTGCTCAGCGGGAGCGCCTGGGAGAATGTTTCTGGAAACATGATGTATGTCTGTCCTGGAGAACAGGTATCATAGGTCATGGCCCTTTTCTGTTTATCACAGACCTTAGGATGGGCATTTTATATCATTCTTTCTTATTTTAACTCTTATGTGGTTTTCTTGAAATCTCTTCATTCATGTTTGGATGGAAAATTTAGGGAGCTTAGAAGAAAGGACCTTTCAAATTCTATTGGCTTTTCCCCCTTTGTTTTGTTTTTGGTGTATCCCAGACCCTATAAGTGTTCTGATATACCTAATAAGAAATTTATATAAACTTATATGAGTAACACTATAAAACACTCTTGAAAGACCCCAAATCAGATTTTAACAAATGAATAGACCTACCATGTTCTTAGGTTAAAAAGACAATTTTATAAAGTGTTAATTCTCCTAAAGTTAACTTACAAATGTAACATGATCATAAGAAAAATACCATCAGTTTTTTTTGTTGTTTGTTTGTTTGTTTTTCCTGGAGTTTATCACAGTGTTCATTTGGAAGAATAATTAAGAATAAATTTCCCCTTGGAAGTCCTGGTGGGGAGAGGGCAGTGGCTAGTTCTACCAGATACTGAAGTATACATAGAGGCTTCATCATCAAAATATTGCGATATTAGCACTTGTCTAGACATATTGATAGAACAGATTAGAAAAGCCAGAACAATACCTAAGTACATATGAAAATTTAGCATATGATAAAGATAGAATTTCGCAATAGTTACCTTTTTAGTAAATGGTGTTTGGACAGCTAGAGAGCTCTGGGGTAAGAGATCACACTACATGTCAGGATACATTCCAAATAAATCAGAGATCACGTGTAAAAAAGTTAAGTTATACGAGTACTAAACAAAAACAAGGGTACATTTTTTATAACCTGAGAGTGGGGAAACCTTTTCTAACTATGACTCAGAATCCAGAAGGAGCAAAAGAAGATTAATAAAATTGATTACATCAACAACAACAACACTGCATTGCAAAAATTACTATAAGTGAAGTGAAAAGACAAATGAAAAACTGAAAAAAATATGTTGAACTTATGTCATAGTAAAGGGCTTTTATCTGTAATATATAAAAACTTCTAAAAACTGAGAAGAAAAAGGCAAAATAACCTGATAGAAAAAATGGGCAGAAGATAGGGAATAGTTTATGAAGAAATAGAAATGGCCCTATATAATTGAAAAGATGCTTAAATTTCTTATAGTGAAAGGAATACTAATTAAAACTATTGAAACTGACTATCTTCTTGCCAGTAGGCGTACAAAATGGTGCAGCTCCTATGGAGAAGAACTTGCCTGTATTTTGCAAATTTACATATGCTTTTGTCATTGATTCAGCAATCTCATACCTAGGAATCTGCCTTAAAAATATGCTTGCAAAAGTAGGAAGCAACTTATGCAAAAGGCTATTCATTGCAGGATTATTTTTAATAGCAAAAAAACTATAAACAACCCATATGTTATCGTTATGGAAGTGGTTGAATAAACTATAGTAAATCCACACAGTTGAGTACTATATAGATACAATAAGGGAAGTGTATCTTTGGTGATACAGGTCACCAAAACGTGGTTTACCACCTTTGGGGAACATGAGAGGTACTTCTGGGTGCTGGTAATATTCTGTTTCTTGCACTGGATGGTAGTCGCATGAATGGGTTTATTTTATGGGAATTCAGTGAGATGTTCACTTATGTTTTGTATACTTTTCTATAGTATATTTAAAGTTGGGAAAAATGTTTACTTAAAGAAAGGAATAAGGAGGATCTCTGAAAAAAACAAGATACAGAATAGTGTTTGTAGTATGTTATCTTTTGTGCAACAAGGTTTGAAAAGAATATGAAAAAAGTGTATTTCTTTTTATCTTTAAAAAGACACAATGAAGCAATAAACCATAAAATTAATAAATAATAGTTGCCTATATTGAAAGGAAGAGGACAGGATCAAGTGACAAGGGTTAAGGGTGAGTTTTCTGTGAGGTACTTTTTTATGACATTCTTTCACAAAATTTGGAAATTTTTTGGCTGTAATTTCTTCATGTATTTTTATGCCCAATTCTCTCATATCCTTCTGGGTTTTCAGTTATATAGGAATGGCAAACCACTTAATATTGTGCAGATCACTGAGGCTCTGTTTATGTTCATGTTTTTTCTGCTTCAGGTTGAGTAGTTTCTGTTGATCTGTCTTTTAAGTTCACTAACACTTTAACTTTTAACTTTTACAGTTTCCAACTTCTGATTAAGTCCATCTAGTATGTGTGAGAGTTCTTCAAAAAGTTCATAGAAAGATTTGTATTATCTTTTAATTCTACTCTCCATGAACTTTTTGAAGTACTTCAGATATTTATACTTTTCAGTTGTAGACTAGCCATTTTTTCCTTCTGTACTTTGTTTCTCTGCTGAGATGTCTATGTTTTCACTCATTATAACCATCTTTTCCTTTAAGTCCTTTAACATATTTATTATATATAGCTGCTTTAAAATCCATTTTTAGTAATTCCATCATTTGAGACATCTTGGGGTCTGTTTCTTTGGGGAGCTGCTTTTTAATTTAAAAAAATTATCATCACATTTTTTGCTTCTTTATATGTCTAGTAATTTTTTAATGTGTGGTGGTATCTTTATTATGGTCTTGAGTTTGTTCTGGCAGATAGTTAAATTATTGAAAGATCTTTTTGGTCTTTTAGGCTTGGTTTTATTCTTTGCTAGGGTGGGTCGATTTTGGTTTTGAGCTTAGTTGTAGGGTGTGGCCTTTACTCTAGGTTGTGATTTTTACTCTTAAGGCATGGCCTTTCTGGGTCTCAGCTGGATTCCTGAGGGTGCTCAGTTAGGTTTTTCCATTCTAGAACTCCCACTTCTCCCAGAACTGCAGGATATCTAGTATTTTTGTTCTGTTTTCAGTCCCACAACTATCCTTTGAGTGGGTCTGTGGAGCTGAGGCACCTGTTATGTAGTTTTGACTTTGGAACCATGTAAATATTTTTACATAAGTAAAAAATAATTAAATTAAAAATGAAAAAAGGCAATCCCCCGCCCCCACATTGAATATAAACACAAACAGATGAACCTAATCATATCAAGTAGGTACCATAATCACACCAGGGAAAGAATTATTTCAAGTGACTTTAAACTTTATTTTCACTGTATATCCCTGGTGGTATGTATTTTAAGGTCAGAAGAAGAGAAATTAATCTTAAAATATATTCCGTAGTCTTTTATTTTTTCTGGCAAGATTAACCAGGTGTATTAGTGGTAGTTGTTATTTTGAAACAATTGCTTTTATATTGTTAAGTTAAAGCAAACTGATAATTACATTACTTTTGTTAGAAAACAAGATTTGAAACAGAAACCTGAACTATTTAGGGGCCTACCTTTCAGGACTTGAATACTTTCTTCTGACTAGTCTGAGATTTCAAGGGTTTAGATTCTAGCCGTGTTGGTAGCTATGTGACCTTGAACAAGTTATTTAATTTTTCTGGGCCTCAGTTTTCTCATCTCTAAAGGAGTTCTAGTAACAGTGCTTACTTTTACAAGGTTGTTTTGAGGATTCTGTCAGTTAATATGTATAAAGTGCTTACAATGACACTGGCATCCACTCAGTATTCCATAAGTGTTTATTTTAGCTCTTGTGTTTATTACCCAGAACACAGCACAAGAACTAAAGGCAAGGAAATGTGAAAGAAGGTGTAGAATGAAAAGATCTGATATACATGCTGGTGTTCCATAAAGCTGGGGTGTGGGGGTGGGTGGGGGAAGAATGGGGGAAATGTAATACTCAAAGAAATAATAGTTGAAAATTACAAAATTTTATAAAGTTGATGAGATCCAAGAACCAAACAAATTCTGAGGAGGTTAAATAAAATAAATCTACAACCTAAATACAAGAAAACCAACCAGCCAACCAACCAACTACATCTTGACCAAGTGGATTTCTTTAAGGAGTGTAAGGATGGCTTAGCATTAGCAAACCTGTTAATTTTATTCACTACATTAACAGGCTAAAGGAGGTGGAAAAAAACCCATTATATAAATAGATGAAGAAAAGGCATTTGGTAAATTTTATAAAATTCTTAGAAAACGAGTAAGTAGTACAGTTTCCTTAATATGATGATATGTGCTTAGTGGTGAAATCTCAAGTGCGTATCCTTTAAAGTCAAAAACAAGAGTAGGTGCCTACTCTTACTATCTCTATTCAGTTTTACAGTGGAGGTCCTAGTAGCCTAGTTAGAAGAAAAAAGAAGCAAGAATTGTACAAAATTCTAATTTTTTCAGATTTCTACATAGAACATTCAGGAGACTTTATACTAGTGAGAATTTGGCAAAGTTGATGAATTATACAAATGCGATTTTAAAAAGGTCCAAAATTGTAAGGAATTTAGGAAAGTGTTTAACAAAAATAATGTGCAAGACCTTTATGGAGAAAGTTACAAAAGATATAAAGTAAAACTTGAATAAATGGCAAAATACATTGTGTTAAATGGCTGGGAAAATTTAGTATTTTAACAATATTAGTTTCTCCACATTTGATCTCTAAATTCACTGGAATTTCAATCATAATCCTAATAGGTTCTTTCATGGAATTTGTGGGGTGATCCTAAAATTCACTTGTAAGAGTAAAGGGTGAAGAAAAACCAAGAGAATGTGAAAAAGAATAGGGAAGGAGGGTTGCTATAAGAGATTTTCAAAACTTATTGTAAGGCTAGTTGAATAGATAACCTAGAAAAAGACCTTGTATAAATGGGAACTTGGTGTATGATAGAAGTGTCAGTGTACATCAACAAGGAAAGAAAGTGCTATTTAGTAGATAGGCTGGGAAATTGACCATCCTTGTGGGGGGGAAATCAGATTTTTACCTCATCCCATTTACTAAAATTTCAAATGAATTTAAGATGTAAATATGAAAATAAAAATTTAAACATCTTAGAAATACAGAATATCTTTATCACCTGAAAATAGGGGGAAAGATATTATAAAAGTAAGACAAAGTATAACGGAAAAAGAAATGATAATTTTAATACATTAAAATTAAAAACTTCTGTATATCAAAAAATGCTATAGATGGAATTACAAGATAAGCCACAAATTGGGTGAAGATAATTACTGTGCACATAATTGTGAGAAATGCCCTCACATGTCCAATACCAAAGGATGGGCATGGAGACATGAGGTACAGTCAAGTGAGACTTTGATTACGGCCTTGCAAGGTTCTGGTGTCTGAAGGGCAGGCACACATGAAATGGTTGCATCGAGCTATTTATTCCCTAGTGTGCAAGTCCCTCCCCTCTGTTCCTCATCGGCTGAGAGTACTACAGGGTGCATAATCTTCCCAGATGACACCTAAGATTTATTACACCCTTACAAGGAATTTCTTTGAGGGCTTAGAACAAGCCCATGAAAAAGGCCCGCTAAAGCCCTGTGAAAGGAGAAACACCAGGGAATGAAGAAAACAATGGGGGCTAGTAACTCATTACCATCTCAAGAGAGCTCTGTCTGTTCAGAGACCCTCCGGGAGTGGGCTGGGCCTGAATCAGTTAAAACACCCTCAGAGAAGTCATTTCTGAAAATGAATCACTTGATTATTTTCTTAAAATAACTAGGCCACATAAAGAGCTCTTAAGCAGTAAGAGTATGCCTAGTAGAAAAATGGGCAAAGGTATGAACAGATAATTAACAAAAGAAGAAACCTGAATGGCAGTTAACCTATGGAAAGAGATTTAGCCTCACTAACTATAATGGAAATGCAAATTACAATGAGAATTCCACTTCAGACTCATCAAAATAACAAAAAATAGAAAAGTGTAACAATGCGGAGGGTAGGTAATTTGGGGGAACAGGAATACTTTACAAGTGAGTGGGAGTGTAAATTGATTTAGTAAAGCACTTTGGAGAATAATTGAGTGTGTCTACTAAAGTTGAAAGTATCTATCACGTGATTCAGCAATTCTACGTCCAGGCAAATAAAAGCTGAGAAACACTGTGCAAAAGGAGACGTATTCAGAATGTCCAGGCAACCTTGTTTGTGATAGTGATAAATCAGAAACAACCTAAAAGTACCTCAATAGGGAAATGGATAAAAAATACCATTTTATGTGAAGAAATAGTGTCTACTGCATTTAGAATGAAAGAATTAAGCTATCTGTATCACTGTAGCTAATTTTCAAAAATTATAAGGTTGAGCCTTAAAAAATTGGGAAGCTCATTTCTGTATCATAAATGTATTTGACTATATTTTTAAAACAATGTAGTAAAAATGAAATTATGGGTACTGCAAATTAGTGATGATCTCTGAGGAGGAAGGGGATTGAATGAGTTGCTGAGTTCTTCAAGGTGTGAGAAACATTTTATTTTTTTAAGTAGGAGGCATATATGAAGAAATGTTAGTATTTATTAAATCTCAATACATGGATGTTTGTTATATTCTTCTCTGGACGTTTTTATATATTTTTAAAATTTTGTAATTAAAAATAAAAATATTTTAAACTAGATTATTATAACATGGTAAGTCTCTAGAAGAGGTATAAGCAGAACCTTGTGAGAGCACTGAGGAAGAAGGACTCAGGCAGATGGACAAAGATTGTTACGGTTGAATTTCGGCAAATAGTGAGAAGAGGGGCATTCCAGGCAGAGGGACCTTTATGTGCAAAGATGTTAGCTGTGAGAGACATTGGACATGTTTAGGTAGGAGTGAGTTTTGGTGTGGTTAGAGAATCGGGTGGGGTTGGGGAAAGAGTGGTAAAATTATGTGGTGCAGTGGTCCCACTCAATGTGTCCTTATGTGGAGGCTTACGGGGGAAGACTTTGCCTTTTATCCCTTTTCCTTTTTTTCTGCCTTCTTCTGGATTAAGAGTATTTTAATGATTATATTTGGGTCTTTGTATATCTTCCATGTCTCTTCTTAGTATGTCTAATCTTTCCTCTAGGCTTTTGAACATACAGAATACATTTATAACAGCTGTTTAAATCTCCTTGTCTACTAATTCGTCTGTGTTATCTCTGGGTTGCTTTTGGTTTTTCTCATTATAGTTTGTATTTTCCAGTTCCTTTGCATGGTAATTTTTAATTGGATGCACAGATATTGTGAATTTTATCTTGTTGGATGCTGAGTATTTTTGTATTCCTATAAATAGTCTTGACCTTTGTTCTGTGATGAAGTTCAATTACTTGGGAACAGTTTGATTTGGGTGGGTCTTGCTTTTAAGCTTTGTTAGGTGTAACCAAAATAATGTTTAGTCTAGGGTTAATTTTTCCTCACCACCAAGGCAAAAGTCTTCTGAGCACTATACTCTGTCCAATGCCCTATGAATTATGAGGTTTTCCACTCGGCCTGGCAGGAAGAGGAACAGTCCTTGGCCCTGTGTGAGCTTTGAGGATTGTTCCCTCCAGTCTTTCTGAGTGATGCTTTCCCTGGCTTGGAAATCTTCCTCACATGCTCTGATCAGTACTCAGCTGGAGACTGGAGGGGTAGGTAGCCTCTGCCGACGTTCAGCATTCTCTGTGCAGCCCTGCCTTCTCCGATACCATCTATGAACTCTAGCTAAATTGGCCACCCTGTACACTCAGCTCTGCTTTTTCAGCTCAGGAGACTGTGGACTCCACCTGGTTCTTCCCTGGGCCATGGCATGGAATGACTTCAGGCAGAAAGCTGGGCAATTAAAGGATTCCTCTTATGAGTCTTCTTCCAAGGATCACTGTTCTTCATTGCCTGATGTCCAACGTCTTGAAAACCATTGCTTTACATATTTTATCCTTATTTTTTCTTTCTTTCTTTCTTTTTTTTTTTTTTTTTTGTAGTTGTTGCAGGTGGGAAGGTAAATCTGGTCCCTGGTTAATCTGGTAAATCTGGCAAATCTTGGCCAGAAGCAAAATTCTCTACAACAGGTTTTTGAATGAAGGCATTGGTGGTCTAGAAACACCCATGGGGATCTAGGAGAATGCCAACCCCTTTCTGGTTGGGATGCCTGGGTGGGAGAGCAGAGGTGGCTTTTTCCTGAGTGGACATCAAAGCAATTGGCTTGTTTAGGGAAGGAGGTGGGAATAGGGCTTGGGAGAAAGTTTCCCTAGAAAAATCCAGGGCTATAGAATGAGAACCTGAGGGCATGATGAAAAGAAAGGGACCATAGGCCCCCCGTTAGTGATGACAGAGTCTGGGCTGGATAACAGAGGCAACAGAAGGCTTGTGCCCTGCAGTGGGAGGATGTAGGAGAGGGGGACGTTGCCAAGGGTGCTGTGGGCAGTGGAGGGGTGTGGATGCTCCGGGTGTGTGCCCGGAGAGGGGAGGGTGTTGCTCCTTCCCAGGGCTGCACGTCTCTCCTGAGCCAGGCTGTTAGGGCACGTACTTCCTCCAGTTCACACTAAGTAGAATTTGTTAAGAATATATACGTTATAAAAAGGCGTAAGGTCAATATTATGGAAACATTTTCTTGTTTTAAATCTGTGTTTATACTTTATACTTTATAGTGCTGGAAATCCAATTGTGATTACTTAGCTTAATATTTTAATTATGAAGTATTAGGTATAAAAAGAATGACCTATTTTAGAAGATGATAACACTGACTTATTCCAAGGTTACTGGCACAACTTTGAGTATCTATTTTTGTTTAATTTTTATGTGAAATTTAAAAATACACAGAGGTAGAGAAAACATTATAATGAACACCCATGTACTCATGACCCAGTTTCAACAGCGATCAATACTTCATCAACCTTCTTATTTAAATACGTCCTTCTCACTTTTACATTTCTTTGGTTCCTGTTTTCTGGTGGAGTATTTTAAAAGCAAATCCCAGAAATAACGTCATTTTACTCACAAATACTTTACTTTTCTCTAACAGATAAGGGAAGTTTTATTTTTTAAAATATTACTACCATATCATTATTACAACTAAGGGAATTCACAGTATTTCCTTAATATCATCTACTATCATTTATCTAATCAGCTATCAAATTTCCCCAATAACTTCAAAAATGTCATTTTCCAGTTGGTTTGTTCTAATGGGGCCCAAACAAGCTGTGCATGTTATGCCCGATGACTGTGTCTCCTGAGTCTCTTATACTCATTCATTCGTCTTCACTGCTAAAGGATAATTTTCAAAAAGCAAAATCCTGACTCATGCGGATACAAACTGAACAGTCCCAGACTCCACTGTACATGTTTTTGTCCTAGTCTTTGGAGTTAGTCATTTGTCCGAGGAATGTTGGTTGCTTTATTTGAAAATGGTATCCAGAGACCACAATTTTGAGTCCTTTTCCTCTAGAAGCTGTGATGGGTCACCATTGAGTTGTCTGGTCGTCTTGTGATCAAGGGGTATGTGTTTCTTGATGGTGATAGCCTAGTTATGAGACTGGAAACTTCACAGAAATCCTTCTTGTGTCCTTGGGCTCTTTAGAGTGACGTTCTAACCACTGAGCCAATTAACCAGATGCGGAATGGGTTTATATCATTGTTATCAATCTTCCTAGAACAAGCAAAGACAAGGGAGTTTTTAGTTCCTTAATCATGAAATTTTATGATTTTTCCCCCCTGCCGCTGGCTGGTTCAGGGTCCAAACCCTTAAGCTTTGTGTTATCAGCACTGTGCTCTAACCAAGTGAGCTAACTGGCCAGCCCTGTTTTCTGATAATGTGAATATTAAGTAAATATACCGATTTTTGTTTTCCTCTTCTTTTTGCCTGCCATTTTGGTAAATTAACTTTACAAAGGAAGAACTTAAAATAAGTTTTTTCCTCTTACTTTTCAGGTAAAGAGATTATAAATCTTCAACTGAATGAAAAATTTTTTCTTAAAGTTGCACATTCTCCAATAAAAAACACCAAATGTTTTTCTATTTTGCCTGAACACAAGATTTAAATAAGAAGTTTCCACAGAAGGTAAGATCATTTTCCTTTTTAAGTTGAATCTACCTTATTGTATAATTTACCCAAATATACTGTATAGGTGGAAGTTCAAAGATGGGTGATAGCAAAAAATTTAGTTTTGAAGGTGTGCCTATGGTCTGTTGTCTTTTGGTTGTCTTTTGATCTTCCTGTGTCTGGTTTTGAGATGTTCTGTGTATCTGCGGACAAGTTACTTGGTCTCTCCAAGCTGAAGTGTAATCCGTATAAAATGTGGGCACTCATGCATGTATACAGAGGTATATGTTCTATCTCATTTATAGGGAACGCGTGAGATAGGGCATGAACACTGTCATGGCTGCTGTTCAGGGCACACACTTCATGAAGAAGATGAAAAAGGGAGGGAAGGACTTCTTCCAGCAGTGTTAGATGCTCTTGAAAGTCTCTCCTATTACAATACAATTAGGTGTTGGGTAAATTATAATAAATATAGTCTCTTGTGGGCACTTCAGTATATTAAAAATTAAGATTACTCTCCAAAGGGCACAATAGAAAAAGAAAAGAAAAAAGAAGAGTGAGCGTTTTATCTCTCTTTTGCCCCTTGCTGAAGAAAACATAAATCTTCTTCAGAGGAAAGCATGCTCAATGTAGTTCCTCAAGATTTCTATAGATTAAATTTAAGCAAATTTGAGTTTACAGTCAGAACATACACACACACACAAACCATTATGAGGAAGAGTCAGCATAATTAAATGTCCCAAGGCCTGCAGATATTGAATAATCAGATGCAGTATATAGTAATTATATATGAAATATTTGAAGGAGTACAAGATAAAATAAAAATTAGAAACAAAAAGCAAAGTATTAAAATGATCCAAGTAAACTAGATCATAGCCACTCCTGTGTCCTTCTGTCCTGATGAAGGAGCCTACTAAGGCCAGGCCTACTAAGGCCAGGCCAAAAGGAAGAGAGAAAGGATGCTCTGGGCTGAAAAATAAAAGAGACTGGTAGAAATGGGTCACCTGTGGAAAGAATATGTTCCTAAGGTTTTCAAAATGTATATCAGTTGATGCAAGAAAAAAATGGTATAGCTGAAGGGCAGTTTATCAAAATTTAATCCAGCAGCCTAAAATTTCAAAACAGAAGATAGAAGAAAGTGATTTACAGATACTAAAGAATAGAAAAGAAAGTAGAGGACAGAAAGTAAGGTGAAGGTTAAAAAACAAAACAAACAAGTCCTGGATTTAGAAGTTCTGAGATGAAGGTTTGGAAAATATAGTTTTTGTTTTTTTTGCTTTAAGGGAAGCGTTTCATCAGTTACTTAAAGCAGTCCAGAATTTCAGTCAATGCTAAAGCAATCCTTTGTAGAAGATTGGAAATATCTGTGTTATACATTTGAGTGAACCAATTATATTTTTATACACTGTCTCTGGAGTGCCACAGGAAGGTGCTGAAGATGTCACTTCGATGATTTAGCTTTGCTATATAAATTTAATAGATTAGGTGTATATATACAAAAAAAATAAATAAATCCAAGTAAAGTCTTTAGAAATGAAAGAAAATACTGAAATTAAAAACTCAGTTTGTGGATAAAGCAGATTAAACGTGGATGAAGATGGAATTAGTTAGAACATATATGTGAAGAAATTATCCAGAGTGCAGTACTGAGAGATGGAGATGGAAAATGAGATTAAGAGAAAGTGGAGGTTAGAATAAAAAGGTATGGTAAATGTGTAGTTAGAGTTTCAGAATGAAAAAATAGGGAAAATGGAAGAGGGGCATTATTCAAAGTATTAATAGCTTTGAACTTTTTATTTTTATTTTAATTATTTATTTATTTATTATTTTTTTTTTAGATTTTATTTTGTCGATATACATTGTGGCTGTTTATTGTTCCCCATCACCAAAACCTCCCTCCTTCCCCCCTCCCCCCCAACAATGTCCTTTCTGTTTGCTTGTCGTATCAACTTCAAGTAATTGTGGTTGTTATATCTTCTTCTTCCCCCCCCCCCGTTTTTTGTGTGTGTGTGCGTGTGAATTTATATATTAATTTTTAGCTCCCACCAATTAGTGAGAACATGTGGTATTTCTCTTTCTGTGCCTGACTTGTTTCACTTAATATAATTCTCTCAAGGTCCCCCATGTTGTTGCAAATGGCAGTATTTCATTCGTTTTTATAGCTGAGTAGTACTCCATTGTGTAGATGTACCACATTTTCCATATCCACTCATCTGATGATGGACATTTGGGCTGGTTCCAACTCTTGGCTATTCTAAAGAGTGCTGCGATGAACATTGGGGAGCAGGTATACCTTCGACTTGATGATTTCCATTCCTCTGGGTATATTCCCAGCAGTGGGATAACTGGGTCGTATGGTAGATCTATCTGCAATTGTTTGAGGAACCTCCATACCATTTTCCATAGAGGCTGCACCATTTTGCAGTCCCACCAACAATGTACGAGAGTTCCTTTTTCTCCGCAACCTCGCCAGCATTTATCGTTCAGAGTCTTTTGGATTTTAGCCATCCTAACTGAGGTGAGATGGTATCTCAGTGTAGTTTTGATTTGCATTTCCCGGATGCTGAGTGATGTTGAGCATTTTTTCATATGTCTGTTGGCCATTTGTATATCTTCCTTAGAGAAATGCCTACTTAGCTCTTTTTTCCATTTTTTAATTGGGTTGCTTGTTTTTTTCTTGTAAAGTTGTTTGAGTTCTTTGTATATTCTGGATATTAATCCTTTGTCGGATGTATATTTTGCAAATATTTTCTCCCACACTGTTGGTTGTCTTTTAACTCTGTTAATTGTTTCTTTTGCTGTGCAGAAGCTTTTTAGTTTGATATAATCCCATTTGTTTATTTTTCCTTTGGTTGCCCGTGCTTTTGGGGTCGTATTCATGAAGTCTGTGTCCAGTCCTATTTCCTGAAGTGTTTCTCCTATGTTTTGTTTAAGAAGTTTTATTGTTTCAGGGTGTATATTTAAATCCTTAATCCATTTTGAGTTGATTTTAGTACATGGTGAGAAGTATGGATCTAGTTTCATTCTCCTGCATATGGATATCCAGTTATCCCAGCCCCATTTGCTAAAGAGGCAGTCCCTTCCCCAGTGAATAGCCTTGGTGCCTTTGTCAAAGATCAGATGGCAGTAAGTGTGTGGGTTGATTTCTGGATTCTCTATTCTATTCCATTGATCAGTGTGTCTGTTTTTATGCCAGTACTATACTGTTTTGGTTATTATAGCTTTGTAGTATAGCTTAAAGTCAGGTAGTGTTATGCCTCCAGCTTTTTTTTTTTTTGCTCAGCTTTGTTTTGGCTATGTGTGGTCTTTTATTATTCCATATAAATGTCTGGATAGTTCTTTCCATTTCTGAGAAAAATGTCATTGGAATTTTGATGGGGATTGCATTGAATTTGTATATCACTTTGGGTAGTATGGACATTTTCACTATGTTGATTCTTCCAATCCAAGAGCATGGGATATCTTTCCATCTTCTTGTATCCTCTCTAATTTCTCTCAGCAGTGGTTTGTAGTTCTCATTATAGAGATTTTTCACCTCCTTGGTTAACTCAATTCCTAAGTATTTTATTTTTTGGTGGCTATTGTAAATGGGCAGGCTTTCTTGATTTCTCTTTCTGCATGTTCACTATTGGAGAAAAGAAATGCTACTGATTTTTGTGTGTTGATTTTGTATCCTGCTACTGTGCTGAAATCATTTATCACCTCCAAGAGTTTTTTTGTAGAGGCTTTAGGCTGTTCGATATATAGGATCATGTCATCTGCAAACAGGGACAGTTTGACTTCATCTTTTCCAATCTGGATGCCCTTTATTTCCTTCTCTTCTCTGATTGCTCTGGCTAGTACTTCCAACACTATGTTGAATAGGAGTGGTGAGAGTGGGCATCCTTGTCTAGTTCCTATTCTTAAAGGAAAAGCTTTCAGCTTTTCCCCATTCAGGATGATATTGGCAGTGGGTTTATCATATATGGCTTTAATTATGTTGAGATACTTTCCCTCTATACCTAACTTATAGAGGGTCTTTGTCATGAATGAGTGCTGAACTTTATCAAATGCTTTTTCAGCATCTATAGAGATGATCATATGGTCCTTGTGTTTGACTTTATTAATATGATGTATCACATTTATTGATTTGCGTATGTTGAACCAACCTTGCATCCCTGGGATGAATCCCACTTGATCGTGGTGAATAATTTTTCGTATGTGTTGCTGTATTCTGTTTGCTAGTATTTTATTGAGGATTTTTGCATCTATATTCATCAAGGATATCGGCCTGTAGTTTTCTTTTTTGGTTATATCTTTACCTGATTTTGGTATCAGGATGATGTTTGCTTCATAGAATGAGTTTGGGAGATTTGTGTCTGTTTCAATCTTTTGGAATAGTTTGTAAAGAATCGGTGTCAATTCCTCTTTGAATGTTTGGTAAAATTCTGCTGTGAATCCATCTGGTCCTGGGCTTTTCTTTGTTGGGAGCCTTCTGATAACAGCTTCAATCTCCTTTATTGTTATTGGTCTGTTCAAATTTTCTACTTCTTCATGGTTCAGTTTTGGGAGCTTGTGTGTGTCCAGAAATTTATCCATTTCCTTCAGATTTTCAAATTTGTTGGCGTATAGTTGTTTATAGTAGTCTCGAATGATTCCTTGTATTTCAGATGAATCAGTTGTAATATCACCTTTTTCATTTCTAATTTTTGTTATTTGAATCTTCTCTCTTCTTTTTTTTTGTTAGCCATGCTAATGGTTTGCAATTTTATTTATCTTTTCAAAAAACCAACTTTTTGATTCATTGATCTTTTGAATTGTCTTTTTTGGTTTCAATTTCATTCAGTTCTGCTCTGATCTTAATGATTTCTTTCTGTCTGCTAACTTTAGGTTTGGATTGTTCTTGTTTTTCTAGTTCTTTAAGGTGAAGTGTTAGGTTGTTCACTTGCCATCTTTCCATTCTTCTGAGGTGAGCATTTAATGCAATAAATTTCCCCCTTAATACTGCTTTTGCAGTATCCCACAGGTTTTGGTATGATGTATCATTATTTTCATTAGTTTCGATAAATTTTTTTTTTTTTTTTTTCAAAGATTTTTATGCTTCTTTTTTTTTTTTTTTTTTTTTTTTTTCGTGACCGGCGCTCAGCCAGGGAGTGCACCGGTCATTCTTATATAGGATCCGAACCCGCGGCAGCGGGAGCGTCGCCGCGCTGCTAGCGCAGCACGCTACCGAGTGCGCCACGGGCTCAGCCCTCGATAAATTTTTTGATTTCCTGCTTGATTTCGTCTTGGACCCATATGTCATTAAGTAGAATGCTGTTTAATTTCCATGTGTTTGTATAGTTTCCAGAGTTTCGTTTGTTATTAATTTCTAGTTTTAATCCATTGTGATCTGAGAAGATACATGGGATAATTCCAATCTTTTTGAATTTATTGAGACTTGATTTGTGACCTAATATGTGATCTATCCTGGAGAATGATCCATGTGCTGATGAGAAGAATGAATATTCTGAGGTTATTGGATGGAATGTTCTGTAGATATCTGCCAATTCCAATTGGTCTAGAGTATTGTTTAGATCTTGTGTTTCTCTACTGATTCTTTGCCTAGATGATCTGTCTAATATTGACAGTGGGGTGTTCAGGTCCCCTGCTATTATGGTATTAGTGTCTATTTCCTTCTTTAGGTCTAATAGAGTTTGTTTTATAAATCTGGCTGCTCCAACATTGGGTGCATACATATTTATGATTGTTATGTCTTCTTGATGGATCAGTCCTTTTATCATTATGTAGTGTCCCTCATTGTGTCTTTTTATGGTTTTTAGTTTAAAGTCTACTTTGTCAGATATAAGAATAGCTACTCCAGCTCGTTTTTCTTTTCTGTTTGCATGGTAAATCTTTTTCCATCCTTTCACTCTTAGTCTGTGTGAATCTTTATGGGTGAGGTGGGTCTCTTGTAGGCAGCATATAGTTGGGTCCTCCTTTTTGATCCAGTCAGCCAGTCTGTGTCTTTTGATTGGGGAATTTAAGCCTTTTACATTAAGAGTTGTTATTGAAAGGTGTTGATTTATTCCTAGCATTTTATTGGTTGTTTGGTTGACTTAGGTGTCTTTTGTTCCTTGCTTTCTGATTTACTGTTTGGTTTCTTTGTTTGTTGGTTCCTTAGGTTGTAGATAGTGTTTTTGTTACCTTGTTTTCTCTTCATGAATGCCATTTTTATTATACTAGTGGGTTTTGATTTTTCTTGGGTTTTTATGGCAGTGGTAGTTATTTTTCAGGAACCAAACCCAGTACTCCCTTGAGGATTTCTTGTAAGGGTGGTCGTGTGGTAGTGAACTCCTGCAGTTTTTGTTTGTCTGAGAAATATACTATTTGCCCTTCATTTCGGAAGGATAGCCTTGCAGGGTAGAGTATTCTTGGCTGTAGCTTTGAACTTTTTAGAAACTAATAAAAAACATATTTAAGAAGCACAATATGTTGCAAGCAGTATAAACAAAAAACCCATCCATACCCACACATTGAAATTCTATAACATCAAAGACAAAGAGGATATTAAGCTAGAGGTAAAAGATTACCTAAAAAAGAGTATTAGCGAGGTTGACAACAGATGTCTCGTCAGCATGAATGGAAGCCAATAGAGAGTAGAATAATTCCTCAAAGTGATGAGAGACTATAAATTTCAATATAGAATTGAATTGAAATTCTATATCAGGTAAATTTTGGAAGAAAAATGGCAAGATGTTATGTTTTTGATAATGTTAGGCTAAGTTATTTAGACTACTTTCTACTCATGCACCTCCCACCCCATGGAAAACAACTAAAATTGTTGGATTAAAAAAAAAGAATTAAAGAACCATCAATGTAGCAAGGAACTTCTAGAACAAAATCAAACGGAAAGTAGGAAATGTGAAAGGTAATTTAAGCCCCATAAGATGGAATCTGTCTTTGCCCTGATGGTATTTGCTGATCTGGAGAAAGTAGGGCTTTGATTTTAGAGGACTTATAGGGTGAGAAGAAGAGTAGTTAAGATCTACTGGCCCTCTCAAGGTGGAAAGCCTAAAGGGGATTGAACCCTGGAACTTGGTGTTATCAGCATGACACTGTAACCAACTGAGCTAACCAGCTAGTCCTCTACAGATTTTTTTTAAGGACAGTGATTAGTAGTGCACAGACAAAAATGACTAAGTATGTAAGGAAACAAGCAAGGCACCATGAGTTAAAACCAGTAGAAACAGACCCTCAAAATCTTCAGATATTGGAATTATCAGAAACAGACTATAAAACAAGTGTGCTGTTTATTTTTAAGGAAATAAAATAAATATTTAATGAAATAAAAATATATGTTGGAAACTGTAAAAGATGATCTAGAATATTTGAAAAAGAACCAAGTAGAACTTCTAGAAATAAAGAGTACAATATTAAGAATTCAGCATATGGGTTTAGTAACAAATTATATACAGTGAAGCAATAATATAAATGAGCCAGAAAACGAGTCAGAAGGAATTACCCAGAATGGAGCACAGAGAAAATGATGGAAAATATAGAATAGAGGTTAAGCAGCATGAAGCATAGAGGGAGAATGTCTAACATACATTTAATTGGTGTTCTATTAGGAGAAAAGAGAGAATGGGACAAACTTATTACTAGAGAAGATAAAGGCTAAAGGTTTTCTAGAATTGACGAAAAAAATAAGTCTACAGATTCAAAAAGACAGATGAATTATAAGCAGGATAAATAAAAAGAAAATTTATAGCTAGTCAAAAGAGTAAAACTTCAAAGCACCAAAGGCAAAGAGTGATCTTAAACCAGAGGAATAAGACAGATTAATATCATCTGAGCAATAGACAGATTGACGGCTGGATTCTTTTTTTTTTTTTAAAAAGATGACCGGTAAGGGGATCTTAACCCTTGACTTGGTGTTGTCAGCACCATGCTCAGCCATTGAACTAACCGGCCATCCCTGTATAGGGATCTGAACTCGTGGCCTTGGTGTTGTCAGCACCACACTCTCCCGAGTGAGCCATGGGGCCAGTCCTGTTGGCTGGATTCTTAAGTGCAGCAATGGAAGCCAGAAGCCAGTGGGATAATATCTTTATTGTTATGAAAGTAAACAATTGCTAACTTCTAGCTTTATATCAGGCAAAATTGTTTTTCAAGAATGAGGATGAAGGTCCGGCCCGTGGCTCACTTGGGAGAGCGTGGTGCTAACACCACCAAGTCAAGAGTTAAGATCCCCTTACCGGTCATCTTTAAAAAAAAAAAAAAAATGAGGATGAAATAACGACGTTTTTAGGAAAACAAAAACAGAGTTTGTCACTAGCAGTCTGCTATGGCTGAATGTTTGTGTTCCTCTAAAATTCATGAGGGTGGAGCCCTCATGAGTGGGATTAGTGCCCTTATAAATGGGTGAAGGAGTCTGTTAGTCCTTTTTGCCCTTTTGCTCTTCCACCACGTGAGGACACAGAGATGTTGTCTGTGAAGAACAGGCCCTCACCAGACACCAAATCCGCTGGTGCCTTGATCATAGACTTCCCAGCCTCCAGAACTGTGAGCAGTAAATTTCTGTTGTTTATAAATTACCCAGTCTAAGGTATTTTGTTACAGCAGCAGGAATGGACTAAGACACAATACTTTTCTAAACATAATTCTAAAGAATGGGTTTTCAGCAGAAAACAGTGATCCCAAGTGGAAGAAATGAGATTCAAGAAAGAATGAAAAACCAATATGTGAGCAAATATAAATGAGCACTAGCTGTTTAGCAATATGCTAATGTCTATGGGGGTAAAATTAAGAAAGAATTATGTAGTTATGAAAACAATGAAGTGTAAGTCAGGAAGGAGGGTGAATGGAAGCAAAACATTCCAGTCTCTTTAACAGCTGGGGTTGGGATTACTACAGACTTTAATAAGTGTGCAATTTACAGATTCTAGGGAACTATTATAAGAATAGAAGTATTATACAGCTTCCAAAGTAGTGAAGAGAAAATAGTGGGATTTCCTTTATTCTTGTAAAGAAAGGTTGCAGAAGCTTTTTAAAGCAACCATTAACTTAATGATGCTGTGTTGAAAACTTTCCCTGTGAAAGTGGGAGGACTGGGTGCTTGCTTTTATCACTTCCACTGAGGATTATGATGGAGGTTTTAGCCAACCCAATAAATCAAAAAAGGGGAAAAAGATAAAAGAATCTGAGTGGAAGAAACAAACTGTTATTATTCATTGATGATATAATTACATATGTTGAGAATTCAAAATAATCTATACATTACTTATTCAAATCAGTAATCCTTTAGCGGATTTCTGGATACAAAATCAATTTACAAAAATAAATTACCATATACCATCAACAAACACATTGAAGTTAAAAAGTAATACATATAGTAGAATTATAAATAAAAAGTACCTAGGAGTAAATCTAATACAAGATATGCAAACCCTCTATGGTGAGCACTGTACAATTCTGAGAGAGGTTAAAGAAGATTTGAATAAATGGACAGATATATCCTGGTTTGGGATCGGAAAACTCAATTTTGTAAATATTCCAGTTCTCCCTAAACTGATCTAGAAATTCAGTGTAATCCAAATAAACCCAAGAGGTTGTGGGAGTGGGTTGGGGGAATTGGCAAGCTTATTTAAAATTGTAGGAAAATGAAAGAATCTGTGAATACTCAGAACACCGTTGAAGAATTCCAACTCATTCCATGTGTCAAAGATCTTCTCAGGATGTTTTGGAAGCCTGAAATGCTGGTGTTTTTGGTGTTGGGAGGGTGCCCACCAGCCCTGGTTTGCCCAGGTGGCCTGGTTTTTGCCTGTGGTTCTGGTCTCATTATTAATAGCATGCTCTTTCATCACTGCTGTTTGGGGAAAGGATTGACCGTGTTTTGTAGTTTAGATTTTTTTGTTGTTGTTGTTCTGGTTTTTAAGTTGCCCACATTTCCCCAAATATACAACTCCAGACCAACAACAAACACATACCATCAACAAACACATTGAACCAACAAACAGCATCTAACCATGGTGGAGAAAGACTGCTTCTCTTTTGGTAAGTGGTGGTGAGGAAGGAGCTCCAGGCAGCATCAAGCCCAGGACCCCAGGCATGTCTGTTTCCTGTCTTCCTTCTCACTGGGTTCCTTGGGCCCCTCGTCATGAAGGAGAGTAAATAAGACACAGCCTTCTAAGCCTCCTGCTTCCTTGCCATGCTTAAGACAAGCAGCTACCCGGGGCTGTTGTTCTGCCACTGGAACATGAGAGTGTGAGTATTAAAACTAATCTAAAACGGAGAGGGAGGGGGCACCATGGAGCTTACAGTGCCTGTCAGTGACAGCAATGAATGAATTTTCATTCATTCCGTAAATTCAAGTTCTGTTTGTTTGGCACTTGTTATGTGCCAGGCACATTATGTAACGCCTATAACCTTTTGGAGAAAATATTATCATTTGATAGATGAAAAAGCCAAAGCCTGGGAAGGTGAGAAGGTTGCTCAAATTATATTATGGTGCAGGCTGAGCTGCTGCAACCAAGAGATGACATGGGACAATGGCTTGAGCAGGGCGGAGCACGTCTCTCTCTCGCTTGATGGTCCAGTCTGGTGGGCGGCTTTCCTCAACCTGTGGCTTCCACTCACATATCTAGGAGGGCTGCTCTGGTTCTTAATCTCCGAGCAGGCAGAAGAGCCAGGAGAACCACAGGAGCTCACACCCAGTAACACCTTGAGGTTCCAGTGCCATTTCCACTCCCATCCCACTGACCAGAGTTTAGTCACGTGACTACAGCTGGCTGCAAGGAAGGCTGGAAAAGTTAGGCTTAAGGAGGGTGGCCATGCACCAGCTAACTCTATTGCTGTTGAAGAAAGGCGGAATGGAAATTGGGACAAGTGGAATTTCTGCCACACCTGCCTGGAGTCACACCTGCCTGGAATCACATAGGTGTGGATCCAGGTACTACGTTCCTGTCTGCCTGGCTTCCTGCCATGCTCTTTCACTGTACCCCACTACCGGCTTGGGAAGAGGCAGCCTTTAAGAATTAAAGTTAATTTATTCATTGATTGAGTAAACCTATAGAGGATGCCAGCTGCATGCCCGGCCTGGAGTTATGATCCAGGGAAATGAAGCACTGGGAGACACCGGCCCCGTCCTAAAGGAGCTCACAGTCTATTCTGGGGACAGGCACATACACTGATGATCCAGGTGGGTCCCTCAGAGCATTGCAGCCTGTGGGAGCCGGGCCATTCTCTGGAGAGGCTAGATCCACAGTCTGCATGAGGATTGTGTGTGTACGTTTTCAGCGATCTAAGATGGTTCAGGCTTTCTTTGAGTGCATTAGCATAGACTTGTGTAATTCTTCTTTTTTTTAAATTAATTATTTTTTAAAAAATTTATCAATATACAATGTAGTTGATTTTTGTGTCCCTTTACCAGTTCCTCCTTTTCCTCCTTCCCTCTCCCCCTCCCCACCATCAACATCATATCTCTTCACTTGTTAAGACATTAACAAGTTCAAGTGTTGTGATTGTTGTGTCTTCTTCCCCCACCACCCGTTTATTTGTTTGTGTATTTATTTATTTATTTTTATTAGCTCCCACAAATCAGTGAGAACATGCAGTATGCCTCTTTCTGTGTCTGGCTTATTTCATTTAATATAATTTTCTCTAAGTCCATTCATCTTGCTGTAAATGGCAGTATTTCATTATTTTGTATAGCAGAGTAGTATTCCATTGTGTAGATATACCACATTTTCCTTATCCACTCATCTGAGGATGAGAATTATTCTTTTATAATTATTTTGATCTACCTTTCTGTTTGTGGTTATTTCCTCTTTTCACTTCTGATTTTGGATTTTTATTCACCTGTTCTCCCCATGGGCTCACACTGGCATATATTTTCTGGTCAAATGGAGTTCAAGTATTCAGCCTGTCCAGTGGTATGTTGGTAAATGTTTAACCACTGGCTATCTCAGGGAGGAAAAACATCTCCTGGTTTGTAGCATTTTCTGATTTCCATGATGTGAGTACTCCTACCACGTCCAACTTATGCCACTAGTGGGATGTCCTGAAGGTGAGATTGGGAAGAGAGGCACACGGTCAGCTCACTGCTCTGGCCACCACAGAGCTTGTCTTCTGTGGGCATGATGACCTCATCTCTGTTTCCTTCTCTTCTTTACACTTAGGGTCTTTGAGAATAAAATGTGCTGGGAACTGTTCTAGACCCTTAATGTGGAGTAACTCAGTTAGTCCTCACAACTCTACGAGATGGGGATAATTGTCCCCATTTTACAAGTGAGGAAACTGAGGCACGAGAGGTTATGTAACTGGCATCAGGTCACACAACAGCACCAGGACTTTGATTATAAATCTTTAAAAGAAAAAAAGAGAACTGATTTGTTGCCAGACAGGTAATAGTGTGCATTTCAGATTCTAACTTTCTCTTAGCAACAATCTCTACCACAGAATGTTCTTTTTTGAAGGGCTCTTTCATGGAACTGTATGATGATATGGGTAACATTTCTGTTTGAAATCTACCTTCTGTCTGTTGGTTATGCCAACCTGGAAAGGATAGGAAGCAGAACCTGAAGGTCCTTTTATTTGGCTGTTGAATAAGAGTCTAGAAGATGTTGGTAATACCATGCTTGACATTCCGGGTGGACTGTTGAGGATAGTGTCAGGATACAAGCAATCCTTCTGCTGTGTTGATACTCCAGGTGTAACCAGAGACATCTGAAATAAACAAGCCAGTTCACGAGCAGTTATTTGTTCTAAAGATGCTGTCAGTGATGACCTTAGGGTCATCTAAGGAAGGAAAACTAAGGCCTTCCCTGTAGGTAAGGGCCAACCAAGAAGACGCTAGCATTACTGTAGAGGGTGGAGCATAGTTGCTGGGATATGAGAAATGTTTGGGATATGAGATATGAAAAGTATGTATGCAATATTATCTGAGTACATGTTCTGGAATCAGTTTACACCAGTTTCTTTGACAATGAATTTAGCTACAATTAAACCAGTGCCATCGTAGTGAACTCTTAAAGGGTGCCACTGACGTGCTCATTTTGTGAGTACTTCTTAAAATGCATGGAGAGCTGACAGAAGCATAGAAGGTTTTTTGTTATACAGAGATTTTGATTTAATGCCACAGCAAAACATACTGATATGAGCTAGTGGGGCAAATGGCCAATCTAAATGAACGATTTTAAGAGTAACCTGGTTTTAATTCAAGTGTCAATGGTAATGTAAATAGTTGTTCTCAAATGCTGGTCTGTACTATTGGTGAGATGAGCAAAATAAGCGTAATGAGGTGTTTTTTTCTTAAAACAACATTTTTTTCAAAGTAAAACATTACTCTCAGTCCTGAGATTATGGCCTACCTTTTCTTGAATATTAAAAAAGTCATTGTTTTCTGAAATAAGGTAATTGTAGATTATCACTTATCCTTTCCTTTCTTTCCATTCCTTCTTTGTGTCTCCTTTTCTTTCTCCTTTCTCCCCCTCTCTGCTCCTTGCTAGACAAAGTTAAAAAGTTGGCAACCCTCTGTTAGTTTTCTAAATTAAAAGAAAAAAAAGTTTACTAGTCTGAAAAATCCCAAGTCTTAGAACCACTGAGCACAGCTAACTTTTACACATGGGTGCCTAGGACTTGTTTAGGGTGTAGGCAGTCAGCGGTATTTAGCTGGTACGCTGATCCTAAGACTGTTGTAGGTTCTCAGAGCCCTCGCATATCCTGTTCTTGTTTACAGGGTGGAGATCCTTACTAAATTTTCTGTTCTATAATTGAGGGGTAAATAAGTAGGTGTTAACTTAGCTTATTGTTTTAAATTTCAAAAGTTATGAATAAGTGAGTAATTTGAGGGTACTTCAAAAAGTTCATGGAAAAATATAATTAAAAGATAATATGAATCTTTTCATGAACCTTTTTGATTTTTTCACATTTTCGAGTGTTTGCATATACATAATCTTGGGGATGGGACCTAAGTCTGAACACATAATTTATTTTTATGTTTCATATACACCTTATACACATAGATGGAAGGTAGTTTTATACATATTTTTTATAATTCTGTGTATGAAACAAAGTTTGTGTACCTTGAACCATCAGAAAGCAAAGGTGTCGCTCTCTCAGACACTCCTGTTGACAGCTGTTGTGCTTGTTTGGCATCATCACTGTTCCTGACCCTGAATTTACATGCTCCTGATATTCAATCATTTTCTCACACTTATTTACACATAAGTACTTAACAGTAAAAAGTATGACATACCATTAATGCAGTGAAAAATAATGTGTTCACGGTACCTAAGCAGCACAGCAGTGTCACCAGAACATGTGTGTCAGCTGTTTCCCAGCAGCACCCACAAACAGCAGCAGGCTTTCGGTCTCTGCCTGTGAGGGTGTGTTTTGATTAAAAGGTTACTGTACACCGTATTTTACTTTTTTTAGATGAGAAGAAACATCAGAAGTAGTTGAGAGACCAGGAAGTGGGTCCTCTAGGGATGAGGAGGCATTTTGTTGGGTGATTTTAAAAATTTTTCCTCCAGAGTCATCTGCCTCATTAACAACGGAAGTCTCTCTTTGATTTTATAAACTCTTGTGGCTTCTTGTTCTGTCATGAATGCACACTGCTCTGGTCCTTCAGTGAGCCTATCACACATTTTTTTTTTTTTTTTTTTTGTCTTTTTCGTGACCGGTGCTCCACCAGTGAGTGCACCGGCCATTCCTATATAGGATCCGAACCCGCAGCAGGAGCGTCGCTGCGCTCCCAGCACTGCACTCTCCCGAGTGCGCCACGGGCTCGGCCCGTATCACACATTTTGATACTGTCGTCTAGAGGCACATTTTCTGCGGTGTTAACACTGTCATCTTCGTCATCACTGTTATCATGATCACCTTGACATAGAAAAATGTTGGCTGTCCAACAGGGCCCTCACATTGACGTTAAAGACTTCTTCAATATCCACTTCCTCCAGCCCACTGTCAAACTCTGACAGCGCATCTTTTGCATGTGTTAAGGAGGTCAGACATCGCTTTTTTCTCACTTGACATGCTGAATCCTCAAACCACCATCTTGTTCATCATCACCACTGAACATAGTTGCAGGCCAGAGGTTGTGATGGGTGTGCCAGGCGTGCACAACTGTCTATAGTCACTGTGTTCCAGGCGTTGGCAAGAGCATAAACAGCATCCTTTGTACTAAACTCCTTTTGAAAACCTTTCATGTCCACACCTCTGTTCACTGCTGCTAGCATGCTGTTCAAGAAAGTGTTTTTATATTTACTCTTTATTGATCTAAGGATACCCTGGTCACATGGCTGAATTAATGAAGTCACATTTGGGGAAAAGTACATGGCAAAAACATTATTTCAGATGAGAATTTCAGCTGGAAAATGAGCAGAACAGTTGTCAATGAATAACAAAATCTTACAGTTGTCATCCAGTCCAGCTTTCCTGCAGTGCATATGAGTTGATGGTACAAAATATTAGTGAAACCAACCAGAAAAGATGTCCCCTTTGATCCATACTTTCTTGTTAGCATGATGATGGATTGGCAAGAAATTCACTCCTTGAAAACAGCAAGGGCGCAGGATTTTGGCTATCACAGAAAGTTTACACTTACTCATGCCTGCTGTGTTAGCACATCCCAGTACAAGTATCCTGTCCTTGCCATCCTTAATTCCTATAAGGGCTGTCTCATCAGCTGTAGCCAGTGACTTTCTGAGGCAGTGGCACCAAAACAGTGACGTTTCATCAGCATTATGGACTTGTTCTGGTGTCAGATTTTCATCAGCATTGACCTTGGCAAACTTGTCAAAGAATTTCTCTGCTGCTTCTTATCAACAGATGGTTTTTCACCACAAATCATTAAAATTTTAATGTCATGTCTGTTCTTTAATTTCTGTAATCAGCCTGTTGAGTATTCCCAGTTCCCTTCAATTTTCAGCCCATGGTGACAGATCTTTGCTTGTTTCATGACCAGCATGCCATGCAGTGCATGTGTTTGCTGCAGGGCTGATGGATGCACTCTTTCAATACGCAGTTCAGATCTTCATTTTAGCTTGATGCAGCGTTTTTCTGTTTTTCACTAACTTCTGTTTGTCACTTTCATCACAGAAGTCCAGCATCTTATACTTCTGTTTCCTCAGGGTGCATATGATGATCATTCCAACACTGTACTCTTCTGTGAGACATTTCACACTTACGCTGATATCTAGTTTCTCCAACAGCTTGACTTTCTGGGTTATAGATAAACATAAATGCTTCCTTTTTTTTTTTTTTCTTTTTAAATCACTGTTACCCACAGGGGTATCTGCTTTTTTGTCATTTTCAGCAATATCTTCACACCATAGAGCAGAAGATAAGCAAAAACACACAGTGAGTCATGCACATAGGTCTTGGCCCTGTTGTGGGGTATCATGGGGACCTGCTGTTGGCTCATCCAGCCTGTGCGTGTGCCATTTTATTACCCTTTGTGGGCCTGCTTGCGTCGGGGAATCTGGGCATGTGTGGAAAAGATATATCCCAGCTGAAGGGGGCCAGGAGGTTCTTCTTTCCCTTGGGGATGCTGAATAAACTGTGTGTTGTGCACCTGCATTGTGACTGTGACCCATCACAAGTTCAGGTATGGAGTTTTCCACTTGTGGTGTCAGGTTGGCACTCAGAGAGTTTTGGATTTTGGAGCATTTTGGACATAAAATGTATGACCTAGTCCTCTCATGAAGAAGTGGTTGTCTATGGGCTGGTGTGGGCCCAGGGCCTGTGTTTGAGCTGCTGGTATTGTGCAGAGCAGCATCAACCGCCCCTTTATTCGGTGGGCGGGGCAGTGCGGTGGACACTCAGTGTGTCTGTAGGCAGCACTGCCAGCGCAATGCCGCCTGTACTGCACATGGAAAAACAGACCACTTAAGTGAAGGGAACTTTACAGATATTGGCACAGACTTATGGCAACTGTTAATAGTATTGGGCAGATATTTCAGAATAAGTCTGGGCAGTGAAATGGATTGATATCCAGGATTTAATTCTAAATGGTCCAGTGGGAAGCAGTCTGGGCGAGACAAGATGGGCCATGAATTGATCACTGCTGAGGCTGAGTGGGGGGCACACAAGGATTCATTGTGCTGTTCTTTCTACTGTTAGATATGTGTGAAATTTCCCAAAATATAAAAGAAAACATAAAAGATGAAAGAAAAGCAAACAAAACTCCTAGCCATCTAGGAACAGTGCTAAGGTGGAAATTTGGACTTGGACCTCTGGTTCCTTGTTTCCCTGGGGATATGCTAAGCAGCTGCTGACTGTTACCTGCTGAACAGAGCCACAGCTGCAGTCAGAGGAAAGCATGCTGGGTGAGCTGTACTCCCTGAAATTACCCTGGTAGGTACATAGAAGTATGACAGATTTAGTGTGTTTAAGTCCAGCATCGTTATCCTAGTTCCCTGCCTCTCCCGTTTGGAACTGTGGTGCAGGGCGGAGGTGGCTGTGCTCACAGGCTCAGGAGGCAGCCTTCTCCTGATCGGGCCCTTGAACCTCCATTCCCCACTCTGTGGGCAATTATTGTGATATGCTTTGTGTATGTCCTTTTGTGTGTCTGTGTTCCTATAAGCACATATTGTTGTTTGGCATGTATGTGTTTTAAATTGTATAGATGTATTGTGTTTTTTGTTTGTTTGTTTGTTTTGTTTTTTAATCCTATATAAAGATGACCGGTAAGGGGATCTCAACCCTTGGTTTGGTGTTGTCAACACCACGCTCAGCTAGTGAGCTAACTGGCCATCCCTATATAGGATCCGAACCCATGGCCTTGGTGTTAGCACCGCACTCTCCCGAGTGAGCCACGGGCCGGGCCTAGATGTATTGTGTTATGGACTTGATTCTGTTTCTTACATTGTTTCAGTTGGCCCAGTGTTTTTAAGATTTATCCACATTACCGTGTGCCCACCTAGTTCACCACCTCTAACTGTGCTTGGTATTTCCACACATTTGCTGCATGCTCTCTGCCTCCTCATCTTCATATGTGATCCTCCAGCAGGCAGGAGTGCCATTGCTGGGCTAGGGATAAATTCCCTAAGCACTGTCTTGGTTGCTTCAGAACTGGCACCCCATCTTCCCAGGGTCAGGAGTGCGTAAGCTAACTCCTCCCACCCCATCCTGCCAACACTTCTAACAATCTGGTCAGTCCAACAGGTGTAACCTGAGAACATTTAACTGTTTTTTCAAAGAATCAGTGTTTAGTTCAGGTAATCTCACTTTTAAAATTTCCTGTCTTATTGATTCAGGTTATTATATTTATTCTTGCTTTTTCTTTTGGTTTGCTTTGGTGTTATTTTCTAACTTCTTAAGTGAATTGTTTAGTTTGTTTAATTTTTAAATTTTTTTTTTTTAAAGATGACCGGTAAGAGGATCTTAACCCTTGACTTGGTGTTGTCAGCACCACGCTCTCCCGAGTGAGCTACGGGCTGGCCCTAGTTTGTTTAATTTTAACTTCTGTTATTTCCTGGTAAATATATTAAAATTATACATTCTTTTCTAAAGTACTGCTTATAGCTGTGTCTCACAAATTTTGTCATGTGATATTTTTGTTATTATTAAATTGTATATATTCCTACTTTTTAACTAAAGGGGTTTTTATGGATTTGTTATTTAGTTTCAGGTACAGAGGATTTTTAAAAACAATTTTATTGAGATAAAATTCACACTGTAAAATTCACTCATTTAAAGTGTACAATTCAATGGGTTTTAGTGTGTTCACACAATTGTGCATCTATCACCACAATCAATTTTAGAACATTTTGATCACCCCCAAAAGAAGCCCCTTATCTTTTATCAGTTATTTCCTGTTTCCCCATCCTCCCACCCACCCTGCCCTAGGCTACCATTAATCTATGTTTTGTCTTATAGATTTGCCTGTTCTAGTCATTTCACATAAATGGCATCATACAATATGTGGTCATTTGTGTCTGACTTCTTTCTCTTAATGTAATGTTTTCCAGGTTCATCCAGCTTATTGTATTTATAAGAACTTCATTCCTTTTTATTTATTTATGTTTTATTTTTATTTATTTATCTATTTTAAAAGATGACCGGTAAGGAGATCTTAACCCTTGACTTGGTGTTGTCAGCACCACGCTCTCCCAAGTGAGCTATGGGCCGGCCCTATATAGGGATCCAAACCATGGCCTTGGTGTTATCAGCACCACAATCTCCCCAGTGAGCCACGGGCCGGCCCCTTCATTCCTTTTTATTACTGAATAATATTTCATTGTGTGGTTATGCCATATTTTATTTATCAGCGTATTTCTTGACGGACATCTGGGTTGTTTCAACATTTTGCCTATTATGAATAATGCTGCTGTGAACATTTGTGTACAAGTTTCTGTGTGGACGTATGTCTTCATTTCTCTTGCGTGTGTACCCAGGAGTGAGGTTGTGAGGTTTGTGTTTAATTGTTCAAGGAAATGCCAGACTGTTTTCTACAACAGCTGCACCATTTCACATTCCCACCAGTAGTGTAAGAAGTTTCCAATTTCTCCACATCCTCACCAACACTTATTACCTGTTGATGGAGTTTGGATGTGTTGTCCTCCCAGAACTCACGTGGAAATCTGATCTCCAATGTGGCAGTGCTGGAAACTGATTGAGTCATGGGGGTGGATCCCTCATGAATGGATTAATGCTCTCCCTGGGGAGGGGGGAGTAGTGAGTGAGTTCTCGCTCTATTAGTTTCCACAAGAGCTAGTTGCTTAAAAAGACCCTGGCACCTTCTCTCTCTCTCTCTCTTCCTCTTGCCATGTGATCTGCTTGTACCTGCCGGCTGCTGCCACTTTCCACCATGAGTAGAAGCAGCCTGAGGCCCGTGCCAAATGCAGCTGTCCCAGAATCGTGAGCCAAATAAACCTCTCTTCTTTATAAATTACCCAGTCTCAGGTAATTCTGTTATAGCAACACAAAACGGACTAATACACCTGTCTTTTTGATGACGGCCATCCCAGCAGGTGTGAAGTGGTGTCTCATCGCGTTTCCCCAATGGCTGATGATGGTCAGCATCTTTTCATGTGCTTATTGGCCATTTAGATGTTTTCTCCAGAGAAACATTTGTATGTTGCTCGTTTTTTATTTTTTTGGTGGCTGGCCAGCACAGGGTGTCATCAGCATCACACTCTAACCTGCTGAGCCAATGGACTAGCCCCCTTTGCTCATTTTTAAAATTTGTCTTTTTATTATTGAATTGTAAGCGTTCTTATATATATTCTAGGCACAAGTCCCTTAGGTAGATGATTTACAAAAACTTTCTCTCATTTTATGGGTTGTCTCTATATTTTCTTGAAGGTGTCATTTGAAGCATAAGTTTTATTTTTGATGAAGTCCAATTTCTTT
The DNA here is from genome assembly GCF_027409185.1 of Cynocephalus volans. NCBI lineage: Eukaryota > Metazoa > Chordata > Mammalia > Dermoptera > Cynocephalidae > Cynocephalus > Cynocephalus volans. Next base: position 648,674 of record NC_084471.1, on the reverse strand, counting down.
GTTTTTTATTTTATTGTTTTTAGTGTCTTATCTAAGAAACCATTGCCAAACCCAAGGTCGTGAAGATTTGCCTCTATGTTTTCTTCTAAGAATTTTGTTGTTTTAGTCCTTAAATTTAGGTCTTCGATCCATTTTGAGTAAATTTTATATATGATGTTAGGTAGGGGACCAACTATTTCTTTTGCTTGTGGATAGTTTCCCCAGCACCATTTGTTGAAAAGACTGTACTTTTCCTGAAAATCAATTGAACAAATATGTGTGGTTTTATTTCTTGACTCTCAGTTCCGTTCTGTAGGTCTATATGTCTATCCTTGAGCCCTGTAGTGGATTGAGTTATGTCCCCCTAAAACTCACTGAAACTTGACTTGTGTCCCCAAGTTTTATAGATTAGAAACTTGGCCCCCACTGTGACTGTTAAGAGGGTGGGAAATCCTATTATGGTAACTGAAAGGTGGAGGCTTGAAGAGGTGATTAGATTGTAGGACCGTGCAGTAGTGAATGGACTAAAAATGGTGGTCAGGGGTGTGGTTCTGAGGGATTTCAAAGAAGAAGAGGCTATGTCTCTCTGCTCTGCTCTCTCTGCTTCCACGATCTTGCAATGTGAGACCCCTGGGTCACTATCACCACCACCAGATGAACTTTGGACTTCCCAGCCTCAGAAACTGTAAGCAATAAATTTCATTTTCTTTATAAATCACCCAGTTTAAGGTACTTTGTTATAAGCAGTGGAAATGGACTAATACAGAAAATTGGTACCAGTGAGTTGGGGTGTTGCTTATAACAGATACTTGAAAATGTGGAAATGGCTTTGGAACTGGGTGTTAGGCAAAGGTTGGAGGAGTTTGGAGTACTCAGAAGAAGACAAAAGGCGAGGGAAAGTTTGGAATGTCTTAGAGACTGGTTACGTGGTGGCGAGCAGAATGCTGATAGAAATATGGACTGCAAAGGCTATTCTAAGGATGTCTCAGATAGAAATAAGGAGTTTTTCAGAAACTGGGGCAAAAATCACCCTTGCTGTGAACTGGCAAAGAACTTGGCTGCGTTGTGTCCATGCCCTAGGACTTTGTGGAAGTTGGAACTTAGGAGCTGTGAACCAGAGTACTTGGTGGAAGAAATTTCTAAGCAGCAAAGCATTACAGAAGCTGCATGGCTACTTGTAACATCCTATTCTGAGTTATGGCGGCAAAAGCATGACATAAAGCCAGAACTTAAAAGGGAAGCAGAACGTAAAGATTTGGAAAATTTGCAGCCTGGCTATGTGGTAGAGAAGCAGAGAGCATTTTCAGAAGGAAAATTCATTAGTACTAAGAAGATTAACACAAAAGAATGGGATTATCAAGAGAAGGCTAAAATGCCCTGAAGGCATTGCAGAAGCCTCTGGAACCAGTCCTTCCATTTCAGGCCCAAAGGCCTAGGGAGACAGAATGGTCTTGGGGAACAGGCTTGAGGAGCCCTCCACGGTGCTTCAGGCACCAGCACCCCAGCTGCTTTGGCTACTCCAGCTGTGGGTAAATTGGTCCCATGTGTGACTGGATATGCAGCTTTGGAAAATACAAGCTGGAAACCTTGGCAGCATCCATGTGATGTTAGGTCTGCAGGCTCACAGAATGCTAGAGCTATGGAGGCTTGGGAGCCTCCACCCAGATTTCTGAGGATATATGGAAAAGTCTGGGGGCCCAGGAAGAGATCTGTGTCAGGGGCAGAGTCACCACAGACAACCTTCACTAGAGCAATGCTGAGCAGAAACGTGGGGTCGGAGTTGCAGCAGAGAAACCCCAACAGCACCATGCCTAGTGGAGCTGTGAGAGTGGGCCAGCCATGGAGACCCCTGATTTGTGGAGCTACCAGAATGGAACACCAGCATGGGAGAGCTGAAGTGTGGCCTGAGACCAGGAAAGTCATAGGAGTGGAGCTGTCCAAGGTCTTGGGGACTCAACCCCAACACCAACGTGCAGAGGACATTGAACATGGAGTCAAGGTACATGATTTGCCAGCTTCGAGATTTGATGCCTGTCCTGTTGGGTTTCAGGCTTGTTTGGGACCTGTTGCCCCTTTCTTTTGGCCTATTTTTCCCTTTGGAATGGGAATATGTACCCTATGTTTGTTCCAACATTGTATCTTGGAAGTAGATAATTTGTTTTGATTTCACAGATGGGACTTTAAACTTTGGACTTTTGAGTTGAAACAAGTTAGGACTTTGGGGATGAAATGAGTGTATTTGTATGTGAAAAGGACATGAGTTTTGCGGGGGCCAGGGGTGTAATGTAGTGGATTGAGTTATGTCCCCCCAAAACTCCCTGCAGCTTGAATTGTGTCCCCTAAGTTTTACATATTAGAAACTTAGCCCCCGCTGTGACTGTTAAGAGGCTTGGAAATCCTATTATGGTAACTGAATGGTAGAGCCTTGAAGAGGTGATTGGATTGTAGGACTGTGCAGTAGTGAGTGGATTAAAAATGGTGGTCAGGGGCGTGGTTCTGAGGGCTTTAAAAGAAGAGGAAAGTCTGTCTCTCTCTTTTCTCTCTCTGCTTCCACCATCTTGCAATGTGAGACCCCTGGGTCATTGTTGCCACCCCGAGATGGACTTTGGACTTCCCAGCCTCAGAAACTGTAAGCAGTAAATGTCATTTTTCTTTATAAATCACCCAGTTTCAGGTACTCTGTTATAAGCAATGGAAACGGACTAATACAGGCTGGTACCACACTGCCCTGATCACTAGATTTGTAGTGAATTTTGAAATCGGAAGTGTGAGTCTCCAGCTTTGTTCTTCTTTTTCAAGATTGTTTTCTGTGTTCTGGGTCCCTTGCATTTCCTTTGAATTTTAGGAACTTATCAATTCACACTTAGGATTTTTAAAAACTTTCTTTTAGACACTAATTTCTGAGCTTTTTTTTATTGTGTTTGGAGAACACAGTCTGTAAGCTAATGGTCTTTTAGAGTGTATTGATGTTTCTTTTATATGTGGTTAATATTTGTAAATATTACATGGTGTGTTTAAAAAGAATTTGTATTTTCTGTTCTTTAGGTTTATTTTATATCTCTTTAATAGTTTGAGCTTAGTAATATTTACATTTTTGACATTGCAACTGTAAGAAATAATACAGAGAGATCCCTTGTACACTTTGCCCAGATTTCTCTAGTGGTAACATTTTTCAAAATTGTAGTGGAATAGCACAGCCAGGAATGGACATTGATCGAGACCTTGTTCAGACTCCCCTTTTATGCATGTGTGCGTGCATGTATGTGCGTGCACGTGTCTGGTGTTCCACGGTTTGTCCCCTGTACTTACTGTCACAGTCAAGATACTGAAGCTTCAAAGCCGTGAGGACCCCTGGTGTTGCCCTTTTGTAACCACACTGACCTCCCTCCTGCCACCCATCCATCCTTGTCCCTGATTGCTGGAACCAGTCATCTCTCCTCCATTTGTAAGATGTTATATACATGGAATCATACAATGTGTAACCTTTTGGGATTGGCTTTTTTTGCTCAGTGAAAGTTCCCTAGAGGCTCATCCATGTTGTTACAGGCATCAGTGGTTCCTTATTATTGCTGAGTAATATTCCATGGCATGAACTTAAGTTTTTATTTCTCTAGGATCAATGTCAAGGACCAAGGCAGTTTTTATCTATGGATTTCTGTCGGTTGCTGTTCTCTAGCAGCTGAAGAATTCTGTAAGGTGCGTATGTGTTCATGATGGTTAGCTCTACCCCATCGTCCCTTCCACCTGTATATAGCATCCTTCTTTGCCTGTCAGTATTTTTTGCCTTAAATTTTAGTTTGTCAGATATTAAGATTGTATCTGAACTTTCTTTTGGTTCATGTTTGCCTGGTGTATGTTTTACAGTCTTTGTATTTCTACCTATCTTAGTTTTTTAAGGTGTATCTTTCGTAGTAAACATTGTTGGATATTACTTTTTAATTCAATCTGAGAAACGGTTTTCATTGATTAGTTTATCCCATATGTAGTTATTGAGATTATTATATTAGTACTAATTTCTGCCATTGTATTTCATGTTTTTCATTTACTGATACTTTGCTTTTGTTTATTTTTCCTTTCCTGTTTCCATTGGATAGATTATGGTGGGGTTTTTTGTTTTTTGTGCTTTTTGTTTTTTACTGCTGGTTTTCAAGTTACACATTCTGTTTTTGTTTTTATGGTGATCTCTCTAAACTCAAGAATCTTTGTCATGGGTATTTCTCCTGACTTTTTAAGCTTAACGATATCTGCTTTACTCCAGCAAGGTGGCTACCAGTTCACCTTATTGTCATATCAACAGGTAGAGAAATGTCTGCTAGGTATAATCCTGGCAAGAGGAATGCACGTCCAGAGGATACTGCTTATTTGGTTGACAGTGGGGAGTGATAAAATGCCTAATGACATGCCACAGAATTTTTACCTCAGCTCTATTTTATAAAAAATTTTAAGTAATGATTTAAAGATAAATTAGGATTTCTTATCACATAAGCAGATAACTCAAAGCTTGTTAATAGCTATAATATTGAATGTAGAACAGAGATTTGGAGCAGGAGTGGTACGGTGAGTGGTGTGCGTACACCATGAAGGAGGCTTGTGGGAAACATTTCAGGTCCGTAAACTCAGTTGGGAAACAGTGGCCAAAGTGAGAATACTGGGCAAGGCGGTTTTTTGTTTTGTTATTGTTATTGAAATCATACAGATTTGAAATTGCAGATTATTTATATTAAGCATCAACAATTTATGAATTCTTTATTTTATTTTATTTTATTTTAATTTTTATTTTTTTTCCTTAATTTTATTTTGTCGATATACAATGTGGTTGATTATTGTGGCCCATTACCGAAACCCCCCTCCCTCCTCCCTCTCCCCTCTCCCTCCCAACAATGTCCTTTCTGTTTGCTTGTCATATCAGCTTCAAGGAATTGTAGTCGTTATGTCTTCTTCCCCCCCCACCCAGTTTTTTTTTGTGTGTGTGAATTTATTAATTTATTTTTAGCTCCCACCAATTAGTGAGAACATGTGGTATTTCTCTTTCTGTGCCTGACTTGTTTCACTTAATATAATTCTCTCAAGGTCCATCCATGTTGTTGCAAATGGCAGTATTTCATTCGTTTTTATAGCTGAGTAGTATTCCATTGTGTAGATGTACAACATTTTCCGTATCCACTCATCTGATGGTGGACATTTGGGCTGGTTCCAACTCTTGGCTATTGTAAAGAGTGCTGTGATGAACATTGGGGAACAGGTATACCTTCGACTTGATGATTTCCATTCCTTTGGGTATATTCCCAGCAGTGGGATAGCTGGGTTATATGGCAGATCTATCTGCAATTGTTTGAGGAACCTCCATACCATTTTCCATAGAGGCTGCACCATTTTGCAGTCCCACCAACAATGTACGAGAGTTCCTTTTTCTCCAAAACCTCGCCAGCATTTATCACTCACAGTCTTTTGGATTTTAGCCATCCTAACTGGGGTGAGATGGTATCTCAGTGTAGTTTTGATTTGCATTTCCCGGATGCTGAGTGATGTTGAGCATTTTTTCATATGTCTGTTGGCCATTTGTATATCTTCCTTAGAGAAATGCCTACTTAGCTCTTTTGCCCATTTTTTAATTGGGTTGCTTGTTTTTTTCTTGTAAAGTTGTTTGAGTTCTTTGTATATTCTGGATATTAATCCTTTGTCGGATGTATATTTTACAAATATTTTCTCCCACTCTGTTGGTTGTCTTTTAACTCTGTTAATTGTTTCTTTTGCTGTGCAGAAGCTCTTTAGTTTGATATAATCCCATTTGTTTATTTTTCCTTTGGTTGCCCGTGCTTTTGGGGTCGTATTCATGAAGTCTGTGTCCAGTCCTATTTCCTGAAGTGTTTCTCCTATGTTTTGTTTAAGAAGTTTTATTGTTTCAGGGTGCATATTTAATTCTTTAATCCATTTTGCGTCGAGTTTAGTGTATGGTGAAAGGTATGGGTCTAGTTTCATTCTCCTGCATATTGATATCCAGTTCTCCCAGCACCATTTGCTAAAGAGGCAGTCCCTTCCCCAGTGTATAGGCTTAGTGCCTTTGTCAAAGATCAGATGGCTGTAGGTGTGTGGGTTGATTTCTGGATTCTCTGTTCTATTCCATTGATCAGTGTGTCTGTTTTTATGCCAGTACCATATTGTTTTGGTTATTATAGCTTTGTAGTATAGTTTAAAGTCAGGTAGTGTTATGCCTCCAGCTTTTTTTTTTTTGCTCAGCGTTGCTTTGGCTATGCGTGGTCTTTTGTTATTCCATATAAATGTCTGGATAGTTCTTTCCATTTCTGAGAAAAATGTCATTGGAATTTTGATGGGGATTGCATTGAATTTGTATATCACTTTGGGTAGTATAGACATTTTCACTATGTTGATTCTTCCAATCCAAGAGCATGGGATATCTTTCCATCTTCTTGTATCCTCTCTAATTTCTCTCAGCAGTGGTTTGTAGTTCTCATTATAGAGATATTTCACCTCCTTGGTTAACTCAATTCCTAAGTATTTTATTTTTTTGTTGGCTATTGTAAATGGGCAGGCTTTCTTGATTTCTCTTTCTGCATGTTCACTATTGGAGAAAAGAAATGCTACTGATTTTTGTGTGTTGATTTTGTATCCTGCTACTGTGCTGAAATCATTTATCACCTCCAAGAGTTTTTTTGTAGAGGCTTTAGGCTGTTCGATATATAGGATCATGTCATCTGCAAACAGGGACAGTTTGACTTCATCTTTTCCAATCTGGATGCCCTTTATTTCCTTCTCTTCTCTGATTGCTCTGGCTAGTACTTCCAACACTATGTTGAATAGGAGTGGTGAGAGTGGGCATCCTTGTCTAGTTCCTGTTCTTAAAGGAAAAGCTTTCAGCTTTTCCCCATTCAGGATGATATTGGCAGTGGGTTTATCATATATGGCTTTAATTATGTTGAGATAATTTCCGTCTATACCTAACTTATAGAGGGTCTTTGTTATGAATGAGTGTTGAATTTTATCAAATGCTTTTTCAGCATCTATAGAGATGATCATATGGTCCTTGTGTTTGATTTTATTAATATGATGTATCACATTTATTGATTTGAATATGTTGAACCAACCTTGCATCCCTGGGATGAATCCCACTTGATCATGGTGAATAATTTTACGTGTGTGTTGCTGTATTCTGTTTGCTAGTATTTTATTGAGGATTTTTGCATCTATATTCATCAAGGATATTGGCCTGTAGTTTTCTTTTTTGGTTATATCTTTACCTGATTTTGGTATCAGGATGATGTTTGCTTCATAGAATGAGTTTGGGAGATTTGTGTCTGTTTCAATCTTTTGGAATAGTTTGTAAAGAATCGGTGTCAATTCCTCTTTGAATGTTTGGTAAAATTCTGCTGTGAATCCATCTGGTCCTGGGCGTTTCTTTGTTGGGAGCCTTCTGATAACAGCTTCAATCTCCTTTATTGTTATTGGTCTGTTCAGATTTTCTACGTCTTCATGGCTCAGTTTTGGGAGCTTGTGTTGGTCCAGAAATTTATCCATTTCCGCCAGATTTTCAAATTTGTTGGTGTATAGTTGTTTATAGTAGTCTTGAATGATTCCTTGTATTTTAGATGAATCAGTTGTAATATCGCCTTTTTCATTTCTAATTTTTGTTATTTGAATCTTCTCTCTTCTTTTTTTTGTTAGCCATGCTAATGGTTTGTCAATTTTATTTATCTTTTCAAAAAACCAACTTTTTGATTCATTGATCTTTTCTATTGTTTTTTGGGTTTCAATTTCATTCAGTTCTGCTCTGATCTTAATGATTTCTTTCCGTCTGCTAACTTTAGGTTTGGATTGTTCTTGTTTTTCTAGATCTTTAAGGTGAAGTGTTAGGTTGTTCACTTGCCATCTTTCCATTCTTCTGAGGTGAGCGTTTAATGCAATAAATTTCCCCCTTAATACTGCTTTTGCAGTATCCCACCGGTTTTGGTATGATGTATCATTATTTTCATTAGTTTCAGTAAATTTTTGGATTTCCTGCTTGATTTCTTCTTGGACCCATATGTCATTAAGTAGAATGCTGTTTAATTTCCATTTGTTCGTGCAGTTTCCAGAATTTCGTTTGTTATTGATTTCTAGTTTTAATCTATATGGTCTGAGAAAATGCATGGGATAATTCCAATTTTTTTGAATTTGTTGAGACTTGATTTGTGACCTAATATGTGTTCTATCCTGGAGGATGATCCATGTGCTGATGAGAAGAATGAATATTCTGAGGTTATTGGATGGAATGTTCTGTAGATATCTGCCATGTCCAATTGGTCTAGAGTATTGTTTAGATCTTGTATTTCTCTGCTGATTCTTTGCCTAGATGATCTGTCCAATATTGACAGTGGGGTGTTCAGGTCCCCTGCTGTTATGGTATTAGTGTCTATTTCCTTCTTTAGGTCTAATAGAGTTTGTTTTATAAATCTGGCTGCTCCAACATTGGGTGCATACATATTTATGATTGTTATGTTTTCTTTATGGATCAGTCCTTTTATCATTATGTAGTGTCCCTCATTGTGTCTTTTTATGGTTTTTAGTTTAAAGTCTACTTTGTCAGATATAAGAATAGCTACTCCAGCTCATTTTTCTTTTCTGTTTGCATGGTAAATCTTTTTCCATCCTTTCACTCTTAGTCTATGTGAGTCTTTATGGGTGAGGTGGGTCTCTTGTAGGCAGCATATAGTTGGGTCCTCCTTTTTAATCCAGTCAGCCAGTCTGTGTCTTTTGATTGGGGAATTTAAGCCTTTTACATTAAGAGTTGTTATTAAAAGTGTTGATTTATTCCTAGCATTTTATTGATTGTTGTTTGGTTGTCTTAGGTGTCTTTTATTCCTTGCTTTCTGATTTACTGTTTGTTTTCTGTGTTTGTTGGTTCCTCAGGTTGTAGATAGCCTTTTTGTTTGTTTGTTTTCTCTTCATGAATGCCATTTTTATTATACTAGTGGGTTTTGATTTTTCTTGGGTTTTTATGGCAGTGGTAGTTATTTTTCAGGAACCAAACCCAGTACTCCCTTGAGAATTTCTTGTACGGGTGGTCGTGTGGTTGTGAACTCCTGCAGATTTTGTTTGGCTGAGAAATATACTATTTGCCCTTCATTTTGGAAGGATAGCCTTGTTGGGTAGAGTATTCTTGGCTGACAATCTCTGTCTTTTAGTATTTTGAATATATCATCCCATTCCTTTCTGGCTTTTAGGGTTTGTGATGAAAAGTCTCATTTTAGCCTGATTGGGGCTCCCTTATAGGTGATTCGGCGCTTTTCTCTAGCAGCTTTTAAGATTCTCTCTTTGTCTTTGAGTTTTGCCAATTTGACTATAACTTGTCTTGGAGAAGACCTTTTTGGGTTGAATACGTTTGGAGATCGTTGAGCTTCTTGGATCTGAAGATCTGTGATTTTTCCTATACCTGGGAAATTTTCTGTCACGGTTTTGTTGAATATGTTTTCAATGCAATCTCCTTTTTCCTCCCCTTCTGGAATACCCATGACTCGGATATTTGAGCGCTTAAGGTTGTCTGATATCTCTCTCAGATTTTCTTCAATGCCTTTGATTCTTTTTTCTTTTCTTTTCTTTTCTTTTTTTGTCTGCTTGTGTTATTTCAAACAGCCCATCTTCAAGTTCAGAGGTTCTCTCTTCAACTTCCACAAGCCTGCTGGTTAAACTCTCTGTTGTGTTTTTTATTTTGCTGAATAACTTCTTCAGTTCGGCAAGTTCTGCTACATTTTTTTCCAGGGCATTGATTTCCTTGTACATTTCCTCTTTCAGATCCTGTATACTTTTCCTCGTTTCATCATGATGTCTAGCTGAGTTTTCTTGTATCTCATTGTTTACTTAGAATTATCACTCGAAATTCCTTGTCAGTCATTTCAAGGGCTTCTTGTTCTATAGGATCTAGAGCTTGAGATTTATTATCTTTGGGTGGTGTACTTTCTTGATTTTTCGTATTTCTCCTATCTTTTCTTTGATGTTTATTCATTGTGACAGGGGGTTTCACCGTCCACACGTTTGACACTATTGACTGACTAAGATGTTGCTGTGGTTGCCAATTTAGTATGGCTACCTCAGTGACTACTCAGTTGGCCTCTAGTGCCTTGCGTGTGTGGTTGCCTCAGGTCTTGGGCCTCTCCAGGGAGCCACCTCTCTGGTCAGTTTGGACTCTGCCGGGCTGCTGGGTGACGGGGCGGTACTGCAGGGTGTCGCTCCTTCCGCTGCCGCTTCGCCCGCTGCTGCCGCTGCCGCTGCTCATGCTGCTGCCGCTGCTGCTGCTGGTGCCACTCCCCCCGTTGCTGCCGCTTGCACCGCTACCGCTGCTGCTGGTTATGCCGCTACCGCCGGTGCCGCCGCTACCACCGGTGTCGCTTACGCCACTGCCGCCGCTGCCGCTGCCACCGGCTCCTCCACTGCTGCCGCTGCCACTGGTTCCTCCGCTGCTGCCGCTACCCGCTGCTGTCAAGGGCGCCGCTGCCGCAATGATTGGCTTCTTTGCTCCACTTTTTTTCCGCTTAAAAAATCAGGTGAAGGTTGGGGTGGGTGGGGGGAGGCTTTATCTCAAATAATTTTTGATTCACCAACTCCCTTCCAGCAAGGCTGACCCAAACACCGTCGTGTTGGAGCCCGGTCACTCTAGCACCGGCCCCGCGCGTCACTCGGCACAGGCGCCTCGGCCCTGCCCCCAGCCCACGTCCAATTTATGAATTCTTTCTGAATCTTGAACTTATATTAACAATTATTTAGCCTTAATTATTTGTTTTACTGATTTCTTTACCTGTGTCTGTTTGTTGTATATCATGTGTGTGTGTATATATATATTTTTTTATTTTATTTTTTATTTATTTATTTATTTTTCTCCAAAAGATGAATGGTTAGGGGATCTTAACCCTTGACTTGGTGCTGTCGGCACCACACTCTCCCGAGAGAGCACAGGCCGGCCCCTTGTATATCGTATTTTTAAAAAACGTTATGGAGGTATAATTTATATTAAACAAATGGACACATTTTAAGTTTGCGGTTCTGTGGATGTTGACAGATATGTCATCACAGTTGAGATATAGAACATTGACATCACGAAAAATTCCCTCACATCACGTTTCTGTCGTTCCTTCCTGCAACCCCTGATCCTGAGCAACCACTGGTATCGGTGTCCCCATAGGTTTATTTTGCCTTTCCCCCTCAATGGAATCATTTAATATTACTCTTTTGTGTCCATCTTCTTTACTTACCGTGCTTGTGTGATTCTTCTACATTGTGCTTATTGTCTGTTGCTAAGTAGTATTCTGTTGTATGAGTAGAGCATAATTTGTTTTCCATTCACCTGTTGATAGACATTTGAGCTGTTTCCGGTGTTTGGCTATTATGAATAAGGTGGCTGTGGGTATGCATGTACAAAAAGTCATTGTATAGACATACAATTTTATCATTGCATAGTACCTGGGACTGGAATTGTGGGTTATATGGTAAGTGTATGCTTAAATTTATAAGATACCGTCAAAGTGTTTCCCCAAGTGGCTGTGCCATTTTACAGTTCTACTGACAGTGTATATATATATATATATATAGTAATTTCAGTTGTTCAATATCCTCATCAACATCAGTACATGGTATTGACAGCTTTTTTTTATTAGCATATTCATTATTACAAATCATACTTATTCTTTATGCCCCTTATCCAATCTCTCCCCATCCCTCTCCAATAACCATAGATTTGTTCTCTCCTTCTGATAGATTAACTGTTTCTCTGTTGATTTGTTGCCTAGATGATCTGTCCAGTTCTGAGAGAGGTGTGTTCAGGTACTCCATTATCATTATTATCGTATGGAAAATGCTTTTTTATTACTCTGGAGTGTGCTCTGTGGAGATAGAGGACCTCTTCTTTTTTTTTTTTTTTTTTTGTCTCCACTGTTGACTGTCCTTGTGTCAATGCTGTCAAGTGTCTGGTGTGCCATCTGAACGGTGGCTGTGACTACTGCTATTGCAACTAGCCACTTTTGTAGCAGCCGTGGCAATTGTGGTGGCTGTGGTGGGCTACCTCCGTGGAAATGGTGTTTTTGGTATACCCTTTGCCTGATTGCAGCTGGGTTTGGCTTCCCCTGGTTCCTGCCACAGGACCCTGGTGGGGCCCCGTGGTGGTGGCAGCGTGCCTGCTTGTGGCTGGGGTATTGATGGCTTTTTAACTTTTGCCATTTTAGTAGGTACGTAGTGGTATCTTGTGCATTTCCCTGATGATTAATAATTCTTTTTTTTTTTTTTTTTGTCCTTTTCGTGACCGGTAAGGGGATTGCAACCCTTGGCTTGGTGTTGCCCGCACTGTGCTCAGCCAGTGAGCGCACCGGCCATTCCTATATAGGATCCAAACCCGCGGCGGGAGCATCGCTTCGCTCCCAGCGCCGCATTTTCCCGAGTGCGCCGCGGGGTCAGCCCTGCTGATTAATAATTCTGATCATATTTTTGTGCACTTATTGGCTATTGTATATCTTCTTTTATGAAGTATCCATCCAAATTTTTTCACCCATTTTTGAATTTGGTGTATTGTCTTATTATTGAGTTATAAAAATTATTTATATGTTTTGGATATGAGTGCTTTTTTCGATATATGTAACAAATATTTTCTCCCAGTCTGTGACTTTTTATTTTCTTAATGGTGTCATTCAAAGAGAAGTTTTCAATTTTGGTGAAGTTCTGTTTAACAGTTTTTTCTTTTATAATTTATGTTTTCTTGAGTGCTGTCTATCCCAAATGCAGTTTTGTCCCTAGAATTTTTAGTTTTAGATCTTATGGTTAAACTTATGATCCATGTTGTGTTAATTTCTGTGTATGGTGTGAGGTAAAGATTGAGGTTCATTTTAGTTATGGATATCCAGTTTTCCAGCACCATATGGTGAAAAGGGTATACTTTCCCTGTTGAATTGTTTTTGTACATTTATTGAAAATGAGTTGACAATATATGTGTGGGTCTATTTCTGGATTGTTTAGTTTGTTCCATAGATCTATATCTTTGAGATAACAGAACTACACTGTCTTGATTACTGTAGCTTTATAGTTAATCTTGAAATCAGGTGGTGGTGGTACTCCAACTTTGTTCTTCCTTTTAAAAATAGCTTTGGCTATTCTAGGCTCTTTTTATTTCCGTATACATTTTAGTACCAGCTTGTAAATTTCTATTTTTAAAAAGTCTGCTAGGATTTGATTGGGATTGCTTTGAATCAGTAGGTCAGTTTAGAGAAAATTGACATCTTAACAATATTGTATTTTTCCAATCCATGAACATAGTATATCTCTCCATTCATTTAAGTGCTCTTTAATTTTTCTCAGCAGTGTTTTGTAGTTTTCAGTGTACAGGTCTTGCATAAATGTTTTAAATTTTCCTGAAGTATTTCATGGTTTTGGATGTTATTGTAGATCAAATTTAAATTTTTTTCATTTTTTAATTGTTCATTACTTGTGTATAAGAATACAATTACTTTTTGTATATTGACCTTGTAACTGGTGAGCTTGCTAAATTCACTTTCATTAATTCTAGTAGCTTTTGTCCTTATAGATTTTTTAGGCATTTCTGCTTACACAATCATGTCACCTACAAGTAAAGACAATTTTACTTATTCCTTTTCAATCTGTAAATATTTTATTTCGTTGTCTTATCTAGGCCCTCCACTAAAGTTCTGAATAGAGTGGTTAGAGTCATTTGTTCTTTCTTAGGGAACAAGCACTTAGTTTGTTCACTATTAAGTGTACTCATAGCTGTATCAGCTTCAGGAAGTTCTCTTCTATTCTTAATTTATTGAAGTGTTGTTTTTTTTTTTTAAATAAAGATGACCAGTAAGGGGATCCCAACCCTTGACTTGGTATTGTCAGCACCATGCTGTCCCAAGCGAGCCAACTGGCCATCCCTATACAGGGATCTGAACCTGTGGCCCTGGTGCCATCAGCACCACACTCTCCCAAGTGAGCCATGGGCTAGCCCTTATTGAAGTGTTTTTATCATGAAATGATGTTAGACCTTTTCAAACTGCTCAAATCCAACCATATTAATAATTACATTAAATGTAAATGTTCTAAATACTCCAATTAAAAGTCAGAGAATGACAGACTAAGTAACAAAGTGAGGCCTAATCATATGCTGTTTTATAAGAGAAACATATAAAATATAAAGACATAAATAAGTTGAAAGTAAAAGGGTGTTAAAGGATATACCAAACATGATTTGCAAGAATAGTGTGCTGCACTAATATCAGACAAGACAAACTTCAAGACAAGGTATATTGCTAGAGATAATGGTCATTTCAAAGATCAAAGAGTCAATTCGTTAAGATGATGTAACAATCTTAAATGTATCTACATAATAAAAGAAATTCAAAATACATGAAGCAAGACATAATAAAAAGGAGAAATAAATAAATCCATAGTTACGATGGAAGATACAACTTCTTCTCTCATTAATTAATAGAACAAGTGGACAGAAAATCAGTGAGGATATAGAAAGAAGACTTGAATAACATGATTAACCAACTGGACTTACCTGATTTGCCAATAGCAGTGGAATAAAAATTATTTTCCACTGCATATGGAACATTCACCAAGATAGACCATGCAAGGTTATTGGCTGGCAAAGTACAGCCTGCAGGCCAAATCCAGACCACTGCCTGGTTTTGTACAGTTTGCAAACTAGGAATGGTTTTTATGTTTTTAAAGCCTTGTAAAAAAGAAGAAAAAGAACATGAAACAGAGACCATATGTGGCCTACAAAGCTGAAAATATTTACTATTTAGTTCTTTACAGAAAAATTTTGTTGACCCCTATGCTAGACCATAAAATAAATCTTAATAAATTTTAAAAGGAGTGAAATCATACAAGCATACTCTCTGATTGCAACAAAAATTAGAAATCAATAATGAAAAGATATTTAGAAAATTCCAAAATAATTAGAAAATTAAGCATTGTATTTCTAAATAACCTATAAGTCAAAGAAGAAATCATAAGGGAAATTAGAAATATCTTGAATTTGATGGAAATGAAAAGAGATTAAAATTGGCGAGGTGCAGCTAAAGCAGTGCTTGAAGGAGATTTTGTAGCTTTAAGTGCTTATCAGAAAAGAAGAAAGGTCTAAAAATCAATGATCTAAGCCCCTATCTTAAGAAGCTGGAAAAAGAAGAGCAAATTAAACCCAGAGTATGCAGTAGGAAGATTACAAAGACAAAAGAGGAAATCAATGAAATAGAAAATGGCCAAATAATAGAGGGAAAAAAAGATAAAGCCAAAAACTGGTTCTCAGAAAGACCGATAAAATGAGTAAACCTGTAGTCGTACTTATCAAGAGAAAAAAAGAGAGAGACGGACAAGTGTCACTAACACACACAGGAATGGAAGAGGGAGCGCTTCTACAGATTCTACTCACCATGAGGAGAATAACGAGGTAATACCATGTACCACTTCATGCCAGTGATTTAACCAATTTAGGTGAGATGTCGAATTCCTTCAGCAGTGACCAAAACAGAAACAAGAAGAAACAGAAGATAGGAATTGCTCTATATCTATTAACGAGATGGAAGTCATAATTGAAACATCGCCAGAGAAAACTTTAGATGTGCATGGCTTCACTGGTGAGCTCTGTCAAACATTTTACAAACTTAGAATATGGAGGGGGAGGGAATATTTTCCAACATATTTTATGAGGGCAGAATTCACCCTGCTATTCAAAGCAGAGAAAGGCATTGAAAGGAAAGAAGACTGTAGACCAGCATTAACACAGTCACTCCAGCTTTCTTATGATTTGTGTTTACATGGTATATCTTTTTCCCTTCTTTTAACTTTTCCCTACTGTAACCTGTGTCTTTATATTTACAACACTGCGCTCCAACCAGCTGAGCTAACTGGCCAGCCCCCTGTGTCTTTACATCTAAAGTGAGCTTTTTATACTCAGCATACAGTTAGCTCATACTTTTAAAGTCCAGTGTGACAATTTCTGTCTTTAAGTGAAATGATTAGTCTGTTAACATTTAATGCACTTATTTAAGTGGTTGAGTTTATGTCTAGTATCTTACTGTTTTTTGTTTGTCCCATCTGTTTTTGTTGCTTATTTCCCCATAAGCTTTTTTTGTTAGTTTGTTTGTTTTCTTTTGGATTAATGCACCCTTTTTATAGGATCCTGTTGTCTCATTTGGTTTGGTGGGATCTTGTGATCCACCCAGCCATGCACTACTCTATGGCTAGATACACGACTGCACAGAAGCTAACTCAAGATGCCCTATCTTGCACGTTCTTATTTTGGAACAAAAAGCTTTGACAGATGGAGCTCCCCTCTTCCCCTGGGTTGCATATTATCCAAGCGTTTGAGTCATCCTGTGGGGCATTTAGGAGAGAAGAGCATTTGATCTGTGTGTGTGGAGGCAGCGTCTTTTCCTGAAAGTTCTCCGAGTGATCATTATCTCTGGCCCTCCAGTTTGTTGCTACCACTCATTAATATCCACCCACTCTCCTCACAAGAGGAATAAGGAAGATCTTAGGACCCACAAGGAAAGCTGAATGCAGTTAGTGTGTATATGGAGTCTCTTGTACCGCAAGTCAAAGCAGCTCCCCTTGGGGCCTTCAGAGCTCCACCTCTGTAGTCTTCTCGTCTGAGGGCCCGGCACTGCCCATCCCAGCAGCATGGACAGGTATGGGGCCCTGGGGCCAAGCCCTTAGCTCAGTCTGGCAGTGGCAGAGCAGGTGCAGAAGATAAAAGTGGGAAAATGCAGCTGGTGTGGGAAGACAGTGCAGGGTCCTGGTGGTGAGGCTGGGCAGGTGCCCACAGGACCTAGAGTTGTGCTGTTGGAAGCAGCCTGATGTGTGGGGGTGTCAGGGGCCAGCAGAGGTCTTGAAGCCGAGATGAAAGGTCATGGAGACCTCAGCATTTTGGAAAAGTGAGTTTGAGGCAACGAAGACCCAAGGCTGCGGGGTATGGCTGGCGGTGGAGGCTCCCATGTCGGGCTCCTAGGGCAGCATGAGTATCACAGCCAGACAAACCGGGTGTTTGCATTGTATGGTCAGTCTTTCATTTTTCTAAGTAAAATATTAGGTAAGATAAATTTCGTCTACTATTACCATTATTGTAATCTCGAAGAGATTCATAATCTCAGAGTTGAAGTTTGTTAAAGATGTAGGCTTTAGGTTTCTCTTTGTATCAGAGCAGTGACAATGATGTGGCTCACCAGGCCTGGCCCACAGTCTGCCATATGAGACACACTAGGGTGGACATGCTTTGTTTAGTGCAGGCAAAGTCACAAGAATCCTGAGAACGGGAGGCAGAGGACAGGGCTGCAGGTGACCCCTCAGGCTGCTGGGGAGAGGCCTAGCCAGTGGGGGCACATGTGAGGGATGTGGGGTCTCCAGGATGACCCTGGTGTTAGCAAGACGGGGACAGCAAATGGAGGGACCAGGTGTCAGGGGAGCTGAGGGGCTGGACACTGGGGAGGTGGGTGTGTGAGGATGGAGGGGCTTTACTGGTGCTGACGCATGGGAGACATCGGGATGTGTTGGCCTAATGGAGCAACCAGGTGTCAAATGGGAGGGACCAGGTGTCAGGGGAGCTGAGGGGCTGGACACTGGGGAGGTGGGTTTGTGAGGATGGAGGGGCTTTACTGGTGCTGACTCATGGGAGACATCGGGATGTGTTGGCCTAATGGAGCCATCTAAGTGGGAGCATCTAGGGGGCATGTGGAGCTGTGAGTGGGACTGGCAGGGCTGTGGGAAGGAGAGCAAGGAGGTGGGTCATCCCAGAGGAGAGCCTGGGGAAGGCAGTTCTGGGACCTGGGAGATGCAGCATCAGAGCTGGTGGGAGTTGGCAAGTTTGCGCTGACTTTTTGAGCCCAACCTGGAGAGGTCTGATGAGAGCAGTCCTGGAGAGAACCACCCAGGGCCCCAGGAGAATTGCCAGTGTTTGTGTTGGGGATGGTGTAGAGTTGCTGAGGGGAGAGAAATGACCCTTTTGTCCTTGCTTGCAGCTCTGTGGCCATCACGATGTTCTGGAAGTTTGACTTGAATACCACATCCCATGTCGACAAGCTGCTGGACAAGGAGCACGTGACGTTGCAGGAGCTGATGGACGAAGATGACATCTTGCAGGAGTGTAAGGCTCAGAACCAGAAGCTGCTGGACTTCTTGTGCAGGCAGCAGTGTATGGAGGAGCTGGTGAGACTCATCACACAGGACCCGCCCCTGGACATGGAAGAGAAGGTCCGCTTCAAGTATGTCCTGAGGCTGTGAGCAGGGCCCTGCACGCTGGGCAGTGCTGCAGGGAGGCTGTGGGCAGTGTTTGAGGACAGCCCTGGCGAGGGCCTTCTGATGGAGAAGCCAACCTTAAACGTTTACCCCACCTGAGAAGTGAGGAGGCCCCTCCTAGGGGCTTGTTGTTGCTGATGTTTAGGAGTTTGTAATCTCTTGTGGATGTGTTTTCTCATTCTGAGTTACGAGTGGGTTTATATTAGGCTGGTGTATGTCAGAGTGTTTTGAGTGACAATATGCTGAAAAGAAAAGATTTATCCCAGGATAAAGAGGTGCACAGGACTGCAGCCTCAGCGAGGTCGGCCCAGGCCTGGCAAAACAGCTAGGCAGGAGAGGTGTGCAGTCGCCGACCCTTCAACCCTGGGGAATACCTCACTTTGGGGTCTTTGACTTAAAGGAAATATATCATTATCATTAGTGGCACTGACTAGTCTCAAAGTTTTTCCTAAATGTTCCACTCAGCAGTTGGCTAGGATATTAGGAGATAACCGAAAGGGAAGTGGCAATGTGGCAAGATGATTGGTGCTACAGGGCTCTGGGTGAGGACAGGGGCCTGTGAGCAGGAATGCCTTGGGCGACAGGAAGCATAGGCACCCCTGGTTCTGCAGGTGCAGCTCTGTGAAGAGACCGGTGGCCTGCAGTCCCCGGGGAAACGGGATGAGGGACATGGGTCAGGTCAAGCACAGCAGCCCACAGGTGACATGAGGAAGCGCCAGGTAGGTGGGTGGTGGTAAAGTCTTAGAACAATGTCTGAAAACTGTGGCCAGGAAGTCAAACCCTGTTTTTGTGTGGCCTGTAATAATGGTTTACATTTTTAAATGGTTGAAAAAACATCAAAGGAAGAAGAATATTTTGTTGCACATGAGAATGAAGTGAAATTCTCGTTGCAGTGTCTAGCGATAAGTTCTTGTTGGACACAGCCACACACATCCATATGCAACGCAGAGTCAAGTAGTTGCAACAGAGGTCATCAAAAATATTTACTATCTGGCCCTTTCCAGAAAATATTTGCTGACCTTGGTTTTAGAAGCAAGATAAAGCAGGATAGGGAGGTAGGGCGTGCCTGTGGCAGGGATGGCAGTACTTCATTTAGGGTGGTCAGTCAGGTTCTCTGACAAGGGGAGCTGTGCTGGTGGGAGAGGGAAGACAGTTCTAGAAAGAGCAGGGGCTTGTTCGTGGAGTAGCTGAGGGTTTGGGGCTAGGGTGGCTGTCGCTAGAGGCAGCTGTGCCTGGGACATGCCCATTCAACACCTGTGGTCTCAGCATCACTCTTAACAGCCCCCACCCCTCATTCCCAAACATGTCCCAGTTTGATGGCAAATTAGAGCAAAGTGACAGGTATGGGGGGGACAGCTGGGGAGTCTCCTGGGTCAGGACATCGGGTCCCACAGCGGCGCTGATGAGCCAGGAGGTTTTCCTAGGCAGAGTCCAGGAGAAACTGGTAACATAAATACAAGCCTGAACAAACAAAGCAACAAGAAAACTGTTAACTGTGGGGAAACTTACGTAAGTAAGTTAATGCAGCCAGAGCAATGAACCAGCTTAGACAGGAGCAGTGTCTGCATAGTCATACTAAGGTCACTAAAAATTGTGGGGTCATTTTGCAGGGAGGATGAGGGAGAGGGAAGTCATGAGTGAGTGGGAGTTAAAGCTTCATCTCCCATTGTAGGAGGTAACTCAGAGTGTCTAGTATCAGCAAATGAAGGAGTTTCCATGTGTGGTATTTAGAAACATGGAGGTCAGTATCAGGGAAAACTGCTGAACGAGTCTACAGTGATTGCCTCTCAGGAGCGTGGCTTGAGGCCAGGGAGAGGGTTTCTCCTCACCAGCCCTGCTGCACTGAGTTCTCAAAGCATGTGCATGTATCATTTATATAAAAAACATGACAACACGTTTTTTGAGAGAAGGAAGAGGATGGATGGATGGATGAAGTGGTAGCTAAACAAAGAAGTAGGGTCAAGGGCCGGCCCATGGCTCACTTGGGAGAGCGTGGTGCTGACACCACCAAATCAAGGGTTAAGATCCCCTTACCGGTCATCTTTTAAAAAAAAAGTAGGGTCAAGATTATTTTTCAAAGAAGGGGAAGATATAAATACGTTTGTAGGCCGGGAGTTGGCAAACTTTATCTGTGAAAGGCCAGCGAGTAAATTTTAGGCTTTGCAACTACTCACCTCTGAAGTTGTGGCGTGAAAACATTAAGCGAATGGGTGTGGCTACGTTCCAGTAAAACTTTACAGGAACCATTGTCTGTGCTTTTCAAGACCCTGCGGCGGCCGGCAGTGGCAGGTTAGACAGCACCTGCAACAGCCCGTGTGCCTTAGAGGTCAAGGTTCCGCCTGCAGACCTGGCTGAACCCCTCATGACTCAGGCTGGGTCATGGAAGGACTTCTTCCTGGGAAGTGGAGAATTTGCCTAGGCTGTGCCTGCTCAAGAGAAGCTGCACTTGGGTGGTTTGGGGTTAGGCAGCAGCCACTGTCCCTGCTTTAGGCCAGAGGCAGCTCCAGGCAGGTGAGCCCCGTGTGCTTGCTGCCTCTTCCCCAAAGCCAGACATGCAGCCAGCACTGCCTCTGTGGAGCAGCCTGGGCTGAAAAGCCACCATGGCCATAAGGCTGTTACCTTCCAGAGTCAGAGCACTGCTCGCCCAGGCCACAGCAGAGGATGCCACCATGTGGTCTGGCCCTAGAACCATGTGGATGCTCCTGGTCTTTTTTGTGGGTTCCTGTCTTGTTTGCCTGCTGAGTTCTGGATCATTTGAGAAATAAGACAAAAGAGCCAGCAGATAAATGCCAAGGTATCACTTTTGATACTGATAAAGCAATGTGGTTCACAATTCTGGGCTGTGGGCTGCCTCATTCCTCGTTGCACAGTTAGAACTGTGCACCCAGTGGGAAGCAGCACTTGGTCAGGGCAGGCCTCCAGCAGGGAGCCCCCTCCCCCAGAAAGACTTGCTGTACCAAGGGGAAGACCTGAAAGGAAACTCCTCCAGTCAGGAGGGGAAGGGAACTTCCACCATAGCAGTCCAAGGCTCCATCCCCACTCTGACAACTCCACTATCTGTCTTCTGTGATTTTTTTCTTCCTCTTCCTTTGGCTTACTTTCTATGGCAAATTGTATTCTCCAGCTGCTTTCTGATGAGATCCCCTCTGGTTTAGAATTCCAGACTGGCTTCATCCCCTGTGATTCTGGAGCCTCTGCGTTGTCCTCCAGGGTCCAGCCTTGCTGCCGACAGGTCTGATGAAACAGCTATGTGTGTCGCCTGTTTTCCTTCCGCCCTGAGGGCACATCGGTCCTTTTCTAGTCACTGTTGCTTCGGAATTTCCCAATAATGTGAAATTATTCTCTGGGTCAGGACAGGGGATCCCAGAGCGGCATTGATGAGCCAGGAGAGTTTCACAGTCAAGAGTCTGGGAGAAATTAGTAATAGAAAAATACAAAACTAAATAGCAGAACAGAGAACTATTAACTCTGGGGGGAAACTTATAAAAGTAAGTAAATATAACCAGAGAAAGAAAACCAGCTCAGCTGTGAACAGTATTTACATAGTCGTGTTAAAGTGAACACTGGATGTTGATTTTTTTTTCATTGATTGTGCTAGGCACTCCATAGATGCTTTCAGTCTATAAATTAATGGGACGTAGTGCAGGGAAAATTTCTTGTATATTTCTTTGATAATATTCTCCCTCCAGTTTTTCCTCTGCTCTCTCTTTCTGGAAATTCTAATCGGGTGTTACATCACCTGGATTAGTATTTTCTCTTCTTATTTTTGCTCTTAATGTTTTGTCTTTGCCTTTTGGTCTACCTATGAGAGGTTTATTCAACTTTTAAGTTCTCGTCCTTTTACTGACTTTCGAATTTCTACCATCGTATTTTTTTATTTCTAAGTGCTCTTTCTTATTCTTGGATATTTTAGTAAAAGCTTCGAGTTCTTATTTATGGATACACTGTTTTGATGTATCATGTTATCTCTGAGAACATTATAGTTTTTAAAAAGTGCTCTTCTGCTCTCCGTACTCTCTCCTCTGTGTGCCTTGTTCTCTGCTGGGTCAGCATGTGTTTCTTTCAAGAGTGAAGCCATAACACTCGTGCAGAGTTTGGGGTCTGAGCAGGGCTTGATTACTGCAGATGATCAGTGGCCAGCCGTTTGGTTAGATGACAACTAGCTGACTTTTCTCTTTGTCCCATCATTTTCTCTAGAAAAAAAGTCCTTCCAGCTCTTGCCAGTGAAACATAGACCTGTCAGCATCCTGGGAGCTGAGGTGGAAGGTGGGGCTGGGGGCACCTGTCTCAGTCTGTTTTCTGGGGCTTATAACAGAATGCCTGGAACTTGGTAATGTGTTCAGAAATGAAACATATTTCTTACAGTTTGGAGGCTGACAAGCCCAAAGCCCAGGGAACACATCTGGTGAGGACCTTGGTGGTGGGTGGTGACTCTTCACAGCAACACAGGGTGTCACATGGAGAGAATGAGCTGAGCAGGAGAGCTGACCTCTCGCTCACTCTCCTTATAAAGCCTCAGAACCACACCCATGACTGTGAATGGACCAACGCATTCATAAGGGCACAGCCCTCACAATCGAATCTCCTCTCAAATGCCCCACCTTTCAAATGCCATAATCTGATTCCCCAGCCACCTTTTTCTTTTTCAAGTTAAAACCAGCCTTTTATTCTGAATATTCTCTAAGGGAAATGCAAAACAACCCTCTGCTCCCAGACAAGTCCTCAGGTCCCCATCAGGCTCACTAGAAAGTGAATCCAAAAAGAGGTCCTGTGTCCCTTCTTTTCTGTCCTGAGAACGTAGAGGGGATCTGTGGGTTCGATTAGGCTCTGGAGCCACCCGGTCAAAGCACATCAAAGATTTTGGTGTTGAGAAGCAGCTCTGGGTGCTGTGCTCCATGTCCCGTGGTCCTGGGGTCGTGTGAGGGCAAAGCTGGCGTCTGCTAACCAGGGTCACCAGTGCTCTGTGGGGGGTTTGGTGCCGAAGGAGCATGAGGATCCCCAGGTGCATTTGTTCCAGTCCCTCCCTTACAGCCATTCAAGCAGGGAAAGTTGCTGGAGGAGCCCAGTGTCCTGCCCCAGAGGGAGCCCAGGGAGAAGAGTGGTGAGGCCGGCAGCTCTGCCTGAGAAGGAGAGGAGGGCATGCTGAGGGCCCCAGGACTTCCGAGGGGAGCGAGCAGCTCTTGGCCACACCATCTCAAGAGCAGGGCCTATGAAACACTTTCCCCAAACCTGGCATGGCCCTGTAAGGTCAAGTGACCCCCCAAATCCCACACCCCCAGATCTTGGCAAGAAGCTGTCTCATGAGCCAGGATTGAGGCTCAGGGTGGGGGAGGGTCCCTTTCCTCACCTGGGGAAGCCTTTCCCACAGCTCTGGCAGATGTAGGGCTCGCCCACAGACCCATCATGGGACAGCACATGGTAGGACATGTGCTCTTTTCTTTTGAACTGCTGCCCACACTCAGGGCAGGGTAGGGCTTCTCAGAGTGGGACAGCTTGTGCCAGTTGAGATGGTACACATCATGAAAGATCTTGCCGCAGATCTCACAAACCACTTGCTTCCTGGTCTGGCTCCTCTTTCAGGGGCCGTGGGGTCCTCAGAGATGGGTAGTCCATTCTTACCCAGCCTTGGAGGAGGAAGGTCGATGTAGCCCAGCTGGTGGCTGGTGACATCGTGCTGGGCCGGATAGCAAAGTGAATACCTTCCCACTCAGGCCACATGGAAGGACACCTGCCTCCTCAGGCCCCTGGGAACCCAAACATTGAGTCCACCAAGCTGGCCCTACTTAGCATGTTACAGTGGGGGTTGAGTTTCCAGTACATGAACTTTTGGGGGACACATTTAACCCATAGTAGCATCCCAATGTCTTTTTCATCAAGTCCCCTCTTTCTAGACTAGGTCTGATCACCCCTCAGCCGTGCCTGGTGTCCCCAAATCAGGAGCTGCTGTGGTCCACTTTTCCCAGGGAATAAACTGCTGCAGGTCTGTGGAGTGGTGGCCGGGAGGCCCTGGGGGTCTTATAGCTCTACTCTGCACCAGTTTCCATCCACCCTGCCCTTGCCAGCCAGTGTCAGCATCCAGGCCTCTCCCGGGCTATGTGGCTTGAACCCTCATCTCTAGCCGGCACCCCCTCTGCGGGCGCCTAAGACAGCTTTCCCAGTGCCAGATTGGTCCTCACTTGGCCGGCTGTTTCCTCTCTTGCAGGCTGACCAACGACACTTCAGCTCCTCTATTCTTGTCTTTTTAATTTTTTGCATTATTTGAGTAGGAGTTTGAGAGAATAGCAGAAAACCTGTGTGCTCTGCCATGTTTAACTGGAATTTCTGTTCCTCGTGTAAGTTTTAAAAGGACTATCATGGTACCTGTTCTTTGAAAGAATAATTATAAAATACTGGTAAAGAAAAAAAGGATAAAACCTTCGTCCTTCCGCCCAGGGAGTCAGCTTCTAGCTCAGGCTGCTCCATGTGTATGGACAGATTGGCTCATCCCCGTGCTCCTGAAGGTTTCTTCAAGGAGCGGCCTGTGCTTTCTCTGTCTCTTCAACCTCTGTTTTCTCCTCACCCCCGTGGAGTTTGGCCCCCCTCCACTCCAGCGCATCTTGTCTGCTTGCTTACAGATCTGGGAAATGCGGGGCCTCCCAGGGTGGCCTTTGATGCTGTGGGCCTGGCTCTCTCCGGTCCCCCTGCCTTGAGCAGTGTGTGCTGTCCACTGTGCTGAGCACTTGTTGTCCAGTCCTTACAGCAGTCGCACAAGGCGGGTACTGGATCCCCCACTTCATAGACGAGGACACTGAAGGCCAGAGAGGCCAGCTAGTGAGGGGACAAGCCCGGACATAGCCCAGCCCCCTGTCCCCTGCTCTGCACAAACCCCGCCTGTGGTGCCTTTGTGTACTGACCACAGCCAGGCCTCTCTCCCGACCCAGGTCTGCTGGTTTAGCTCCCTGTGGAGCTACTCTGGGCTACTCTGTGGGCTACTCTGTGACCCATGGGCCCTTTTGCTCAGCCTGCCTGCAGGCTCTGCGCTCTCCTGCCCGGGGTGGTGAAGAACACACCCACAGTAGCTGAGGTCCTTCCGTCTCTTGTCCAGAATTTCTCAAACCCTCTAACCAATCACAGTGACCACCCTGGCGTGGGCCCCCTTTGTGCCTGGCACCTGCCACATGTTGGCAGAAGGAAGGTCATGGCAGCTGACCTTGACCGAGGGCTTCCGGTGTATCCAGTGCTGCTCTGCTTCATGCACGGTAGCCCCTGCTGTCCTCACAAAAGCCTTATGGGGTGGGTAGGTACCCTCACCTCTGTGCTCAGACAAGAAAACCCAGACACGGAGAGGTCAGGTAACTTGCCCAGCATAGGGACAGCCCTGTTCCAGGGCAGTTAGTCCCACAGGACGCTGCCACTGGGTTCCTGCCTGTGGGTCCCTGGGCCCCCTTGCCAGTGCTCCCAGATGCACCAGATGCAGGATTGAGCACCAGGCCTTGTTACCAGCACTGCCGTCGAGGTCTCTGTCCTGGACTGCTGGTCAGGTATCCTTATCCTGGGACAACTGCCGCCACCCAGCCCACGTCTGCCACGTGCTGAACAGGGAGCACAGTGATGCCATTATGGGATTACTCATAACGGGCTCAGGATTATTTTGTATCTGGTCGTTTGTTTGTTTGTTTGTTTAAAAAATGACCAGTAAGGGGATCCTAACCCTTGACTTGGTGTTGTCAGCACCACGCTCTCCCAAGTGAGCCACGGGCTGGCCCTATATAGGGATCCGAACCCGTGGCCTTGGTGTTATGAACACCATACTCTCCCAAGTGAGCCACGGGCCAGCCCTATGTAGGGATCCGAACCCGTGACCTTGGTGTTATGAACACCACACTCTCCCAAGTGAGCCACGGGCCGGCCCTATGTAGGGATCCAAACCCGTGGCCTTGGTGTTATGAACACCATACTCTCCCAAGTGAGCCACAGGCCGGCCCTATATAGGGTTCCGAACCTGTGGCCTTGGTTTTATGAACACCATACTCTCCCAAGTGAGCCACGGGCCGGCCCTGTATCTGGTCATTTTTATCAAATGAAAAGTACACTATTCAGAAATTTTGATGTTTCTTTATGATAAATCACCTGTGTATTGCCTCACAACTGATGCTGCGTTGTAAGCTGCTGATGTGGCATTTCTCGAGTCCAGGGACAGGGTGGGCCTGTGTTGTTGATATGAGGGAACAGAGGCCTGGAGAGGAGAGGAAAGGCCAGCGTCCGATGGGAGCGGGAGGTGGCTCAGCCTCACTGAAACCGTGCGGCTGGACAGGAGGCGAGTGGCCTGGAGCAAGGAGAAGCTGGAGACTAAGAATGGCGAAGTGGGCAGCGGAGTAGAGTGGGAAATGGGGGATCAGAGTGTGGGGCATGAGGAGTCTGCAGAAGGCATTTTAAAAACTTTGAGCTCCCAGTAGTCAGAAATACCATTTGGTCACAGAATAATTACATTTTTTCTTCTCTGAGGTCTTACCTCATAGGTCTGCTTCTTAAGTAGCAGGTTATTGAAGCAGTTTCTTGAGAATTGGAGAAGTCTAATTTCACCTCCAGTTGCTTGGACTGTGCCCTTTTAGATACCCAAACACAGCCTGTGAGCTTCTGACTTGTGATGTGCCGCAGATCAGTGATAGACTAGGCGGGGACGAGAGCCTGCTGAGCCTGCTGTACGACTTCTTGGACCACGAGCCGCCCCTCAATCCTCTGCTCGCCAGTTTCTTCAGCAAGACCATTGGCAATCTCATTGCAAGAAAAACTGAACAGGTAAATAGTGAGCAGGGCCCGTGTAGCTTCGGGCGCTGTCACGGCAGATGCTGGCACGTCCTGCTGTCAGCCCTTGCTGTGCGAGTCATCATGGGGTGGGAGCAGTGTTGACTGCTATGAGGCATACGTGGAGCAGTGTGGGCTGCTGAGACGTGAATTGGAATTTGAATAAGAAAGTGTCTTCCCAAGGAGTGTTTCTGATGGCCATCTCTGGAGTAAGCAGCTTCCCGCCATCCCTGGAGCCACACAGGACCCCAAAGTAGGCCAGCTCATCCCGTTCCAGCCAGGCACAGGCATGAGGTCCTGGGACGTGCCCTCCGTATGGCTGGGCCTTAGACATCCGCCTTCATAGGCCTGCTGCTTCATCTGTGTGGGCGGCGTGTGCCATCCGCCCAGGGCACTTACTGTTTCAAAAGATTTTCAAGAATGAAAAATTACTTCTAGCACGAGGCTTCCACACAAGAAGTGAGTGAGCTCTCACTCAGCTGCTGCACAGAGTTTCTGGAGCCCATTGTGCTCCTTCCTGCTCCTGCTTCACGTTTGACCTGCCGCGGCTTCAGTGCCTCTGCGCTGTGGGTACACACTGGTGCAGGTGTTGGTGCATGTGCCTGTGCCGGGCCTCAGCACCGTGCACCCAGACTCCTCTCCTCTGTTACACCAGCCCACCCATCCCTACTGGATCATTTCAGAACAAATCCCAGACATCAGATCATTTCTTCTGTAAATGTTTCAGTATATATCTCTAAAGTCTTATGACTTTTTTCTTTTAAATATAACTAGAATTACCTTATCACACCCCCAAAATGTTAACTCTAATTGTTTAATACCATCAAATGTCCAGTCAGGGAACAAACCAAGTATTTTGTGTCTGTATCCTGAGCTCTGAGAAGGGGCAGCCCCAAGGCAGGTCATTGTTTTACTTGAGGAAATTCCGCTGGCATGTCACGAATGTTCAGTGGAATGTCATCTTTCATCGCACCATACATCTGAGATTTGCAAGGGACCCAGAGGATGGTCTCACCTCAGATCTTTGTTTGAAGTGGAATATAAGTGAAGGGTACCAGCAGCAGCAGTGGGGGGCAGCGGCTGCAGGATGGGGTGTGGGTGGCGACCACCATGTGGTAGTCGCGTGGTGTGGCACGGGGGTGGTTGTCGTAGCTGTGGGATGGTGGCAGAAGCCATGACGACCTTCTGTGTCTGGCCCTTGCAGCCCAGTGACTGGATCCATGTCTCTCATGATTTACTGTAGCCTGATCATACTCCTCTCCAGTTTTAAGATTTAAAAAAAAAAAAATTTACTGCCTGATATAATATTCGCTCTCTTTCCCTTACCTAGTGTTTAATGCCTTAAAGTAATATAAACTGAACCCTTAAAAATATTTCTTTTAATGACAAATGTGTAACACATTTATATGAAATTCAAACAAGACAGAAATATATAAAACAGTGTCCTATAATACTCTCTAGAGATAACTACTGTTGGCTTAGTGCATATTCCTAATAAATTTTTCTAGTGACCCACTAACATATGCTTATTTATTTTCACACAATGTATCATCCTCTGAATACTGCAGCTTGCTTTTTTCACTTAGAAGTAGATCTGTACATCCTTCCCTATAGAGCTACCTTGTTCTTTTTAGTAGACATACGTACCAGGGCATTGTATCAGTGACCCAGGAGTTCGCTTGTCTTCAGGGCGGGTTGTGGCAGGAGGGGCCGTGGTGAGCCTTTCTCCTGGGTCTCCTGAAATTCTGTGAGTGGCTCTGAAGTGGGGCTGTCAATGAAAGGACGGACAGCATTTTCTTAGCTCTTCATTATGGATTCTTTCGAATATCTATAAATTAGAGAAAATGTCTCTGTGACCTGGCTTCCACATTATCTGTTCACGACCAGTCTTATTTCTTCCACACCCCCTTATTTCCAACCCCCACCCCAGATTATTTTGAAGCAAAATGGAGACAGTGTATCATTTTATATATAAATATTTTAGTATGTGTTTCTAAAGGATAAGGACTCTCTTATAAGCATAGCCACAATACCATTATCCCACCTAAAACATTAATGACAATTTCTGAATTTCATCAAATATGCATGAAATGTTCAAATTGCTCTGCTGATCTCATACAGTGTTTTCAAAGTTGGTTTGTTTGACTTGAGATCCATTTCGCCATTTACATCCGTGTGGCGCTGTCTAGCATGCGACTTAGCAAACTTTTTCTGTAAAGGGCCAAATAGTAAATACTTCAGGCTGTGAGGGCCACAAATAATCTCTTGTCTCATATTCTTCTTTCTTGTTTTATACAACCCTTTAAAAATGTGGGCTGCCTGGTTAGCTCAGTTGGTTAAAGTGCGGTGCTGATAACACCAAGGTTAAGGGTTCGGATCCCCATACTGGCCAGCTGTCAAAAAAAAGAAAGAAAGAAAAAAGTAAAACAGCCCTGTGAGGACACAGGTCATACAGATGCAGCGGTGGTTGGACGGAGCTGCAGGCAGGCTTGGTCGAGCTGGCCCCAGCCTCTCCTGCATTCTTGCAGATCCTGTATCATTACAATCCTGACTGTGCCTCTTCCATATGGATCCTCAGGAGTTCTATTAATGAATACTCGTGTTGCTTTGTGTACATTGTTTTTCAGCCTTTTATTGTGAAGCTTATCACACGTGCAGAGGAGCACACGACATAGAGCACAGCCCAGTCTGTCAGAAGTGGAGCCTCCCTGAGCTGCTCCTGGTCACTACCTTCCGTCACCTCCTCAGGGTCACTGTCCTGACATAGAGCTGCATAGTTTAGTTTGTTATTTTGAGGTTTTAAAAAGCTCTTTGAAATGTAATGGGTTCACAAGAATTTGCAAAAATAGTTTGGAGAGTTCCTGTGTACACTTCCCCCGGTTTCCCCAGTGGTTTTATCTCCACTATGGTTCAATATCAAAATTGGAATTGACATTGGTACAGTGTAGCTTTATATGTCTTGATAGTTGTTAGAGTGAGTCCTCTCACTTTGTGTTTCTTCAAGATTTTTACTATTCTTTGCCTTTTGCATTATTTTAGAATGAGCAAATTTTATGAATTTGTCAGTTTACACACTCTCCCTTGCCCCCAACCCCTTTTCCCCACCTCCAAAAAGAAAAAAACCTGCTGGAATTCGATTAGGTTTGCATTGGCTGTAGATGGGGGATTAGTCCACAGGTGAAAACCAGCCTGCCACTTGCTTTTGTAAATGAAATTTTACCAGAACATGTTATAATTCTCTGTGTAGCAGGCTTGCACATCTTTCATTGGATTGATTCTTAGGTGTTAGATATATTTGTGCTATTCTAAGTGGTATCCTTTTATTGAATTTTTATTGAGATAATTGTAGATTTACATGCAGTTGTATGAAATAAAATGAAGAAAACCCTTGTATACTTTGACCAATTCCCTCTAATGATGACATTTTGTAAAACACCAGTAGAACATCACAACTAGGATACTGACATTGATACAAGCCACTGATCTTATTCAGATTCCACCGGTGTTGCTTGTACTCATTTATGTGTGTGTGCGTGTGTATATTAAGTTCTGTGCAACTTATCAGTGTGTAAGTTTGTGTATCCACCATCACAGCCAGATACTGCACCATTCTAAAGCCATAAGGATCCTTGGTTTTGCCGTTTTGTAATAACACCTGCCTTCTTCCTGCCCCTACCTCCCACCCATCCCTTATCTCTGGCAGCCACTACTCTGCTTTCGATTTCTAAAATTTTTGTCATTTCAAAATGTTATTCAAATCAAATCATATAGTATGTAGCCTTTGGGAATTAGCTTTTTTGTTCAGCATAATTCCCTATAGATTCACCTAATAGTTTATCAATAGTTTATTCCTTTTTATTGCCGTATCAATAGTTCATTCCTTTTTATTGCTGAGTAGTATTCCATGTTGTATATGTAGCACAGTTTATTTAGCCATTCACATGTTGAAGGATATCTAGGCTGATTCCTAGGTATCCAGGATATCTAGTTTTTGGTGATTATCAATAAAACTACTATTCTAATAATTTACCTTTGTATTCTTTTGTTTTATCTATGTACAGGATCATGTCAGCTGTGTTTAATGACAACTTTATTTTGTTCTTTACAATTTGTATACTTTTATCTCTTTTTCTTGCCTTATTGCATGGGCTGGAACCTTTAGTACAGTGTTGAGTAGAAGTGTTGATAGTGGGCTTCCTTGTTTTATTTATCACCTCAGAGGAAAGCTCTCAACGTTTTACAATTAAGTGTGATGTTTGTTGTGGGATTTTTACAGTTTTTTAAAAATTAAACTTAAAGGAGTTTTTCTAGTTTTAAAAAATTTATAACATAAATCATTGAAATGTATCAGGTGCTTTTACTCTGTTGACTTGATCATATCATTATTCTACTCTCTTAATAGGTAAATTATACTGATTTGTCTTCTAATATTAAACCAACCTTACATTCCTGAAACACACTCAACTTGATTGTGATGTTAAGCTTCTTTTACTTTGCTGGATTTTTGTTATCCATGGTCATCAATGAGATTGGCCCTTAATTTCCCTTCCTTACAATGCCCTTATCAGGTTTAGAATCAAGGTGTTGTCTTCGTACAAAGATATGGGACACATTCTCTTATTTTGTGTTCCTTGGAAGAGTCTGTGTAAGATTGAGGTTTTATTTTTCTTTAAATGCTTCTTAGGATTTGCTGCTAAACCCGATAGAGCCTGGAGTTCTCTGTATGAGGAGGCTTTTAATTATGAATTTTGTTTCATTTAATGTTCTAGAATGATTCAGAATTTCTGGGGTTTTTTGTCAGTTTAGAGAAGTGTATTTTTCAAGGAAATTTTTCGTTTTTCTAAACTTACACAACTTGGTATAAAGTTGTTCATATTAACTTCTCGTAGTAGTTTTTATGTCTGTAGGATCTGTGGTGGTATTGCTCATTTCATTTCTGATACTGCTATTGGTGCCACCTCTGTTTTGTTCTTAGGCTCTCTCTCTCTGAGTTCAGGCACCCTTTTCAGAGACACTCCCTCCTCCTCCTCCTCCCTTCCCTTCCCTGTTCTCCCCACACCCTCCTCCCTCCTGAGTGTGGCTGAGGTCCCCCAGCTGGGTGGACCTTCTCCATGTTCCCGGTGGAGGGCTGGCTCTACCCCAGCCCCCAGCCCAGCAGCTTGGACACAGAAGGCCCTTCATCTGTGTCAACTGAGCTGAATTTACAGACTTGTGGCCGACAGGGACTCAGCCCAGGCTTCTCCGCCTCTGTCTCCACTCTCACTGACAGTCTGCGTTCTGAGCTGCCCACCGTACCTGTGGTGGGTGCTGTGTCCCCACCCGCCACAGCGTCACGCTTAGCTGTCTACACCTTGTTGGCGCTGGTCACCAGCCGGTCACATGATGCCTCTTTCTTTTTTCTAAAACCTCGGTCTTGTTCTCCTTTCAGCCACTCACAGGTTTCTGATGGGCATTCTGTGTGCTCTGTGCTCTTTGGGTTTGTGTTCCAGGCCTGAGGACTGTTGACAATGACCATTACCTCCCAGCTCAGCTTCCTCCACAGCGTTCATTTCTGCTGGAGAAACCTGTGCAGCAGCCTGCACAGTCCCCCTGGGGAGGCCTGGCCCCCGTGAGCACAGAGCCTCAGCTGTGCAGCAAACCTCCGTGTGCCCCGGGTCCTCACACACACCACTGCCTGTCCTAGGAGCGGTCTTTCTTACAGCTTTTCTAGGTCTTTCCATCATTTTTGCTCAATATAATTAAACGTTAACCTTTCTCATGCGAGTTCTTGGAGGGCGCATCTCACGGTTGTCAAGGGTCGGCCCTGCGTCTTATCTGGCGTGTTTGGTTTCAGGTGATTATGTTCTTGAAGAAGAAGGACAAGTTCATCAGCCTGGTGTTGAAGCATGTTGGCACCTCAGCCCTCATGGACCTGCTGCTGCGCCTGGTCAGCTGTGTGGAGCCAGCCGGGCTCCGGCAGGAAGTCCTGCTTGTGAGTCCCAGGAGCCCCTCCCATTCCCCGAGGGCAGGGCACGTCTCCTGAGTATGCACCAGGGTGCCCTGCACCCCCAGCTCTGCACTGGACAATTGTTCTCCCTCTGGCATTGCCTGGGGTTCTCGTCAAGGCTTATGCTCCCCACCCACCCCACCCCACCCTGTTCCCTTTGTCCTGTCTCAGCCCGTTCAGAAGCAAAGAGCAGACAGGTTCCTGCTCCCTCAGCACTTTGCACACGTGGGCTTTCCTCACCTTCCTCCCTTTCTCACCCCGTGGCCTTAGAGCGGGAGCCCAGTGACCTCACTGTGAGCTGTAGGCCCAGCACGTTCCAGGGAGGAAAGCAGGAGCCGACCAGCGGCTCCACGCAAGGGACTGTCGTCTCTCCTGGAGCCTGTGAGCACAGAGCACTGTGCTGGTGCTCAGGGAAAGGAGTGGCCTGCAGTGCCTGCAGAGAAGAGGATTCCCAGCCCAGAGAAGCCCAGGAGATCATTGCTGGGCGAATCTCTGTTCACGGTCGTCTGCAGGCTTTGCTTACAGTGCAGTTTTATATAAAAGAGAGTCAACTGTCAGGTCTTGTGCTCACTTTCCAGCTCCTGGAGCCAGGCGTCCTGAGGGCGTAGTTCTTCCTCATGGAGCAGCCCCCCACTGAGGATGGGTAACAAACAACAGTTAACCTTCACACAGGGATGCAGTGTAAATATCAGCTCTTGTTATGAGCTCTTAGTGGGAAGCCTCTGTCACCAGGTGCCAAGCAGCCTTTTACCTGGACTACTTTGTTCGGTTTGCAAAGCAGCCACGTGGGGACAGGACATCCTGTTCTCAGATAAGGCATCTGAGGCACAGGGCACTGAAGAGTGCTGGAGGAGCTCTGTGGGCCCAGGCCTGCCAGGGCCCCAACACTGTCACACTGGCCCCCATCACCCTTGCAACTCGAGAAGGGTCACATGCTTTAGTTTTTGCAGCACTCCTGCGTCCTCACCGAGCCGTTTTGCTCTTCGTGGTCCTGGGGAGGCCCTGATACTGCAGGGAGCAGAGGTCTCTCTGGCTTCTGCATCCAGCTCATTTGCATCATGGTCTTCAGATATGTGTCCTGAAGACAGAGCTTGCAGGTGCACCACTACAACAGGAGCACATCGTCTCCCCGTTCATACTCTTTGGGGCCACTCACAGAACTCAGTCATTGCTAGTTCTTTGGGTTCCTTCTGGGTCTGGGTAGACAGACGTGTCAGGCAGAGTCTCTATCCCAGGAAGCCTGGGCATGTGAACCTCTGCAGCACCAGGGGACTTTCCTCTCATACAGTTAGACGTGACAGAGACGTTGACTGGCCTTTTTTCCCCTTTCAGTGGCTGAATGAAGAGAGGATCATCCAGAGACTGGTGGAGTTGATCCATCCAAGTCAGGACGAAGATGTGAGTGGGACGCTCCCAGAGCCACCTTTGTGCATGAAGCCCCCGTCTTGCTAGTTCCTGAACCAACGGGATCTAGACTTTCATGGGAGGGGCGAGGGGTGTTCATGTTTCCCTGGAAAGGTTGAGTCTCTGTTTTCTCTGTAGCAACTTCCCTAGGTTCATTAGCTCACGAGACTCATCCTGGATCATCATAGCTACTTATTATCAGATTGATAGCACACTGTCGATAACACGGTCATATATTCAGTATGTCTCTAAACTGGATCAAGATTCAGAGCAATATCTGCATAGCATATTTGACCATTATGAGCCCCATTTTGGATACCTAGGGATAGTTTAGTACACCTAAAAAAATAATAATAATAACCAGATCTATGTTTTGACCATAGAAAAGGCAGACACAGGCTTCTTTGAAATGAACCTGTTCGTCTGGAACCTTTGTACAAAACCGGTTTAGAGAAAGTCTGACATCGGTCAGAGAAGCAAGCTGTGGGTCGTATGCGGCTTCCGCCCAGCAGGCTGTCCCTGCTGACGGTCCTCCTCGGTTTCCCTTGTCTTTTCAGAGGCAGTCGAATGCTTCTCAGGCACTCTGTGACATTGTCAGGCTGGGCAGAGACCAGGGCAGTCAGCTTCAGGAGGCTCTGGAGCCAGACCCCCTGCTCACAGCGTTGGAGTCGTGAGTGCTGGGCACCATGGTGCTGGGGTGTCCCCAAGCCCTGCTCGATGCTGCTGCCACCACTTCTGATTCAGATTCTGATGAGCTGGTTGGGAAATGCTCCCCTAGGTTCAGAGCCCAAGTTAACCTGATAGGCTTGTTTCTCAGGGAAGGAGTCTTCAGGGGATTCTCCTGACAGGTTTAGAGAGTTGAGGCCAGCAGGGACAGGAGCCTTGTCAGAGCCCTGGGCACCTGGCCTTGAACCTGAGCATGTTTAGGGTGTTGCTGGGGTCCCCCACGGGAGGAAGGGCCGTCCATGCATCTTTGTCTGTGTCTGCTCTGCCAGGCAGTGACCTCCGTGTGTGTCCGACAGGCAGGACTGTGTGGAGCAGCTTCTGAAGAACATGTTCAACGGAGACCAGACCGAGAGCTGCCTCATCAGCGGGATGCAGGTGTTACTCACCTTGCTGGAGACAAGGCGGGTTGGGTGAGTCTGTCTCACAAGGGAAAGCATTGTGGCGAGCTGACTCTGACACTGCAGAGACATGGCTGCCCAGATGAGCTGTCTGGGTTATGTCCTTTGTGTTTTAAATTAGTTTTTGATTATGCAAGTAATAACATGGATAGACTCCCCTTGTTGGAAAGGTCAACTTTAAGGTTGCAACTAAGTCCCCTGTGATAACGCACCCTCAGTCATGGTCCCACCCCAGCCTAAAGATAGCGACTGTCATCAGTTGGCAGGTGTTTATAGACACATGCAAAATAGGTGTGGTTGGCAGGTTTTCCCCGAGGACTGTCCTGACTGGTCCCCGAGTGTGCGCGTGTGTCTCTGCTGCAGGCTTCCACTGTGGCACATTGTTACTTGTTTACACGATTGTCTCCTATGCCCAACTGTGCGCCCTGCAGAGCAGGGCATGTGTTGTGTCCCCTGTGTCTCCTGAGCCTGCGCAGATGAATGCTCCCTGTTGAGCGCTGAACTCAGTACTTCGTTTCGAGGCAGCTGTCCTCTCTTGTGTCACCAAACGTGGGGGCCTGAGCAGACACAGAAAACTGAGGTGTGGCCCCTCCTCTTTAATTGCTCCCAGTCTGGTACAGGACAGTAAGCAGGATGCGATGCAGTGGGTAAATGCAGTGGACACCACACTCAGTGCCACGTTGTGGGGTCCACAAGAACAGATCACCTGGGGGCTGGCGGTTGTGGCCTCATGGTCAGGAGTTTACCTGAGAGGCTCACGTAGTCAGAGACAATCCCTGGGGAAAGGTAGCAGGGGTCCTTGTGTGGGCGCAGGCATGGACGCGGTATATGGGTGGGGAGGGGTGAGCTTGCTCAGAGGGACCCCCATGCTGTGACCCCTAGGGAGGTCACCATACTGGCTGTCGTAGGCCTGTCAAGGCAGAGATGGTGAGTGGGAAGAGACAGATGACAGCAGAAACCAGTTTGGGTGAAAGGTTGAGTTCACTAGGGGTACAGGTGCCTTCAAGGATGCCAGGTAGAAATTTCAGGAAGTGTCTGACCCTGTTGCTCTGGAGCACGGGGGCCAACGCGAGCCGATGAGCCTGTCCCAGGAGGACACCCTGTGAGCAGCAGCAGAGACAGCAGAGTGGGCGTTGTCCTCTGGTGCTCCCCTCGGGCTCCTCCCAGGTCCTTGAGCCCAATCCGTGGAGTCAGGTTCCCTGCAGCCTGGGCCACACTGCTCCCGGGATGCTTCTGTCCGCTCTGTTCCATCACGCGCTGGGTTAATGGTCTCCCTCTCCCAAGGTGCCTGCAGTCCCTTATTTCCACACATGGGAGAAAACTTCATTTAGCCCTCCAGCATTGATAGCCTATGCTTTTTTAAAAAGAAAAAAAAGAACAGGCAAATGATAAGAAATTGGCTTAATCTTCGTAGTGGGATTATTAGCAACCTCTCTCTTTCTGGTACTACCAAATTCATATTTAGTTTATTACCTAAAAATAGAATTATGACATTATGATCATTTTCTCTAGTTAGGCAACCAGAGTATTGATTTTTTTATCTTCGTAAACTCAGGAAGCCTGGGCTTCTTCCGAGGGCTGAGCCCAACACTGCATGTGATGGAGGGGACGGTGTAAAAGTTAGGAAAATAGAGATAAGTCAGCTGTTTCTCTGCTTTTTTATTCTTTTATGTATTTAAATTTTTTTCTATAATGACCATGTATTCATTTTATAATTAGAAAAAGTGTTAAAATAAATATCTCAGAGAAACTTGCTTGGAAAAGCCAAAGCAACAATGGCCAGTCCTGCCCCCTTTTTCTCAGCTGAGGATGGTGGACAACAAGGGATGTTTCCAAAGCAGGTGCAGGGAACGGCCCCACCAGGGCTGAGGGGCAGCGGGAAACCAATCTGGCTTTCTCACCGGCTGCATGCTCGTGGGGATCAGCTGGAAATGTTTTCCTGGAGGCCTCCAGCACCTTTCTCTTCTCTCTGGACCGGCCACCAAATCATGTGTGAAGGCCTTGTGTAGTCTCACTTTTGAGATTTCTTTTTGGAAAAATTAAAAAGAGCTGTTTTGGAGGAAGACAGTGAGTGGAAGCGCTGGCAGGGTGAGTGGGGTGTGGACCAGGCACTGGGTGTGCCACCCCGTCTCCATCTGCTCTCCTCGTCCACAGGACAGAGGGCTTGGTGGACCCCTTCTCTCAGGGACTGGAAAGGCCATGTGCTGTCAGCAGCAGCGTCCTGCACGGCATCGAGCCGTGGCTGAAGGACTTCCACCAGCTCCTGCTCAACCCGCCAAAGGTAAATGGCCATGGACGGCTGTTGGGGGCCTTTGCAGACATTGTAGGATAGGATGGTTTGCAAGGAGGGGACCCTGCCGTTTATCCTGATGAGGCAGAGTGTGGGTGCATGGTCTCTGACCCCACCCTTCCCAGACCCTCACTTGAGAACTGCCAGGTAGATGCCAAACAGGTGTTTCCAGGATCACCCCCAGATCTGTGAATGTCTGTCTCTGCCTCTGAAGGGAGGCCTGAGGGTTGGATGTTTTGCAGTCTGCCCAGGAGACTGAGCCACAGGCCTGGCCTCTACATCAGGGTCCCCCAGCCAAGGGACTCTCGGCTCCGGAGGGAGGTCACATTGAAGAGAGTGATGGGCAGCCAGGGCCGCCTTCCTGTTTGTCCTGTCTCACCTGTGAGCCCCTCTGCATTCCCAGCGATTCTCCTTGGCCCCCACTCTGATCTACCTGCGACTTATTTATCAAATCGCTCATTGTCTGCCTCCCCCACTAGCAAGTGAGCTTCATGGAGACAGAGGTTCTGTTTTGTCAGCCTGAACATTCCGTTAATGAAAAGGGAAAGTGTTATGTGGACCGTGAGGGGGTCAGAAAATACCCACGTCCAGCCTGATGAGACAGCTTTCCCACATTAGTCCTGAGGCGTGTTCCAGAGAGCCCCATGCCTCTCACTGGTACTGGTGGCTCTCTCCAGGACACATTTCATATGCTGAGGGGCATGGCCCTTGGGCCTGGCGGACCCAGGCCAGAGTGCCCTGGGCTTCCTTGGAGTGGCCGACCACCCTCATCCACTCTGTGTGGGGCCCTAAGGGGAGCAGTGGGGTTCTTCACCCAATCCCCCTCATTTCCTCTTGTAGGCAGCCTTGCCTTGAGGAGCCCCCACATGCATGCCCCGGTCATGGGGCAGTGGCCATGCTGGTCACAAGGCTCCAAGTGGGTGGTGCCTCCTGTGTTTGCAGAAAAAAGCAATCCTGACCACCATCGGTGTGCTAGAGGAGCCCCTGGGGAACACCCGTCTGCAGGGTGCTCGCCTCATGGCCGCGCTGCTGCACACAAACACGCCGAGCATCAACCAGGAGCTCTGCCGGCTCAACACCATGGACCTCCTGCTGGTGAGTGGGCTGCACACCAGCCCTGCTGGTCTGTGCGTGTGTCCTACATGACCCGAGGCCAGACGTACGGACAGGCTGGGGCAGCAGAGCAGGGTCTAGCAGAGGTCTGCCCTGGTGAGCTTCTAGCCCTGGGTCCCAGGGTATGACCACGGGTCCCTGGTGGAGCCCTCTGAGCAGCGGGCAGACGAGCCTAGGCCGTGCCTCACAGAAGGCAGTGAGTCTGCCGTAGAATTGCCCTGAAAGCCAAGGTTAGGGTTCTAATCCTGCTTGAGGAATGGGGTAATACATCCATTTCCTTTCTCATATTCTGACTTAATGTAGCTCTTAAATATAAAACATCCTAAAAGAGAAGCTCTGCGTCTTCCACAATAGGTCACCCTAGCAGGTCACCCTGCTAGTTCTTATCAAAGCCAGTGGGAAATGCTGCTCCACTCAGCTGATGCTGCCTGTGACCTGTGGGATGCTCTGGGTGTCTGGAAGAGGGATGGGTGGGCAGTGACAGCCAAGCAATGCTGGTGCCTCTTATAAAAATAAGAGGAAGAGGGGCTGGCCCGTGGCTCACTCGGGAGAGTGCGGTGCTGATAACACCAGGGCCACGGGTTTGGATCCCATATAGGGATGGCCGGTTGCTCACTGGGTGAGCGTGGTGCTGACAACACCAAGTAAAGGGTTAAGATCCCCTTACTGGTCATCTTTTAAAAATAAAAAAAGGAAGAGTATGGGACAGAGAATTCTTTTGAAGAGAGAAAAAGTAAAGTAGATCTTTTTTAATTGCTGCTCGACTGATCCAGACTGGGATTTTAATCACAGATGTGCCTAATAACTCAGGCAGCAGGGCCTGCTGCAGAGAGCGTAGGGCTGCTCCCGTCAGAAGAGGGTGCCAGTGGACAGGGCCTCGCCCTAAATGGGTGCTGTTGGCAGGCACAGCGCCTCTCTTCTGCCTTGCCTTTGGGCCTCTGCTCCGGGGAAACTGGGATCTCCCTGCATTTCAGTCCCAGATGAGCCAGCCTCGGAACTGGGACTGAAGAACTGTACGCCTCAGAAGTTCTTCCAGCATTTAGAAGATATTAGGCACATCTGAGATTGAAATTCCAGTCTGGATCAAGGGAGCAGCAATTTAAAAAGATCTACTTTACTTTTTCTCTGTTCAAAAGAGTTCCCTGTCCCACACTCTTCCTCTTATTTTTATTGTGGTAAAGTAGCATAACATAAAATTTACCATTTAAACCATTTTTAAACTCAGTGCCATCAAGCATATTCACAGTGTTGTGTAACCATTACACGACCTACTTTCAGAACTTCCTCGTCTCCCCAAACAGAAACTCTGTGCCAGTTAAACACTGATTCCCCACTGCCCTTGCCCCAGCCCCTGGCAACCACCACTCTACCTGTGTCTCTGAACCTGACTCTTCTAGGTACATTGTGTAAGTGGGATCACAGAGTATTTCTCTTTGTGACTGGCTTATTTTACTTAGCATAATCTCTTCAAGGTTTGTCCAGTGTTGTAGCATATGTCAAGATTTTCTTCCCTTTTAAGGCTGAGTAATATGTCATCGTACATATAGACCACATTTTGTTTATCCAGTCATCCATCAGAGGGCCCTTGGGTGGCTTCCTCCTTTTGGCTCTTGTGGATATTGCTGCCATGAACAAGGGTGCACAAGTCTCTGTCTGAGTCCCTGCTTTCAGTTCTTTTGGATATACACCTAACAGTGGAATTGTGGGATCATGTGGCAATTCTCTGGTTAACTCTTTGAGGAACCTCCAAACTGTTTTTGACAGTGGCTCTATTGTTTTAGATCTCACCAACAGGCTCGCGTTTCTCCACATCCTCACCAACACTTGTTTTTCTTTTCTTTTTTTTAATAGTTTTTCTAATGGGTGTGAAGAGGTATCTTACAGTGGTTTCGATTTGCATTTCCCTAAAGATTAAAGATGTTGAGCATTTTTTCATGTGCTCATTAACCATTTGTATGTCTTCTTTGGAGAAATGTCTATCCAATTCCTCTGCCCATGTCTGAATTGTTTTTTTGTATGAGTTATAGGAGTTGTTTACATATTCTGGATATTAATCCTTTTTTTTATCAGATACATGATTTGCAGATATATTCTTCTTTTCTATGGATTATCTTTTTACTCTCTTTGACACTCAAAATTCTAATTTCGATGAAACCCACCTTGTGTTTTTTTCTTTTGTTGCCTTGCTTTTGGTATCATATCCTAGAAATCATTGCCAAATTCATTGTTATAAAGCATTTCCTCTGTGTTTTGTTCAAGGAGTTTTATAGTTTTAGCTCCTTTTTTTTTTTTGGTAGCTGGCCAGTAAGGGGATCTGAACCTGTGACGTTGGTGTGATCAGGCTGCACTCTAACCAATTGAGCTAACCAGCCAACCCAGTTTTATTTCTCAAGTTTAGGTCTTTCATCCATTTTGAGTTAATTTTTGTATGTGGTGTTAGGTAAGAGTTCAACTTCATTCTTTGCATGTGGATATCCAGTTTTCCCAGCACAATTTGTTGAAGAGACTGTCCTTTCCCTGTTGAATGGTATTGGCACCTTGTTGAAAATGATTTGATCATATACGTATTAGTCTTCCAGCTTCATTCCTCTTTTTTTTTTTTTCTCCCAAGATGGTTTTGGCTATTCTGGGTCCCTTGAGATTCCATATGAATTTTAGAATGAGTTTTTTTTCTATTTCTTTTTTCTTTTTTTAATTGAAACATAGTTGATTGTAGATATCTGTGGAATACTGCATGGAGTATCAATACTTGTGTGCAATATATGATGCTCAAATCAGGATAATTAGTAGGGTTTTTCTATTTCTACAAAGAAAAAGAAAAAAAAAGCTGTTGATATTTTGATAGGGATTGCATTGAATTTGTAGATCACTTTGGTTAGTATTGTCTTTTTAACAATATTAAATCTGCCAATCCATGTACAAGAGTGTCTTTCTAGCAGGTCTTCTTTAAATTCTTTCAGCAGTGCTTTGCAGTTTTCAGTGTACAAGTCTTTCACCTCTTTGGTTTAATTCATTTGTAAGTATTTTATTCTTTTGGATGCTATCATACATGAAATTGTTTTCTTAATTTCCTTCCTGGATAGTTCATTGCTATTGTGTAGAAATGCGATTGATTTTTTTTTTTTTTTTTTTTTTTTTGTCTTTTTCGTGACCGGCACTCAGCCAGTGAGTGCACCGGCCATTCCTATATAGGATCCGAACCCGCGGCCGAGCGTTGCGGCGCTCCCAGCGCTGCACTCTCCTGAGTGCGCCACGGGCTCGGCCCTGCGATTGATTTTTATGTGTTGATTTTGTACCTACAACTTTGCTGTATTTGTTTATTAGGTCTAACAATTTATGTGGATTCTTTAGAATTTTCTACATATCAAGTAATTTGGGAACAGAGATAATTTTACTTCTTCCCTTCTAATTTGGATGCCTTTTCTTTCTTTTTTTTTCCTAATTGCTCTGAGTAGAACTTCTAGTAGTACTATGTTAAGTAGAAGAAGTGAGAGCAGACATCCTTGCCTTGTTTCTGATCTTAGAGGAAAAGTTTTCAGTCTTTCAACATTGAGTGTATGGTTAGCTCTGGACTTCTAGATATTTTTTTCATGTTGAGAAAATTTCCTTCTATTCTTAGTTTATTGAGTGTTTATATCAAGAACGTATGTTGAATTTTGTCAAATGATTTTTCTGCATGAATTGAGATGGTCATTTTTTATTTTTATTTTTCTTCATTCTGTTAATATATTACCTTGATCGATTTCCATATGTTGAACCATCCTTGCATTCCAAGAATAAATCCCACTTTGCCATGGTGTATAAATCTTTTAATACAATGCTGAATTTGGTTTGCTAGTGTTTTGTATTGGAGTGTTGGTCTGTAGTTTTCTTTTCTTGTAGTGTCCTTGTCTGGCTTTGGTATGAGGGTAATGCTGGCCTCATAGAATGAGTTAGGAAGAGTTCTCTCCTCTTCAATTTTTGAAGGAGTTTAAGAAGGGTTAGTGTTAATTCTTCTTTAAATGTTTTGTAGAATTCACCAGTGAAGCCCTCTGATCTGGGCTTTTCTTTGTTGAGAGATGGGGTCTAACTCCCTATTGCAGATGAGATAACACAGTGAAGCCACCTCCAAGGTTGCTCAGTCACAGGCAGAGAAGGTGAAGCCAAGATTTGGGATTGTGTTTCTGTGCAGGAGAAGTACACGTAGACAGGCTTTCTGCCATTCTTTAGCTTTCAACTCCCTGGTGTGTAGGATGGACCCAAACTCATCTTCCCGTGTGGAGTCTACACCCATCACTCAGCACACCCCTGTCCTTGTCCATGTGGGCCGAGGGGGTCTGGACGCAGGCTGCTGAGGCCCCTGGAGTGTGTAAGCTGGTGGTAGGGGTGAGGAGAGGTGTGCCCATGCCCCCCTCCCTGCCAGCTTAGGGGTCAGGGGTCGAGGGCAGGTTTCTGTGCTTTTCCTTTCCCTCCCTGTCCTGGTCTGGAATAGGCTGTGTGGGAGACAGGGGACAACAGCCATCCTCATTCAGCCACCTCTGTCTCCAAGGGAGCCCCAAGACTGCCAGAACTTCTTCTGGGCTTCAGCCTGTGCTGAGGCTTTGACCCCCTCAGGGATTATGGAATATGCACCTCCTGGTCTTCCATCTGTACGGTGGAAGATTCCCTGTTCTGCTCATCCTGGATGGAATCCCCATGTGTCTGAGAGTTTAACCACTTCCAGTAACGCATAGGTCAAAGACAAAACCATAACAGAAATT
The DNA here is from genome assembly GCF_027409185.1 of Cynocephalus volans. Classification (NCBI taxonomy): domain Eukaryota; kingdom Metazoa; phylum Chordata; class Mammalia; order Dermoptera; family Cynocephalidae; genus Cynocephalus; species Cynocephalus volans. Next base: position 604,985 of record NC_084471.1, on the reverse strand, counting down.
TTCAAATACCTAGAGCTGAAGAATAATAAAAATGCTGCTAACCAAAATGTGTAGAGTGTAATTAATGTGAATTTTCCAGGGAAACGTATAGCCTTTTAAAGACTTACACTGGAAAAGAAGAAAAGCTAAAAATTAATGAGTTGAGCTTCTAACTTAGGGACAAAAGCATAAACCCACAGCAAGTGGGAAGGCCGTCATTCAAGCAAGAGAAGAGATTAATGAGACGGAAAGAAAGCAGCATGCAGGAGCTGGAAGGACGGGGCAGCTCTTTGAAGAGCCACCTGGCCACCTGGAGACTAGATGCTTGAGAAGTTGGAGACGGTGCCAGGGAATGATTCCCGTTCACCTTTGTGATTCAGCCGTTAGGAGAAAACCAATCTGACAACTTTCTTCTGTTCTCTGTTTATCCAGGACTTGTTTTTTAAGTACACCTGGAACAACTTTCTGCACTTCCAAGTGGAACTGTGCATAGCCGCTATTCTCTCCCACACTGCCCGCGAGGAGCCGGTAGAAGCGCGTGGATCCCAGAGCAGGGCGGAGCCTCTACCTGGGAACGGGAACAGGAACCTGGAGACCCCCCAGCCTCCCACCAGCCTCCCTGAGAACACAATGGTGACTCACGTAAGTGTAGGCCAGGGTCCCCCCGCTTATCCCTGCAGCCTCAGCCCACCTCAGCCCACCCACACTGGCATTGCTGGTGCACCAGGCCCTCCTGTGTCGTCTCCTCCAGCCCTCATGTGGGGTGGGTGGGGCTGCTCTCCTTTTACCCACAGGGACACTCAGTCATGAAGAAAATGTCTGGTTTGCCGGGGTCCCAGAGGTAGTGTCAGGGAAGCAAGAGGGAAGGCGGCGTTAGCATCAGGTCAGTCCTGCCCCCCAGGAGGCACACGGCCCCCCAAGTCCTGCTGCTGCTCTGCTGCGAGCAGCCCTGTCATGGGAGAGGGAGCCTTGTGTGCCACAGGTCAGTCCATGGTTGTAACCAGACCACAAAGGAAAATGCAAGGGGAAGAGAGAAGGCGTCAGAGTCTCACGAGAAAACATTCTAGGGTTTTGGACCAACCTTTCAAAAACTAGATGCATTAACCCTCTCTATGACACTCTTCTCTCCTCCTCCCATGATGCTGTCCCCACAGGTGCTATCCCCCAGGTACTGTCCCTGCAGGCGCTGTCTCCCCAGGTGCTGCCCACCTTGGCTCCTGTCCCCCCAGGTGCTGTCCCCCAGGTCCTGTCTCCCCAGTTGCTATCCCCCCAGGTGCTGTCCCCCAGGTGCTGTCCCTCGAGGTGCTGTCCTCCAGGTGCTGTCCCCAACAGGTGCTGTCCCCCCAGGTCCTGTCTTCCCAGGTGCTGTCTCCACAGGTGCTGTCCCCCCAGGTGCTGTCCCCGACAGGTGCTGTCCCCCCAGGTGCTGTCCCTCCAGGTGCTATCTCCCACAGGTCCTGTCCCCCCTCCATCTTGTCTCCCCCAGGTCTTGTCCCCCCCCAGGTCTTGTCGCCACAGGTCCTGTCTCCACCAGGTGTTGTCCTCCCCCATGCTGTCCCCACTCCCACAGTCACACAGTTGTGTGCTCAGACTGTCTCCTCCACAGGCTGTGTCTGGTTCTCTTTCTGCTCCACATCTAGTGCTGTGCCTGGCAAAGGGCAGGCCTCAGTCAGTGTTTGCAGGAAGGAAGGAAGCAACTTGGTACCACGAGCAGGGCTCAGACCCCACCTGTGGCTGCTCTCCTGGGAGGGCCGGGGGTGGTGGGAGGACAGGCTGGATCAGACTTCACAGCTGACAGGAGGGCAGAGACTTGGGAAGGAGTCCCCAGGTCTCTGGTCAGAGGCCTCGTGGACAGTGGGGCTTGAGTGGGTCTTGAAGGCCTCTCTCCTGCCTGCCCTTGACAGGTGTCCTGGGCACTTTCTGTGTGCCAGTGTGGCAGGGATGATCCTGCACAGGTAGGGTCCAGTCTAGCCACAACTGAAGGCCCAGTGAGCAAACAGCCAGGGCCGGTGGTTCCAGTGATGAGAGCCACATGGGGAAAGGGGGATATTCAGGGGCCGTGCAGGTCAGTAAGGGACCCTCACCCAGAGTGAGGCCATGGGTGTCCCAGGTAGAGGAGATGGCCTGTGTCAGGGCCTGGAGGTGAGAAAGCGCTGAGGGCCCTGTGGGGGAGGAGGTGGGAGAGTGGCCAGAGGCGGAAGCCCAGGGGCAGGGGAATTCCAGGAGGCTGGAAGGGAATGGTGAGTGTCCTTTTATCCCACTGGTCCTCATTTTCAGGGCACTTGACAGCAGGGCCTTTGAAGCCCTGGGTAGCACCTGCCTCCAATGTTGTGTGGGAACCACAGGGGCCAGGGCTGTACCAGTCATGTCCCACAGGGCCCTGGTGCAGATGTGCTGGCCCACTGCCCACAAGGTCCACGCAGACAGGTGGCTGCTGTGGCCCTGCTCAGCCCAGGGTGAGTGGAGGTGTGCATACGGCCCTGCAGACCCTGGTTCATGCCGCCTGCCCCCTCCCCACAGCTGTTCCAGAAGTGCTGCCTGGTACAGAGGATCCTGGAGGCCTGGGAAGCCAATGACCACACACAGTAAGAGCTGCATGGGCCCGGTGAGGTTGCACCCTGGGGATCTGGGCCTGGCCAGTTGGGGATGTGGAGCTGCACTTCACCAGGGCATGGGCAACACCATGCCCCGGCCTCCCAGCTTGGTGTGGGGCGTCTGGGGTGTGTGGTGTGGCCCCCTGCCTGGGCAAACAGCTGTAAATGCTTCCTGGGAAGGACACAGGAGATGACGAGGGGCAGGTGAGTGGCAGCCAGGCCTGGGCTGTGGCCAGGCACAGCCCCTCCCCCAGGAGCCCACCTAGCTTGTCTGGCCCAGACTTTGCCCACTGTGGGTCCCATGTCTATTCTTGATCTTCCACAAGAACTTGACACCCCTGTCAGCCCTTGTACACAGGGATGCGGTTTTACTTTAATATTCTGTGTCTTCTGGGCCGAGCCCGTGGCGCACTTGGAAGAGTGCGGCACTGGGAGCGCGGTGACGCTCCCGCCGTGGGTTCGGATCCTATGTAGGAATGGCCGGTGCACTCACTGGCTGAGTGCCGGTCACGAAAAAGACAAAAAAAAAAAAAAAAAAAAATTCTGTGTCTTCTGCTTACCTGGTGTTCCCTGGGTCAGGAATGTCCTGCTTATTGTCCTGTGCCCTGGGCCTAGGGCCACCCCCCAGCATTCACTGGCCTGCCGAGAGCAGTCTGGCCCCAGGCAGTGCAGGGAGGGACTGTTGGGAGCCAGGAGGGATCTGAGTGCGGTGGTGGGCTCGGAGCCCCAGACCTGCTTGTAGAACATGCTGTGGAGGACCATGCACAGCCCCGCGTCCCACAGAGCCTTGTGCTGAGTGCAAGCCTCGTGGCTGACAGTCCTGAGCTCAGCACCCGCTCCACTACCGCCACTGGTGTTACTTGGGCCAACACCGTGGCCTGTGTTTTCTTGTTTGTAAAATGGTGGTACGAGCAGTGTCTGTCTCATCAGCTCCTCTTGGTAGTGAGATTGCAATGAACCTGCTGCGCATGGTGGGTGCTTTCCAAACACGCGTCCTGGAGGCGAGGTTGACAGGTCGGACACTGAGCAGGGCCAGGATGCTGTGCTAGGGGTTGGCCTGTGTCACTTGGCTCTGCCAGCAATGGGTCAGGATGGGCTCAGGCCAGGTGGCTGCCCTGATGGTGCCTGTCACTTTCAGGGCAGCGGGTGGCATGAGGCGTGGGAACATGGGCCACCTCACGCGGATTGCCAACGCCGTGGTGCAGAACCTAGAGCGGGGCCCTGTGCAGACCCACATTAGCGAGGTCATTCGAGGTGAGCCCCCATCCCCCTCACCCTCTGCTGGTCACCACGTCCAAGTGCTGCTGCCTGAGGTTGCCCTTTCCTGGTGCTGGGATGGACCATGCGCTGCCTTTGTGGTCACACCTTTCCATGTCCCATCTGTTCTCAGGGTGCTGGGTCCCGCATGTCGGTTCTGTGGGGCAGACACCCGGGGAGACCCTGTTGGGAGTCAAAGCACAAGGTGCAGGAGGCCCAGCCCCTGCCGAGCAGTGCGTGGCTCTGGCACTGGCAGATGGAGAAGGAGGTTGGGTCCCTTTCTCACAGACTACCCGCGGTTTCTGTATTTCTGGGAGTTCCTCAGGGGGCACACCCACCAACAAACTCAGAACTCTGGTGCCACTGAAGTCCCTGTAGGGACAGGAGGTGCCACCACCTGCTCAGGCTGCTGCGCCCGTCTGTGCCAGGTCCCTGAGGGCTCACAGACTGTGCTTCCTTTGCAGGGCTCCCTGCGGATTGCCGTGGGCGCTGGGAAAGCTTCGTGGAGGAGACCCTGACGGAAACCAACCGCAAGAACACCGTGGACCTGGTGAGGAGGCCGGGCTGCTCCATATGCAGCCGCAGTGCAGGACGGCGACAGATGCTCGACACTGGCCCCATGGCACAGGCCGAGGGAGGCGGGAGGGCAGCGCTGTGGCTGGGCCACGCACCTTGCCTGCTCCTCTTGTGCGCACCTGCCATGTGCCCCATGAGCATGTGGCCCGCCTCTGACCGGTGTCCATAACACAACCTGCCCTGTGCCAGGCTCCCTGAGGACCCCTGTGCAGAGCTGGCATTGGCCCCTTCTGTCCCACATCAGGAGCTGTGGCTTTTGGTGGAGAGCCCGATGCCTGGGACCCACAATGTGCCCTCTGCTCCAGGGAGGCTGGGCCATCACCGGCTCTCAGCCTCACCGGGCACCTCCTTCCAGCCCAGCCTCCCAGGCCCAGAGCCCTGACAAGGGCCGGGCTGGGCGGGTCTGGGATGCTGGGCCTGGCTGGGCGGGTCTGGGGCGCTGGGTAGGCTCACGCTCCCGTCCCATCTGGCCTGTTTTAGGTGAGCACTCACCACGTTCACTCCTCGAGTGAGGACGAGGACATTGAGGGGGCTTTCCCTAGCGAGCTGTCCCTGCAGCAGGTGAGGGTGTGGCCGGCACTCTGCACACTGCTGGGCCCTTCCTGGCACCTCAGTGTGTTACAGACATGTCCCTGGTGGCATCTCACTAGCGAAGGGGAGAGGTGGCTCATCCCCAAGCACGTGTGAGGGAGAGGGGGTCTGGGGGTAGACCCCCAAAGGCACTCACTTCACCTTGAAGAGAATGATGGGGACGCAGTGGGTGAACTTGAAAGTTAGAGTAAAAGGCATCGTTTGGATGAGGCCATGGGAAACTGCAGCCTGAGTTTCAGTAGAATCTCGGGCCCTGAGCAGTCAGGGCACGGGGCCCGCTGTTGCCGGAGAAGTTCGTGAACAACCAGAGATTCTGGTTTCCAAAGAGCCGTCTCCAGGCCTGAGGCTGCTCCTGACAGGCGCCCGTCCCTCTCAGGCTTTCTCCGAGTACCAGATCCAGCAGATGACGGCCAACTTTGTGGATCAGTTTGGCTTCAATGATGAGGAGTTTGCAGATCAGGACGACAACATCAAGTAAGTCCCCTTGACATGCTGGGAGCCCCCCAGGCTGCAGGAGAGGCAGGGTCCCCCCTACTGCTCGGGTCCCCAGGGGCAGCTCCCTGTGGTCTTGCTGGGAGTGTGGCCCAGTGTCCCCCAAGGACAGCAAGTGTCACCTAGCTGCGTGAAGGCACCGACACGGCTGGACCAGCACTGGCAGAGGAGGTGCTGAGGACACTCTCGCTGGCTCTTGCAGTGCCCCGTTTGACAGGATTGCAGAGATCAACTTCAACGTCAGTGCTGACGAGGACAGTGTGAGTGGGCAGGGGCTTCTGCGGGGCCACATGGGCGTTTCGGTGGTGGGGCACGTACCTTATCGTCTGCCGAGAGTCGGGGGCCCTGAGCCAGCGGGTGTGCGTGGCAGGTCTGGGAGGCCTCCGTGGAAGCTTGGAACAGAGCTGCTTTGCTTGCCCGCCCTCCCTGCCCTCGAGCCAGGCGGGGATCCCACATCCTGTGAGCCGAATCCCTCTGTGTGTGGGGCCAGGTCCTCCCGTCTCTCCCAGACCCTCAGAGAGCAGCCTCAGCGCTCCGTGTCCCACAGCCCAGTGCCGCTCTGTTCGAAGCCTGCTGCAGCGACCGCATCCAGCCCTTTGACGATGAGGAAGAGGAGGACATCTGGGAGGACAAGGAGATGCATTGTGCTGCCCGGGCACCGGCCAGAGCCAGGTCTGGGAGCACGCACACCGGTGCCCAGCCCTCTGTGGCCTCACAGTGGCCCTTGCAGGGCAGGCAACTGTCCCCTCCACTCTGGGGACCGTCCCGAGGAGGCCGGAGCCAAGCGAAGCTCCTCAGTCAGGACGCTCCCTCCTCGCCCCCAGCCCTGGGCCATCGCCACCCTCCAGGCATCTGACTGTGCATCTCCCCAGGTTTGGAGTCCCCCACGCCTCAGATTGCTGCTCATGGAGTGGCCCGCAGCACAGAGTCCAGGACAGGAAAGTGGACTCGGGAGCAGACGGGGATGCACCTGGGCTGGGCACCCCCCCGGCCCCTGTGCAGAACGAAGGCCCCCCCACGGAGGCTGATTCAGAAGGTAGCACTGGGGGCCGGGCAAGGGACTCGGGTGTTGGGGACAGGATGGGGGCTTCACTGGAGCCGAGGAACCTCCAGCTGCCTCTGGTCTGGAGCCCACGTCCCTTCTGCAGGTGCCTCCACGCAGATGTTCCTGGAGGTGGGGGCTGTCCCTGCTGTTCCCCGGCTGTCCTGGGTGGTGGGTCCCAGCACAGGGTGGCTTCCCGCCCTGGCGCCCTTCTTTCGTGGGCGCTCTCTGACAGGGAAGAGGCACTCCATGCTACCTGGGTCTCAGCAGGAGCAGGGCCGCCACCCCCAGGCTTTGCCCTTCTCACCTCTTCCCCGGGAGCAGCACCGAGGCACTCAGGACCTGAGTGAGTGGCCAGGGCTCTGTTGGGAGGTGCCAGGCCCTCAGCCGAGGCTGACAAGAGGAGTGTCTGTGAGGCAAAGTGCAGGCCCGGGGGAGCCGGGGCATCCTGAGCAGGAGGCGGCAGCTGCACCCGAGGCCAGGAAGAGCGCAGGGCCTGGCCGCTACCCTGCCCTCTTGCAGAAGCCGTCCTGAGGGACTGGTGGGCACTGGCTGGAGCTCTGCCTGCTAAGACACTTGGGCAGTCAGAGCACAGCTGAGGCCTCTTCCAGGGCACAGCCGTGCTCCTGATGAGCTCTGTGTGCCCCCGGGGTGGGGGCACTGCCTCCTGTTTGCTTGCGACACCCCAGGCCAGCCCACATTTGCCGCTGCATCTCTCAGCTGCAGGTGCTGCGTGGACGGCGGTGTTTGATGAGCCAGTGAACTCGACACCGGTGGCCCCAGGAGTGGCGAGGGATGTGGGTTCCAGTGTGTGGGCGGCCAGCGCCTCAGCTCCAGAGGAGAAAGGCTGGGCCAAGTTCACTGACTTCCAGCCGTTTTGCTGGTAACACATCACAAAAGGGGGCCATGCCACAAAGTGCCTGTCAGGGTCAGGAGGTGACCATCCCCTGAGGGCTCTTCCTGTCCTCGACCTTGTTTGCAGCTCCGAGTCGGGACCCAGGTGTAGCTCTCCTGTGAACACAGACCGCAGCCATGCTGAGAGCAGCCCAAGCCTGGGCTCAGAGAAAGCCTGTGAGTAGGAGCAATGTAGGCTGCACCCCGTACTCCTGCAGGTGCCTGGCCTTGCCCAGTTCCCAGCCCCCTCCTGGAGGCAGCGGCAGGAGGTGGCTTAGGCCCCAGGCATGCCTGAGTCTCAGTGGTGACGTTGGAGTTCATATACACCTGCGGGACTGGGGCGGCCATGTGCAGATGGGGAGACTCCCAGCCCTGGGGGCATGGGACGTGCAACACAGCCACCAGGCTGCCCCTGGAGCCAGGTCTGACCCAGCTGCGTTGACCAGGCTGTACCCTGGGTCCCCAGCATCAGCACCAGGGTCCCAGCATGGAGAAGTGGTGGATGGACTGTTAGCAGGAGGCTGACCTGGGGTCTGATCAAATCCCCTGGCCCCCAGCTGCCCAGTCAGAGGCTCCAAAGCCCCTAGGACCAGGCCTGAGAGCTCCAGGCAAAGGGACGGCCAGTGCCTGACTCTTTGTCCCAGGTGCCAGGGTCCCTTGGCCTGAAGGAGCTTGTGGCCAGGCCACACAGTCTGAGCAGGGCCCCCGTGGGCCTCTGCTTTGTCTGGGAACAGGGCACAGGGATGGTCCACATGGAGGACACCCAGCAGGAGTGGGAAATCCTCCTGCCCCTTCACATGGCCCCTGTGCACAGCCAGAACCCATGTGCAGGGACATGGCAGGCTGCATGTGAGCACATTTCTGTTTCTTGTGTGCTGCACACTGGCCCCCATGGGTCTGGGGCCCCGCGGCTGTGGCGCCATGTTCAGCAGCCCCTGCCCTCCCTGGACAGCCCAGACCTCCTTGTTTTGCAGTTAGCTCGGCCTCCCCGTGTGCTTGGAATGTGTATGTTACCAGGAAGGCTCCCCTGGTGGCCTCTGACAGCAGCTCCTCCAGGGGCTCTGACAGCGAGGATGAGATGCGGAAGGCAGCTGTTGCCATGGAAGCCGTGAGCATGGGCCCCAGCCAGGAGACCTCCATGATGCCTGAAGCAGCCAGGACAGAAGAAGCTGGCACTGACAGGTGTGCAGGGGATGGCAGGCCTGCCTGGGGCCCCTGAGTGCATACAGTGTGGCTTCCAGAAGGAGGGCCGCAGGTCTCTGGCCCCATAGCCACAGAGGTCGAGTTTGGTCCCCAGCTCTCAGCTCCCCTGGGAGCAGCCTGAGGCCAGGCCGGGGGTCTCATACTGCTGCCCCGATGGCCCCACAGCCCTGCAGAGGCCAGAGCTAATGGGGGGTGACACCATTCATTTCAGTGAAGGCTGGGAGGGAGGGTCTTGGGTCATCTTTCTTGGACGCAGTGTCCGTTTTCTCTGTTGCAAGTGGTTAAGATGAGAAGACGAGGCCTGAAGGTCCCAGACAGTCCCCCAGGGACTTGGGGGCACAGCTGCCCCACAGAGGCCTGATTGGAGAGAATGATGATCATCATGGTTCAGGCCTGGCTGGGATCTGGGGCTGCCTGATGTGGGGGCACAGCCTTAACTCACCGTCCGGCCATGTGCGTCTGTGGGGCTTGCCCAGATCTCGTCTGCTGCCCCTTGCTGCCTGTGCTGAATCCCAGATACGCTCCCACCTCAACTCAGACGCCTGACACCAGTTGTGCTTGGGCAGTAGGACGGGGTATCTCAGGACTGCACAGATGGACAGAAGCCGAGCCTCTTTCATATACAGAGGCTGAGAACAGAGGCTGAGACCCATTCCTGGGGAGGGAGTGGAGAGGGGCAATCTCCCTCCTGGCAGGGGCTGGGGACTGTCATAGGGAACTGGAAACAGCCACAGGAGGGTAAGTCGGCTGGGGTAGACCTAAGGGAGACAGTGGGGCTGGGGCTTAAAGGGGTGATGGGTATGCCCAGCAAGGCTCTGAGCTGTGCAAAGGTCCTAAGGCCAGAGCTCCTGGTGGGTTCAGGAACAATGAGGAAGTCCCTTGGGCAGGACCCCACCAGGAGGGGATGAGGTGCCAGTCACACAAGGCCATATGTCCAGTTGAGGACTTTGCATCTTCTCTGAGTGAAACGGCACCTGTGAGCTCTTGAGTCCCTTGTCCCTCACCGCTCCTGGCTCCAGGGGGAAGGGCCCGGTGGGGGTGGGGAGCTGCCCCCAGCCTGACCACCCGCGTACATGGGTGTTGGGCCCTAAGTCCCAGCCCTGCTCTCTCCCCCAATCCCGATGTTGCAATACCATGTGGTACTGGGGCTTCGGGTGTGTCCCCCAGCCAGGCTGCAAATTTAACACCTGGCTGGGTCCGTCCCGTTGACGCGGTGGGTCCGGCTCTGACTCTACCCTCCTCGTGGTCTTTGCGTGCAGCTCGTTCCCTGGCTCACCCGCAGCCAAGGCACTGCACCCCTGGGCCCACATTCCAGAGGCCCGACACAGCATGGCCTGTCAGAAGACCACCTGCCCGTGGAGGCTTGGCAGCAGGGAGGGGCATGGCCTGGGGGAAACGCCAAGGCCCGAGCAGTGACTGATGGGAGGGGCCCACATTCTCCCTGATGCTGACGCAGTGAAATGACAAAAGGAAAGCCTGGGCCAGAGCGCCACAAGACCCTGAGAGGGCTTAATTCCTTCTTAAAGTTTAGAATTGCTCAAGTTCTTAAAACCTTGACCTTTTCCTAAATACCACCTAAGAAACTGCTTAACTGTGCTCTAAAAAGCAGGTAGCAGTCTGCAGAAAACTGCCATTTCCCACAGGGCTGGCTGTGTAAAACTTGTTGCTTAGAGTTCTCGCTGTACCATGAAGCTGTCCCAGCGGCCTGGGGTGAACGTGCACCCACCCCCACCGCCTGAGTGCCCTTCCTGGGTCAGACACCCAGTGTCCTCCCCACAGCCAGAGGGACCAGGCTGGGCCTTGGGGTGCCTGACCACCCCCAAAGCAGGCCTCCCCGATGCCCAGCAGCACCCTTTCTCCCTCCTACCCTGTGGCTCTCCTGCCTCTGTGCCCAGTGTAAGGTTGGAGTTGAAATCACATAGTGGACGCATCCTAGGCCCTTGGAGAACGAGGCACTTTACAATGAACAGGATCTGAGTGCTCCCTAGGAGGACATTTAAGGTTAGGGTGACAGACAACTTGTCCAGTGTTTGGAACTCAGGGTGGCAGAGCTGCCTGGTAGGGCACAGCTCCTGGGCCACCCCACGGAAGGCAGGAGCAGGAGGGGGCCGAGTGCAGTGCTCCCAGGACACCTTCTAGACTGTTCCACCTGCTGGTCCTTGGGCATGTGAGGTGGGCGGCACTGCAGAGAAGGGGCCCCCATAACGAGCCACGTCTACCACACAGGGCCAAGGGTGCCGTCGGCATGCTGCCAGACCTCGCCTGCCCTGCGCCTGCAGAAGGGACTGTGGCTGCCATCACAGCACTGAGCAAGACTGGCCCCCTGGTGGCCACCGCAGCACTTTCTTCTGTGGTGGCCACGGCAGTCCCTTCAGGGCCCATCGTGGTTGTCACCACAGCAGCCCCAGCCATGACAGCCACCCTGGGGACACTGACAAAGGACAGGTGAGCAGGTTGGACAAGGAGTACAGGGTGGGGGCTAGACGAGGCCCCACAAGCATCAGTGGCTCCAACTGCACCTCTTGTTCCTGCAGGAAGACAGATGCCCGGCTAGGAGGAGCCGCCTTAAACGGTCCCGTGTGATGCTGCTGCTGACGCCCTGCCACGGTCCACCATGGCCAGGCCAAACCTTAATCATGAGAACTACCTGGTGATGCAGTTTGTTTCTTTAATTTAATTTAATTTAAAAATAAAATGCTGCATTGGTAAAGCTGGCAGCTGGAACGAGTTGGACAGCCCAGCCTGCGTCTCTCCTGCCCAAATGGGTCACCCGGGCCCTGCTGGAGGACAGAGGATGACCTCGGCATCCAGGCCTCGAGCACAGCAATAAGGTCTCAGACATGCAACCTCTGCCTGCAGGCGCCAGGGGCCACACCCCCCAGATGTTACCAGGACCCAGTGGGCCAGGAAGAGGGAGCGGTTGCTGAGGCTGAGTTTTTACCAATTTTTTTAGACAAATATAGAAGAGGCAAGCATTTTGCACTTTGTATCCAGCTGCAGCGCAGGGTCTCCCCTGGCTCAGGGCAGAGGCAAGGGCTTGGGCTGGGGAGACCTGACCCCCGCAAATGCATGTGGATCAGAAGCTGACTTGGCCAGGTGCCCTAGCTGCCCTATGGCCCTGGGAGCTGGCATGGAACCGGGCTGCACAATTTGACTGCCTTAAAAAGACAAAAGAGGAGAGCCTCTAGGCCTGATGGGTTGTCCCCATACCCAGCAGTGCAGGCCAGTGGGGGGACACAGCGGGGCTCAAAGACTGGCCTCCAGCAGTGCTAGACAGGGCTGTGTTGTCCTGAAAGGGTCTGAAAGATTATTTTACGTCGAGGCCATTTTTAATGTTCTGATCATCTGACAGGGCACCCCAAACTCCCAATTCCCAATAAAAGTATGCCATTCTTACTGACAAACTGTGCATCGTTAAGCTGCAGACCTGGGAGCCCTGACCTGGCAGGGGGTGGGGGTGGGGATGGGGTGGGTGGGAAATAGACCCCAGGCCCCGCCTCATCCTCACTGGCTTGCAGGGAGGGGCAGGCGGAGACCAGCCCAGCCAGGAGGGTCCCTCCCGCAGTGACTAGGCCAGAAGGGTCTCCTTCCTCCCCGGGGGGAGGGGACCCAACCAACTCCCCGCCCGGGCCTTGTCCACCTCCCTCGGCCCACAGACCCTGACCGGTGTTCACCTGTTCCCAGGCAGCGGGTGCCTTCCAGCAACTCCAACCTCACGCCCCGCCCTGCTCCCCACCCAGGAAACATTAAATTGGGAGGACAAGGTCCTTTCTCCCCTTAGCCCAACCCATGGGTTGCCAGGGGGTGGGGAGGGGCAGTCTCATGGCCCTCCTAGGCCCCCCACATCTCTCCGTGTCCTAGCACCAGCCATCAGGGCAGGAGGAGTTGGTCGCAGGCGCCACTGCGGAGGGCGGGGTCCAGGGCCTTTCTTGGCTGCAACCTCCCGCGACGTGAGGACCCTCATTTGGCCCCCACAGCCCAGCCAGCTCCCAGGCCTGCCCCTGCCAGCCTCCGGCGGGTCCTCCCTAGCCATGGGTCTCCATAGGCACTGGCCCCTCATTCTGCCCTGTATTTTCTGTTGCCTCAAAGACCCTCGTTCCCCTGAGAGTCCACCCTCCTCCAGCCACTCCCTGTCCCCCTCCCAGGTTTGACCTTGGTCCCAGACAAGGGACCAGCCACCTCCATGACCCCCACCCTCCTCCTGCTTCATCTGTCCTCTGGAGCCACAGCCTTTTGGGGGCTGGGCAAATGCCCAAGGTCTCGCTCCTTCACAAACATCCCCTGGAGCCTCCCCGATGCTGGCTTTTGCCCCAGGGCTGCTTGGGGAGGGATCAGGTGGCCACGCACCAAGCAAGGGAGGGTCTGGTGGGGGCCGGCTTGTGGCTCACTCGGGAGAGTGTGGTGCTGATAACACCAAGGCCCCGGGTTTGGATCCCATATACGGATGGCCGGTTCGCTCACTGGGTGAGCGTGGTGCTGACCACACCAAGTCAAGGGTTAAGATCCCCTTACCGGTCATCTTTAAAAAAAAAAAAAAAAAAAAAAAAAAAAAAAAGCAAGGGTCTGGTGAAGCCCCCCTTTTGGAGCAAACCACTCCCAGAGCTATGGAAGCTCAGAGGTGGGGGACCCAGTCACTGATAAGGGCCCTTGAGAAAAATGCCAACCTTCTCCCCACATGGTGTTGCCAGGTATGGGAGAGGAGACCCTTCGGACCGCCAAGGTCACACAGGGCCCTGAGATGACAGCTGGGGACAAAGGCGACGCAGGCACACGGGCGCACTGTTAGTTCTCCTCTTTATATAGACTCTGGTTCTAGAAACAACTCACTTGCGGCCAGCCGGCTGGGGCCAGCACACTGACGGGGCTGGGTGGGGGTGGACTATTTACAGGCCCATCTTGGGGCTGTACCATGGCCACCGCCGGCACGGCGCTCAGCCATGACGCCACAATAAGTTAGAGCCGGCCAGGCGGGGCAAGGGGGGCGGGGCGGGGGCTGTACACGCAAGTGCTGGGGGCTCGGGGCCTCAATACTGTCGAGGGCCGGGGCTGTAAACATGGCCGGGGCGGCCCTGCCCACCCCTAGTGGTCTGTAATGACTGGAAGCAGAGCGGCCCGGGCAGGGCCAAGGAGGGTCAGGCATCCGACAGGCAGCTCTGGATCCGGTCTACCCACTGCTGGGCCGAGGGCACATCCTGGGCACAGAAGTTGTAAACACGACGCGTTGTCTTCACGTCAAAGAAGGCCTTCTCATCCACGGTCTTAGGGGCGCCCATGGTGGGTGTGCCAGGCGCCACAGCCTCCACCTCTGCCAGGTCGATGACACCCTTGCACTCTGTATCCACTCGGTGGTCATAGTAGCGCAGCTGCAGGAGGCCAAGGAGTCAGGGCAGCCCCTCCCCCGCAGCCCCCCAGCGCCAACGACCACTCACCTGGTGCTTGGTCTTGTCCAGCACAAACCAACGGGCCTTCCAGGGCTTCATGAAGGCTCCCTTCTTGTATAGGGTGCCCTCATAGGACCTGCGTTTGCAGCAGAGTCACGGCCAGGCCAGCCGTCAGGGCCCAGCCAAGCCCAGTTCCCAGCAGTTGCCCCACTTGCCTTCCCAGCCCAGGTGGCAAAACCAAGACTCCTGTCCCCCAGAACTGACCTAAGGCCAGAGTACTGGCCAGGGGCTACAGACCCAGGAAGGGAACTATCTCCAGAAAGGAGATGGTGACGGGTCCCCCACACCTCCTGATGATAGACACCAGGGAGGGTCCCATAACACCAAAGCCACAGGGTCTCAGGGAAGCAGCCCTACCTGCAGGGCAAGTGCCCCACATGAGGACGAGGAACACTCAGCAGGCAAGTCTGGCGAGACAACTGCAGCTATGCAGCCCCTCCAGGCTCAGGGGGACAGATGGGGACAGACGGGTCCTGCCGGGCCCTGGCCTCACCTGGCACCTGCCCTGGCCTCACAGGTGCCCCACAGCCCCTCACCCTCTGCTCGTCTTTTGGCCACTGCAGCCTGGCTGCGGTCACGAGTTCTACATTCCAAACCCCTTCTGATGCTGGGTTATGCTTGGGCCACCCTGTGGCCTACCCACAAATCCTTCCACCCAGAGAAACGACTAGCACTCCCCAAAGGCACCTGCACCTCCCATCTGGGCACTGCCCAGGACTCCAGACCCCCAGCCCAGAGGTACCCATGCAGCAGTGAGGTACCTTCCATACCTATTCTCACTCTCGGCTGTCTGGAACTGGCTGTACAGGGTGCTGGTGCTGCGGCGGGCAGCCTGGCGGGAGCCAGACGCAGTTGAGCCACTGCTCTGATCACTGTCCAGGCTGAGGCTCAGGGTGGAGCCCATGGGCCCCTCCTGCAGATACACGCCCAGCGAGCGGCGGTGGTGGGGCACGCTGGACACTAGCAGCGAGCTGGGGGTGCCCTGGGGGCAGGAGGGTGGGTCCTGTGTCAGAGCTGGGCAGCCTCTGCCTGCTGTGCCTGGCAGCATGCCCTCCCTGGCCACCCAACACTGCCCCCCACACCCACTCCTGCTCACACGTCCATCTGGCCGGTTTTCGAGGCGCTGTGCAGCCTTCACCCGGTCCCAAGTGTCCTTCCAGCGCTCAGGAGGTCGGCCCAACTCTGTCTCCAGCCGCTGCAGCTCCTGGAGAAGAATTAGTAAACTAAAAAGTTATTCAGAAGAAAATATCCAGACTGCAGAATAAAAGACAGAAGAATGTAAAACTCAAGAAAGAAATATAATCAAAAGGGTCTACCAAGCGATTTGAGTACAGAAGGCGGCAAGGGTGGGCAAGGAGGGATGGAATGGGTAAAATCAACATTTGGAGACAAGAGTTCAAAATTTCCCAAACTAATCAGAAGCATCAAACAACAATCAAGAATCACTACAAATCGCAAACAAGACAGGTTAAACACACACACCCCCAGGACGTTACAGCAAAAAGTGCTGAAAGACAAAGAGAAAAGCCCCAAACCAGCCAAAACAAAAAAATACATGTTCTCTTTGAAAGAGCAACAATAAGACTGATGGCTGAGTTCAAAACAGAAGCCTGGAGCAGACTTCCGTCTCCAGCCACGACACAGGCATTAGTCTCACTAGCCCTCCTCCCACAGGCAGCTATGAAACTGGACAAGAAAAGAAAGCCATTGTTACAAGATGCTGGACAACCAGCAGTGTAGCAATGACCCTGAGACAGGGGACCACACAAGGTGAGCCTTGCCATTAACCCAGTTTTCTGTCTGGCCAGAGACATGGCCGGAGGCATGGCAAAGTCGCACACTGCAGTCCTGCTGAGCTGAGGAGGAGAGACGGGACGTTTGGGGAGCTAGGGCAGGCGGATGTGCAGGGTAGCCTGCGAGGCGGAGGGAGTACCACAGAGAAGGATCTAGAAATCTACACAAAGGTCTCCTTGAGTCTTCAGCCAAATTAAGCTGCCACATGCAAAGCAAGATGTCACAAGGCCTGACACAGAACAGCAACTAGGAAGCTATAAGCTGAACCCAAATCCTAGAGGCTATACGTTGATAGAGTTTGGATATGTTGTCCCCCCAAAACTCATGTGAAACTCTGATCCCCAATGTGGCAGTGTCGGGAGCTGTTTGAGTCATGGGGGCGGATTCCCTCATGAATGGATTCATGCTCTCCCTGGGGGAGAAGGGGTCGTGAGTGAGTTCTGGCTTATTAGTTCCCATGAGAGCTTGTTGCTTGTAGGACCCCAGCACCTCCTCCTCTAGCTCTCCCTCTGTCTCTCTCTCTCTCGCTTCCTTTCGCCATATGATCTGCTTGTACCCACACTGTGAGTAGAAGCAGCCTGAGGCCCACACCAGATGCAGCTGTCCCGGTATCGTGACCCAAATAAACCTCTTTTCTTTATAAATCACCCAGTTTCAGGTGTTCTGTTACAAGCAATACAAAATGGGACTAATACACACATGCTAGAAGATGTAGGAATTCCAAATAGCCAGAGTGGTCAGACCTCACTGAAGGCACCAAAAAACTCCAACTGAAACCCTGCAGAGGCCATTCCTTGGGAGTAGAGCCACACTAACGCCAGAGCTTCTCTAGACCTGTTTAGGCATGCCCTAAAAAACTTAAAAACAAGCCTCAAAAAGATCAAGCCGATCCTCAAGTTCATTAACTATCTGCAAAAGTAAAGCCCAAGACTCTTTAAAGGAGACAACACAATCCTCGTCCTCAACAACACAGGATCCGCAATGTCCAGCTTACAATAAAATATTAGAAAAGCAAAAAGGCAGGAAAACGGGAACAGTTAAAAGAAACAGGCCCAGAAATAAAAACAGGCATTGAGATTAATGAACAAGGAACTCAGAATGGTTATTCTAAATATGTTTCAAGATTTAGAGGAAAAGATGAACATTATGGTTGAACAAATGGGGAATCTCTGCAGAGAATAAAAACTGTTATAAAGAAAAAACCAAACGTAAATTTTAGAACTGAATGATACAATATCTAACATCAGAAATTAATTAGATGGGCTTGAGCATACTAAACACACACAAAAAGAGCAATGAACTTGAAGATAAGGGCAACAGAAATCATCCAAAATGAACTTCAGAGAGAAAAGAGATGAGGATAAAAACCAAACAGAGCCTCATTAACCTGTGGGACAATAAAGTCCCAGAAGGGAAGGAGAGAGATTGTGTAGGAAAAAAAAAATTATAGAAGCAATGGCCTAAAATATATTAAACTTGATGAAAATGATCAGCCCACAGATCTAAGAAGCTGAGAAGTCCCAAGCAGGAGGAGCACAAAGAAAAACCACGTGAGGGTCCAACTGCTGGAAGAGAAAATCATAAAGGTAGAGGAACAAGGGCTGACATGACACGGTTTATAAGAATGAGCACTGACTTCAAATCGGAAGCAATGCAAGCCAGAAAACAATGTATTATCTTTAAACCAATGAATGTAAAAAGCTGTCAACCTAGAATGCAATATCCAGAGAAAACACCCTTTAAAAACAAAGGCACAGTGAAGACATCTTCTGATAAATAAAAACTGAGGAACTTGTGACTGGCAGACCTGCATTATAAAAAATAAAAGTTCTGCAGGCTGAAGGGAAATGACACCAGACCAGATATACACTGAAAGAGTGAACACTACTGAAAGTAGCAAAAATAAAGGCTTTTTCATTGTTTCTTAATTTCTTTAAAACAAAGTCAACTATTTAAAACAAAAATAACACAATAACACATGCTATGTGTTTATGTCACATAAAGGTAAAGGGTATAACAGGAGTAACATAAAAGACAGGAAGGGAGCAAACGCACGTGCACTGCTGTAAGGTGTTTCTGTGTGACATGGTATGACTCAGATGGAGATGACTACAGTCCCTGGCAACCACTAAAAAGACAGTCCAGAGGTATAGCTCAAAAGCCACATACAGCAGATAAAACGGAATACTAAAAAATACTCAATTATTCTTTTAAAAAAAGAAAAGGAAGAAAGGAGCAAAAAGTAAATGGGACAAATAGAAAAGAAAAAAAAAAAAGCCCAGCAAGATGCTAGATTTAATCCCGGCTATGTCAATAATTACATTAAATGTAAATGAACTGAAAAAAACTCCCAGTAAAAGAAACTGTCAGACTGGATAAAAAGAGGACCCAACTACATGCTGCATACAAGAAACTCACCTTAAATATAAAGACACACACAAGTCACAAATAAGAACACAGGAAATATCAGATCGCAATAATGCAAGTCGTAAGAAAGCAGAGTGGCTCCATTAACATCCAACCAAGCCAGCTCAAGAGTGTCTCCAAACGTAACGAGGGGTTAGAGGGGTTCTCTCCTGCCTCTGTGCTCGAGGCCACCTTCATCCACAAAACCAAGACCCCACGCTCACCCAAAGCACTGGGTGACAGGTGGCTTTGGGCTAGGCCCCAAGCTGGGTGGTCAGGATGCGCTACCCATCTATCTATGCCTCACCACCTCCCCGTGGGGCGGGAAGCAGCACCCCCACTTTCCACATGAGGAAACAGAAGCTCTAAGATGCCTGGATAATCTCCAAGGCCACACAGCCGACGGTGGGGAGTGGGGTGCAAACCCTCCCATTGTCTGGATCTGAGGCCCATGCCCTTCTCAGCCCCCATGGAGGGCTCTGGGTGCTGAACCTGCTGGGAGGCAGCACCCTGTGTGGGGCATGCTGCCCTCTGCACTGCCCCAGCCCCACACACCAACAACCGCAACCACCGCCCAACTCACTGGGCTCTCTTCTCCCTCTAGGGGTCTCTGCCCTGTCTGATCCCGATCCCTGAGGCTGAGCAGACATGCCCACTAAGGATGACAAAATGAGGGGCAAGAGGAGCCTAAATGTTAACCCCAAGCCTCCGAGGCAAGAACTCAGAAGAGCTGCTGCTTACAGTAGGGTGGGTAGGGCAGGCAGTCTCGCAGAGAAAGGAATGGCTCCTGGGGAAACCTGTCTTCTCTGAGGGCTGACCTAGAAGGTGCTGCCTGAGCCACTCGGAACCAGGTCATGGAAGCTCATGTGCCCAGTGCAGAGGCCATAGTCTGAGACCTGGGTGTGCGTGACAACAGCCCCTCCAGTCATCTTGATCTGTAAATACCTACCTGGCGTGGGGCGGGGCTAGAAAGGAGCCACAGCCATCCCAGGCCAGTGCGCAGTTCACATGATGGGCGAGGGCAGGGCCACCCCAACCCCCAGGGGTACTGGGACTGACACCACCACTGCCCCCTCTCCAGTGTCTGAGCAAGTAGAAGCAGGTGCCGGGACAAGCCCTGCTCTGGGACCACACACACCTCCAGCAGGCGCGAGATGGCATCGGGCTGGGCTCGGGGACGGCTGTCATAGCAGGGCCACACCACGCGGCGCCTACTCTGGGGAGCAGCTCCATCAGGCCGTTCCTCCTCTGGAGGCTCAGGGGGACCCTGAGCCAGTTCCCAGTCGTAGGGAGGGCCCTCAGCCAGCGTCTCTTCGGTGTAGAAGTCCCACACCTTCAGGTTGGATACGTTGCTGTAGGGCCGCAGGACCTGGGGGCAGGACTGGTGTTGAGGATCTGGGCCGGGCAGAAGCCCCTGCCCTAACCAGGCCCTAGCTCACCTCGGTGTCCTCAGGCGCGTACACGTAGTTGTAGAACACAGGCGTCCTCTTGCTCAGCCGGTCCACATACTCCCACACAGACCTGCAGGGCAGCTGGGCCCTGTGTTCGCCCTTCTCGTCGTACAGCAGCCCTGCACGAGGGCAGCGCTGAGCCGGGGCCCTCCCCGCCATGCGGCTCCTCCAGGCCCCCACCGCCCACATACCCAGCTCGATGCGCTCGTAATCAGAGTCGAGCAGGAAGGTCCGGAAACGGCGGGACACGTGGTGGTAGCCAAGGAACTTGAGGTAGAACTGGCTGAACTCAAACTCCATGGGGAACTGCAGGTGGACCTGTGTGCAATGTGGGTCAGAGACTAGAGGTCAGGGTGCACAGCTCCTCACCCATCCACATGGCCACCTGCCCACCTGATGTACGCAGTCCAGGAACTGCAAGAAGACAGGTGTGAAGCCGCTGCTCTGTCCAGCCAGGGTGTGGGCCCCGCGGTGGCTGAAGCGGTGGCCGAAGGACAGCCACTCCTTTTCCACTAGCAGACGGAAGCCCTCTAGGGTGCGGTAGAAGGGGTCTGAGAGCAGCTGAACCAAGGACACCACCTGCAGGCACCACCACTGGGTCAGGGAGGAACCCAGGGAACCCTGGCCCGCCCCAGCTCCATGCCTGCCACACACCTGAGTGGTGATGTCCCAACCGTCCTCCAGGCTCACCAGGACAGAGGAGCCCGAGTCCAGGAGCTCCACCACCAGGACCGACACCTGCAGGAGCTTGTGAATCTGCAGGGACAGGGGGCTCTCTGGGACCTGCTGCCCTCTGACCCCACTGTTGACCAGGCCCCAGAGACCCACGTCTGCTGGCATCTATGTGAGGCTGGTAGTGTCCGCAGCCCTGTAAGGTGGGCACAGCACTGGACAGGTCTGGTCTGCTCTGGGTGTGCTGACCACTGCTTCCTCCAGCCTGCCCGTCACAGCCCACCCCCTCCCAAGCACCCCAGGACTGAGGATGCACTGACTCAGCAGACATCCTCCTGTCCTTGAGGTGCCCAATGGCCCTATCCCCAAGCCCTCCAGCACTCACCAAGCCAATGCCCTCTCGATGCCTTATCTCCCAAAAGAGGATGCAGGGACAGAGAGACTCAACCTATAAGCCACCTCCTCTGTGTGGGTCATTAGTCCACCTAAGCTCAACAGGCTTCCCCCAACCCACTTACACCCAGGCCCTCCCAGCCTGCCCCAGCCACCTTCCAGACACCCCAGCCCCAACTGGGAGGTAGCCGTCACCTCCTCCTTCTGGTGCCCATCGTTGTCAAGAAAGCAAACCCAGACCCCATCCGCTCAGCTCTAGTGGGGTAGTGGGCCTGGCACCCAGGTGGCCAGGGAGACAAGGGCCATTCAGAGACCTGACCTGGATCAGCCACTCGGAGTCCTCCAGCAAGCGCAGGAAGGAGGCTGGGCTGGGCTCAGCGGCAGGGCAGCCCGGGACACATGCCTTCAGCAGCTTCTTGAAGCTGGCCTTTACCTGCCGCGCCTCGAACACCTCGATGGGCACCAATTCCCACTGCTGCAGGGGGTCTGGCCGCACACCCTGCAGGCCAGTGGGGCACCGTGAGACATGCCCAGGTCCTGTGCTCCCGACCTGCCATAAGCCCCCTGCTCCAGTCACCTTGAGCTGGGCTTTGTCCCCAATGATATAGAGGGCTGCACGCTGAGGCCGCAGAAAGCCCTGGTCAGGAGGGGCCCCGTTGGCCTGGGGGGGGCCCAGCATGTCTCTGCCAGCCAGCCGGGAGCCCACATCGGCACCGAGCCCACTGCTGCGCCCACTGGCCCGGACACTGCCCCACTTTCCTGTGGAGGAGAGAGCAAGTGAGCACCTGAGCAGGGTGGAGCACCACTTACCTGGGGCTGGCTGGGCCTGGCCTCCAGGGAGAGGACTGAGCTCCCAGGGCAGGGTTGGTCGACGGGACCCCAGCAGGGCTGTGCCAGGGAGGAGGGCTGGAACACACAGATGCTGAGAGACACATGGGGTATGGTCTGTTAGTGCTGGGCAGGGCTCGGTGTCAAGCAGGGGAGTACCCAGGGCTAGGGAGAGGGGTTGGTTACGCTGGTCTGTCACAGAGGGGCCGTTAGTGTCAGGCGTGAAGGGAGACATTAGTGCCCAAGGCAACTCAGTGCACGCTGGGGGCCACCAGTACCAGGTAAAGGAGGAGCCCGCCTGCACAGGCCCGGTACGGTACCTCGGGGCGCGGTCCGTCTGGAGGCCGAGGCCGCCATGGGGTTGGACAGCGTGGTGACCCTGGCTCTGGGGCTGGGCACTGGGGGCACAGCAGAGAGAAAGCTCAGGCCTGGCCCCAGGCCCAGCGTGTGCCCAGCCTGGGGTGCCTACGGGCCAAAGGCTCCCACCAAGCCCCCCTAGGGCCCTGGAGACAGCAGGGGTCAGCACCAAGCCCCCAGTCTCAGGAGAGCAGGAAGAGCCATCCAGGTGCAGGCAAGGGTCCTCTCCACAGGGGCAGGACAGACAGCAGAGGACCCCATGGTGGGGGGAAGGGACAGGGAGGGACAGGGGCCCTGGGCTCTCCTCTGAACACCTCCTCTTTTTCCCATTGAAGCCAGCTCAGAGAAGCTCTGCCCTCTAGTCTTTCCTCCACACCCTGTCCCTATGCCAAGAGGTCCCGGGGCTTGTCTGGCTGGCATTGCCCAAAACTGTTCTCAATACACAGCCATACAGAGGCCTCCGTCCAGGACACATAAGAGGAAGGGCCCAAGGAGCGCAGCCTGGAGAAGAAAAAGCCCAGAGGCTTCTAAAAGAGGGGAGAGAGAAGTTCAGAGCCTGGAGATGCCTGGCCCAGAAGGATGGAGGGCAGTTCAGTGCAGGACACAAGCAGGCTTGAGCCTCAGGGACAGTGCTGGGCTGGGATTCACAGGCCTGTCCATGTGGCCTGAGTGAGAGGCCTAACCTGAGGTCACAGGGGGGCCACGGGAGGAAGTGGCAGCCCAGGGGCCTGGAAGGTGCCTGGGGTCACACAGTGGGTCTCTGGGCACTTGGCCCTGCCCCAAGCTCACCTGCCTCTGCAGAGCCCATGGGCAGAATGCAGGGAGGGGCGCAAGGCAATGTCCCTCTGTCCACCACAGAGGTCACCACAGGCCAAGCTCTATGGCAGCCCACCATGCCCTCTGCCAGTCACCACACTTGGGACAGGCACGGTCACCCAGCTCACAGTGAGGACTTCAGAAGCCAGATAGACTACTGTGTGTCACTGGGCAATGAGGGGGACGGCCCAATTCCCTGAGCCTGGGGACACTGAGAGGCAACCCCACCTGGGGTGGGAAGAGGCCAGAGATGCCCAAGGAACATTAGGGGACAGCATAGGTGCTGGATGCCAGCAGACCCTGGAGGGGAGGACACCGCCTGCAGGTGCCACTCCCGATACCTGGCAGGGAAGGGAATGCAGGAAGACACTGTGACTGTAAAACATACTTAGTCATGTAATGTGATATTTGGAAAACTGAAAACCACTCCTGACCAGGAGCAGGAGTTCCCAAGAGCAAGTAAGGCTCACGTCCGGCCTCTGCCTGAGTGACTCTGAGGGCAGACTCAGGCCCTGGTCTTGGTCCCCGGCCTCAGGGCCCAGTGAGTGTTAATGACGGACACGATGGCCCAGGGCACTCTGCTGAGCATGATATGAGGCCTGTGGGTTCACAAGGAGGGCAGAGGGCCGCAGGCAAGGACCTCAGGCCTGGATGGTCAGCTCTTGGGACCCAGGATGGGCAGAGCAGACAGAATCAAGGACAACACCCAGGCTTCGGGATGGCTCTGCCCATGGGGGCAGCTACCAGCCACCAGGGTGCACCCCCCCGCCATGTCCTCAGGAGACGGCGCAGCAGAGGAAAGCACGGCCCCACGAGCTCAAGGGCAGGGACCCCAGGGGTTTGGAGGTGAGGCCTGATGTGAGTCTGTAAGCTTCTGAGCACACACAACAGGCCAGGGCAACTCCTGCCCCATAACCCCTGGGGAGTTGTCACCACATCTGCAGAGGTGACAGGCAGGGCACCACGGGATAGGCTCAGGGTCTCCCACGCAGCAGCCTCCACACCTCACACCCCTGACACTGAGTCCAGACATCCAAACACAGAACTTGAGAGGCCACTGGGCCCCAGGCACGGAGGACCGAGAGGGCCTGGAGGGTGACTGGAGTCCTGGCTCAGGTACCAAACCTCAAGGAGCCCCGGCATCTATGAGCCAGGCCAAGAGAATAAGGCGGATAAGGCCAGAGTGTCAGAGAAGAGCCACTGAGGAGCTGATGTAAGACTGGTTAAGTGTGGCAGGTAGAGGACAGAGAGGAGCTGGCTTCTACACGGCCCTCCCTTTCTGAACTTACAGAAGTACCCACGTGCCCTTTGGGCCCTGGGGGGTTTCCACCTCCTGCCTGAAAGCTTCTCACTGGACAGAACTGTGCACCCCATGTGGACAGTGCGTGCTGAGAGCAGACGCACAGCACCATGCACACTGTTGGCCCCTGACCTCCCAGGGACAGAAGGCATTTCACACATTTACAACCATGTTGGCTCCCCAGCAAAAAGGAAGGGGCAGAGGGATACATGGGATGCCTCACGGGTGGGGCCAAGTGTGGGACAGCACCTGGCCTGGATGGACCTCAGCATATGCAGGGTGCCTGTAGGGCTATGCATGGTGGTGGGGATGGAACAGCGGGACCAGCAAAGACAAGGTCCAGGGAGCCGGGAAAGGTGAGGACAGAGCCGGGCAGGAGGCTCTGCAGACAGTCTGGACACAGGGGGAGGGGACGGAATGCAGGAGGGGTGGGAAGGATTAGCCCAAGGATGTTTTGAGGGCAGTGCATGGATGTGGATGTGGTCAGAGCAGGGAAGGCCTCAGGACACTTACCTGGTCTAAGCGGACATCCCGCCTCTGCCGGGCGCCTGGAGGGACCCTTTCCTTATCCCACACCCAAACATCCCCGACCAGGGCCATTTCCACCCCTTGCTGGCCCACCTGCCGCAAATGCCACCACAGCTACCCTCAGAAGTCCTCCTTGCTCCTCCTCCCACCCCTCAGCCCCCTCACCGTGACCACTCATGTGGGCTGAGGAGAAGCCGCTGAGCGTGTTGCGTCCCGACGTGTCTGCGTAGCGGGGCATGGAGCTGACCACTGCCTGCAGGTACTTCTCTTGCTCCAAGCTGCTGGAGTCCGCCTGGGACTGGCCTGGAGAGGAGGTGGAGCTGGAGCAGAGCTGGGGCAGGGCGGGTGGGAAGGGAGGAACGAGGGAGGATACCTGGAGAAGGTGCATTCTGGGCCTTGAAGAGGCTGACCATGCCCTTGCTGTGCAGACCCCCGGAGCGCAGCAGCACAGCCTTGGAGCGCCCACTGCGCCAGCAGACCACAGGGAAGCGGTTCTGGCGGTAGCAGCGGGACACACGCTGCAGGGCGTTGTCCTGGACACTCTGGGGAACGATCAGCAGCCCTGGGTAGCTGCGGGGAAGCGAAGGTATGAGGGCAGCTGAAAGGCCCCCACCCCATGCCTGCCCCGGGGGCTCCCATGCAGAGCAGGGAGTGAGGAGCCAAAACATGGTGGGGGCAAAAGGGGAGAACTCATGGCTTCCCGGGACCCAAGCCAGGTGGCCTGTACCCAGCCAGCTGACCCCGACAGGCCCTGCAGCCCAACCTTCTTCCCTCCTGCTCCACATCCCTTGTCTGGCCAGGCCCTCAGCAGGCAGGGTGTCCAAGCACCTTCCCGCCACACCAGCCATCCCTGGCCACGTCCTCTCTGGTATGTGCCGTGGCCCTCACCTGCGGCAGATGGCATACATGCGGTTCACTGGGGAGATACGAAAGGGCTCGGACTTGGCCCGGCTCAAGCTGCTGCTCAGGGTGCCCAGGCCAAGCCGCTGGTAGTCACGGCAACACGCCCTCTCCACCAGACTGCTCATGGTCATGCGGTCCGAGGGCTTCAGGGCTGAGGACGGGGTCAGCGTGCTGGGCTCCAGCTCCTCCGACACTACACAGGCCGGGCACGTGGGGCCGTCACTCAGAGACCATCCAGCCCAGCCCTGGTCCTCCACGGGGGGAGTCATCATCCAGAGACCACCCAGGACTGCCCCTCAGCTGCCCTACCTGAGATCTCATCCTCCTGGTCCTGGTCCTCAGTGGGCGGCTGGCCCCGATGCTCCCAGCTGGGGGGGCTGTACTTCTTCCGAGTGATGTACTGACGCCCGATGGTCTTCTTGGCATTCTTCACCAGGTTCCGGGACAGGGTTCTAGAGCAGAGAGGGTCAGCAGAAGTGAGAGGAAGAGACACAGGGACGAAGGCTTGGGTCTGGGAGGTCTGAGGCAGGCACACAGCTGGTGCCCCATACCTGAGAGAAGAACCTTTGTCCTTGGTGGCCCGGGACTGCTGGCCAGATATGTGGGCAGACCCCAAGGTGAACGCAAAGGTGCCCCTGACATCTGGTGGGTACCGCAGCTTGTGCAGCTGCTTACGGAAGAGCTCGGCACTGTCGGACCCCACCTCCTCGTCAAAGGCCATTTTCAGCAGCTGCATCATCAGACAAAGAAGGCCTCAGGGGTCTGGAGGCCCCTCCTCAACTGTGACGCTGCGGGTGCCTGGGCTCCATCCCATTGCAGCCACACCAGACAGGTGAGCACGAGGGAAGACCCCGTGCCCATGTCACTCAAAGTCAAGGTCTGTGTAAATTGTGAATTCAGTGACTATGTGGCAAGGTCCATGCTCACACAGCACACCCAAGACACGAATTCCAGGGTCAGCACCCCAAAAAAACCAGCAAAGACCCAAAGGCTGCATGTCAAATAGGCAGATGAAACCAAGCTGAGAGCCAAGGTGAGGGCTCCAAACTAACAACCCACCCACAGGGCCACACTTGGAAACCAGCTTGAGAACAGTTCACACAAGAAAGACAGAGGACTCAGCTGGCTGCAGGGGCGTAAGACCCCACCTGGAATGTGCAGGAGCGCAGCTGCAGCCCGTCCTGCAGGAGCTGGTCCACAGGGCTCTGGACACTGATGCGCTTCTCCTTGGTCAGCGCGGCCACCGGGAAGGAGCGGACCACCACCTGTTCCCCCACTTACAGCAGGCCGGGCAGAGTCAGAAGGATGGGAGGGGAGGAAGTCAAAGAATCTCAGGGCGCAGTTTTGGGGGACCCCAGTTGGGTGGGAGAGGAGCAGACAAAGGCCCATCTCCCACAGGGACCCTGCAACCCTGAGAAAGGGGCAGGGAGAGGCAGGGCCCTAAAGAGCCTGGTAGGGAGAGAAGGAAAGGGCCCAAAATAAGGGTCTGAAGGCTCACCCAGAGGGTCAGTGGGCATCCCCGTGAAGATGACCCGGTAGGTGGTGAGGAAGACAGCACCCTCAGCTGGCAGCAGTGCAGGGCCTCCCACAGTCCCCCCTGCACCCTCCTCACGCCCGTCAGGCAGTAGGTAGACACGCAGGCCATCCAGCACACACTCCTCGCCAGGCAGCAGGCATGGCCGCAGCAGTTTGGGCTGCTCGGGAACAAAACACCTCAGGACACAGCCCAGGCCCCTGGGCCCCCAGCTCCACGCCAGCCACTCACCTTCTGGATGGGCGGCAGCCTCTTGCTCTCTCGGTGCACAGCCTCCAGGGTCTCAATGTGCATCTGGACAATGTCTAGGGGAGAGAGGTTCTCACGCCCTGGCCCATGCCCGCCCACCTGAGGGGGGGTTTCCACACCCAGGCCCCCCGTACCTGGCACCATGACATGCAGCCCCTTGAGATGGTCGCTGGTGACCCCACTCTCTGTGCAGACCTTGTCCACAAAGCGGTTGATGAAGCGGACCACGGCCCCAGCCACGTCGCAGGTCTCTGCGTCCTCGAAGCCACTTTCTGTATCATAGCTCTCAGCCATGCTACCTGCCATGCTGGGCCAGGGAAGAGGTGTGGTGGGCACAGGCCCTGTGTACCCCACCCCAAGTCTGCTCACCCAGGCCCTGCCCCCACCTGTTGGTGACCAGGCTGTTGCTGGCACTCTCCAGGTCACCCAGCCCCGCCCGCTCCCGCAGCAGGCGGCTCTTGCTGCTGTCCAGGGGCAGCAGGAGGTAGCTCATGCGGTTGGCGTAATGAATAGCCTGGCTGAACACTGTGCTCTCCTCCTTCTGCACCAGCTCCTGCTGCTTCTCGCGGCTCAGGGTTGGCCACAGGCGCCGCTGCTCTGAAGCCACGTCCAGAGCAGAGCGCTCGTCCTCCTGGGAAAGTGTCTCCCCAACTTCCTGCCACAGAACCACAGCATGGGAGGTGGGGTGACACCGGGCCTCCACCCCTCACCCAAGGTCCAGGGAGTCCTTGCACACCTGGGAGAGGGCTCGGTCCTCAGTAGTTTCCAGGTAGAGGGCCCGGATGTGGGTCTGCACGTCCCCGTAGAACATGGCCTCCCAGAACTGTGGCGTGCTCCACACTACGTGCTCCTGCACGCAGCTGTATGCAAACTGCGTCACCCCCGGGCTCAGCTTCTGCAGGAGCCAGGGGAGGGGTCATCTGGATGCAGCCAGGAGGGGCCCAGGGAGGAGATCCAGGGCCAGCCCAGCACTCACCCGGCAGAAGGCTGTGACCAGGGGCAGCAGAGCGGCTGCAATGCCATGCTCATCCAGAGAGGTGCAGTCCTGTGGGCGGAGTGCTGAGCCCATTGGGACCTTCTCCCCTCCCAGACAATGCCCACCTCCAACCACACACCCCTACTGTGTCTGTGGCCACCAGACCAGTGTCTCCCACCACTGTCACCTGGAATCACTGACTCCAGCTCCCCAGGGCTACCTTGGAGGTTTGAGGTCAGAAGACCCCAGCACCTGCCTCCACCAAAGGCTCTCCCCCACTGTGCAGACTGCGGACCCCCATCCCACTAGCACAGGGATCCCCTGCACCATCTTTTCACTCCCACCCACAGACCAGGGCCTCCCCAGCTATCAGTAACAGAGAGACCCAGGAACTCCTGCCTGTCCCTGCTCATGTGCCACATGCTGGCAGAATAGGAGGCCTGGCCTCACCTGCAGGCAGCAGTTCATCATGCGGATGATGAAGTCGAACTGTTGGTGGTCCAGGACTGCCCGGTTCTGCTGCACATGCAGGTGCAGCTCCTGGGTGAGGCAGCGGCGGGCAGCCCGTCCCTTCAGAGCCCTCAGCACAGCCGGGAGCAACTGGGGGCAGGGGCCAGGGGAACAGGGGGCTGAGGGCACAGAGAGGGGCAGAGACCCCCACAAAGGCCAAGGAGGAGAGGGCAGCAGGTGTTCAGAAGCCCAGAACCCTGGCTCCAAGCACAGAGAAGACTCAAAAACCATCCAGGTCAGCGTGCCCAGACCCTGAGGCTTCACTAACCAATATAGACTAGAACTTCCAGTGGATAGAGTTCATGACAACAGAGGCATGAGAACACTAATGCTGCACACGGGGCCCCAGCGCTCACAAGCTTGAGGGCCTGGAACCATTTGGCTGGCTGGCTGGGGCTCCATGTACAGAAGAGCGAGCCTGTGCAGCACAGGCGACTCACCTGGCACAGGCCAGGCCATAGAAAGGCCCCGAGCTGATTCTACTGTTAACTGTCATTCATCATAAAACAGCTCAGAACCTCACAGGGACACCATGCAGCCGTGAAAAAATGAGGCAAACTTAAACTAGCTATACTGAAAGACCCCAGAGGTGCTAAGTAAACACCATGAAGAGCAGGACAAGTGATGGATTCTATTTTTTATAAAGTAGAAAAAAAAACATGGCATGCACAGGTCTACACTTCTTTGGGAGAAGGATGCAAAAAAACAGTAGAAATCTTTGGTGTCTTCTGATTTCAAAAAATTGAAATAAACGCCCCATTCTGAGCCTCCCCCAAAGGCCCATCCTACTGCCCACTGAGAATCAAGGAGGGGAAACCAGGAGCCCACCTGCCCTCCTGCCAGCCCAGCCACCTCCAGCCGTCCTGCAGGTGAATGGGTCTCCCTGGGCAGGGCTCAGCATCCGTGGCAAGCGAAGCGAGGCCTAAGCCTTCTCTGAGAGCTGCTGCCCTGACCCCAGGTCAGAGGCCCCACCCGACACCTCACCTTCTTGGCCTCAAGCATCTTCCCCTCGAATACATAGGAGATGCAGTTGCGCACAACCTCCAGCCTGCGGGCGCTGTTGGCGTGCAGCCCACTGCCCCGCTCCAGGATGGCAGCTGGGGAGACAGGACACATTCACCCTGACTCCCAGCCCGACCTCACACCCATCCTGGGCCACGCTCGAGGCCTGCCCTCCCTCCATCCCTGCGCACTCATTGGGGGCCCCGCGGGCACAGTGGTCCTCCTCTCAGCCTTCACGGCCGGGGGTGCACCCTGCGTCTTGGCTGCAGCCTGGTCCACGATCCACTGCACAGTGCCCTCATCGAGCCGGGGGAAGGGCCGGGGCACCCGCCGCAGGTGACTGGCCTCGCCTGGCTTCTGCACCTTGTGCATCGCTACAGCTGGGTATGGGTTCTCCTGTGGGGGAGATGGTAGGCATGGGCAAGCAGCTGCAACCGAGGGGGCAGCACACCCGTACCTCGTGCCCCACCGTACGTTCTTATAGAGCTGCTCTGCCAGTTCCTGGACATGACGCAGGACACGCTGGGGATGGTTCTCATCTGCCCGCATCCGTGCCACCTCATGGGCCACCAGCTGGAGGGCAGCAGGCAGGGTCAGATGGGCAGGTGAGAGATGGCAGCCAAGGCAGGGGGACAGGTGGGCGGGCCAGGAGTATACCTCATCAAAGAGGTCCGTGGGACGGTAGGGGACCCCACGCTCTGACACAAAGCCTGCAAAGGCCATGCCCTCCAGCACCTTCATCAAGAAATCGTCCTCCACCAGTCCACGCTGGCCCAGGAAGGCTGCCTGGGGGAACATGAGGTGGGCCCCTCAGGTCCAGCAGGTGTTTACCTCCCATCCCCCACAACACCCTGCACCAGCCTGAGCAGCCCACCTTATGAAAGCGGATGACAGGCTCTGGGTGGATGCGCACGATGTTCAGACACCAGCGATAGCCCTGCAAGAGCTGTGCAAAGAGCCGGAGGAAGACAGCCCGCAGTTCCTTGTCCTGGGAGCATGGGTGAGTGCGGTGAGTGCCAGCCCCACCCCCCGCATGCTCCTCCCCACTCCCACCCCAAGCCAGGAGTGGGCCCTCCCCAGGCACCTCTGCCCACCTCCTCTTGCCCTCCCACCATCCTCCACACACAGCCACTGAAACTGTTTGGACAAGTTGCTCTTGCTCAGGACACTGAGAGGCTCCTCATGGCTGGTCACTGAGTCCCAGCCCCTCAACAGGTCCCCTGCAGCGTCACCGTGCCCACTGCACAACTGCCACACCTAACTGCTTGCAGCTCGTTTGCTCCCAGGCTCCTTCCTGCCTACACTACAGGAGCCTGGAGGGGGGGCCACAGCATGCTTGGCACAGTCAGCCCAGCCTTCGGCGGCAGCAGACCTAAGTGGGATGGGAGGGGCATAGAGGTCCCCACACCGAAGCAGCAACGACCCCCACCTGCATCTTCAGGGAGGAGATGGATGTCGTGGGTGGGGGGAAGGCGAGGTCAGCCATCTCCAGCTCTGGATCCAGGACCTGCAAAAGCAAAGGGAGCAGCTGCATGCTGGATTTGGACTCTGGGCTCCCCTTGCTGCCAGGCAATGGCACCCCAAAGGTCCTGAGGCTCTGGCTTCCCCATGGCCCCTGCCCTCACCATGCTCAGAATGCTGTGCGTCTGGCTCTGCAATGGCTCTGGCAGGGGTGGAATGTGCACACACTCAGGGACCGTCACCGTCCCTCCATCAAGATCAGCAATAATCACATCTAGCTGTGGACCAAAAGGAGTGGTCAGGGACTCAGAGTCCTGGGCATCAAGGCAGACACAAACCACAGACCTTACCAGCTCCTGGGTCTCTGCCTGGAAGGCCGCGTTGACACCAATGATGAAGGGTGTGGGTGTGCTGAGGACCTCCAGCAGCTGTGCCGGCAGGATGGGCACGTAGGTGAAGCTGCAGCAGGCCCAGAGAACACAGTGAGTCCAAGAGGAGAGGACCGGGTGGAGGTGGGGGCCACGCGGAGGGGGGCTAGGCAGGGGAGGAGCACCTGTATCTGAGAGGGAACAAGAGTGCCAGGAGGCCCCGGCAGGCGTCTGCGAGCCGCTGGTAGCTCCGGGACAGGAAGAGGACCTTGTGCTCCGTGAGGGCGGCACAGAACAGAGACAGCACATTTGTAATGCCTGATGGAAGAGGACAGGCTTGGAGAAGGCCCTGGGCCCCTGCACCAGGCACAGAGCAAGAACCAATACCTCTGGCTACCAGCCCTGGGAAAGGAAGCTGTGCAGGGTGGGACAGGTCGGCTCACCCAGCTGGCGGAACAGCAGGGCCACACTGCAGCGGCTGACAGGCAGCGAGTCAACCAGTGGGGTCTGGATGACCTGCCGGTCACCAGCCCCCAAAGAGATGGTTCTCTGCAGAAAGAGAAGGTTCAGGGCTCAGAGCCTGACCACACCTGAGTCAGCCAAGAGCACTCTGGCCCTAAGAGGGCGGTGGTAGACAGACAGACCCCGAGTGGGACCAGCGGGGACAGGCTGCACAGTGCGAGGGAAAGGGCACACCCTGCCTCTGTCGCCCAAGCAGTGCTACAGAGAAAACTCAGGGCAGGGGTGGCTGCCTCTGACCTGGGGTGGGGATGGGGCCTGGGTGGGCGGAAGAAACAAAGAATCCATACCGCTCCTTCCTCAACAGAGTCCAGCTGCACAGGACAGACGGGCAGAGAGACACAGTTAGACACCCCTAGCATGTGAGGACACAGAGCAGGAAGAGATAGACAAGCTAACATGGACATCCAGAGACAGGCACACACCCAAAGAACAAAAGGACAGAGAAACTGAAAGATGCTAGGCCTGAAAGTGCAGGTATGAGAGCCAGGTGAGCAGGCAGGGCCACAAACAGGCACCATTAACAGCGGCGCCAAAATGCAGGAGGTAGTGTCCAAGGCCTCGGACTGTGCTAGCCCTGGCTGGACTCTGGGTGCCTACCAGGGCCCCACCCCCAAAACCGCACCAGGAGGGCCTGTGGCTGTGTGTACACCAGCTGCCTCAAGACCCACCTGCGAGCCCCCAGCCAGGGGGACAGTGCAGGTCAACAGGTTGCCAATCACGTTCTCCAGACACACATTCAGGCCCTCCACATGGATGGTGTAGATGAGCCCGAGGCTGTTCTGCAATGACCAGATCGGGGAATGGCGGTACAGCCAGCGGGAGCACCCGCGTCCTGCCTCACCGCCCTGGCTGCCTGCCTCACCCTGAACACCTCTGCGTGGTCCAGTCGCGACACCAGCACCAGTGTCTTCGGAGCAAACAGCTGGGCAGGTGGGGCCTGTGCTGTGGGTGAGAGCTGCCCCCGGCCTCCCTCATCTGCCTCTTCCTCCCTCTCCGCAGAATCCTCGGTACACACCACTGCCTGCAGACACAAGCCCGTTCTCCTGGCTCTCATCAGGCTCGTCCCAAGAGCCCACGGGGGAGGACACAGGTGACTCCAAGAGCCCTGGCCCTCCAGGAACTCCAGCCTCCAAGGGCTGGGAGACACCCCTGGAAGCTGAGGGAGTTGGCCATGGCTGGAGGGCTCGGCTTCACATATGCTGCATCCCAAAGCCCCCAAGCTGACCTGTGTGGGCTCCACTGGCTCCCAGAAGGTCAAGCAGGCACAGTAGTGACGCTCGGAGTTGATGTCAGTGAGGACAGCAACAAAGAAGGTAGGTGGGTTCCTCTCAGGACACAGCTGCCACCCGCTGGGCTGGCAAAACTGCAGGAAGGGCTCAGCAGTCAGCTGCCTCCACCCACGACTACAGCAGGGAACAGTCCACCTGCCCCCATCCCACCTGCCATGAGCATCTGCACCGCCGGGGCCTGGAGGTTCCAGAGCATACAGGCAGCTCTCCCCCTGCGACCATGGGGACACCTGGCCTCCTGGGCCTCAGCCTCTCCTGGTAAGAGGAGCAACAGCCTCCAGCCTCACCATCTGAGATGAGGACCAGGTGATGGGGGCATGGTCCCCACCACCGTGAGGGACACGTGACATAGTGATGTGGGCACCAAGAACCCTGCAAGCCCAGCCAGCGTCCCCACCTTCCACACCAGCTCTGATGTCTCCTTGTACCCTTCCCAGTGGGGACCAGGCACTGTGGAGGCCCCTTGCAGTCCTGAGGGGACAAGTGCAGGGCCATGCCAGCCTGCCTCCAGCCAGCTGCTTACCAGCTCGATGCCCTGGGGGAAGGGGTTGTCCTCCCAGTCCTTCTCCGGGAAGCGCTGCAAGATCTGGCCCTGGCCTTCCCCACTCCCTGAGGACAAAAGCAGGGGTCAGAGCACCCTCTCACCTCCCACTGCCCCACCCCACCAGGAAGCTCGAGGGTCCCAGATGGCTACTTCATGGCCCAGAACAGAAATATCCCATCCACCCAGGTCCTCACCAGCCTCAGCTCCCAGACCTAACATTTCCCTAAAAATAAAATTCTGTGTGGAGAGGCCACCAGGCAGATGCAGGCCCCAGGGCCACAGAGGGCAGATTGAGAAGATCCCTGCAGGTCCCCCCTGCTCCCACCCACACTCCCAGGCTCCTTCCCACCATGTCAAAGAGCCACATCAGAGACTTCCTTCTACCTGCCACAGACCAACACAACTTCCCACAGCCCAGGGCCCCTTCAGCCTCCCAAGCACTGGTGTCTGGTGGCTCTAAGGAGTGTGGAAAGGTGGTGGAACACAGGCCTGCTCCCTGCCCTTACAGGCCACATAAACACTGAGAGCATTCCCAGGTCCCCCAGCCAGGGAGGAGGGCTCTGGCAGGGGGTGTGGGAGGTGCACCAGGAGGCCCATGTCTTCCCCAAAGATCTCCTCCACTCCTTGGAACCCCATAGCCCCCTAGCCCTGCTCTGGTTCGCTCCCCACTCCCACTACCATGCCCAGGATACTGCTTCCAGATCCAGTCCACATGTGTGGGGCGGAGGCCCCTGCCTGTGTCTCATCCCCTACAGGGCCAAACCAGGAGGCCATGAGAGGGCAAACTCAGGACCTAGCTCCAGCCGCATAATGGCTCCATTGGTCTCACATGGTCATGGGGGAAGGAGCAGGGTGCGGTGGGGAAGACAAAGGCCTCCTTGCCTCTACCTCTACACTCACAGTTCACAGGTCCCCAGGGCAGGGATGTCCCCATCCTCCGCTTGGACCATCCTTGACACTGCTGCCCACACTAGGGGAAGCAGCAGGGGCAGATAAGTAAGGGGAGGGCGCATAACATACAGCCTCTCCAGGGCCCCCACCCCAAGTCCCAGAAAGCCGCAGTGCAGCCTCTGAGGGCTGCCGCGATGCAGCCACATGTGCCAGCCTGGTCCACCTAGCATAGGCAAGCCAACCCCAGGAGCCCAACAGCACACATTCCCCAGGTCCCCTCAAGACAGAGGAGCTGGGCTGCAGCCTCAGGAGACCACCTACACCTCCAGGATCACGGAGGCTCTGCCAAGGATGTCAGCAATGGGCAGGCGGCTGCTAAGCTGGAGGTGGTGGGGTGGTGAGGGGCCAATTCTGACTCACAAAACCTCAGTTTCCTGATCCCTTCCCCCTCCCTCCCCGACACCCTGCAGAAAACAGGCGGCAGACGACAGGCGGTAGGGGGGGGGGGACGGGACGGGGACACGGGGAGAGGGGCAGGTGTCGGGCACCCATACACACCCATTTGCATGGCCAACCAAGATGAAGCCCCCACAGGGTCCTTCCAGTCCCACCCCAAAGGGCCTCCCTTGACAGGCCCAGGCTATGCATGAACACTCCCCAAACTGTGGCTCCTCCCCCCACCCACACCCCCAAAGGCCTCCTTGTGCTTGGTCCCAAACCACCATCTGGGCTCAGCCCTGGCTGGCACCCAGGGCTCACCCAGTTCTTGCCACGAGGCAGCAGGCAGAGGAAGGCAGAGGGGGTGTGTGGACAGGGACAGCAGCTTCTGCTCTGCTGCAGCCCCCCAAGGCCAGGCAGGGCCGGGGCCTTCAGAGAGCTGTTCTCAGCAGCCTCCCCGCCAGGAGAGTGGGCAGAGTGCCTGGTCATCGACCACTGCTACCCTATTCATCACCCAAAACTTCCACTTGCCACTCAGCCTGAAAAACCTCTGCAGGGCCCCACTCTCCAAAGAACTAGCCCTGAGCTCCACTCTCCTTGAGCTGCCCCAACTGCCTATGGGGTGTGGAGGGGTGGCATCTCTGCCTGAGCTGCTTCTCTGTGCCGCAGTGGCCCCAAACTTGCCCTTCAGGTCTCAGCACAGTGTCCCCTCTTCTGGGAAGCTCTGTACCCCAAGCCTGGGACCTGCAGTGGGACCCCTGGGACTCCCTGCTTTCATCACCCTCCCCCGCCCCCACTCCTGCCATGACTACTGGTGCACCTGTCGGCCGGCTGGGCCAGACAACAAGCTCCAGCACCTGGCACAGACCACAGCCTAATTAGGGCCTGCTGAATGCATACAGTCAGCGACCCGATTATCCTCCCCACACCCAACCCCACTCACACCCCACAAGCAAACAGGTTCCTCAGTCGGAAGTGCAAAGCAGCTTCCTGAACCCCAGGGCACGCCAGGACACAGCAGGCCCTCCTAACAGGGCACACCATGGGAAGGCTCTGGCCTGTGAACAGCTCTCCTCCTTGCCCCTTCTCTGAGACCCCAGGCTGCAACTCAGCTCTGTGCTATTGGGGGCCAGACTGTAGCTTGGCCACTGGCCTACACTAGGGAGGTGACGAAAGTGTTCTGCCACATCTCCTCAGTGTCCCCCAACCACTCGAGCACTATGGCTGTGGAGAAGACCTATAGTGGTTAAGCTCCTTGCCCCACCAGAGCACTGCCCTCACCGTGGGGTAGACTGGATGGAGGGAGCCCCGCATCCCCACTCCACAGTTACAAGACTAATCCAAACAGCACAGCCATGCATCACAGGGCTCTTTGGGGGCCTAAAAAAGAGGGGCACCAAGATTCCCTGAGGCACAGAGGAAATCCCCTGTCCTCTCCCCCATGAACCATGTACAAGGTGGAGGCCCACCCAAGGGCAATCTTGGGGCTCCTATACTCAAAGTCCCTCAGTGAGAGCTTCCTCCTATAGCTATGTCCCCCTGAGCTAGCCCCATGAAGGCTGAGACCTGAATGGAGGGCCGGCGACAGAACACAGACCTTGTATCTGTCATCTGATGGCAGCACCCCATCACCAGTGCCAGGCTCTGACGCCTGGACGGCCAGCCGGGCCAGTGTGTGCTACAGGGAGGCAAAGAAAAGAAAGGCAGCCTCCTCTGCTCACCCGGCCACACACCCCATGTACACACTGGCCAGCACCAGCCAGCTCTGCTGCCTGGGATGAGCCCAGATATAGGAAGAAGCAGAGGAAAGAAGGAAGGACAGCACCTACCTGCTGCTCCACCCACCCAGACCTCAACACGCAGGTACGCTCCCCCAGGCCAGGTGCAGCAGCAGGACACATGTGAGGCCTGCAGCTTCTTCAGTCATCCTCCCCAGCCTCCCTCTGCCCCACAGTCAGACCAGAGCAGCTCTAAGGGACTTGGACCCCTTCAGGCTCTCAGGGTGGGGGACCAGGAGGCAGTGAGGCCATCCCAAACAGCTCCAACCTGCTCCAGAGGGAGGGCAGGAATATAGGTGGGGACAGTAGACAGGGCCCAAGAATGTGGCCAGCTCATCACGGTCAGAACGGAAAGAGGCCAGGCATGGGAGGAAGGCCTTTTTCTCAGATGCTAGGCATCCAGCCCCTCCTGCCCTGCAAACATATTCAGCTACTGGAGCAGGAGGGCCACTGGCCAGGTCAAGGCCAGGTCAAGTCTGTCTCCTGCTCCCAAAGACACTTCAGCACTGGCCATGCTGCATGAAATTTGCTGACCACTGCTGGGTCCCTCCTGGGCCAGGAGTTGGGCAGGGGTTCTCTGCCTTGTCTTCTCACTGGCCCCAGAACCAGGCCCAGGGTGCAAAAGCTGCTCCCTGACTCACCAGGTGAAGGGCCTGCAGCTGGGCCAGTGCCAACCACCTGCACTTTCTGAGGTAAAAGGGTCATGCTGAGCCCTGCATTTACCTTCTCAGGGCCCCCTCTCCACTCTCCCTGAGAGGTCACCAGCTGGTAACCACTAGCAACCAGGACACAGCTGGACACGGCCTCAGGCAGGTCTCTGGACCCAACCCAGGCTTCTGAGACAGACAGCACCCAGCAGTTCCAGACAGGTTGTCCAGATCCAGGTCAAAGACAAGATTTCTGCCACTGCTAACCCCCGCAACCCAAAGACCCTGCCTCCGGCCCTGATGTCCTAGGCCTGCCAGTACATAAGGGATCCTTCACCTCCCTCAGAGGGGCTTGTGGTGTCTGTGCCTAAAGTGTCCATACACCCATCACTTCCTGGGGCCTCCTGTGTGCTGCAGCTCCACATGTGTATGTTCATCATATCCTCATGGCAGACTGGGAAGTTAGTGTGACTTGCCCCATCTCCAGAGGAGGAAACTGAGGCACAGAGAGCCAAATGATGGGCCAGAGGTCACAGAGCTATCGAGTGGCAAAGCAAGGACAACTGACCATGCTGCTCTGCTTCAGGAGCCTTTGGCTCTTCCCCCTGCCCTGTCCCACCCTGTCCTACCTCACCCTACCACCTGGCTCTGCCCTCAGCCCATGGCTAGGGTCTCAGCCTGTGGACTTGTTCCTCAAAAGGATGGATGAGTCCTTTCAAGAGATGCCCTAAGGCTGGGTGGCCAGATGGCAGCTGACCAGCTCCAACCCCAGGAAGCAGTGGTTAGGGGACTCCACGGCCCCCACCCCCACGCTGTGGACAACTTGGGAACCATTGCTTCTCACCACTTAGGGTGAGTGGGCACCTCAGGCTCCAGCATTCTACCCTGCCCTGCTCAGAGACCACACATGCCAGAGGTGCCCACCCCAGGGGCAGTTCCAGCAGTGAGCACACACGAGTCACTGTACCTTGTCAGGGAGCTCACCCATGCCTTCTCTCGCTTCCCTCACATTTGCCCTCAACTCTCCACCCGCACCGCCACCAAGCCACCCACCTGGCCTCTGCCTGCAGTCTCTGCTTCCCCAAGCCCTCCCCACACTGCCCTCAGCATCAGCCTTTGAGCCTACTCTGTTCCCGCAGCCCCTGCCCCAGCACCCAGCTCAAGGCCCCTCATGCTGGGGCTGCCCTCAGCCAGCCTTGTTTCTCTGGATTCCCATGTACCCTCCTGCCCCAGGTGGTGCTGCCTCCTCACTGTCCCCCACACGTGCCTTGGAGCAGATGACTCTTCCTCTGCAAGGCTCTACAACACTGACAGCAAGTCCACTGCACACAGAAGACGGCGGACGAGGACAATGTGCTCCTTGCCTTCAAGAGCTCCCTCTCTGGAGGGAGAGACAGATGCTCACGACTACAGTGCCAAAAGATGTAGACTTGGGCATATGGGAGCAGAAAGAAGAGGAGAGTGCTGAGTGACAAGCACTGAGAAGGGTCTGGAAATAAAGAAGATGCTGAAGAGGCTTCAGATATTGTGCAGGGTCCAGCAGGTAGAGACTGGACAAAGGGACAGTTCAGGTGGAGACTTGGAAAGAAGAAAGGCAAAGAAGAGAGGAAGTCCAAGTCCTGGATGATGACAGTGGCAGCTGGACTGACAAGAAGCAGGGTAGCTGGGGCGGGGGATTCCAGCCTCACCTCCGGGTTCAAGGTCCAGCCCCAGCCTAACCACACAGTCATCCCTGGCCACACTGCCCCTCTGCAGTTGGGATTTGACAAGTCCCAGCCTCTCTGTGTCAGCTTAGACCAGGCACTCAACCTCTCTGTGCCTGACTCTGCTCTAAGATGGGGCAACAGCACCGCACCCTCGGTGGTCTGCTGGGAGGAAGAAGTGAGATCATGCCCACGAAGGGCTGTGCAGAGCCTGGCACACAGAGCACGCTGGCCAACGCCACTGTCTCCCCGGCTGTTGCTGATGTCATTGTCAGGCTCCGTTTTCTCCTACCCCCTGGGCTGAAGGGCTCTCAGACACAGGGGCTAACCCCAGACACGGGCCTCCTAGACATCGGCACCAATCACCACACTGATCACCCTCCCAAGGCTTGGCTTGCAGGGCCTGGACGGGCAGGCTGACTGCCAGGAATGCTCTTCTCTTTACTCCCGACGGTTCTTCCTGAAATCCTCCGAGTTTCAACTCAAATACCACCTCTCCCTGCGGTAGCCCCTGAACCCCACCCCGTCTCCTGCACTCCACCAAGCCTGCTTGAGGCTTCAGACACAGCACCAGGGGTCAGAGGAGGGGCTGGCAAGCGAGCGGTCCGCGCCCCTGGAGGCACAGCCACCCGGCAGCCGGCCAAGGAGGAGAGAGCCCATCCCACCCAACTGGGAGCCGGCCCTCCCACCTCCCGGTCCGCCGCCAAGGCACTGCCCGCCCCGTTCCCCGCGCGGTCACACCGCCCCTGCCGCCTCCCCGACCCGGACGCAGGAGCCGCGACGGCCCTGGCGCGGCCCATCAGCCCCGGAGTCTCGCAGGCCGCCCCGGCCCTCAGCGCTCGGGACCCCCTCCCCAGCCCTCAGCCCTCAGCGCTCGTGACCCCCGGCCCCCGGCCCTCAGCGCTCGGGACCCGGCCCTGGGCACTCACTCACCGCGCGGGTGCGGTCCGAACGCCACCAGCACGAAGTAGTCCGCGAGCCGCGCCATGGCGAGAGGCGCGGGCGGGCTCCGCGGCTCGGGGACTCGAGGGCGGAGCGTTCATGGCCCGGCCCCGGCCCTGGACGGCGCACCCCGGACACCGCAGGCCCGTTCGGCCGCAGCGGCAGCGGCGACCCAAGCTCCCGCCGCCATCTTCCCAGCCAGCCGGCCCGCCCGGCCGCGCCGTGCGCCTGCGCGCCCTCGCCCCACCCCCAAGTAGGCGGGGCCTGTAGCGACGCGTTCCGATTGGCGCAGCCGGCGTCGGGCCGGTGCCTGAGCGCGGCGCCCCGCCCATCGCCGCCCTCTCCGGGGCCTGCGCACCGCCCGGTGGGCGTGAGACTGAGGACGGCGGCTCGGGAGGGTCAGCGTCCCTGCCCCGGGGCGGCTGTGGGGTCGGCGGGAAGCGGGATTCCGGATCCGAGTTGGCCTCGCCGTCCGGGCTCCCATACGGGGGCGGAGAGAGGCCCGGGCCGCGCCTCTGGGAGCTCCCAGTCTCGGGGTCGGTGGTCGTGTCCCCAGGTCCCCACGCCCTCCGCGCTGTCAGGCTGGAGGAAAGAAGGAGGGGGCTTGACCCTGCTTGCTCATGGGGGCTCCCAAACTGGAGGACGGAAGAGGTGGCCCACGGCCATCGCCTCAGGGGCTGCCAGCCCGGCGATAGGGGAGGGAGGACTCAGGCCCTACCCTCGGGCTTTCCAGTCTGAGAAGGACTCGGGCCCACCTGGGAGCCCCCAGCTAGGTGGGGAGAGACATTTAACACAGGTTCTTACAAAAAGCCCCGCTGCATGTCCCGCTGTAAAAAGCCAGTGTTCTGGGCACGGCTGCACTACCCAGGATCCCTGATAATGCCCACCACTTTCAAGGGCAGGGCCCGACCATGGCCTCCCCTGCAGTGGCTCAGGGACAGGCTAAAGAGGCAGGCCAGATGACAGGGTTTGGCTGCCGCGAGAACTGACAGCAGAGCAAAAACCTGGCATCCACGTACCAGCCACAGCCAGGAGCCAGCCCAAGAGAATGAATGAAACCAAACTCAAAGACAGTGTCCCTCCCAGCCCCTGAGGCACAGGCCCAGCCACAGCCTTCCTCTGCCACTGATGGGTTACACAGGCTGAGAAATCCTCCTTCTTGCCTGAACTGGCTTGAGTTGGTTTCTATCACTTGGATCCAAAAAGGTCCTGACCACACACGATCACACCACTGCGCTTGTGTGTGGGCTGACAGTATCCCAGGGCGTCTGACCTAGTACCTAAGCCCAGGGCTGGCTCTCCTCCAGAGACTTGTGGGGACCCTGCACCCCTCTCTACCCAACCCTTATGCCCTTCCACCCTTCCACCAGGCCCTTGGGAATTTCCATCTCAGGTGTCCTCAGCCTAAGGAGCCCCCAGCCCTTTCAGGGGTCCCTTTCAGACCATCACCCCCCACCAGGTTTCTTGCCATTGAATCAAGCCCCTTGCCCACTGCACTGCCTGTGTCACCCTGTGGCACCTGCTCTTGGCCTCAGTGTCCTCCCCTTCTCAAGGGTGGCTAGTGGCCCCAGTCCTCCTCTCCTCCCAGCAGGTTCAGGTTCAGGTTCTCCCTCCAGGGAGCCCACTCCTCAGTCCCATAGGCCTCTTGGCTTCTTTTGTCCGTCCTTCTACCCCCACCCAGCATAGCTCCATGGTCTGTTATCTTGCCAATGTCCTAAGCCTCCTGCCTCCCTGATACTATCCTCATCTGGCAAAACCCAGCCATGTACAATTCTGACCATCCATCTCCTCCAGGCCTGCACCCATCATACAGAGGAGAGTAGCCCCTGGTGACACCATGGCCCCAGCCTCACATGAGTGGATGTCCCCTCCCGAACTGCCCAGCCTGCTGATGTCTGGTCAGCTGTCTTCTGGTCCTCTCCTCAAACCTCTGACCCCACTCCCAAGTCTCAAGGATGACCGGCTGACTGGCTGCTTCTCCTTCACAAAGAAAACAGAAGCCATCAGATGGGAGGCCTTGTGATGGGAAACCAAACCCTCATGCCGCACCCCTCCTTCCACAGCTACCACAGAGGCCCTGTCCTTGCAACCCTCCTCCCCACCTCTCCTGGTCACTATCAGTGTCCCCCACCATGCTCATCTTTCCCTCTACAGGATCCTGGCCATCAGGTTCAAACTTAACTCTCCCACCTGAAAACACTCAAACAAAACCTCCCTTGACACTGTCTGCCCAGCCAGTTGCCACACTAGCTTTTATGTCCTGCACAGACTTCCCTAATGCAATCCGCAATGTCGCCTGTGGCAGCCAGCCCTCCTGTGGCCCAGTCCTGGCTCACCTGGGAACCTCTGGTCTACTTTTCACCTGTTTCCACAGTGAAGTGCTCTGGGCGGCTGGCCCCATCACTCCCCAGAAGCAGCTCCTCCAACTAAGGATAAACAAAAGAGGCTGTTGGGTCCCCCCCACACAACTTTTTTTTGGTGGCTGGCTGGTATGAGGATCTGAACCCCTGACCTTGTTGTTAACAACACTGTCAACCCTGTGCTCTAACAAACTGAGCTAACCAGCCAACCCAGGTCTCCCCTTGAAGGGCACATGGACAGTTACAAACAACAAGTGCCATGAGATGTGACCCACAGGTGGGCTGTGGGATCACATAGGGGGCCTCTAATCCAGTTGGGATGGGCAGGGGCAGAATAAGCAGCCAGAATGAAGCCCCAGGGCTAGAGGACACTCTGCCCCCCCACACAACCCCTGTGGGCTTGATGGGACCACGGACTCATGTAGACAGTAATTGTCCTGCTGTCCCAGGGTCTGGAAGAAGGAACACTGAGGCTTACCTCCACCTGTTCCAGATAGAAAGTCTTGTGAAGACAGGGAATTTTCATTAGTTTTTCTTTATTGGCGGGATGAATAATACGATCACATTTGTGTTTTGGAAAGACAGAGCTGGCAGCAGTGTGGAATGCAGACTGAGGGCAGAGTGGGGGTTGCTGGCAAGAGGAGGGGCAGCTGCAGAATCAGTTCCACCTCCAGGTCCTCTGCTTGCCCTTTCCCTACCTGTGCCTTGAGAGCTGGCATATCAGATTCTGTCCTCAGCCAACCAGCCTCTCTCTGCCCTCTCTGTGGATGTGCTGACCATACCTCCCACAGCCTTGCCATATCTGAAACCCCCAAAACTGTGCTCTAGACCTGCCCTCTCCTCAGCTACAGGCCGGTGAGGCTGCAGGCTGACCTCCAGGCAGCTCAGCCTCAGCATATCCAATTTGTAGCCCCGCCCCACTCTCTCCAGCAGCTCCGTGTTAGCAAGGAGAGGGACCATGCTCAGAGCTGGGAGCCTCCTCACCCGCCTCCCTGCCCCGCTTCAGTTTCTCTCTGACCTGTCCACCCTGTCCCTGTGTCATCCCCTCCTGCCAGCCTCCTCAGCACCTGCCTCCTGGCTGCCACTCCACTTTTCTAACATAAATGTGACCACCCCTACCCCCAACTGTCTGCTGGTGCCTCCCTACCTTGCTCACAATGTAAATCAAACTCTTTGCTACAGCCTGTTTTCAACACTCATTGATTTATTCATCCAGCAAATGTTATGCTGAGCTCCCTTGGTGTGCTCAGCAGGGGGGACACAGCAGGAACCAGCAGGAGGGACAGAGGGAACTGGTCACCGAGAAACCGAACAGAGGGGGTGAGAGTGGGGGCAGAGTGAGACAGAAGAGGAGACACAAACGGGTGCAGAGATGCTCGCGCCATAAAGAAATGTCTATTAAGGGGGTGAGGAGATAATTTGTCCCCTCTCAGATGGACAGAAAAGAGAAGAACTCATAACGCCGAGCCGGTCATCGGTGGACAGCGGACTGGCGTCAGTCAGCTTTGTGGAGAACCTGGCAGTATCTGTTCACGTAGACACGTGCTCACTGTCAACCAGAATTTCTACTTTTAGGGAGGCGTCCTATAGAGACACATTTGTGAGCTCAAGACAGCAGGATTCCTGTTCTTGAAAAAACTGGAAATCACCTAATTGTGCATTAACAAAGGATTGAGTAAATCACAGAGCACCTACCGGCTGGCGTAGGGCCAGCCACGAGAAAGGACGGGAGTCGCTGTGCTCGCGCGTTTTTACAGACACACGCAGTACGTGTCACACACACACCACGCACCGGTGTACACAAGGGAAGGCCAGGGACGGGCTCCCACCCGCACCTGGGTGGCCGTGCAGGGCAGGGGATTTCTCACTTTTTGCTTATTTAAATTTCTTACAAAAACCAGGTAATACTTTGGTAAGGACGGAGGGAACGGTTGAGACTTCTAGGGGCACAGCCGCTAAGGGATCTTGGAGAGGGGCGGGAACTGAGCGCCGCTGAGGCCCCACCACGCTCCGGGAGACGCCGGCCCGTCTCGGGGACGCGCTTCTCCAGGTCAGACCCTGGGTGGGCTGGATCCGCCCGCGCCCTGGAGGCGGCCCCTAGAGCTGGTACCTGTCGCCCGCCCCTCCCTGCACCCAC
Source organism: Cynocephalus volans (assembly GCF_027409185.1). Lineage (NCBI taxonomy): Eukaryota > Metazoa > Chordata > Mammalia > Dermoptera > Cynocephalidae > Cynocephalus > Cynocephalus volans. The sequence continues at coordinate 560,117 of NC_084471.1, read as the reverse complement.
AGCGCTACCCGCGGGGCCTGGCAGGACTGAGGGGCAGGAGCCGCAGCCCACTCCCCGGCCGGGGTTTGTGGGGGTCCGGGGGGACTCCCCGCCCGTCGGTGCGTCCGGCTCCGCCTCCGCCTCCCGCTGCAAGGGCTTTAGCTCTGGAGGTGCCGCCGCCGCGGGCCAAGGCTTCCCTCCGGGCGGGACCCCCGCCCCGCCCAGCCCCCTCCGCTCTGAGCTCCGGGACTCGCCGACAGACCCCAGACCCGCCTGCCCGCGCCCCGGCCCGCGGAGGGCTCCCCACGGCCAGCCTCTGTTGCATCAGCCTCCTGCACCTGCAGCTCCGTGGCGCGCGACCAGGACGCCTGGGCAGCCTGGGTCTCACTCCCGCGCCTGCTGCTACAGCCGACCCCCCACACCTCAGCCACGCCGGGCGGAGCAGGAGGCCCTGTCCCTGCCGCCCTGTCCAGCGCACCTGCCCACCTCTGACCACCCTAAGGGAAGGGTCCAGAGTCCTGAGAGTACTGACCCCCAGAGGCCAGGGTGCGGGGTGCCCTTTGCCCAGGGAGGTGCCAGTTAAAGGGGAATGTGACCTGGGCTACTGAGATGGCTGAGCTGCCAGGGTGGGGGCTGTGGGCTTCCCCGGCAGTGCTCCAGGTCTGCGTGGAAGGGAGAGTCAGCGGCTTTCTGTGTCTTTGAAGGACTGAGCCGCTGCCTTTACACCTTCTATCCCTGTCTGCAGGGAGCCCCCAGCCCAGACCCCTTCCAGTGACCTGCAGCCCCGGCACCCTGTGCCCCCGCCTATGGTCTGGAAGCTTCACCAGGGCCCCCAGCCACAGAGGAGTGCCAGCCTGGCCCCCACCATGGGTTGGCCTTTCCAGGATGGTGGCCACCAACACTCAGGCCCCAGGAGACACTTGGGCCCTCGCAGGCCCCGAACCCAGTTCCTATAGGTGGGCTGTGTGTTGGGCACCTGCCAGGTGCAGAACCTCAACCACCGCCTGTGGCAGCTTGTGGGACCAGCCAGCCAGAGCGACTTGGCTCCCATAGACCCCAGCAGCCCCCACAGCTATGGCTAAGGTGGGGTTGGGCCACACCCCTGCCAGTCCCAGCTGGGGTGCTGCCCCCTGGCCCAGTCTCTCAGAGCTTCTATAGATAGCAGGTCCTGCAGCAGCTACACCTGAACAGCTTTGGACATGTAAACCCACCCACATGTGTAGACCCAGGCAGGTCTACAAGCAGCATCTACATGCCCAGGGACCTCATGCCCAGTGCACAATCAGCAAACAGGTGCCAGGCAGAGGTGGCTGGCAGCATCAGAGGCTGAAGAGGGGAAGGGTCTGCCCAAGGATGTTGAGCAGAAGTCAGGGTCCCGAACAAAGAAGCCACCCCTAGGCAAGCAGGAGAGAGAGGTTGAACTGGCCGGATGTGGCCCCTCCGCTGCCAGTCCCGTCAGATCAAAGCCCTGCTTTGGGCCCCGGCTGTTCCTGGCTCTTGTGTACAGTTTGCCTTGCAGGTGCATGCCTGACCCAGGGTCTGCAGACTCTCCCTTCTTTCCCTTGAGACAGGAAGGGAAGCAGGGAGGAGGACCCTGATGCTATGGTTGCCCCAAAGTCAGGGTGAGGGAAGACAGGTCGTGAAAGGACCTCCACAACTCCAGCTGCCAGCCCCGGAGCCCAGGCCCAGGTGGTGATGAAGAGTGGGTCTGGATCCTTTCTGGGCAGACAGGGAGGGGGGGTTATGGGCTTAGGGACCACCCCTGGGCCATTCTGGAGCAGAGACACCCTTCCTATACCCAGGGCAGGACAGGGCAGGGCTGGAGTGGGGGCAGGATCCCCCAGCCCAAATAGGTGCATTAAGTAATACCCACCCCCACCTCTTGGGGATTGGTGGTAGCCAAACAAAGGTGGGGCTCCACAGGCAATACACGCCCCTGACCCCCACCCCACCCAGCATAGGACTCAGTGGGACCAGGCCTGGGCACAGCAGGAGGCTGGACAGACTTGTTCCTCTACACCCTGCCAAGAGCCTCAAATGACAATGAGAACGAGAAGCCCAGCCATTGTGACTAGAGTTCTTGGTATGTGTCCACACCAGGTGGTGCCTTTGCATTTGTATGTCACCCCAACTTCACAGTAGTACCGTAGGTACTGACAGCAGAATGTGGGGTTCAGAAAGGATTATTTTTGTTACTTAGCCACCACTCACACAGCACTTAATTTGCAAATATTTGCCAGTGTCACCCTCTCAGTTCAGGCTGGTCCCTCCCTGCTGGAGGCCTCAGTGCACGAATTGTAATAGAGGGTGGCCTGCATGGTGGGCAGCACAACAAGGCAGTCCACGCAGGCTTCCTGGAGGAAGCCTCAGTCTAGGTGAGGTCTGAGGACAGCAGGGGTCCCCAGGGGAAGGAGCTGGGAGTGCCAAGGCCTCCAGTGCACGGGAGGTTTGGCTGGGGTTGTCGGCCCGAAAGCAGCTGAGAGGTTGGAGCCTCAGTGAGTGAGGGCTGGAGAGGCCAGGGGGCCCCAGCCTCAGAGTCATGTGTTCTGTAGCCACTGAAGGATGTCAGCAGAGGCTGGCAGCCTGCCCTGGTGTGGCTGTGAGAACAGGGCAAGGGGGCCTGGGCATGAAGGAGAGGTAGGGTCCAGCAGCAAGCTAAGGGCAATCAGGAGCTCAGCTTCCACAGTTCAGCTCTGCCAAGATCCTCACAGGCGAAGCAAAGTCCAGCCTCCTCACCACCCTCACCTGCCCTGACCCCCTCCTGGCGTGTGGTTGCATGTGGTCTGTTCCCAGCACAAGATGTTCCCTCTGCCAAGATCACCTTCCACCCCCCACACCCTCTCCTCAGGTGAGACCCCTGCATCCTCTAGGCCCCAGGGGATTGAAGCACAGACCCTCCCCCACCAGACGGGCTGCCAGATCCCCAGGGTTCCACCTGCCCTGTGGCCTCGGCCAAGGTGCTGCCTGAACCTCCAGTTTTTCCGTGAAGTGGACAGACGGTAGCCCTCATGGTTTCCTGCACAGCATTGGTGGTGGCCTGTCCCGATCCACAGCATTGTGTCTGCTGTGAAGCCAGCCCCAGGCCTGCTTGGCTGCCCCCTGCATGTCCAATCCGAGGTCCAGCAACAGCACCTGCACCCCGCCCCGCTTCAGCTGCTTACCGAAGCAGTACCCACATTTTGGGCAGTGTCCATCCCTCTGTCCAGGCCTGCTGAGCATGTGTGTGTAGGGGACACATTGGAGAATGTGGTCCTGCCCTCCTGGGGCTGCCATTCTAGTGGGGGCAACAGAAGGGAGTGAGCACAGCACAGGTGGTGCAGGCGGGCAGTGCTGAGTGCTGTGGGAGGGCAGTGCTGGAGGCCGCAGCTGGCCACGTTACAGGGGGGCTCTGGGGCCTCCCCACTGTGTATTCTCAGTGCAGCTGCAGGAGGAGCCCGCTGAGAAGGTTGTCAGCGAGGCCCAGCACTCTGACCTGTAGGCCCTGGGAGACGCAGCCCCACTGCCCACTCCCTGCCCCAGACTACTTTTCCCAAACTTCACCCTGACCACGCTCCAAGAACATCAGCTCCCCAGGCAGGCACATTTGTCTGCCTGGTCCCTGCTTTGTCTTCAGTGCTTAGACCGAGGGCATGATCAGGACTGGTTGAATTCTCTGCCACCGTTGCTCGCTGGAGCCCCTGGCGCCCAAGACCTGGCAGACGCTTTCCTTGACCACACTTCAGACAGGTTCCTGAGCCTCCTCTTGGCTAGGCCTCGTCCTTGCCGGACCTCCCCAGCTCAATATCAGCAGGAATCCTGCTGAGTCAGTCTACCAAGAATCCCCCCACCCTCGATATCTGACTGCATTCCTCACCTCCCTTGGTTGACATCTGATCACCTGCCTGCCTCCAGCAAGAATCCCCTGCCCTTGATGTCTCCTCTGAGCAGTGCCCACCCCGACCCCCAGGCTCCTCACTGGCTGTAAATCACCAGCTGTCTGTTGCATTCGGAGTTGAGCCCGGTCTCTCTCCCCTATCAGCACAGTCTTGAATAAAGTTTTCCATTACATCTTAACAAGTGGTCAGAATATATTTTTCTTTAAAAAGTCCCTGCCCCACCAGAATCGTAGATGCACTGGAAGACAAGTTTTCACTTCCGGAGATCTAGCGTTGGGGTGGGGGTGGGGGGTGGTATGTGCTCAAGGGTGTGGTCCAGGGTCTGTACCACCTGTTGGAAGAGGCCAGCTGTATTTAAAGCCATGGGACAAACGGGGGAGGCTGGGCTGCGGAGGGGCTTCAGGCTTCCCTAAGCAGGTCGGTTGCCAGGATGGGGAGGCTGAGGTCAACATAGGGGCTGGGGCCGTGGGGGGCTGCTCCTGCACTGACACATTAACTCACTGAGGTCAGGAGGAGGGTGGATGGTCACTCATTACCAAGGGCCAAGGGCAAGGGGCCGGGTGGTGTCCGGTCACTTATGCAACCCGTGGGCATATATAGGGACACCTGGGCCTGTGGCACTTTTGCCTCCATGTGTGCATTGCCACCGAGCACCGCTCTCTCAGGATGAAGGTGATCGTGGTGAGTGTCCCTGACCTGGCAGCCAGCTGTTCCCCATGAGGAACTTCCTGCTGACTCCTGCTAGCCCTGTTCATCCCAGTCAGAGGCTCCCTCCCTCCTGTGTGGTCCAGCTCGGGCAAGGGTTGCAGCTCCCGCACCCGCACGTGCACCCGGGAAGTAGGCATGTGCCGATATCCACTTGCAGATAAGGACACCGGGAGTGAGGCCGGTGCAGGGGCTGTGCTGACGATGCGGGAGAGGCCATGCCCTCACGTGTCCTCCACCAGGCCTCAGTCTCAACCCCGCAGGGACGTTCTCCCTTCCTTGTGGAGCTGGCAAGATGGTGAAATGGGTTAAATCTCCCATTAAACCAGGGCCCAGACCCTTCCCTGGTCTACCGACCTGATGTGGACCCAGAGATGGCCAAAGACAAGGGCAGCTTCCGAAACTACACCGTAAGGACCCCACCCTGTCCCTGCCCTGCCCCAGCCCCACCCCCGTCTTTCCTACAGAGCGCAGCACCTGCCCCTCACACAGCACTGGGGGGTACCCTCTGGGAAGCCCCGTTCACATGCTGTGGGGCCCAGCCTGGGACAGGGAAGCAGTGTGGCCCTCAGTGTGAAGAGCTGGTGGGCAGCCTCCGCTGACCCTCTGGCTTGCAGTCGGGCCCCCTCCTCGACCGTGTGTTCACCACCTACAAGCTCATGCATACGCACCAGACCGTGGACTTCGTCAGGAGAAAGGTAGGCCATGGCGCCTGACAGCTGGGGTTTCCTGCTCCCCCGTGCAGACTCTGAGGATGGGGCCAGCCCCCTCGCCCTCTGCCCAGGATGCCCACCGAGTGCCCAGTCAGCAGAGAGGGGCTGTGTGGCTGTTCCTCCTCCGCATACCCCATGGGATAGGCACTGGTCCTACCGGGCCGGTGGCTGAGTAGACTTCTCTTTCCTGCCCAGCGTACCCAGTACGGGAGCTTCTCCCGCAAGAAGATGACCATCTTGGAGGCTGTGGACATGCTGGACCAGCTGGTGGATGAGTCAGACCCGGATGTGGACTTTCCCAATTCCTTCCACGCCTTCCAGACAGCAGAGGGCATCCGGAAGGCCCACCCGGACAAGGGTGCGGCTCCCCCCAGCTGTGGTGGGGGAGGTGCTGCCTCCAAGGGGCAGGCCTGCCAGGGTGGGAGGGCACGGGGTCTGGGCCCCCCTGCAGGCCCCACCTGGGTTGGGAAGCAGGCTCTGGGCACCTCTTGACCTTTGGCCCCTAGCCCGCTCTGCCTGTCTCTCTGCCAGATTGGTTCCACCTTGTTGGGCTCCTGCACGACCTGGGGAAGGTCCTGGCTCTGTTGGGGGAGCCCCAGGTGAGGTCTAGGGGGATGGGGGTGGGAGAAGGCCTCAGCTCTGGGATGTGGACACCACATGGGGGACAGGCCAGTGTGCCCCTGGCCCCAAGGCTGTCCGTCCCTCTCCAGTGGGCAGTTGTTGGAGACACCTTTCCCGTGGGCTGCCGTCCCCAGGCCTCTGTGGTTTTTCGTGACTCCACTTTCCAGGACAATCCCGACCTCCAGGATCCTCGATACAGGTGCTCCCTGCCCCTACCGCTGGTCCTTCCCCTCCCCAGGCTGCTCTCGAGCTCCTCATCCTCCTCTCTCACTGCAGCACAGAACTTGGCATGTACCAGCCCCACTGTGGACTCGAGAATGTCCTCATGTCCTGGGGCCACGATGGTGAGGCCAGCGAGAGGCGGGGGACAGTGGGGGAGCAGTGGGGGAGGGGGTGAGGGCGGCCCCCCAGGTTCCTGGCGCTGCCACCTTCCTCCCACAGAGTACATGTACCAGGTGATGAAGTTCAACGAGGTGTCCCTGCCCCCAGAGGTAGGTGGGGGAGGGGCACACCTGGCCCCCGCCCCATCTAGCCCTGCGGGCCCGTTCGCAAGCCAAGAGCCAGGTGTGGCCTCTGCCCGCAGGCCTTCTACATGATCCGATTCCACTCCTTCTACCCCTGGCACACGGGCGGCGACTACCGGCAGCTGTGCAGCCAGCAGGACCTAGCCATGCTGCCCTGGGTGCAGGAGTTCAAGTATGGCCATGCCCATGGGGGGCTGCAGGGTGAAGGCACTGGGGGCTCCTTCACGAGGCTGCCCTTCCCCTGCTGCAGCAAGTTCGACCTCTACACCAAGTGCCCCGACCTGCCGGACGTGGACAAGCTTCGGCCCTACTACCAAGAGCTCATCGACAAGTACTGCCCCGGGGTCCTGAGCTGGTGACTCATCTGCTGCTGAACTGGCCCCAGGGGATCCTACACACCCTTCTACGGTCACCACACCTCACGGCCATTGTGCCCTGGGGCAATAAAAACTTTCAAGGAGATTGTGTTCTGATGCTTTACTGGGGTCCAGGCATGTGTGGCAGCAGGGGGTGGCCCAGGCAGAGGTACCGTGCGGAAAGGGTGCATCCTCCCACCTCCCATGTCAGACCTGGGGACAAGTCATCCAGCTCACCCCACACTTTCAAACAGTCACCAAGTCCTCTGGGCTGAGTCTCCTTAAAAAAAGAAAAGAAGAAAGAAAAAAACCCTGCCCCCCATAGCTAGAAGAACACATCTATAGAAAACAACAGAAAACAAACGCATGACATGGGTCAATTGCTACAAAGCACTCATCTGTGAGCACCACCCATGGGTGGCCTGCCCGGCCTGAGGTGCAGCCCCCACCCTGCAGGGTGGCCCCCATCTTGACTCTTTTCCCTATATCTTTCTCATCCATGGGAGTGTCCCCAGTGCTATGCCTCAGCTTTGCAATGTTGGTCAAAGGATACAAAGTTTCAGTTAGACAGGAGGAATAAGTTCAAAAAGTCTATATTGTACACCATGGTGACTAAGTTAACAACAGTGTATCCCACACTTGAAAGGGCTGGCTGGTGAGAGCTGGTGCTGATAACACCAAGGTCAAGGGTTCGATCCCTGTACTGGTCAGCTGTCAGAAAAGAAAAAAAAAGATAAAATTGCTGAAAGTGGATTTTAAGTGTTCTCACCACAAAAAAATAAGTATGTGAGGTAATGCATACATTAATTAGCTTGATTTAGCCAATCCACAATGTACGCATATTTCAAAACTTCATGTTGTGCACCATAAATATTTTCAATTTTTGTCAGTTTCAAAAACAAAACAAAACAGAAATTCCTTCTCTCAAATTTTGGAGGCCAGAAGTCTGAGATTAAGGTGTGGCAGGGCCACACTCACTCCAGAGGCTCTCGGGGAGGGTCCCTCCTGCCTCATCCAGCTTCTGGGGCTCCAGCCTTCCTTGGTTGTGGTCACGTCTCCCTGCGTCTCCATGGGTCTGTCTCCTTCCACATCTCTTGTAAGGACACTTGGGATGGCATTTAGGGCTCACCCAGATAATCCAGGGTGATTTCCTCATCTCAAGATCCTTAATTTATTCACATCTAAGACACTTTCCAAATGACATCATAATTCAAAAGTTCCAGGAATTTGATGTGCATATTTTTGGGGGGGGGCATTTTCAGCCTACCCCAGAACTGGAATTGGCCATTTCTCTAGTGAGCTGTGGCTTCTTTGAGTGGGAAATGGTATTCCAAATCCACACGTCTGGGGCTGAAGACTAACCCAATCACCTCCTGGACGTCTGCCTCTGCCTCTAACCCCTGGTGTAGCCAGCAGATGCAGGGTTGCCCCTGCTGCCTTGTCCCCCACAGCTCCTGTCCCTGGCCCCTGAGACTCTCGGTGCTCCTTGCAGACCCTAACCCTAAACCTGTCATCTCCAGAAAGGTCCCAAGGTGGGGGAAGGGTGGCAGAGCTAGGGCCCCAATTTCTGTCCACTCGATGGGGATGTCAGGCCTCACTGGGGACCCAAGTCACTGGGGAAGCTGAGGAGCCCATAGAGGGGGGATGGGGCTTGGTGTTCCCTCCTGACCCTGCTCCAGCACCCCACCCTCACGACCCCTCTGCCCGACTGCAGGCTGGGCCCCTCTTTCAGCGCTTCCCATGCTGAGACTTTGGCAGAAGCCCATTTTCCACTTGTTTTCTTTCAGGGTCTGCAAGACCAAAGTTTTTTCATAATGTTAGTACACCGAGACACTATTCGCCTTTTTCACTGAGCCAACTTACACACTGGTGACATAGAAGCGGAGATGGGAAAAACCACTGGCACAAACTGAAACAGTGGCACCAAACCACTAGTCAACACCGTGTTCTAAGTGCTGTGCTCTCGCACTTAGAAAAAACATCAGTTTTGGGCCGGCCCGTGGCTCACTCGGGAGAGTGCGGTGCTGATAACGCCAAGGCCATGGTTTCGGATCCCATATAGGGATGGCCAGTTAGCTCACTGGGTGAGCGTGGTGCTGACAACACCAAGTCAAGGGTTAAGATCCCCTTACCGGTCATCTTTTGAAAAAAAAAAAAAAAGAAAGAAAAAACATCAGTTTTACTTAAGACTGTCTTTGAGTCTTTTTAATTTTCTGTGTGGTATCACTGAGTACTGAATGCTGAAAATGACCGGGTCTCGAGAAGAGCATTTGGGTGGTTGTGGGAGTCACCAGCCCAACTGTCACTGTCATTGCAGACATCACAGCTGAGGTCAAGCTGCAGGTACTCGGTCTTGGTTACTTGGCCAGCATTTTCTTAAGAATGAACAAAATGAGCTGTCACATCAAGGAAAGCGATGACAGCATTTGTTGCCAACGATAAAAATGAGCTTTCAAGCAAAACTAGGATTTGGGAAGACTTGTGTTCACCACCGTGAACTTGACTGTCTCCTAATACTTAAAGATTTTTCTGATGAGATCGATAATGATACTAATGACTGTGATTTTTTGAGATTGTCCAATGAAATGTGTCAACATTTGGAATATCTGCATAACTCAATAAACCAATATTTTCCAAGTGAACAATACATGATGCTCAAAAATCATGCATGAGTGAAAAGTGCATTCAGAGTGCAGGACTCACCAGTAGACTCTGATGTGACAGTGGACAAAACGGCTCATTGGTTTGGTTTCAGATTCCAAATTGCAATGGATCTCTATGAAACTACTACTTACAGCATTTCGATGTGACATATAAGAAGCACATCCACAATGATATGAAACGGCTTTTGAACGCTCTTACTGTTTCCTCCTACAGATCCGTGTGAGGCCAGATTTTCTTCATATATCTCAACTGAAACATATTGCAATAGATTAACCAGGAACAGAGATAAGAGACAGACAATGAAGAGATTTGCAAACGCATGTATGTGGAGTGCACTAACATTAATAAAGCAAATGTATTTCACAGGGCCTAGTTTCCAAAGCCCTGTAGTTTCAGGTTTAACTTAACTTTTAAAAATTACTTATAGAAATGTTAACCTTGCAAAAGACAGGAAACTCTCCCCAGGCTAAAGTCTCTGATATAAAGAATTGTAACACAGCAAAGTTGCTGGCTCAAGGACAGACAAGTTACTTGATTGTAATGTAAACATACTAAGGAAATTGCTGTAGGGAAAGAAAATGTTTGCTAAGAACAAGCTTTTGTTGATGGATCGATTTAACCTTTTGCAAACTGCATTATGGAATGTCACTTTGGTATTTCACTGATTTTACCAGCTTCTGTCATTAAACTATACTTAGCCATAACTCCACTTATGTTCCTTTTCTGTAACTTCCTGGTCTGGAGACTAAATATGGGGCAAGAACCCCAGTTTATGGTTACTTTCCCAAAGGAGTAATGCCTCTCTCTTGAGGGTTCCTGGAAGTTAAACCATTCAGGGTGTCTCACTGCTCAGGAGAAATGGGCTTTGAGTAATCCTTTTTGCATCTCCGTCATCCTGTGTGAGGCAAAGCAACACATATAACAATGCTACTCTTCTCACTTAATGTTTTTGGGAATAGTTATTTTGCTTTAAAAAGTTTATTATGGTAATAAGTAAATGGGTTTGTTTTAATGTTTAAATAAAATTAAGTAAATAAAAATTTATCAGCTTAATTTCTAATATGATAAATATTGATTGATATAAATCTCATACACAAAAGTTCTTTGGGGTCCTCCAAAATTTTTAAGAACATGAAGAGGTCCTGAGACCAGAGGACCTGGCCTGCAGGTGCCAGACAACTTCCTTTGCAGGATGCTGGCTCTGTGAGCTCCACTAGGGCAGAGATGGAGGCAGCATCTCTTGCTGTCTCTGTTGTGAGTGCCACAAGGTGTGTGCTCTCTCATCAAACTCCAAGGCTACCAGTATGGCTGCCCAGAGCCCAGCATGCACCTTCCCCAAGGAACCAACCAGCTGCCACCAGGGACACGGTTTGTGATGGTGGCAGTGATTTGTCATCAGAACACTCCTTTGTGTGGACTTGGACTGGCTTTCCCTGCCCACTGTGCCTCCACCATCTGTGTCCACTAACTCACTGAATGTCCCTCACTGCACTTACCCTGTACAACACTGTCTCTGGCCAAAGACAAAGAAGCTGGTCCCACAGGTCCCCATACATCCCATGACCCCTAAACTGATGATCTGATGGACCAGTAGAGCAGTCAATTAAAGACCCAGGCATGGTTGCAGCTTGGAGACAGTGTCCTTGGGATTCGGAATGTGGAAAATGCCATGTGGGTGGGGGATACAGTGTCCAGGAACCATGGGGTGCATGCAGGTGAGCGCCTCTTGCTCCTGCACCAGCAACCCACGGAAGCTGCTGCTGCCTGTTCTGGAGACTCTGGGTAAGGCTGCATTATGAAATGTAGTTCCCAAAGAAGCAGTGCTTCCTCCAAGGGACGCAGCAATGCTCCCTTCCCCTGAACTGGATGTGGCCTGCCTCATGGCTATTCTGAGCACCTTCTGACACTGGGTGGATGAACAAACTAGGGGTGAGGCCATTAAAGGGAAAGGGGTGTTGGGGCAAGATACGGCAGGGAGGAGAGACCAGAATGGCTCCCGGAGACTCCAAAGTGCAGTGGCCAGGGTCAGCAGAAGACGGCAGCCCTCTACAGATGGGGCCCATGGCTCAGACCTCGTAGAATGCTGCATGGGGAGGATGCCCCCAAACCCAAGCCTTAACGTTGTGACCACTGCAGGCACAAGCACTGCCTGTGTTTCTTTCCTTGCCATCCTTGTCCTTCAAACACTGATCTTCTGGTTTCTTTCTTGGTGGTGAATGTCACAGTTCAGTGCATGAATTGCAGAATTTCGAGATAGGACCATGCGGAACTCAAAGAGGGCAGGTGTTCACCCAGAACCTGGATGTGGTCTGGTGCAGGGACAGGCCAGCCTTCAGTGCCTCACCACCTTGGCAATGAAGCCAGTGAGTTTTGCGTGGGATGTGGAGTAGTTGCCCAGTGATAGGTGAGAGCACTTCTTGGAGGGAGGAAGTCTAAGTCAGAAAGATCAGGATCTTGGGCCCCTCAAGTTTTTATGAGACTCCCAGGCTCTGAATCCCTTCTGACAGATGGAAACCACCTTTTCTGAGTCTGCATGGGAAGCAGGCTGCATCTCTCTCTTGCTACCTCCTTCTTCCAGCTTACCCTTTGGAAGCCAAGATGGGGAGGAACTAGAAAGCAGGTATTGAAAGGGATGCTGCTACCCCAGAACCCAGCAGGGCACCATGTTCCAACCCGGCCACCCTGCACTGAGTGCGAAGGTTAGTATCAGCCCCAGCACAGCACTGTGTCCAAGGTCAGGGCGTCCTCACCAAGCCAGCCCGTGAAGGATTTTGGCTATGGGCAGTCCTACTAAGTTTTTTTTTTCCTTCAGCTGGCCAGTATGGGGATCCGAACCCTTGACCTTGGTTTCATCAGCACCAGGCTCTAATCAACTGAGCTAAGTGTCCAGCTCTAAATGTATGCGTGGTACAGGGACATCCAGGAGAACTGCTGGCTCACTGCATTTGTATGTTTGTGTGTGTTTGTGTGTGTGTGTGTGTGTTTGTTTGTTTATTTATTTTTCCAGTGTTTGGAAAGATTGTTAGGTCAAAGGACTGAACACTAAAAAAAAAATAAATAAAAATAAAAAATAAACTAACAAATTTATAAAGCAGTTTAAGTATTTTAGGCATTTAAAGATATATAAATGGAACTCTTTGGAGTTATTGCTAAAACCTGCTAGATTTAAGTAGAAGAGAGAAAATGAAAACACATGGATTAGAAGACTTAATGTTGTTAAGATGGCTGTGCTACCCAAAGTGTCTACAGATTCAATGCAATCCCTGTCAAAATCCCATTGGCACTTTTTGAGAAAGAGAAAAACGCATTCTGAAATTAAAGGGAATCTCAAGGGACCCTGAATAGCCAAAGAAATCTTGGAAAAGAATAAAGCTGGAGGACCCATGCTTCACCAACTTTAAAACTTACTGCAAAGCTACAATAATCAAAACATGTGGCACTGGTATAAAGATAGACATATAGACCAATGAAATAGAACAGAGAGGCCAGAAATAAGCCCCTGCACGTACAGTCAATCGATCTCAGCAAAGGTGCCATGACCATAAAATGGGGGAATCATGTTTTCAATAAACGGTGCTGGGAAAGTTGAATACCCATGTGCAAAAGAATGAAGTTGCACCCTTACCTTATATTACATACAAAAATTAACTCAAAATGGGTCAGAGACCTAAACTTAAGAGCTAAATGCATATAACTCTTAGAAGAAAAGATCTACAGCCTTAGATTTGGCAATGGTTTCTTGAATATGACACCAAAGGCACAGTCAACTAAAGAAAAATAGATAAATTGGGTTTTATCAAAATTAAAAATGTTTGTGTGTTGAAGAGCGTGAAGCTAACCCACAGAAAGGGAGAAAATATTTGCAAATTATATAGATAAGGGACTAATATCCAGGATATATAAAAAAACTCCTATAATCAACTACAAAAAAAGCAAACAACCAAATTTGAACATGGGCAAAGGACTTGAACAGACATTTCTCCGAAGAAGATATACAAATGGCCAACAGCACATGAAAAGATTCTCCACATCATTAGTCATTAGGGAAATTCAAATCAAACCTACCATAAGATATCATTTCATGCTCATTAGGATGGCCATTATCAAAATAAATGAAAACAGCTGTTGGGGAGGATGTGGAGAAACAGGACGTTGCTAGAGGCGATGTAACATGGTGCAGCTGCTGTGCAAACAGTTGGGTGGTTCCTCAAAAGTCAATCTCAGAATTGACGTACGATCGTACAATTCCACCCCTAGGTATATGTCCAAAAGAATTGAAAGCGGGGACTCAAAAAGGTATTTGTACACCCGTGTTCATAGTAGCATTATCCCCTGTAGCCCCAAAGTGGGAGTAACCCAAATGTCCATCGATGAGTAATTGGATAATCAATATATGGTATATCCATACAAAGCAATGTTATTCAACCATAAAAAGGAATGAAGTTCTGATATATGTTATTACATAGATGAACCTTGAAAACATACCAAATGAAATAAACCAGGCATGTAAGGACAAATACTGTATGATTCTACGTATATGAGGTGCCTAGAATAGAAAAAAAACAAGAAAAAAAAAAAAAAAACCCAAAACTGGGCCGGCCCATGGCTCACTTGGGAGAGCATGGTGCCGACAATACCGAGTCAAGGGTTAAGATCCCCTTACCAGTCATCCTTAAAAAAAATTTAAGAAATCATAGAGACAGTAAGTAAAACAGAGGTCACAAGGGGCTGGGGGAGGGGAGAATGAAGAGTTACTGTTTAATGGACATAGAGTCTCAGCTTGGGTTGATGAAAACGTGCTGGAACTAGGTAGAGGTGATGGTTGCACAACATTGTGAATGTATTTAATACCACAGAATTATACACTTAGAAACGGTTAAAATAGTAAATTCTATGTTACACACACAGACACACACACATATATACTACAAAAATCAATTAAAAATAAACAAAAATAAATTTATAACGCAGCTAAAATATTTGTTACATTTTAAATTGGTAAATGGAATAAAAGATTTCTTGGCTCCTTTGGAGTTACTGGTAAAACCTGCTAGATTTATAACAGAAGAGAGATGGGCCAGCCCATGGCTCACTCGGGAGAGTGTGGTGCTGATAACACCAAGGCCATGGGTTCGGATCCCATATAGGGATGGCCGGTTGCTCAATGGGTGAGCGCGGTGCTGACAACACCAAGTCAAGGGTTGAGATCCCCTTACCGGTCATCTTTTAAAAAAAAAAAAAAAAAAATATATATATATATATATATATAACAGAAGAGAGAAAATAAAAGCACATGTCCACACAGCACACAGAAACTTGTATACACGAATATTCATAATCAGCACCACTCACAATAGTAAATGGTGAAAACAATGAAAGTGTCCATCGACGGATGAACAGATAACAAAATGTGGTCTATCCAGACCACAGAACACTATCCGGCTATGAATGAAGCACTGACACATGCCACAAAGTAGATGTACCTTGAAAACATAATGCTGAGTTGAAGAAGCCAGACATAAAGGGGCCATATCATATGATTCAGTTCATAGAAAATGTCCAGAATGGGTAAATCTGTAGAGACAGAAAATAGATGAATGGTTACTCAGGGCTTGGTGGGTAGAGGTTGCAGGGAGACAGCCAAGAGGTACTAGGTTTCTTCTTGAAGTGATGAAAGGTTCTAAAACTGACTGTAGTGATGGATGCACAACTCTGAATATACTGAAAGCCACTGAATTTTGCACTTTAAATGAGTGAGTTGTATTGAAATAGAGCTCTCTACACCCTCATAACTACACTATCTGCTTCTGTAGAATTGCTTGCTTAACCTAAGTAACTCCATTTTACCCCCTGTCTGACCTGCAGACTACCACCCCCTTCTGCATGAGAAACCATTGACCTTCTCATAGAAACACAAGCCGTTGCATAGAAGCAGGAGCCACGCACGGTGAACTGTCACATGGGAACAGGAGCCACGCACGGTGAACTATAACGTGGGAACAGGAGCCACGCACGGTGAACTGTCACATGGGAACAGGAGCCACGCACGGTGAACTATAACGTGGGAACAGGAGCCACGCACGGTGAACTGTCACATGGGAACAGGAGCCACGCACGGTGAACTATAACGTGGGAACAGGAGCCACGCACGGTGAACTATAACGTGGGAACAGGAGCCACGCACGGTGAACTGTCACATGGGAACAGGAGACACACACGGTGAACTGTCACATGGGAACATACACAGTGAAAACTTGCATGCTCAATTGCTCTAATGGCTCATTCTCAGCCTCTGTGTCCTAGCTCCCTAGCTTGCTTTGTGCACCTGGACAAACCCGTGTGCCAATGGGATGTAGATTTTGCCTTTAAAAACCCCACAAGACCAAGGCCTGACACCACTCTTCCTTGGTTGCTCCTTGGGAGACGGTCACTGGCCAGCTGGAGTGAATAACCTGCCCTTTTCTGCATGAGTGGCGTGTAAGTGCATTCTTGCAGGAGGGTGCCTCACAACATTTTGGGAGCCCAGCGAGATTATTTCTCTCGTGAGTATATCCCTCCCTGCACTTATCTCCTAGGAGAAGATAGAGAAACTGTTCCTCTTCTTCTCCCTGGAGGCAGACGGGACACCTTACTCTCTCCCCAGGTAGGTGAGATCTCAGTAAGGGATGGTGCACCAATGGTTGGACTTAGCGGGAGGCTGGACGCAGCATTAACTCCCCTAGTCCTTGGGCTCCCAAGACATCACTGGGCCCATTGGTAATATGGATTTGGGTTTGGGACTTGCAAGTCAATAGGAATAGTGTTTCAGTGTTTTTCATTCATCTTTGTCATTGCTGTGTCTGTGGATACCTGAGAGTAATTTTGGACGTGGCCACTTGTCTCTGTCTTTTGTGTGTTGCCAGTTGTGTTTCTGTGTTTCATTAACTCTGGTCTTATACAACAAATGGGACAAAATTCCTCCAAACAGGTCTATAAAACAATCCCCTTACATACAGGTTTGGATTGATATAATCTCTGACAACCTGTCATGACTAAAAAGGTGCCATAAAGAAAATGTCTCAAGGTGAATGGAAATAGAACATCATCTGTGCTTTTAACTAAGCCTTCTCTTCCAGCTTCTCCGAAGCCTCCCCACATTGCCTCCCATGCTCTCTGATGCCTCTGAAGACCCAAGGTGGCTTTAAAAATTGAAAATAAGCTGAGAGTATTTCCTTTAATAATTTCTTCTCCCTTCACTGGAGAAGACTTAAAAATTTGGGGAAGGTTGATGATGGAGTTTGGATGTGTTGTCCCCTCCAAAACTCAAGTGGAAATTTGATCTCCACTGTGGCAGTGTTGAGTCATGGGGGCGGATCCCTCATGAATGGATGAATGCTCTCCCTGGGGGAGGGGGGAGCAATGAGTGAGTTGCTTAAAAAGACCCTGGCACCTCCGTTCTCTCTTACTTCCTCTCACCATGTGATCTGCTTGTGCCCGCCGGCTGCCTGCCACTTTCCACCATGAGTAGAAGCAGCCTGAGGCCCGTGCCAGATGCAGCTGTCCCAGACTTGTAAGCCAAATAAACCTCTCTTCTTTATAAATTACCCAGTCTCAGGTATTTCTGTTATAGCAACACAAAATGGACTAAAACAGTTGATGATAAGTTAAACAGCAGTAGTTCATAACAGCAATGATTTAATCTCTACCTTTTTTTTTTTTTTTTTTTTGTCATTTTTTCGTGACCGGCACTCAGCCAGTGAGTGCACCGGTCAGTCCTATATAGGATCCGAACCCGCGGCGGGAGCGTCGCCGAGCTCCCAGCGCAGCACTCTACCAAGTGCGCCACGGGCTCGGCCCTGCAATGATTTAATCTCTGAAGATACTGTAACCAAAGAAAATAATTTGAAAAACTGTTGTAGGACTGCTAGTTTAGTCCCAGAATGTCAACCTCATTTTCGATTTATTGGCTTTTGTTACTTTATGTCATGCTGACCTTACTGTTAAACACAGGTTTGTTTGCATTCTTTCCACTCATGGAGAAAATGGGGAAACATTGCTTTTAAGTTGGTTGGAAGCATTAACTGATAAAACACTTCAGAAAAATGTGAATTAGGCAGCTAAGAAAGCATACTCTGTTCATCACTTAAAAAATATATATACAGCCTTATTTACTCCACAGTGTAACAGTTGTCAGAGTCAACATTTAGGTAGATATAAATAAAATATTTAAATGGTATTGTAAATAGCTTTTTCCTAAAGAATTGCTCCGGCAACTTTGTTAAAAATCAATTGGCCAGAACTATGGGTGTTATTTCTGGACTTTCTTTGCCTGTTTCCCATACTCGGAGTGGCACTGCCTCTCCCTGATGTTCCTCCAAACTCCCCTCTCGCTCCCTCACCTGATCCTGGAATTCCTTCTTTCTCAGAAAAACCTCAGGGCCTCATCTCCCTCCTGGAGACTGTTTTCTTTACCCACCAGCCTACATGGGATGATTGTCAGCAGCTCCTGCAGACTCTCTTCACATCAGAAGAACACAAACGGGGGCCGAGCCCGTGGCGCACTTGGTAGAGTGCTGCGCTGGCAGCGCGGCGACGCTCCCGCCGCGGGTTCGGATCCTATATAGGACTGACCAGTGCACTCACTGGCTGAGTGCCGGTCACGAAAAAACGACAAAAAAAAAAAAAAAAAAAAAAAGAAGAACACAAACGGATCTGGAGGGAGGCCCTGAAAACTGTTACTGGTCACGATGGCTGACCCTCTGATGACCCTGTTTGCATCAAATGCGTGTTCCCCTTTAACAGACCCGGGAGGGACCCAAACACAGACCAAGGTAATGGGGCTCTCGACCTGTATCACCAGACTCTCCTTAGGGGACTCCGCGCAGCAGCCCGGAAGCCCACTAACGTATCAAAAGTAAGTGAAACTATTCAGGGACCAAATGAAACCCCTGCCACTTTCCTGGAAGGCCTTACGGAGGCTTACAGGACCTACACTCCTGTGGAACCTGAGACCCCAGAAAACCAGCAGGCAATAAATATTGCCTTTGTCACCCAGTCAGTCCCAGACATTAGGAGAAAGCTTCAAAGAAAGGAAGGATTTAAAGGAAAATTGTTATCTGAGCTGGCTGAAATTGCCCAGAGGGTCTTTAACGACAGATAGTCCAGAAAAGAAACAAACCAAAAAGCTAGATCTTAAAGATGCCTTCTTCAGCCTCCCACTGGCCGAAGTAAGCCGACCTCTCTGCCTTTGAATGGACTGACCCTGGGGGAGGATACTCTGGACAATTAACTTGAACTTACCTCCCCCAAGGATTTAAAAATTCCCCAACCTTATTTGATGAAGCCCTTCAGCCTGTTTGTTGCTGAGATTCGAGGCATTGCCAAGGGGTTGCTCACCCAAGCCCTGGGACCATGGAAGAAACCTATGACCTACCTCTCCAAGAGGTTGAACAGTGTAGCCGCAGGATGGCCGACCTGTCTCTGAGCCATAATGGCAACTGCTTTACTAGTAAAAGAGGCTAACAAGACATATGCTTAGTGGCCCCCCACTCTGTACAGACTCTCTTACAAAGTGCACCTGAACATTGGCTCACCAACTCCTGCTTCACGCAGTATCAGGCTTTACTTCTAGATCAGCCCCTAAAAACTACAGCTCTAAATCCGGCTACCCTCCTCCTGGATGACAACCCAACCGAGCCTGTCCATGACTGCCTTGAAACAATTGAGACTTTCCAAGGCCTCCGTCTGGACCTGACTGATGTGCCCTGGACAGAGCCTAATGAAATGCTGTTCACTGATGGAAGCAGTTTTGTCTCCAATGGAATCAGGTATGCTGGGACAGCCATGGTAACTTTAGATTGGGTCATTTGGGCTCAAACCTTAAGTCAAAGAACATCTGCTCAAAAGGCTGAACTCATAGCCCTAAGACAGGCTTTAAAGCATGGAAAAGATAAAACTATTAACATATATACTGGCAACAGATATGCTTTTGCCACTGCCCTTATACAAACAGAGAGGACTATTAACATCAGAAAATAAATAAATAAATAATAAAACAAAAATACTAGCCCTCCTTAAGGCCATATGGTATCCAAAAAGAGTGGCCATCATACATTGTCCAGGGCACCAGAAAGATAACTTGTTTGAGACCCAAGGCAATGCTGCTACAGATTTGATTGCCAAAGAGACCACATTAAAACCAGTGGGGCCATTTGACTCTTTAACAGTTGTTCTGGCACCTCAATTGCCGCCGACTCCCCATTATACTAAAGAAGAAGTAAAACATGCTAAGATCTTAAAAGCCTCCAACAATGCCATGAATTAGGAAATTCTGCCAGACCACAGGATTTATTTGCCACAGGCTTCAGGCAGATTGCTGATTAAACAGATACATCAAGGAACACACCGTGGATCCACAAAATTAACTGAACTTTTAAAAATATTATGGGCTGAGCCCGTGGCGCACTGGGGAGAGTGCGGCACTGGGAGTGCAATGATGCTCACGCCGCAGGTTCGGATCCTATATAGGAATGGCCGGTGCACTCACTGGCTGAGTAACGGTCATGAAAAAGACAAAAAAAAAAAAAAAAAAAAAAAAATATTACATCCAAGATCTTGACAAAATAACAAAAGACATTGTTACCAGATATGATATTTGTTCACAAGTAAATCCAGGGCCAAAATCAAGGCTGCCCGTTGGAACCAGAACGCAAGGAACCAATCCTGGTGGACACTGGGAAATTGACTTCACCGAGGTAAAACCTGGACAATATGGGTATCGCTACCTTTTGGTGTTCATAGACACTTTTTCTAGATGGGTAGAAGACTTTCCTACCCAAACTGAAACCACTCAGATAACACTAAAAAAACTGTTAGAAGAAATTGTCCCCAGATTCGGCCTACCTGTAACCTTGGGGTCTGACAATCACCCGGCTTTCCCAGCACAAATTTCCCAATTATTTGCTAAAACATTAAAAATAAATTGGAATTTACATTATATTTATAGGCCACAAAGTTCAGGACAGGTAGAACAAATGAATTGGACTTTAAAAGAAACACTTACCAAATTAAAACTTGAGACTGGCAAGAACTAGGTGAGCCTCCTTCCCTTAAATGCACCCCCTACATACAAGGAACTACACCCTCTGTGTTGCCCCACCTCAAAGATGATAAACTTGCTGAAATCACTAACCATAACTTTCTTCAGTCTCTTCAGGCCCTCCAACAGGTAATACGCCAGATTCACCTCCTGGTCAGAGAGGCCTACCCACCGACAAAAGCAATTGGTCAATTCTGCAAAAAGGCCTCCTGGAATTTGAGAGGGGTTACACTGAATCTATCGATCAATTTGGGAAAAATTGACATCTTAACAATATTGCCTTCTAGTCCATGAACATAAAATGTCTCTGCATTTTAGATTGTCTTTAATTTCTATTAGCAGTACTTTGTAGTTTTCAATAGACAGATCTTGCATGTTTTTCTTAAATTTGTTCCTAAACATTTTATTCTCTTCAATGCTATTGTTAATGAAATTGCTAAGTTCATTTTCAGACTGTTCATTGCTAGTATATAGAAGTATAATTGCTGTTTTCATTTTAATCTCAGGTCCTCAGACTTGCCAAACATGTTTAGTTCTAGTAGCTTTTTGTATGGATTCCTCAGTATTTTCTACACACAGGACCATACCTTCAAGGACAGTTTTATTTGTTCCTTTCCAATCTGGACCTCCTTCTTTGTCATGAGCAGACTGGCTAGCATACAATGCTGGCCCCATACAATGCTGCATAAAAATGGCAAGAATGGGCATGCTTGCCTTATTCCTCAGTTTATGGGAAAAGCACCCAGTTTTTCACCATTAAGTATGATGTTAGCTGTGGGATTTTGTAGATGCACTTTATTAGATTAAGAAAGGTGCTTTCTATTCCTAGTTTATTGAGAGTTTTTCCAATTAAATAACAATTTTAAAATGTAAAGTGCTTTGATAAAAAGATTTACACCAAGTGGTCAATCTGACAATGTTGTAAAAAGTTAATTTTTTCCTCTTTGCTGTGGTCATTGTGTCCCACACAGAGGCTGAACCTATCTGAATGTGCAGCAGTAGCTGCACCCATACATAATCCACACAATCAGACTAACAAGGTGGATTGTACATGGCTCTAGGGAAACCTGTTGTTTCTATACCAACCATTTGGGTATTATTAGAGACAGCCTTGCATTAGTCAGAAAATACATTAAAGAAAGAGAAGAGTCATAAAGCAATAATAAAAATTGGTTTGAAAATCTTTTTCCTCGTCACCTTGGTTAACAATCAAACTCCTTGTTTTACATACTAAGTACAACAAATTAAGTACTGATGAATCAATGGTTTGATTCCTTCCTAAAGAGGAGTTGGGAATGAAATAGAGCTCCCTACACCCTCATAACTACACTATCTGCTCCTGTAGAATTGCTTGCTTAACCTAAGTAACTCCATTTTACCCTGTCTGACCTGCAGACTACTCCCCACTTCTGCATGAAATACCATTGACCTTCTCATAGAAACACAAGCCGTCGCATAGAAACAGGAGCCATACACAGTGAATTATTGCATGGGAACAGGAGCCACACACAGTGAACTGTCAAATGGAAACATACACAATGAAAAGTTCATGCTCAATTGCTCAAACGGCTCATTCTCGGCCTCTGTGTCCTAGCTCCCTAGCTTGCTTTGTGCACCTGGACAAACCCTTGTGCCAACGGGATGTAGATTTTGCCCTTAAAAACCCCACAAGACCAAGGCCCAAGGCTGCTCTTCCTTGGTTGCACCTTGGGAGACAGATGCTGGCCAGCTGGAGTGAATAAACTGCCTTTTTCTGCACGAGGGGCGTGTAAGTGCATTCTTGCGGGAGGGGGCCTCACAACATTATGGTTTCTGAATTATCAAGAAAACAAAAACCCAGTAGACAGATTCATAAACTAAGCTTAAAAGCCTAAGACAAATGAGAGATTTTTGAATTTTACACTACTGTCTTAAGCCAAAGCTGACTTCTAGATCATTCCTCAGTGAGTATGCAGAAGGCATCTGGAAATTGGGGGGAAGGGCTGGGCACACTGCAGGTTGGCCAGAGGCGTGTGGGGGTGGGGGGAGTTGACTGAGGACAGAGCCGCGGCAGGGGAAGCTGCAGCTGCAAGTTTCCAGGGAGGGCAGCGACCTCCCGATTGACAGCCCGACCCTAAACGGAAACCTGGACAGTGCCCCGAGTCCTGCTTCCACCACTGTTCTCTTCTCAGGAGGGAGGCTGAGGTCATCAGATGCTTTTCTCCCCTCCCCCACCTGCCCACCTCGCGGTCTCTCCTTCACCCCCTACCCACTCTGACCCTTGTGAACTTTCCTGAGACCAGGAAGTGGGGGCAGGAAGGACAGACAGTTCCACGATGGGTGGGGCTGCCACGTCCACTTGCATCCACTCCATGGAGAACACGGAGGACCGCGGGGAGCACCGAGCCAGTGATGAGCCTGACAGCGCTCTGGGCTGCGTCCGCTGCTGAGGAAGGGGGGGCCCCTCTGTCCTCAGGCCTCCCCAGCGGGAAGGAAACGTCAGGCACACGGCCAAGCACAAACGACGCCTTTATTGGTGCACAGACCCCAAAGACGGGAGAAGCTAGTGTGGAGACGACCTGACAGGTGACCGCCTTTCCTCCTCAGGGAATCAGCCTCATTGCCTCCACCACAGGGGATAGGGTTGGGGGCTCCAAACTCGGGGGAAGGCCTTCCATGGTCCTGATTATAACGTGCCCACCTCCTGGGCCAACTGTGGAGGAAGAGGGGGTAGGAACCTGGGGAGGGAAACGGTTGGCGTGGGGGGGACCAGTGGACCCTCCAAGCAGCACCCAGCAATCCTCAGAGGGCAGCACCCCAAAGAGCGTCTGCCCCAGCAGGGTCAGCTAAGGCACGGTGGCTGGGCCGTGTCCTGCTGCAGGAGGCCAGGGCCATGCCAGGACCCCGGCCCAATTGGGACATGTGGCTGATGGGACGCAGCTACTTTTCCTGCCAGGGGGTCCGGGAACGGCTGTTACAGCTGTCCAGGGCTGGGGTGGCCTGTGCGCAGGTAGCTCGTGAGTCCTTCTTGGGGGCTGGCCTGTGCTTCCCGCCCTTGATGGGTGGGGACTGGAGAGACCAGGGAGCCAGCAGGGCCTGCACGACTCTGACAGCCCCCACCGCCACAAGGAGCCCCCAGAGCAAGGGGGGGGCCTCCAAGTGAGAGAGCTGAGTCCGCACCCAGTGGAGGGCCTGGGCCACTGTGCTGCTGGAGCTGCGGGCCCGGGATACACTCTTGTCCTGTGGGGGCAGGATTGAGAAGACGCACAGGGTTCACCCCGCAGGCGGCGGTCACCTGACACCTCCCCTGACCAGGTTGACACCCTCGTACCTGAAGCCCAAACTGCCTGAGCAGCATCTCCAGCGTCGGGTCCCCCAAAGACACAGGCGGGAAAAATTCCTCCACCCACTGGCGCCGCCACCACCTGCTGCGACAGGACTGGAGATTCAGTGCGCAGGCGACCCCTGCCCCCTGCACCCCAGCCAGCGCCTCGGACTTACCCCTGCTCCCCTGGCTGTGAGAACCAGTACTTGTAGCGCTGGGCCCGGATGTAGGTGGGTGGCTGCTTGTGGAAGGGATACCTGTCGACCTGGCTCTGGATCAGGCGGATCACTGTGGCAGGGGAGGGGGCTCAGCACGTGTGCATGACCCCGCTCTCCGCAGTGCCCCTCCCTCGGCCCCGCCCACGACGCGCCTCACCGGGCTCCTGGCCCTGCAGCAGGCGGAGGACCAGGCTCGTGAACCAGGGGCTGTGTGTGTGCGGGCCCAGGGCTGCGAACCACATCTGCCAATCAAGGCGCGGCTGGTGGGGCGCCACGACGGGGGGCGGCCTGCTCACGTTCCCGGGCTTGTACATGAACTCAATCTCCTACCAGGCGAGCTGCAGTCAGCTGGGCCAGCTGGACCTGGATCCCGGCCAGCCCCCCACCCCGCGGCGGGGCTCACCGTCCAGTGGTGTCCATCGTAGCTGCCCTCCAGCACCACCTCAGGCCGCCCACCCAGCCCAGTCATCCGGCGGAAGAGGCCGTAGGAGTTGGCCAGCTGCAGGTGCTCCACCGCACCAAACAGGTGGTGGGCCCCTGTCCAGAGGCGCCCGTGGGTCCCGGGCTCCATGTAGGAGTAGGGCACCTGAAGGTGTGTGGGTAGAGCTCAGTGCTGCCCCTCCAGCCCCCTCCCACCATCCACTTCACAGTGCTACCCACCAGGCTGATCATGAACAAGGCCACTGTAGCAGTGCTGAAGAAGGACAACTGGACCGCAGCGCAGAGCTTCCACAGCCATCCCTGTACCTGCGTCCACCTGGGGCAGGGGACCCAAGTGTGGTCAGGACTGCCTTACACAGCTCTGCTCCCCCCGCCCCCATCGGGCCATGTACCTCCAGAGGGCCGTCAGCAGCTCCCAGGTAAGGGAGGCCACACCCAGCCAGATGGTGGGCAGGGTCACCATCTTCAGCCACTGGGAGAACTGGTGGTAGGTGAACGCTGCCAAAGGAGCGGCATGTGAGGAGGGGTGGTCTGGCCTTTGCCCTATGGCCCCCCAGCTGACACTCACTGGTTCTGGAGTGGACGGTGCGTTGCTGCCAGTCGACCTCCAGGTCAAAGTAGTGCACAGTGCCAAAGGCCAGCAGTCCATAGATGGCCAGTTCTAGCAACAGGGATAGTGCAGCCAGTAGGGCCTTGGGCCAGGCTGTGGGTCAGGACAGTTGTGGGTCAGCTGAGGGTCCGCAGCCAGGGGGCTGGGGTGGAGCTAGAGCAGGGGCCATTTGGGAAGTGTTGGAGGAATGGAGACACCCTGGGTATGCAGTGGGGGTGAGGATGCTGGCTGTCCGGGACAGACTGAGACTCACAGGTGGGCATCTTCTTGTGGCGGCCGTGGCCAGGCTCAGTGGCCAGGTGCTGGTCATCCAGAAGAGAGGTGGTGAGCACCAGTGTGAGCAGGTTGAAGAAATTATAGTTGCCAGTGATGATGATCAGGACTTGCAACAGCACCTGGTGGATGAACTACATTCAGAGCTCTAAAGGCCGACCCCTCCCGGGCCCTGCTGACCTCCAGACCAACATCCTCCGTGGCTGCAGCCCCACCTGGCAGACACTCACCTCCACACCCTGAGTAATACATCACTCTGCCTATGACAGCAGCAGCCACCTGTCCCTCGGAGCTGCCTGTCCCCAATGGTACTCAACGGACAATGCTGAAGAAGGCCTAGCCCTGTCTGTCCTCCACCCACCTGGGAGTAAAAGGCGGCCAGACGCAGGCGGCGAATGGGGGCGAAGAACAGAGGGGGCACAGCAATCTCGATGACGAAGGTGGCCACCACGCTGAGCTTGTGCAGCCAGACAGGCAGGTGGTGGGCGAGCCAGGCGGCGGGTGTGGGCAGGCACTGTGTCTCGTAGTGGTAGGTGAGGGCTGCAGGCAACGGGCGGGTGGTCAGGGCTGGGCAGAGCCCCCAACCGCCCCAGGTCCAGGCTCAGACCCTCACCAGTGAGCCCCCACCATGCGGGGCAGCGGCTGGTCAGCTTGACCACGCCCGAGGCGAACATGAGGCGAAACAGCAGCCAGCGCACGAGCCAGAAAGGGAGGCCTTCATGGGGTGAGGCCCCTGCCTGCCAACCCTGGGGGGCCTGCTTGCGGTGGGGGGGCTGCCTCAGTGGGGCCACCAGCACGGCCAGGAAGCCAGTCTCCAGCAGCAGGGAATCCCTATGGGGAGAGGAAATAGCACAAAGGGCTCCCTCCACATCAAGGCTGCTCCCCTCAGAGGGTCCTCCTGAGAGAGGTATACACCACGCCCAACCAGCCTCCTGTAGCCCCATGCCCAGCAGGCACTCACCACTGGAAATACAGGAACACCTGGCCCACCTGCAGGGAGAAGGGCTGTCAGGGAGCAGGGGTGTGTGTCTGTGGAGTCTGTAAGGTGGCATGTGGGGGCAGGAGCGAGCTGGCAGCAAGGGTCCCAGTGCTGTACAGGGGGCAGCAGGCAGTCCCACTTGCCTGGCAGGCCGACAGGTAGGCGGCCCAGAGCAGCAGGTAGACGAGCCGGTGGCGCAGCGGACGCAGCAGCAGGGCACCCAGGGCCAGCAGGGTGGCCAGCAGGCTCAGCAGCTCCAGGCCCTGTGCCGTGTCCAGCCCCAGCCTCGGCGCCTCCCACAGCAGCGTCGGTGTCTCCCACAGCTGCTGCCAGCGCCCCTTGCCCTGCGGCCTCAGCGTCCTCCGTGCGGGTAGGATGCCGTCGGGGCCATAGAGGCCTGTGGGGGGCGCGTCAGCATTGCCCCAGACTCCCCGGGTCAGGGCCTGCAGTCCCTCCAGACCCTCCGCCCCAGGTCAGAACCCGCTGACACCCCCTCACCTGCCCCACCAAGTCTGGACTGAAGCGTCTCTCCCACCCCCTCGGGGTTCTGCCCCACGCCCCAGGTCAGAACCTGGACCCCTACGGGAAACAGGCCACCGCACACCTTCCTGTCCCCTCAGCCCCGGGCCTCAGGACACCAAACGCCGCCCCTGCCCCACGCGTCAAGGCCTGGACCTCACTCCCCGCCCCAGACGGCACGAGTGTCCCGCGCGCGGGGCGGGTGTGGGTGTCCCACCCTCGGCGCCCTCACCCGGGATCTGCGTGTAGAGGGAGGCGAAGGCGAACATGAAGGCGGCGGCCACGCCCTGGAGGAAGAGCCGCCGCGGGAGCCAGGAGCCGGCCATGTCCGCTACGCGGCCGGCTGGAGCGGAGCCCGGTCCCGCGGTCGGCTCCGCCCACCCCCGCCCGCGGCAGTTGGCCCCGCCCACACCAGTTGGCCCCGCCCACCCCGGCCCCGCCCCGAGGCCGGTCCCGTCACTCCCTGCGTGCGGCAGCCGCGAACCCCCACTCGCTTATGGCCACGCCCACCGCGCTCCGGCCACGCCCAAATGCCGGTCACGCTTCCCCGCTTCGCGACGTTTCCGGTGCGCTTCCGTCTGCAGGCTTCGGCCCGCCTTACGTCAAAGCCATGCGCGCGGCGCCGGGCGCTGCGCACTTTCCTGGGCGGGAACAGCAAAATGGCGCCAGGACCAGTGGCGGGCTGAGGACACCGTACCCCTGGGAAGTCGGCCCTGCGGTCACCGGCCGTCCGGCTCCTCCCGGACATGGAGGACGTGGAGGCGCGCTTCGCCCACCTCTTGCAGCCCATCCGCGACCTCACCAAGAACTGGGAGGTGGACGTGGCGGCCCAGCTGGGCGAGTATCTGGAGGAGGTGAGGACGGCGGGGGCTGCGGGCGGCCCCTCCGCCTCCGCGTCTGTGGGCGTCTGGCGCTCTGGCTGTGCTCGTCCTCACGCCTGCTCCTTTTTTGTCAACTCCATTCCTGCCTCCCCAAATTATCCCTTGTGACGGTAGCCTGGAGCTGTCATTGCAGATCTCCACCCGTTAATGAGCCCTGAAATCGGTTTAGCGGGTGGCCAGCATTTTTCTCTAATGTGATGGAATAGACCAGAGAGCGTTTTTCCCGTTTTCGTTATTGTGTGCACGTTGGCGTGTTTGAGAGATCGGGACCACGATGTGAGAGGGATTTCTTATCCTGGATTTTCAAGCCAGTTTCAAGCTACTGACATGCTCCCTCCTGTCTGCATTTAATCCTTCTTGCCTGTTGACAGCCGCGTCCGGACCTCTGTTAAGGAGCAATCTGCTCGTTTCTGCGCTTCATTTCCCCTCCTCAGCCCAGTGCAGTCTGGCTCCCACCACACTTAAACTTCTGTTGTCTTGATCAGTGGTGGCCTCCATGCTACCAAATCAAGGGACACTAGAAGTGTCATCCTGCTTGACTCAGCAGCATTTGTTGGGTTGACCACTCCCTCCTTTTTGAAACAGTGGTGGTATGGTTTTCTTCCTATGTCACTGCCCGCTTTTCTCTCCTATTCGGTCTCTAAGTATTGAGCTTGTCGGGGCAGGGCCTAGGTCACCTTCCGACACGTTTCTCCTAAACAATCTCATTTATTTGCATGATTTTAAACATCACCTGTATGAGGACAACTCCCAGATTTATACCTCCATTCCAGATCTTTCCTCTAATTCTATTTTTATGTATCCAGATGCTCTCGACATCCACTGGGATGTTACCGAAGCATCTCAGACTTAATGTATTTAAAGTGGGACTCTTCGTTTTTCCAATCTAACCCCTGTCTCCACCATCTCGGTAAATGGCACCACAGTTCAACCAAAGGCAAAAGCTTTTGTAGTGAAGCGCCACACTCAACACCTAGTTCACCCATGAATTCTATCAGTTATACAACGAGAATGTCACTTGAATTCATCTGTTCTCCATTTTCTCTGGTCCAGGCCACTATCATCTCTGGCCTGGATTTGTGTAAAACCTTACTACCTTGGCTCCCTTCCCATGTTTTTGTCCCTGTCCAGTCCATGCTCCTCTCAGCAGCAAGTGTGACTCTTAAAAGTTAAAGCCCAGTCCACAGCACTGCCCTGCCTAAAACCCCTCAGTGACTTTTCATTGCATTTAGAATAAAATCCAAACTTCCTCCTCAAATCCGGCCTGCTCACCCTGTTAGCCTCATCTTGGGCTGTTCTCTACTTTGTTCTTTTGAACCAGTCAGCCTGCAGCATCCTAAGCTTGTTCTTGGCTGAGATTCTTTCACTTTCTGCTCCCACTAGAGAATCTTCTTCTTTTTGTGACTAAGTCTTTTTCTTCCTTTAGGTCTTGGCTGAAATGTCAGCTGACCACCCCATCTAAAACAGTTCTCTCTGTTACAGCACTTTATGCACTTCAGAATGTTTATTATAAGCCATTCTTCAATTTAGTTAACTTGTTTGTGGTCTGTCTCCACCTAGAATGTAAATTCTGCAAGGGCAGGGACCACATTTATGTTCTCTTTCCTCAGCTTAGTAGAGTGCCCAGCACATAGTGGGTGTGGAATAAACATTTGTTAAATGAACATGCAGTCTGACGATAGACCTTCTTTGCTCCTATGCACAGTCTGCTGAGAAAATGCAGAGAACTGTGCTGGGTGGAGCTATTGTGGATTCGAGTTTCCACATTGACCAGGGTCTTTAGGGATACCTGCTGAGTCTACTGCCTGGCTTGGTCTGCTCCCCTCCTGCTTTGTATGTCTGCTCTTCTGAACTTTCTCTGTCCCCCAAAGTCCTGATGTCCTGTCCTCTGGTTTTGTCTTTCTTCCTTTCGTTTTCCACACAGCTCCCAGAATGTTCTTTTTCTAACATGTCTTATCATGACACTGTCTGCTTTCATCCATTTATTTACTCATGGTTGTTGAGTGTCTGTTGTGTGCCAAGAACAACATTAAACTCTGAGAAAACAGTGGTGAGCAAAGCAAGCAAAAATCCTGCTTTCATAGGACATGGGAAGATGGATCCTGAGGCAGTAACTGTGTAGAGTTGTAATAAATAATATGCATCTGGTGCCTACTTGTGCCAAGCACTGTCTTATCTGCTTTACATACATACGTTCCTGTAATCCTCTCAAAAACTATTAGCATGGGCATTAGAGAGGTTAAGAATTGTGCCAGAGTCACAGCTGACAGGTGCCAGAGCAGAGTCCCACCTGCACTACCACATGTGTCCTTGAGTAGTCCCAAACGTATGAAAGCTTTGTCAAAAAAGTTTAGGGTTCTGTGAAGAGTTTGGAGGACCTAATTTTGTTTGGGATGAATGGTGTTTCCTAGTCATAGTGAGCTGAAGAATATTCTAGGCAGAGGAAACATGGTGTTTGAAGGTTCTGAAGTGGGCCAACTGAAGAAGGCAGTTGGACATACGGGTTTGGGCTGAGTTGGGAGGTCCAACCTGTAGTTGTAAGAAGTTAGATGGAGTGTAGGTCCTGGGAGCAGGTGGGCCAGCTGTACTGAGGGTCATCGAAGGGAAGGCCCCCTCTGTAGCCTGGCTTCCGGGCCACCCACTTCTTCACCTCCCCTTTTTTTCAGGCTGAGCTCTTCATGTCCTGACACTCCCCACCTCCTCACATTTCTGCAGACAGCCGTGCTCCTGTTGCCTCTCCCTCCCTTGCTCACCAGCAAACTCCCTTTATCTTTCAAGAATTAACGAGGCTGGCCAGTTAGCTCAGTTCGCTAAAACGTGGTCAAGGGTTCAATTCCTGTACTGGCCAGCTGCCAAAAAGAGAATTATTATTAATGGAAGTGGATCGCCTTGGGGACCTCTTTGCAGACTCTCCCCTTTGTGCTACCATCGGGCCTAAAACCTCGCCTCTCCCCAGCATACTCTACACATCGGCCATGTTTATATAATGTTCATTTTCCCAAACAGTTGTATTCTTGTCCACTGCCTTTGCATGGTGTATCAGTTCGTTTTTGTGTTGCTGTAACAGAACACCTGAGACTGAGTAATTTATAAAGAACAGAAGTTTATTTGGCTCACGATTCTGCGACAGCTGCATCTGGCACGGGCCTCAGGCTGCTTCTGCTCATGGCGGAAAGTAGCAGGCAGCCAGCGGGTACAAGCAGATCCCATGGCGAGAGGAAGCAAGAGAGAGAGAGGAGGTGCCAGGGTCTTTTAAACAACCTGCTCTCACGAGAACTAACAGAGCGAGAATTCAGTACCCCCACCCCCCAGGGTGAGCATTAATCCATTCATGAGGGATCCGCCCCCAGGACTCAAACAGCTCCCAGCACTGCCACATGGGGGATCAGATTTCCACACGAGTTTTGCAGCGACAACACGTCCAAACCATCACACGGGTCATCACTCTTTCTAGAATGCTGTTCCTTTCATCTGCCTGCCGAGCTTCTGTCCATTTCTCAAGGTTAGCTCTGGTGTTTCTGTTTCACTTGTTCATCTAATATTTATTGGACACCAGCGGCAAGCACTGAACTAACGGCTGGAATTGCCCTAATGCTGCTCATAGTCCACTGGGGGAGGAGAGACTCGAAAACACTGCAACAAGGTCATGCTAATGGGGTGGCGAGGAGGCTCTGGGCATCGAGGGAGACTGCAGGGGATTCTGCACTGGAGACAGTTGGAGCAGGTGTTCCAGGCAGGTGGGAAAGCAAAATCAAAGAGCTGGGAAGTGTGGGAAGGAGATTCAAAGTGTCATCTGCTGAGGGCAAGGCAGCAGAGGGACCAGCTTTGTGGGTAAGATCCTGGGTAAAGTGTGGAGGTAAAATGTATGGGGACACTTGGATGGCTCTGTGGAGATACTCAATGTGTGCTGTGAGTGTGGAAGCTCAGGAGAGAGCTGGACTGGAGATGGGTATGCGAATTGTCAGCATTTGGCTGCCAGGTTGGGTGTGGGAAGGATGAGTGCACATGCAGAGGGTGTGCCTTGGGGTGAAGAGAGGCCAAGGGTAGAGCCTCTAGGACACTGATGTCCAATGGGTGACAGAGGAGCTGGGCTTGTGGAGGAAGGAGGGTGACTCACTGGGAACTGTTTCCTGACTTCTCTGGTCAAGGGATGGAGAACCAGCATTTTGCATCCGTCTTCCCAACCCCTGAGGTTCTCTTTCCTTCTCCCAGGGTGAGGGGTCTTCCTGCTGGAGTCTATTAGAGTTAACCCTGACTTGGATGGGCGTGGTGTAGAGTGCCTCCAGCGCCTTGCAAAGGGAGCTGTTGTGTGGCTCTGGCCATTTGTGGACAGTGTACTCTGGGGCTTCCCTCTTCCAAAACACTAGGTCTCAGAGATTACAGGAAGTAGGGGGAATCACAAAGACCTGTCTCTCTTCTCCAACAACAACAACAAAAAAGGGACAACTGGTGAGCCCAAAGCAGAGCTGGAGCTGTCAGTCTGAGGGGCTACTGTGCGGTGGCCCTGCCAGAGGCAGAAGCAGGCAGGGCTGCCCCAGGAAGAAGTGACCACAGACTGGGCTTCGGCTCCCCCTCCCATGTTGTTTCTTGCAGCTGGACCAGATCTGCATTTCTTTTGATGAAGGCAAAACAACAATGAACTTCGTCGAGGCAGCACTGTTGATCCAGGGCTCGGCCTGTGTCTACAGTAAGAAGGTGGGTCCTGCCTGGCCACTGGCCTTGGCGTTTTGGTGGTGAGCGGGACTTCAGTTGGCTGTCCTGCTGGGGCAGGTGGCAGTGCTTGTCCTGTCTGTGACCTGCCTCACCAGTGCCTCAAGCTGCATCCGCTGACCCTTGACAACTTTTTTTTTTCTAAAAAGATGGCTGGTAAGGGGATCTTAACCTTTGACTTGATGTTGTTAGCACCACGTTCACCCAGTGAGCTAACCAGCCATCCCTATATAGGGATCTGAACCCGTGGCCTTGGTGTTATCAGCACCACACTGTCCCAAGTGAGCCGTGGGCCGGCCCGATCCTTGACAACTTTTAACACCAAAGAACAAACTTGGATTTGAAGTGGCACAACCAGGAGGAAGGCTATGTGTGCTGTGGGCTCTGTCGTCCCACAGGGAATATAGCTGGAGGTGGCACAGGGACACACTCTGCCCTTCCCCTACCCCTTGCTGGTCAGCATCTTGAACATCCCCAGACCTCACCCTAATGGTGGGACCTTCGGTGTATGGAGGAGTCATGCAGCCCTGCAGTGGCTGGAGATGTGCTGGGGCCTTCAGAGATTCAGTGGCTCCTGTGGCAGGCCAGGACTTGAGGAGGAGCCAGTGTGGGGGCCCTGGCAGGAGTAGCAGGGACATAGGCACTGGGGAGCGGTGCCATGCTTGAGAAGGCCACGCTTGCTGCATGGAGTATGGGGGCAGAGCAGAGGAGAAGTTGGTAGCCTCAGCTGCTGGAATAATTCTTATGTGACTACTAGTTTGATTTGAGAATTATCTTTGGCAGCAAAATTGGCAAGACTTGTGCTAGAGGTTTGGAGGTGCTGGCCAGGCTTCTTGGCATACACGACGTCTTGTTGGGGAGGTCTTGTAGGGCAGCTACAGGCCACTGGGGTGGGCCCCTTCTTTCTGTGTCCTCACTGCCTGCTTCTCGTCACCAGGTGGAATACCTGTACTCGCTGGTCTACCAGGCTCTCGATTTCATCTCTGGCAAGAGGTGAGTACAGAGGGTGTGAGCCAGGAGGCGGGGTCCTCATCCACACAATTCCACCTGTGTGTGGCTCGGGAGGCCCTGCCACCTTCTGGGACATCCATGGGATGCTCCTTTCTGTCAGGCGGGCCAAGCAGCTCTCTTCGGTGCAGGAGGACAGGGCCAATGGAAATGGCAGCTCTGAGGCCCCTCTGGAGGCAGAGGATGAGGTGAGGTGTTGTGGGCACGTGGCCCCCGCCTACTGTGAGCTGCCTGGGCTCTGCTTCTTTGAGCTCCCACTTGTCTCCACAGTTCCTGTCGCTGGACGACTTCCCCGACTCCCGTGTTAACGTGGATTTGAAGAACGACCAAGCGCCTAGTGTGAGTGTCCTGGCCCCTTTTTCGGTTGGGGAGGGTCAGCACTCTCCTTGGGGTTGTGTTTAGCTGGCCGGGCATTGGAAGGTGGTGTTGCTTTGTGTGGGTTCCCTGCCTGGAGCTTGAGGATGCACAGCTCACCCACCCTCGGCCCCCATGCAGGAGTTCCTCATCATCCCTCTCCTGCCCATGGCCCTGGTAGCCCCTGACGAGATGGAGAAGAACAACAACCCCCTGTACAGGTACAGGCCTGAGCCCAGCGCGGGGCAGGGAGGCTGCCTGGGCAGCGTCTCTACAGCAGGCATGTTTTTGCTGGCACAGCTGTCAGGGCGAGGTCCTGGCCAGCCGGAAGGACTTCAGGATGAATACGTCCACCCCCCACCCCAGAGGGGCTTTCATGTTGGAGCCGGTAGGAATGTCCCCCACAGAGCCGGTGGGCATGTGCCCCATGCCAAGGAACCAGCAAGGTGAGGGCTTGGATGTGGGGGCTTGGGGGGCTTGGCAGGAGGAGGGAATAGAGGGTCTTCCGGGGTGGATTCTTGTGCCTGATGGCTCTGGTCTTGGGAGCTCCCCCTCCCTAGGTGCCCACTCTGCTCTTACAGGTTGGCTGGAGCTCACCCCCATCCCGTCTTTGCTGTGCCTTGATTGCAAGTTGACGAGGTCATAGCTGGTTGTAGTTCTGGTCCTGATGCCTGGCCCTGGGCTCTGCTCTGCCTCCCTAGCCTGAGGCCTGGTCCCTGCTGGGCTCTGTCCCTGTGCTGGCCCCTTGGAGGGGCTCCTTGGACACTCGGTGGGGACCTTCCGGGGGAGGGGCTGAGCTGACCCTGTACAATCCCTGTCTCTTTCAGGCACCAGGAGGGCTGCAGAGCAGCCAATGGAAGTATCTGGGTGCAGGAGTCCTGACCCTGTGCTCGGCTTCTCCCAGGAGCCAGGTGAGAAGAGAGCTCTGTGGTGGGACCAGGGAGGCAGAACTTGGTGGACAAGGCTCTGAATGGGGCTGCTCAACTGTCCTGGCCTGCCCTGCTTGCTCAGCTCCTCCACGGCCTGTCGTGGGTTGACACAGAGTGGGGAGTAGCCACACGTTGGAGCTGGCTGTCCTGCGCCCAGGCCTTGGCCCATCTTGGTTCAGTGACTGCCCTCTGATCGCTCTCCCGGCTTCCTCTCCAGGCAGACATAGATGGTAGCATTTAAAGAGGAACATTTGCTACGAAATAAAATGAGCCAAACAAAACACATCAGTGTAAAAAAGAGAGCCTAAGATGCCCATTGAGTTTTCCGTGTTCTAATGAATGAAGCTGAGAAGAGGGAGTGGCCTGTCAGGTTCTCTTTGGTGTCAGCCAAGGGCAGCCTGGCTCCTCACCCCATGGGGGCAGTCCCCCATCTGCCATCTGCTCTTTTCCCTGCCTAGGCATTTCTCCAGAAGGCCCAATGCCCAGCGGCAGGGGTGAGGATGAGGACGCAGAGGAGGCAGTAGAGCTCCCCGAGGCCACAGCCCCCCAGGCCCTGTTGGAGCCCGAGGAGCCCAGGAGCCCGCAGCAGGTGGGGCCCATGCTGAGTCCTGCAGAGCTTGAGCTGTTAACCGGGCGAGCCCTGGCAGTGGGGCAGAGTCACCCTTATGGGGAGGGCCAGTGCTGTGGCCTTGGCTCCTGGGCCATTATTTTCTGCTCTTCCTCTCCGGTGTTTGCACATCAGGCCAGTGGGGGCTCTGCCCAGAAGCCAGGCTGTCCTTCAGCCAGCCTTCTGGATGGCAGTTTCCCCTGTGCAGAGCAGCTACTGCTCCTTGGGGGTGGGCTGGCACTCGGTTCTGGGCCCTAGGCAGCTCATGGCTACCTGGGATGGCCATTGGCCCTTCTGCAGTGTGGCTTGTAGAAGAGGGCATGTCTGGAGGCCTCTGCTGCCTGCCTCCAACCCCCAAGGGTTCACTTTGTACACCCTAGAGATAAGAAATCCTTTTTAACCTATTTTTTAAAAACCAACCTGATGCATACAGGGGAAAATGTTAACATTTCTTAATTCTGGTTGGTAGATAACATGGATGTTTTTCATATTTTATTCTTTTTTCATATTTTTAAAGAAAAATTATCCCATGCTCACTAGTTTGTGTACATGAGGATAATTTTAAAAGTTTATGGCAAGATTCGCACTGTCTTTTAATTCTATTTTCCCACAAACTTTTTTTTTTTTTTTTTGTGACCGGCAAGGGGATCGTAACCCTTGGCTTGGTGTTGTCAGCACCACGCTCAGCCAGTGAGCGAGCTGGCCATCCCTGTATAGGATCCGAGCCTGCGGCTTTGGCGCTATCAGCACTGCACTCTCCCGAGTGAGCCACGGGGCTGGCTCTCCCACAAACTTTTTTGTAGCACTCTCTTATGTTCTGAAATTTTTCTTAGGGTTTTTACTTTTTATTTCTCGAACTATTTGAATTTCCTGTCTCCAGAGAGGGTCCCCGCAGGGTTTTTAACGTTGACCCTGGGCAGAGCTGCTCAGGGGTGCCCAGAAACTGGATGGAGAAGGGGTAGGAGAGATGACTTTCCTCTAGGATGGTTCTTTGCAGAGTGCCGCCCTGCCAAGGAAGTACATGCTGCGGGAGCGAGTGGGGGCCCCAGAGCCTGTGTCCCTGCCAAAGGTGAGGGGCATCAGGGCCCGACCCTTGCAGGGAGGGCGTGTGAGGGCCGGGCAGATGCCCGCTAGGCTTCTGCTCCTGCTGGCCTTGGTGCCTTCATGCCGGAGCTCCCAATCTGGGGCCCTTTGTGCACTTGCTCTGTTTTGCGAGGTCCTCCCAGAAGTTGGAGTTTCCTTCCATTGCTCTGGGCCCTTCCCTTCCCTGCATGCCGCTCACTGTGATCCTGCATTGAGTGTGGCTAGCCCTCTCTGGGCTGTCACTGCATTTGGTGTCTGGGCTCTGGGAAGGGAGGGAATGCACCCCCTGCTACCCCCAGCATTTGCTTGTGCTCTCTGTTCAGGAGACCCCAGACCCCTGGCAGAGCCTGGACCCCTTCGATTCCCTAGACTCTAAGCCTTTCAAGAAAGGTAACTGGGTGGGGACACCTCCACTCAGACACCCTTGGCTGGGTTTGCTAGGGCGTGTGGTAGTGGGGTGGGGGTAGGCTCCGTACCCTGATCCAACAGCTGCTGAGACAGTCCCTGTCTGCCCCCAGGTAGGCCCTACTCTGTGCCCCCGTGTGTGGAGGATGCTCCAGGACAGAAGCGCAAGAGGAAGGGTGCCACCAAGCTGCAGGACTTCCACCAGTGGTACCTGGCCGCCTGTGAGTGGGGGTGGTGGGCTGAGCCAGGGCCAGGTCAGCGCCAGTGGAGGAGGCTCAGCACCTCTCCAGTGCTATGAGCAGCCCTCAGTCTGTGGGCAGGTTGGGGCCTTGGCTTCGTTCCTGCTGACTGAGTTCTCTTGCAGACGCTGATCATGCTGACAGCAGGCGGCCACGGCGAAAGGGCCCGTCCTTTGCAGGTGAGGCTGGGGTCCTGTGCGCTCTTCTCAGGGAAGACAGTGTTACTTTGCCTTCCCCGACACCTACGTCCTGCCTGGGGTCACCTAAGGCCGAGTGGACTGGTGTGGGCCTGGGCAGGACGAAGGAGACCCTCACAAGGCCCTTGTCTGCAGACATGGAGGTCCTGTACTGGAAGCACGTGAGGGAGCAGCTGGAGACCCTCCGGAAGCTTCAGAGGAGGGAGGTGAATACTGGCTGCTGGGCTATGGTCTGGGAACCCTTGGGGCCCCTGATGGGAGACGATAGTGCCTCTCACAGAGGATCTCTCTGGACAGATGGCTGAGCGGTGGCTGCAGAGGGCTGAGGAGGGGCTGTGGCCTGCGGATGATGACCACCTGGAGGATTCCCTGGAAGATCTGGGGGCAGCAGGTGGGTGCCTGCTGGGGGTGTGGGGCATGTCCAGCACCTGCCGCTAACTCACCAGCTGCCTGTGGGGCCTCTCCCATCTCCCAGCAGATGACTTTCTAGAGTCTGAGGAGTGCATGGACCGTGAGGGGGCAAAGCCCGGGGAAACCACTGACCTGGGTAGGTCTGAGAGTGGGCATCCAGCCAGGGAGTAGGTAAGGGCTGCTGGAGCTGAGGACAGGGGAGGTTGTGGCTCCCCAGCTGCAGCTGCTCACAGCTGCCCCTTTCCCAGATGCAGAGGCCATTCCGGCGTCCCTGAGTTACGAGGAGCTGGTTCGAAGAAACGTGGTAGGCCTGGGTCAGAGTGAGTGGGGGGCCAGGTGAGGGGTGTCCCAGGCCCCTGCAGTATCCCTCACTGGTTCCCCCCACAGGAGCTCTTCATCACCACCTCCCAGAAGTTTGTCCAGGAGACAGAGCTGAGCCAGCGCATCAGGGACTGGGAGGACACCATCCAGCCCCTGCTCCAGGAGCAGGTGAGGCAGGCACTGGTGGAGAACTGGAGCCTCCTGCTTGCCTCTGGCTTGTCCAGGGCCTTGCCCTGCCAGTCACCAATGTGCCCCTCCCCTGTGTAGGAGCAACACATGCCCTTTGACATCCACACCTATGGGGACCAGGTAGTTTCACGGTTCCCCCGGCTCAACGAGTGGTGTCCCTTTGCGGAGCTTGTGGCCGGCCAGCCTGCCTTTGAGGTGTGTCGCTCCATGCTGGCCTCCCTGCAGCTGGTGAGTGGCCTGGGATGCCTGGGAGGGGGAAATGGTCCCTGGACTGTGCTGATGCCACACCCCTGCAGGCCAATGACTACACAGTGGAGATCACCCAGCAGCCGGGGCTGGAGGCGGCCGTGGACACCATGTCCCTGAGACTGCTCACACACCAGCGAGCCCACAAGCGCTTCCAGACCTACACTGCCCCCTCCATGGCCCAGCCCTGAGTGGGGAGCACTGAGGCAGGGGAGAGGGTGTGTGGAACCCACGTGTGCCGAAGAGCTGTGCACCTGCTCACTCCATCGTTGCTTCCTGGCTGGCCCAGCCTAATAAAGTGGTGGTGTTATTCCACCAATCCCTAAAGATAAACCCTCAAAAATGCCTGTTCTATGCAGAGAAAAGGGCTACCCAGACCCTGCACCTCCATGAGCTGGTGGTACAAATCACACACACAGATTAAACACACCCCGTTTAATGACAGGGTCCAGGCTGCAATGGTGGCTCAGGACAGGATGCTGCAGAAGGTGGCCATGTGCTGCCGCACACTGTTCACAATCTGCTCAGCTGACCTGCTCCGGCCATAGTAGTCGGTGAAGAGGCCATCGGGGTTGAGCAGGTAGATGGCGATGGAGTGGTCCACGATGTAGTCCTGGTCCTCATCCTTCGGGCCAGCGCTGTAGTACACACGGTAGCTGCGGCTAACCTGTGCGATCTGCTCTGGGGAGCCAGTCAGACCCAGCAGCCTTGGGTGGAAGTCCTGTACGTATCGGGCCATGGCTGCAACATCGTCCCGTTCGGGGTCCACAGTGATAAAGATGGGCTGCACTGGGGGCAGGGCTGGCTCAGCCTCCAGCTGCCGCACTGCCTGCACCAGCTTCTCCAGCTCGTCTGGGCAGATGTCTGGGCAGTGAGTGAAGCCAAAGTACAGCAGCACCCACTGGCCTCGGAAGTCAGCCTTGCAGCGAGCCTGGCCGTGCTGGTCCAGCAGGCTGAAGTCCCCCTGACCCACAGCCACCTGGCGGAGTGCCTCTGTCCGTTGTTGCTGCCGCCGCTGCTCCTTCTCAGCCCGTGCTGCCAGCCAGGCCCCACCCAGCCCGGCACCAAATAGGGCAGTGATCAGCAGTCTAGTTCGCAGCCCAGGGCCCTGGGGCTGGCCCTGCCCACCTGTTTCTGTGGGGCCCTGCTTTGACAAGAGCTGGTACCTCACATGCAGGGCCTGACCTCCCACGGTCCTAGGGAGGATGAGCGACTTGAACTGACGGAGCCCAGGCCAGGCCTTGGGACCTCGACCCAGCAGCAGCATGGACCTGGTGCTCCTGGAAAACAGCAGAGGTATTAGGAGCTGGAAAGGAGGGAACATGAAGGTACCTGCGCTGCCTCCTTCTCTCTGAAGAAATCTGCTATCCATCTGAAGGACCAAGCCCACACTCAGGCTCAGCTGAACTTAGAACTGCTCCAGCTCTGGGACCTCAAAATCCAGCTTAGGAAGCACGAAACCTGCATCTGGTTATTGCCCCTTTTATTCCTGACCTTTAAGCTGGGACCCCCCACCCTGCCTGTGCATGCACCTCTGCAAAGCCTGTCTAGCGCCTGCCTGGCCTCAGCAGCCAAGCCTCTTGTCACTGTTGACCAAAAGCATGCCAAGTGCAGCCTTGCTGGATTCTTGATCTGTGTATCTATTTGCAATAAACCCATTTCTTGAAAGAAGGTCGGAAACTCTGGCTTGCAACCCCCAAAAGTGACCCACTCTTCCAACTCCTTCCTGTCCCTTTAAGGCTCACTTCAACCATGTCTCTCGGGCCCTCCTCCCCACGGTCAGCAGGAAACCTGTGCCACTGGCGGCGCGGCCAGTTACCCACCCACGCCCGCCTCCCCCAGGGTGGGCCTCCCCTCCTGGCAGGTGCACGGCGTCTGTACTTGCCACAGAACCCCACCCTCCCCACGTCCAGGCGCCCAGCGACGCCTGTGCCGGCCACGCCGACGCGACCCTTGCCTCGGTGGCCCCCGGAGGTCGGCTGCGTGGAGGTCTCGGGCTCCTACACTTGCGGCCTCTGCGCCCGGCCGGATCCCGCGCGCGGCTGTGCTTCCGGCCCGGGCGCGTGTTTCACCTCGGCCCGGCGGCCTCGACCCAGGCCGGCCTCGAGGGGGGGTTGCGGATTGGAGCTGTGCTGCCGGCAAGAGCGCGTCTCTCCGGGACGTCTCCCCGGACTCGACCTTCTCTCCAGGTACCCTCGGCGGGGACGCCCCGGCCGCCGAGCCCGCCGCCCCACGCTCCCCCAGCTCCGCCCGGCGCCAGGGCGCACGCGCAGGAGCGGTGGCGGCTGCCCGGCGCTCGGCCGTGCGCGTGCGCGGAAGGCGAGGGCTCCCGCGGTCCCGTACGTGCCATGCGCTTCTCTGCCGTCCCGCCCGGGAAACCCCGGCGCAGCAGACACAGACACGGCTTCGCGGCTGCAGGGCTTTATTGCTGCGCGTGGGGCAGGAGAGGTGCGTGGGTCAGCAGGACGGCGGCAGGACGAGCTCGGCGAAGGGCGAGGGGGCGGCGAAGGGCGCGCGGTCCGAGAGCACGAGCGCCCCCTGCAGGGCGCGGCGCTGCGGGTCGCTGAGCGCGGGGCGGTCCAGGTGCACGCGGAGCCAGGGCGTCCCTGCGGCGGCGGGAGGAGGCGGTCAGTGGGCGGAGGACGCGGTAGGAGGCGGTCAGCGAGCGGGCGGGGCGGCGCTCACCGCGGCGCAGCTTCTGGCCCACGGCGACCAGCAGCTCGGCGCCCACCCCCATCCGGAGCGGCTCTCCCGCGCGGCGGCGTCCAGCGCCGAGCTCATGCAGCACGAGCGCCAGCGGCAGCGCCCGGACGAGCTCCACGGTGCCTGCCGGGAGAGGGCGCTGGGCGGGCCGGGGAGTCGGGGAAGGGGCGGGGACCGGGGTGGGGGGGACAGAGTGGCAGCGACAGGAGGGGCGGAGGCCTCCGGGCTGCCGTCACTCACCATCCGCGGGCGCGCACAGCTCCTCCTGCTCCCGGGCGCTGGGCAGCAGCTGCCGGCGCTGCGCGGGGCTCCCGGAGCATAAGGCTCGCGCCAGGCCCGGCTCCACACCCTGCGCCGCGAGCATCTGCTGGAACCGGCCCCGGGCCGAGCCGTCGTCCAGCGCCGCGGCCACCCGGGCCGCGCCCTCGGCCGGGGCCTGCGTCTGTCCGCTGAGCCAGAGCAGGGCGCCCCCTGCCGGCGGGACGGGGCGGGGCTTAGGCGCGGCTGGGCAGGGGCCATCCAGCGGGGGCGGCCTCCCGTGTCCCTCCGTCCTCACCGAGTCTAGTGACCAGATCGCGCAGGTCTGGGGGCCCGGCGCCGTCCATGCAGAGCAGCGCCTCCTCCACTTCCAGGGTGTGGCCCACATTGCGGCCCAGGGGGTTGTCCATGGCGGTCAGGGCCGCCGCGACCCGAAGCCCCAGGCCTGCCCCCACGCCCACCTGCAGCGAAGTCACTCAGTGCGGACCCCGTGGGGCCGCCAGCAGCCCACCCTGCGTAGCCACCCCTCCAGGATGAGGTCAGGGAAGGCTTGGGGTGTGGACCAGGAACGAGCGATGTGTCAGGGCTCAGAGGTGGGGCCAAGCGGTTCTTGTACCTGGCCTGAGGTGCAGGGGCACCGTGGAGGTGACCCGAAGCCAGGCCAGGTCAGACTCGATTGAATACGGTTATTGTGGGGTGGGGTGTGCGTGAGGGACGGAGGGACTGCCAGGGGGGAGGCTGGGGTCAAGCAGGACTGCTGAGGGGACAGAGAGGCAGGAGGGGACGGGAGGCATGAAGGAGAAGCTGGGCCCCCACGAAGAAACCCACCCCCACAGAGAGGCAGACACAGGGCTCCATGGAAGCCCGTGCGGGCTTCAGCAGGCCTCAGTGCTCACCAGCGCCCTGGCCAGCTCCCGGGCCTGCTCCTGGTTGGGGAAGACTGCGGCTCCTCCAAACTTAACGTCCACCACCAGAGCTGACAGTCCCTCCACCACCTTCTTACTGAGGATGGAGGCTGGGAGGAGGCACAAGGGGCTGGAGACAACGGCTCTCCAGGGGACTTGGGGGATGCTGACTCTGGGGCATTGTGAAAGTCTCCTGTGATGGGGGCGGCGGCACCTGTGGGCTGTGTATCAGGCCACCTCGTGGATTGGTGGTCAGGCATCCTCTGATGAGGGGACACTGTGACACCGGGGTCAGGTCACTGTCAATGAGAGGACCCTGAGTCTGTGAGGTTGGGGGTCAGTAGGTGTGTAACATGCAGGAGGCAGGCCCTGGAGTTGGGTCAGGTCACCTGTGACGAGAGGCAGGCTGTCCACGGTGG
Organism: Cynocephalus volans; assembly: GCF_027409185.1. Classification (NCBI taxonomy): domain Eukaryota; kingdom Metazoa; phylum Chordata; class Mammalia; order Dermoptera; family Cynocephalidae; genus Cynocephalus; species Cynocephalus volans. Next base: position 517,394 of record NC_084471.1, on the reverse strand, counting down.
CTGTCACGTCTCTTGCTGCATACAGAATTCCATCTGCAGGAACCAGCTTCTCACTCTGACCCACAATACAGCAGCCCACTTGCTCCAGCAGCACTTGCATCTGGTCAAAACCCATCCCCCTTTCTGGTCAGTGACCCTCTCACTGATCAGTAGCTCATCAGCACCCTTGACAAAGGTCCAAAACTGTACCAACGACTATCAGTGACCTGGGAATGGTTCTGATAAATCCTCAGCAATGACTCTGACCTTTGACCTCTCAAGGATCCTGGCTAATGATTTATGGCCTGTTCATGGTCTGTGGCCCATCAGTGGTTTTGACCAAGTCCCAAGGGAAAGCTGCAGATACCTGGGTAAAATCGCTCTTGTCCAACCCAAATACATTGGAGTCGGGAAAGTAGGAAGGGGAGCTCATGCTTTCAAGTCCGAGAGGACTGTCTCCAGGACTTTCTGAAATAACCCCACAAGAAATCCTTTCTTCAGGACTGCAGCAATTCAGATCAGTTCTCTCTAAAGCACATTTGCCCAATAATGGCACTTTCACTGAGGCCAGCTCTGGCTTTGAGCCTCCGGAACGAATGAACGCTTTTCGGGCAGCGTGCACGTGCTCCTTTTTGCCAATAAAAGCTTCTCTTTACCCTGCCTTCTTGAGATGCACTTGTGGTTTGCCGCAGGCGTGCTTCCCACACTATAATCTCTTTTGCTTTCTCCCAAATAAAATCATTATATTAGGAGATACTTTTCTTTGGTGTCTTTTTTAGGTCGACATCTCCGTTATCCTGATTAAAGTTTCACTGATGACTTTGACCAAAGTCCAATGGCTGTCAATCACCCATGAATAACTGATTAATATCCTCCTTAAGCGACCCTGTTTTAATGACCCATCAATGATTCTGGCCAGTGTCTCCATCAAACCAATCAGTGGTCCACCTGTACCTGTTCTGGGCTTTGGATGACACTGAATCCAGGAATAGACTCCAGCTTATCCAAGGTGCCCCCTGTGTGCCCCAGGCCACGTCCGCTGATCATTGGCACCTGGTGGGCAGGGATGCTGAGTATACTAGCACAGTCCCCCTCATCCCCTGCCCCCTCACCCTCCTTGGTTAGGACTTCAGCTGGGGTTGAAAAGTATTAAGCAGTTATAGTCAGTGCTCAGCTCAGCTGGTGGAGATAGAATGGAAATTGTCCTGGTTGGGGGTGGGTGTCAGTGGGGGAGGAAGCTGGTACCTATCCCTGGGGACACAAGTGTGGTGGACAGGAGAGGAATACTCAGCTCTTCCCTTGGGGGTTCTGGTAAGTGGAGGGGGACAGGGGGGCTGCATCCCGTACATGGAACTTGGTTCTATTTCAAGGGACCTAGTCCTGGGCCTAAGGGGGACCCAAATTCTGTACTGGGAGGTTGGCAGGGGAGAAGCCTGGGTCTTGTGTTTGGGGCTGTTTTGGTCAGGCTTGAGGTTGGGAACTGCCTGTGGGCAGCTGGGCTGCTGATTCTCTGGGGTCAGAGGTTCTGGTCTGGAGAGGAGGTGGTCTCTCACCTTGCAGCCACAGGCAGCCAGGGCGGGGGCCAGGACCAGGCTAACCTTGTCACCCACACCACCTGTGGAATGTTTGTCCACGAGCTGTGGATGCCAGGCCTCTGGCCACTCCAGCTGCTGCCCGGACTTGGCCAGGGCCTGGGTCAGTGCTGAGGTCTCCTCCAGATCCATGCCCTGCAGTCTGATGGCCATGAGCATGGCCCCTAGATGTGGGTATGACAGTGTGGGCAGCATGAGGGGGTCGTCCCCACAGCACTGGGGCCAGTGATAATGCTGGGGTTCTGTGGCATCCCCAGGGGCAGGCAGTGTCTGGGACCGACTTCCCAGTGGGGGTCCAAGTCAGGGTGAAGTGAAGGGTGCCCGGCCCTCCCCACGCACCGATCTGAGCGCCCTGCGCGGTCCCGTCCATCACAGCGCGCACGAAATCCCTGATGTCCCCCTCGCTCAGGCGGCCTCCGTCTCGCTTCAGGCGGATCAGCTCTGGGAGCTGCTTGGGCTCTGGCAGGGGGTCAGGAGGTCCCCGGCTCCCTCCCCCAGAGATCCCCCCAGGCGCGACTGGGGCGGGTGGCGCCGGGGTTCCTGGGGCCGCCATTGCTTCGGGCCTGCTGAGACGAGAGCCGCCGCCCGACTCAGGGTCTCTGCGGCCACGTGCACCTGCCCCGACCCTGCTCCTACCCGTGTCTCTGGTGTGGGCCCCTCTGTCCTGTGTCTGTGTCGCTCGTGTCCGTGTCTCTCCCACTGTCTGGCTCCCACCTCCGCCTCACAGCGTGATCCCGGCCCGTACCTGCTCCGCACGGCGGCTCTCGCCCGTCTCACTCCGGGTCCGGCCCGGTCGCGCCCCGCCTCGCTCGTGGTCGCAGCGTGGGGACGGCGGGGCTCGCGCACTCTTGTCCCCTCGCGGCGGGCAGGGGCAGTTCCGGGACGGTCGGGCGCGGCCCGAGGGCTGGAGGCGGGCGGGGCCGCTGGCGCAGGCCGGGCTCTGCAGGGTCCCGACCAATCGCCGCCCTGATCGTCCTTTCCCGGCCGGTTCCCGAAGGGCCGGGTGGCGCGGGACTTCCGGGTGTGGCGGGCCCGCTCCGCCCGGCGCCGCCCTCCCCGGGCCTCGGACGCCGTCCGGACGCTCGGGTCCCCCCCGCCTCGCCCCTGGACGCCGGGCGCGCACAGAGAGAGGCGGACACCGGCTGGCTCGAGAGGCTTTAAGCAAACGATGGCGGGGACCCCTGGTCAGTCATCCACGTCGGTGACGAGCCGCGCCACGTAGTCCGAGTGCCGGATCCCGAAGCTCCAGCCTCGAGGCTTCCGGGGCTGCGGACCCAGGAGACGCCGCTGACCGCGCGGGGCCACCGTGCGGCTCCGCGCCGGGACCCCCGCGCCCCGACTCCGCACCTCGGACCCTCCCCCCGCCTTTGACCCTTGACCCGAGACTCCGGGCCACCTGGTCCACGTTGTAGGTCGCGGGCCCCGGCCTCCGATCGTCGTCTTCGGGGAGCGACGTGCGCGCCAGCACGGTGAACTGGGGGGCCCGGGGCTTGTAGACCGCGGGGCTCACCACGTGGTAGGCGCAGGGACCCGGGGTCTGCGGGGCACAAGCGCGCGGGGTCGGCCTGCGCGCCCCGCCGGCGTCCCCGTGCCGAGCCCGGGCCCCGCCCCACCTTGCTGAGGTCCTCGCAGAAGCTGCCGACGGCGCTGCGGCCGCACATGGAGAAGGTCGGGGCCGAGACTTTGCCGACGACGCGCGGGCCCAAGAGCGAGGGCACCGTGTAGGTCCCGGGGCCTGGGAAGGAGCCAGGGAGGGGCGGGCCTTTGGGGACAGGCGCAGGGGCTCCCCTGCGGCGCGAGCCGGGGTGGTCCCGGCGCCTGGAGAAAGGTCCCCCGAGCTGCAGCGGGCCGGCGCGGCTCACCTGGGGTCCGCTGCTCCGCGGGGACTCCCCAGTTCCGGGGCGCGATGCTGTGCCGGGGCGCGCTGGGGTACGTGGCGCTCCCGGCCCGCTCCGGGTAGTACCTGCCTGCGGGGCGGACCGGGGGTGTGGGCGGGGGCCGGGGGCATCTGGATACGGGGGTACCCGCGGGGGGCTCCCAGGCCGGCCTCCCTCGGGGCGGCTGGGGTGTCGGGGGTCCTGACCCGGTCCTGGAGTGAGGAAGGGCGCCGCGTGGCGCGGGCGGCCGTAGATGGAGTAGGAGGGGGCGCCGTCCGGGCCGCGCACGGTCATTCGCGCGGGCACCAGGTGGCCCGGCCCGGGGCCGCACGTGGCCCGCTGCGCGGGGAAGCGCGCGCCGAAGGTGTAGGCGGGGGCGCGTGGCCGCGACGGGTCGTGCCGGACGTAGCCTGCGGGAGCGTCCCAGCGTCAGGCCCCCGCGTGCCCCGCACGGCGTCCCCGCTGTCCCCTCCGCCGCCTCCCCGGCGCCGCCCCTGCTACCGGTGCTCGGCGGCAGCTGGTATCTGGGCCCCGGGCCTCTGCAGAGCGCGGCGATGGGGCCGCGGGGCCGGTGCGGCCGCCAGGGGCCGACCCAGGCGTCCGAGCCCATGGCGCGGCGGGGCGCTCACGGCCGCTGCAGCTGCGCCCGGGGACTGGCTTCCCCGCTCCGCGCCGGGGCAGCCGCGGGGGCGCGGCGCGTCCGTATCCCGGGCGCCGGGAAAACAAGCCGCAGGGCCCGGCCCGGGCCGTGTCCCCGGCAGGGGTGCGCGCGCCAGCCACGTCCAGACCCAGACTCCGGGCAGGGAACTCCCGGGGTCCGCGGGGCCCAGGGATTTTAGGAGCGGTGAGAAAGGACGCCCTGGGGACGGGCTGGCGCGGGGACCCGCTGCTCCGAGGGAAGCGGGACGGGCACTGACCTGCGGTGGCTCCTGGCGCGCGCAGGCCAAGGGGGTGGCTGGATCCCGCCCTCTCCCCTCCCCGCCCCCAACGCCCGGCCCCGCTCCCGGACCCCATTGTGTCCCCTTCTCGCCTCCTGGCAACCGGCCTGACCGCCCCCGCCCAACCTCGCGCGCCCGCCCCCCGCTCGTCGCCTTCCCGCCCGCCAGGCCCTCCTAGGACTCCAGGGCTCCGGACAAAGTCTAGCATGAGGCTACAGGAATTGGGTAATACCAGCAGCAAGCTCAGTGTAACTGTGTGCAGGGAACTTTGCATCTATTTACGCGTACGGGATATTTGCAGAAAATAACCATGTATCGAGCCACAAAAAAAATCGTACAAGTTGAATAAAGAGATATAATAGGACGTATAGTTTGACCACAATCCAATCCAATTCCTTTTTTTTTTTTTTCAGCTGGAATGATGCCTTTTATTTATTTTTGAATTGCATGTTGTTATCTTTTTTATTTTATTTTATTGAATCATAATTGATTACACATTTTTTGGGGGTTCAGCATTGACATATGTTGATCAAACCAGCATAACTAGCATATATATTGTTACAAATCATAATTATTCTTTATGCCCCTCGTCCAACCTCTCCCCTTCCCCTACTCCCTCCCCCTACCCCCTATAGTTACCCTAGATTCCTTCTTTCCTTCTGAAAGAATCATGGTTACTCTGTTGATTTGTTGCCTAAATGATCTGTCCAATGCTGAGAGGTGTGATCAGGTCTCCCAATATTATCATAGAGCAGATGCTTCTTCTGTCACTCTGAAATGGGCTTTGTGGAGAGAGACATCCTCTTCTTTGTCTCTGCTGGTGACTCTCCTTGTGTCAATGCACTCCAGTGGCTGGCGGACCATCTGCGTGGTGGTTGTGGCATCTAGCCACTTTCACAGTAGCCATGGTTATTGTGGTGGCTGTGGTGGGCCACTCACATGGAGGTGATGGTTTTGGCATGCTCCTTTGTGCTGGAGGTGTGCCTGGTTGTGTGTGGGGGGGGGTCCATCCCTGGCTCCATACCTCAGGTCCCCTGGCCATCCCAGAGGTGCTGGTAGTGTGCCTGGGCTAGAACTAACTTTTTGTCCTTTGCATTTCTAAAGTGGGGGAACTTCCTGTGGGGACCAGTACTTGAGCTCTGTGGCTGAGCTAAATTGCTACTTTGCTGCTGTTTCCCTAGGGAGGGCTCTTTGTGCAGCTCAGGGTTTAATGGTTGACCTTATAGGTACGGCCGGCTCTCCAGAGACCCAGTGCACCTGGGTTGTGTAGAAACTCTGATCTGGGCCTGAGTCTTTTCATCAGACTGCACCCCCTGCAATTCTGCATTCCTGACCAGTTTCCTCTGAGTGGTCCTGCGCTGATTGGGGCGTGGATCGGCTGTCCTTGCCGTGTCCCAGTGTTCTCCTGGTGGCCCGTCTCCCCCACTGCCCGTGCTCCAAACACTTCCCATGGATGGTCTCTTGTGATGACTCGCCGGCCTCTGAGTGGCTCCTTTTTTTCAGTCGTTCTGGATCCTCACTCTCACTCCTGGGTGGGTCCATGTGAACCCTATTAGTGGTCTTGCTCTCCTGGGGGCCAACAAGGCCCTCTTCCCCCCGTTGCCTCCAAGCAACTCCATCCGAAGGGCACAGCTGCAGCTTCTGCCGGCTCCTGCTCCATGTGCTCAGCAACTCCAGCGTTAAAGTGGCCGTGGCCCGGAACGCTCTGAGCAGCTTTTTCTTTCTTTCATTGTGGTTTCTCCCCCTTTATGCACTCCATAGGTCTCTCCTCCTCTTCCCCTGAGCTCCAGCAGCCCCAGCTTGGCTGCCGTTGCATTTTTATAGCTGTAAATTGGTTGATTTGTGGGAGAGAGTGACGCTGGGGACTGTCTATTCCAGCATCTTGACCAGAACCTGGAATGATGCCTCTTTTCTTTTCTTTCTTTCTTTTTTTTTTGGTGGCTGGCCAGTATGGGGATCCAAACCTTTGACCTTGGTGTTATAACACTGTCTTCTAACCAACCTAACTAACTGGCCAGCCTTCCAATGGGATTCTAAGCAAACAATAAAATAAATAGAGAAACAAACTCTTTTTCAAAACACTATTTCATAACTGAGATTTTATTGGTTGTTTGGAGGATCAGTACACAGATATTACAATTTGTCCACAATTTCTTTTCTTTTAACCCTTACTAGTTTATTTCAAAGGATACAGATGAAGAGACGCACAGGCCAGGTGTAGGGAAGGGGCACAGAGTTTCTGTGCCCTCACCAGGTGCATCACTCTCCAGAAAACTCCATGTGTTCAGCTATCCCGAAGCTCTCAATTTGTATACAATTCTTAGGGTATATACAGAAAATCTAAAAAGCCACATATTGTGATTCTTTTTCAAAGTTATTCCAGTGACTTTCTAGCTCCAAATTTGGAGGCAAATTTTCCTTAAGAGGATATCAAGTACCAGTATCTTTGGATTTTGGTAAGCTGTCACGTAAGTCCCACCAATTCACAATTTAATGTCACACACACTACAACGTCAAATTCTCAATCATTCACAGCATATTAACATAATTATTAGAAAAGCTGGACTCCCTTGATGAAAGACATTACAGAGCATACCCATTCTGACAGGGAGAGCGATGGCCAAGGAGTGGCTTTCTTTAGGAAACAATTCTACTAAAAAGCAACATGGGAATGAATGACACTGGGCACTGAGCTCCTGGCTGGCTTGTAAAAGTTTGCTGCCAGGCAAAGGTCTGGCTGCCTGCCCCCCTTTCAAAAACAAATCACTCAGAAGTCAAACATTGGCAAAAATGGGAGTCGGCTTGAATTCAGGAATACGGGTGACCTGAGGAGAGAGATGTCAGGCTGACCTGTCTGCCCAGTGAACCTGAAGGAGACTGGCCAGACCAAAGCCATCTCAAAGACTCAGGTTTACTGAGGGTTTTTTAAAGAGGGCATGGAGGAAGTGGGACATGGAAATGAAAAGCAGGAGGGAGGGGGACATGAGCCATAGGGGTTCTGTGCAAGGAGCCAGGTGAGAAGTCTGACCAAGACTGCTTTCCATTCCCGTCCTTGCTGTTGTCTCAGGGTCTGGATAGTAGGTGCCTCCTGGCAAGTCTGCAGCTCCAGGCTGGCTGGAAAACTTTACATTCCTGTAAATAATGTCATCTTGCCCCATAACCAAGGTTCAAAATATCAAATAACCATGGGAAAAGAAGGAACTCAGAGAAAAGCATGCCAAGAAAAACACTGTGTCCTTTTAAAATTTGTCCATGTGGTTTTAGGTCCCAATATGGCTTCAGTTCTGCCTACTCCAACAGGAATAGAAGTAATTTTAAGTATTCAAGACACATTAAACGCACGTCTCTGACCCCAAAGTGCCATTTAGTATGCTTTCTTTGTCTTATAGGATATAAAACTACCCCCCCACACCTATCGAATGTTAAGCTGACACCCAAGACAGTCAAAGCTTCCCATAATTCAATATTCCACTATGTTCAGGTTGCACCAAAAAAATAAACAACCAGCGAATGATTTCACCTCTTAAGAAAAAGCATTTACACTTAAAATGTGATGGGATGGGATTTCCCCTTCTTAAAAATGTTTCAGAACTACTAAAAAAACCTGCATTTACAAAACAGTTGATAAAAATTTGCCTCTGGGTTGCACAAGAAGAGTGACCGGGACCCCTGCGAAGACGTGGTGTGTGTTAGTTACACTTGGGCTTCTTCCCCTCCTGCTCCATCAGAGGCTGGACTCTCCTCATTTTTAGTTTCTCCATTTTCTGCAGGTGAGTGTTTAGTTTCTTGGTCAGTCCTGTCGGCCTGTTTCCCCTTTGCCCCTTTCCCTTTAGTTTGCACTCTTTTGGGTCTGAAGATTTATCCTTTGCTGCTGCCTTTTCTGGCTTCGTTTCCACTTTTGCAGGAGCAGGTTTAGGCGACAACCTTGCGGAGCTACTCTTGGGCTCTTCCTTCACTGCCCACTTGGCTGAGCTGACCTTCCTGGGCACCCTCACAGCGGGGAAGACGTGTGCCCGTTGCCTGTGGGACATGGCATGCCAAGAACCTTCATGAAGCTGGGCTGCCTGGCCACTGCCACTCCTCCTGCAGCCTGAGCTTCTGGGACCTGCCATACTTTAAAATGAGTAAATCCTCTTAAAAAACAAAACAAAACTGTGAATTAAAAAGAAACTCAGGTCTGAAGGTACAAATGATATAAAAAACACTGCAAAGGTAGATTCGCTTTATACCAAACTCCCATAGGATGCAGCTAAAGCCGTGTTCAAAGGAAAATTTATAGCCTTAAAATGACTTCATTATTAATGATGAAAATTTGAAGAAACAGTATTTATCTTACAAATGGAAAAAAAGAACAAGAAAGATAAAAGAATGAAACAGGAACTAACACAAACAAAACAATAGAAAGGATAAACACAACAGTTATTCTTTTTAAGAAAAGACAAATAAGTAAATAAACTCCAGTGAGCTTGGTCAAGGGGGAAAGTAAATACACAAACTTAATGAGTAAATGAGATACCAACATAGAAGAGAGTAAAATAATTTAAGTGATCTCATTCTACAACTTTGTGGCAAAAAATTTCAAAACCTACAAGAAATGGGTGATTTTTCAGCAAACCATAAATTTCATAACGAATCTAAGAAGTTTAGGGTTGAGTAACAACCTCCCCTTGCCTCCAACCAACCAAACAAAAATTAACCAAAAAAACACCTCCAACCAATTGATTAAATGCCTAGGAGTGTTTCCCCTGACTCAGGTAAAAGAAGTCCATAAGTAAATAGCCAGGTTGGCATTCAGCTCCGTGAAGCCTTTAGGGACCAGGCTTAGTCCTCACGGGTGCAAGATGGATGTTCCACCTCCAGCCTATGCTTCATGTTCCAGAAAAGGAGAAGACTAGTAGCAAAGGGTGTCAACCTAAATAACAAACACAGAGAGATTCTCCAAAGGTAGAGTTTATTTGGGAATGAACAGAAGCCTTGCAATGCAGAATACATGGTCATTGCAACCATGTGCACATTCAAGTAGGTCGAGGTAAGGGAGAGCTTTTTTTTTTTTTTTTTTTTGTCGTTTTTTCGTGACCGGCACTCAGCCAGTGAGTGCACTGGTCAGTAAGGGAGAGCTTTTAAGGGCAAAAGGAGTAGCCCACATAAGTCGTTCTCAAACAAAGAGAACATGGGTTACAGAGGCTTATCCCAGGAGTCCATGTTAGTTCATTAGTGCAGACAGTGTGTCAGGCAAGTGTTTTTGTATATCCAGCTGGCTGTCCTTGTGACTCGTGCAGCTGCAGCTTGGAACGTCATTGGCAAAAGTTCTTGTTACAGGCCTATGTGCATAAGAGCCCTTCAGAGAGTCTTTATAATAGTTCTTATCATAGGCATGTGTGCATGAGGGCCCTCCCTTCTAAACCTCCTGACTCTATATTGTTTGGGTTTGACACAGGTGACTCCATCTTGATATTAAAAACTTTCACATTTCTCCCTTTTGATGAAGATCTTTCTTCAAAAGCATTGCTGATCAATTATCCTCTGGTTAGGTTTTGATGATCCCTTGGTGCTGGGAAGTACCTGTCCTGGTTGGTCCGGTCCCACATCAGAGGGATGGTGCATTAGCTCATTTCTGTTGCTTGTAACAAAATACCTGGAATTGGGTGATTTATAAAGAAAATGACATTTACTGCTTTCAGTTTTAGAGGCTGGTAAGTCCAAAGTTCTGGAACACATCTGGTGAGGGTCTTGGTGGTGGCAACAGCGACCCAGGGGTCTCACATGGCAGAAAATGGCAGAGCAGAGAGAGAGAGTTCCTCGTGCTCTCTCCTCAGAACCAGGCCCGTGACCACCGTTATTAACCCATTCACTACTGCATAATCACCTCTTCAAGGCCTCACCTTTCGATTACCATAATAGGATTTCCCACCCTCAACAGTTACAGTGGGAATTAAGCTTCTAATATATGGACTTTGGGGGACACAATTCAATCGATCCATAGCAGATGGCCAGCAATTTTGAATCAGTGTCAAAACCCTTTTAGCCACATCTGTGCAATAAGGTTTGGAGGTTTGGAAGGAGTGGCTCTTAGGCTAAGTCTGCCCGGAGTTCACTGTTAAATTTTGTCAGCTCCATAGGTTTTGCCTATCATTTCAAAGTTCTGGGCCAGGATTATTTTATTAGGAGTTGTACTGCTGCAGAGATTGGAGAGCCAATGGGTACAGAGTTTTAAAAGAGCCGTACAAGAGCGAAATTAATAATAATATGATAAACCCAGTTGGCGTAACGGTTTTAAAATCACGAATCCTAGCCTGACGGTAACCAACTAAACAAATCAAAAGACCATGAGGGAAGTGGGTGAAACCTGTGTGGCCAGATATTGGAGGAGACTAAAAGAGTTCGGGAACCAGTCCAGATTCTAGGTAAATAAAAACTCAAAAACAACGAACAAGGTTACAGTCTAATAACAGGTATACTATAGCTTTTCTTCTGAAAAAAATTTTCTTTTGAAACAATTTTTCTCTATAGTTACCCCCATTTTTACCAAAGATAATCAAGATAAGGCTAATTTGCTTGAATAATAAGGTTACCCTTATCCAACTTGGCCTGATTATCAACATAAGTGCAGCAAAAGTAGCAACTGACCACACGAACGTAGGACTCTCAGATTAAAAAAAACTCTCAAGGCTCGGAAGCCAAAGCAAGCAGACTTCAGACCGATCTGCAGTATCTATAAACAATTTAGATATGACATCACAATGAAAGCCTTGGTAATATCATCAATGCTTTCAATTGTATCCTGTTATAAAGAGAGTAGATGCTTATTGAACTTATGCAAACAATTTACTGTAAAAATAAGAATATCCACAAGTTGCTTTTCAAGTTCAGGAGTGATCAGATAAAGTAAATATTTCAATTCTGTTTACAAAAGTATACTTTACCAAATTGTTGTAAGCTATAGATATCTTAAAGAAAAAGTTTCCTTAAATCTGGAAAACAAAGCGTTAAAATAAAGAATCAACAATGTTGCAAATAAAAATCATAAAACCCATATTTTCGTTTTGTTTTATTTTGGCTGCTGGCTGGTATGGGGACCCAGGGATCCAAACTCTTGACCTTGGTGTTAGAACAATGTGCTCTGCCCAACTGAACTAACCAGCGAACCCCCACCCCCCTAGTATGGCCTTAAGTCATCAGAGAACTATATTATTTTAGAGTACTTGTCAAAGTCTTTTCCATCCTTTCCATGAAAAAAAAAAAGCAATTTTGAACTGTAGCTGGTTACACATGCCTTTAGAGAAGAATCAAAACTGTGACTGACAAAAACTTAGAAGGGCTACAGTTAAAAATCCAATGAGAGTTCATTATAACCAGAAATCAATAAGGGAATTTGGTTATTTCTGTGGTATACAACATTTTAACATAATAACTGCAATTAGGACTAATAGCATTATACTAATGTGTATCAGAATTTTAGGAATTTCATCTAGTTTTTGGAACATATTAATAACATACCCATACAAATATAATGTAAAGAAGATAAAACATCATTTCTTATTTGACAATGTTTCCCACGTAACGTAATGTCTCAAATAAGTCTAATTAGTTTAATATCTCTCTACAAGGTGAGAGACGCATCCTTTAGGGCCCACTCGGAAATTCTCAAAGTTAATTTGAGGTAAAAAAGATAATTTGGAATTTGATTTTTGGGAAATTTGTCAAAAAATGTCAGAAGACTTAAAACATTTGATAAATAAAATCACAGGTCACTATGGAAATAACAGTCACTCATTTAACCAGAGTGATGACTAAAAGGCTTTGAAAGCAGATACGGAGCGTTACGGTAGGTGTAAGAAAACCCTCAACTCTCTTAAGGCTGTTTTTCTAAGTAATCAAAAACCTAACAAAGACTGCACGAAATGCAGGACATTATCTTGTGAAACAGAGAATCTTTGTTTCCTAGGCAAGTTACAGAAAAGGTAAAGAAAATCCTCTCACAATCACTTTACCAGGAGCGGTTGACGCTCCAAGAAAACCTTGTTGTTTTAACACAGGGGACCAGATTCCAGGTTTGCATCAGTGCACTTCTGATATCAAAGATTAATTTTTAGAAATGCTTATAAAGAATTTTTCTCTAATTTTAGCCATTTTGATCACACACAAAATTTCCTTCACAAAATTCATCTTCCACAGAACGTTTATGACTTGCTCAGACTTTTTACAACTGCTTAAACCTTCTATCGTTTTCTCAAACCTTTAGTTTTTGTCCTATGCTGCCCTCTTTTTCATATCGGAACAACTAATTGTAGCCACGCACCGCCTAGCATTGGGGACACATTCTGAGAGGTGCCCGGTGAGGCTACTGACTGTGTGAGCACCGTGGCGTGCACTTCCACGGTTCTGGATGGTTCTGGACGGTTCTGCCTGCTGAGCTCCTGGGCTGCATGGCCCGGCCTGTTGCTCTGACCACCCTGGCACATGTGGTTGGGCATTGACCACAACGTTGTTAGGGGGCACGGGGCTGTATTTTATCGTAGGAAAAAAATTGACTTTCCTTTTCCCTTATCATTTTGACCACACAAGATTCTTTTTCACACCAAACCAAACAAAAAACCTCCCAAAACAAAAACCTATTTTCTTTCTCTTTTTAACTTTCCTTACCAAAAATGCATCCTCATAACTCTTTCTGCATCTCTCTTCTTCCTGCCTTGTTTCTATTCTTCCTAAATCCATGTTTTTGCAAACAACTTTTAAATAACCTGTGAATTACACAAAATTATTCCTTTGTCCAATAAAAGAACACATCTTCATGCTTTTCACAGTTTTTCCTCTCATCAAAAACTAATCTTAAATTTTTCCTTCTGTGCACTTTGTATGTGTGAGACAGGAGGGGCTGTTTCCCTGGGCTCCGGTTTCAGGACACAACTCTGGGTCACAAGCCACTCCCTGAGGTCTCAGTGCCCTCCTCTGGGCTGCCCCCGCAAAGCTACTGTTACCAGTTAGACCTATTTTCAGCACCAACAAGGGGAAATGAGACCACAAGGGGCTGGCTCAGGCCAATCCGGTGGCTGAGCATGCTCAGTAGAGCACGGAACATTCTTGAATATGCCTGGTGTGTGTGATGGGGTCTGACCAGGGAACATGCAGCAGGAAGTGACCAACTGAGCTTGTACCAGACTAAATGTCACATAACCGGGAGCCACCCCATTAACGGAACCTTCATTAGATACAGAACCCCAGGCCCGGGCAGGGCCGCTGCTGGCTTCCCGGAGGCGGCAGCCCTTGCCGGGCTGAGGCGTGTGCGCTTTACTCGGCGCCAAACTGAACTTCTGCGAGCGCTGCTCACGTCCTCGAGCCAGGCTGCACTTCGTGCTGAGCTTTACGTATTCTCTCTGACTTTGCTGTTACACTCGGCGCGGGCCCTGCTGCGTCCCTGGAGCTTGCCGCACTCTCCCTGTGGACCTGCGTTTCTTATCTGTTACAGTACACCTGCTCTCGCTGTCTGGCGCCTCTGTCCTTGAGTTCCTTCCTGGGGTGGAGTCGAGAAGCTGGCAAGGGCCGGCCGGTGGCTCGCTCGGGGGGAGCGGGGAGCGGACCACACCGAGTCGAGGGTTAAGACCCCCTCACCGGTCATCTGTAAAATAACAGAACCTGGTAAGAGGACGGGGGCGGTTGAGGCTGTCAGGTCCCCCGGACCCCACCTCCAAGTCATGTGGAATCACATATGTTAGATTTCTAACTCTTAGTAACATTAATTTCTAGTAAAAACCTTGGAAGTAAGCAATTTTGAGCAGTTTGTCATATACCAACACTTTATGAATGCACATTTTATAATTTCTAAAAACATTTTCTCATAGAACAATTTTTTAAGGTGGAACAGGACATATTTATTAATAGACCCCAAAATCTTTTCTTCTTTTGTAATAAGAAGCCAAACATTGATAAATTTAATCTTCATGTTTAGCAACTAATGTTCTAGTATTTTATTTTATTTGGAAATGACCCAGACATTTAATGAAGTGTCTATTACTCAAATTAAAATAACAGGCTGGCTGGTTAACTCAGTTGGTTAGAAGATGGTGTCATAACACTAAGGTCAAGTGTTTGGATCCCGGTACTGGCCGGTCACCAAAAAAAAAAAAAAAAGAGAAAGATAACATAACTTTATGATATTTTGCATTACATGAAAAGTTTGTTTATAAACTTCTATTCCTTTTACATTCACCTAATCTGTTTATTTTTAACCATTACACCTAGAATTTTCATAGATTGCTATGAAAACTGGGATATGGGACAGAGCCAGTCATTTCAAGTTATTTACCTGTTAAAGAAAAACCCTAAAAGTTAAATGCGTGTGTTTTTGTTTCATTTATACAGGAAGCCGTGGACACTGCCTTGCAATCTCTTCTGCACATTGTTCTCAGATCAAACTCGTACTTTCAGGATCTTAAACAGCAAACAGAAATAAAGTTCTATGTCTGCATTATATTTGATGCTGACACCTGGAAGATATTCTGTGTATTAGTCCACTTCTGTTGCCTGTAACAAAATGCCAGAAACCGGGTAATTTGTAAAGAGACAGTATTTGTTGCTTACGGTTTTGGAGGCTGGAAGTAGCTACAGATTTTCCAGTGGGATAGACCGAGTAAGGCAGCTGTGTGACTGTGACCGACGAAGTAATTTCTGCACGGTGCGTGTGCCTTTCCCCAGTCAAACTGGCCTCTGATGTCTTTGCATAGGAAGGTGAAGCCTCTTTGGTTCTGATGCTCCCCAACTCATGAGTCACTTCTTATTCAAATAAGCGCTTTAAAATTTTTTTGTGCCTCAGGTTTTTCTTTAATACATGGTTGTAAAAAAAATGCTCTATGCAAAGTACGTCCCTTAGATCTACGTCCAGGTTCCTGGTGCAATTTCTCATTATTTCTTGCTGTCCTGCCTACAGGTGATCAGCACTGATTAGGCATCACGCCATGGAACTGCACTGTAACCATGTGACGGGGACTAGACAATGGCCATGTGTCATCTGCGAGGCTTGCTAGAGACCTGGCTTCAGCAGGCCTGGCCAGGCCTAGGGCACATTTTTAGTTGGGAAGACAGAACCAGCGAGGACGAAGGAAAACCATGAGGATGCGGTTCCGGGAGAGCTGAGCTGAGGGCGTTTCAGGAAGGTCGCAGCGGTCAGCTGTGTTTGATGCTGTTGAGAACCTGAGTCAGGCCAATTGCATGAGGCTCATGAAACAGCACTGCTGCTGGGTTCCGCAGCTAAACTCCTGAATTAAAAGGTAAGAACATGCGAGAAGTAAGTGCACCCATGTACACCCCCCGGACAGCACCCCTCAAAAGCAACTTCTTTAAATTGTCTAATGTGACACATGAAAATAATAATGATATGGAAATTTTAAACTTGCAGTATGTGAACTACAGGAGAGAAAGTTCCTGGCTGCAATCTGAACTGGTGGCCTGGAAGTCCAAATGCAAGAAATCTTTTAAAACGCAGAGAAACAAATACAGATGAAACTCTTGAGGAGAAAGGATAACACGGACGAGAGGCATGGATGGAAGTGGCTGAACGCAGGGGTTCCTGCAGGAGGACAGGGGACGGAAGGTGGCTCATCCCACGTAAACCCATGCTCAGAAAATACTCGTCTCAGCTGCAGCCCCTTACACGGGGGCTCAGTGAATTCCAGGGCGGCTTGATAAGAAAAGGTGATCGTCTAATTCAGAGATATTATAAGCTTTGAGGAAGAAAACCCAAATTACCTACAAAAGGAAAAGTCAGGCTGGTGTCAGACCTGTCATCTGTCACATGCGGAGCCGAAGGCTGGCGGATGGCACAAGGTCACCCGTGGGAAAAGGAGCAACCCAGGAGTCCTTTACCTGTCAGGACGTCCTTCACCTGTTCAAGCAAAAGAGTGATGGTGGGACATGCAAACATTCAGAGTGGAGCACCCAGGTGCCCAAGATGAGGAGATACTCAGAAAAGATTAAAAGCAGTAAATAAAGCCGAATGAGACCTCAAGATGTGGGGAAAGGGAAGCTATTGGTGAGCAGTGAGTCTCCCTCTCGCATGCACAGAAATTCTACTCAGGATTCATTCAATGACTTCAGCAAAGCCCGGGTGCAGAGGGAGAGGCAGAGTCGCGCCGGACTCCTCGTGGGCTGGGGACATCCCGGAGCTTTGGTCCTGGGGAGAGGACCTTGTTTAGAACCGACGGTAGAATCACGGGTGTCTGATTTCAGGGGGCAGGAAAGGACAGTGAGCAGTAGCGGAGCGACAGATACGGGAGAGTTTTCAAGTTAAAAAGCGAGAAAACTGAGAGAGAGAAAAAACAAACAAGAAACCCCAACAGGCCCCCATGTGGGGAGGCACTGGGGGAAAGCGCCGTAAAACTAGAAAGAAAGTGAATTCTAAGGACTGGAATGGACTAGAAAGTGAATTCTAAGGACTGGAATGGACGGATCCAGGCACTGGGTGTGACTAGGCCACAGGTGCCGCCGGGGGCCAGGGTGGCAGTGAGAAGCAGCCGGGGGACAGGGGCAGGGAGACCTCCCAGGACGCGGGTGCTGCCCTTGCACGTCTGTATGACACGTGTGTCTGCGGGAACACGGACTTGTCAGATTATTAGAAATGTATGTAAACGAGACGTTTGTGTCGCTAGGCGGTAGGTACACTTTCCAATGGCTGTGTTTAAAGGGTCGCATGTTAACCACGTGAACTCCAGGAAAGAGGTGACTGCCCTGATTTCTCATTTTCAAAGATTTATCTGTAGATTTTGGAATATAAAAGCTTTTTTCTTGCTTTCTGTTTACTTTCTGCTTTTAATGATCCTATGAGTCCATTTATGTCGCTTAGGAGAGACACCTGAAACCGGTGATTTATAGAGAAACTGTGTTTGCCGCGTACCGTTTTGAAGGCTGGGAAGTCCAGAGCGCCGGGAGCCCCTCTGGTGGGTGGTGACACTCTACAGCGAAGCCCGGTGTCACCTGGCAGGACTGGCGGGGCAGAGGGACAGCCAACGCCTCAGTCGTCCTCTCACAGCCCTGAGAGCCAGCCGTGACCGCCATGGAACCGACCGCGTCCTCTCGGCCTGGC
This sequence comes from Cynocephalus volans, assembly GCF_027409185.1. Lineage (NCBI taxonomy): Eukaryota > Metazoa > Chordata > Mammalia > Dermoptera > Cynocephalidae > Cynocephalus > Cynocephalus volans. The sequence goes on along the minus strand of NC_084471.1, from coordinate 499,933 downwards.
CACCTCAGGGGCCACTTGTTGGCCTCCCGTTGTGGTGACCAACTGCGTCGTCGTCCTCACTGCAGCGCAGCCTGGAAGGCGGGGAAGTTCCCACCCCGTGGGGGACCTGGGACCGGGTGACCTCCCTCTGCCTGCGGACCGCACCGGGAAGTAGTGAGTTTAGTTGGCCTCTTGGAGGCCGTTCCCATGGGAAAGAGCCACCGTGGGGTCGTCCCCCTCCCAGGCCACCCCTTCTCCTGCCCCAGGGACCCCCCTAAGGAGACAGGAGTCCCCGCCTTGGGCCCGGGCTTAGTTAACCACTTTTTCAGTCTTTACTTATTTGAGCATTTAACGCCATGGACATGTTTTTTCACTAAATGTGGTTTGAGTTGTACCTGGTAGTTTTTGATACTTGCCATCCTACGGCCACTAATTTAGAAATAGCTTGGCTATTAAAAGCCGAGGCGCTGTGAACGTCTGTGTCCAGGTTTCTGTGCAGATGTGATCGCTCCTTTCTGCTGGGTCGTGTGGTGAGTGCACGTTTGTGTTTCTAAGAAACTGCCGAACTGCTTCCCATGGTGGTTGCTCCGTTTTACTTTCTCACCACGTGACTTGCTTTTTAGAATCAGGGTGATGCTCCCAGGACAGACCCATCCACACTGTTGCCAGAGCTGTCATCGGTTCATTTTCAGTTTATAGCAGCCAGTGAGGGGAGGGACTGGGTGCCTTGAATACACGTCTTCACGGAGATAGATTTTAATCCAGTTCTTAGGTAATCACTTAGACTCCTGCAGTTTGAGCTTACGCTTGGACACTGTTTCGGGGGCTCCCTCTGCAAACCTCTGGTTGGGTTTTGGAGGACACGATGCATAGCACCCACCACCAAAGGGCGCTGGGCACACGCCGCACCGCCTGGCCTCGCCCCTCCCTTCCTGGCTGGTGACTCAGTTTCTCTAATTAGTTAGGATTTGTTTATAATTGGCAAAATTCTTTGTTCTATTTTTCAAACAACAGATTTAGTTTTTCTTTAGATTTACTGTACTTTGTTATTTTCACTACTCTGGTACTAAATGTTTCTAAATAAAGCATAATCGATTTTGTTTGTTTTCTCAGATGTTACCTCCCAATTTACTTGTTTATTAAATATTGTTTGTTGATGTCAACGATCAGCCAAATGATTCTTAACGGAATTTCTAAATTGTTGAGACGTGAGTCTAGATGTTCCTTCCCTCTTTTGGTGGCTTCGCCGAGAACCAACAGGCCCATCTGGACGGACAGCGAGGCCCTGGTCCTCCTCCAGGACGCTCCTGGGCTCACCTTAGGGCTCAGCCTGCACACTTCTGAGAGCTGTTCCTGGGCCTGGAAACTCTTAGATTAATTTCTCCTTAATTGGAGAAACTAGGTATTCGTAGCCCGTCTTCGGCAAACCTACAGACGTATAACGTGGTGGCGACTCCACATGGTACATTCAGAATACATACGCCCAGCCTATGCCAGACAGTAATGACGGTCTGGGGACTGTGCGAGAACATCTATCATTCTAACCATTTGCAAGTGCACAATTCAATGGCATTAAATAATCACAATGCTGTGTACCTATTGCCACTTTCTATACCCCAAACTTTTTTTTATCAGCCCCAACATAAACTCTGGACCCACAAACAATAACCCTTGTACCCTCCCCCCAGCCCCTGACGACCTCTGGTCTACTTTCTGTCTATGTGACCTCACGTAAGTGGAGGACACAATGTATGTCCTTTTGTGTCTGGCTTGTGTCACTCAGCATAGTGTTTCCAAGGTTCATCCATAATTCTGGGTGGGAAGTTCCTCTGCACGTTTCAGGAGAGGTTTATTGATTCGGGGCTCAACGTCAGGACTTCGGTTTTGGTCTTATTTGAGGGGTAGTGTTTGGGGCTTGTCTGTTGCACTCTTGGGGGGATGTTTGGTTTTGGTTTTGCTTCTTCTTTCCCCTCCACAAGCCAAAGTCATTTCATTTGGTTTCCGTTGTGCGGACAGTGCCTGAGCTGGGCACTTGCTGGGGGTGTTTGGGGCTGGGTAAGGGGCTGAACATGGCGAAGCAAAGAAACTGTTCTGGTTCCTGCCCAGCCTCAGTGAGGCAAAAACCCTCCCCAGGACGAGGAGGGTGTTGTTCAGGAGCCAGACTTTTGGAGAGAAGGTGACTCCCAGGCTGTAGGTGACCCCTGTTCTGCACATGTCCCCCTTGGGCAGGGCCAAAGCCTTACATATATATGAGTGTGGAGAAGCAGCCATCACCCCCACCCTGGGTCGAGGGGACCCTAGCTGGCCCCCAGGTCAGACTGGAGCAAACACTACCAGCCGCCCCCTTTGGCCTGCTGGCAATGCCACAGGCGCCCAAGAAGGCGGAGGATCCCTGTGCCAGGAGCCCGGCCGGTCTTCCCGAGAGGCGGCCTCCTAGTGAAGAGAGAAGGGAGAGAATCAAGTTCTCTGCAGGTCCTCTGTCAACTTTGGGTTGTGTTTTTTAATGGTTGACATTTCAGAGGGGGCCCTTCGGAAGCCCTACCTGCTTCCCCAAGGACCAGCCCTTTGCGGGGAGTGGATTTCCATGTGTGCCTTTGATTTCAGACAGATCAGCCTTCATAGCCACCGATTCAGCTGCCAGAATCCCTGGACTGAGGCTGGTGTTTTCTACAGAGGAGGAAAGGCTCTCCCGCCCCGGGCTCTCCACGCCGGCCCATTGGCACGGGGCCCTCTGCCCTGTGCTCCAGGTCCCACAGGCCTTGCCCGGGGCCCCGAGCCCTTGTTCCCCAGCACAGCGATGCCTGGCCGCTGCAGCGGGCTGCCCGTGCTCTTGTCTAAGGCTTGCGGTGAGATCACTTTGTTTCCTTTTTTGTGAGTTTAAAATTGAAATTATTTTCTTCTGCTGGTCAGTATTAAATAGAGCAGGATGTTGAGTTAATCTGCTAGACTGAAATACTAATGGTAGTGGCATAGTGTCTTCATATTAATATCATTTGTACTTATTTGAATAATAATGATAAAAATGGTTCATTGTTTGCTAATTAATGCACTTTAAATAATGTGGGATGGAAAGAGTCTCAGAGAGCGAAGTGTATTACTTAAAGATGCAGTATATACTTTTCTCATTTTTAAACATCACATGTTTATTAAAAGGAAACAAAAGTAAAAAAATGTTCATCCATGTCTTAACATGTATCAGAATTGTTCCTTTTTATGGCTGATCCATTGTGCACATTTGTCATAATCTGTTTGTCGATGTGTTGATGGACATTTGGGCTGATTCCTCCTTTTGGTGATTGTGAACATGTTGCTATGAACGTCTGTATCCATATGTTTGATTGAGTCCCTGTGATACAGGAGAGGCTCGGTGTCCCTGGACTGGAGTTTCAGGACAGGCCTCTGGGTTTCCAGCCACTCCCCGAGGTCTCAGGCCCCTCCTCTGGGCTCTCCCCTGGAGGAAAGTTACCATTGCCAGTTAGACCTATTTTCAGGACTGACCACTGAAACCACAAGAGGCTGGCTTATGCAAATCTAGTGGCTGCACATGCTCAGTAGAGGGGGTTTATGCTACCCTGACGGCCAGGCATGCTCAGTAAAGTGGCATTTATCCTCTGAATGACCTTCCACTGCAGGTGCCGGAGAGCCTGGTACATGGGGTAGGATTTGATCAGTGAACATGCTCTAAGAAGAGACCGACTGAGCATGTACAAGACTATGTTACATAACTGGGAACCACCCTCTAGTTGAATATTCATCAGACAGAGAAACTATAAAAGCCGAGTCCCAGGCAAGGGTGGGGCTGCTGCTCACCCTCCTGCAGGCGGTTCACACTCTGCCTGTGGAGCGTGTGTTTCTCTTTGCATCAAACTTACTTTCAGCAGCAGCTGCTCGCTCTCTAGAGCCGGCCTGCACTTTGGACTGAGCTTTAAGTGTGTGTTTCTTGCTTTTGTGTTAGACTTGGTGTCTGCACTGAACTTGCTTCTGTATTAAACTCGGCGTGGGCCCTGCTCCGTCTCTGGAGCTTGCCTCACTCTCCCTGTGGAACCTGCATTTCTTATCTGATATAGTAAACTTGCTCTCACTTTCTACGGTGACTCTGACCCTGAATTCTTTCCTTTGGTGGAGTCAAGAATGTGGTAAGAGCTGGGGTGGGGTGAGTCCCACTATCCACCCCCCAACCCTACCTCCAACATCACCTGTTTAAAATTTACAGGTATATACCTAGCAATAAAATTGCAAGGTCGTATGGTTATTCTATGTTTAGCTTTTTGAAAACCTGCCCAACTGTTTTCCACAGGGGCTGAGCTGTTTTATATTCCTACCAGCAACACATGGAGGTTCTGTTTTCTCCATATTCCTGCCAACACTTTTATTCTCCATCTTTTAAATTTATAGCCATTCTAGCAGATGTGAAGTGGTACCTCACTGTGGTTTTGACTTGCATTTCCCTGTGACTTGTGATGTTGAGCCTTTTTTCATGTGTTTGTTGGACATTTGTTTGTCTTCTTTAGAGAAATGTCTTTTCAAGTCTTTTGCCCATTTTAAAGTAAGGTTGTTTGTTTTTGGCTGCTGAGTTGTAAGAGTTCTTTATGTATTCTGAATACTAAACCCTTATCAAAGATATAATTTAGAAATATTTTCTCCTATTTTGTAGGTTGTCTTGTTACTTTCTCAATGTCTTTTGATGTACAAAAGTTTTAAATTTTGTTGAAGTCTAATTTACCTATTTTTGTTGTTGTTCATTTTTATTGGTGTTATATCTAAGAATCCATTGCCAAATTCAGGGTCATGAAGATTTACCCCTATGTTTTCTTCTAGGAGTTTCATAGTTGTAGCTCTTCTGTCTAGGTCTTTGATCCATTTTGAGTTAACTTTCGTTTACAGTGTGAGGTAGGGGTTCGACTTCATTCCTTTGCTTAAGGATACCCAGCTGTCCTGCTTATTGAAGAGGTTATTCTTTCTCCATCGAATGGTCTTGGCCTTCCTGCCAAAAATCAATTGGCCGTAGAAGCGTGGGTTTATTTCTGGACTGTCAACTCTATTTCATTGTCTATCCTTATGCCAGCGCCGAATTGTTTTGAACGAAAGCTTATAGTAAGTTGTGAAATTGTGAAGTGTGTGTCCTCCAGCTTTGTTCCTTTTTGGTATTGTTTTAGGTTTTTGGGCCCCCTTACAGTTTGACATGAATTTGAATATTGGCTTTTCTGTTTCTGCACAAAACGCCATTGGGATTTTGATAGGGTTCGCATTGAATCTATAGATCATGCTGGGTAGTACTAACATCATAACAGCGTTAAGCCTTCCCATCCATGAACATGGGATGTCTTTCCATTTATTTAGGTTTTCTTTAATTTCTTTAAGCAATGTTTTGTGGTTTTCAGCATACAACCTTCACCTCCTTGGTTAAATTTATTCCCAAGTATTTAATTTTTTAGTTGCTATTGTAAATGAAATTCCTTTCTTAATTTCCTTTTCAGATCATTCGCTAATGGTATATAAAAACACAACTGATTTTTGTGTGTTGACCTTGTACTTTGCAACTTTGCTGAATTTATCAGCTCTAGTTATTTCTTGTGAATTCTTTGGGATTTTTTATGTATAAGATAACTTTCTTGTGTAAGATCATGTCATCTGAGAATAGTTATAATTCATCCTTTTCAATTTGGATGTCTATTTCTTTTATTTTTTTCATTTTGGTTATTATAATTTTTTCCAACCTAAAATTTTCATTTAAGTTTATTTTCAAATCTGTTATGTTGTGCTTGGCTTTTATTCCTTTAAGCATGATTAATTTATGGTCTTTATTTGATAACTGCAATAATCCCAAGAATTTGCTGGACTTTTCTTTCTTTTTTTTTTTTTTTGTCATTTTTTCGTGACCGGCACTCAGCCAGTGAGTGCACCGGTCATTCCTATATAGGATCCGAACCCGCGGTGGGAGCGTCGCCGCGCTCCCAGCGCAGCACTCTACCGAGTGCGCCACGGGCTCAGCCCTGGACTTTTCAATTGTCTATTATCTTTTCTGGTTCTTGGTTATTGTCTTATTTCCTTGTGTGTCTGTGACCTGGATATTTGGTGTGAAAAATATGTAGGAATAATTTGTGGTCTAGAATGATAGTACTTTTTTAAAGGGGGAACTTTAGTTAGGAGCCTGGTGTCAGTACTAGTCTGGACAACTTTGGTTTTCTTTTTTTTTTTTTTTGTCTTTTTCGTGACCGGCACTCAGCCAGTGAGTGCACCGGCCAGTCCTATATAGGATCCGAACCCGCGGCGGGAGCGTCGCCGCGCTTCCCAGCGCCACACTCTCCTGAGTGCGCCACGGGCTCGGCCCTAGTCTGGACAACTTTAATTCAAGTTCAATGACTTAGGTTCCCTGGATCACCTATGCCACATGAATCTAGGTCTCAAATCTGTGTGGGGACTGGTTTATTTACTTATTTATTTTTGGCAGCCGGCCGGTATGGGGAACTGAACCTTTGGCCTTCGTGTTACAAGGCTGTGCTCTAACCAACTGAGCTAATCTGCCAGCCCCAGGACTTATTTATTTTTTATTTACTCTTACCCTGAGGGCCTGGCCCTTATGGTCACAGCTCAAAGGAAAAGGTAGTTTGTCAGATCCCCAACCAGGTGAGCTCTGGCCTTTTTGTCCCTTTTGCCCTGTGAGGCTACCAAACCACAGCTCCATTTCAAAGCTGTTTATTCTGAATCCTCAAATGCCTCCAGAAAAAAGGCAGTTTTCCTCTCTGGGTTCTCAGATCTTGTCCTAGATTTTGGCTGTCTGAAGCTCTTTGTTGCTTTTGTGAACATGGGTTTTTAAATATTTTAGCTCAGCTTTTTAGTTTTCTTCAGTAGGAAGATTGGTGTTAATTACCATCATTGGAACCCTGTATACGTGTTAGAATCAACTTGACAAGTCTCTCTCTGTGTCTCTCTCTCAACACACACAAACACACACACAGCCCATCTGCTGGGATTTTGCTTGAAATTACATTGACTCTGTAGATAAACTTACGGACAATTGACATCTTTACGACATTAAGTTTTCCAATCCATGAATGTGGAAAAGGTCTACTTCAATTTAGAATTTTTCTTAAATTTTAAACTTACATTTGAACTGAATTTAGCAACTGATCGCAAGAATCAAGCAGAGAAGGAGACTTTCATTATGCTTTACCGCTTCCTTCTCTCTCCTTCCCATACTTTGCTAGTATTTAAAATTTTTATTTTTATGCTTCCTCTATTCCAAGACTCCCCATTAATATTTGTATTAAACTTCACAGCCACTTTATCAATATCTATTTAAATAAGTTTTTCAGTAGCACATTTTAAAGTCATGTGCATGCTTTCATCCCCACATTGTTGAACATTTACATGTTTTAATTTTTTTCTGTTATAAATAATATTTTGTTGTTTCTCATACACTTTTAACCATAAATAAGGATTATGTAATAATATGACATTCTTTGTTTTATATAATTTCTGATTGCATGATATTTCTTATTTTTAAAAGAGTCCAACAGTAGAGAAACTTTGCACTCAGCGGCGTTTGCAGCTCGCCACAGGTCTTGTGTGTTTGGCTGGACGTTTGCATTCGGCTCTCCGTTTGCATGACTCATGTCCTCATTTTGCTGCACCCTTCCTCCACTGAATGTTTCAGAAAGGGCACAGTGGTGGCTGGGCCAGCGTTGCCAGGCTCGGGGACCAGGTAGTGGTGGGTTCTTCTTGTGGATGCCACAGTGGCTCAGCTGGAGAGTAGAGCAGCTTGCTCCTGCCCCGGTGTGCAGGCGGGGATGGGTGCCGGCGTGGGGGGGATGGGTGCCGGCGGGGGGGGGGAGGCCGCCCCGTTCCTGTTGTGCTTTTGTTGTCTGTGAGGAAACAGAAGCCTTTGGGGCGAGACATGGATCCCTCTAGTCCTAACAGAGACCGGGACAGGGTTTCCGTCCTCCAGTGTCTGAGCTGCCCCAGCAGACAGTTGGATGAGGAGGACCCTAAGGAGCTGCTAAAGGTCAGATCTTCCTGGGGCCCATTTTCAGTTTTCATTTTTGGTAATTTGTGATATTTAGGCTATCATAGCACAATTGGAACAGTTATTTGTGATTCACAATGTGTAGGTGATCTCGTGTGCTTTTGAAGTGTCCGTCACCTTCCTGGCAGTACCACACTTTAACTCTCTCTAGGAAGTTAGGAGGCAAAACTGTCATACTCTGGGGAGGTGACATGTCCTTGGTTGCCTTCTTGATAAGGAGTCTCTCCATGCAGGGCAAAGTTTTGCCCTTGATCCTGGGAGGATGGGACTGCGTATTGCCTTGACCACCTGTGCATCTGTAGTGCCACTATGGTCCTCATACCCTGTGGACTTGTTCGTGATGATCGCCTGAGCTCGGCTCCTCCCCACTGTCGCATCCTGAGGCATCCCTTGCTGCACACTCTTGTTTTCTGACAGCAGCCTGGGGCTCAGTCCCACACTGAGGCCTCCTGGGAGGCCGGGTGGAGTTGAGTGATGGGGCACTTTCTGGCTGATAAGGAGGTGCAGGGGTGTGTGTGTCATGCCTCTGAAGGTTTCTGGGTCCTAAACTTAACCAAGAAGCAGAACCTGGCACGGGGACAGAGAATAAAGGCAGTGTCTAGAAAGCCTTCCCTCAACTTAAGGTCCACCTTGAGGCATGGGACCCACCCCGACCCTCTCAATGTCACCGAATAGTCCTGGAGGAGCTAGGAGGGGACCAAACAGGTAAGACACATGAGGCTCAGTAGAGCCCAGGCTGGGTGCCAGGGACACTCCTTGGCCATCTCCTTACTGCCTGAGTCAGGGAGAAATCCTACTGTGTCCCAGAGGAAGGAAAAGGAACACTTTCTGGTGGCTCTGCCTTTGTCTCAAGGATTCCAGGATCGTTTTCATATCTGGGCCCCACCTGGCACCTGTCCTGAGGTGGGTGTGAGAAGCCGATGGAGGAGACAGTCTCCTCCCTAAGAAATCAAGGGTTCACGCCCCGTGGAAGCATCTACAGTGCCTGGCCTGGGCAGCCCGGGCTGTGCCAGGGCTGGAGGCAGAGTGTGGTCTGGAGGGTCGGATGTCAGCTCAGGCAAGGCAGGGCCGAGCACCGAGGTGGGGACCCCAGACGTGGGGCTGGTGGAGCACCTGGGGCCGAAGGAGGGTTACTGAGGGATCCCAGGTGCTGCTGAGGAGGTAACTGGAGCAGGGGCAGGCTGTGCTCTGGACTCCCCAGGGGCACGGTGACAGCCACAACCGGGCATCAGGACAGTCCAGAAGGGTGGAGGGGGCCCAGGAGGTCCTACAAGGTCTAGGTGGGTTGAAATGAGCTTGGCCCTAAAGAGGGAAACCCAACTTTTGGCTTTCCTTTACTTCATTCTTTTTTCTCCTGATTTGAAAACCCACCATGTCTGTGAGCTGGGGCGAGGGGAGGCCAGAGGCTGCAGGAGGGGCTGTCGGGGCCTCGCACGCCCCTCACCCGCCGCCGCGACAGTTTCCTGCGAGACCCACACCCCGGGTCTCCCTCCTCAGTGTGAGAGGCCCCCGGGAGGTGTGTCCCCTCCCCTGCGGCCACCCTGCCACCCCTCCCCTGCGGCCACCCCTGCCACCCCTCCCCTGCGGCCCGCAGTGGAGTCGGCTTCTCCGGTTTCTGGTAATTTCATCAGGGCTGCATCACATTGCTGAGGCCAGAGATAGCATCTCCTCGTGGGTAACCCTTCCCTGGCGAGCCCCTCAGGCTGGGCCCAGGCTCAGAGGAGGGACCCTGGGCTGTGGGATGAACTTGGGGTGTCAGGGTCTGTCGGGAACAAGCCGCTGGACACTGCACCTGTGGCCGAGGAGGGGGGCAGGGGCGGTGGGGGCGGGGGCTGGAAAGGTCCCGGAGCTCCTGGGCTGCTGGGGACGAAGACGGCTCCTGACACCTCCGACGAGGCCCCCGGCCAGCCCCTCAGCCGGGTGCAGCAGGGACCCCGCCCGCTCCAGACCCCGAGGACAGGTGCGCCTTGTCCGGGCAGCCCCGGCGGGGCGCTGGCAGCGGCCACCTGCGCGGACGGCAGCGCGGGCTCCGCACACGGGGTCTGCGGCCCGGCACCATGATCCAGGGCGCCTGGGAGCCTGACGGCCCCCTCTGGGGCTGGGACGGGGACGACGACTGGGACGGCGCGGCGCTGGCCCTGCTGGCGCTGGCTGTGGTGGCCGCCACAGCGCTGGCTTTGCACTGGTTTGGCTCCGGGCAGCACCGGGAGGCGGCAGGACCAGCGTCCGCAGTCCCCGGGGCGCAGCCTCCTCAGGCGGGAAGCACCGGGCCGACCCTGCACCCAAAGTGCCAGGGCGTTGGTGGCAGCGAGGGACCGAGCGCGGGGCCCGGGGAGCCAGACCCTCCGGGACGTGGCCAGGGCGGTACCGCCGCAGCCGGCGGAGCGGCCTCGGGACGGCAGCGTGGGGACGCCCCCGCGGGAGCCCGCCGAGGTAAAGGACCGGAGCGTCCCGGGCTGGGCGCTGCGCTGCCGTCCGCGCCGCTGCTGGTGCACTTCGCCCCGCGGAGTCCCGGCGGCGGAGCGCAGGGGCAGGGGCAGGGGCAGGCGGCCCGCGTCGGCGCCCGGGGGCCGGCTCTCGAGGCCACGGTCCCCTCGGAGCAGCAGGACGCGGGGCCGCCCGGCTCGCTGGGGAGAGGCCGGGGCGGCCGGTGGAGGCAGACGGACGCCGGCTCGGGAGACAGAGCCCGCCGCGCCCCGAAGCCGGAGCCCCCCGGCCCGGGCGCCGTAGCCAGTGCGTGGGACACCGTGGACGCGGCCCCGGCCGCCGCCGCCCCGGGCGCCCCCGCCGGCAGCCCCCGCGCAGGCTCCCCCGGGAAGGGCCCCGGGGCCCAGGCCGGGGAGGGCGGGGAGAGTGGCCCGCCCGCCCGCACAGAGGCTCCGGGGGTCCCGGCCCCCCGGGAAGGCTGGCCCTGGGCCGGGAGGGATGTCCCGGTCACCAGGAGCTCCAGCCGGGCCCCAGGGAAGACGGCCGTCGCCCGCCCCCGCCGCGTCCCCTCCCCGAGGCGCTCAGCCCCGCCCCCTGCGGGCGACCCCAAGCCCCGCCCCGTCCCCGCAGCCCCACCTGAAGCCCCGACTCTTCCTGGGGACGCTCGGGCCTTTGGAGTGAGCCAGGATCCTTCTGAGGGTGGAAATCTCAGGTCAGCGCCAGCCCCGGCCCCAGGCTCACCCCGAACCCCATCCTCAACCCCAGCCCCACCCCCACCCCGAACCCCATCCCCAGCCCCAGCCCCACCCCCACCCCGAACCCCATCCTCAGCCCCAGCCCCACCCCCACCCCGAACCCCATCCCCAGCCCCACCCCCACCCCGAACCCCATCCTCAGCCCCAGCCCCACCCCGAACCCCATCCTCAGCCCCACCCCCACCCCGAACCCCATCCCCATCCCCAGCCCCACCCCCACCCCGAACCCCATCCTCAGCCCCAGCCCCACCCCCACCCCGAACCCCAGCCCCACCCCCACCCCCACCCCGAACCCCATCCCCAGCCCCAGCCCCACCCCCACCCCGAACCCCATCCCCAGCCCCAGCCCCACCCCCACCCCGAACCCCATCCTCAGCCCCAGCCCCACCCCCACCCCGAACCCCATCCTCAGCCCCAGCCCCTGTCCCAGCTAGTGGGTCAAGACCTGTGTCTCAGGATCCCTCTGTGGCTCTCTCCAAGGGCTACCAGGAGAGGCCGATCTCAACTAGCTGGGGAAACCTTATTGCGATGGTTCTTAGGAGCCACCCCTTCCCCAGACAAGAGAGGCCCCCAGGGAGGGCCCCAGGAGCAGTTCCTGGGAGCCCTACAGGTGCCACCACTTGCACACACTCTGAGGACAGACAGTCCGGCTCTCCCTCTGAAGGGGCTGTCTCCAGCCTCGAGGACAGGCACAGCTCTTCAGTGGGGACAGTCGTAGGGGTAGGCGGAGGGGGCCTGGCTGAGACTGGATCTCGGCCACAGCCAAGAAGCTCCGAGACGAGCGGGGCTCCCACACCAGGCCCTCCCCCAGGCCCAAGAGGAGATGAGGCCAAGGAGAAAAGTCTAGACTCGCTGCCCCAAGCCGCGAGGCCCAGGGCCCCATCACAGCACCCTGTGCAGACGCAGCCAAGCCGGGTCTCACAGCCTGTTCCCCAGCCACGGTCACGGAAACACAGCATGTGTGACATAGCTCAGAGCTCTGCGCAGGAGGCCAGCCAGGCGGCCCCAGGGCGGCCCCAGGGAGAGGCACCTGGGGAGGGGCCCAGCCCTGCAGGCAGCAGGGGGGCGCTCACAGAGAAGCAGACAGAGGCCCGAAAACTCGGGGGTTTTCTGCAGAGGCCCGGGAGCTGGGGGGTGACGGAGGGTCCCCAGAAGCCCCTCTCACGGGCCCTGGAGCAGAGCGCGGCGGCGGCTCTGCGGCAGCGGCTGGACCTGGGCAGCTGCCTGGATGTGCTGGCCTTTGCCCAGCAGTGCGGGGAGCGTGGCCTGGCTCAGGAGACGTACGCGCTGATGAGCAACAACCTGCTGCACGTGCTGGGGAACCCGCACCTCTACCGGCAGCTGAGTGGGGCTGACCGGGAGCGCATCCTGAGCCTGCGAACCGGCCGGGGCCAGGCGGTGCTGGGGGTCCTCGTGATGCCCAGCCTGTACCAGGTGAGCTCAGGGCTCACAAGGGGCCCTTATGGTGAGGAGGCCCCTGCAGCGGGGCCGGCGCCCCTGCCTCCTCGCACGTACCTACATGTGTTCAACCCCGGAGAGAACATGTGGCGGCCCCTGACCCAGGTGCCCGAGGAGGCCCCGCTCCGGGGCTGTGGCCTCTGCACCATGCACAACTACCTGTTCCTGGCGGGGGGCATCCGTGGCTCCGGTGCCAAGGCCGTCTGCTCTAACGAGGTCTTCTGCTACAACCCTCTGACCGACATCTGGAGCCAGGTTCGGCCCATGCAGCAGGCCCGAGCCCAGCTCAAGCTGGTGGCCTTGGATGGGCTGCTCTACGCCATTGGGGGCGAGTGCCTGTACAGCGTGGAGCGCTACGACCCGCGTACAGATGCCTGGACCTCACGTGCGCCCCTCCCCTCAGGCACCTTCCCTGTGGCCCATGAGGCTGTGGCCTGCCGTGGGGACATCTATGTCACGGGAGGTCACCTCTTTTACCGCCTGCTCAGGTACAGCCCCATGAAGGATACTTGGGACGAGTGCCCCTACAGTGCTAGCCACCGGCGCTCCAGTGACATTGTGGCACTGGGGGGCTTCCTGTATCGCTTTGACCTGCTGCGGGGCGTGGGTGCTGCAGTGATGCGCTACAACACGGTGACCGGCTCCTGGAGCCGGGCGGCCCCCCTGCCCCTGCCCGACCCCGCCCCGCTCCGCTGCACTGTGCTGGGCAACACCATCTACTGCCTCAACCACCGGGTCACAGCCACCTTCACGGTCTCGGAGGGGACTGCTCAGTTCCAGGCCAAGGAGCTGCAGCCCTTTCCCCTGGGGAGTAAGGGGAGTCTCTGTCCATTCACCCTCACTCTGCCCACCGGAGACCAGCTGCAGACCTCACTCTGAGTGGCCTGTGGAGAACCAGGGCTGCCACGACTGCTGTCCAGGAAGACCCGCCGTCTGGGTGTATCTGAGAGGACGTGGGGCATGGGAAGGGGATCAGAACCTCCTGCTCTTGTTTCTGGGACAACTTTCCCTTTCTAAGAAGGCTCTTGCTTTAAAGGTTGTCAATTATCTCTGGAGTATGATTCCTTCCACCATCCCTCCCCTTGGAGCCAGACTGTCCCAATTCACCTGCTCACAGACTGCCTCAGCTCATACACGCGTCACCCCTGTGTCTGGGACTCCCTGACAGCCAGGGACTGATGTGTCCTCATGGGGCTCAGCTGAGCCAAGGAAGGAGATGGCTAGAAACCCTCTCGTGCTTCCTGTGTTCTGTCAAAGGAGAAGGAGCAAAGAAACCCCAGGATGTGCACCTGCCTCTGGGACTTTCTTCCATCCTGAAACTTTTTGGGAGCCTGGCTTGGCTCTCCCCAGGCACCAACCGGTAGCCACTGGATTTGACTGGTGCTGTGGACCGTTAAGGGTCTAGAACCATGCCTGTGAAACTGGGTTGGACCCTGCCCATTACCCCAGTCCAGGCTATGCCAGGACTACTCGGGCTCACGTCCCTCTGCAGCCTTGCAGGGCCTCTCCCAGCCCCTCCAGAAGCCCACCCCACCTGAATGAGACCTGAGTTTCACCCTATTTCTGCCCCTTATTAGCTGTGAGGACTTCCCTATTTCCTTGTCTGTAAAATGGAGGTAATGGACATCTGTCACCCAGAAAAGCTGTGAGGCCTGAGGCCACAAATGCCTGGGAGGTGGCGTAGTCCATAATGTGTTCTCTCCCCTCACCCATGCTGAAACCCACTTTAGGGAGGTAAATAAACCTGACTGAATACTGCAGCCTGTCCTAACTTCTGGCCTGGTTTGTCCCTTTCAGGCCCTTTTTTGCTTTTTATTCTAGGTTTAGCACCACTGTCACTGAATACGTGTTTAGTTCATTGAAAACATCTGCATCTCACAGCTGTCATGTTGTATACATGGTTGGATGTGCAGCTGGGCAGACCACAGTGCAGGACAGGAGGGTCCCTGGGTTGTACTTGAAAATACGTTTATTGAGAAACAAGTACTGTGCGTACAGCTACAGGTTCACATCGCTGGCTCTGTCCCCAGGGGCTTCTCTGCACAGGCGAGGGTGGCATGGTGGCATGGGGTGCAGGCAGGGCTACTGCTTGTGCTTGGTCTCTCTCAGCAGCTCTTGCCAGTTCTTCTCCATCTCCTCCTTGCAGTTGAGGAAGGCGTCCTCCAGCCGGCGCATGGACTCCGCCAGTGAGGGGTTGGTGCGCATCACCACCATGTCGTAGGCCATCCAGGTTGCCTGCACTGCAACAACCAGACAAGCCTGGTCAGGCCAGGGGTGGGCTGCAGCTCTTGGGCACTCTGCGGAGCGCCGGACCCCCCTGGAGACACCCAATCACTCTAAGGAGAGAAAGCTGGTAGGCTACATGTTATAAGGCTCATAAAACCCCTATGAAAACGCCTTCCTACAAACAGCTGTAATTACATTTCCTAATCTCCTATAAGCCTTAACTTCTGGATACATGAGCCCATGACATTCAAAGGCTGGAGGCCAGTCTGATATGAAACGTGAGGAAAATGAATGCAAACCACTGGTCCTCACCTACACGCAGTTCACAGCTAGTGGCTGCAGAGTGACCCCCAAAGAATCACAACCTACACCCCAGCTCACATGCTCAGGTAGGGCTGACCACACCCAGTCCTGCCAGGCCCCGAGCCTAATGTCACCTCCTGCTCAGTGGCCTGGGATGCCTGCCCTCCTCCACCTGGGTGCCTTTGTGCTTTTCTGAAGGCCCAGGCCAGCAGCTCCTCCTCTTGGGAAGGTTTTACTGCATCCCGTTAAGTGTGCTGAGCACTCACCACTGTGCTGACAGGACTTCCTGCTCTTTCCTTGTGGTAGTGTTCCTGGAGCCCACAGGTGAACATGTGCTTCTTGTACAAACTCCATGGAAGTGTGCAGAAACCCTTCTCTCTGCACCTAGCCTCGAGAACTGCCCAGAACAAAGATCATCTCCCCTCTGCATGACAGCTGACCATAGTAAATACATCCCCTTAAAACCCTTCTTTGTTGGGCTAAAAAAACCATGAATACATTGGGAAAATACATCCTCAAGGAAATTAACCAAAGAGGATATAGGCAGAATGATTAATAATAAATGCACATGGGTATCTACACACAGCCAAGGCCAGCAGCGTGGAGACAGAAAACCACATCTGTTTGTTTAGGGAAAAATTGTTAGAAAAGGTATGTATAGTCTCTCAATAGACAGAGGTCATAGGACTATGTAGTTAGTACAGCAGTTCTTGAACTTTTGGATGCCTGTCACTTGGGACACTCCTTAAAATGTAGACTGCTGGCCCCTCCCACACTCATAGAGGTTCTTGTCTAGCAGGCTGAGGATGGTGGCCAGGAACCTATATCCTAACAAGCATCCGGATCATTCTGGTACAGGGTATCTGCAGACTACCCTTTTAGACCACTTGGAAAGCAGGTTTGCTCCCCAGCTCTCCACTTGCTAGCTGTGTGACCTTGAACATGTGATTTAAATGCACTCACCTCAGTGTCTTCAACTGTGAAGTAGAGACTATGTAAACTGCCTAGCACACACATGTCATACACCCACTATTTGTGACCCCCATCCTCATTCTTATGTTGAAATCCTAACCCCCAACGTGATGGTGTTAGCAGGTGGGGCCTTAGGGAGATGAGCAGGTCACAAGGGTGGAGCCTCATGAATGGGATCGGTGCCCTTACAAGAAGAGACACTAGAGCTTGCTGTCTCACTCTCTGCTCTTGGCCGGGTGAGGACACATGAGAAGGTGCCATCTGCAAACCAGGAAGAGACTTCTCACGAGGCACTAGATCTGCCAACACCTTGATCTTGGGCTTTTCAGGCTCCACAACTGTGAGAAATAAATGTTTGATTTTCTTAAGCCACCTAGTCTATGGTTATAGCAGCCCAAGCTGACTAAAACAGAAACTGGTACCAAGAAGTGGGTGCTGCTTTAACAAATACCTGAAAGTGTGGAAGCAGCTTTGGGACTGGGTAATGGGTAGAGGCCGGAAGAAGTTTGAAGGCATGCTAGAAGCTGATAACCCCCCCCGCCATGAGGGGGGTTTAAAAGGTGGTTCTGGTGAGGGCTCAGAAAGAAAAGAGGAGATTGGGAGAGAAAGCCTCTAGTTTCTTAGAGAATATATTAGTAGTCATGAACAGAATGTTGATAGAAACCTAGATGGTAAAGGTCATTCTGATGAGGTCTCACACAAAAATGAGTAACATTTATTTGAAACGACAAAAAGTGATCCTTGTTATAAAACTGCAAAGAACTTGGCTGAATTGTGTTCATGTTCTAGTGTTTTGTGGAAAGTAGAACTTGTGAGCAATTAAGCTGAAAATTTAGCTGAGGGAATTTGCTGGAAAAAAGAAGAAACTCTTATTATAAAACAAATAATTGAGGTAGTCAGGGCAAAGAGCTAGGATGGGTAAGAAATAAAAATTCAGGGGAAAACACAGCTCACAGAAATGAATCTCATATAGTTCTACATAGCAGGTGGAATTCTAACTCTTGAGTTTCCTAGGCCGAAGCAGAGAAGGAAACATGCTAAGTTATGAGTCCATGATCATAAAATAAAAACAAATACATTGTTTAAAACACATTTATCCTAAAAGAAAATTTTCCTATGGGTCTTCTTTATGCGAGGTGTGTAATGTAGTTGAAAATGACCCTAATGACATCCCTTACTTTAAATGCAAGGTGGTCCCTCTGTGTCTGTAGTTGTGATCACTAGAAGCATAGCACCAAAGCACAGGTCAGAAAGGTAATTCAATATGACACCAAAACACTGTAGTAAGTGCATAGCCCTCTTGTCATTTGATCCAAGGAAAAAATTTTAGAATAAATAGCATAGGAAGGACTTACAATCATCAGAAAATCCTCCAGAAACATGCGTCTTGAGTTTTTCATTCATTCGATATTTATTGAATACCACTTTGTGCTGGCATTTGACTAAGGCAGTCCTGGGGATACAGCAGTATACAACACAGCTACACCCACCCTTGTGAAGTGTAGGTACTAGTTGCAGTGAGAGGAGACAGATAATAAACATACAATTATAGATTGTGAAAGATGCTGTAAAGGAAATAAGCAGCATATGTTGTGACAGAGAAATGGGGTGGAAGGAGTCTTAGAGATATACACACACATATAATAAAAATTGGTGTGTGTGTGCATGTGTGTGGGTCTGTTTATGGGCTCGCTGTTGTATTCTGTTGCTCAACTTGTTTGCTCCTAAAACAATATAACAGTTTTAATTATATAGCTTTATATAATTATAGTTATGTAATATATATAGCTTTGTAAATTATATAGTTTTATAATAAATCTTGCTAATTATAGGGCAAATCCCTTATCCTCATTTGTCTACCTCAGAAGTATCTTAGCTATTTCTTCTCTTATGTCTCTCATAAATGTTTTAGAACCAACCCATCAAGTTTGATGAAAAACCCTAATAGGATGTTGATTAGAACTACTCTGAACCCTTGGGTGGAATTTGTGAAGAACTGACACATTTATTACACTAAGGCTTTCTATTCATGAATGTGGCTATGGCTCCATTTATTTCTTTAGTCAAGTTTTAAAATTTTCTGCATACAGGACTTGCACATTTCTTGTTAAACTTCTTCTGAGGTAATCTACAAGTGTGTGCATGTATGTGTGTGTGTGTATTGCTGTTGTTGTTACTGTAAATGGTGCCTTTAAAAAATGTGTTCTAATTCTTTCCTGCTTAAAATATAAATATTGCATTAAAATGCAATTAAACTTTGTATACAGATCTTATATCCAGCCACCTTGCTAAAATTTATTATTTCAAATCTTTTTTTTTTTTTTAAGATGACTGGTACGGGGATCTTAACCCTTGACTTGGTGTTGTCAGCAATGCTCTCCCAAGTGAGCTAACCGGCCATCCCTGTATAGGGATCCAAACCCATGGCCTTGGAGTTATCAGCACTGCACTCTCCCAAGGGAGCCATGGGCCGGCCCTTTTCAAATTATTTTTGTTTTAAATGTTCTATGTAGATGTGGTAGCCAGCCTCCAAGTTGGCCTCCAGTAGTCCCTGCCTTCTGGCAGTCACACCCTTGTGTAGTCCTGTCTCATACTGTGCCAGAGTTGATCCATGTGACCAGTAGACTATGGCAGAAGTGATGATATGCCACTTCAAGATTTGCTCTGAGGAAAGTTATGTAATGACCAGCCCTATGAAGAGGCTACATAGAAAGCCTCCAACCAACAGCTACGTGACCTTTGAAGCAGATTCTCCAGCCCCAACTCAAGATTTGGAGACTGAAGCCACTGCTGACAGATTGACTGCAATCTCATGAGAACCATATCCAGAACTACCCAGCTCAGCCACTCCCAGATTCCTGACCCTCAGAAACCATGCCATAATAAATGCTTTGAGTTTTAAGCTCCTGAGTATGGGTTAATTTGTTATGTGGCAAAAGATAACATATACAGATTTTGGTACTGGGAATATAATGCTGCCATAAGAAAAGCCTCAACTGCGAGAGAGACTTTTGGATGGGGCAGTGAGTGGAAGCTGGAAAAGCTGTAAGAATTCTGAGGAGACTGTTAGTGAAAGTTTAAAGTGCCTTAAACACACTGTTCATAGAATTTTCAACTTTAAGGAGGCTGCCAATAAGGGCTTATGGAGAAGTGAGGAAAATCTTATTGCAAACTGGAGGAGAGGAGGTCCTTGTTATGTGGAGGCAGAAAGTTTAGCAACACTGTCACAAAAAGTAATTTGGAAGGTAGAAAATGTACCTAATGAACTATTTATTAGGATTTACCTATATGTTTAACATTTTATTTGACCTCCATTGCATTGTGGATTTCAGGCCTTCCTTCTGGGATCATATTCCTTTTACCTGGTGCAACTTTTAGAGTTCCTTTAGAGCAGGTCTCTTTGTGATTAATATTGTCAGTTTCGTTCATCTGCAAATATCTTTATTTTGCCCTCATTTTTAAAAGATGGCTTTTCTAGATGCATAGTTCCAGGTTGATAGTGTTGTTTATGACATGTGGATATTATTCCACTAATTCCTGGTTTTCATGATGGTTGCTGAAAATGCATTCCCACCGTCATTCCTTTGTTTATAATCTCTTTCTCTCTGGCTTCCTGCAAAGTTCTTCTCTCCATCTTTAATAGACTGAAGTTTCACTATTTTGTGTCTAGGTATGGATTTCATTTTATTTTGCTTGGGATATGTTTTGTTTCTTGGTATTTGCCTCATTTTTTTCATCAGTTCTGGAAAATTCACAGCCATTATATTATTAAATATTGTCATTCCATTCTCTCTAATGCCTTTTTTTCTGAGATCCCAATTAGACACGTTAGACCACGTGTTACAAATCTCTTAATCACTTCTTATATTTTTTATTTCTTTATCTCTTTTTGATGAATTCTTCTCCAGTTGACTAATTTTCTCTCCAACTGCTATTGATTCCATTTTTATTTCACAATAATATTTTTCATTTTAGAAGCTCTGTTTATCAGATCTGTCTGCTCATTCTTGAGTTTCTTTTATGCTCATTTTTGTAATTGTATCCACTACTTCTTTAACCAATTTAGATACAGCTTCTTACACTCTGCATCTGACATCATCTATGGTCTTTGGAGATCTCAGTATGTTGATTCTTGTTTCTCTCACTCACAGTGGCTGATCATCTCATGTATTTAGCGATCTTTATTTGTGAGATCATTGCTGAGGTAGCCCCCAATCCAGGACTCCCTCAACACTCTCAAGGGTTGTGACCCACCACTCAGAGTAGGGGCTTATGAAGGTCAGGTTATCAATGGAGTTCTAGCTCAGGCCTAACTCACAGTGGATCCAGTGTGTCTCTGAACCCGGCCAGTGGTTATCTTCCCAGTTTCAGAACGCATAATTGGAATAGGCATACTCAGCAACTGGGAGAATCCCCGCATTGGTTCCCTGATCTATGGAATGAGGGCTCTTATGGTGGGAAAGGCCAAATGGAAGCCAGTAAGACTGCCTCTACCTATGAGAGTAGTAAACCAAAAGCAACACTGCATTACTAAGAAACTGCAGAGATTAGTACCACCATTCAGGACTTAAAAGATGCAGGGGGATAATTCCCACCACATCCCTATTCAACCCACCTATTTGGCCTAAGCAGAAGATGGATCTTGGATAATGATAGTAGATCACTATAAACTTAGTCAGCTGGTGACTCCAAATGTAGCTGCTGTTCCAGATGTTGTTTTATTGCTTGAACAAATGAACATATCCCCTGGTACCTGGTATGCAGCTATTGATCTGGCAAGTTCTTTTTTCTCTATATCAGTTTGCTTTCAGCTGACAAGGCCAGCACCACATCTTTCTTCACTATTCTAACTCAGGTTTATCAGTTCTCTAGCTCTATGTCACAGTTTAGTCAACAGGGGCTTTTCCTGTCCAGGACATCAAGCAGTATGTTATATCGATGATATTGTGCTTATTATACCTGGTGAGCAAAAGAAACTAGTACTAAAATATATACTGTGTGAATCCATTTATATGAAACTCTAGGCAAGCATATTAGTTGTTACCTGGTGCTGGGGATAGAGGGATGGAGACTGACTGGGAGGGGCAGAAAGAACATTTTGGAGTGATAGAGACATTCTATATATTATATTTATATATATATATCTTTTGCCTTTTTCGTGACCGGCACTCAGGCAGTGAGTGCACCGGCCATTCCTATATAGGATCCGAACCAACGGCGGGAGCGTCGCCGCGCTCCCAGCGCCGCACTCTCCCGAGTGCGCCATGGGCTCGGCCCGACATTCTATATTTTGACACCGGTGTTGTTTACACTGATAAGTACATTTGGCAAAACTTAGTGAACTGTATACTTACATCGTGTTTATTTTATTGCGTATAAATGATACCTTAATAAAGATGATTAAAAAACAATAAAAAATAAGAACACTATACTCATATATCAATACTTATACACTGTAGTAAAGATAGCTAGAGATAGATACCTAGAGATAAATCCACAGTCCCAAATGTTTTCATAATTTAAAAAGAATAAAAATAAATGAACAAAACATTCAACTCAAAATTTTAATAAAACAACAATAAAAAATTAGGAAGGGTAGGCAGAACCCCCCCAACCCCCCCCCCCCAAAATCCAGATAAGTTAGAATAAGGAAAAACAGACGCATACTGAGATGCTTTCGTGGCCTGTATACCCTTCTCTGAGAGTTTGTCATCATTCACAGGTCCTACAGATGGGTGGAGCCTAACTTCAGCATTATCACCCATGTGGCCTGGCCTACCCGTGCCATGAATGATGCACACCATGGCATACTTTGCAGCATTTAAAAGCAATAACACCTTGGTAGGAGCTGACACATGTAGTTCTGAATGAAAAAAACAAGAAATTGTTTAAGACATATCAGACAACACTATTTACAGAAATTAAAAAATATGTACATAAAACAGTAACATACATTTCACAAGAACATACACACAAAAAGGTAACATTAAACACATTAGAATTGCTTCCTGTGGGTGGAGACAGGGAAGGATATGAACTATGGGTGCTAAAGGGGGTAAATAAAAAATAAACTAGAAGGGCCCTGCATGGGCCAATGGTCATAGTGTGCCATGAACTGAGGGGTATGATAAAATCAGTGCTCTATATCTGAGGTAGGAAATAAATGAAAAATTATTATACAATGGCCCAATCACTGGGAACAGAGAGGCATCTTGAGGAAACCACACAAAATAAAGTGGAAAAGAACAAAGAAATAAAACTGATTACAGAGATGATGATAAAGAGAGGCTAAGACAAAAAAGAGATCCATAATATGGATAATTGGAATTTCTGAAGAAGGAAACCAAAGAAACAGAACAAATAGTATCCAAAGATATGATAAATGAAAAAGTTCTTATAAAAAAATACTCAAAGCTGTAGCTCTAGAGGCCTGTCATGTCCCAGGAAAAGTGCTACACAATATTGACACCAATCTAATCCTGATGAAGTTATAGAACTTGAAGAATAAAGAAAGAATCCTACAGGCAGAAAAAGTAAGCCACTTACTCAAGAGAAAACACAGAGGCAGGCCTCGCACTGTTGCACAGTGCCACTAAGTGCTGAGGATGTGTTCTGACTTGCTACACCTAACCAAGTTACCATCCACTTATAACTGTATTCTCAAGCACTTATGAAATAAAGGAACAACATCCATGTCTATAGATTCTAGGTTTAAATATTTGATCTGTTTGAAAACAGAATGTGTGAGTCTCAACAACTGCAGGAATTATGATTACAGAACAGAATGTATATGTTATAAAGCTCGGTAATGTACAAATAATAGCATAACCAACAAACATATCTCAGGTTCTTCATCTGTGAAATAGAGAAAGGAATCCCTACACCTCATAAAATTCCTGTGAGGATTAAATGAACTAATTAATGTAGTGTTTAGAATAGCATCTAAAGTTTAGAAGTACTAAATAAATGTTTCTGATGATTATTACATAATGAATAATGATAAAAGACATAAATAACTAAAGACATTAGTTTCCTTAATGGTTTTCCACAAACTTTCTTAATTGTAGAGCAATCTTTAGGAGATAATATATTTTTTATGGTGAAGAAATATTATTTATTTAATATTTTTTAAAAGATTGACCGGTAAGGGGATCTTAACCCTTGACTTGGTGTTGTCAGCACCACGCTCTCCCAAGTGAGCTAACCGGCCATTGCTATATAGGGATCCGAACCCGTGGCCTTGGTGTTATCAGCACCACACTCTCCCGAGTGAGCCACAGGCCAGCCCTAAGAAATGTTTATTTTAAATGAAGAATTTCTTCAGTTTCATTTCAGTTTAAATTCTTAATTAAAATTATTCCGATCCCCTTACTGGCCAGCAAAACCTCCCCCCAAAATTCTTAAGTAAAATTAAATATAGTACTCTTTATTTAAAAAATATCTTGCATGGTATGATTCCATTTTAGTGAAAGTCTATCTTTCAAAAAAAATAATCCCTCCATGCATCTACCCATCAGTCCATCATTCTGCTTTTGCATATAGAGAGACTTCTAATAATGTCTACCAATGTTAACAATAGTTAATTCTGGAGGCTGGAATTTGACAATTCTTTTTTTTTTTTTTTAAGATGACCAGTAAAGGGATCTTAACCCTTGACTTGGTCTTGTCAGCACCACACTCTCCAAGTGAGCGAACCGGCCATCACTATATAGGGATCTGAACCCATGGCCTTGGTGTTATCAGCACCACACTCTCTCAAGTGAGCCATGGGCCGGCCCCTTGGAGATTGATAATTCTAAACGTTCTTTATACTTTTCTGTTTTGATTGAATTTTACTTTGAATTTTAAAAATAAACAACCAACATTTCTTTTAAAAAATCATTATTATTTATTTAATAATTATAAACTTAATATTTATTTTGAAATGTTAATGCTCACACTGGAAAAATCCCACTGGATATAGTAGTATGCTAAGAAATTAGAAAATATTGATGAAATGAATGATTTGGGAAGAAACACAAACTATCGAAATTGACACAATCATAGCAAAGCAATAACCAAAGAAGAAATTGAAAAAGTTATCAAAAATTATCTCCAATGGTTTAGCTACTGAGGTATTTAAAATATTCAAGAAACAGCTGTTTTTAAATACCATACAAATAATTTCAGAATATAGAAAAAGACAAAAAACTCTGGAGGTTGAATAGACCCAGACATTACTCTAGTTTAACCAAGTACCTTTAAACAAGTTATTTAAACTCTCTAACTTCTAGTTTCCCCATCTATAAAATGGGAATAGTAATAGTGTCTATCCTCCATAGATTTGTTATGAGGAAAAAATGAGATAATGTGTGCAAAGCATATGGTAAAGTGACCAACACACAGTAAACAATAAACACAAGCTATTACTATCATAAGTAACATTAGAACAGTACTAAATACCCAAGAGCCTACAGCCTTCCCATACTAGTATTAATTATTTAGCAAATAAAATAGAAAAACATCTTATTTAAAAGAGGAACAAAAAACACAGAAGTAAATGTATTTAAAAATCTGCAGAAAAATATGGCAAAATCCTTTTGAGACATCTTAATGAATATCTGAATAACTGGAGAGACATAACACATTCCTGGATGAGAACACTTCATGTTAAAAAGGATAGCATTCTTCTCATACTAATGTATAGGTTTAACACATTTCCAAATAAAATATTAAACAAATGAATCTATTGTTCGTCTGTAATAATAAACACATGAGAACAGCTAAAAAACAGAAGAAAAAAGAATGAAGGGGAACTTACTGATTAATAGTAATGAAAATAGTGTGCTACTCCTTAAAACCTGACATATTATGAAACAGAATAGCTATCTCTACACTATATGTAAGAACTTCATGAGTAATAAATAAATCATTTGCAAACTAATGGGATAAAATAGGATGGATTTCTTTTGGGAAAAAAAACAAGATAGAACCACTTTCCTTGTACCTGAGGAATTTTGCATTCTCAAGGCTCATTCCCATGAGACATGCTAAACTTGTACTAGGAAAATTGGCCTGGGCCACAACTTGACATAAGTTTGAGAGAACAGAAAGAGAACTTTAAGCCTTGGAGTGAAGAGGATTTTGCATTTTACCATTGCTTGAAATGCGTGTGTATGTGTATGTTTTTCCACATTAATTGGTGATTGCTTCCTTGGTGTGGTCACTGGAGGAACTATACAAAGGCCTTTCCAGGGGCAACAAAGGCCAAGGGTCATACACTGGACCTCACATTAAATTTAACCTAAAGGGTCAGGATGAGAGATTATATCATCCTGCTCCAAAATTATCCTACCTCTCTCGACAATAACTGTCATAACTTATTCTACGGACAGTACAAAAAAATAATTCTGCTGTTTACATTTCAGGTACAAAAATATTTTAATGTTCCATACCATTGGATTTGAGTTCCTGGGAATATACATGGCTTAAGAAATTACAAAAGGTAAATTATACAAAAAATTTTAATATTATTTAATCTGTGGTTGTTTATATGTTGACAGAAACATGCTTTAGCAGCTGATAAATTGCTTAAGTAATTTTTAAAAAGACTATTACACAATATTAGACAACTTGGGCAGAACATTTATATAAAAATGAATTACAAAAAGAGGAAAATATGTGAAACTAAAACTAAGAAAAGAATCCACTACAAGGGAAATAATGAACCTTATATGAATCCAAGGAATGTGATGTGGAAAAGCACTAACAAGGGATGTGAAATTACGTACAACAAAAACCTTGTTCTGGCCAAGCAGATATAGGCTAAACTTGTTTTATTCCTGTGAGAAAGGAAGTGCAGAAGCCTTCCACGAAGTGTAGCTGCAAAAACACAATACTTACATGTATCAGACAACTTTAAGCTTACTTAGAAAATTTTTTAAAAAGCTCAAAAAATTGTCAAAGCTGAGTCTTTCATGTGACTCGTTTCACTATAAACACCTGTCAACCTTGTCTCTGAGGTAAGAGAGCATTTTTTATAACACTATTACCTTAGTAATATTAACTTACTTAACAATTACCTTAATTATTCTTGAAACATTTGCCAAAAAGAGAGTCTCTATAGGATTTATATAAAAATGCAGTACACAGCCTGGGTCCTCTGGTACACCAGATGGATAAGAATTAAATGTTAAATAGGAACACAGAGAAAAGTAGGAAAAAATATAAGTAAATATTTCCTTGATCTTGGATTGTGAAAAGACTTTCTTGGCATCAAAGTAATGGGAATAAATCAGAAAGGAAAATATTGATAGATTTTTACTACGTATGACTTCTGTTCACCAAAACCTCATATACAAAATTAAAAGGAGAACAACAAACTGGGAAAAAAATTTACTACAAATTTGAACAAAGACTTTAGTCTTAATACATGAAGATTTCATGCAAATCGACAAGAGATTCTATCACAGAAATCTGTTATTCCTTTCTTGTTCTCAGTGCCAAGACTGAGTTAAGGCTAGCTCCTTTTTAGCCTTTAGCTTTGTAAGTTTCCTAATTTGTCTTCCTGCCTCCAGTCTTCCCTCTCCAAACCATCCCTCACTCTGTCACCAGAAGTATTTTTCTAAAACACAAGGGTCTTCTTTGAAACCCCCAGTGGTTCCCTATCACCTAGATAAGAAAGGTAAAATTCCTTAGCTTGGTATTGAAGATCCTTTTCTCACCTTTCCAGCCTCTTCTTCCCTTGGCCTGCCACCCTGTGACTCCCTGACTACTGCATGCTGTCCCTCAGCTGTCTCTTCTGCTGCAGTGGACTCCCTCCCCACCCCCAGAACCCCCACCTCACCTGTCCACCCCCCAGTCCCTCCCCAGTGTTCTGCTCAAAGCTTCACTGGCCCCGCCCAGGCAGTCAGCTGCTCCTCCTTCCCTGCCCCTGCCCTAGTACTCACCGTATACCACTATTAGCATTTGCCAGACTATAATTTTAATATAAAATTAATTATATATTTAAAATTTAAATTATAATTAGTCATACTGATGTCTGTTTCCAGCGCCCCCCCGCCACTTCTAATAAAGAAGCATCTCTATTCAACTTGTATTCCAGAATGGCACACAGTGCAAACTCAGTAAATGCTGTTAAATAAGGGAATAAATAGTTGGATTGAAGGAATTATATAGTTTCTATGGAAAATGAATTATAGAACTTTTTTAAAAAGGTAGTTTAAAAATACATTAAAACTTTCAAGTAATAGGCAGAAAATTGCAAACATTTTAAAGTATAAATTTTAAAAATATTTTTTATTTATTTTTTTAAAAGTAGAAATTTCTAAAGCCTACAGTAATGAATGAAGGTTATTTGCAAATGAATAATGTTCTTAAAAATAGTTCAATTTCATTTGAGTAGAATATTCATGCTTTCTAAACTCTGTTTTACATTATTATTTTCTCCTAGGCGCACACATTGCAAGAATCACATATTAATCAGTAAAGAACAAATGAAAGAAATTATAATAGTGTTGCCGCCACTGCTGAGTGGAAACATGTTGAATAAAACAATGAACTAACATTCCTTTCCAAAAATGGAGAAATTTGTTCAACCCTATTGCTGCTTTATTCCACTGAGCACTACTTCCCATTTCAGTATCTCACCAGTCTTAGCACTATTACTCTGAATCCTTTTTATTTAAATGATTCACAGAAAGAATGTTCCAACTCTGCTCACAGCTGTCACATTCACCTGTTTGTCACTTGCTGAGCATGTGAGCTTGCATGTGCCAATTACAGAAGAAGTCGCTATTTCTGCCCTCGAGAAGATAACAGTTCAGTTGCAGAAGATGCAAACACATATAAAATAGTCAGAAAACAATTCAAGGCAACATTCAGTGGTAAGTGTCAAATTTTGTGGTATAGCAGTTACATGCTATGAAAATTGAGAGGTGGTCAGGGAAGGCCTTGTTAAATGAAGTTACTTGATGTGAACTCAGAAGCTGAGGGAAGATTGAGTTATTGAAAAGAAGAGGAAGATACCCTGCCTGGGAAAACACCCTACCTGCGATTTTCTCCATCTCTTGCAATAGCTTTTCCAAGTCCTTATTCAGGTCTGACAGCATTTTCAGCATGTTGTCATAGTTCCTTTCCCCAGGGTCAGAATCAGCCATCTACGCAGTGCACAGAAAGAAGCTGTGAGACAGACTGTTTCGATTCCAGCTCCATTGCTCACAGTTGGGTAACTTCTCTAAAGAATTCTTTCCCCATCTCTTAGATTCTGATAATACCGTTTACCCCATAGGGCTATTGTAAAGGTTAAAGGAGAATGTGTATAAGGGGCCTCACATAGTGTTTGACACATATTAGTTGTCCCTCCCTTTTCTTCGATCCTTGCCATATGAACACTTCTTCAGACATAGCTGAGGGCTGGAATGATTAAAGTGGAAGGCATTTTATTTGTAATAGAGAAAAAAGTATTTGCCATTATGGTGACACAGTAGTGGAATTTATTTTGGCAAAACTGTAATTGAGAACCCACTAAAATGCAAGGGTGTGTTTGCATATTGTACTGATACGTTATGAAGATACAATCCCTGCACCTAAGGAATTTTCAGTGAAATATGGGAATAAGTTAAACACACACCATAGGACAAGCCAGAATATGACAAGTGCCATAGCAGATACATAAATAGTAGTCGTTAATATATTAAATACAGATATGAAGCTATGGGAGCCTGGAGGACAGGAAGTTTAATTTTGAAATATGAAATGATTCACAAATTTGCAGATATAAAAAAAATTATCAACTTAACTTTCCAGAAGGACTTTCCTGGGCATTAGAGGCAGCGTCCCTTAGA
Source organism: Cynocephalus volans (assembly GCF_027409185.1). Classification (NCBI taxonomy): domain Eukaryota; kingdom Metazoa; phylum Chordata; class Mammalia; order Dermoptera; family Cynocephalidae; genus Cynocephalus; species Cynocephalus volans. Next base: position 470,963 of record NC_084471.1, on the reverse strand, counting down.
GTCTGAGTCCTGGCACTGGAGTAGAGCTACCTGGGTTCAAATTTGGCTCCCCCACATAGCTGTGTTGTCTTGGGCAACTCACTTATTCTCTCAACAATACAGTTTTGTAATTTTTAAAAAGGAATTATCAACGGTACCAATATCTTATGAAGTTTTTGTGAGGATTAAGTTATATAAATTACATACTGTTCAGCACAGTACCTACCATAAACATTTAATATAAATCAGACCTATTGTTATTTAAAATACTGAACTCTAATTAAATTAGGAGACCTTTATTAATATACATTAATTTATTCCATTAATATTTAATGCTCGTCTATTTATCTACAAGGCACTGGGCTAGGTAAGATGGGAGAGAAATAGACTAATAAGACTGCGGGAGCTGTCAGGGAATTTATAACCTCATGAAGGTGAAGACTGAGCCAGGTGACCACACCAGAGAGAAGGATGTGCCGCAGATGTCATGGCATTGTTCTCATACACGTGGATGTGTGGGGAAAGCATTCCTGGCCATGGTTATCCATGGCTCCCTAGGCCTCCCCGTCATGGCAGCATCAGCTGGTCTTGTGAGTGTGGACTCCCCAACTAGACTGTGAGGACCTGGGAAGCAGAAGCTGTCTTTTCAATGAATTATTCCTAGTGTCCAGCTTAGGGCTAGGAAAATAGCAAGTGTTCAATAAATATTGGCTGAGTAAAGGGAGGAATGAATGGCTATCATGAAACTTTGATTCTGAAAGAAGATTCTAGTTTTTCCCCTCCTGCCACGCTCCCTGTTAAGATAGGAACGCTGAAGGAGGAGCAGAGGGCCCTCTAGCAGACCTGAGAGGCAGATCTGAGAATCTAGGGTGCAGGGCAGGGTGTACGGCCTTTGGGGATCGATCTGCAGATGATCTACTTCTGTGGGCATGGAGCCATTCCACATTCAAGGACGCCGTCCTTTCTGTTGGCCTTACGTTTTTTGGTAAGTATGAATAGTTTGCTAAGAATGACTGGGGAGGTGCAAGCCGGGAGCCGGGAGTGAGTGGTGGGAGGAAGACATGTCTGGAACACCTACTGGACCTCTGTCCTGTGTCTACTCCCTTCCTTTCCCAGCCAGGCCTCACACATTTGCTGCCCTGCACTTCCTACTTCTTCGTCCCTCCTGTCATCTGGTGTCTGTCTCTGCCACTCACTGAAATTGCCCTCTCCAGAGTCATACCTGGCACACCCAGGGCACTTTCTGTCCTTGCCGTATTTAACCTGTCAGCACACAATTCTCCCTCTCAACCTCTCCCTCCTGATGTTTTAACATTGTTCTTTACTGAGCTCTGTCCACTTCTCCAGTAGCTTCTTCCCTGCTCTTTTCTGGCTCCCTCGTTCACTGGCTCTAGTGTCCACGAAGATCCTCTCAACACTTCCTCTCTGCACTAGACACTCTCAGTGGTGATGCTGTCTCTTGCCACAGGTTCACTGCCTGTGCTTATGTTTAGGATTCCCAAGTAGATATCCCAATTCAGACCTTGCTTCTAAACCCCAGGTCTGTATGTCCACCTGCCTACGGCACTTCTCCTTTGGGATGGCCCCTAAGCATTTCAAACTCAACAAGACCCGAGCTAAACATATGATTTTCTTTTCTTTTTTCCAAAATCTTCCCCTCCTCCATTCTACAACCCGGTGAATGCCACCAGTGTTCACTCAGTAGCCCAAGCCAGAAATCTAAAGTCATCTTTAAGTCCTCCCTCTCTCATCTTCCTGACCTAAGAGGCCACTGAAACTCACCAATTTAACCTGTTCATGGAATAAATATTTAATATCTATGGGTCAGGAAGGTCTACTGCTTGGTAGCCACCAGTGAACTAAACCCTACCCTGTGGAGCTCACAGCCTGGCCCAGCTCTTCTAAGTCTCTCCTGTCAGTTCCTTCCTCTCTCTTCCCAAGATTACTGCTCAAATGAGGTCTATCATCCCCCACTGGTTATAGATTTACTGGGCATCTACTCTGTGCTAGACACTGATTACGGCTCTGTGGACACTAAAGAGTATCTGTGGGTCCAGACAGACAAAACTCATGCTCTCATAGAGATTCTGTTCCAGGGGAAGAGACAGATAATAAACAAGTAAACAGGTTCATAAAGATCCTTAAGTTTGTACTAACTGCTACAAAGAAAAAAATAGGGTGGTGTAATAAAGAGGATCTTTCATGGGGAAGGGGCACTTTAGATTATAAAATCAGGGAGTCCTCTCTAACGAAGTGACTTCTGAACTGACACAAAAGAAAAAAGAGCTGGCCACATGAAGATCTAGGGGAAAGAGTTTAAGGCAGAAGGAATCACTCAAGAAAAGGTGGGAGTAAACCTGGTGTGTTCTGAGAAGCAGAAAGTGTAGAATGGTGAATCTGAAGAGGAGACTGATAATATCCATGAATCAATGATGAGAAGCAGAAGGGTTCACGATATATTCTGGAAGATGAGCCAACAGAGCATGGTAGAGGATTTGATGGGTCTAGGTTTGTAGGGGCAAGTGATGGAAAAAGAGGAATCAAAGATGACTCCTAATTTTGGTTAGAGCACTTTGATGGATGGTGGTATTATCAACAGAGATGGGGAAGACTGGGAGAGGAGCAGATTAGAGGGAAAACCAAGAGCTCTATTTTGGACACGTTAATATGAGATATCTGTTAGGTAGGCCTTCAAGTGGAGATTCAAATGGGCAGCTGAATATATGGACCTGGAGTTCAGGAGACAGAACAGAGCTGAAGATATATAATGTGGAACTAATGGTACAGGCTCTCTTCTTTTACCTGAACTATCGCCATCGCCTCCTAACTGGTCTAACATGCCTGTAGCTTCATCTTATCCAATTCGTTTTCCAGTCTACCTCTAGAGTGACCTTTTCTGACATACAAATCTGACCATATCACTCTGTTTGAAAACCTCCAATAGCTCCCTGTTTCTTTCAGGATAAAATACAATTGTTTTACTATAGATGTAAGGCCCTTCATAATCTAGCTCCTGGCTACCCCCGTTCTTATCCAGTTCTGAGCTGAGACCAAATAATTGAACAAAGCCTTGAGAGATCCAGAATTTAATTAGATATTATTTAAAATCTAAATGAGTTATATATTACCAAGAGATGTAATGCAAAAATATCCATGAAAAGAACATAAGACTCTGTAAAGTTAAAAAATCTCTAAGTTTTCTTAAACAGAGCCAAAGAAATGCAAAATGGAATAAAATAATTCCGGTATGTGGGTGGCGGTTACAAAGATCTGTGTGAAGGCAGAAGAATTAGGTTCTGGCACAATTCATACCTGAGGTGTGTGGGTTACTTGTTCACTTCATTAAGTTATAAAGTTCGGGTTATGCCCTTTTATCCATACATTCCACACATATACATTGAGCATTATTTTAGATTCTGAGGACATTGCAGGGAGCAAAACAGATTAAAATCTTTATCTCATGGAGCTTATATTCTAGTGGGGGACAAGACAATAAACAAAATTAATAAGTGAAATAAATATAAGAGGGAATAAGTACTAAGGAAAAAAGCCAACCAGATATGGAGGGTGAAGGAGAATGTGTGTAGGGTGGTGGCTGCAATTTAAGTAAGTGTGCAGGGAAGGCCTTGCTGAAGTGATTTTGACCAAAGACCTGGGAGAAGTGAAGGAATAAGCCACGCAGGTATTTGGGGAAAGCACATCTGAGGAAACAGTAAGTACAAAGGCCCTGACCTAGGACCCTGCCAGATGAGCTGAAGGAATATAAATAAGGACAGTAGAGCTGGTGTAAAGAGAGTAATGAGGAGAGAGTAGCAAGACATGAGCTCAAAACATGGGGGGTGGAATTACTGAGGGCCTTGTAGGTCACTGAGAAGACTTCAGCTTTTTCTTCAAGTGAGATGGGAGCCTGGAGGGTGATAATCTGACTTATATGTTAAAAAAAAACTAGGTTGAGAATAGCTTGTAAGGACAAGAGTAGTGGCAGAGAGGCTATTTTAGAGAGGTATTGGAATAGTGCAGGTGAGAGATAATAGCTCAGACCAGTGTAGGAGTGGTGGAAGTAGTATGAAGTAGGCCATTTCAGGATCTATTTTGAAGGCAGGGCTAAGATTTGCTGATGACTCAATGTGGGGCATGAGAGAAAAAGAGTCAAGGATAATGCAAAGATTTTTGGCTGGGCAACCAGAAATGGTGATACCATTGACTAAGATGGGGAGTACTAGAAGATGGTTTGTGTGAGGAAGAAAAAACTCAGTTTTGAATATATTAAGTTTTTTTTTTTTTTTTTTTGTCCTTTTCGTGACCGGCACTCAGCCAGTGAGTGCACCGGCCAGTCCTATGTAGGATCCGAACCCGCGGCGGGAGCGTCGCAGCGCTCCCAGCGCCGCACTCTACCAAGTGCGCCACGGGCTCGGCCTGAATATATTAAGTTTTAATACACGTTTTAGGCATGCAAGTGGAGATGTTGAGTAGGCAGCTGTATAAATGAATTTGGGGAAGAGGGTGGGTTAGAGAGAGAAATTTGGGAGTTATCAACATATAGATGACATTTAAAGATATGAGAGTGGACGAGATTGCCAAGGGAGAGTACAGTGGGAAAAGAGGCCCCAACATCAAGACGGGGCCATACAAAGGAATGAGCCAAAGAAACTGAGTAAGAGGGGCCAGAGAGGCAGAAGGAGAACCAGGAGAGATCACATTCTGAAAGTTGAGTCCAGACTCCCAGAGGGTCTAGAGCATCCCAGACAATGTCCTCTGATTATCATGAAACCTAATGAGCTGAAAAGATAACTCCAAAAACTGTATGGGATAATATAAGTGCTTCTTTATTGGGTGAGCAACTTACAACCCTGGGAAAACAGGGAACTAAGATGGGAAAAGTTAACAAGCATAAAAAACTATAATTACTGTGAATATTTGGTATTTTATGCATTTGTGTATTTAAGATAATTTGGCCTATTAGAGTATCAGGTCAGTTTTCTCATTCTAGTTTAAAATGTATAATTGATTATGGGTTGTAATTTTTAGCCAAAATCTTACCAAGTTTATACACAGTTTTAGGACATTTAAGAGAACTCAACGGTCACCATATTTATAAGTTTGACATGATATTTATAAGAATTATTTAGAAAGGTGGGAAGGTTTTGTTATTAAGACAAGTGATGTACTTAAAGAAATAGAATATATTGTTTATAATTAAATGAGTTTAAGTTTGTAAATGGAACAAAACCATTAATTAAAACCTTCTTAAAGGTTATTACTGAAGTTTGCTAGACTTAGAAATAGGATTTATAAACTAAAGTGCTTAAGAAAGAACAGAATTTTTAAATTAGTAACTTTAAATAAATATTAATTTTTAAAACCAAAGTAAACATTCAAATAGTCTTTTTTCTGCCTAAAAAAAAATGCCCTTAAAGGCACCAAAGCTAGGGGCCGGCCCATGGCTCACTTGGGTGAGCGTGGTGCTGACAACACCAAGTCAAGGGTTGAGATCCCCTTACTGGTCATCTTTAAAAAAAAAAAAAAAAAAGGCACCAAAGCTCATATTTATCAATATCTAGTCTTGTGTTCTATATACCCTAAGCTTCAGTCATACCAAATATGCAATTCGGTAAATTTGGGTACCTACTATACGCCAAGTAGTACTATTGAAGTTTAGGATTAAAAAATAAACCCAGTCACTTCCATTATGGAAATGAGGCTAGTAAAAAGAAACTTGTAAAGCAAGATTCTTTGAAGAGCCATTTATCTAAATGTACTTGCTGTTTCAAATCAAAGCTTTCTTATGTTAAATAAATGGCCCTTGCAACCACATCATTTGAAAACTCTAGATACCCCAAGTTCTCTCTTGCCTCCATTGCTTGAAATGCCCTTCTCTCCCTCTCTCTTGTTGTTTAAGACTCAGCTCAAGGGTAACTTCTTCTAGAAGTCCTTCCTTATATTTCCTGTCAGCCAACTCTGCTGATCAGTCTATTATACCTTTTATGTTCCCACAGCTTCTATATCTACTTTGAGCCAGATACTGTTCTAAGCATTTTAATCTTTATAACAACCCTGTAAGGTAAGTACTACGATTATCCCAATTTACAGATGAGGAAAACAGGGCTCAGAGAAGTTAACTAAGTTGCTCAAGGTCAGACACAAATGCACGCAGAGCTGAGAATTAGGCCCTGGCAGTTTGGCTTCGGCCTGTGCTGTCGCACATTATAGTACTGGTGCTCAATAAATTCTTGATGAATACATAAGTGAGTGGAACTGACAAAATGTAGTAAGCAACTGGAGAAAGGTTCTGTGTACCCAGAAAGCCCGCGTTGGGATCCTGGTTCTGCCATTTACTGCTATGAGATGCTGGAAAGTTATCCAATCTCTTTTAAGTCTCAGTTTCCTCTTCTGTAAAATGGAAATGATAATTCCTTTGCAAGTTGTTGTGAAGATCTACATAGCTTGGCATATAGTAGGCATCCAGATTTACCAAATCAAATAGTGGTACACGGTGTAGGTACTTGGAAAATATTTTACTATAATTAGAAGGTGAGAATGAGATATGAATCCAATAATATAAAAGCTAACACTTATTTCACGTTTATTATGTGCCAGGAACCCATAAATTCTCAACAAGCATTGACTGATTTCATCCTTAAAACAACACTATGAAGTCAGTGCTATTATTGTCGCCCTGATAGAGATGAGGAAAGCAAGGATTGAGAAGTCAAGCAACCTAAGATCATACAACTGAACAGTGGCAGGGCAGGATTTAAAGCCAGACCTGACTCTAGAGATGTAGCTCCTCAGCACTACATTTTCTCACAATTGCCTCTGATAATACAGTAGAGTGGTTTTGAGCCTGGCTATCAGGATGGATGGAGCAAAGGTGAAAGAATGAGAATGAGGAGATGGGATGCGGAAGCCAATAAGTTCAAACTGGGGCATCTTGAGTGTGTGGTGTCTGTGGGATATCTAGGAAGAGCTACTCAACAAGCAGTTGAAACACAGGATCAGAGCTATGGAGAGAGGCTAAGCTGAAAATAAAGATTTGATAGTGGGAAGAGATGAAAACATTTACGTGAGTATCTAAAGGGAGAAGAGAAGATAAACCAGGAATGAACTCTGAAAAACATCAGCATTTAAAGAGCAGAAGGAAACAAGCCCATAAAATGTACTGATAAGCAGTCAGAAAAGTAGGAAACCAGGGAGTATGTGCTTAAAGCCAACGGTAGAGAGAAGAGATTGGCCAATTAATTCACTTAGTCAACAAGTATTTACTGAATGCTAAGCAACATTTTAGGTGCTAAGAATATATCAGTAAACAAGGGGTGGCCAGTTAGCTCAGCTGGTTAGAGCGCCACGTACTAACACCAAGGTCAAGGGTTCGGATCCCCTTACTGGCCAGTCACCTAAATAAATAAATAAGTATCAGTGAACAAAACAGACAATAATCCCCGCCCTCATGGAGTTTACATTCTAGTCAGGGGAGACAGGCATAAATATATAAAATGGCAGGTGGTGATGAGTGCTGTGGAGAAAATAAAGCAGGGTTAAGGGGGCTATAGAATAATGGAGTTGGGGGAGTGACTCCATAGATGGTGGATGGGAAAGTGCACAGGGAAGTCCCCTCTGAGTAGGTGAATCTTGAAATAGACTAGAAGAAAGTGAGCATGTGGACCCTATGGATATCTTAGGGAAGTTTTGTGCAGAGGGAACAGCAAAAAGAAAGGCCTTGAGGCTAAGTATTCTTGGTGTGGCTGAGGAAGAACAAGAAGGTTAGCAAAGCAGGAGTGGAGTGAAAAAGGGCAGGATATTAGGAGATGAGGCAGAATGGTTGGGGAGGATGTTGCAGTTTATGTAGGATTTTGACTTTTATTCTGAGTGAGATGAGACACTGGAGGGATTTGAAAGAGGTGACATGATTTGAATAATGATTTGAAAGAATTGCTATGGCTGCAATGTTGAGAATAGACTGGGGGAGGAGAGGGTGAAGCAGGGAGACCAGTTAGGAGGCTGCTGCAAAACTCCAGGTAAGTGATGATGGAACTTGGACCAGAGTGTTAGAAGTGGAGGTAGTGAGAAGTGACTAGATTCTAGATATGTTATGAAAATAGAGCCAACAGGATTTGCTCACATCCAAGTGGAAATATGAATCAGGAATGCAGTGAAAAACCTGGTTGAACATCCATATTTGGGAGTTATTGGAATATAGATTACATTTAAAGTCATGGGACTAGTTGACATCACCGAGGAAGTGAGGGTAGATGAAGGAGAGGTTTGAGCTCTCCAATGTTTAGAGTCTGGGAAGATGAAGAGGAACAAACAAGGGAGGTGAAAAAAAGCAGCCAGTGAGGTAGGAGTAGAACAAGGGGAGACTGATGTTTTGGAAGCCAAGTGAAGAAAGTAAACAAAGAGTGATCAATTTTGTCCCATATCAAGTAGTATAAGGAATAAAATGTGACCATTGGATTTGACAGTATGGAGGTGACTAGCAATCTTGACAGGAGCTGTTTTCATGGAGTGGCTGGGACAAAAGGTGATTGAAATGTTTTTAAAGAGGAGTGAGGAGAAGTAGAAACTTGTGTAAGTTTAGCTTCAAAGAGAAGCAGAGAAATGTGCCACTACCTGAAATGTAATGTGGAGTCACAGGCATTGTTAATTTTAAGTTGGGAGCTACTACACCAGTGTTAGATACTACAAAAGGGCTCAGTAAATTTAGGTCATTTGATTTGGGTGTCACTAGTCATCTCAGTGAGACCTGTTTTGGGGGCAAAGTAAAAGTAGCAACAAAATTTCCACGAATTAAATAATTAATGGATCATTAGACAAAACAGATAGTGTGTACAGGTTTAGATGAGGAGGGTAAGAAAAACAGGAGACAGCTAGAAGGTGACACAGAAGGCTTTTTGATTTTTGAATTTTTCATGTTTCTAGGCTGTGTCGAAAGCTGGTTGAACAGAAAAGGCTGTAGAATCAGGAGAAAGGGTAACTGATGGTACAGGGACTAGTATCAGACAGGTAAACGCTCACCTTACCCTATAAAGGTAAGCAAAGGAAAGGAGACAGGGATGGGGTAAGGTAGGAAGAGGTCAGGGTGGCATGGCAATGGGGGAGTTGGGCCTGATGGTCTCTAACTCCCCCATAAATGGCAAGGAAAAGTTTTTTCTTCTAAAAATAGACATTCTTGATTTGAGGAGAATGATAAAGATTTAGCAAAGCTGTTTGCCTCCCTAAAGGCACTTAGGCACACAAGAGAGAAGCAGTGGTAGTGTGGCTGAGGCTGCATGGCTGCACAGTGTCCTCAGGACCGTAGGATGGCACAGAAAAAATGGATAGAGTACAACAGGCCTGGGAGGGTGAAACATACATGCAATGGAAGGACATGAGGACATTTGGGCACAAGTAAGAAAATGGTTTAAGAGTTAGGCAAGATGCTGGGTGGGGATGAAGCAGAGGCATAGAGAGACATGTAGTCTCTATATGTTGAGGGGCCGGTAGATTAGGGATAGAGGGTGAGAACTAGAAGGATGGAGGCTCTGGCAAGAATGATGTTGGATCTCAGAGGAGGGATGGATCTGGAGAGTAGATCCAGGAACAGGGTGTGATGGCTGAGGTGGAAGAAGGCCATGGGAATAGAGTTCATCGCATTTTTTCCTGATGAGGTTGCCCAGAACGAAGGTGAAACTGGGATAGAGGAAGCCTGGGCCAGTGCCAAAGCTCAAGGGAATAGAGGCAATGGTAGATTCTGAGGGTTAGGGTAGGCAGAAGGAGTGAGGGGGTAGAAGGGGTCTTGGTTGGGTATCACTTTGGATGTGAAGGGCTTGAGATGGGGGACCCGGGGACTGAGGAATTCAGAGGCGTGCAGAATGCAAGAGCATAAGGTCCTATTTGTGGTCTGTGGGTCTTGCCTAGTACAAAGAGTTCAGTGGAGTCTGCGATCCCTCTTGAGGGGCACTTAGAGCAGAGATTTGCTCCTTTGTAAGAGGTCAGGATCTGGTGGGGTATGAGCAGCACAGGAATAGAATGTGTGTGTGATCTGCAGGGAGAGGAGTCCTAGAGTTAGATGGGTGTGAAGGGTCTGGGCCTACTCCTGGTGTGCAGATGTGAATAAATGTAAGGTAGTGTGAGGAGTCCAGGGGTCCCAGGTGTGGGTGAGTGGGGAGGAAGGAGTGGGGAGAGGGGAGGCATGTGAAGGTTGAGAGGTTCAGGGTACATAGAGTTCAAGACCAGGAGTGTGGGGTGAAGGGAGGGAGGGGAGGGGGGAGGGGCGTGTGGGAGGGTGGGGGGTGAGGGGAGGGTGGGGTGAGGGGAGGGTGAGAGGAGGGGAGACTGAGGGGAGGGGAGGCGCGTGTGGGGGGTGAGGGGCGTGTGGGGTGAGGAGACTGGGGTGAGGGAAGGGTGAGAGGAAGGGAGACTGAGGGGAGGGGAGGGGCGTGTGGGGTGAGGAGACTGGGGTGAGGGGAGTGTGGGGTGAGGGGAGGGTGAGAGGAGGGGAGACTGAGGTGAGCGGAGACTGAGGAGAGGGGAGGGTGGGGTGAGGGGCTGAAGGACCGGCGGACGAGTGGGCTGCGGGGTCTGGTGTGAGGCGGTGGGTGCTCCTGCGTACTCCGCAGCAGGGCCCAGGAGGAGCCCCGCGGTCAGGCGCGCCGGCAGAGTCCGGCCCCGGCTGGACGGCCTCGCTCACCTCGGGCTCGGCCCGCTGAGTCTCGCTCTGCTGCCCTGGTGGCGCCGTAGGCACGAGGGAGAGAGGCAGCTCCTGGCACGACGCCAACCCCTTTCTGTTACTAGCCCCGCCCCCTAGCCTGCCTCGCGCCCTCATTGGCTGGTCTCGGCCGGAAGGGGCGGGGCCGCCGTCGGCCTGTCGGCCTCAGGTGAGCGGGCGCCTGGGTCGAGGAGATCCTGCTGGGTACGCGCGTGCCCGTGGCTCGTGGGCGTGAGGCCTGGACCGCACTGGGCCCGGAGGCTGCCAGTAAACCTCTGTCGATGGGCACCTGGACCCCCAGATACGTGCAGTTTTCACACCTGCCTGCGGCCGGCTTTGCCGCATCGTCTTACCGAGGAGGAAGCCAAGGCTCGCGGAGATGAGGCAGGGGCACCGGGCCGGGGAGTGCTGAGCCCTGATTCCAGCCCGGTCTGCCAGCCGGCCCTGGTGTTCCCTGGTGTCCGGGCAGTAGACGCACCCGTCACCCAGCAGGACAGGCAGCGGAGCCGCCCAGCACCCACAGGGGCAGCCACAGGAAGCTCCGGTGAGGAGGCTCGACAGAAGGCCAGGCCAAGCTCGGGCTTTATTCGGAGGGCGACGGGCACCTTAGAGGGGTGGTACGAAAGGAGTGACAAGCGTGAAAGGCCTCTGGCTGCTGTTGCTGCTGTTTGGTGGTGGACGGGGGAGGCGTGGTCATGGTGCAGGGGAGTAAACAGAGTCAAAAGCCCTTTGGAAGGTCGATTTGACAGGGTTGGTAGTGCGGGAAGTGAGGGAGAAAGAAGGCTGGAGGGTGACACCACTGGGGAAGAGTGGGAGAGAAGCCAGTTTAGAAGGTTAACTTTGGTTTTGGAACACCTTGTATTTGAGAATCCTGACAAACCTGGGACCCACTGAAATTTCTCAGGGGTTGAGATCCTTAGCAGAGTGATTGTAGAGGAGGAAAAACAGCTGGAGTTGAGCCAGACAGTTCTGGGCAGAGTGAGCCTTCACCTGTTTATTGAGGAGACTGCTCTCTGGGCCACATCCCCACCCCGAACAGTCAGGTTCCAGCCCCTTCTGAACCTGGTTTTCTGGCTGTCCCTCCCCACCTGTGAGCTGCCCTTCATATGTCCCATCATTCTTCCATTTACTTAAACAGCCCAGAGCTGATTTCTATAATAGCATCCAGAAAAACATGAATCAAGAATAACTGACGGGTAATGAAGGCAGCTTTGGGATAGACAAGGAGTTCACCAGGCTGAGAAAGGGCACAGAATTCCAGGCAGAAGGTCCATCAAGGGCAATAGCAAAGATGTGGAAGAGCCTGCCTCTGGGGAATGGAGAGTGTAGTTAGAGCTCAGGGTTCTTGGTGAGGGAGGGGCACAGGAGACTCAGGGAAGACCATTTGGGCTGGAATATGAGAGGCTGTGAGTACCCTGCCCAGGAGATGGAGGTGGGCTATATGAAGCACCGTGCAGAGCCCAGGCCATGAAGGCATGGGCTCTTGGGAAGCCCAGAAGGTGTCAGCCTGGTCTGTCCATGCCCTTGTACCTCTGAGACCGCTGTCACCAAATGTTTCCTTTACATCCCAAGCACGCAGCCAGACTACACTTCCCAGCCTCCCTTGCAATATGAGTCCTGGTCAGTGGGATGTGGGTAAAAGTGCTCTGCATCACTTCCAGACCAGACCCACCAAAGCTTCCCACGAGTGGCCCTCTCACTCTGTTCCCCCATGTACCCGCTTGATGCTGATGCCCAAGGCAGCTTGGGAGCCACCTGCTGAGGGCAGGCCATCAGCCTAGGTTCTTGAATAATGGTATGGAGCCAACTGGATTTGACCTGAGCAAGAATTAAAGTTCTATTGGGTTAAGCCACTGCGATTTCAGGATTTATCTGTTATGGCTGCTAGCCTTAACTAATGCAGGTCTGCAAACCCACAGGACACAGGGGAGCTTATTTGGGTCTGGTGGGTTGTCACCAGATGTTTATACCCTGGTTTAGCACTGTGGTTTCTCATCTCATTTAATTTAACCACGAACAAATCAGATATGAGAACTTTAATGATTGGAAACTCTCTCCTCACTGTTCTCCCAGGACTGGGTGAGCTGATGTCCCTAGAAGCCTCCCAAAACCCAGACACTCTCCCAGGGGAGGTTACACAGCCACCCTGAAAGGCAGAGGTCTGTGAAAATATTTTTGAAAGCCCAAGAAAGCTCTGATATGGAGTGTAATATTTCATAAGCACAGGTATACTTTTATAAGCTCACGGAGACTCAAAAGAGGATAGGAGTCTCTGCCCTATGAATCCTCTCGTGAGCTCAAGGTTTTAACTACCTTCAAAACTGTTACGAGGAGCCTAGATCTCTCCCTAGCTTTTAATTTATACTTTCAGAAGTCTTTGAGACATTTTCACATGTTTCTTATAGGCAAGTCAAATTCAACATTTCAAAATCTCATTTAATCACCCAATCACCCAAAATAGAAAATGTGAATTCCTCTTTGATGCCTTCCTAGCAGGTTTGTTAGTCCTACCTTTGATATTGCCAGCTCTGTAATTCCCCGTTCTTATGGCACTGCCTTAGTTTAAGACCTTTCATTTCTCCCAACTCCGCCACCACCATGAGCACTACTCCCTGACAGGTCTTCTTGCTTCTACCCTTATTGTACCCTATTTTGTTCTATTTATCCTCTGGTTAACCAGACTGACCTCCTTAAAATTAGGACAGATTATGTCACTCTCTCCTCAAACCTCAACACAGCTTCCCCAGGAGCCAGAGTCTGACCCTTGAGGCCCTTGCCTCCTATTCTGCCTGCCCTCTCCTGCTCTTCCTCTTCCTGACTCCACAAGAGCCACAGGCTCTTGCTGTCCTTGCAGCCTGGAATACTCTGCCCTCAGGTATGGGGCACGAGAAACTTGGCTTGCTTCATCTCCTTCAGGTCTGTAGTCAAACAGCCCCACTGAGGACGGCCTGCTTTTGTCACCGTTGGAGATCACCACTACCCCTCCATTTTTCCCTCCCCCTTTTCTCCTTAGCACTTTCACCATCTGACTTACTATGTAATTTACACGTTCTTCTTGTTTATTGTCTGTCTCCCTTACTAGGCTCTCAGCCCCACAGGAAGTGATTGTGTTTCCCAGTTCTGCTCTCTGCTGAATCGCAGTGTTTTGCACACTGTAGGCACTCACTCAGTACTTGCTAAATGGATTATTCCAAAAGCCTCCTGGTTTCCTGCCAGCTGCTCTGTCCCCTGATCATGCCTGCCTCACCTAGCAGTGAATTCCACATGGGCAGAGATACTGCCTTGCTCACCAGTGAATCCCCAGCACAGGGCCAAGTCTATGGTGGGTGCTCAACAAACATTGGTTCCTAAGGAATGCCCAGAACTGAATTCTAATTTACTTCAGAGTTCTTTGCAACTAGCAGAGTGCTGAGATATGGATTCATTCAAGCATGCAGCAAATGGTAATTGTCTACTTACACTTTCCGTAAAGACAATTTTTGACTTACTCTGCATGTTGTTTTAATAGAAAAGCTAACCTGCGTGAAGGAGCATATGCTGCTCCAGGTTATCCTGTGCTCTCACAAACATGACCACCTGGCACCCTGGCCTCAGGCTTAGGACTGCAGCCCCTCCATGGCCAAGGGCCTCTGTAGGGTTGTGCTCCCACCCAGAAGGCATGCCCGGGCACGGAGGAGGCAGGGGGGCCCTACTCTCCAGCAGACAAACATACAGAAGTGGCCCCAGGGACCTGGTGAAGGTTCTGAAGCAAGAATTTATTCCAAGAGCACATGTGGGTGTGGACAGCGTTCTCAGAGCCTGCATCACTCAGCAGGTCACGAGCCCCTCGCAAACAGTGTCCCAGCCTCAGCCCTTCCCCTGCCACCCCTCTGGCCTGAGCTGGGGCAGGGGGAGGACCTCTTAGTTCCCAAACAAAACACAGGTACCTGAGGGCTGAGAGAGATTACACAGCCTTATTTTTATTAGTATCTACCAAGGAAAAAAACAACCTCCCTGCTCCAACCCCACCTCTACCACTCGGGCCCTCAGGGAGCACCACCTGCCTGGGGAGTGCCTGCTGCCAGAGTTGTCCTTACAGTCTGGGTACTTGTGCACGGCCACAGGCCCCTTCCTCCACAACGTGGGGACAAAAGGGCAGCTGGCGTTTCTCCAGCCCTCAGCTGTCAGTCTTGGGAACTTGGAAAAGATCTGCAATGTCCAGCAGGGCTTGGCGGATGTGGTTCCCAAAGCGCTGGGCATTCTGTGGGAGCCGAGAGCTCAGATGCGCCTTCAGGCGAGCCCCCACTCCTGTCCCCACAAGCAAGGACGCTTCCCCAGCCAGAGAGAGTGAGCTCCTGGCAGCCCCCAAGAGGCACCGCCCTCCCCCACCCAACCCCAGGCCTAAGCAGGAGAAGTAGAGACTCACCGTCTCTGAGCTTGAGAATTTGCTGGAGATGTGGAAGAAGATCGTGTTCTCACCTGCGATCATGTAGGAAACCCCATAGCCATCATCTGCCACCTGAAGGCAACACAGGGTGGAGATGTAAACCCGACTGTGAAGGTCTCAAGGTCTAGCCAATGTGCTTGCTCTTCCCACAAGATTCACAGGAAGGCGCCTCACCCCAGATGCTGCATCTTTCCTGAGGTCAGGACCACCCCCAGGAAACTGTGAAAACCAAAGAACACTGCTCCTGCAGTTCCAGACCCTACCCAGGGATCTAGCAGGGATCTCAGACCTGCCATTTTGCCTAGGGGCTCAGACTCTGGACCACTTCCTCTCTGTCCAGGGGTGCCACTAGCCTTCAACAAACTAGCCTATGTGAACATCTCAGCGTGAGAGAGATAGACTCTCTCAGGTAAGCATAGGAGGGTACTTCAAAAAGCTCATGGAAAGATCCATATTATCTTTTAACTTTAATTTTCCATGAATTTTCTGAAGTACACTCGTATTTCAGAAATGCCCAATGCACTGCCCAGTCCCCTGGAAACCAGCCCTGGGTGTGGTCATACTCCAGTGAGTGGCGCTTGGGAGCTGTGGGTCCCAGGTCCCTGTCTGCCTGGGTCGATAGCTACCATCTGCTTCCATGCAGGTCTGCAGTTATGTCCTCCTCTGAGCAAGGGCTCCTGCCCCCAGTCTGACCTCCTGGGGGCCCTGTGCTCTCCACTGAAACCTCTGGGCCCCAGTGCTGCCTGCCTATCCCCCTTCAGGGGCACTCACAGGGCCAAAGCCTCCTCCAGCACCCAGGTGATTGGGGTGCTGGTCCGGGTCGAACATGCGGATCTGGAATTGAGGGATCTGGCTGGTGGAAAGGCGCCAGGGTTCTGAAAGCACCTGCAACAGGGAGGCTGTAATGGTCAGACACCAGACACTCCGCACGCACCTGTCCGACTGGCACTGTTGTGCTGAGGATGCAAGAGTGGACGTGAGTGTAGGAGCTCCCTGGCCGCTGTCCCCTGGTCCCCCATAGCCTGTCCTTACCATCATGGCATCTGCATGAAACCCTCCATCTTGCTGTGAGAGGCCCATCCTTCCCTCTGCTCTGGCCTGCTTCCCTTCTGCCTCTTTTACTTTTCTCACTAGCACTGTACCACCTGAGAGATCACACATTTGTCTGTCTGTCCCCTTTCATGACAGTGCATGAGGAAGACGCTGTCCCTGCTCAGTCCCAGAAGCACAGGCCTGGTTGGGGTGTGGTGTGGGAAAGCTGGCCCCAACCCTCCAGGGTGACTTCGGGGGAACTGGCCAGACAGAAATCAGGCTGAGACTCATCATGAGAAGGCCAAGCCCTGGGCCTAAGAGGGCAGGGGACAGAGGATACACCATCAACAACACTGACCTCAGCCAGGAAAGGGGAGCTGACCCCCAGGTACTTGGAGACCACATAAAGGCAGAAGAGGTGCCTATCAATCCCAGCTCCTGTCATGGCCAGACGGTACATATTCTGGTGCTTCTCGGCAGCTTTCCGGAAGAGATCTTGGAGGTCTGCTTTCTGGGGGCAGAAGTAGATAGGTGAAGAGCAGCCCCGACACTCGAGGTGGGTGGGGGTGAAGAGGGTAACTTACCATATGGCGGTGACCCCCAGGTGGGGCAGAGGAGGGGAGGAGCAGGGAGTAGGGGCTCACCATGTGGGACCCCTCCATCATGGCCTGCACAAAGGCTGTGGACTCGTTGGTACAGGAACGCACAGTCTCGGTCCTTCCCTCCCGGAACATTCTGGTCATGGAGGCCTCATAGGTCAGGCAGAACTTGCCCCTGTCCTGGGGTAAAAAGAGGGGTGAATCTGTCAGGTGGACCCTGGTGCCACCCTTCCAGCTCAGCAGCCAGGGAGGTTGGGTGGGGCCCTACTCGGAAGTGAGCCAGCTGCAGGGCAATCTGCACGAAGGCGTCAGGGCTGGTCCGGCACTTCTTGATGAGGCCTTTGCCAAAGGGCAGGAACTGGAAGCAGTATAACTCTACATCGTCTGCCAGCGCCCTGGCCACCTGGTAGGAACTCTCGATGACTGCCTGGCACTGCCAAGACATGGAAAGGGTCAGCTGGGGGCAGAGTCTCCAAGCAGGACTCTAATGCACATAGGAGGCATGAAGCTTAGGTGATGGATCTTCAGGAGGAGGGGACACAAAGGTCTACCTGAGGGGGATCAGCCACCAGAGGCCAGGCTGAGCTCTGTGGGGAGGAGTGAGGTGCTAACAGAGCTCCAGGGACATGGACCTTGCATCTCATGTCTTTCTCTAGCCACAGAGAGCTCCAGGGTTTCTGTTTCCTCTGTGGCCAGTCAGGACCTTCTCAGTATCCTGGTAAGTTCTGGCCCTGCTCCTTTTTGCCTGCATACCTGCCCTGGGTGCACCTGACCCACCTGCCTAGGAATGTCCCACTGCAGCCGCAGAGGAGGTGCCAGTGCAGGGTTCGGCTCGCCCAGGCAGTGCCCAGACTCTGTGTAGCCGAGGTGGAAGCTGTCGGTGCCAAGGACAAACTGCAGGGAGAGGGTCGGGCTGAGAGGCCAACCTCACCCCCAAAGCCTGCCCTGAAGGTCTTCTCTCCAGGCCTGTTACCTCCCAGAGGTGCCCAATGATGGGGGCGTCTGCCCATGCATGTTCTGTGTTGAGGCCCAACTGGCCATTCTTGAAGGAAATGAGAGTGAAAGACTTGTCGAACCACCTGTAGGGGAAACAGATACAGGGATGACCCAGGGCTGGGGTGGTCAAAGGAGCCTAAACTGCAACACTAACCCTAACACCATAACTCTAACTCCAGACCCCAACCTCTAACCCTAACCCTAACGCTATCACTAGGCACTAATCCTAAACTCTATTCCTAACCTTTAGACCACATAAACCCTAATCATAACCCTTTTAACCTTAATCTTCTAACTCTAAGCCTCTAACCCTAACTGTAACCTCCAATCATAACCCCTAACCTTTAACCCTAACCACTAACCTTCAACCCTAACCTCTAACTGTGGGGTTGGGGATGCTGCACCTGTTGTAGCAGTTGCCGTGCAGCAGGGCCTTGCCGTAGAGGCTGAGGCTGGCCTCGTCTTCGGGGTCGTAATGGTAGGACTCCTCATCCAGGGCCACAAAGAAGGCGGCGCGCTCAATGGCATCCAGAGCAGCCTTGTTTTTGCCAGAGCTGAAGAAGGCCTGGCGAGCCTGCGCCCACTCCACCCTGGGGGTACAGGGCAGGCTGAGCAGTGGCCTAGAGATGGGGTGGGAGGGCTGCAGGGCTGTCCTGGAAGGTGTCCCTGCCCTGTAGCTGCCCCGTTAGAGGTGGGTCACACCTGCATCTTGCTGCTGTTACCACCAGTGCCTCTCCCTCCTGCAGGTCCTACCCGCCCCTCCTTCGGTTGTGCCTCCAGCCCCCCCAGTTCCAGGATGGCAGGCAGGGCCCATCTGCTCTCCTCAAGGGGTCCTAAACCTTGGCCAGACGGCTCCTCCTCACAGGCCCTGATACCTTCCTCCTGCGGTGAGGGCTGCCAGCTTCTCCTCCCCAGGCTGAGGCAGGGAGGGTTCGTCCAGGATCCTCTGGAACTGCATCTCCAGGTCCCGAGGCCTGAGCAGGCGGGAGCCCTCATAAAGCCACACCTTGAAGAAGCGGCCCTTGTGGTAGACAGCCACGTGCCTGCTGTCTGTGAGGTGCTGCAGCACGTCTGCAACAGAGATGGCAGGCAGGCTGAGGCAGGGCCATGGGAAGCTCCCCCAAATGTGCCTGGAGGGGACCCATCTCCTGCACTAGGTGGCCCCTGAGGCCCTGCCTCGCCCGCCCTCTGCCTCGCCCATTGTCTGGCCTGGGCCTTTCTTTCCCAGGGCAGGACCCTCCGGCTCTGGGCCCTGCTTCCACTATCTCTCCTACAACACCAGCAATGATGATGTGAGGCATTTCAGAGAGAAAGAAACCGAAGGCCCTAGGAAGGTATGCCAACTGCCTGAGGACACACTGTCAGAAACAGAAGGCTGCTGCCTCTGCCAGACCCCCAGCGAGCCCCTCCTGCCTCCTCTGCAGCCTCCACAAGGGGCACCTGTGCTTCTCCTGAGCTCCAGAGCCGCAACAGCCTTCCTGTTGCTCTTTACGCATATGACTGCCTTCCCACGCAAAGTGAGCCCCTGCAGGTCCCAGCCCCAGCATCGTGCCTGTAAATGACAGATGTCTAGTACCTGTCGCTAACTGACCACTTTTTAGTTTTGCGACCCTGAGACTCTGGGATGGTGGGTGATGAGCAAGCAGCAGGGCACCTAGCCATGGCAGGCCCATGGCTGGGAGGGAGGGGCTCAGTCCCCATGGGTGCCCGACTGCAGCCTGGTACCTGTCTCCTTGCCCGGGATGCGAGTGGTGTTGAACATCCTCTCCATCTGGTAGGAGCACATGGGCACCATGCCCAGAGCCATCACCTGGGAGGAAGGCCCAGCATGGCTCAGACTCAGGTCTCTTCTCCCGTCCCACCCACAACCCTGATGCAACGCACCGGCTTGATCTCCTCACGGTCCAGTTTACGGCGATACATGACCATGGCGTGGACGATGTTTCCTAGACGGGCTGCCTGCACATCTGTGTTCTTGATGAACACAAGATCCTACAGAGATAGCAGAGCCTGCAGGGTGGGCACCAGGTGACAGTGGCACCCAAGTGCCACCTAGGTCTTGCTGGTCCAAAGACCAATCTATCCAAGGACCTGAGGTGTCCTGTCCCCTTTCTCCAGTTCATCCTGCATACACTTCAGAGTGAATCTCCAGAAATGCATAACTGATCACATTACTCCTCTGTTCCAGCTTTGACCTGAGCTGCTTTTTTATAACCTATTTTATTTATTCATGTTTTACTCATTTTGCTTTGAAAAGGGTGCTCTGCCATTAAAAAACAGTTTAAAACCTCCAGTATGGACAAGCTGTGCATGAGTTTCTGGAAGAACAGCTTGTGGAGGAGGGGAACTCCACAGGCCACTCAGAGTTGACTGTGCTCTGAACAGTGTGGGAGGAGAGGTGTGTGGTCTGGCAGCAGAGAGGCCCAGCTGGCTGTGCACAGGTGTCGGGCAGCCGGGAGAAGGCCAGGCATATGGGGTAGGGGCTTTCAGGGACTTCCTGAGCTCTGAAAGAAGCCTGACCTTCATCTTGCGTTTTGGCTCTGCAGAGGGACACAAAGCAAGGCATGCTTTAGGAAGTTCCCTGGTAATGGTGTCAGGACAGCTGGGAACCTGTGGCCTGGAGACCAGTGAGAAAACCAAGGAAGGAGGTGACAAGCCTAAGCGAGGCAGTGACAGGCTGTAGGTTCTCCAGATTCTCCTCATCCTCAGGATCCCCATCAGCCCTAAGCTGCTCTGGACTACTCTTCTGGATCTCCCCTCCTTCGTCCTTTCCCTCAGGCCTTTCTCCATAACTCCCATTTGCCCATGGAAATTGCCTGGGCTGTTCTCCAGGTCCTGTGCCCTGGAGCTGGGACAGAGGTGAGTACACATGGGAGCCCCATGTGGCTTTAGTCCTTACCATGACATAATAGTTGCTGTTCACAATGATGGGGCTCCTGCCTCGAAGGTAGATGTACTCTTCCCACCAGTCACTCACCTGCGGGTGGGTGGGTAGGAGGTCAGAGCTGGGAAAGACAGCAGTCAGGACACATGGTGGGTGAGGAAGAGCCCAGGAGGGCAAACTTACGTAGTTAGTTGCCCACCACGACTTGAGAACCAGGTATTTCTGCAGCCTGGGGGCAATCTTGTACTGGAATTCTCTGGCCAGTGTCTCCATGCGGTAATATTCCACGTCATCCAACAAGGGCCGTACAGACTCCAGGTACTGTCCAGGCAAGTCAGGCAAGTCATCATCACCACAGGGGCCAGATAGTGATGGCTGCCACTATCTTAACCCTTTTCTCCTTAATCTCTCCGTCCTCACTCCAGCCCCATTTCCCTCAAGCCCACGCTGCATGGAGCAGTGCCTCATGTCTGGACTAGTCCTCTGAATCCAGCTCCCCATCCACTGGGATGCCCGACCCGGACCCTTACCCGCTGAATCGTAGCTCGCACGCTGGGCACAGGAAGCTTGGGCAGAGATGTCTGGAAGCTGTAGAGCATGGGTCGCCGGCTGGACAGAAGGCGGACACAGATCTGGGGGATACATAGCACAGTGTCGGGGTGGGAGCCAGAGGAAAGAAATTGAAACAAACCAGCAAACACTTGAGACCCTCAGAATTATCCCAGCTCCTCCAGGGCAAACCCACATGCCAGGCACCAGTACCCCATCCGCCTCTTCCCTCCAGGCCACAACCCCAATGAGAGCCCTGGGTTCAGTGCCTGAACCCCTTCACCGGTTTCTGCTCACAGCCCAGATCTTAGTGAAGTGGCTGGTCCGGCCATGCATCTCAAACATCCACCCATGGTAGGAAAGCAGCAGCTTCAGGGTTTGGCGGAAGAAAAAGATGCCCATCACCCAGACCCCCGTTGAGAAGATGGCCATACTGAAAAGTGCACGGGTCTGCGGGGTCTGGTAAGGTCCACACCTATTGGAGAAGGGGCAAGGGCTGCAAGGGATCCACTCCAGGCCAGCCTTGGGAAAATTCTGACTCTGCCGGTGATGGCTGTGAACTGTCTCAGAGGAGGCACTGAGGAGGAAGAACCTCTCTGGGCACACTCATGTCTGAATGCAGCAAATACGAGCTGACGTGGGACTGAGATGACAGTGGCTCGGGGGAGGGCTGCCCCTGTGACAACCGATGGCTACTGTCCTATATTTGCCCAGCTCAGGAACCTCAGCCTGGGAACTGGACCCACCCCTCCCTCTTGACACCTCTGCCCTCCCCGCCCCACTGCTTACCCCTCAGGGAGGCATCTCTGGATACAACTGACCAGCCCTAAGGAGACGTCCATGTTGCAGTAGGAGGAACCCACTGTTGCCATGACGACGACCAGCCAGCTGGTGGGGCTGCCCGGGTACACACCCCTGAGGATGCCATTCTGTGGAGCAAAACAGGCATCCCTGGAGCAGGAAGGTATGAGCTAAGCAAGCTCCTGTGAAGTCCCAGGACAAGACTCCCGGTCTTTGTCTGGAAGGCGTTCTCCCTCGTCCACCTGCTGTGCTCTTCCTGCTGCTTCTCCGCATCCACACCTGCAGCTCCCCATTATTCACCGTGTCCCTCCACACCCTCAGCACCCCTCTGGTTCCTGCCCTGCTGGAGCCTGCATCCAGCAGAACCGCCAGCCAAGGTGGCGGTGCGGGAACCTGACGACAGGGCAACAGCTGACACCTGGCCTCTGCCTGTGCCCGAAAGCTCTGTTCTGCACCTGCTGGAAGGGAGAGGCCGGGAGAACCACCTGCGCCCACCTTGATGCGGATCAGGCGTTTCTTCCAGGAGTTGATCCCGGACAGGTAGACGTGTTTCAGGGCCTCCCGACTGAGCCGGAAGTCGAACCCGTCCGGGGTCACCGTAAACTGAAAGGCTACGGCCTGATGCGCTTCCGCCATCCTGGGGGTTGTCCGGCACCTGGGGGGCAGGAGAGTGCGCGGGTGCGCTCAGGCAGACCCCGCCCCCTAGCAGCCCCGCCCCCGGCCGCCCAGACTCGGCCCCTAGCAGCCCCGCCCCTACCTCCCCGCTCAGGCCCCGCCCCCGGCCGCTCAGGCCCCGCCCCCGACCGCTCAGCCCCCGCCCCTCCCGCGCACCCCCCACCAGCGGCCGCGCCGGGTCCGCGCCGGGCTCTGGCTCCGCAGCCGGGCCAACCGCCGCCGAACCCTCGCGCCGGCGTTCCGGGAGGGCCCAGCCACAATGGTGCAGGAGTGGGTGGTGGGTAAAGGCCTTGAAAGCTCCAGGACCCCCCAGGGCAGCGAAGGGCGGCCTCGGGGTGGGGGCGTCAGCGAGGGGCTCGGCGGGGAAAGGCGCTCCGGGAAGCGGAGTCGGCCTGGACAGAAGTGGGGTTCAGCCCCCTCCGTCCCCCGAGCCCGACCGCGCAGGCCCCGGGCGCCGTCCTCGCCCCCGCGCGGGCCCCTACTCACGGCTCGGGATCGCTCCTGTCGGCGTGTGGGGCCGGCCACTCCGGCCAGTGTACCTACGTCCTTCAGGCCTGGCCACCCCCGTCCCGCCCTCACCGGGAACCTGACACCCACTCCCAAATTGGGATGCGAGGCAGGAACCAGAACACCCTCCCGTCCGCGGTGGGAATCCCGGAGTGCGGGCAGGGTTTCTGCAAACTGAAGGTTGCTCAAAGGTCTGGGAGCCTGGGGGGGGGGGGCGGGGGGTAAGGGTCTCACGTGAGGATAGTGGCATTAGAGCTAAAAATAGCCGAATGTAGGGAAAAGGTCACCCACGTGTCAGCTGGGCTGCCTGTTCCCGTGCTCAGGACTGGCAGCCCCACCGCAGGGCCCTCTTTGTACCCCCATCGCTCTACTGCCCTCCCCTTCCCCACCGAGGCCACCAGGGGAAGGGAGAGGAATGGGGGACCCGATTGGTAGAGGGGCCCCTCAGCTACTTTGCAGCCCAGAGCACTGAACAGAGCAATGGGCACTTGGTCCGTCTGTGTGTATTCCTGTTTGGTACTTTCTGCTGCCTCTGAGCACAGCCAGGCCAGGGTGTGAATGCAGAAGTTCTTTTATTGTCTTAAGATATACAGCCCAGGGGCTTCCCTCCTGTGCACCATGAGGACCTACTTAAACTTGGTTGGGAGAGGTCAAGCCTCCTCAACCCCAGTCTCAGTTGGGGGCTCAGCCCAGTCCCCAGGGCCTCCTGCTCTTTGTCCCTCCCTCCAAGGTCCTGCCCTGGAGGCTTCAGGAGAAATCCCAGGAGTGGGAGAGTGGAGTGTCAAGATGAGGGGTGGAAGCTGGTCAGCTGTCCCTTCTGCTGGAAGTAGAACTGGAACCGAGACTGGGCGTACTCCTAGGGAAGGAAACAAACCCCACACGGTGGCAAGCAGGCTTGGGACCAACATCCTACACCCACATGGGTCTGCCCACAACCACCTGGGACTGCCCAGATTTTCTGGAGGTCATGTGGGCCCTGCTGCCCCCACCCCTCACCTAGCATGCCCACCCTCTGGGTTGCTTACCAAGTAACCAAATTCTATGGTGGACATGGATGCCTGGAGGATAGACCACAGACCCCAGAAGAAATGGGATGCCAGAGCATACCTGAGGGTGGAGGGGGGCAGGAAAAGTAGGGGCATTCAAGAGCACATCTGGCATTGCTCAGATCCCCTCCCCAAGACTGGTCAATCCCAAGAGCTATAATTTCTCTCCCACAGTCCTAAGTCCTACCTCATCCTGATTCTCCCCACTCTCAAACTGCTCCTCCCCGGCAGCCTCAGACTTCACCTTCCATCTCTGCCTCCACTCTGTGCTGGCACCTTACCTGCAGCTGCCTGCTTCTTCCTCAGTTCCTCCTTCCTCTGCCCCCTGCCCTACCCCCATCCTGCCTCTGCTTTCTCACCGATTGGCCTCCACTAGCAAATCTTCTTCCAGTTTTCTCTGCTCCTCTCGGGAGATGGTCTCACCTTTCTTTACCTCTGCCAGGTAATGGCGAATAAAGTGGAGCTAAGATCAGTGGACAAGAGTCAGGAATTGCGGAGATTGTGGAGGATTTCCCAGTTAACACCCCTTTTGGCCATTCCTTCCAGACTTCACCTCCCTCCTCCCGCACAGGATGGGTCCTGCTTCCCAGCCTCTGGGACACATACCTGCTGCTCCTGAGTGGGATAGTCTGTAGGCTTTGCTTTGTAGAAAGGCCATTCCTCGTGAGTATAATCATAAACCCACTCACAAAAATGGTTCCCAATGTCAAAGCCCCTGAGGGAGTAAGGAGGACATTTGGTCCCTAAATACCCTGCAGCCAGGATGCAGAGATGAAGGCCTGGTTGTTTTTCCAGGGCTCTGTGGGAACAGATCCATGGGACGCCATCTTCCCACCCTCACCTGTAGTTATAACTGCTGTACTCAAAGTCCACCAGCATGAGGCTGTCAGCATTTTCAGGCTCTGAGAGCAGTAAGATGTTCCCTGGGGGAATAGGGTGGGGTTCTGGTCACTCCAGAGCCCTCTGGTCCCTCCACCTTGGGTTGGGAGACTCAGATGCCTTCTCCTACCTTCCTGGATGTCATTGTGGCAGAAGACCACTGGCGATGGGGTAGAATCTAGCAACTTCCTGCAGGGTACAGGAGCATGGGTCCTGAGCAGGAGTGACTAGAGGTGGGTCAGAGCCACCCTTGTAGGCCAGGCCCTGACACCAGCCCTCAGTAAATCCTGGGAAGCACACTAATAGGTGCCTGGTACCACCTCCTGTGTTCTTCTGTGCCACTGCCCCCATCCCCCCAAGCCCTGCCTGCCCTCACCTGAGGTTGCCCATCTCATCCTTCAGGCTGTACATCTCCAGGAGGTTCATCTGGGGAAGGTCAGTGGGGGGCAGGTCCTGGATCTGCTTTAGGTACCTGAAGCCCCAAGAATAGGATACACTCACGCTGCTATCCCCTGCCCTCCATCTTCTCACACCAGACTATCTCATCCGTCTTCCTGTCACAGTGTGACTTGTCTGGCAAACATATGGAAGCCTGTTCTGTGAGAGCCCATGAGAGACACTGGGACATCAAATCCACCCAATGGAAGTCTGGACAGAGCCATGGACACATCTGATCACAGATCAGTATGGTAACTGCCAGCACAAGAGTTCAGCTCAGGTGTGCAAAAGCACTGAGGAGGCCCCTGACTCACCGCTCCATGGTCCCAAACAGCCAGTGGGGCTCCTTGGTAAAAGGCATCTCCATGCCATGGAACCTGGCCATCTTCATAGCGATGGCTGCTGACAACACTGGCTCTTGGAGTTCTTGAGTTTTCAGTGGCCGGCTCTGCACCCAGGAACCTATCAGGGTGGTGAGGGGGCTGGGGCAGGAGGGGGAAGTGGTAGGGGAATGGGCAGGAGGTCAGGGTCTTGGGCAAAACTCCCTACCTGGGGTGAGGGATGTGAAGGCACACATTGGGGAGGGGCGTGGGGACTGGGGGAGGAGAGGGCCGGGCTGGGCTCGTACTGGGATGTACTGTTCCAGCCGGCCCTCTGGAAAGACTCCGTAGAGCTGGGGCCCCAGTGACCGCTCCGCAAGGATGGCAAACATCACGCTTTCGAGGACTAGCGAGTCCACGCCCTGAAGGAAGGTGGATAGTAAAAGGGGCCGGAGTCAGGAGGGGCCAGAAGCAAAGCGGTACTGGCACACACAGAAAGGTCCGCTTGCTCCACCCACCACAGCTGGGACTTCCGGAAGCTCTGGAGCACAGGCTTTAGTATGACACGGTACAAGTTACTTAGACCACGAGCCTCGGTGTCCTCAACTGCGCAGAGGGGACAGTCCTACCTGCACCACTTAAGTGAGAAACCCTAAGCCACTGGCCGCTGCAGCCCTCACTCCCCCGCACCTGAAGGATGGCCCCATACAGCCGTAGCAGCACCTCCCGGGGTTCCTCACCAACGCTGGGCAGGTGGTCCGGGAGCGAGCAGCGGAAGAGCAGGTTACTGAGGCCTCCGCTGCAGACCCACCGCAGGGGCTCAGCTGTAGTCTGCGCCCCGGCGGCGGCCCCCAGCCCCGGTCCCGTCCCGCCCCGCCCCTTCGCGCCCCCCTGCCCTGGCCCCGCCCCGTCCCTTCGCGGTCCCCCGTCCTGTCCCCGCCCCGCCCCCAACCCCGTGAGACGCGGCCCAGCCCCAGGCGCCAGCACACGGCGATGCAAAGTCAGGTGGTGGCCCGAGGGCCCCGAGGCCGAGCACGGCCCGCGCACAGGAGAGGCTGACCCCTGACCTCCCACCTCACGGGGTAAACCCTCAGCTCCTCGGGCCGCACTTGGCGCCAGGCCCCGCCCAGGTACTCCCGGCACCACTGGTAGGCTCGGCGCTCGGCGTCCCGCGACAGCGACGAGGCGCGCCGCCGGTTCGGGGCCGCGTCCGGGCACTGAGACTGCTGCGAGCTGTCCTTGGCCAGGCGGCCGCAGACAGCCCCGCCTCCGGCCACGGCTGTGCCCTCCGCAGCCATGGCGCGGGCTCGGACGGGCCCAACGCCCAGCCGCGCTCTGCCCGCTTCGGGCGGGCTCGGCTCCTTCCGGCCGCGCTCGGCTCCGCTTCCGGCCGGCTGCGCGTCTCCGGGCGAACTCGGCTCTTCCCGTGACCCTCGTGGCCTCTTTCCGAAGGCCGGATTCAGTGCGTCTCCGCCCGGCCCCGCCTCTGTTCAGGGCGAAGACCAATGGTCTCTCTCCCTGGGTGAGCGGGGCCTCTGGAAACACAGGCCGTTGATGGGACGGCGGCACGGAACGATATCACGGCGTGGGCCAATCAGGAGCGTCGTGAGCGGCTGGACGCGCCGCGGCGTGTCACGTGGGCACGTCACGTAGGGAGCGCAGGCGCAGGTACCTCAGGAGGGCGCCGGGGCTGGGACCGTCACCGCGGGGAGCGGCGGGGGCGGTGGCAGCGGCTTCTCCTCTCGCTCCCTTCCGCTGTCTCTGGGCGGTAGGGCAAGGAAGAGAGCCCGTGGGTGCCCAGTAAACATTAGTTAAAAGAATGGGACCCTAGGGACAGTTCCGGTGACTCCAGGTGCCGTAAGTCCCTCACCACAGTACAAGTGCACTTCTGAACGTGAGGCTCCTTCCTCTGCTCGGAACGAACGTCCTTGTGCGCCACTGCACTACCCCTCCATGCCGCAGACCTAGAACGGCGAAGACTCGCGTCACCCCGCGGAGCGTGCACCCGGGGCTGCCTCGTGTCTCCTCGGCCGCCTCGGCACTTCGGAGACCTCAGACTCACCTCACACTGAGGGCAAGTGGCAGCCAGGAGGGCATCTGTGGCAGTGTCTGTCAGACCATGGTATTCTTCGAGGTAAAAGAGGTGGCAGCCGATAGAGTTTTTTAAATTTGAATAACCAGTAAGAAATCAGGAACCGGTGATCAGAAGACTATTAACTGCAGAATTATGATCCTGCACTCCTTATTTAAATCTGAGCCAGTGCTGAGACCTAGAGTCCGTTAATTGAAAGGGAGGCTTGGTCTCTTTGAGGAAGGATCCTGCAATGCCACCGTAAATATATACGCAAAATATTCTTCCAATCCCTCCCTAAAGGAGCCACTGAACAAAATAATTTACTTTGGAAAAGTAACTATCCGGATCTTTCAAGGGCTGTTAGATACAGGATCTGAGCTGACATTTATACCAGGGCATGTGAAGCATCATGACCCTCCAGTTAGAGTGGGGCTTTTGGAAATCAGATGATAAACGAGTCCTGACCCAAGTCCTGTGGTTACTTCTCTGGTCCCTGTGCAAACTTGTGATGATTATACCTAGCATGGGCAGAGCGTTTATGTTGATCCCTAACCTGTAGAATAAGAACCATGGTAGGAAGAGCAAAGTAGAAGCCCCTGAAACTCTCTGCTCCACCCAAAACCTTCCAAGATAGTCATCAGAAACAATACTGCATTCCAGGTGGAATTGCAGAGATTTTGTCACCCACAGACTTAAAGTGGTGGTCACCATTTCATCCCTTCAATTCACCTGAATTGCCACTGCAAAATTCAGATGGATTCAAGTAAATGATGGCAGACTACCACAAACTTAGCCAAGTAGGATCCCCAATCACAGCAGCTGTGCCAGATGTGGTATCTTTGCTGGAACCGATTGATGCACCTCTGGCACTTTAGGTTATTGACGTGGTGGACATTCTTTTCAATTCCCATTGGTAAAAGGATCAAAAGCAGTTTACGGTTCTAGGGGAAGGACTGCCATATACATTGCTTGCCTCAAGGCTGTGTTAACGCTCCCGTTCTGTCACAATATAGTTTGTAGGGACCTTATCGTCTGGACTTTCCACCTAGGGTTGATGACGTCACACTAACTGAACATGGTGAAGAAGGAAATACTCTGAATGTGGTAAGACAGTCATGTCTGAGGATGAGAGGTAAACCCTCAGAAGTTCTGGAGCCTGCCACAGCAGTGAAGTTTTTAGGGGTGTGGTGTTTTAGGGCAAGCCAGGGCATCACCTCTAAGGTAAGGACAAGTTCGTGTGTTTTGCATCTGGCCGTTTGTTTTGTATGATCTGGCCATCTCTGCCTCCACAGAGAAGGAGGCTCCTCTGGAACATGTACTGTGTACATGAACGTGAAGTCAGCACGTACCATACTTGGGAATTCCATTCTGACCCATTTGTTGGGTAACTTGGAAAGCTGCTAGTTTTGAGTGGGTCCCAGAGAGAAAGAGGACTCTTCTCCTCCTCCTCCTTCTGGGTTGGGGGATGGCCTTCTCTGTCATCTAGCAGAACCAGTGGGTTGGGGTTGGGCTTATTGGTGGTAGGTAAAGACCCTGTGTGGCATCTCTGGCAAACCCCAACAAGAGAGTTGCAGTGCAATTTCTTAGGGTTTGGATCAAGACCATGCCTTCTGCAGTGGAGAACTACTCTCCAAGTGAAAACCATGTCTGGCATGATACCAGACCCAAATAGAGACTGAGTGCCTGATTATGGGGCATCGAATGACTGTATGACAGAATCTGCCTGTCCTGAGCTAGATATTTTCAGGTCCACCAAGTCAATAGGTCAGGCGGGCTCAGTAGCAACTCGTATAATGAAGAAGGTATCCATGGGGTTAGAACCAAGCTTGTGCAGAGGGCAACAGTCATTAACAGGAAGGTGTGTCTGCAGCCCCACATCTCCTACCTTGTTGCACCGATGCCTCCCTCTTAGTAGACAAAATAATTCAGGTCTGGTTCACACATGGGTTAGCATGGTGGGTTGATAATGAGCTGAAAATGAACCACTGCTATACTATAGTCGCATTCAGGGTGGCTGTAAAGGATAGTAATGAGGGGAAATCCTCCATGGGGCAGAGCTTTAAGCAGTACACTTGGATATGCCTTTGTATGGAGGGAGGAATGCATATGAGCTTCTGGGCTGTGACAGGTGTCTTGCTGATTGGTCAGGGACCTGGAAAGAGCAGGAGGGGAAGATTGGAGACAAGGAGGTCTGGAAGAAGATGCACTTGTGGGATTGGCCCCAACATGTGCATCTTTGTGTCATGTGTTAATACCCTTTGCAGAGAAGTCACTGAACAACAGGATGGATGGGATGGTGTCAGCCAGCTTCTGTTCTTGGCTACCCTGTGCTCATACAGTGGGCCCATGAGTGGAGTTGCCATGGTAAAAACCACCAACACAGGCTCTCTTATCAAAGCTTATCTAATTGTTACTGCTGCTGAATGTCTGACCTATTAGTGGCCGAGATCAATGCTGAGCCCCTGCTATGGTACCATCCTTAGAGGGTACCAAATAGTCACCAAGTGGCAGGTTGGTGACAGCTGATCCTTTCTGCCCAGGAGAAGGCATTGATTCATCCTTACTGGACTTGGCATCTGCTCTGGATACGGGTTTGCCTTCCCCATCTTCAGTGTCACAGGCATCACTATCCAGAAGCTTAGAGAATGCTAAATTTACCAACATGGGATTGTGTGTAACACTGCTGGTCAAGAAACCCATTTAATAGTGACAAAGGTATGGAGGTGTGTGGATTGCTATGGGATCCACTGCTTCTCTGATATCCACAAGCACCCAGAAGGTGGAATGGCCTCTTAAAGGCTTAGCTAAGGTCCCGGCTCTAGGACGGTACCCTGAGTGTTGGTATGTGTGCACTAAATCAAAACTCAATGTGAGAGGTCTTCAAAAAGTTTGTGGAATGATTTAATATTATCTTTTAATTCTATTTTTCTACAAACTTTCTGAAGCACTCTTGTATAGTGCTGTGCCCCCAACGGATATGTATGGATCAAGGAACAAAGACACAGGTCCAGGAAACCAAAGGTTGGGGTTAGTATCTCACCATCATTAGTAGCTCACATGTGGAATTTGTACATTCTGTCTCCTCAACCTTAGCATCTGCTGGATTAGAGCCTGTTTCCCAGGTGGAAACACTTCCACGAAGGCACTGGTTATATCAGGAAAAATTTATTCATGCCAATTTATATCAGGAAAAAAATTGGGGAGAATGTGTGTAGGAATGGATTATGAGAATCCAAAGCCAAGAATTAATTGTAGGTTCGTTCAAATTGATTAACATGGGTGCCCTTCACAGAGAATTTGGATTCGGTGTGGCTCAAACACTGGGGATAGCTAGCACCCTGCCTGCTCAGCCAGTTTCAAGTAAAAATAGTGTTCCATGAAAAAAGTGGCTAGTTCAGCTGGCAACTTAAACAGTTGTAAAAGTAATTTGACAACAGTCACGCCTTATGTATACTCCCTATGTCACCACCTTGGATATTGGGATATTAAGATGTATTCTTTAGTCAAGAGTTCAGATCCCTGTACTGGCAGCCGACAACAACAACAAAAAAAGACGAAGAAGGAGTATTTTTTTAGTATCAAGACTTGGTAAAATTAATATTATTTATTGCTTCATTGAGGAAATTCTTAAGTTAAACTGCTCCCCCCCCCACCCCCGCCGCAAGTGGCAATGAAGAAATCAGTGACTACTGTTACAGTTTGGTACCACTGCCTTAGTTTGTACTAAGGAGCCAGCAGTTTTACCAGCCATTGCTTTTGCACCATTGATGAAAATGGCAACACAGCAGAAAGATAACAAATAACATTCCTAGTATTATTACAGAAATAATTTTGTCTTTTCTGACCCCCTTAAAGTGTCCTGTGGACTCCAGGAGTCTATGGACTATATTTTGAGAACTACTTCTCTAGGATATATAGCCTTAGACATCATATGATATATGCATTTAAAATTTTACTAAATATTGCTAAATTTCTCTCTAAAGTGTAATCCCAGTTTATACTCTAGCAATGATGATATCTGGCCATGAATCACAGAGACCTAGATAACTTACATAAGGGAAATCTTAGTGATGCTGTGTGGGTGAACACAGACCATGCCCAGTGGGGCCCCTGGAATTACATGGTGCCCAACCTGTAAAATCCTACATAGCTTACATGAGATAAGCTTATTTATTTCATTTAAAAGTTTGAAGGTAGCCAGCCTTGGGCTCTGTCCCATAAAGTCCTTTCTATAAACTGAGTCTGTGTCTCCCCCAAATTCATATGTTGAAACCTAATATGATGGTGATAGGATGTGGGGCCTTTGGGAGGTGCTTAGGTCAAGAGGGTGGAATCCCCATGAATTAGGATTAATGCCCCTATAAAAGAGACTTGAGATTCCCCTCGCCCCTTGTGAGAACACAGCGAGAAGATGGTCATCTGTGAACTAGGAAGCAGCCCACACCAGACACTGGATCTGCCAGTGCCTTGATCTTGGACTTCCTGGTCTCCAGAACTCTGAGGAATAAATTTATGTTGTTTCTAAGCCGCCCAGTTTATGGTATTTTCTTGTAGCAGTCCAAATGGACTAAGACAGTCCTCAAGGATCCAGGTGTCTTATATCTTGTTCTGCCTTTTATACTCTCCATTTCCAAGGTTACTTCATGATCCAAGAAGGCTGCTCCAACAATTGCTTCCAGTTTCAGCCAGGAGAGATAAGGAAGGGCTGAATAGGAAAGTCAAATGCCTTGTGCCAGTAGTCTTTTAAGGGAAACACCTGTAAGCTGCCACATGCCATGAGCTGCAGGGGAGACTGAAAAATGTAGTATTGTTTTAGAAGGCTAAATGGGTGATTAAAAATCAGAGCTTCTAAAATTATGGGGGAATGGGCAAAATAGATTTTGGAGGGCAACCTGCTATAGCCCACCCCTTTGGCCACTCATATAGTCATGGATCACTTCATGACAGGGATATGCTCTGAGAAATGCATTGTTAGGCGATTTCGTTGTGCAAACATCACAGAGTGCACTCATGCAAACCTAGATGGTGTAGCCCACTACACACACAGGCTGTCTGGTATAGCCTGTTGCTCCTGCGTGTGTAATGAGTTGCACTAGGATGTTATGATGGCTGCAGCGTCACTAGGCGATAGGAATTTTTCACCTTCATTGTAATCTTGGGACCACCATCATACATGCGGTCTGTCGTCGACTGAAACGTTATGCGGCACAGGACTATACTTATGCACTCCCTGTTTCCTATATATGGAACACACATTGTCCCTAAAGGAGCCACTGTAAAATTCCAACCAGTTGCAGCATCCGCCTCAAAGTTTAGATTCTCTGAGCTATATGCAGTTTGCTCTGACAGGTGCAGATATAGATCCTTGTGGTACCGCGACTTAGGAACGAAAAGGTATGTCATTTGTCCTCCAACATGCTCAATGTACGCTAGTTTATAGATCCAGTGACCTATAAACTAAAAGATGTTTTATGTGTCCCAAACATACAATAAAAGAGTAAGAATAGGTTAAATACAATAAACCCCCCTATTTAGAAAAGGCAGCATGGGAAACATACAACAATCTCTTAGTCTGTGGCACTTGCAAAATCCTATTGAGCATGAGCAGTGAAGACCCCTTTCCTGGCAGTAGAGAGAGTTCCTTGTTTGGAAGTCCCCGGCTCAGTTCTCTGGGCTGCTCTTCATCCATTATGCTTCATGTCACTGAGGAGGAGCTACTTCTGTGGGACTGGATGCCCTCTGACTTTTGTAGAGACGGCTTTAGGAGCTGAAGGGACACAGGGTTTGGCAAACGAGGATTGTAGTTTCTTTGGTAATACAGTTCTCCCCCTTCTCCCTGGCCCAGGTTTTCAATAATGACTAATTCTAGCTTTCTAACACAAGCCAGGAAGGTTCCTGCCTCCTGCTTTCTAAAATGCTTTGTGTGGGATTGGTGTTGTTTCTTCCTTAAGTGTTTGTTAGAATTCACCACTAAAGCAGCCTGGGTCTGGAGTTTGCTTTGTTCAAAGGTTTTAAATTAGGAATTCAGTTTCTTTAATAGCTATGAAGCCATTCAGATCTTTCTATTTCTTGTTCCAGCCTTGGTTATTTGTGTCTTTCGAGGAATTTGTTCATTTAATCTAAGTTGTCAAATTTATTGGCATAAAGTTGTTCATATTTTTACAATCCTTTTAATATCTGCCGAATGTATAGTGATGTTCCTGCTTTTATTCCTGATACTGATGATTTATGTCTTCTTACTTTTTTCTTAATTAGTCTAGCTAGAGGTTTATCAATTTTACTGACTTTTTTAAAAAGAACCAGCTTTTGGTTTTATCGATTTTCCTCAATTGTGTGTATGTTTTTTGTTTCATTGATTTCTGTTCGTTCTTTCTAATTCATTTATTTTCTCTTTTTCTCCAACCTTTTACTACTAGGCTATCTTTCTTTTTATATTTAAAGTTCATTTCTCAACACAGCTTATAGTTGTACCTTGTTTTTTTGTATGATCTGGCCATCTCTGCCTGTTGGGTGTCTAGACCACTTCCACTTCACATGATTGTTGACATTTTTGTTCTGTTTCGCCTTTGTCCAGTCAGGCTTTGTTAAATTTCTTTTTTTTTTTTTTTCCCTCTCTGCTTCAGTTTGGATAGTGTCTATTACTCTGTTTTCATGTTCAATGACCTTTTCTCATGCAGTGTCCATTAATCCCATCCAGTAAAATTTTCATTTCATATGCTACATTTTTCATCTCTAGAAGTTCTATTTGGTTTTTTTTTTTTACGTCTTCCATTTTTTTGCTCTTTGTGTTCATGTTTTCTTTAAATCCATGGATATATTTACAATAGCTGTTCTAAAGTCTGTATCTGTTCATTCTGTCATTTCTGATCTTGCTGAGTTTGTTTTGACTGATTTCTTCTGGATTTTTTCTGCTTCATTGCAGGTCTAGGAATTTTTTATTGGATGTAGGACATTCTGAATGTTAAGTTTTTGAGTGCCTAGATTTTGTTATTTTCCTTTAAAGGGTTTTGAACTGAATGTTTGTGTCCTCTGCTCCCTAAATTCATACGTTGGGATCCTGACCCCCAATGTGTTGATATTAGGAGGTGGGGCCCCTTTGGGAGATAATTAAGTCATGAAAGTGGAATTCTCATGAAAGAGATGAGTATCCTTACAAAAGGGACCCTGTAGCTCAGTTGGTTAGAACGTAGACTTGTAGCACTAAGGTCAAAGGTTGGGTTCCCCATACCAAAAAAAAAAAAAAAAAAGGTGGGGGGGACCCCAGAAAGCTGTTTTGTTCTCTTTCTGCCCTGTGAGGATACAATAATACAATAAGAAGGTGGCCATCTGCAACCTAGAAGAGAGCCCTCACTGTAACCCAGCTATGCTGCACCCTGATTTCAGACTTCCAGCCTCCAGAACTGTGAGAAATACATTTCTGTTGTTTTTATAAGTCACCAGTCTATGGTACTTTGTTATAGCAGTTTGAACTAACTACTTGTCTTACCAAGAGCATTGAAATTGTTTTTGGCAGTCAGTTAAGTTCCCTGTGAATCAGCTTCTTTCGAGACTTTTAAAAAAGTTTTGTTAGAGTCCACCTAACCCTTTGCTGTGGAGCTAGTTTAGCCTTACTGAATGCACCAGGTGTTCAGTATATTCTCTCCACTTAGCCAGTTGGATCTTGAGTATCTCCTAATTCTGCATGAGCTCTGGGAGTTTTTCGCTTCAGTTCCCCAATAGTTTTTCTTAATCCCACCTCATGGAATTTTATTCAACATAAGTACAACTTAGTATTTACCAAAAGACTTAGGGAGACCTATTGTAGGTTTCTGAAACTTTCCGTGACTAGATCCCTTCTTCCAGTACTCTCATCTGCAAATTTCAGCCTCCCAAACTCTGGCTTCTGTGTCTAAACCCATCAAGACTGCCTCACTGTGGATCTTCTGTCCTGCGATGCTGTCTGGGAAATGCCTCCATGTGGAAAACGAGGACAACTGTGGGCTTTATGTCATTTGTTTCCTTTCTCTCAGCGACCACAGTCCTGTGCTGTCTTTGTCCAGTGTCTGAAAACAGTGGCTTCCTATATTTTGTTGAATTTTCTGTTTTTCTCCCCCTCCTTTGACAGGAGGGTAAATCCAATAGCTGTTATTGCATTATGGCTAGAAGGCATTTAAAAAAATTATAAATAATTGTTGAATGTTATCAAATTTGTTGTACACATCTATTGAGATGATC
Source organism: Cynocephalus volans (assembly GCF_027409185.1). Lineage (NCBI taxonomy): Eukaryota > Metazoa > Chordata > Mammalia > Dermoptera > Cynocephalidae > Cynocephalus > Cynocephalus volans. Next base: position 434,857 of record NC_084471.1, on the reverse strand, counting down.
ATGTAATGTTTCTCTGTCAGTCTAGAATGTGTTGGTTTAGCACTGAAAGTGAAGGCGGGATGCTGAGCTGCCCTTGGGTTTCTGGGCTAAACCCCATGTGATCAGAAGCCATTTTAAAAAATACCCTGTTGAAGTTTTCTAGCTAATATTTTGTTGGGACTTTTGTGTATATGCTAATAAGTGAAATAGGTTTGTAATTAATTTATTTTCTTGAACTATCATCAACTTCATAAAATAATTGGAGATTTAATACGGCAAGCTGGATTCCTGTATTAGTCTGTTTCTGTTGCTTATAACAAATACCTGGAACTGGGTAATTTGTAAGAAAGCAAAATTTATTGCTTCCAGTTTCAGAGGCTAGGAAGTCCAAAGTCCAGGGAACATATCTGGTGAGGGTCTTCTTTGGTGGTGGCTTTACAGCAATGCAGGGTCTTACATGGCAGAAAATGGCAGAACAGAGAGAGATACTCTGATGTGCACTCCTTTTAAAGCCCTCAGAACCATGTCCATGACCACCATTATTAACCCATTCATTAGGGCATGGTCCTCAGAATCAAATCACCTCTTCAAGGCCCCACCTTTCAATTACCATAATAGGGCTTCCCTCCCTCTTAACAATCACAGTGGGGATCAAGCTTCTAATACATAAAACTTGGGGGACACAATTCAAGCTATATCAACTCCTAAACAGAACTTCCTGCTGAAAATGATTAAAAATTCAAGATAAACTATTTTCTTAAAAAAGCATTCTCTTAAATGAGAAGAGCTAGCAGGAAAATAATGGACTAAGTAAAGGTAGGAGCCCAAAGAGGCAAAAGGAGCCCTGCACACTGCTTTTGATCAGAGGTGTCTGGTGAACCAAGAGAGCCTGGATTTGGGATTTTATAACCTGTGCTGAGTTGAATAGTGGCCCCTGCCCTTTCATGTCCACTGAGAACCTTAGAATGTGACCTTATTTTGAAATAGGGTCTTTGCAGATGTAATTAGGAAAGGTGAGATGATATACTGGAGTAGGGTGTGTTCTGATCCAATGACTGGCCCCCTTGTAAGAAGAGGGAAATTTGGACGTATTCACAGACGCAGGGGAGAAGCCCATGTGACAGTGGAGGCAATGATGTTTGTACAAGCCGAGGAACGCTGAGGATCGCTGGCAAACACTAGAAGCTAGGAAAAAGCAAGGAAAAACCCTCCCCTGGAGCCTTTTTGCTGACCCTTGATTTTGAACTTCTGGCCTCCAGATTGTGAGAGAATAAATTTCTGTCTTTTTAAGCTGCCAAGTTTGTAATATGTGTTACAACAGTCCTAGCAAACTAATACGTAGCCTTTTGAGATGTAGAGCACAGAGACAAATGACAGAGCTTTCCCGAGGAGAGGGATCTAATTAAAACATTAATCCTGTACAAATATTGGACTTTGAAAGGTTGAACTCTCAGTGTAAGAGTGAATTAGACATAAACTCTGTCCTTCAAGGGACTGCAAAGAAAATGAGCTGTTTCAAATTTGGGAGCAGGGCCAGCTGGTTAGCTCCATTGGTGTTACAACACCAAGGTCAAGGGTTCAGATCTCTGAACTGACCAGCTCCAAAAACAAAACAAAAACAAACCTGGGGACAAAGTGGAGTGTGTGAGGTATAGATGCTGAAAATTTAGAACAAAAAGCTGCCCCTCACGTGGGCTGGCAGCTCACATTCACAGAGGGTGGTCCAAGAAAGTCAATGGAACATTTAATACAGTGATCTCAGGTTGGCAATGCCTAGAGGTGCCTGGTAGAAGCAAACACAAACTTTCTGAAAATACCCACTGCTGTGATCTGAAGGTTGGTGCCCCCCCAATCCATATGTTAAAACCTTCCAGTGCGATGATATTGAGAGGTCGAGCCTTAGGAATTGATTAGGTTATGAGGGCTGTGCCTCCATGAATGGGATTAGTGTCCTTATAAAAGAGGCTTGAGGGAGCCTCTTTGCCCGTTCTGCCATGTGAGGACACAGAGAGAAGGTGCTACCTATGGGGAACAAGCCCTCACCAGACATCGAACCTGCTGGTGCCTTGGTTTTGGGCTTCCCAGCTTCCCATTTATTTACGAGCAATAAATTTCTTTCTTTAAACACTAGTCAGTGAAAGGCTATTTTGTTATAGCAGCCCAAATGGACTAAGACAGCCACTTTCTTCTCTCTACAGGCGCCCACCTTCTTCCTAGGCTTTAGAGTTTCCCATAAATACAATTCCAATGGTAACAAGCAGCTCTCAGTTTTCAAAAAGCAATTAAGAAGCAAGGTAACAAGTTATCATGAGAGCAAGCCAGCAGTAACCACAGACAGCACATTTCAGATAATGGAATTATCAAACACATCTTATAAAATGCCTGTGTTTAATATAGTTAAATAATAAAAGGCAAGATTAAAAATATATGCAGAAACCAAGAAACTTTAAAGAATAATCAAGCAGTTTGAAAAGAGCCAAATGGAATTCTAGAAGGAAAGTTCTAATTTAGTTCAAAGTTTAGTTGAATCTTAATTTCAAACAAATTTAAAACTCAGTATACAGCCTTAACCGCAGATTATAAACAGCCGAGGAGAGAATTAGTGAACTAAAAGAAAATGTAATCAAGTATCCAGAATACTGCCTGGAGGGACATAGATGTGGAAAACAGAAAAGAGGAAATAAGAGACATGAAGGCTGGAACAGGAGGGTCCAACGTGAGTCTAATTGGGGTGCCAGAAGGAGGAGAGATGGTGTGGAGCCCAGACAATATTTGAAGAGATATGGCTGTGAAATTTCTAAACGGATGAAATGGGGCTTCATATGGTTAAGAAGTAGTAAAGATCAGAAAAAATAAAAAATAAATCCACACCCAAGTACACCATATTGAAACTTCAGAACATCTAAGACAAGTCCTAAATGCATCTGGAGAAGGAAGAGGAATGACCTTCAAGGGAGCGACTGAGGGCTGACTTCTCACAGCAAGACGGGAAGCCAGAAGGATGAGACCTTTGAGGTGGCGATGCAAACTAACGACCTGACCTAGAGTTCTATATCCAGTAAAATATCTTTCAGGAACCAGGACAAAATGAAGCATTTTCAGACAAACTGAAAGAGTTTACCACTGAAAGATTCTCATTAAAGAAAAAATTTAAAGGTACTCTTTAGGCAAAAAGAAAGCGGTTTCACCGGAAGATCTGACATGCAAAACGTAATGAGGAATGTTTGGGTAAATCTAAGTAAACATCCGTTGTTTAAAGCAGCAATAGCAATTCCTTGTGGGTCTTGAAACAAAAAATAAAGAAAATTAGAGTACTTAATAATAGAACTTAAGTTGGGGCTGGAGTAAACAGAGTTAAAGTCTTCTAGGGTCCTTGTATTTTTCAGGGAGAGTAAAAATATTGATCGACTTTAGACTGATAATTTAAGTGTGGGTGTCATAATTATAAGGGGGTGCCTTAGACTGGATTCCTTCCAAATGAGTGGCTGGGACAGGGATTCAAGTGCAAACGGTTTATTTGCAGGTGCAGGAAATACAGGTGGGTGGACGAGAAAGCGAGGCAGGGTAGGGCAGAAGGACCACTCCGCCAGCTGCCTGGTCATGATTTCTAACCTGTGGTCTATGTAGCAAGATTGTATCGTAGAACCCAGGTATTAGATACAGGGGGCATAGCTTGATAAAGGCAGTTTTTGCTAACCAAATAAGTTAATTATGCTGGAATTTCAGGATGACAAGTTTGTGGGTATAAGAGGCCTGGTAAGTGTCCACTCAGGGTCTCTTACAACCTTTCAGGAACTCTCCTGTAAGGCAGAACACCATTGCACCAACTTAAGTGCATCTTTGGGAGGATCTGGGGAAACTTGAGAAGCCATGCTCACCAGATATTCTCCAGTTTGATATCTCCTGAAGTGCTTTGCTGGGCGTGTTCTCTTTGCACTTATCACAGAAAACAGAAAATTCCCCATATAAGCTAATTTTTGTGACGCCTCAAATGCACTCATCTTTGGAGCTATGACATTGGTCCAGTGTGAAGACTTGTGTGAAAATGTATAATCCTGTCCTGTATTCAATTATTATAAAACTGTCTTTGGGTGTGCACTTTATATGAAGAAGTCTAGTAAGACATTCAGATTTCAGATATTTGTAAAAGAAGTCCTTGAAAAACTTCAGCTCTGATTCATTGTCATAATAGTCTTCTGCACTAGTAGAAGCCTGTGAGAGGTATAATTTCTGAGACGTCTAATTATGTGTGTGATTTCTTTTTTAAACCAGAAGGTTTTTTTTCCTTTTTTAAAAAAAAGATGGCTGGTGAGGGGCTCTAACCCTTGACTTGGTGTTGTCAGCACCACACTCTCCCAAGTGAGCCACAGGCTGGCTAGAAGAAGGGTTTTTTAAAAACTGTCTTTTCCTTTAAGACACAAGAGTATTGTAAACCCCATGAGTTTGGATTCCTTATACAAACAGAGATGAGAATACACCATTTAACACTAGATTATGCTTATTCGCTGATGAAAATGACCAGAAGAGAAGTCAATGATGCAAGAGAGAAGGTGAATATCGAGCAAGGAACTTGAATGGGCAATAGAAAACGTTGGGAGGATCAATGGACTGGGGATTTGTCATTGTTTCATACCACGGCCCCCAAATTCTTTGACATTCTGCCCATTGAGAGGTGGGGGTCTATGACCCCTATCTTGAATCTGAATAGGCTTGTGACTGCTTTGACCAATAGGTATGGCTCAAGTATGCCACATGACTTCCAAGACTACATCAGAAAAGGCCGTGCACCTGGGTCTCCAAGGGCACTCGCTCTGGGGGAAGCCAGCTTCGTGTGAGAAGTCCAGCTACTCTGAGACCACCATGCTGGAGAGGCCAGTAGAGATGCTGGTAACAGCTCATTCAGACTCCCAGCTGACACTCAGTGTTAATGCCAGCCTTGAGAGTGAGCCTCCTTGGACGCCCAGCCCGGCTCCCTTCTGGCTGCGACCAAAACCTTAAGAGAGACTCAGGCAAGAACTTCCCGTCAGAGTCCTTCCCAAATTTCTGACCCCCAAACTCCAAGCAGAATAAAATGGTTGTTTTAACCTACTAAATTTGAGGATAATTTGTTACACAGAAATAGTAACTGGAACATGTTTTTTATGGATTCAAAGAATTGTGGGTATTATGGTAATACAGTAAGAAAGCAAAAAAAAAAAAAATGATGGTCAGAGAATCGGATGGTTAAAATTGAGTCAGGAGGTGGTGAGCTTATTGGTTATGACAGCATTCTTAGATTTTCATCTTTAATAAATATTTTTGCAGTTTTAGCCATTGGCATTTTTGTTTTGTGTTTGTGATTCCTATGCAATATGAGAAGAAGAAAAGACCGATAGTTTGCATTTTATTTATTTTCTAATCTATGAGAAAATTGTCAGAAAATGTCCTCTGGCTTTTTAGGATTGCTGCGGTCAGGATTGTTGAAACTGTGCTGCTACTCCAAGTCTCCCTTATTTGTCTAATCAGTTTCGTGCTTTGCACTAACTGTCCATACCACTGATGGGCCACAGACCAGAACAAGTATTAAAACGGTATAGTCAAAACATCTGGATTTGTTCAGTAAGAAGAAGAAGTCTGGGCGGTCACTGACCATGGGAAGTCAGGGAGGCAAGTCCAGCAGTGCACGAGGCCCACAGGCCAAGGGAGGGGAGGACTCTGAGCAGCTGCTCAGCTCCCCGTGGACATAGATCTTTCATCTGTGCAATGATGCTCTGAGAGTCACATGAGGAAATGTGTAAATTTGAAAAACTATGCACGTTATGAGAAACATAAACTTCCTCAGGAAAGAGACTCTGCCTTTTCAGTAATATGTCCCTGAGCCAGACAGAGCAGTCCTGAGGGGACAGACTCCAGTGTGAGCAGCAGGGGAAGGGTGAATGTCAACTCATCATTTATGAATGCTGGGGCTGGTGCCTGGGGCTCCACACAGGCCACGTGATCCTCACAGTACTATGGTACAGATGAAGAAACTGAGGTCCACGTGGAGTAATTTGCCCATGTTCAGAAAGTTGGTGGTAACACAAAGATTGATTGCACAGTCTCTCAGACTAAGGCTGGTGACTTTCCATCTGTGCTCTTGGGCAAGATGGAAGGTTCCAGAGATAAAGTTGGAGGCAGAAGCCCCCATCTCATGGTCTTTACATTTCTGGAATATGGAGTGATCATCTGATAAGTGGGAGGCGAGAGGTTTAAGGAGGGTTGTGGAAGTTAGGATCTGACTAACTAATCTGGCTAATCTGATGGGGTTGAAGAATATAGACTTCAAGTTTGGTGCAGTTCCAGGTGAAGGTAAACCTTGGGGCCCTTATGGGAGAGTCACCAGAATTAAGAGCCAAAGATTGTTGACTGATCAGAAGCCAGGGAGCTGACTGACCAGGGTGTTGGATGGGTCATTTTTGCGGATGTCCAACTTAACCAGTTTGATGACAAGACCCAGGATTGAAAGGAAATCTTGGAAGTTGGGGTAAAAACCCCTTGCAAATTCTGGGAAGAGGTCCGGAATTTTATGGGTAAATTTGGGTTAGGCTGTCTGCACAGAGCTCGGTATCAAGCCAGAGCATGTCAGCACACAGCACAGTTGGCGCTCAAGAAACAGCGTTTCAGTCGAGTGAACATAGCCTCAGGGTTGTAACTTCTCCCGGTGCCCATCAGTGCCTCCGAGCAGACCGTGCGGTAAGTGCTGTGTGCTGGGAGTTCAGTTTTAGCCCAGTCTGCATCCTCTGTATGGCCCACTCTGAGTCCAGACCTGATCAGCTTCCCGTAGGCAGATGTCCCTGCCGAGCCCCGATCAGCATTGGGAGACCAGCTCCTCCAGCTCGGATCAGCACCCTTTAGGGGACAGCTCCGGCCAGCCCCGATCAGCACCCACGGGCGGACAGCTCCGCCGGCCCCTTTGGGTGCGCGACTCAGCCTCGGCCCGAGTCACTTCAGATCCAGGCTGCGGACCCCGCCTCTTCCCTTCTGAGTCCTCGGGAGGACAGCGCAGACTCTGGGGCCGCCCCCACCCCTCCAAGAGCAGCTCCCTCCAAAACCCACGCGCGCACGTATACACACGCACCCACCCCCACACATAAACGCGCACACACACGCACACGCATACACGCACCCACACGTACACATGCATGCACACAGGAACATGAATACGCACACACGCACACGCACGCACGCATGCACACACACGCACATGCACAAACGCACACGCACACATGCCCGCACACACACGCACACGCATGCATGCACACACGCACACGCACGCACACGCGCACATGCACGCACACACATGCACATGCATGCACGCACACATGCACACGCACGCACACGCGCACAAGCACGCACACATGCACGCACACGCAGTTAACCAGAGGTCTGCAGACCCAGGCCGGGGCCTTCCTCCGACTTCCCGCCGCGGGTTCCTCGTCTGAGGTGTCGCCCATGATCATTCCCCACCTGCGGGCCCTCCCCGCCCCGCCCCGACTCCCCGCTCCCGCCAGCCCTCTCCTCACCTGCGCCCGACCCCTCCGCAGCCGAGCCTCTCGGTCGCAGCGCCTCTGTCCCCCGCGGCCCCTCCCGCCTCGCTCCGGGCTGCCCCCGCCCCCCTGCGGCGCTGGCTGTCGCCGGCTCGCGCTGCCGTGGCGTCCTGGCAGGGTGTCAGGGTGTCGAGGTGTGCCGCGGGCAGGCGGCGTGTCGCAGGGCGTGTCACGAGGTGAAGCGCGGGGGCCGAGCACCGGGGGGAGCGACGCAGGGCGCGCGGGGCTGTCGCTGCGCGCACCCCTCCCCCGCCGCAGTCGCGGCCCTTCCGGAGAAGATGGCGGAGCGGGCGGAGATGTTCTCTCTGTCCACCTTCCACGCGCTGTCGCCGCCCGGCTGCAGGTACGCATCTCGGCGCCCCGGGCCTCCCCGTAGCCCCCACGCTGACCCAGGCCCCAGACCCCTCTCTGGTCCTGAGGCCTCTGATTCCTGCTCCGCATCCGTCCCCATCCCTTGGTTCAGGCTCTCTCCATTTTTGTCCCCCGCCGCCCAGTCTCCATGACCCCCCTCCTGCACTTCCTGCCGGGATGCTGAGCACCCAGCCTGGACAGCTGACGTGTCAAGGGTGGAGGCCCTGGACTGGCCCTCTGAGGGGGCAGGATGCTGGGCACACCCTCTGTGCCTAGCGGTGTCCTTTTGGCCTTGGGCGTCTCTTCAGTGGGGGCCCCAGCCTGGCCCCTGCGTCCCAGGCAGGGAGAGGTTGAAATCAAGCCTGGGGCCCTGCGGGAAAGTACTGGGGTGTGGAGGGGGCTGGACCTCCGGGTGTAGGCCTTTCTTGGGCAGGCCAGCCTCCGCTGGCAGAGCAGGCCAGACCCCTCCCTCCCCTGCTGCTGCAGCTCCAGCTCCCCCTCCCCCTGCTCCGCTCAGGCTGACTCCCCTGAGGCTGAGGCTGTGACCCAGAGGGCCTGGAGCTGAGCTGGAAGGGAGGAGAGGCCGCTGGCTCTTCGAGGGAGGAGGGGTGGGAGGGGGACTGGGGGAGGGGTGGCTCCCCTGGGGTGGCATGGCTCAGACGGGGGAGATCTGAGATCCACTGGAGAACAGAGCTCGGGGTTCGAGATGATGGCAGGATGTGGATCTGGAAGTTGGAGAGTCTGGAGACCAAGGGGCCTAGGAGCTGGAGGTCTCCCTTGGCCCCTCATCAGCACCAGCTTCCAGGCAGGGAGTCCAGGGTTGGTGGCTCTCTGATCCCGGGCCTCCTCTCCAGGCCTCCCCAGGATATAAGCCTGGAAGAATTTGATGATGAAGACCTGTCCGAGATCACTGATGACTGTGGCCTGGGCCTCAGCTACGACTCAGACCACTGCGAGAAGGTGGGGAAAGGGTTGGATGCACAAAACCTGCCCAAGGGAGAGCCTTGGTTAGGCTCTGCTCGGCATTTACTTGGGGTCTTAGGGTGGGTGTGAGCTCAGTCTTGAAACTCAGAGTCCTCTGATTGTCCCCCACCTTTGATCGTTGGCCGTGGGGCCTTCTTTGTATCAAACCTCTCTTTTTCTAACACATTGTAGGTCCTCCACTGAGGGCCTTCCCCAGCAGTCCTCCCAGGACCACATCAGCAGGCTAGCCTGGGGAAGGGGAGGTGTGCTTTTGCTTTGGGTGTCCTCTGATGACTTCTCAGAAAGACCTAACCCCTTCCGCATGCCATCTCAACCTTGTCCCCTCCCCAGCCCTGTCCCCACCCCTGCAGTCTTTTCTCCCCCATCTCCCGCTCCTTTTCCTCCCTGTCTCTCCCTGTTTGTTTTCATTCATTCAAGAACATTGAGCAACTGTCTTGTGGAAGTGCTGAGGGCTTCCAGGTGCTGGGAGCAGAACAGACAGCTGCCCTTGGGAGCTTTCAGCCTAGTAGGGGAGAAAGAGACAATGGCTGTTCCCCTAAGTGTCACAGATTGGAGTCTAGGAGGGACACAAAGTATGATGAGGGGGAAGGGAACCCAATTCAGACAGAGGGAATCAGGGGGACGTCCCAAAGGAAATGTCAACTATGCCCTGAGGTTATTAGGAGCCAGGCAGATGGGGCAGGAGGAGGGAGTGGAGGAGAGGCCCTGCTGGGGAAGGGATTGACTGTGCCAAAGGCCTTGAAGTTGGCGCAGACTTGCTAAATCTTCAGAATGCAGGCTGTCTTCTCATTTATGCATTCACTTGATATTTGCTAATATCCACTGAGCCCTAGGTCCTGTTCTAGGGCAATACGGACATGACCCTGCCCTGGTGGGGTTTGCAGTCTGGTGGGAGAGAGAGACACACGAAAAGCCATGTACAGTGATCGCGAATTGTGTTAAATGCTATGAAGGAACCAGTGACGATGTTGAAAGTGATGGGTTTGGGAGTGAAACGAGACTAGAGGGTGGGTTGTGACCACTCTGACAATCTCTGTCATCCAGCCTTGGGGATTTGGAGTGATCCCCGTGTGTCTTAAGCAGATTGTTAGAAAAATTGCTGGGCTGGCAGGGGGTGGAGTGAACTGGAAGCGACTCTGGCTTGACTTGCTGCTCCCTGCTGTCCCCTTTCCTGGCACCTGGGAGCCCGGTCACTGTCGCACTCTGGCCCAGCCTTGCATCTTCCTCCTCCTTGCAGGACAGCCTCTCCCTGGGGCGTTCGGAGCAGCCGCACCCCATCTGCTCCTTCCAGGATGACTTCCAGGAGTTTGAGATGATCGATGACAATGAGGATGAGGATGAGGACGAGGACGAGGAGGACGAGGACGAGGAGGAGGGAGGTGGGGAGGGCGAGGGGGAGGGAGGCCCTGGCTCAGAGGCCCCTGCCCCAGACACCGTCATCCCCTCGCCTTCCCTGGAGGAACCGCACAAGCACCGGCCCACCACGCTCCACCTGACTACACTGGGAGCCCAGGTGAGTGCCCAGACCACGGCGTCCTCGAGCTGAGCCTGGGCCACAGCACCTGGGACTCTGCACCCCACGGCACCCGGTTTCTGCCCCCATGGGAGGTGGCCCCCCAGTGCTGCTCTCCTCTCACCCGGTCACAGGACTCGCTGAACAACAACGGAGGCTTCGGCCCGGCGGCCCCAACCTCCTGGCAGGAGACAGTGCTGTGCTCAGTGTCGCAGGAGCCGCTCCGAGGTGAGGGCTTGGGGGGCGGGGGGGAGGGGCCGGGGGGAGAGGGAGGGGGTGGGGTGGGGGGAGAGGGAGGGGTGGGGGTGGGGGAGGGCGCCAGGGAGGGGGCCGGCTGCTGGCGGGAGGCCCAGCCCGTGGTGACGGCGAGGGGTCCCCCTGCCCCGCAGAGCTCCCCGGCCCCCTCCCGCCTGTGGACGCGGGGCCCGGGGAGGTGCGGTCGCCCGTGCGTGCAGGTCGCGACCGCGAAGGGGCCCGGCCCGCGGAGCTCCCGGCGCCAGGGGGGGCGTCGCCGTCTTCGGATCCCGGCATCGAGGCCGACCTGAGAAGCCCGTCGAGCGGGGGCCCCGGGGGGCGGCGCAGCAGCCAGGAGCTGTCGTCGCCGGGCTCAGGCTCGGAGGCGGCCCGCGGCGCGCGCCTGGGGCGCATGATCTCGTCCATCTCGGAGACGGAGCTGGAGCTGAGCAGCGACGGCGGCAGCAGCAGCAGCGGCCGGTCCTCGCTCCTCACCAGCTCCATGGAGGAGGCCTCGTCGCCCGCGTCGGAGCCCGAGCCCGAGCCCGCGCCCCCGCGCCGGCCCGCCTTCCTGCCCGTGGGCCCCGACGACAGCGACAGCGAGTACGAGTCGGGGTCCGAGTCGGAGCCCGACGTCAGCGAGGACGCGGACTCGCCCTGGCTGCTCAGCAACCTCGTGAGCCGCATGATCTCCGAGGGCTCCGCGCCCGTCCTGTGTCCCGGCCGGTGCCTGTCGCCCGCGCCGCGCCCGCCCGGGGAGCCCGTGTCGCCGGCCGGCAGGGCCGCCGAGGACCGCGGGGACCCGGGCGTGGAGCTGCTGGACATGCAGACGCTGTGCGGGCCGCCGCCCCCCGCGCCCGCCGCGCCTCGGCCGGGCCCCGCGCAGCCCGGGCCCTGCCTGTTCCTCAGCAACCCCACGCGCGACACCATCACGCCGCTGTGGGCCGCGCCCGCCCGCGCCGCCCGGCCGGGCCGCGCCCGCTCCGCCGCCTGCTCGGACGACGACGACGACGACGACGACGACGACGACGCTCACGACGGCCGCGGGCCGCCTGGGCGCAGGGGAGCGGGCCCCGCGGCGCCGCCCGACGCGTCGCTGGTGTACGACGCGGTCAAGTACACGCTGGTGGTGGACGAGCACACGCAGCTGGAGCTGGTGAGCCTGCGGCGCTGCGCCGGCCTGGGCCGCGACAGCGACGACGACAGCGGCGGCGAGGCCAGCGAGGAGGACACGGGCGCCGCGCGGCCGGACAGCTCGCCCGACAGCCCCGACCTCACCTTCTCCAAGAAGTTCCTCAACGTCTTCGTCAACAGCACGTCTCGGTCCTCCAGTGCGTGGGACGGGCAGGAAGGGCAGGGCTCCCCGTCCCGCACGTCCCCAGAGGTGCCCAGAGTGGCCCCGGCTCCTCGCAGGACCCCCCGCCGCCCGCTCTGCGCAGGGGGTGGGGGGAGGCCTGTGCGGCCCCCACCAAGTGGGTCCTGCCGCCGTCCCTGGCTCAGGACACCCGCGGCAGCCGTGCGCAGGGGACGTGGCTGGGCCGCGAGGCCGGGCCTTCGAGTGCCCCCGCGCCTCTCTGAGCCGCTGTCTGTGCCCGTCTCTGTCTCAGGCACCGAGTCCTTCGGCCTCTTCTCCTGCCTGGTCGACGGGGAGGAGAGAGAGCAGACTCACCGGGCCGTCTTCAGGTACTGCCTCCCCTGTCGCTGCCAGGGACCCCGCCTCAGTCCGCAGACAGGACAAGGTGCTGGCGGACACCACCCAGCCGGTCCTGTCCCCTGCAGTGACCTCTTCCCTGACCTCAGGTTTATCCCCCGCCATCCGGACGAGCTGGAGCTGGATGTGGACGATCCGGTGTTGGTGGAGGCCGAGGAGGACGACTTCTGGTTCCGCGGCTTCAACATGCGCACGGGGGAGCGCGGTGTGTTTCCCGCCTTCTACGCGCATGCTGTGCCCGGCCCTGCCAAGGACCTGCTGGGTGAGGCCCCATCCCGGAAGGGCGGCTTGTCACCCCAGCCCCTCCGCCCGACCTGACCCGCGCCCTGTGCGAACCCCCAGGGAGCAAGCGGAGCCCCTGCTGGGTGGAGCGCTTCGACGTGCAGTTCCTGGGCTCTGTGGAGGTGCCCTGTCACCAGGGCAATGGCATCCTGTGTGCAGCCATGCAGAAGGTCAGTGTGGAGGCTCACACCAGCCTCGCAGGCTGGCACAGCCCCCTGGGAGCTCCAAGGCCTCTGGCCTCCTCCAGGGAGGGTTCAGGGGGTGATCCAGGGGAGGGGCACCCCAGCCTGACTCAGGCGTCAGAGCAGACAGGCCTCGGGCTGGGCTCGGCAGCTGTGCTGTTACCTCTGGGTCTCTTGGCCAGTTCCCCTTCGCCCGTCCTCTTCCTGTCTGAAAGTCAGGTCGGCTGTCACTGCCCCTTCCCCAGGAGTCCTTTGCTCACTCATTTGTTTGCTCAGCGGAACTTAGTGAGCAGCTGCCCGCCTGCCAGTCCTGTGACAGAGGCTGGAGGACAGCGGAGCAGGACATACCCACTCTCCCTCCAAGAGCTCCCGTCAAGCTTCTGGGAACCAGGCAGGGAGGAGCCCAGGGTGGAGGACGGTGTTCCTGACACCTGAGCCAAGAGGAGCAGCTGGCTGGAGGAGTGGCAGGAAGACAAGGCAGGCTAGTGCAGAGGGGTGACCAGCCCATCCTGAGGGCCGGCAATGGCCAAGGCCTCCTCTCACTTCTTCCAGAATCGCATCTTACAGGCCTTCGATGCCGAGTGTCTTCAAACTTAATCTAAAAAGAACAGAGCATAGTCCCACCAAAGGCAGGGAAAGAGGATCTTACAGGTCCTTAAGACCCTCTCCTCCCCTGACTTCTTCCTCAGATTGCTACCGCCCGGAAGCTGACCGTCCACCTGCGCCCTCCTGCCTCCTGTGACCTCGAGATCTCTCTGCGGGGGGTCAAGCTGAGTCTGAGTGGAGGGGGTCCTGAGGTGGGGGTGTGGGGGACTGGGGACCAGGGGAGGCTGGGAGGTGGGGTAAGGCAAGAGGCTCCAGCCGAGGGACAGGCTGGCAGAAGTGGCCCCAGACCTTCTCTGTCTGACTCTGGACGCTTCTGCCCCCCTCTGCACTAGTTCCAGCGCTGCAGCCACTTCTTCCAGATGAAGAACATCTCATTCTGTGGCTGCCACCCCCGCAACAGCTGGTAAGGGCCTGGCCCTCCCCAGAGTCCCCACAAAACCCAAGGGCTGCCCATACCCCAGCCCCCACCACTACCCTAAGAGCTACACCTGCACCCACTTGGCTCCATGAATTGAACATCCACATAGCACCCACTCTGAGCCGGACTTGGGAGATGGGGATCACACAGGCTCCCACCTAGTCTGGGTGGGGAGGGAGACACACAGACAAGAAAGTGTGAGAAGCATCTGTGGGTGGTCTGATGAGCATCTAAATGGGCACCGGTGGGCAGACCTGCAGAATTCTCCTGGATTCAGGAAGGAGAGCCTCGAAAGTTGAGCAGGTGACAGGGTGGGGGAGTCCACAGGGCCACACCTGGGGGGATGTTCGGGTGCCCCACTTGGGGCTTGGGGCCTGGGAGCCAGGGGAGAAGCTACAGGGGTCATTGAAGGCCTGGGCCCTTGTGACTGTGCCAGGGAACTCATAATCAATCCCGCTGGTGACGGGGCCACTGAGGGATCCTTGTGGAAGGTGGGGCGCTTAGGCTGGTGAGCTGGATCTGGCTGTGGTGCAGAGTGGACTGACCCAGGTGGTGCTGACAGGAGACCAGGTGGCTGCTGAGGTCATCCAGTTGCCGTGTCATGATGGGAAGTGTGCACATGCAGGAGGCATCGAAGAGGTGGGATAGGCAGGACCTGGTGGATGGGCTGCAGAGACTGACCTGGAAGGGCTCAAGGGTGATGTCCACCTGGGTGACGGGGAGATAGTGACCCACACACCGAGAAGAGGTTGCGGGCATCAGTCACAGGTGCGGTGAGGCTGAAGTGGCCGTTGGTTACGTGGGCCTGGTGCTTAGGAGGGAGACCTGGGGGGAAGGTGTCAGTCTGGAGCAGGTGAATAACTGAGGCCATGAGGAGGATGAGATGGCCGGGCAGAGGGGGCAGAGGTAGCAGAGGAGGAGCTGGTGCGGGAGCAGCTGGCGGGGAGGCTGCAGGCTGCCCCCAGACCCTGACTCCTGGCAGGAGGAGCCAGAGGGATGGACGGGGCCGACCAGAGGCTCGAAAGGACGGGGCAGTGGGAGGAGCAGGTCCTCACGGGCAGACAGGGGCGGCTGGGCAGTGGCGTGTCGGGGTCATCTGGACTCTTGTGGCAGAGAACGACGATGGCTCTGTCTGCTGCTAGGAGGTGCCCAGAGCCCAGTCTTGCGTCTTCTCCATCGAGGACTGAGATGATTTAATGGGATCCAGTGCTGAGACCCTGCTCAGGGAGGGAGGGGGCCAGGGACCTAGACCGGACAGCGGGGCCCGCTGTGGGCTGTGAGGACATGGGCTGGGGTGGCACCACCAGGAGAGGATGAAGGAGGACCCTTCTTTCCCACCAGAGGGAAACCACGGATGCTGCAAGCTCAGGCCTCCAGGCTGGACCCTGACCCAGCTGCAGTTCCGGGAAGAGAGATGGCCGGACAGGTGGCCTGTGGCCGAGAGATGGAGGTGGGGGTGGGGGAGGCTGAGGAGCTGCCGTCCCTGCGCAGACCCTCCTAATTCTTGTGTCATGAGGACCCAGCCTGGTCCGTCAGTGAGGCACGAGGCAACCGTGCTGGGCGAGTGGTGAACCCGCTGCCTCGTGCCGTGGGTGGTAGATGTGCCGGGTGTGCCGTATGGATGGGGCAGGGCTGTGTGTCTGGGCAAGACACAGACCCTCTGTGCCCAGCCGTCCATCAGGACGCTACCTCCTAGGGCTGTCGTGAGGTTCGTGTCAGTTAATTATATGACGTGGCTAGGACGGTGCTGCAGTGACGCTCAGTAAGCAACATGTCAGCGTTAGTGGTTGTCATCACAATTACCTGAACGCAGCATCTGAGGCAGGTCTTGTGACCACACAAGCACATGATCCTGGCAATGATATGATCACGTGGCCTCCCATCTGGTGGGAACAGAAAACCCCGAAGTCGAGCGGGAATGGATCGGATTGGCCGGCTTCGGGGGTGTCTGGAGTCTCGCACGGCAGGACTCTGACTGCCCCTCCTTCCGTTTGGACAATAGTTTTTATTAATGTCTTGGGTGAGGAGACAGGGCACATTGGAATGGCGTGACTGACACAGTGTGGCGGGGACTCCATGCTTCTGCAGTTGGAGCAGGTGGTGGAACGGAAGAGGGTTTTAGGATGGGCTGATGTCAAGCCCCGCACCAGAGCTTGGGAAGTGGCTGTGAGTTTGCAGGACCAGACGTGGGGCTGGCGGGGGCCTGAGTCAGCAGGGGACATGGTGCTCGGAGGCCAGGCTGGGGGCCTTGCTTCGCGGTCTTGGGCAGGCCCTGAGTGGGGCACAGAGGGACATGGCGCAGGCCCAGGCACCCCTGCGACCCCACAGTCCTGCGTCCCACCCCCTCCCGAGCCCTTGTCCCCGCTCTGCAGACCAACTGGGGGTTGAGGCTGGGTCAGTGCCCTGACCCCGTCCACACTGACTTCCCTGCAGCTACTTTGGCTTCATCACCAAACACCCCCTGCTGAGCCGCTTTGCCTGCCACGTCTTTGTGTCCCAGGAGTCCATGAGGCCAGTGGCCCAGAGTGTGGGGTGAGCGGGGTCCCAGAGTGGGGGCGGGGATGAGAATTTGTGCAGGGTGCTGGGGTGGCGAGTGGGGCTGAGAGGGTGGGGTGGGCAGTGAGGAGCCTGGAGTGGGAGAGCTGGGCGGTGGCGGCGGGCCCTGGGTGACTGGTAGAGGGCCCTGTCCCCACAGCCGTGCCTTCCTGGAGTACTACCAGGAGCACCTGGCCTACGCCTGCCCCACGGAGGACATCTACCTGGAGTAGCAGGAACCTGCCCACCGCTCTCGACTCCTGCCCCGTCTGCTCCAGGCACAGCCCCGGCTGGGGGTGTCTCACGAGGCCACCATGGCTTTAGCAAGGACTGGATTGGGGGCGCGTTGGGCCTTATGTTTGTGGGAGTCCTCGGTCCCCAGGGCACGGTGTGGGAGCTGCCGGGGGGTATGTGTAACCCCCGCACCCCACTTTCCCTCTGATCCATTCTTTCTCTCTGTCGTCCCCATCTGCCCCCTCATTTCTCTCCTTGTGTTTCTCTACCCTTTTCTGTACCTGCAAACCTTGCCACCCTCTGCTCTTTATTTTGGGGTCAACTCCCGGGGTGCAGAGGAAGGTGAGCCTCTAGGTGGCTGCTGAGGTCAGACTCCCAAGCAACCCCTCCCGCCCCTCCCCTGTGATTTATAAGAGAATTTTAATTTTTATAGTTAATCTCAAGGGATCATCCCATGCTGGACCACAGGGACAAAAAGAGGGGACCCCCCCATGGAGCTCAGGGGAAAGCAGGGAGGGGCTCCCAAAAGAGCCTTGGGGAGACTAGGAGTGGCTCTTGATGGTCACCCGAGCCCCCAGACGCTGCTAGGAGGAGGCTGTCCCCCACCCCCCACCGTTACCCCCACTGTCCTTGCTTTGCCACTGCTGCCACATCCCCTGCCCAGGGCATTGGCCCTGCTGCGCCCCATGCTGTGCACATGGGCCCTGCCCACAGCCTCAATAAACTCTGCTTGGTGTGACCCTGGCTGTTTCTAGGGGGGGTGTCTGCGGTGGTGCAGACGGAGACCCCGGTGTGATGTGTCGAGGCAATTGAGAGAAGTCTCCCCACTTCAGTGCTTTTCAAAATCATGCAGGGATCCCTGCAGCGCTCCACTGGGCCCACGTCCCAGGGGCCACATCTGAGGAACTCGTGGGGTCATAGAGGATGTTGAAGTCAGAGAGAAGGCACTGGCCATGCAGTGTGTCCCTCACACGCGCTGGGGCACTGGCGGGCGCCCCCGGGGCTCCGATCACGTCAGGGGGTGGGGGAGCATGAGCGAGGCCTTGAACATAATCTACTTAGATCTTTTAAAATCCTTCACAGAAAGCCAGGGGGAAATAGGTGACAATGTTCACCATGCCCTTAGAAGATCGTAGATGCTCAGCAAGGTCAGCACTAAGGGTGGGCCTGTGTCCCGCCCCGCGCCCAGGACAGACCAGCGGTGAAGGCTGTGCACGGAAGAGTGACCAGAGCGGGTGGAGACACGTGCACTGTCTGCAAAAGCCACGTGCCTGCTCCAGCGTCGGCTCTGTGGGCCAGCGCGCGGGAAGAGTCGCCGTCAAGGGTGATGAAGGACTCAGACCTTCGGCACGTGAACAGCACAAACTGATCCCGGGGGAGGCTCCCAGTCCCCTCCCGTGGGTTAGGAGCCCAGGCCGGTCACACCAGAACACTCCATGTGTCTAAGAAGATGAAGAAAAACGCTTGTGAGAAAACTGTACTCCTAATTAAGATGAAGTTGTAAAGAAGCAGACAGCACCCTTGGGTGTGCGCTGGAGCATCAGGGCGAGGCCCTCAGGCCCCGACCTTCCCCTCGCCCTCGGTCGGGTGGGGACTCCACACACTCGGCCCCCTCGATGTGCTCCGCGCTTTTCCGTAGGGTTCACCTTCCCCTCCTGCCACCTCACGGGCTGCCGCTCCAGCCCCATGCCCTCCAGGCCCCTTCCACAGACTCCATGTGCTCAGGGCCCCCATGCTCTGCCCTATGCAGACCACTCAGCCCCTCTGTATGCTGAGCATTAACTTGCCATCCCCAGCCGATCCCCAGGGGTTCTCCCCCGCCGGTCACTGGGCTGGCGCTCAGCACAACGACCTACCTGTAAAGGGCACTGGCTGCCACAGTGGCTTCAAACTCACAGGAACCTTTTCCCCACTACCCTATTCATCTAGATTCTGTATTTTACCCTTTTCCCTGGTCTCTCATGCTGCAGGCCTGGGGTCACTCCACCCTCCCTCCTGTCACCATCATCCCACCCAAAGTCTGTCTGTGGCTCCATACTCTACCCCTGCCTGTTGCTTTGCCTCCCATGGATTTGTCACCCCTTTTTCCCCTGGGCGATGGAGCCACCAAAGATTACTCAAAGCCCATCTGTTCTGAGCAGTGAGAATCCCGGAAAAGGGGTTAATCTCCCAGAACTCTCAAGAGAGAGGCATTCCGTTCATTTGGAAAATTAACCACAAATTGGGGTTCTCTTCCCGCATTTATTTTCCAGACCAGGAAGTTACAGGAAGAGAACATAGGTGGGGTTTTTGCTAAGTACAGTTTAACAAGTTTTACAATAGAAGCTGGTGACATTCAGTAAGACAAGCAAGGGGACCTTCCATAATGCAATTTTCAAGAAGTTAAGTCAATCCACCAACTAAAGCTTGATTTTAGCAAGCATTCTTTTCTTACAGCAATTTCCCAGGATCTTTACATATCAATCAGTAACCTGTCTGTCTTTGAGCCAGCAACCTTGCTGTGTTACAATTCTTTATCTTACAGTGGACACTATAGCCTGGGGAAAATTTCCTGTCCTTTGCAAGGTCAATATTTGAAACTGCAAGGCTTTGGAACTCCAGGCCCTGTGAGGTACAGTTGCTTTATGCATCCTCCCCACTCCCTGCCTCCGCATGGATCACAACACCTTCAGTTTCCTCCTGGATCTTAGTGCAACAAACTGGCTCCTCCAGGCTCAGTGCCTTCACCTGCACCTGCACCCAGACCTGGGGTTTTGAACAGAAGCCTGAGCAGATCTTATCCCATTAAACTCTGCAGCAGCTCCCTGTTAAACCTCATCCTGACCCACCCCAGCCCTTCTCCAGCCTCCTCTACCCTCCACCCTGCTTCTGTCCTAGGAAACTCTGAGTATCCTGTGAGCACTGCTGCCTTCCCTGGTGACCATGGGGTGGACTCCCGTCCTCCTGGGTGCTAGGGGGCCCTGGGCCTTGGGCTTGGGTGAGGTGTGGCTCTTGCCTGCTCCCCTGGCAGAGGCTGCTGACCCATCCCCAGAGAGCAGGGGCATGGCCGATGCCCTGCGGTCCTCCTGGGACCCGGAGCAGTGCCTGGCACATATGCAGGCAGCCTGCGGAGTGCTGAGTGATGCCTCCAACACCCGTCCTCCAATTGCTGAAATCTAGGCCAAGGATAGCATTCTAAATAAAAAGCTTTCTACACAAAACGGTTCATTGCATTCTTGTTTAAAATAATGAAAGCATAAAAGTAATCTAAATACTGTCCAACAGGATTAACCAAATTCAGGGATATTTACCTAATTGAAATATTGGGCAGATATGAAAAAAGTGTGCTTACTAACATTTTATAATAATACTGAAAATATTTGGTATGCTATTAGGAGAAAGTGAATATGCAGAATCATACATGCTGGGAGCCATGTGTTGCAAAATTGCTGGAGATAGGGCTGAGGGGGCTTCTCTATTTTTTTCGGCAATGCACATGTCTTAATTGTTTTAAGCTTTATATGCTGCTTATTAGAGATATCCAAATGCAAATAAAAACTTCCACAGAAGAAGTGAAAGAAGTTAAGATACGTTAATCAAACAAAAAAGTTATTTTGGCCACAGTAAAAATACCCACCTCATAAGATTGTTGTAAAGCTTAAATGAGTTTACTGGTCAGGCTGAGGGCAGCGCTCTATTACTGCTTTTGTAAACACCATAATCTCTATTTTTAAAAATATCAATTTTCAATTAAAAAGAGTCACTATAGAAACTTTGGAGACTGCAGAAATTGGAAAGAAGGTTAACATCAACTATGTTTTTACAATCCAAAGATGACTATTGCTAATATTTTGGTCTATTGGTCCAGCCTCTTTTCTATATGTGGGTTTTATTTTATTTTGCATGAAGCCAGAGGGAGATCAGGGGAACCAAGGAAGAATTTAAGGCAAAAAATTAAAGCAGAATAGCAGAGGTCACGATAAAATGCCACAGGAACAATGAAGAGCAACGGTCTTAGCACAGCAGCTCCCTCGTCTGAAACACACGGACAAACACACGTTTCAAAAAGTTTGAGTGACAAGGAAAAGGAGGAAAACATCATCAGAATGGATCGAATTTGCCTCCATCCGTTTACAATAAAAAACATAGAACGGAAAATACAATCACATAATTAATACGGTAAAACAAGGACATGTGCGCACTGGATTTCACGTCCTGCATACAGAGAACACCATTCTTTTCGGATGTCGATGAAGATGTTTCAACAGTGGATCACGTAACAGGTATAAGAGCAAAGCATTCAGCTGCCAGAGAGAATCCCGGGGAGACGAGCACACGGCCAGGAGGTCTGCAGGTGGCAAGACTGGTGTGGCTGCTGGAGACGTCATTAAGGACGCGTGCTCCCTGCCCTTGTCCCGTGTCCTGAGCAGGGGACCTTTGTCCTCGTGGTTGCATGCCGAGCATGGCACTTGACTTGCAGGCAGGAGGAAGGGCAAGGGTGGGGCACGCGTCTGGCTTTGCAGAAGCCCCGCTGTGTGCTGGAGGGAGGAGCGGGCAAGAGCCAGTCAGGGAAGGAGGAACAGCCGGAATGCGGCACTTCCTCACGGCGGGTCCCCTCCCTGAGCCATGCACCCGCAGGATGGGGAGCAGGACCGTGCACACGCCGGCTCTTGGCCCCCACAGCTCGAGGGCCGCCCCCGGGGTGTTCACCGCCGTCCTTCTGAGCAGCTCACGTGCCGCCCGAGAGGACAGTGAGGAAGCAAGTCCTGGGACCAGCCACCCACAGCTGAGGACAGAGGGCCGCGCCCAGGCCCTGATCTGCACAGCCCTTCTGACGTCCTTGAGAGGGGCACAGAGTAGAACCCACACCCGGGAAGCCTGGCAAAGACACTCCACCCACCGAGCGGCGGGTGCAAAGGTCCCCCAAGCCAGAGTGCGGGTGACGGGGATTTAAATGACACTCCCTGAAGAGGGTCCATTAGGGAATGTTGTCGTAGGGCTACCAGGCACCGCTCCCCTGAGACCACAGCCGTGAGCTGGCTTGTGGCGTGAATGCAGGTGTGGCGGGGACGTGTACAGGTGTGATGTGTGGCGGGGGGAGTCCACACAGCTCGAGGTTTCTCCCTGCGCCACCTCCCACCCCGGCCACATTTTATGGGATCGGCATAAAACCCGGAATACGCCTGCCAGCTTGGCTCACATCCTAGTTCCTGTCCTGTGGCACCCAAGGCCACAAACCTGGAGTCACAGAATCCAAAGTCAGCCTGCGCCCACCCCAGAGGCTCCGTGTACCCGTGAGTAGAAGGAGAATCAACAATTCAGCCCCAGACACAGTCTCAACCGTCCTTTCAGTTGATGACAAATGGACAACGTTGCTTTTGTTTCCCTTGTGCAACTTCGAAGCAAAAAGGAGCAGCTGGCCCTTGTGTTTACCTGGTGGCCCCTTGCCCTTGCCACGTGCTGCCCCATGCAGGTCTCAGCTCTGCTGAATCCCGCAGCCTCACCCAGACAGAACCCGCCATCCCGGAGGCGTGACCCTCAGCCCTGGCCTCGGTCTGGTATGAGCTTTGCATGGAGCTGGCGCTGACGGGCCGTCGCTTGGGGTGTCCAGCGGCCTAGTTCTCAGTCATGGTCAGCTGAGGGCTGTGGAAGAAGCTTTGGAGAAGCCTCAGCCCCACTGGTCGCCACGAACCTCACCCCACACCACTCCTTCCTCAGGAACCCTAGTGAGGGACCGGGCTGTCCAGCTCCCTCGGTTTGGGGACTTGGCCAGTCGGGGTGGACAAGGAGGGGGGGCGCGCTGCTCAGGGGCAGCTCCTCCCCTGGGGGTGGCAGGTGGAGACAGGTGAGTCCCAGGAAGTGGTGCCCCGCCCTCACCCAAAACACTGCATGTCACACTGAACCCACCTGTGCCAGCACCTGTGCCCTGAGCTTGGCTCCACGATGGCAGGGGCCCTGTCCCGTGTGACCGGTTTCTCTCACCCAGCACACATTTGTTGGCACTAGGAGGGTGGGGGTTCGGATTTAATTTCCTTCTGTACCAATTAGCATTCTGTGGTCATAACCAACCTACAGAAACCAACTCTGGGTAACGTAACCAAAAGGAAAGTTATTTGGAGGGTACTGGGGACTCCCAGAGATAAAAAGAAGGCAGAATAAGGGGCATTAAAGAGGAACTGTGACCCCCTCGAGGGATGGGTGGGCGACAGCTCCTGCTCTCAGCCTAGCTCTGCTACGGACAGGTGACTCCCCTGCGTGGTGGGGTCCCCACTACTCCGAGATCTGTTTCCTGGTGAGGGGCTGGAGTCCTCAAGATAGGGGCAGGCTCTGGACACCCAACAGCGCACACAGCTGCTCATTACATATTGTTACAGTATCTGCAAAATCACTGAGGAAGTTTCCACTCTTGCTGTGGAAGCCTGGAGCTGGCCGCCCCCAAACTGCCCCATCCCCCGAGGGGCTAGGAGTGTTAGCTTGGATGACCCTCGGGGGCTCTCTCCCTTGGGTCCCTTTCTCCTAAGGCTGCCTGAGAGGAGAGACCCAGCTCTCCTTCCTCCCAGGGGTGTGCAGGGCTGCCGAGGGGGTGCAGTTTGTGCGGGGACGTCACCGAGCCCAGCGGGGCTGTGCCCTGGGCCTGCACGGCTGTGTCCACCCTGAGGGAGTCTTTTTCTTCACCCAGAGGAGCAAGGAGGCTGGAGAGGGCGTGAATAAATGCAACCCCCTACATTACTGCTGCCCCTGCATGAGGCCCAGGGCCGCAAGGGTGACATGTCGGGCATCGAAAGGCAGCGTCCAGGGTGCAAGGAGGGTGAGGTTAGGGCTGAGCTCAAGGCCCAGGGTTAACATGTGTTTTCTGCACGAGCACAGAGGACGACGTGGGGTGGACACCCAGCTGATGGCACTGCTGCCTGGGGCAGAACGGAGCACACATGGTTCAGGTCGCTCTAATGAGCACACGTTAATCTGTAATTAAAAATATTCAAAGAGGCGAATTTGAGCAGTGTTCTGGGGAAACATTGTCTGTTGCTCCCCCTTCTGGTCACTTGGGGTAGGTGCGTGCTGAGCAAGGCGGGGCGATGGAGACGGATGTCGCCCTGTAGGTGCGCCCCCTCCCGCGGGTCACTGGGTCACTTGGGCTGTGGATCTCTCCTGTTCCTTCCTCACTCACCCGAGGGGAAACCACGGCAGCAGCTTGTTTGTTTGTTCTCTCCATTCCAAGACACACTCAGCCCTCCTGGAGGACACCGGCCTCCCGCAGAAGCTGCCCTGTGGGAATGGAGAGCCGCCAGCCCAGCGAGTGGATTATCTCAGGCCCACAGGGAAAGGTGCTGATTTTAAAGTCAACGGTAGCAGAGAAGAAAGGGACACTGCAGACAGCACGGGGCCACCGCAGAGTACGTGTGCACGCATGTGAGTGAACAGACGTATTGTGTGTGAGCACACTTGTGCATGGACGAGTGTGCGTGCCTGCATGAGGCAGGTGCATTGGGCTAAAACACCTAAAGTTATGAGAAATAAACATTTCTGTACACAAATAAGTCAGAGCCAAACTAAAAGAGCAGTGGGAGGGCAGAGGACGGGCTGCTCTCCCCAGCCGTGGGTCCGGGGGTGGGTGACACCCCCTCCTCAGCTCTCAGGCAACAGGGGGTGGCCCTGACCGGCTCAACTATCCCGCTCCTGACTATGCTCTTGCACGACCAAGCACTCTCCCTTTGCAGCATTTATCAAGGTTAGATTTTTATTTTATTGAACTATAAAGTACACAATGACATCATAAAGTACACAGGTCTTAACCATGTAGCTCGATTGCTTCATACCTGTGTACACACCACATTGCCACGCCCCCAGTCAAGGCGAGAACGTCTACAATAGCCCCAGGTTCCCAGTGTCCCTTCCAGGCAACGTCCACCCCCCTCCGCACGAGAGGTGGTGACTTCTATCACACTGACATCCACACGTCTGACACCCTGGTGTGAGCTTATCTCTGTGCTTGGCTCTGACAACTCCATGCCCAGCACTGTGTGGTGCTGGTGGGTGGACACGGGCAGTCGATACTGCGATGCACAGCACCCAAGTGAGGAGCAGGGCGACGGGGCAGAGGAAGGGGCCTGTGTGTGGTGCTGGCCTCAGTGTGGACTTAGCTCTTGCCGGAGGGTTTGGTCTTTGGGTGTGACACGTTGATTGTGCCTCTGCCTCAGTTCCTCTGTCCTCTCCCTGAACCAAGACACCATATGGGGCCAGCAGCTCACTCACACCACAAACGCAGCCTGCAGCCCCCACTGTGCCAGAGTAAGCAGCTGCTGGGGACCCCGAGGAAACCACTGTCCTTTGGGGGTGGCGCCGAGACACAGCAGGATTTGGCATATGATTAGAAGTGATGGGAGAGTTGCATAAGAAGGGGCCTCTGCACGTGGTGCCTGACACCACAGACGCGCACGTGCGCACGCGCGCGCGCACACACACTCACACACACACACACACACGTGCTCACCACATGCTTTGTCCACACAGTCCAGCAAGGCTGCTTCCGGCTGCAAGTAACAGACAGGACCCTGGCAGCGGCTTAAACAGGCAGGTATATTTTCTCACACTGGAGCTCTGCAGGTGGGCAGTTGGAGACACTGGTTTGGCAGCAGCATGATGTCTAGGCAGGGCCAGTGACTCTGCCACTAGGTGGTCCTCACCTCCCAGGGGACTGCCCCAACCTTTCACCACAAGGACTCTTCTTGGTCACAGGCCCCTCCTGGACCAATCTTTGGATTGTGACTGACTCAGACTGGTCACTACCCTCCTGACGTCAAAGGGCTTTGCCCACCACTGAGGAAAGAGGGGGTCCATTAGTGAGGAAGTGGGTGGCTGTTTGGCAGGCAACGAACAGCGTCTGCTGTGCATAGGAGTCTGCACACCCAGATGGCGTTCTTTTCCTTCAGCCAACACCGAGGCAGTGCCTGCTGTGGGACAGCCATCTGGGTGGGCAGGGGGTCTGACGCCAGTTGCCATGGATGCAGACACAGGCAGGTGGTCAGGACATCCCTGTGCAGAGGCGGCCAGCAATGCAGGTGGAACGTTGCAGGTGGAAGGACAGTCAGGCCATGGCTGCGGGCCGACGAGGTGCGAGTGGGGCAGGCCTCAAGGGCAAAGTGGGCCACCATAAGGAGTCTGCATCTCATTCTGAGAATGACAGGAAGCCTGTGGAGTTTTGAGCAGGATGGAACCTAACTCGATGGACTTTTTAGGAGATCACTTTGTCCAGGTCAAAGGTAAAACTGGGAGACAGGAAGTGTGTGTGCAGGTGAAATGCAGAGCCTTGGGCGGGTGGACCAGGGTCCAGTGGGGCTGTGTCAGGAGCTGCCGATATGCCATCCTGAGAGCTGGCAGGGCCCCAGGGCCCCTTATCTGCACCGGGAATGGACACCTCATCACCTGCCTTCACACAGGTTTCTGATAAGAACCAAGGTGGTCTAGTTCTTGTGCCTCTAAGAATGCTTTTTCCTGGGAAAAATCTGTCTCTCCCAGGCGCTCTGCATCCTCTGGAGTTTTCTGTCCCCAAGCTCTCCCACGCTCCCAACCAGCTCCCAGCACCTAAAAGCACTTAGGACTGCTCTGCTGAGTGATGTGCCACATTCTTGTGGCTGGTGTGTGCGTGTGCACGACATACACAGATCTCCAAGGTGGTGGGAAAGCCTCTGGAGTCAGGACACCTGGGGTGCAATCTCAGCCCAATCTCTTTCCTGCTGGGTGACCTTGGACAAGTCCCTGAACCTCTCCATGCCTCAGTTTCCTCATTTGTAACACAGGGGAACAGCATTGACCTCAGAGAGTTACCACAAGGATTAGATGAATTATCACACCTGCAAATCTCAGCTGGTGTTATTACGTTATCACTTACAACCACCTCCACACACCTGACCCCCACCACAGCAATGAACCACTGCATGCCTGGGATGGGCAGGGGTCCCCCATGTGGACCGGGCTGGTGCCCTTAGGACTGGGTGTCTGGGCAGTGGCAGCACACTGGGTGGGGGCTGCAGCCTGGCTGGCAGCAGATCTGCAGGGCGGGGTCCTTACCCCGCGCCATCTGGCTGGGGCCGAAGGTCACAGTCGCATCAAACTGGGCCTTGAGCAGCTGGAGATGCTTCATTGCCTGCAGCACCTCAGGGGTGACCTCAGCCACATTCTCCAGAAGGTTGTAGTTCTCACCAGGGTCCTCAGACAGGTCATACAGCAGGGGGGGCTCATGTGGGGTCAGAAGGCTAGAGGCGTGGCAGGCAGGGTCTGCAGTGGTCTCGCTGTGGGCAGAGCCTGGGGAGGGGTCAATTCTGTGCACAGGGCCAGAGCGAGAGGAGAGGCCGGGACTTTGGGGCTGCTGGGAGGGGGCAGCTGGGAGGGAGAAAGGGTCCAGAGGAGGAGGTTACCCTGGGTGAAGAAATGGGCCTTGTACTTTCCGCTGCGCACAGCAAAGACCCCATGGATCTGGTTCGGGAAAGCCGGGTAGAAGAAGACAGACTGCCGAGGGCTCTAGGAGCAAAATGGTGGGTCACAGGGTGGGCGGGGTCCTCAAGTGACTGCACATATCCAGAGGTGCCAGCCTTTGTGTTAGGCCCTCGATGTGTACCCACTTCCCTACCCAGGAATCTGAGAGGTGGCACCACTTGGTAGTTATGCAACAAAGGAGACACAGAGGCACAGAGACTCTCAGACCCTGCCCACACTCACACCCGGGGAGGGCAGACATCTGGCGAGGCCGAGGGGCTGGGATCTAGGGGTCACTGGCCCTACCTTGCCTGTGCCCAAGAGCAGGGGGCTGATGTCGAAGCCATCCAAGGTGACGTTGGGCAGCGGGGACCCGGTCAAGGCTGCCAGGGTAGGCAGCAGGTCCAGGGAGCTGGCCAGCTCATGGGTCACGCCTGTGGGCAGAGGGCTGCTTGGTCACTCAGTTCACCGTCAAGGTTGGGGAGGTGGGGCCAGGGGTCCATAAGGAGAGGGCCTGAGGACTGACCGGGAGCAATGTGGCCTGGCCAGAAGGCCAAGGCAGGCTCTCGGACACCCCCCTCGAAGGTCGTTCCCTTTCCGCATCGCAGGAGACCAGAGCAGCCGCCAAGGGACATGCGCATCGTCTCAGGTCTGGGACACACACGGAGATCCCCAGGGAGGAGGAACTCAGGGCCTTTGACCCTGTCCCCTCCCTGGCCTACACGACCAGCACCTCTGTGCACCTGCGGCCCCAGCCTCCCGACTGCACCTGCAGGTCACCATAACATGGCCAGCATCTCCAGAGGCCCCTTTATCCCACTATGTCTTTGGCCAGCAGCTGAGATGGAAGGACCCCAGGGCCCTGGCCTGTGAAAGGGCAACGAGTGTCCCGCCGTTCCTGCTGACATACCCATTGTCTGCAGTGAAGATGACCAGTGTCTCTCCAAGCAGCCCCAGGTTCCCCACAGCTGTCATCAGGGCCCCTACAGCTGCATCCAGCTCCATCAGGGAGTCCCCAAATGGCCCGCGGCTAGAGCGCCCTGTGAAGCTCTGCCCACTGAACTGGGGGTAGTGGGTGTGCTAAGGGTAGAGACTGGAGTTAGCACTGGGCAGGGGTCATGGGCTGCCAGGAGGGCGGGGCCAGGGTCACTCACGTGGGAGGCGTAGTACAGGAAGAATGGGCGGCCCTGGCGCTGGGCGTCGGTCATGAGGTCGCAGGCAAAAGCCACATAGCGGGCCTCTAGTCCAGGCAGCCAGGGGGGCTGTACCTCCACAGACAGGTTGGCCAGCAGTGGGATGGGAACCAGGCCCTGGTCACAGCTGCCTTTGCAGGGGGTGGCTGGTGGGAAGCAGGTCAGGTTCTGGCAGGGGCCCTGGGAAGACAGCTCCAGTGAAGGGTCCAGGCTGTGGGGTGGGGACTTGAGGGAGGGGGATAGGGAGGCTGGCTGAGAGTCCTGCTGGTTCGTACCTGGTCATGGGAGTATGGGATACCTAGGAACCGATGGAAGCCGTGGTGCGGGGGCAGGAAGGCCCCCTCTGGCCCCACTCCAAGGTGCCACTTGCCAGCCATCCCTGTGAGGTAGCCTTGGGCAGCCAGGAGCTCAGCCAGGGTCACCTCGTCCAGGGGCAGGCCCCCCCGGGAGCTGGGCTCCAGGACTCCAGGGTACATGCCCATCCGAACAGGGAGTCGGCCGGTCAGGAGGGCGGCCCTGCAGAACAAGTCACAGGGTCTGTGAAACAGACCGACGGACATAGAGGGGAAAGGGGAGAGAGAGAAGGAAGACAGAAACGTGGACTTCCCCACAAAGAGAGACGGAGAGACAGACCCTCTTCCTCCCCATCACAATCCGGGGTGCATATGGGAGGAAGTGATGGGCCGGGAGGGGTAGGAAGGGCCCCCTTGCTCACCGCGAGGGCGTGCACAGCGACACGGGCACGTAGAAGTCAGTGAAGCGCAGCCCCCCTGCAGCCAGGCGGTCCAGGTTGGGGGTGGTGGAGCTGGGGTGCCCGTAGGAGCCCAAGTCCCCATAACCCAGGTCGTCAGCAAAGATCAGCACAATGTTGGGTGGCTTGGCGGTGGCCACGCCAGCAGCGAGGGCCAGGAGCAGAGCCCGCAGGGCCCCCATGGCTGCAGAGGGCCCCTTGGGAGGGGAGACAAACGGGCTCGACAGGCTCTTCCGTGAGACCCCAGACTCAAGTATCCCCCGACTCCAACGACCCGCTTCCTGGAGCTCCAGCGGACCCAGGAGGACGCAGGAGCCCGGGGCCTGGACTGCAGCTCCAGGAGACCCCCCCCAGGGCCAGGACACTTTCCGATTCTGCGACCGCGATCTGACCCTCTGCGACCGGAGGGTCGGGGCAGAAGTCACACGACAGCGGCCCGCGGCGTCCGGCGCTCAGCGGTGCCCTCCGCGGGCGCTTCCGCCTCGGCCCGGCCCCGCCCTGCCCCTGCCCCTGCCCCTGCCCCGAGGTCCCGAGGCCGGCCCGGGGGCGGGGCCTGAAGGGGGAGGGGCGTGCGCTGCGCGCGCGCTCTCGGGTCTTCTCTGGTACCCGAGGCCTTTGCGCCGGGCGGGGAGAGGCTGAGGCGGGGCCGGGGCCGGGGCCGGGCCAAGGCCGTGGGGCGGGGCCTGAAGGGGGCCGAGGGGGAGCCGGGGCCTGCGGGGCCTGGGGAGGGGCCTGAAGGGGGCGGGGCGCGGCGCGCGCGCTCTCGGGTCTTCTCAGGTACCCGAGGCCGTTGAACCCGGCGGACGCAAGGCTGAGGCGGGGCCGGGGCCCGGGCCGGGGCGGGGTCAAGGCCTGGGAGGGGCGGGGGCGGGGCGCCTGCGCTGCTCCCGCGCGGTCGGCTCCGGCCGAGGGAGCTCCAGGCAGCGCGCTCGGGGGTCGGGGGGCGCTCCCCGGACTCTCCTCCCCGGGGTTCACACTCTGTGCTTGTCCCGGGTCCTCTTGGGCCGGAGCTCCCCGGAGGAGGATGGTTCGTGCGCCCCGAACCTCCGGTGCCGGTGGATCTGTGGAGCCCTATAAAAGTCCAGACCGTCGAGAGCGTTGTGGGCGCCCCGTGAACGAGCAAATGGGAAGGGAACCGGCCCGCGGTCGGGCTTTTTCTGAAGCACGAGACGGCAGGTGCTCTCAGGCCGTGTGCGCTCCTGCGGGCCTTGAGGCGGCGCAGCGGGGCGGGTGTGGGCTCGGGTCTGCCCGGGCTTGCACTGGCGGGAAGAACCCACCAGCAGACAATGGGATCGGGTCCTGGCTCTTCCACTGCACAGCCCTGGACTAAACCCTTCGGTCTCCAGTTTGCCCGTCAAGTGGGAAAGACGAGCGCACCTAGTGGGAGGTGTGCCCCGGAGGGTGGGTGGGGGGTGCGGCCGAGCACATACGGGTCGGTGCAATGAGTGCCCCTCCTCAAGACAACCCCACCTCCAGCAGCCCCTGGCCCGGGCAGCTCCCCTAGGAAGGTCTCCCCCAGGGAGGCTCCCCCTAGGGTGGGTTCCCTGGGCAGCTCCTTGGCCTTGGATTTGCACACAGCTCAGCGCGCCCTTCTGGACATCTGACCTCAGGAAATGCAGCATCTGGGCCCCCCTGTGGGGAGGGCTTCCCCTGGTCACTGACCCTGGAACCAGTGAGAAAGTGCATAGGGCCCTGGAAGGGCCTCTCGGGGTCGCAGCAGGAGGCCCAGCTCTGGCTGCAGAGCTGGCATTTTCCTGATGAAACGTGAAAGCTCCAAGACCAGGGGCAGTTTGGGGAGCCAAGTTTGAAGGGCAGGGGCTCCCAGGGATGGGGTGGGGAAGGGGCGGGACCTGAGGCTGCTGCCAGCCTCGTGGGAGCTGGAGGGGCCAGTCTCCTGAGAGCGATGCCCTTGATGTCACATTGCAGCGTGGGCCTGGGGGTGTGTGGCTGGGGGCTGCCGCTGCCGGCGCTTTGATCTGGAGGCAGGACAGAAAGCTGCTCTGTGGCCCAGAAATCTTTGGATCTGTAATTGGAGCTATCACAGCTGGTCGGCGCTGTGAATTGGGAGTTTAAAAGGAACCAACCGAAA
Source organism: Cynocephalus volans (assembly GCF_027409185.1). Taxonomy (NCBI): domain Eukaryota; kingdom Metazoa; phylum Chordata; class Mammalia; order Dermoptera; family Cynocephalidae; genus Cynocephalus; species Cynocephalus volans. The sequence goes on along the minus strand of NC_084471.1, from coordinate 403,778 downwards.
GCACTTTCTTCTCTCTCAACAGCAAGCTGGGAACTACCCCAGGACCTGCCCATTATTCTGGGGAAGAGCCTGCGTGGGGTTGTCATGTTATGCAAATGGTGGCATTTTCCCCGGGTGCCGAGCGCTCAGGTGTGTGCACCCGTGACGCCTGCTGTGGCCCAGCTCTAACCTCCAGGCCTGGAGGAGGGGTGTGTGTGCTGCCGGCTATGTTTGTTCAAAGCCGAGCTCCGCAGGTTGTCCTGGTCTTTTGGAGATGTGAGTTCTTTTTCTGCATTGACAGAGCCCCAATTGGAGGCAGCCCGCTGGGTTCAGGAAGTTACTCTGGACGCCTGGGGCATTGCTAATTTGGGACTAACGCCCACAGGTAGGAGAGGTCTTGCCATGGTGTGTGTGGGTCTTGTCTTTATCTTGGACAAGGGGTGGGAGAAGCCTCATTTGGGGAGGGTGGGGTGGACAAGCTGCCCCAGTGAGAACACTTGGCCCCAGGTGAATGAATTCTGCAGCAGTTCATGGGACCCGCTGATGTGGGGACTCAGGACACCCGAGGTCCCTACGCAGGCCTCCACCTCCCCCACCCCTGTGGACCTGCTCCATCCTCTTTGCTCTCACTAACTGCTGTTTGGGCCCCCCACCTCCGTCCCACCCAGGCTGCGTTTCCTCCCCCTCAGCCACCCTGGGGTTGGTCCCAATTCCAGAAGGGCTCTGCTGGTCCCAGCTGGGTGGGTGCATGCCCCAACCCAGAGGATGGCAGGTACTGACTAGGAGGTTCTCAAGGCACTCACTGGAGTGGAGGGTGGTAGTATGGCCCCCAGAAAGGGGGCTGTGGTTCTGAGCAGATGGGAGAGGCCCTACCCGGGAGCACTGTGGCTATCATGGCTTAACAAAGATTCTTTCTCTGCTTGATCTTTCTTCCAGGCCTATCTGTGCACTTCCCTGTACAATCCAGTTTTAGTAAGAACTCCTCACCCTTGATACCTGGTCAGGTCCCTCATTCTGTGTCACCCTGGCCTGTCTTCAGCTAGAATCCTGTTAGGTCAGTTTAGCAAGAATCCCCCTCACCCCTGATGTCTTCTTTTGGTAGTTTTCCATCCACTGACCCCCACCCTGCTCCTTGGCTATAAATTCCCACTTACTCGTGCTATATTTGGAGTTGAGCCCAATTTCCTTCTCCCACTGCAGAATTCCATTCCAGTGGTCCCTCTACCAATTGCCATGGTCCAGAGTAAAGTCTGCCTTACTATGCTTAAACAAGCATTGTTGAATAATTTTTATTTAACACCCTGTCCCTTGGCCCTCTGTCCCCACTGACTGCGGACCAGCAGGCGCCTTCGAGCTTGCTATTCCCTTTCCTGGAATTCTTTTTTTTTAAATTAATTAATTTTTAATTGATACACAATTGTACATATTTATGTGGTACAGTGTGCTATTTTGATACATGCATACATTGTGTAATAATCAAATTGGTCCTCATCAGCATGGCTAGTCCCTCAACTCCTTCAGGTCCACTGGAATGTCATTTTCTCAGTGAGGCCTTCCCTGGCCCCCCAAGATATCTCTTCCACCCCTCCGCCTAGGTGTGACTGGCTGCTCCTCAGCTCCCAGGTGGGCTGAGTTGGGCAAGTTACCATGGACCCTCTCCGGGCCTTGATCTTCACCTGTAGATGGAGGATCACAGTCGTGCCCACCTCACTGTGTTGGTGGGAGGCATAAATGAATTATCATGGGCAGGCTTAGCTAGGGCTGGCGTGTGGCAAACTGTGTCATTATTACTGTTATTGTCATTACGTGGGTGTCGATGCTGGGTGGGGCACTTTAGCTGAAGCCTGAGGCCTGACAGGGATTATCTGGGTGACAACAAGGGAAGAGGTGAGGAGATTGCTCAGAGCCTGCTGAAGACAGCTTCTCAGCCATTCTGCTACAATCTCACAAGCAAGGGGAGGGTCCTGAGAGATTGCTTCAGAGATTCACCCAGGGAAGTAACACAAATCACACAAATCACAAATCGCTGTCAGACTAGACACAGAAATAACCTCTGGCCACCTGTGATATATATATTCACCTGGGCGGGTGGCTTGTTCCCAAGAGCAGGTCTCACTGTCATGATAGTTATGAAATCATACAACATTGCAAAAGCATTTTATCATGTTGCTTTGCCTGCCACAGATTTGTCACCCCTTTTCCCCTGGGTGACAGAGCCACCAAAGATTACTCAAAGCCCATCTCTTCTGAGCAGTGAGAAGCCCGAAAAGGGGTTAATCTCCTGGAACCCTCAAGAGTGAGGCATTCCTTCCATTTGGGAAATTAACCCCAAATTGGGGTTCTCTTCCTGCATTTATTCTCCAGACCGGGAAGTTATAGGAAGAGACGTAGGTGGGGTTTTTGCTAAGTACAGTTTAACAAGTTTAACAATAGAAGCTGGTAACATTCAGTAAGGTGACATTCTATAATGCAATTAAGTCTATCCACTAACAAAAGCTTGACTTTCACAAACATTCTCTTCTTATAGCAATTTCCCAGTATCTTTACTTATCAATCAGTAACCTGTCTGTCTTTGAGCCAGCAACCTTGCTGTGTTACAATTCCTTATCTTACAACATAGACTATAGCCTGGGGAAAATTTCCTGTCCTTTGCAAGGTCAATATTTGAAACTGCAAGGCTTTGGAACTCCAGGCCCTGTGAGGTACACTTGTTTCATGCATACTTCACATTATCAGAAATGCTAATTTCTTCCAGAAGGAAGTTCTGCCTCGACCAGGTTCTTTCAAGGACCAGACAGAGCTCAGAAGGAGCATCTCTTCAAGTGGATCTAGGTCCCACAGTGGCTGCAGAGAGTGGACTGAGACCCGATGCCTGTGACAGCAGTACCTGCCAGCACAGAGCCCAGGGCAGGTCTGGCCCTGTGGGCTGGGGGTGGGGGTGTAGCTGCCAGTGCACAGGTGCAAGGGCTTTGGGGTGAATCCATGACCAGGTGGTTGTTCCGTCTTTCCAGGCAGGGCAGGGGCAACTTAAAGGAAACCCAGGAAGAGAAGGTTTAGACACCAGAATATTTCTACCATTTTGCAAATCTCATTCAGCAAATTCCCAAGGAATGGGTATTGGAGGAAGATGGTCCTAAATCAGGTGGAACTAATGCACCAGCCACAGGTTCTGGATTGGGTGGGGGTGGGGGGTGGGGGGGTGGAATGCCTGGGAGGGGCTTTTTGTGATCTGGTGATTAAAGCCAGGGCTCATGAAGCCCCTGGGAATGAAGGTGACATACTGGAAACTCTTTGATTCAATGGAGAAAAAGGAATCCAAGGACTAAGGGAGGAGTGTCGTGCTTCACCTGTCTATCTATCCCCAACTGTCCCACGAGAGGCCCAGGGGACGTCTGTCACCAAGATATCAGGGGTGTGCTGCAGAGCAAGAAGGGAGCGTAACTCCCTTGAGACACTCTGGGGACACTGGCCAGCAGGTGAGGTCACCATGATGGGCAAGCAGGGTGTGTGGCCTCAGAGACCTTTGGCTCACTGGCCATGGAGTCACCCTCTAGGACAAAAGCAAAGGGCAGCATGTGGGTGGGGATGGGAGTGGAAAAACCCTGAGTCTCAGGAATACAGCTTGGACTTGGTCACAATGGAGGGGCGTTGAAGTTCCTCTTGCAATTCCTGGACGTGAGTCATTCCCAGACCTGGAGCCCTCTGCTGGAGGGACAGACCTGGCGGAAAAACCCGAGGCTGTACTGTCTTCCCCTGGCTACTCCTGAAAGGAGGATGACCGTGCACTGGGCAAGGGACACCCTGGCTCTCAGGGATTGCTGGGCACGGCTCTGAGCAGTTGCCACGTTCCAGACACTCTGATGTCCCCATAGTCCACTGGTCAAGGGGACTTTGGGGGTCAAGTGAGAAATACATTTTGGGTCACAGTCCATCTCACAAGAGATGCAGTGGGTATGTGAATCTATCTTGTGTTATTTCCCCAGTTCTCAAGCACATCATTTGAATAGATACTTTATGCAGGTGCATATGCAATCTGCAGACTCAGGTAAGGGCTGAAGGTAGAAAGCCCAGTGGAGATCAAGGAGCTCCCCTCCTGCACTGACTGAAGAAACGCCAGCTACTCTGACAAACAAAACTCCGAATCTTGGTGGATTAATACAGTGGATTTTTATTTCTTGTTCACAGAAAGTTCAGTTTGCAGCATGGGTGGGGATGGGGGGCTCTCTGTTCCATATAGTCACTTGGGACCTAGGCTAAAGGAACCCCTGCCATTTTTGACAGAGGGCTTCAGGGGCCCACCCCCAGCCAGCAGGAGGGTGAAGAGCGAGCGTGCAGAATTGAGCAGGATGTTGTTAGGTCAGGCCTAGGAGAGGTGCACATCATTTCCACCCAGATCCATTTCAGAACACAGAGACATGACACTACCTAGATGCAAAAGGGGCTGGGAAATACGGACCTTGGCTGAGAGATGTGGTCTATCTGGAGCCGGCAGTTGGGGTATCCGCTTTCTGACTCCTCATTCTGCTGACTGTGGCAGAGTAACTCCGACCCAACCAGTGTTGTTTTGGGGGGTGTGTATTTCTAGAAGTTCAGACGAGATACTTTTCTTTCAATCCTTCCAATGATTCTGTAGGCACCAGTTCCCTGTATTAAGTCCCTTTCTACTCAAGCTATCCATACATGGGTCTGTAATCTATACCCAAACTCTGGTTGTTACAGTCGGCAAGACATCGAGAAACTGAGAGGCTATGGTGTAAGGGTTCACTTGGAAGGACATGGGTCATGTCAGAACTTGAAGTAAGCAGGCAACCTGTGATCCAGACTCCAAGATCCTTAGTGAGTGAGAGGACATGGTTCATCAAATGGGACTCATTTGATAACTGCTATGTCCTTAGTGTCTCCTACTGTGGGGTGTATATGTGTGTGCATGTGTAATAAATGTTTTAAAATGCAGAGTGTCTTTCTGTTCATTTATGCATTCATTTACTATCTGTCCAGCAAGCAATCATTAAGCACGTACATTTGCTGAGTACTGTGGCTGAATAAAAAAAGCAGAGTTCCAACAATAGAATCTAAAACCCATCTATTGCAAAACACCTGGAAATGCTGATTAAAATATAATAAGCATTCTTATATATGCATAGCTGAACTTGAAAGAAAACAAGGGATATTCCGAGACACAAAATGAAGAAGAAACTGAAACCAAGAGGGTAAATGTGTATGAAATCTGGGGCATTCTCAATACCAGGAACTTAAAGCCTTGGCTGTTAAGCCTGCATAGGAGGCAAGACACAGGAACCTGGGTCCAAGCAATATCAGAAGTTGTAAGTGAGATTGCCACATAAAATCAGGACTTTTGAAGACCCATGTCAGTGAAAGGCTAGAAAGTTTACAAAGAAAATCTGCTTTCCAGGAAAGAGAAACGAAAGATTTTGTAACGACCTTACCACCAGATGGAAATCAAATCTCCCCTGGTTATTTATAGGTATAGATTTACCTTCAGATGGGTGTGGAGTCTACATGTAAACTACCTGAGTGGTTTGGAACTGAGTTGAAGTGATTCTATGTTGCCAGCACCGGGGCACCTGGCAGGAGGAAATGCAGATCACCTCTGGTGGAGTGTACTCTCAACCTGACTCCTCCAGGTTCCCACAGATTAAGATTAGCCAAACATGAGAACACAATCTAAAACCACAAAGCATGTAAGAACGCTTGCAATATTCACAGAGATACAAGATGCAATTGAAAACATGAACAAGGAATGAGAAACTATCAGAAAGGATAAGAAAAAAAGAAAAAAATCTTACAGATTTGAAAAGGAACAAAATATAACTTTAGAAATGAAAAAATAATTGAAATTTCTTTTTCTGTCCTGAAAATATGTTTTCATCAATCTCATTCTTAAGTAAATAAGGACTATAATTCTGAGTTAATGACTATTTAAACTCATTTCCTTGATGTCCAGTGTTGCTGTCAGTCCAATTATTTCTTTGGGAGATGTTTGTCTTTTTGACTTTTTTTTAAATTGGAAAATGAAAATTGTATGCTTTTATTGTGTACAACATTGTTTTGAAATATGTATACATCATGGAATGGCTAAATTGAGCTAATCAACATATGCACTACTTCACATACCATTTTTTTTGTGGTGAGAACACAAACTTTCAACAATTTTCAAGTATATAATACATTGTTATTAACTATACTCATCTTGTTATACAGTAGGTCTCTTGAACTTATTCCTCTTGTCTAACTGAAAGTTTGTGTCCTCTGACCAACATCTTCCCAGCCCCTGGTAACCACCATTCTACTCTCTGCTTCTATTAGATCAACTTTTTTAGATTGCACGTAGAAGTGAGATCATGCAGAAGTGAGATCATGCAGTATTTGTCTTTCTGTGCCTGGCTTATTTCACTTAGCATAATGTCCTCCAGGTTCATCCACATCGTTGCAAATGATAGGATTTCCTTCCTTCTTAAAGGCTTATTTCATTGTGTATATATACCACATTTCTTTATCCATTCATCCATGGAGAAACACTTAGGTTGATTCTATAGCTTGGCTATTGTGAATAACGAATAATTAAAATTGTAATGGGCAGGTTAAATAGCAGATTAGACCCAGCTAAAGGATTATTGAAGTAGAAGGTGAGTCTGAAGAAATGGTCAGAGTACAGAATAGACAGACTAGGAGATGAGAACATTGTACAGAATTTAGAATAAGAAGACATATTTTTTAGATGTTTAATCTTTTTTTTAATTTCACATTTTAAAATTTCATTAAGTATCTTCACAGTGTTGTGGAACTATCATCACTATCCATTTCCAGAACTTTTTCATTATTTTAAACAGAAACTCTGTACCCATTAAACAACCACCACCTGTTCTTCCCTCTTCCATCTCCTGTTGAGCTCTATTTTGCTTTCTGTCTCTATGAATTTGCCTAATCTAGATCCCTCCTATAAGTGGGATTATGTAATATTTGTCCCCTAGTGCCTGGCTTATTTCACTTTACACAATGTTTTCAAGGTTTATCCATGAGGGCTAGCATTTTTAGTAGGAGATAGGAGATATATGACGAAAAGAAAATAGCAGAGAATTTCCAGATTTCATGAAAGACATAAATCCTCAGATTTCAGAATCACAACAAATCCCAAACAGAGTAAATAGAACTGAAATGACATGTAGGCCTAGGCACATCAGGTTGAAACTGAATAATATTAAAGACAGTATTGTCTTAAAAGTAGCCAGAAAGAACAAATTAGCCATAGAAAGAATGACAGATTAACAGCATTTGTTCTGATGGCAACAACAGAACCCTGACTGACAAGAGAATAGTAAATTTAAACTGTGGAGTGTAAATAAATGTTAATCTACAGTTGTACACTCAGTGTGGCAGATTGCTAGTTGCCTAGTCTACTATCCATCAGCAGAGGCCTGGTTTTGTAGGCGCAGCACATGCCCAGCTGAGAAAGGACTGAACGTCCTGGCCTTGTTTGCAGCCAGACCCAGTTCTGGCCAATGAGATACAATCAAAGTCATTGGGTGTGGTTTAGGGTGGTCAGACATATGCTAATGATGAAAAACTCTCTGCAGACTAGGACTAGAAGGTAACTTTCTAAATCTGATAATGGGAGTCTACAAAAAATCTTATATAACATCATACTTAATGGTGAAATACCGAACATTTTCCCCTTGTGATTGAGAGCCAAGCAAGGGTGCTTGCTCTGACCACTTCTGCACAACACAGTACTAGTGGTCCTGGCCATTGCAATCTGGCAAGAAAAAGAAATGGAAGGCATAAAAATTCAAAAGGAGAAAGTAAAACTGTCTATTCACCCATGATCTGTTTGTTTATGTAGAAAATCCTAAAGAACCTATAAAAAAGCTATTAGAACTAAGCAAATTTAACAAGATCACAAGGGCTGACCCTGTGGCTCACTCGGGAGAGTGCGGCGCTGGGAGCACCGAGGCCGCAGGTTGAGATCCTATATAGGGATGGCCGGTGCGCTCCCTGGCTGAGCGTGGTGCGGGCGACTCCAAGCCAAGGGTTATGATCCCCTTACCGGTCACACACACACACACACACACAAAAAAGATTCAGATACAAAGTTTATATACAAAAATCAGTTGTATATTTCTGTGTTAGCAACAAACCATTAGAAAATAAAATTAAGGGCTGATCCCGTGGCGCACTTGGTAGAGTGCTGCGCTGGGAGCGCGGCGACGCTCCCGCCGCGGGTTCGGATCCTATATAGGACTGACCGGTGCACTCACTGGCTGAGTGCCGGTCACGAAAAAACGACAAAAAAAAAAAAAAAAAAAAATAAAATAAAATAAAATTAAAATTAAATGAAATTAAAAATTTCATTTACAATATGTGAAATAACATAAAATTAGGAATACATTTAACGAACATGTAAGAATTCTACACTGAAAACTACCAAGCCTTACTGAGATAAACAGAAGACTGAAATAAACATGTTCATACATTGGGAATTTCAATATTGTTACCATGTCATTCTCTCTGAATATATTTATAGATTCAATGCAACACCAATCAAATTTCCAGCATTTTTTTTTTCATAAAAATCGACAAGCTGATTCTTATTTTTTTTTTGGCCGGTGGCTGGTACAGGGATCTGAACTCTTGACCTTGGTTTTATAAGGCTGTGCTCTAATCAACTGAGCTAACCAGCCAGCCCCTGATTCTAATATTTATATAGAAATGAAAATGACTGAGAATAGCCAACAAAATTCAAAAAGAACAAAATTGTAGGTCTTACACGATCTGATTTTAAGACTTACTATAAAGTACAGAGATTAAAAAATGAGTCATCATGTATTGTACACAGGTATTGAAGTTCAACTCCATATTTCACAAATATGTATAATCAGTTATGGTTCAACAGAAAAAGGCTAAAAAAAAAGTGCAGTGTTGAAGAAAGTGTATAAATATACATCAAAGAAATAGAATAGAGCGTCCAGAAATAGACCCACACACATGTGGCCAACTGACTTTCAACAAAGGTGCAAAGGCAATTCAGTGGGAAAGGAAAATCTTTTCAAAAATGGTGCTTGAGAGGCCCCTAGAAACTCATAGAGACAGAAAGTTCAACAGCGGTTACAAGGGGCTGGGGGGAAAGGGAATGAGGAATTATTGTCTAATGGGTAGAGTTTTAGTCCGGGACGATGACAAAGTTCTGGAGCTGGACAGTGGTGACAGCTGCACAGCAGTGTCAATGTACTTAATGCCACTGAACTGTACACTTAAAAATGGTTAAAATGGTAAATTTTATGTTATGCATATTTTGAAACTTTCTTCTTTTCCTTTTTTCTTAGTTTTTAATTGACAGGTAATAAGTGTACATATTTATGGGGTACAGAGGGATATTCCAATACATGTATGCAATGTGTGAGGATCAAATCAGGGTAATTAGCATATCCATCATGGCAAACATTCATTATTTCTCTGTGTTGAGAACACTTGAACTCTTCTCTTCTACCCATTTAAAAATCTACAATAAATTATTTTTAATGGATACTTAGCACTATTATAGAACACTAGAACTTACTCTTCCTATATCAGTAAGTTTGTATCCATTATGTTATGCATATTTTACCAACATGAAATTTTTTTTAAATATAAAAATATGGCTTTGGAACAAATGGACATCCCGAAGAAAAAATACGTACATCAACCTTTTCTTGATGACAACAACAAAAAAGTTAACTTGAAATTAATCATAGACTTAAATGTAAAAGCTAAAATCATAGAACAGAGGAAAATGTTTTGTAATGTTACAATAGGCAAAGATCTTTTAGATAAAACCCAAAGAATATAAACAATAAAAGAAAAAAAGATAAACTGAATTCCATAACAAGAAAAAGCTTTTGTTCTTTGAAAGAGACTATCATGAAAAGGAAAAGGCAAGCCACAAAATTAGAGTACTTTTGCAATACATCTATCTTACAAAAATCTTGTATTCAGAATATATAAAGAGCTCCTACATTTCAACAAATCAAATTACTCTCTTTTTAAAAATGGGGAATAGGCTAGAACAGACACTTCACAAAAGATGATGTGAGTGGCCAATAAACACATGAAAAGAAGCTCAATATCACTAGTCACAAGGCAGAACTACACACCCATAAAAATGTCTAAAATTAAAAAGACTGACACGCTCAGCTGGTAGAGCATGGTGCTGATAACACCAAGGACAAGGGTTTGGATCCCTGAACCAGCCAGTGGCCAAAAAATATAAGAAAAAATAAAAATAAAATAAAATAAAATAAAACAAAAAGATTGACAATATCAAGTGTTGACAAGGATGTGGAGGAATTGGAAAAAGTTGGAATGTGAAATGGTGCCACTACTCTGGAAGAATGCTTGCTGAGTTAGCATACATCTACCATGAGGCATAGCCCTTCTATTCTTAAGTGTTTAGCTAGGAGAAATGAAAGCATACATCCACGTGAAACTTACACACAAATGTCCATAGCAGCTTTATTCATGATTGTCCCAAATTGGAGACAACGCACATATGCAAATCAACAGATAAATTAATAAGCTAAATGTAATATTTTCATAAAATGGAATACTGCTTGGAAAAAGAAAAACGAACGGAGTGGGATTTATCCCTAAGAAGGCTTCCTTCTAGGGTGGGGGCCGGGGGGGGATGGGTGGAGGGTTCTCTGGCAGAAAAAGTAGGCCAGGGATCTCCTGTCATTGAGGAAATCAAGGAGGGGCTGGAAAGCAGGTTTTTTTTTGTTTTTTTTAAATTTTTTTAATTTGAAAGCTAAGTCCTGCCTGCAGTGACAGCTCCACTTCATTCTGGCCAGGTGTCTTTCTAGCCCCCTACCCTGTACTTAGGGGGTGATTCTATCCCTGAAGCTGGAGTCAGCTTACCCCACCCCACTCCAGCAGGGCTCACCATCCAGACTCCGCTGCCTTCCCCACCCAGCAGCCCTCCCGTGTGCAGGGTGCATGGCTGCCTCTTCAGCTTTTGTAGGGTTCTCCATCTCTGATCCCCTCTGTACCACCCTTCCAGAAATCCAAGTTGCCATTCCATTCACTGCCCATATCTCTATCTTCCAACACTGGGATGGATTTCTTATTTAAAAATATACATAGTTCTTTTTATCACTATTGTACTGTACAGGTAAAAATGGTTAAGAGGGTAAATTTTATGTTATATGTTTCTCACCATGATAATACAAATACGTACATAGATCTTACGTTGTCAATAATCTTTGGGAGGGAGAAGAGGTAAACACGTAGGTAAAACACATAGTTTTGAATGAAAAGATAATTGAAATCCTAAATGTGAAATTAATTAGACAAATATTTCTCAGTTTTAATTTCACCTTTCAATTTTAAAATAATATTTTAAGTCTAATGGTCTTTCTAAGGATTTAAAGGACATATGACAGAGACCAGCTGTCTTTTCCCACTGCTCTGTTCTGCTGCTTTACGTGGAGTTCACTGGAGTGCGTTCCTTTGGCTGAGATGACAGTAACCAAAGGTGAACTAGCTTCATGATGCTAATAAAATTTTGAGTGTTTACTATGTACCAGGCGTGTGCTGAGCATTTTACGTGCACTTCCCTCATCTAGCCTTTACGAGGGCCAAGGAGGCGGGGAGCCAACTTTGAGCTCCTGAAGGCAGATGCTTGGCTCCCCACCCAGCATCCCAAACAGGGCCTGCACGAGGAGATGAAACAATTCCTACTATGTCCCCAACTGAACTGAGCAGACATGGAGACAAGAGAAGGCTAAGACGCTTTCCTAGGCCACCTGGACATCTGGTGGCTGAGCTGGGATTCTAATCAAGGCACCTGCTCCAGGGCCAGCCCTTCAGCCTCTCCATTATGAAGACTTTCATCCTAGAAGGAGGGAAATTTATTGACTCTTGAAACCAAACTGCAAGAAAAGCAGAAGTGCAATAGGATTTCAGGGACTCGATCCCTTCGGAACCTGCCCTGTCTCCCACGTCGGTATTTCTCTCAGTGTGGCTTTCTTCTCAGGGCTGGAATCTTGGTCACCAGTAGTTCCTGAATTTACATCTCTCCTGTGTATCTGAGAGTGGAAAAAGTCTCTTCCCCACTGGAGAGGTAAAAAGCTGGGCAGGATTCTCATCTGCCCTGCTTGGGTAATATGCCCACTGGGCTCTCCACTGACAGCCATATGTGACCTTGGACAAGTTACTTAATCTCATCTGTGAAATGAGGACAACAGTGGCTTGCTCTGTGATGTGGTGATGACTGAACAAATTAATACATGTAATACACTTAGGATGGCATATAAGTGCCCCAAAACCTTAGTGAGTAATCTGTTTTCATAATTCTTATTGCATATTTTTTGTTTAAGCATTTTTCATAAAGCTTTGTGGTGACCTTCCTATGAAAAAGTCTCCCTGTGAAATTGTAACCATTGCCTGTCCCATCAGTTTTGGAGTTTGAATTATATTACTTCTTGTGGTCCCCAGGGCTGTGAAGCCAAGAAATTAACATCAAAGAAGTCCTGGGCTTATGGTACTCCTCTGAAGGGACACATCTATGTTATTCAGGAGTCTCATATAAATCCAGGCCCAACATTAGCTCGTAACCCCAAATCACAAAATTCTCACAGAAATAATCTACCATGAGTGAGAGTAAGTAGACACCACAGAAAGCTGAATTAGATCACCAAAACATTCACAGAATAAAACTATTGACTAGAAAAAATGAATATTTTCAAAATGATTAAAAACAAAAGAAAAAATTTAAAAATGGTATTAAGTAAAACACACACAAAAAAAATCAGCATAAAAAAAGAGCAAGCAGATTTGAAAATATACCAAATTGAACTTCTAGTAATAAAACCTATGGTCATTAAAATAGAAAACTGTATGGACAGGATTAATAGCAGATTAAATACAGTCAGAGAGAGAATTAGAGAGATGGAAGTCAGAACTGGGGAAATTACCCAGAATACAGCACTCACAGAGAAAAAGCTTCAAAGGATTGGGAGGAAAATAACTGTCAGTTTAGAATTCTATACTGGCTAAACTATCATTCAAGAAAGAGGATGAAATAAGACATTGCAAAGAAACACTGAAAGAATTTGTCACTACCAGACATTCACTGAAAAATTTTCTAAAGGATGTACTTTCAGGAAGAAGAAAATTGAACCCAGAAGGAAACAGTGCAGTGCAAGAAAGAAGACTGAGTAAAGTAACTGGTTAACATGTGACTAATTGTAAACAAGCTTTCCCTGGTTGACAGTGGTAGTCATAACAAGAATGACTAATTTGGAAGTAAAAACAACATGGACAAAATGAGAGAGGGTGAGAGAAGTGATTGGAGATCAAATATTAAATTCTTTATTACATGGGAAGAAGATAGTAGTGCTGATTAACTTGAGACTTTGTTAATTATGCATGTTGGAAATTTAAGTGTATTTATGAAAATGATAGAGAATGCACACCTTCCAAACCAATGGGAGTCATGGGAAAAGGGAATAGAGAAAACTCGATCAATCCAATGGAGGTAAGAAAGGGAGAAAAGGGAAGCATAGAGAAAAAAAGGACAAACAGACAACACAAAATAAGATGGCAAAAATCAATTAAAATATATCATTAATGATAATAAATACTATTAAAGGCTGAAAATTGTCAGATTGGATTTAAAAAAAAAAAAAATCTAGCCCTAGATACTATTTACTAGAAACACACCTAAGAAGGTAAAGACAGAAAGGATAAAAGGGAAATGGCTGAAAGAGATATGTGAGGCCCACACTCATGAAAAAAGGTGTTGTAGCTACATTAACTGTTGGAAAAAAATAAAACTAAGGGAAAAAGCATTATCAGGGATAATAATAAAGCATTAGTAGGACTAATGAGTGGTCTCATATAATGATAAAAGGAACAATTTATCAGGATGCTGTAATAATTCTAAACCTGTTAGCATTTAATAACAAAGCCCCCAAATACATAAAACCAAAATTGGCAAAATTTCAAGGAGAGACTGAAAAAGGCAATATCACAGCAGAATTTTAACACACATCTCTTGGTAATTTATAAATCAAGCAGATAAAATATTAGAAAGAGTGTAAAATATTTGAATAACACAATTAACAAGCTCGATTGAGTGGAGATTTTATATACACAAATATTATAAATATATATGTATATATATGAATTAATAAATATATATAGTATAAATGAATTGTTAATATATTAATCTTTGCAAAAATGGACCGCGTACGAGGAGTGGCCTTCACAAAACCCCAAAATGCCAGTGTTATCCAAACCACCTTGTCTGACCCTAATACAATAAGCAAGAGATCAGTAACCAGGGGTTAGTTCTCCCCACTCAAAAAAACTACCATTCATCTAAAGATTTAAATAAGCAAGTCCCAAACCAAAATATATAATTGATATTAGAAAATCAGAGCAAGATGAAAATGAAAACACTACTTATCAAGACAAGTGATATAACTAAAGTGGAATGTGGGAATTTAGAATCTTCAATGTTTATGTAGAAAGACTAAAAAAAAAAAAAAAAATGGCAAAAGGGAAAGACTAACAATTAATGAGATAAGTATCCAGCTCAATTAATTTAGAAAAAGAATTACAACAAAACCCAAAAAGGCAGAGAAATAAACATTAAAGACAGAATAAAATCAAAAAATGAAAATCTGACTCTTTAGAATTAGATTTGTATCCCTAGAAAAATAAAACCTAAATCAGATTCAAGATGAAATAGAACCTTGAGTATAGCTATGGATATTAAATAACTAAAAGCAATAAAAAAATCCAGTCACAAAAAATCCACCAGATCCGGACAGATTTATAGTTAACTGAGCATTCAAGGATTCCTGCCTTATACACCCAGCTCTGCAGTTGGGAGAGGGTCTGAGCTGAAGAGAGCTGGGTATGAACTTGCAGGTGAAGTTGAAGCTTGGATGGAATGGCCAGCATTGCTGTGCACCAGGCAGTGCAGCAGGGGCTTGGACACATCAGAGAACCAAACAGGCAAGGTTCCTTCTCTGCAGGGAGCCTGCAAGCTCGCAGGAAGGACAGACACTAAACAACAAACAATAGACAGCAGGGGTCTCAAGTAGTTCAGGGCAGGGGTGGGGAGTGCGGGGTGAGGGGGGTCCACCTGGGGAGAGGAAGCAGCTCCAGGTGGGCATGGGAGCAGAAGGACCCTCCCAGTTGTCATGGAAACCAAGGGAGGTGAAGGTTCAAGGGGTCAGGTGAGACAAGACAGAAGCCTGTGGAGTGACAGTAAGGGGGCCCTGGTGACCCGAGGGACCAGGCCAGTGTGGGCTGAGGAGTGAGGGGGAGGGTGGGGTTGGCATTCAGGTGAGGAAGTGGGCTGGAGGGTGATTGGGCAATGGCTATTGGGGGCATGGCAGGAGGGACACGTAGACGAAGCTGGGCGAGAGGGGGATTGGGGCACCCATGCCAAAAGGGAGGGGGTGGGGCGGGGAGAGGTATCGGTGGGAGGCGTTGGAGTAAATGCTGAAGCAGAGAGGGGAGAAGCCACAGGCAGTGAGTAGCCTTCCGGCCTCGGGTCCGTCCAGCGGTGGGTTTGCCCCTCACCCCCGTGCCAGGCACTATTCTGGGTGCTTTGCCCACATGAGCTCCCCCAGGCCCTAGGAGGCCTATTTGTGTCTGCATGTGTGTGGTGGGAGGTGGGGAAGAAGCGGGGATGGTGAGAACGAGGGATCTTTCTGGATTTTGGCCCTGATGGAAGGAGGGGGTAAGCAGAGGGGCTGTGGTGTCTGGGGAATCCTCATATTCGAGGACAGAAGCAGGAGAGCAGAGGCGTGAGCCTGCTTTGGAGGTGGGGTCTGGTGGGCTTGAGGGAGGGTTAGGATTAAGATTAGGATTAGGGTTAGGGTTAGGGTTAGGGTTAGCACAGAGGAGGCCGTGAGGAGCCTGGGGGTTATTCTCAACAAAATCAGGGGCGGAGACACCCCATGTCCCTTGGCTTCCTCCTCCACAAGCCCACCTGGAGGATATCATGTGTGTAAGTGCTTCTGGGTATTGTTATTTTTGCTGTTTGCCGGGGTGGTGGCGGAGCTGGGGGTGTTGCAGGCTTGGATTTGCTCATTATGGACGCATCATATGTACCAGGCACTGTGCAGAACCCAAGCTTGGGGCCAGCGCTGAGCAGGGGCTCTGGTGTCACCTGGGCAGTGTGAGTGAGGCCCAGCTGAGTCCGGAGACCACCAGTCTGTTGGTTGCCAACAGGCAAAAATGTGGGATTTTATCCTTAAAGGCTAAGCAGCCACGTCTGAGGTACTAGAGTGGAGTACCTGGATTCACTGGGGACAGCAGGTTGGCAGAGGGAGTCTGAAGGGGCCCAAAGGAGGTCCAGTGTGGGCAGGTGGGCTGGCGGGAGTGTGGCCAAGGGGCTCTGGGTCCATCCACATGAGGGGCAGGTTTGCAGGATAGCCCAGGGGAGAGCGAGCAGGCGCAGGGCTGGCCTGAGCTTCTGGCTGTGGAGCGAGGTGCAGCCCCCTTCCAGGCCCATCGCTGTGGACTCTGGTGGGATGAAGGCTTGGAGCTGGGGCAGAGGCAGCTGGAGGCTGTGGTGGGAGGCAGTGGGAGGGCAGGGAGGGGTAGGGAGGCAGTTGGGGTCCTGGGGGACGGGGAGGGGAGAGAGGCGGGGGCAGGAAGACGCTCTGAGAGGACAGGAGAGGGGCAGGGAGGCACTAGTTTCCTCTCTCTGGGGCTGGGCCACAGGAAATCCAGCCCGCGTGCTTCCAAGGTGCTTCCTGCAGATAAGTGAGCCTCCCACAGCCCCTTCCTGCCTCCCGCCCCCCTCCGCCATTCTCCCATCCCGTCCCAGCCCCTAGGGAACCCTCAGCTGCATCACTCAGGCCAAGCCAGTGGCCTTGGGAGGAGCCTGGATGGGGGGTCAGGAGGTCTGGACATCCTGGGGCCACACTTCCCGGGCAGGGAGGGTCTGCCCAGGCTTGGGGAGAAAGCAGGGCCAGACTCCAGATAGCACCAGGGACTCAGCTCTGCTGGTCACTGGTGTCCTGGGGAGGCAGAGGCGTTTTCCTCGGGGGTGGTGAGTGTGGGGCGTGAGCCAGGGATCCCCGGGAAGAGGGCCCTACTGTGGAGTTGACCAGAGGCTGTTCTGGGGGCAGACGGGTGGTCAGAAACGCTCTGCATGGGGCTGGGGTGCGAGGCGTGGGGGGCAGGTGGTGGTCAAGGGCGATCTGTGAGGAGCGGGGCTGTTCTTGGAGGAGTGTGGAGCACGGCTGTGTGGGGTCAGGGTATTTCTAGGATGATCCAGGTTATCACGGGGAGGGGTTAAGGGCGTTTGCTGTGCGTATGGGGCCGGGGCAGTTCAAGGTTATCCTTGGGAGGCTCAGGAATAACCAGTTTAGGGGGGATCCAAAACTGCTCCTGGAGAGGGTGCGGGAGGCTGGGGGCTAGGGGCCGTTTTCTGTCATGGGTGGGGCTCAGTGAAGGTATCAAGTGTGCCCCAGGGGGTGAGCGGCTGGGGAGGGTGTCAGGACCTGTTTTTTCGGGGGTGAAGTGGGGTCAGTCAAAGCCAGTTGGCAGAAGAGTTCTGTGGGAGTCAGGAGCTGTTTCCCGGGAGATCGGGGATATGCCAGCGTTTAGGGGCTGCTCTTTGGTGTCGGGGCCTCGGGGGCACAGGGCTGGCAGTGCCAGGTAGCTGTGGGAGGCTTCTCGGGCCGGGGGCCTGGCGCGCTCCGGCGGGGCGGCGGTGCCCGAGCTAGTGTCTTTGCTGCGCTCCCCTCCAACGCCCACTCAGCACCCCCTCCCGCGTTGCCAGGACAACGCACGAAACTAAAATTCACTTCCCCGTCGCAGGTGGCGACTAGTAGCGCCCCCTCCCCTAAGCCCGTCCTCGTAGGTCGAGCCCCCATCCTGGGGTCGCTGAGGTGACCGGGAGGGATCTAGGCCGACCAGCGGGGTCAGGGAGGGGTCGGAGGAGAGCGGGCCTGGGGGTCCGGAGCGAAGTCCCCAGACTCGGCCGGGCTGGGGGCGTCGCGCCGCCCAGCGCGGGGCGTGGTGGAAAGGGTTAACCCGGGGGGCTCCCGCTCCGGCGGGGGAGAGCCCTGCACCCGGCCCGTCCGGAGGTCCTCGTCGTTCCGTCCCCAGGACGAGGGCAGGGTGGTCCCCGCCGTGGGGGTCGGGAGAATGAGGGGGAAGCCGCCGGCTCCGGGAACTAATCCTGTCTCTCTCTCCCCTCCCGGCCGGCTGGTCCTCGTGCCCCGGCGCGGCCCCCACCCAGCTCCAGGACCCTCTCCCGCGCCGCACCTGCCCGGGGCCCGCAGCGGAAGGGCGGCGCGGCCCGGCTGCTCGGCCACTCCCCAGCGCGGCCTAGGACGCCCCCGCCCCGGCGCCGGCCCCCGGCCCCCGGCCCCCGCACAGACCCCCCGCCTTAGCCCGGGACCCCGCCTGCGGCCCCCGGCCGGCCCCGCGCCCTCCCGGCCCCCGCCTCCGGCTCAGCCCCCTCGCCGCCCCCGCTCCCCTCCCGGCTCGGGCCCCCTCCCCCCGCCGCCCCCGCCCCCGGGGAAGCAGGCGCCGAGCGGAGCCGGGGCCGATGCAGCTGAGCCGCGCCGCCGCCGCCGCCGCCGCCGCCGCCGCGCCCGCGGAGCCCCCGGAGCCTCGGTCCCCCGCGCCGGCCCCGGCCCCGGCCCTCCCCGGGCCCCTCCCGCGCAGCGCGGCCGACGGGGCTCCGGCGGGGGGCCGGGGGGGGCCGGGGCGCCGCGCGGAGTCCCCGTGCGCTCCGTTCCCGGCCGCGGGCGGCCCCGGCGCGGGGATGGACGGCCCCGGGGCCGGCGCCGCGGTCGTGCGCGTCGGCATCCCGGACCTGCAGCAGACGGTGAGCCCCGCCGCCGGCCCCGGCCGCGCCCGCGCCCCGAGCCCCGCGCCCGCCCGCAGCCCGGGACCCCCGGCCCCGGCCACTCACCCCTCCCCCGCCGCCTCCGCCGCGACCCTCCCCAGCGCCTGGGCGGGGCCGCGGGAAGCCCGGCCCCGGGGCGGGGCCTCGGCCGCGGTGCGGGCGGCGCCGAGCCCGGGACTCCGGCGGGGGCCCCGCGCGGGGGGCTCCGAGCTCACCGGCCCGCTCCGCCGCAGAAGTGCCTGCGCCTGGACCCGGCCGCGCCCGTGTGGGCCGCCAAGCAGCGCGTGCTGTGCGCCCTCAACCACAGCCTCCAGGACGCGCTCAACTACGGGCTCTTCCAGCCGCCCT
The DNA here is from genome assembly GCF_027409185.1 of Cynocephalus volans. NCBI lineage: Eukaryota > Metazoa > Chordata > Mammalia > Dermoptera > Cynocephalidae > Cynocephalus > Cynocephalus volans. Next base: position 384,571 of record NC_084471.1, on the reverse strand, counting down.
CCCGGGGCCGCGCCGGCAAGTTCCTGGACGAAGAGCGGCTCCTGCAGGACTATCCGCCCAACCTGGACACGCCCCTGCCCTACCTGGAGGTGCGCCGCCGGCCGGGGCGCGGGGCTGCGTGCGTGTGCGGGCAGAGCCGTGCAGGGGGCAGGGCCGTGCAGGGGGCAGGGCCGTGCAGGGGGCAGAGCCGTGCAGGGGGCAGGGCCGTGCAGGGAGCAGGGCCGTGCAGGAGGCAGAGCCGTGCAGGGGGCAGGGCCGTGCAGGGAGCAGGGCCGTGCAGGAGGCAGAGCCGTGCAGGGGGCAGGGCCGTGCAGGGCGCAGGGCCGTGCAAGGGGCAGAGCCGTGCAGGGGGCAGAGCCGTGCAGGGCGCAGGGCCGTGCAAGGGGCAGAGCCGTGCAGCGGGCAGGGCCGTGCAGGAGCCAGAGCCGTGCAGCGGGCAGGGCCGTGCAGGGGCCAGGGCCGTGCAAGGGGCAGGGCCGTACAGGGGGCAGGGCCGTGCAGGGGCCAGGGCCGTGCAGGGGGCAGCGCCGTGCAGGGGGCAGAGCCGTGCAAGGGGCAGAGCCGTGCAAGGGGCAGGGCCGTGCAAGGGGCAGAGCCGTGCAGGGGGCAGGGCCGTGCAGGAGCCAGAGCCGTGCAGCGGGCAGGGCCGTGCAAGGGGCAGAGCCGTGCAGGGGGCAGCGCCGTGCAGGAGGCAGAGCCGTGCAAGGGGCAGAGCCGTGCAGGGGGCAGGGCCGTGCAGTGGGCAGAGCCGTGCAGTGGGCAGGGCCATGCAGGGTGTGCGGTCCGCGGCGCAGCGAGCGGGCGTGCGCTGAGCGCGGTGCTGGGCGCTGCGCGGGGAGGGGCGTGCAGATGCGCAGCGGGAGCAGCGCGGCGGCCCAGGCGGTGAGCGCAGTGCGAGCCGTTTGTGCTGTGTGAGGTGAGCGGGGTGCGGCGTGCGTAGTGGGCAGCGTGTACCAGCAGGACTGACTGCCGGGAGGGTGTGTGGCACGAGCGCCGTAAGCTGGGTACACATGTGCCTCTCCCGCTGCTGCGCAGTCTTGAGAAGGCCGACCTAAGTCCTCCTCGTGCTCACCTTTCGTGATGTGCACGCGTGCCCAGGCCCGGGGGCTTATGGTTTGGGGGGAGGGTGACAGCGGCAGCGGGCGCTGAAGTGAGCACAGGGCCGCCGGGGTCAGAGGTGGCCTGGCCTCCGTGGTGGTGCAGGGAAGGGGAGTCAGTTCTGCTCGCAGAGTGGTGTCTAGGAAGGTAAGCCTGGAATTGGGCCTTCGGACAGCGGGGGATTTGCCAGGGAATCCTGGGGATGGGAAGGAGACAGGTCTTTGTGGGCTGCAGGGCAGTGAGGCATGGCGGGTGCCAGCAGCTGTAGCTCTGTCTGTCCTCGTGGGTGTCTGTCCCTTTGGGTTGTGAAGGCGTGTGCAGGAGGACACTGGGAGGGAGCACCTGCAGCTGGACCACACCTCCTCACTTTCCTTTCCTTTGCTGGAGCAGTTTCGATACAAGCGGCGAGTTTATGCCCAGAACCTCATTGATGATAAGCAGTTTGCAAAGCTTCACACTAAGGTAAAGAGACAGTCACGGGGAGGGAGTTCCAGACTTTACATCCTGCCTCGCATGGCCACTGTCCCCCACCCCAGGTGGGACTGACCACAATCCCTCTAGCTTTGGCTCAGTCTGGTTTCCCCTATTGTCAGGGGCCCAGAGTGGACGCTGGGGGTGGCGGGAGGGCTAGGCACAGATTCCAGGCCCCATGGCTGGGGGTGGGTGGTGTGGCAATGGGTTCCCCTCAGATCAGACTCTTGCTAACCTCTTTGGTGAGCCCCTGGCTTAGGGAGTGTCTTGTGAGAAGCTGGGTGGGAGAGAGCAGGACAAGCATCTGATTTGTGTCCGTTGGGGACAAGGAGCCCAGCACTTAGTGGTCATCCGGTGCTGGACTCTCCTAGTTAAGCATCTCACTAATTCTCTCCTGGGAAGGACTATTATTACCCCATTTCACAGGTGAGGAAATGACTGTCAGAGAGGTTTGGTCACTTGCTCATGACTGCAGCCAGTAAAACTGGCTGAGTGCAGGCCCCATGCCCAGGCACACCTGTGAGGTGTCTTACTGCTGGACGCCACCCCCAGGTGGGCCTGACTCGGGGGCGCCTTACTGCCTCCTCTGAATGTTGCAGGGGCAGAGTGGGTGCCACAGCCCCTCCCCAGGCCCTGTAGGCCAGTGGGCGTTTGCATGCTGGGCACATCATTGATGGTCTCTGGAGCCTAGGAGAGAGATCGCAGTACTGAGGCTTCAGTGCCAGACTTTACTGCTGCCCCAGGGCAGGTGGCCATCAGCGGCCATGGCTCTGTGGCTGGGCAGAGACCATTGCAAAAATGTCCCCCTCTCACTGCACTGGTCCTGGTGAGACCCTGTCACCTTGGGTCCCTTCCCCATGGTTACCTCTCCCTCCAAATCTCTCCTCAGTGGCCAACAGGACACGAATGACTTGCTCTTCAGTGAGTCCCATTTGTTGTTAGGATGAGTCTAAACTCACCACAGCCCTGTTCCTGCTTGCCTGGGCTCCGGCTGCCTCTCCCGTCCCCGCACCTGCCCTGGGTCTGGTCGAGGTCTCCCCCTGAGGCTTTGAACGCCTTCCTCCATTTCATTGCCCTGACCCACCTGAGGAGTCACCTCCCGTGGCAGTGGCCCCCACGGCACCTCTCCTGTTTCCGGTGCATGTGCTGTGTTTCCAGAAGGCCCGGGCCTCTGGCCAGGGCAGGTTGCCATGTGCATGCTGCATCTGTAACTCCAGCTGGGCTAGGGAGGCATGACTGGTGAATGGGTAAAAGGTAGTCAAAGCTGTGTTGCAGGAGGGGTCCCCAGGGGTGGGAGGGACCCCCAAGGGTGGGGTCTGCCATGGGATGAGCTGGTGAGGAAGATGAGCCAGAGAAGGAGCAGGCTGTCTCAGGAGTCACAAGGATTTGGAGCTGCTATAGGGCTGGTCCCTGCCTGGGTAGATGTTGAGCTCTTCCAGGCCAGGCAGGTTGGGGCACCAGGACTGGGGAGACGGAGCCAGGGCAGTAACTGAGGTCAGGATGGGGGACTGCTTTGGGGACACAACTAGGTTGACCTGGCCTTGGAGAGGGACTAGCTAGGCCCAAGTTGACTGTTGTGGCGGGTTTGGGTGTCAGGACACAGGGAAGGGTCTGGCCAAGCTGGAATCAAGGCTGTGGTTGGGAGTGCCAGGCTGCGGGTGATGCGAGCTGGCGATGGTTGGGAGGTCGGGTGACAGGTCAGGTGGATGGGGTGGGGCAGTAGTAGATCCCTGCAGGTGGCCTGAGGCTAGCTGGGGGAAGGTGGGTAATGGTCAGATGATGTGGCTGTGGTGCTGGGCTGACCAGGACGTTTGGTGTTCCAGGCGAACTTGAAGAAGTTCATGGACTATGTTCAGCTACACAGCACGGACAAGGTGGCCCGCCTGCTGGACAAGGGGCTGGACCCCAATTTCCATGACCCTGACTCAGGAGGTGAGGAGCAGAGCAGGGAGAGGCATGGCCTTTGAGTGGCTGGGGCCCTAACCCTCATCTGTCTCCTGAACCCAGAGTGCCCTCTGAGCCTCGCGGCCCAGCTGGACAATGCCACAGACTTGCTGAAGGTGCTGAGGAACGGCGGTGCTCACCTGGACTTCCGCACGCGTGACGGGCTCACTGCTGTGCACTGTGCCACACGCCAGCGGAATGCGGCAGCACTGACGGTCAGTGAGGGCGGGACCCTGGCCTGGAGGGGCGCGGGGCCTGGTTGGGGGGACGCTGAGCCTGGCGTGGATGCTGAAGCTCCTTGCCTTCAGACCCTGCTGGACCTGGGGGCTTCACCCAACTACAAGGACAGCCGCGGCCTGACACCCCTGTATCACAGCGCCCTGGGGGGCGGGGATGCCCTCTGCTGTGAACTGCTTCTCCACGACCATGCTCAGTTGGGGACCACCGATGAGAATGGTTGGCAGGAGATCCACCAGGTGAGAAGGGTGCATGAGGAGGGGGTCCCGGCCTCTGTGTGCTGACGAGGGGTTCCTGGGCTCTATCTGCAGGGTTGTGGGTCCCAGGCTCTGTTGGGGTGGGGGTCCTGGCCTCTGGGGACCCTGAAGCACCTCCCTCCTCCCCCAGGCCTGCCGCTTCGGGCACGTACAGCACCTGGAGCACCTGCTGTTCTACGGAGCCAACATGGGGGCCCAGAACGCCTCGGGGAACACAGCCCTGCACATCTGTGCTCTCTACAACCAGGTGCGACTGCAGGCTCTGCCCTGCGGTGGGCACCTGGGGCATGGGCACACTTGTCTGTCCCATGTATGATGAGGCGTGACAGTGTGCATACATGTGCATGCACACATCCCAGCCCATGTGCCACTCCATGTGTATACGTCCTGTGCCCTGCAGTGAGCTGTGGTTACAGTATGGCCTCGTGGGCCTACATGTGCACGTGTGTGTTCTGAACACACATCTAGCTGTCTGGTGGGTCCTGCGAGTCCTTTGCTGCCCGGGTATACACTGAACACGTGGGTGCAAGTCCGCGGGTGTGAAGCCTGTGCTCTGCACACCCCATGTGCACCCCCATGTGTGCCTGTGCCATCACACCCTGACCCCATATCCAAACACCCAGCTGTGACCTCTCCACTGCCTCCCAACAGGAGAGCTGTGCCCGTGTCCTACTTTTCCGTGGCGCCAACAAGGACGTCCGCAATTACAACAGCCAGACAGCCTTCCAGGTACAGGTGTCCACAGGCTTGTGAGGCTGCCCTGGGGGTGTTTCTGTGCCTGTGTGACTCGACTGCTTGGTTCTCCCCTGGAAGGCTGTGAGGGAGCACCCGCCGGGCCGGTGCAGTGCCTGGCATGGGAAAGGGTGTTGGTGCCGACGTTCCTCATCCCCCTTCCTGGGAGAGGGGAGGGTCTGAGGGTTCTGGGGGAGTGGGAGGGGGAAGAAGAGAAGACCTGGAGAACTGGCATGGGCCAGACCCCCCCAGAGACAGGCAGGAGTGCAGAGGCCAAAGGTGCGGAGAGGGGCTGCGATCCCAGCCTGACTTAATTCAGGAGATGCTTCTGAGCTTTGCTCCAGCTGGGTCTGGTCGGCCTGGATGATGACCAGGTGGATGAGGTCTCTGTGGGGTCTGGAGTTCATGGGGGAGGTGGGGGGTATAGACCACGGAAGGAACTGGGCCCTGTTCTCAGTAGGAGTGGAGGCCTTTGGAGGCCCCTGATGTGCAGAGCAGGTCAGGGAGGGCAGAGGGCCTGAGGGATTTGAGCACAACTGGAAGTAGATACGTGCAGGCCATCAGATCCCTAGGCAGTGGGGCATGGGCAGGAAAGAATGTGGGTGATGCAGGGATGGGGTGGTAGGGTCGTGGCTGAGCCAGGAACGATAGAGTACAGGTGGGGTGACTGGGGTGCTTGGGACTGTTTGATTTTAGCTCCTGTATCCAGGAAGCCCCTTGGTCCTGGGCAGATGGGGTGGGCACCCTAGTTATAGGGTGTGCGTGCAGCACCCTGTATCTGTAGTGCATAATTAGTAGCATCCCAGGGGTAGACAAGAGCATGCGTAATGGAGAAGAGGGACCCCACACAGCAGCCCGAGAAGGAGCAGCTGGGGGGTGGTGGGGGGCAGGCTCAGTGCTGCTAAGCTTCTCCTCCTGCCCCTCCACACCTTGGCCCCCTTTCCCTAGGTGGCCATCATTGCAGGGAACTTTGAGCTTGCGGAGGTCATCAAGACGCATAAAGATTCGGATGTTGGTGAGTTCTGCCCACCCAGGGGTCCCACTGATGTGGATTTATGTGGTTGTCAGGGGCCCACAGACATGGGGGTCAGTGGCAGCATAACAAGGGGTCCCCACACCCCCAGCTCTTCCTTCAGCTCTACTCCCTGTGGTCAGTGGTCAGCCAGTGACCCCTGCAGGTTGGGGAGCGACTATGTTGAGTGGATACAGGTTTCCATCAAGGTCAAGGGCATGGGTAGGTTTGGGCTGTGGGCTGGGCTAGCATTGGGCTTAGGGGTCAGCTTAGGATGAGAGTGGGGTTGAAGTTGGGTCAGGGTCCATGTTTTCCATTAGGTCCTAGGAAGGGCCAACAGGAGACATGGGGGCAGTGGATCTCAGTGCAGCCTGGAACAGGAGAGAGCTCAGGAGAGAAGGCAAGATCACTTCAACGTGCACATGACAAAAACAGCGGTGCAGAGCGAGGCTGGGAGTAGGGTGGCAGCCGTCCTCAGGGCGAGGGGCTCTGTGCTTCTGGCGGCCGGCATGTAAAGGGAAGCCTGGCGGGTGGGTGACTCAGTCCTAGAAGGACACCCAGGAGGCACACATGCAGCCTCATCCCAGGACAGACAGAAGGAAGGGCATATCCCTCGCACTGTCCCTCTGGGAGGTCCCCGCCCACTCCTGTCTCTGCTGGGTGTGCCGCCAGGCCGGGCGTGCTGTGTTGGGGTGGCCGGTGCTGCAGGAGAGGGTGGACCTCACTCCTAGTGCTGTCTGGCCAGAGGCCACTCCCTCCGGCCACTCAGCCGCACGTCCTGGGTGGCCCAGGCTTGTCTGTTCATGGCCCTCTCTGGAACATGGACTCCTGGGCTCCCCTTCCTGCCAAGAGGGTTTATTTGGGGGTGTCCCCACTTTTTTTTCTTTGTGTTTTTTAATTTGAAGTGATTCAGGAGTGGGCGGCAAAGGGCTGGGCTGGCATTGGGGCTAGAATCTTGTCTGGTTCTCATACGAGGTTACATCAGGGCTGAGGATGAAGTTTGGACTGAGGTTAAGATTAAGGTCAAATTCATGTTTAAGGACCCTTCCTCTGTAGAGTTTACCCTGGACATCCCCCACCCCTGATAGGGCTTGGCTACGAGCCCTTGTACGTCAAGCGGCGTCTGGGCCGGGATACTGGCCCGACCGTCCCCGGCGTGGGCAGCCCCTCAGCGCGTGCAGCCAGCATCGTAGGTGTGCGCTCAGGACGTGACTGAGCGAATGGAACGGGGTCAGGAGACGACTGTGGTGGAGACTGGGGTTTGAATTAGGGGAAAGAGACAGTGACAGGAAGTGTTTCGGAGGTGGCTGTTAGTCTGGGAGGACCCTGGTTTGTGGATGTGTGGGTTCTTCTTTCCTGCCCGTGATTTCTAACCGTGGGAAAGCTGCTGAGGACTTCTGTGCCTTAGTTTCTCTGAAAGGAAACATGGTCTTTTATGGTTACTTGCATCCCCTTCCTGCCCCAGCCTCCTGTGGCATTCGATTCTGCGTGGGGCTGGACTCTGGCACATGGCTTTAGTCTAGCCTGTTGGAGGGAGGGGACTTGCTTGTAAGCCAGGCTGAGAGGCAGGAAGGCCCCACCTGCCCCACATCTCGTGATGTGGACAGAGATACTAGGGCTCTAGGGGTCTTACTGTCCATCTGACCTAGGGTGTGCTTGCTCAGCTGGGGTTAGGCACACTGTCCCTGAGTGGTATGGAGCAGGCATGTGTCAGTCCCAGTGCGGTCATCAGCTCTGCTGGCCACACACCCTTGCTGCTCAGGTGTCTCTCACACACAGATGACAGCCCGAGGTCCCTGAATACAGGGTGACATATTCGCAAGTGTTTAATACAAGTCACTTGTCTCAATTCACCCTCTTACCTACCCTCAAGGAGTGACAGAGAAGGAAACTGAGGCACAGAGGTGATTAATGGCAGAGGCTGTCGTCAGACCCGGGCATTTTAGGAGTCTGTGCTGGTCCCGCTCATTCCCTCTGCAGAAGTTCACTCCAAGGACACTCCATGAATGACAGTGATCGTCAACAGGCCCCACCCCTGGTGTCCCTGGGTGGGGCTGCACAAACCTGAGGAGTGGGAGGGAGGCCCTGCCATGCATCTTCCTCTTCCTTCCTCCCGGAAGGTGCCCCCTGGGGGGGTCGGTAGACTGGGACCTGTACCACCCTTCAGGGACAGGACAACTTGCTATCCCTTGGCAGCCCCAGTTGTCCCTCTGGACCCACAGGCCTTGGGCAGGGACCTTGGCCTGGGAGTGGCCACCTGCTTCCTGGCCTCTGTCACCTTGGGCCCTGCTTCGGGTCCACATTCTGTCTCATGTTCACACTCTGATGCACACGTGTGCTCTCACAGATTTGCTATTCCACAGTGCTTCTGATGAGTACCCTGGGGAGTGCTTCTCATGTGGGGATGTCACCCAGGGATCCTGTTAAGTGTAGATTCTGACTCCATGGAGCCTGAGATTCTGCATTGCTGATCAGCTCCCAGGTCCTTGTACCGCTTTTTGCATAACAGGAGCCTACAACAGGACTTGGCAGATGACTCTCTGCAGGCCAAACCCAGCTCACAGCCTGCTGGTTTTTGTTTTTTTTTAATTGAGGTGAAATGTACGTAACATGAAGTTAACTGTTTTACTTGAACAATTCAGTGGCATTTTATACGTTCACCATTTAGTGTAACCAATTCTATTGAATTCTAAAACATTTTCATCGCCCTAAATGAAAACCCTGGACACATTAAACAATTATTCCATGTTCCCTCTCTCCTCATCCCTTGTCAACCATTAATGTACTTTCTGTCTCTGTGGATTCACCTCTCTTGATGTTTCGTGTAAATGGAGTCCTGTAATATGTGACCCTCTGTGTGTGGCGTCTTTTACTCAACATGTTGGGCTTCGTCCACCTTGCAGGATGTGTCACTGCTGCATCGCTGAACAACATTCCCCTGTTTGTACACGTGGTGTTTTGTTTACCTGTTCGGCTGTCTGTGGATACGCGGTGGTTTCCACCTTTTGACTTCTGAGTATTGCTGTGTGAACACGTGTACGTGTATGTGCTTGAATCCCAGTTTTCAATTCTTTCGGGTATATACCGAGCAGCGGAATGTAGGGGTCAGATGATAATCCCACGTTTAAGTTCTTGAGGAACTGCCAGACTGTTCCCCCCGTTTCACGTTCCCACCAGCGGTGTGCGGGGCTGGCGATTTCTTCACGTTCTCGCCACCACTTGTCCTTTTTTTCATGACAGCGTCCTAGCGGGTGTGAAGCGGTGTTTCATTGTGATCTTGATTTGCGCTTTCCTAAAGACTAATGGTGTTGAGCCTCTTTTCGTGGGCATATTGGCCATTTGTATATCTTCTTCGAAGAATTGTCAAGTCCTTTGTTTTAAAATTGGGTTATTAATTTTTCTGTTGTTATTGGGTTATAAAAGTTTTAAAAAAATATATTCGGAATACTAAACTCTTAACAGATATATGATTTGTAAATATTTTCTCCTATTTGGTAGATTGTCTTGTCACTTTCTTGATAATGTCCTTTGATGTATAAGAATTTTTAATTTTGATGAAGTCCAATGTATCTGCTTTTTCCTTTGCTGCTCATGCTTTTGGTGTCCTATCTAAGAATTTACTGCCAAAATCTAAGGTCGAGGGCTTACTCCCTATGATTCCTTCTAAGAGTTTTGTAGTTTTAGCGCTATATTTAGGTCATTGGTCCATTCGAAGTCAATTTTTGTGCATGGCATGAGGAAGGGATTCATCTCCACGCTTTTGTGTATGGCTGTCCAGCTGTTCAGCACCATTTGTGGAAGGGACTGTTCTTTTCCTATTGAATGATCTTGGCACCCTTATTGAACATCAATTGGCCATAGACATACGGCTTTACTTCTGGACTCTCAAGTCCCATCCCATTGGTCTACATGTCTGTTCTTATGTCAGTACTACACAGTTTTGGTTACTTTAGCTTTGTAGTAAGTTTTGAAAATCAGGTGGTTTGAGTACTCTAACTTTGTTCCTCTTTTTGGATATATTTTTAGCTAATCAGGATCCCTTGTGATTCCATATAGATTGGAGGATTGCTTTTCTATTTCTGCATAAAAAGATGTTAGGGATTGCATTCAATCTGTAGATCACTTTGAGTAGCGTTGACATGTTATCCATATTGCCTTTCAGTGAGTGAGCATGGGATGTCCTTCTGTTTATTTAGGTCTTCCTTAAGCCATGTGTCATCATTTTCAGAATACAAGTCATTTACTTCCTCAGTTAAATTTATTCTTGGGCATTTTATTCTTCTGGATGCCACTGTAAATGGAATTACCTTCTTAATTTCCTTTTTGGATTGTTTATTGCTGGTGCATGAAAACACTAGTGATTTGGGTTTGTTGATCTTATACCCTACAACTTTGCTGAATTTGTTTACTAGCTCTAGTAGCTTTTTTCTGGTGTATTCTTTGAAATTTTCTATATACAGGATCTTGCCGTCTGCAAATAGGGATAGTTTTGCTTCCTCCCAATTTGATGCCTTTTATTGATTTTTCTTGCCTAATTGCTCTTGGTTGAAACTTCCAGTGCCATGTTGAATAGGGTCAGGCATCTTTGCCTTGTTCCTGATGTTAGGAGGAAAGCTTTTAGCTCTTCACTACTGAGTATAATGTTAGCTGTGGTTTTTAAATAAATGTTCTTTATTGTGTTGAGGAAGGTCCCCTCTATTACTAGATTTCTGAGTGTTTTTTTCATCATGAAAGGGTGTTGGACTATGGCAAATGCTTTTTCTGCATCAATTGAAATGGTCGTGTTGTTTTCTCTCTCCTTCGTTCCGTTAATGTGATATATTATGTTGATTACACTGGTCTGTAGACTTTTTTTTCCTTTTAATGTCTTTATCTGGCTTTGGTATCAGGGAAATACTGGCTCATAGAATGAGTTAGGAAAGGTTCCCCACTTTTCTATTTTTTGGAAGAGTTTGAGAAGGATTGGTGTTAATTCTTCTTTAAATGTTTAGTAGAATTCACCAGTGTCGCCATCTGGTGGTGGACTTATTTTTGTCGAGAGGTTTGTGATACTGATTTAATCTCTGCTTGATATATGTCAGTTTAGATTTTCTATTTCTTCTCGAGTCAGTTTTGGTAATTTGTGTTTTTCTACGAATTTATCCATCTCATCTAGCTCATCTAATTTGTTGGTGTACAATCGTTCGTAGTATTAGCTTATATTTCTTTCTTTTTATTTCTGTAAGATCAGTTCATTTCTGATTTTAGTCATTTCTGTGCATCTTCTCTTTTTTTTTCAGCCTAGCTAAAGGTTTGACAATTTTGTTGATATTTTCAAAGAAACAACTTTTCATTTCATTGATTTTCTTTTGATATATATTTTTATTTTGTTTATATCTGCTCTAATCTTATGGTTTCATTTCTTCTGCTACTTTGATATGCTCTTCTCTTTCTGGTTCCTTCCGATGTGCAGTTAGGTTATTGATTTGAGGTTGTTCTTTTTAGTGTAAGTGTTTATACCTATAAACTTCTCTCTCAGTACTACTTTTGCTGCATCTTTTGTTACATTGTATTTTTGGGGTTTTTTTTGCCTCAAAATGTTTTCTACTTTTCCTTGTGATTTCTTTTTTGATACATTGGTTTTTGAAGAGTGTAGTGTTTAATTTCTACATATTTATGAATTTCCCAGTTTTCCTTTTGTTCTCGGTTTCTAGCTTCATTTCATTGTGATTGGAGAAGATACCTTGCATGATTTCAGTCTTTTAAAGTTTATTGGGACTTGTTTTGTGGCTGAATATATTGTCTGTCCTGGAGATTGTTCCACGTGCACTTGAGGAGAATTCTCAAGTATATCCTGCTATTATTTGGTGGAGTGTTCTATATGTGTCAGGTCTAATTGGTTTAAGTCTGCTATGTCCTTACCGATTTTCTCTCTAGATGTTCTATCCATTATTGAGAGTAAGGTACTGAAGTCTCCAACTGTCACTGTGGAACTGCCCGTTCCTCCTTTCAGTCATGTCAGTGTTTGTATTATGTATTCTGGTGTTCTGTTGTTTGGCGTGTATATGTTCATAATTGTTAACTTCTTGATGAGTTGACCCTTTTACCAATATATAATGTCCTTCTCTGTCTCTCATTCCAGTTTTTGTCTTAAAGTCTATTTTGATTGATATTAATATAGTCACCCAGTTCTCTTTTGGTTGCTATTTACATAAGATATATAGATTTTTTATCATTTCACTTTCAACTTATTTGTGTTTTTGGATCTAAAGGGCTGCTCTTATAATAGCATATAGTTGGATCATATTTTTTTAATCACCATCTGCTTCTTAAATAAAGTTTTATTAAAACATAGACACAGATATTTGCTATACATTGTTTATAGCTGTTTTTGTGCTATAGTGGCATAGTTGAGCCATTGCAGCATAAACTGTATAGCTTACAAAGCCTGAATAGTTACTATCTGATTCTCTACAGAAGTTTTCTAATCCCCAGTCTAGAATGTCTTTTACAGTTTCCCCAGCTATAGTTAACTGCAAATGGTCCTGTATAGAAGTCGTCTGCTGAGATTTGTCACATGCAGCCTGTTTTGTCTCTCCTGAAGCTTGTGAAATGGGCAGTTCTAAAGCAGATCTGAGCATCTGCAAGGCCTCATTTAGCTGAGAGGAGGAGCACGTGTCTACCCCTGAAGCTAGAGCTGTAGGAAGTTAGACTGGGATGTGACCTCTCACTGGTAGCTTCTGTCATAGAATGGCCAACTATTTCAGTTTGCCTGGGACTGAGGCAGTTCCTGAACATAGGATTTTAGTTTTAAAACCTGCAAATCCCAGGCAAACAGACAAGTTGGCCACCCAACTGGCTGCTGCTCAGAGTCTCACCTATCCACCCCTCCCCCCGCAGTACCGTTCAGGGAAACTCCCAGCTATGCGAAACGGCGGCGACTGGCTGGCCCCAGTGGCTTGGCATCCCCTCGGCCCCTGCAGCGCTCAGCCAGTGACATCAACCTGAAGGGTGAGGTGCAGCCCGCAGCTTCTCCTGGGCCCTCACTGCGAAGCCTCCCCCACCAGCTGCTGCTCCAGCGGCTACAGGAGGAGAAAGATCGCGACCGGGACGGCGACCAGGAGAACGACATCAGTGGCCCCTTAGCAGGCAGGGGCAGCCAGAGCAAGATCAGGTAGGAGAGACTGGTAGGCCCTGGAGGGATCGAGGCAGGTGGGGCGCTAGGACCTGAGCCAGGAGCATCTGGCACTGGGAGGCGGGGAGAGGCCTAGTGGTGTCTGGCACCTGTGTAGTGATGGGCTAGGGCTTGAGGTGGGGGGACTCCCAGGCACCCAGAGGGGCCTTCCTGGGTGGGGAAGGGAAGGTGAGGCTGTGCAGGCTGGGGCAGGTCACCCACACTGATCTCTGGTTGGGGCTGGGGCTTGCCCTGAGGACAGACAGTAGGCAGCTGAGGGAGTGTGGAGAGGGTGTGGTCCGTCCTGTGGTTCAGAACGTCTGCTGCAGTGTCAGGGAGGGCTGGGACAAGTTTGGGACGGTAGCGTGTAGAAAGGGGGTCGAGGATGGAGCTGCCTTTCCATGAGGGCTCGAAACCTACAGGTGACCCCAGCCCTGTGCCAAGGGCAAGGCTTGGCCTTTTCCTACATTTACAGGACTCTGTGTTTTCTACTCTTTACCCCCCACCCTGAGCCTTGGTACCCTGAGAAGGCAGAGATATTTGGGGGACTTGGTGTACCTGGAATTTGGAGTAGGAGGCCTGCGCTGGAGCCTGCTGGCCTCTGTAGCTGTGCAGTGGGTGGGGTTTGGGCACTGGCTCTCAAATAGCTACTCTGTGCCTGGGTTTCTGATCGGTGAGGTAAGACTAGTCCTTCCCACACTGTTGCCTGTGGGAAGCCTTCCGGAATGACCGGGGCAGGTGAGGGGTCTCTTGCCATTGCTGGTCATGGTGTCTGTCCTCCCGCGCCTGGAGGGCAGTTGTCTTTCTGGCTTCCTACGGTTTCCCCAGAGCCAGGCGCATAGAAGGTGTTTGGGAGACATTGTTGAATGAAAGAGTTACATAAATAGCGTGTCGTGTTCAGGATGGCAGCTAGCTTTTACAGTCTTGTTGCTCATGCCCGGCACTGGGCTGAGCAGCGTATGTGCGTCATCTCATTCAACCTTGGTGACTTAGGATGCCATGCTCTGTTAACACCATGCTACAGAGGAGGCTCCTGAGGCTCAGGTGGGGTAAGTGACTTATCCAAAGTCAGAGCTAGGAATTAGCTTAACTGTAGACCTTTCCCAAGCTTTCTAAGCCTAAGTGTTCAGCAGAGGGCTTGGAATGCAGCAGGAGCTTGTAAAAGGCATTTCCTTCTGCTCCGTTGTGCCTGCTCATGCGGCCCTGATCCTGGTGATGTCTTCTCTCTCTGCCTCTGCCTAGACTTGTTGGACTCCCAGGGCTGCTGTTCCTGCCCCAAATCTCTGTTCTCCCCCGAAGCTTTGCATAGTCCCGCAGATTTTCTAAGGGTTGGATGGCCCGGTAGCTAAAAGAGCACATTCCGGGAGGTTTCAGTGTTGCAGAAATGAGCCATGGGGTTGCCACCGGCTCCCCCCACATCCATTTATGTGTGCGTGTTCATTCATGTGTTCAGCAGACACAAAACTGAGACTTGCTATGTCTGGGGCTCCTGCCTACCTGCTCTGTGGGGATGGCAGAATATTTTTTTCTCTTCCCCACAGACATTCATTAGGTGCCTGGCGTGCCAGATGGGGTGGGAGGTGGGGTCCTAACTGGGTCTCAGAAGGACATTGACAGCTGGGCCCAGGGCTGAGAAGCAGTTAGGTGGTCAGTGGTCTAGGTAAGGGGGCTGCCCTGGTGAGTGGACGAGGGTCTGCAGCCCTCAGGACAGGGCTGAGGAAGTTCGGCGCATCGAGGAGGAAGAGGGTCCAGGGGCATTTGAGCTGTGCTGGTCTGGGGTGGCAACGGCTCCTTCTAGAGCCCCCTGCTGGCTGGTCCTGGCATGGAGCCCCTGGCCCCTGAGGTGTGGTCTGCAGAGTCCTGGCCCTGGCATCATGCAGCCGAGCACACCAGGGCGAGTTTGGAGCTGAGAGTCGTGAACTGAATAACTGGCCGAATGGGAAGGATTAGACTAGTTTTGGTGTTGGCAACAGCGTGATGAACGGCCCAGAAGAGGGAAAGGGAAGGTAGTCACCCGTGTGACTGGAGTGTAGCAAGTTCCCATGTCCCAGAGAGCCTGACCCTTGGCTGCGAATGTGGATATGGCCTGCCTAGGTACTAGGGAGCCAGCGCAGGCTCTTGAGCAGAGCAGAGAAGAAGTGCAGGACGGAGACCTCAGGCTTGGTGCCCAGGTCGCCGGGGTGGTCTGGGGAAGGTGGTCAGCACGGAGTGGGCCTGGGCAGCAGGGGCAGGTGTCCAGGACAAGAGGACATGGGCCTGGAGGGAGACTGAGGCACCCAGCGCAGGGCAGTGGTCAGAGTATGAGGCGGTGAAGGCCCAAGCCGGAGGGCTGGTGGCGCCCCTTCCTGCCATTGGTCACCGCGAGGCTGAGGCGGCTTTTCGGATGCCCAGAGCCCCCTACCCACCCCGTGCCTTCCCCAGCCCCCTTCCCTGCCCTCCCCCCGTCCGACCCCCGCCTCCACGCGCCGCGGTGCCCCCTCCCGGTGTCTGCTCCCCGTGGGGTCCAGGCGGAGGGCGGGGGGGACGGGAGGGACGGGAGGGGCGGGGGGAGGCCGGGGGGGGGGGGTGGGCCCCGCGGGGGGGGAGGGAGGGAGGGAGGCGGGGGGAGGGGCGGGGGGGTGGGCCCCGCGGGGGGGGGAGGGAGGGAGGGAGGCGCGGGGGGGAGGGGCGGGGGGGAGGGAGGCCGGGCCCCGCCGCCGCCGCCCGCAGAGGGAGGAGCCGGCCGCGGAGGAGGCGGGGCGCGCGGAGCGGCCGCGGCATGGAGCGAGCCCGGCGCGCCCGGGAGCGCAGCCCCGCGGCCCCGGAGCCCTGAGCGGGCACGGCTCGTGCGCTGGCGGGAGCGGGCCGGGCGCGGCGGCGCGGCCCATGGAGCGGCCCCGGGCCGGGCCCCCGGCGGGCGGGCGGGCGGCGGCGGCGGGCGGCGGGCGGCGGGCGCTGCGGCGGCGGCTGCGGTGAGGCCGGCGGCGGGGCCGGGCCGCGCGCCATGGAGGCCCCGGGCGCCGGCTTCGCGTGCCCGCTGCCCCCCGGCATCGCGTCCGTCACCTACGTGTTCGTCTACAGCCCGAGCGGGCCCGGCGGCCCCGGCCCCGCGCCCGGCCCCGGCCCCGCGCCCCCCGCGCCCCCCGCGCCGCCGCCCCGCGGCCCGAAGCGGAAACTTTACAGCGCCGTCCCCGGCCGCAAGTTCATCGCGGTGAAGGCGCACAGCCCGCAGGGCGACGGCGAGATCCCGCTGCACCGCGGCGAGGCCGTGAAGGGTGAGGCGCGGGTGCAGGGGTGCAGGGCTGCGGGGGCCCGGCCGCGGGGGGCTCTGTCACCAGCGGTGTCCCCGGGTCATGGGGGGGCCTCCCTGTGTCGCTGGGAAGGGCTCTGGCGGGGGAGGGTGTCAGTCTTTATGGGGCTTCTGTCATGTGGGTCCCTCTCAGTCCTCTTGGGCTCCCTGTGTCACCGTAGAGGCTCCTCTCTTGCCGTGGGGGTGTTCCTGTGTCATGATGGGGACTGATGTCACTGGGGGTCTGTGTTTGAAGGACCCTATCCCATCACAGAGCTTCCTTACGTTATGGGGTTCCTGTGTCACTTCTGGGGCTTCTCCATTGGAAAGCCCTGTGATGTGGCGGACCCCTGCCATATGACAGTTATGTGGATGTCTGTGTGGTATGCGGGTTTCTGTCACGGGGGCTTCCTGTGTTCTGGAGGGTGCTGTGCCATGACAAGCTGCTCTCATTATGGGGGTCTCCGTGTCATCACTGGGGTCCTGCCCTCAGGGGTGTCCTATGTCTGTGGGAGCCGACGTAGAAAGAGTTCTGAGGATCAGCCCTCCTGATACATCATGTGGCCTAATTCACTGGCCACAGCACAATGACCCTGAGCTCTTCACAGTGACCTGGGTGGGTGACAGAGCCAGGATGGGGGCTGGTTCAAGAGGTGGGGGGAGAGCGGTCAGCTGGGGGACAGGAACAGGAGTGTGGCCCCTGCCTCTGCCTCCTGTCCCCCCCGAGCATGTCCATCTGCCTGTCTCTGTCCCCCACATGCCCATCCTGTGCCGAGCCCATCTGTTCATTTCTCTTCTGTGTGGATCCCCAAGTCTTCCCAGGGAAAAAGCCCGGAGGATGTGGGAAGGGAAGGGGAGCAAAGGTGAGGGGCTGGGCAGAGCCTGAGTCTTATGTGGGGTCGGCCCCCTGCTCTGCTGCCCCTGATCGTCTGTCTGCCTTCTGTCCCTCCAGTGCTCAGCATTGGAGAGGGCGGTTTCTGGGAGGGGACCGTGAAAGGCCGCACGGGCTGGTTCCCGGCTGACTGCGTGGAGGAGGTGCAGATGAGACAGTATGACACACGGCATGGTGAGTGACCCCTGTCCCCCCAGGCAGCTCCTGGGGACACCACCCTTCCTGCTTCCTGTTGGTCTTTCTTGGCACTAAATCCATGGGGACATTCACAGAGAAAAGACTAGAACTCAAACATGCTGAAAGTAGACACAAAGTTGTGTACATAACACAGACACGGTGTGCACACACCATACGTGTACTTGTGAACATGCGTGTGTGTAACCAGACACTTCGCATGCAGTGGAGATACATGTGACATGCCCACGGGAGGTACACACACTTCTGTCTGTGTGATCCCACACGTGACTCCCAGGGACTGTAACCACACCCTGGCATGGTCCTCACAGAAACACCAGGTGCTTGGAGCACGCGATTCCTGCACGGCTGGCAGACAAGTAAGGAGGTCAGTGTGAGAAAAGAGGCGTTTTTCCAAAGTGGACAGATTGTCCAAGTGGGCAGAGCAGGGAGCCTGGCCCAGTCAAGAGGAAATGAGGCCAGTTGGGCCCAGAGGGTCTGTCCTGGGTGCCCTGGGACTGGGAAGGTCTGAGGGCAGCAGGGGAGGGATGGGCCCCGTCCAACCCTGCTACCACCTGTGTTTCCAGGAAAGGCCCCTCTGGGTTTTGGGATCTGAGGGATCCTGCTGGTAAAAAGCAGTGGTTGGCCCTTGGAGGCCCCCAGGCCAGAGCCAGCTGCATATCTAGTGCGTACCCTTGCAGCGAGCCCCAGGGGCTTCTAGGAGGTCCCCAGACCCATGAGTATTACTTCTGGCCTGGAGAGCTGGTGCGACAGTGAAACCCTCCTGAGTGGTGGTCACTGCTGGTGGTCAGGAGTGTGTCTGGTTGGAGGGTACATGTGTTCCTCCCTCTGCACGTGAAACCCTGGGCCCAGGGTTCCTGTCCCTTTCTTTGTGTTGAGTTTCTCAGGGAGCCACCTTCCTGTGGCCTGGACCCCTGCCCTGTGCCGAGGTCCACAAAGGCCCAGGGAGGCAGGAGCTCAGCCTCTGACCTGCTCCTGGGCAGGTGCCTTTACTTCTCCACTGGCTGTTCCCTGCCTCCCTTGAGGGCTGTGCTGGTGGCTTGGAGTGTGGAAGGGACTGACTGACCCCTGTTGTTCTCTGCCTTTGGAGGGTGGGTAAGGTGGGGCCCAGGTGGGAAATGATTTCAGAGATTTGGGCCCTGGATGTGGGCGAGGAGAGGAGGAAGGAGAGGTGGGGAGCTCCACATCTGTTGAGTGGGAGCTGGTCCTGTGCTCCCCGTGGGGTGGGTGATGAAGGCTCTGGTTGGGAATGGTGTGGATCCAGGGGCATTTGGACCTAAGTCTGAAGCTGAGGAGGGGGGAAGGTGGGTGGGTTGGAGTCAGTATTTAAGGGTAGCAAATGTTTATTAGATGTTTGCTGTGTGCTGGACCCTTTGCAGGGAGCCAGGATCACAGAGGCCTGCCCGGTGGTTTCAGTGGTTACTTTAGTGGTTGCAGTAACGGAAGCATTGTGAGCACGGAGTTCCCCGGGAGGGCGTGAAAGAGGCAGAGAGGGCTTCAAAGCAGAAGTGTCACTTGAGCTGAGTCCTGTTGGTGGTCAGCAGGTGGGGACGGGGGGAGAGCTGTGTTTGCGGCCAGGCTCAGTGTTCTGGAGCTTCGTGTGTCAGCACCTGGTGGGCTCTGAGCAGTGCTGGGCGCCTTGGCAGGGTTTCAGAGCTTTCACATGTAAGAAGTCATCGGCTTGTCCCAGTAGTCCTGGGAGGTGGGCCCCTTGTCGTCAATCCATTTCTAGGGGGGTCACACAGCCCCGAGGGGCAGGCCTTGTGCGTGACGTTGGCAGTCAGCTCTGTGTGAGTGGAACATGTGCTCAGGGCGAGGCTGGCGAGGCTGGAGTGGGGTCAAGGGAGAGGATGGCACTGTGGTGGGAGGAGACCAGCAGGGGCTGTCTTGATTGTGCACGTCAGTCGTTTAGGGTTCGGGTCAAGGCCTGGGCAAGGCAGAGCAGAGAGGTGGAGAGAAGAGTGGGCAGGGGTAAGTGGGGTCACAGAGGAGGGAGAGCACAGAGTAGCTGTGTCGGGGTAAAGGAGCAGATGCTTCCAGGCACTTGTGGCCTCCATACCAGGGAGTGAGCGTCAGAGGTGCCTGGGTAGATGGTGGCGTTTTGTGGGTGGGCAGAGTGGGAGGGGGTGGCAGCGGCCTCCCTGTGACCTCAGCTGCAGGCCTGGCTGCCACTCGGGGTGGAACCTCTGATCTGGGACCTGGGGGCTGAGTTCTGCCAGAGGCCAGCCCAGGAAAAGGAACCTGCTTCCAACAGGCCCAGATCCAAAAACAAAAATCTCTTTCTGGGACTGGAGTGGGGATGGAGAGGGACTTAAAGGCCAAGAAGTGGACACTGTACTGATGCGTGCAGGCCAGGCTGGTGCCCAGGGCCAGTGCCTGCCCCGGGACTGGGAGAGAGCACGGGCCTCTGTGGTGCTGCTGGAGCAGGAGGTGTGGAAGGAGCTGGGAGGGCAGGGAGAGGTGAGGCAGAGGCAGGTGCGTCTGGAGGAACCTGGTGTGCACAGGAACTGGGAGGCCCAGCACGACCCGAACCTTGTGCACCACCCTCTTCTTTCCAGTAGGGTTGTTACTTGGGAGGAGGGGGCTCTGGGTGTTCTTGATTCGGCTGGTATTTATGCGTCTGATTAATAAAACTGGAAAATGAATTTGTGTTATGTAATAAATACAGTTTGTTTGGGTGATAAAATCTCATAGCGGGAGGCTGGTGAACTGCAGGTCTGGAGGGTCCTTCTGCAGACTGGCACCGTGAGCGCTTCTGTGGCCCTATTGGCATGGAGAAGCGAATGACGGAGGCAGGGAGTGGTCTGATGCCCCACCTGAGCAGTGACGAGGCCTGCCCTTCATGGGCCTTGGGAACGCAGGATCGTGGGTGCAGGAGTATTATGGTGGGCCTGAGCCTCAGCGGGCCAAGTGTGGGAAGAGGAGAGAAGTGGCTCGTTGTCTTACTGAGTACCGTGCAAGTTGGTGGCAGGGACCTGAAACCCGGACCAGTGCTTTTCTTGACTTCTGTGTCTTTGATATGAACAGGGACTCTTCCTTCCGTCCGTCCAGCCTGTATCCATCGACGCTCCGACTCACCATCCATCCGTCCTCTGTGTTCTCATCCGTCAACCCTCCCAGCCAATCTATCCACCCAGCCCCTCCCTTCTTCCACCCACCCAGGCCATCCGTCCATCCACCCATCCACTCATATACCTGTTTACCTGTGCTCCATGCTCTGTCCTTCCATCACGGATCCACCTGCCCACCCTACTGGGTATCTACCCATCTGCCCTTCCCATCAACATGCAGAATTAGATGCCTCTTATATGCCAGCTGCTGTGTGGGGCACCAGGATCACAGAGATAAATAAGATGTGGTCCTTACTCTCAAGGGACTCACAAGTAGTGGGGACAGGTCATCAAAAATCGTAGGTTCCCTGTCTGATCTCACTTCCTGCCACTCTCTCTAGCTCCCTGTGCTCCAGCTGCACAGGCTCCAAACTGTCCCTTGAACACCCCGGCCTGATGCCTGTTGTGTGGGCTGCACCCTGATTCTGCTGTGGGGAAGCCCTTTACCCACATCATGTGCATGGTCCTTTGCTGGCGAGGCCCTTGTGTGTCGGTGCTGGAACTGCAGACTCTCTGTACCCTTAATTCTGCTTGATTTTCTCTTAAGCACTTGCCAGCATTTGACATGTCATGTATTTGTTGTCTGTTTTTTCTGTCTGTCTCCAAAGAGATTATAAACTCCACAAGGGCAGAGGCTTTGTTCTGTCGTGTGTCGGAGCCTTAAAAAACGGTGGCTGCTACATAGTAGGAACTGATAAGTACTTGAAGGAAGAAATGCATCTTGGGAAATGCTACAATAAGAGAAACTGACGCAGGCACTGAGGCAGTGGTGGTGCCACCGTGGGGCCTTCCGGGGCCCCAGAGAGTGGAGTGGGAGGGCAGGACCCGTAGCAGCAGGGGAGCAGCCTGGTGCAGTGGTCATGGCTGGAGGTGCCGATCAAACCTTCAGGAAGTCAGCGAGTGTGGGGCAGTGGGCAGACAGCTGGCCAGCTCCCTGGTGGCCATGGGGGACTTTGGGATCAAGAGGACAGGTAGGGACAGAACTCTGTGGGATGTAGTGAGGTCAGGGACGGGGACACAGCCCCCCCACACCTGGATCCCCGGCCCACCCAGAGGCAGTCTGGGGCAGGGGACCCCCTGAGTCTGAGCATGGTGGGCTGTTGTGAGGAACTCCGTAAAGACACAGCACTGCCACGGGCCAGCGCTCATGGGCATGTGGTGTGGCCATTGTACATGAGCATGGGGCACACACACAGACGTGAACATGTGTGAGCACAGCACTTGCACGCGGCCACGGTCACACACACGGATGCACACACGTGACGCCACCTTCTTGCTCTCACCTTTGGGCCTTGATGACTCTCTGTGGACAGCCCTGGCCTTGTCTGGCCTCCTTTGTCAGAGACGAGCCATAGTTGCTGCCCCCTCTTGGACCCTGACCCGCAGAGGCCAGGATTCCCCGCATGGTCCCCCGGCCTTCCTGCCTTAGGATCTCCAGACCCAGGACACAAAGATGTGGGGCCCCCACTTCTGTCTGGGCTCATCCAGGCCCAGGGTGTGTGTGTGAGGACAGAGGCTGATGACCAGCACAGTTGAGGCCAGCTGGAGGCCACGACTGTCCATCAGCCCCTGATACTCCCTTCAGAAACCCGGGAGGACCGGACGAAGCGGCTTTTCCGCCACTACACAGTGGGCTCTTATGACAGCCTCTCTTCACACAGGTATGGGCAGGCGGGGCAGGTGGGGCAGGGGGTGGCAACACAGGGACACTGGCTGGGGCACGTGGACGGGGTATGGGATGGGGCATCCGATGTGGAGGGAGGCCAGGAGCTGGTCCAGGAGGTCAGGGTGTGAAGAGGACAGAGGGTGTGGAGAGGGTGCCTAGCCCAGCTCTGCCTTCTACTGTCCCAGGTCAGTCCAGGGGTGACTCCAGGGGGTGGGCTGTGTCTCTGGGACCCTGTGGGGCCAGCCTGGCTGGCCGAGCTCCCTTCAGGGCTCACCTCAGGCCCTTCCCTCTCCCCCACTTTTCTCTATCAGCGATTATGTCATTGATGACAAAGTGGCTGTCCTGCAGAAACGGGACCACGAGGGCTTCGGTTTTGTGCTCCGAGGGGCCAAAGGTAATGGGAGAGGGTGCCGTGTGGCGCTGGGGTGCTGCTCCGGGAGGTCTTCTGTTACTTCCTGCTGCCCCTCCCGCTGCTCTCTGCCCCCACACCTGCCCTCTGTCCCCCCCACCCCCTGCCAGGCCCCACTCTCCCTGCTCCTGCATGGTCAAGACATGCCTGTGTCTTAGTTTGAATGTCCCGATACAAGGTAGCAGATCCTTCCCTCCATTGTGTTCCACTGTTCTTACGTGGGGTGTCTAACAGAGTGGGGGGGCCTTCTGGTGGGGTAAGTGGGGGGTTCATGGAGGGACGGGTCTCAGATTCCTGGGGTGGCTCCTTCAGCTGGGTGGCCCTCCCTGCCACCCTCCCCTGCCCCAGTCACTGCCCCCAGTAGTCACCCATTCCCCATGTTGAACCATCGGAGGCTGCTGGGTGGCAGCTGCCCCCACCTGAGCCTCGCGGGTGAAGCAACTTCATGATTGTCCCCCGCAGCAGAGACCCCCATCGAGGAGTTCACGCCCACGCCGGCCTTCCCTGCGCTGCAGTACCTCGAGTCGGTGGATGTGGAGGGCGTGGCCTGGAGGGCTGGGCTGCGCACCGGGGACTTCCTCATCGAGGTGAGGCCTGACCCCACTGTGCAGCCGGTCGGGGCACTGACCGCTGAGCCCTGAGGGGACACACCTGGGGCGCCCCCACCCAGTTGCCTATCTGTTCCAGGTGAACGGGGTGAACGTGGTGAAGGTTGGACACAAGCAGGTGGTGGCTCTGATCCGCCAGGGTGGCAACCGCCTTGTCATGAAGGTTGTGTCTGTGACAAGGAAGCCGGAAGAGGACGGGGCTCGGCGCAGAGGTGAGGGGTCAGGCTTCAGGCCTCTGTGCCCAGATGCTGCCCTGTGGCCCCTGACCATGGACCTTGCCCTCAGGCCTACATTCCCCTCCCTACCCCTGAGCCCAGTCTGGTGACATCAAATTCCTGCACCTAGACTTCAGGCTCATATTTGTGGCTTGGGGCCCTTCCCTGTCCTGATGTTAGACTGCCAGCCCTGTCCCCTGGCCCGAGGCCTCTGACCCCTGACCCCAGGTTGCCCCTCCTCAGAGCCCCACCCCCTCCTTCGCGGCGTCCCCCAGCCCCTGGCGTGGCAGAGTCCTCCTTCCTGACACCACCAGCAGCTGCCTGGAGGCCGGGGTTGCCATAGCAACTGTGAGGTTGACGCGGCGCTGCTGCTTATTGTCGGAGGGATGGGGGAGGCGGCACCTGAGGGAAGAGGAAAAGCGTCTTCTCCCCGCGCCGCGCCGCACCGACGACGCGGCACAGCCTGGGCCCAGGAGGCTTGGCTGGCCCGGCCCAGCCCAGGCTTGTGGCTTGGCTGACCACGCCCTGGTCCCCAAGAGGCAGTGGCCACCTGGGCCTGGGGGGAGCCCTGGAGCAGCAGGAGCCCAGCCTGTCAGGAGGCCCCTCCCAGCCCCCATTCCATGGCTCTGGTGTCCCCTCACATGGCCCTTGGAGCTTGCAGGGTGGGCCTTCAGGCCAGAGCCAGCCAGCACTGTGATCCCCACCGGCACCCTTGACCACCTCCTGAGGCCCTGGCTCTGGGGGGACTGCCCGGCCCCAGCGCTCCCCGAGCTCCCAGCGCCATGAAGAAGTTTGCGTCCAGCCGCAGCCTGAACAAGATCCTGGCGCAGTGTGACTCGTCCTCGCGGGAGTACGAGGAGATCCAGGCGGTAGAGCGCAGGTGGCACCTGCACCTGGCCACGCCGCGCCGCCTGCTGCTGGACAGGAGGGCCAAGGCCTCCCTCTTCTTTGCAGCCCCACCGCCCCCCAAGAGGGCCCCCAGCACCACGCTGACTCTGCGCTCCAAGTCTATGACCGCTGAACTTGAGGAACTTGGTGAGCACTGGGGCTGGCAGTGGGGGCAGACAGCGGGTGGACAGCCCAGGATGGGCACCCAGGGTGGGTGGACACAGGCAATGTGGGAGGCTGGGGGCACTGAGCTGGGGCTGAAGCCAGGCAGAGATGGGGGAAAGAGGGTGGACGTATGAGCAGGTTAGGGGTAAATGGTGGGTGTTGGAATGGTTGGGAAATTTGGTGCCTGTGGGGTGAGGAGGGGGTGGCATGTGGAAGGGGTGAGGGCAGAGGGGCTGGAGGTAGACAGTGGGATGACCAGGATAGGTGGCTGGAATACAGGGCCCAGCCCGCTGTGTGTTTGCACGCGTGTGCATGTGTTTGTGTGTGTGCCTCTGATTCTCCACGTCCCTTTCTGACTTACTCCTGCATCCCATCCGAGTGAGAACAGAACAGCAGCCAGGCACCCCAGGTATATCCGGCTCTGCCAGGCACTACCTGTGTCACTTTGTGCTTATTTTACCCTCTCTGTCCACTCATCAGTCAAGGGAGCCTGCTGCCCTCACAGGGCCACGTGAGCTCCACTGGTACGTGGTGGGGCAGGGCCTCGTGAGTTGCGGGAGGCGAGCAGGAGTGTGCTGGATGCTGATGAGGCACGTTGTGGGCACAGTCTCAGGTTGACCACTAACAGCCTCATTGTGGACACGTCTTGACGTTTGTGACCATTAATAGCCTCAGCATGGGCATATCCCAGAGCACCTGACCATTATCCTCATTGTGGGTGGGTGTGTGCTAATTGAGGTGACCATCAACATCATCATCATGGCATGTCCCAGTACACGTGACAGTCTGAACCCAATTCCAGTCCCATACTTTGCTCTGGCTCCAGTCGTAGAAGGAACCCTGACTCTGGTCCCAAGTCCTGGCTACAGGAGGGGACTTTATCTTGGTTCTAGGCTGAGCCCCAAACATGGCTTCAGTCTTGGTTCTATCCCAGCCATAGAAGGAACCCTTACCCTAGCCCCCAGGATTATCTCTGACCTTACTTGGGCTGAGCCCTGACCCTTCCTGGTCACAGGCCGAGCTGCCTCATTTCAAGCAGGTGCTCTTGACTGCAGTTTAGTCCAATGTGGAGAATAGGTACCAAGATAGATGGGGCTGATGTGGTCAGGATTTTTTTTGCTGTAAATATTTTGAGTAAAATAAAATAAATCTAAAAAAATACACAGAGAATTCAAAAGAAAGGAAGAAGAAATCCTCAGAGCTCAAAAATGAATAGAGAAATCAAAGCCAGGGCAGTGGAGGGAGCTGATATGCTTTCATAGCCTATGATATAAATCGCAAGTGCAAGGGGTTGGGGTTCCGATGCCCGCACAAGGTCAGGAGACGTGGTCGTGGGCCCATGAGAAACGGGAAAGCTAGAACCAAGCCCAGGAACTGGAAGTAGCATCAAAAGAACTGGAAATCATAGAAGAACACGAAAAAGACAATAAAATAAGATGTTTAAGTTATTACAAAGTTGAAGAGAACTAACGGAACTCCTAATGAAAGAACAGGACAGAACAACAACAACAAAAGAATAAGCACATTTTAAGAGGATCCCTAAAAAACTGTTATTGAAACAAAAAGTATAGTCACTGAGGTTAAAAAAACCCAAACAAAAACTATGGCTGGGATAAACAGTAACTAGACCCAGCTGAAGACACAAGGAGTTGGAAGATAACTCTGAGGAGATTCTCCAGAATGTGACACAGGAAGATAAGGAGATGCAAAATATCAAAGAGCAGTTAAGAGATGCAGAGGACTTGTGAGACATGCCAGCACCTGCCAGTACCTGCCAGCAGCCGGTGGGGGCCACAGAGAGAAAGAGCAAGAAGAATGGGGAAGAGGCAAAATTTGAAGAGTAAATGGCTAAGAATTTCCCCAAATTAAAGACACAAGACTCCAGTTTGAAGAAGTATAAGTTATGAGCAAGGAAATAAAAACAAATCTACATCTCAGTCTATCACGGCAAAACTTTAGAACACCATTAACAAACAGGAAAATCTTAAGAACTGCCAGAGAGCAAGAAGCTGGATGACTTAGGATTGACGGTTTGACTGACAACAGATTTTTCATCAGTGATAGTAGGAGGCAGAAGACAATGGAACAATGGCTTCAAATTCTAGAGTCAAAATGCCTTTTCACCTTGAATTCTATACCCAGCTAAACCCACTAATTCAAGAGGGAGGCAGAGAAACAAGCAGACTTGTGGCCCCAGGGTCATAAAGGTGCAAAGTCAGTCACAAGATGCTTACCTATCACACTGATTGAGGATCCAAACTGATTAATAAGCCAATGCTGGTAGGCAGCTGTGTCTGGCTGGACACCAGGCCAAGGCTCTGGTGAGGAGGTTCCTGGAGTCTCCTGTCAGGCTGTCACGTAGCGGTGTTCACCTGCATGTGCAGAAGGGAATCTCCTATTATGCCCAAAGTGGTTTTGGGGCTGAGGTCTATAATCCTGGGACCCAGGAACTCTGCCCTGTGGAAGTGTAAGAACTGCCTTCTGCTCTCCGGGCTTTTCTGTCTGCAGAAACCAGCAAATGGAAGAAGCTCCCTTTCCTCCCTGCTCTGGCCTGGCATTCTCTCTGCTATGATAAGCCTCAGGACAGGGTTGCTGGGGTTGCTCTGCAGACCTTTGTCCTCCAGAAGAGCTCACACACAGATTCAGGCCAGCATCATTTTTCCAGGCTTTTCCCATAGCAGAGTCTGGGGAGGATAAAGGGACAGCTTAGCATGGAGCCTGTGCCCACACTTCTGGACTTCATGATTTCTTTTGAAGCTGGACCCAAGCTCTTCATGTGGCTCTTTCCAGAGAAGGGCCCAGGTGGCCAGGAGCTTGGGAAACCATCCTGCCCCCAGAGGACAGCTGTCCTGGGAAGCCAGCCCACTTGCCGACTTTCTTATCAGTCCCCCTGGGAATGCCTGAGTTGAGGAAACCACACCAGCATCAGGGTTTCCCTAATACCTAAGGGGCCATACCACAATCCAGTGTTTTTGCTTTTAAAAGCTAGAAGTAAGACCTGTTGGGTCATTACTGGCAAGAACACATTGGTCCTGCAGTCACACCGTCAGGGGCTGACAGAGCCCTTTTGGATCCTCGGTCTATTGAGAAGATGATCAGGACACCTGGAAAGAAGAGAAGCAGGTGGCAAGGGCGGAGGCTCGTGCCCAGTGGGTGCCAGCTGCTCCTGGGACATGGCAGAGGCAGGGCCCTGCAGGAGGAAGGAGGGATGGGGTGTTCTGTGCGGAATGGTAGGAGCAGAGGCTGGTTCCCAGAAAATGAAGGGTTGCAGTGGCCAGCAAGGTGGGAGAGAGGGGAAGGGATTGGGGTAGGGACCCTCCTCCTGAGACAGGAGATGGAAGGAAGAGGAAAGGTGGACGTCGCTGTTTCCTTCAGTGTCGGGGGCTGCTTACAATCACCACATGCATATCCACTCAGCTTGAACCAGGGACGTGCTGGAGGTCACTGGAGACCCAGGCCAGTGGGGCCCTGGTGGGTCCAAACCTGTTCATTCACTCTCCCAAGAGAAACCTGTACTTTCCCTGTAATTTTTTGGTTCCTTTTCCTTTTGTGATGAGAATGTCAGTGAAGAATAGCCTCAGTCTGGAAAATGTTTTTATCCTGCCTTTTTTAAAAAATCTACTTTTCATATAATGCGCAAGGTGACCACCTCGGTTTTCAGTGGCCTCTGGACTTGGTTTTTCTGGGGTTTTGTCTTTTTTCTGAACAGTCATTTGACTGAACTGAGTATGGTTTAGTTGTGCATGTCTCCACCTGTGTGCATGTCTGTGTGCATGCGCGTGCATGTGTGAGTGGACATAAGGCTTGTACGTATGTGTGTGTGCATGCATGTGTATGCACGTGTGAGCGGACATAAGGTGTGTATATGTGCATGTGTGGGTGGACATAAGGTGTGTGCATGTGTGTGTGTGTGTGTGTGTGTGTGTGTGCGTGCATGTGTGAGTGGACATAAGGCGTGTGCGTGTGCATGCATGTGCGTGCATGTGTGGACATAAGGCTTGTGTGTGTGCATGCATGTGTGTGTGTGTGTGTGCATGCACACACAAGTGTACGTTCTTGCCTGTGGTGGTTTCCTCCTTGAGTTTCAAGCCATGTACCAACCAACTTGGCGTTTGGGCAAGTTTGCCACTCATGATCTGATGATGAGGTATAGGCCCGGGGCAGACTGGGGAGGTGCTGGTTGTTGGGGGAGGTGGGGGTGGCAGGGATGGGGCAGGGAGATGAGTGGAGAGTGAGACCCAGGTGCTGAGGGATGGAGCCTGCCTCTTACCCCTTGCTCTTTCTTGATTCCAAGCCTCCATTCGGAGAAGAAAAGGGGGTGAGTCATCTGCTTGTGTTCCCAGGGCCCTGGCCCTCCCTGACCCCTGTCTGGGGGTGCTGATGAGGAAGTTCCAGCTCAAGTCAGGGTTGCAGCCCCCTCCTGTTGGCCTTCTCCCTGGAGATCTGGGAGGGGTGTGGTGGAAGGACCTGGAAGGATGGGTGGCAAGTTCCCAGGCTGTGACCATCTGGGTGTAATGGGGAGGCACAGCCATGGGTCTTGGGGGCTTGGGTGAGCTGGGGGGCTGTGAGAGCTACAGAGAGCCTGTGGAAGCAACCTGGTGGGGAGGAGGTGGGAGAGCCCCCAGCGGAAGCCACTGCATGTGCCGTGGCCTGGAGCTGGGGAGCGGAGGTCTCCGAGGGCCCCGAAGGCTCTGCTGTGGAATTAGGGGGGCAGGGTGACTGGGCCATGTTGGGGCAGGGTGTCAGGGTGCTCAGCTCCTGCCTGTGTGGCTTATTTCTGCCTGTCCTCTGGGGGCCACCTGTGCCTGGTGTGGGCCCTCCTCCTGTGCAGGCTGGTTGCAGGGCCAAGCCCAGAGCCAACAGTCCCCCCAGAGTAGGGGTCTGAGTCCCACAGCACTGGAGAGGGGCTTGGCGCTCCCTCCCAACATCCCTCCTCAGCCCCACCCTCTGCATCCTTTGATGTCTGTGTGTCCAGCCCGACTGCAGGGGTGCAGTGTCCAAGCAGAGATGGAGTCGCCTGGGCCTGGGCACTGAGGCCCAGCATCTGGAGAGGGCTTGTAGCCTCCGCTGCCCCCTCTGCCTCTTGGGTGGATGGGAGTTGGGGTCCAGATGTGTATTTGCTTGCTATCCATGGCCTTGTGCCCATGTGCCTCCCACTTCAGATCCACTGGGCCTTCCCTGGGCTGGGGACACTTGCCTGGCTCCTCAGCCCAGGCCTCTCCCGCAGGCTGCTGTTACGCCTCCCCCTGGGCCCAGGTGAGGTGCTTTCCCCAGTGCCTTTCATGTATTAAAAACCAATGACAAGGTCTGCTCCAGGGACCCTTTCCTCCACGCCTTTGGGGCAGACACCCAAACTATTTACGGAATGTTCTGGCTCTGCCCTCCAGCTCAGTAATGGGGGTTCCAGGATGCTGCCCTGGAGCCTGTGGGCTTCCTCAGTTGTGGAGGAAATGGGGTGGCTCACCACCTGCAGGCCCCGCATCCCATCTTGGGCCCTGTTGGTCAAACAGCTGCAAACCCAGCCGTCCTGCATGAATGAGCAGGTCCTAGTGCCCAGACCTGGTTCCTAATGGGCTTTATTTCATTTTCTAAGTATCTAAAATAATTTACTTAAAAATGTGTTTTCTAATTTTGGGGGGCATTTATGTCAACATCAGCTTGTAATTTGCAGAATTCTTGATTCTTTCCCTTTTGAAAATAATCCGCTCCTGGTCCCAGCACCATTGCCCTATGACCAAAAATAGTTGCTTTGCTAAACTTCATGTGAACACTGCGTGGGGTCTCTGGGGTTGGGTCTTCTGGACCTAGAGGCACAGCCTCTCTAAACCCGTGGCTCAGGAGGCAGCGTGTCTTGCAAGGTGCCACAAACCACGTGTGCTCCACGGGGCTCTCCCTCTGCTCTCATCTTTACTTCTGCAGTTTCTGTGTAGCGTGGCAGTTAGGTCTGATCTCTTACTGGATCCATGATCTGGGGCAGTTTCTCTCTTTCGAGCTTCAGTGTGCTCATGGGTATAACGGGTGATGATAGGATCTTCGTGAGGTTGCTGCGGGATGGGCCCAGCAGTACACTCTAGGAATCACTGAGGACCTGATATGGTGGCGATGGCGATTTCAGCTTCTGAAAGGGCATTTTTCACTTTATTACAAAAACAATGAGAAGACTCCGCAAACCATCACGCCCTGTCCCGCAGCTGGGCCCTGTCCTCGGATGGTGCTGGGAGCCATGCACGGGCCCGGTGGTGCTGTAGTTGGAGGTGTTTTGCTGGTGGACTCCCGTACCATTCAGGGCATGGGCTGGGCACTGGCAGAATGCACAGAACAGCGTTTGCTGTCCTCCTGGGGAGCTGAGGTGCGCAGGCATGAGGTATGGGTGCGTACGGGCTCAGCCCTGCCCTGCACCAGCTGTTGCGGGCCCTTCTTACGTGCTGATTCCCCCTGGAGATGAAGCAGGTGCTGCTTGTGTGCCGGTTTTATCAGATGAGGACACTGGGTCACAAAGAAGTTAAGTCAGGACAGAGCCACCGCAGAGGGTGGGTGGGCCTGGTTTGGGTTGGGTCCAGGACGTTCTCAGGGGAGTTAGTTTACTTCCCCACAGTGACTGTCAGCTGCAGGTGGGGGTTGGCGGGAGGAGGAGGTATTCACGCTGACCATAGGAGTTCTCCAAAAAGGGGCACTTTGAGAGTGATAGGATGCCAGGACAAGTGGCCCAGACACATGGTCCCCCTGGGGTTGGCACAACCCCAAAGAGGGGCCTATGATGGAGGGTGCAGTGGGGGTGCAGAGTGGCAGGGCTGGCGTGGCAGCCAGGTGACACGGTTGCTGTCCCCACCCCAGTGCATGCTGACGTGCTGGTCCTGAGTGGGCTGTGGGATACAGGTGCCCCTGTGGGATACAGGGGCCAGAGCCGCTGACCTCCCGGGGCAAGTCATCCAACCAGAGATCCCCCCCCCCCATTCTCAGATACACACGTTAGTTTAACAAAACTTCCAAATCACTTTGATAATCAAAAGTACCACTTTTTAAAACAACTATTTTACTTTAATAAAAACAAGCAAACGAAATTTTCTTTTATGATGGATTTGAAAAGAACCTCCCCCCTGGGCCTTGTTCAGGCGTCAGCCCCAGCCGGGTCCTCCTAGCCCCTCCCCCACGTCCCTTCCAGCGCTGCCCCCGTGCGCTGCCCCCATGTGCTCCTCCTTTCCTGGTGCCGCCCACCTGGGGTGGGGCTGCTTTTCCTCAGGGTGAAGGAAGATTCTTTGGCCTCCCATCCTGCTGCATCAAACCATTTTTTAGGCCCCTAGCTCTGTTTCAGAAAGTGTCCCATCCACCTGTGCCTTCTTTCCTTATTGGTGTATTCATGGACACCTGATGGTGCATCGGGGTCTGTCCTAGGGCTGTGACCCACCAGGAACAGCTTACCTTTTAGTGTGGTGTGGGACAGACAGAAAAGGAACTTGCCATGTGCTGAGGACAAGGGGAAATGGAGTGAAATTCAGGGAGACTATGGGCTCTAAATGGCTCTGTCCCCCGCCCTGCTCCTTCCCTGCGGTCTGAATGGTCTTTCCTTGGGTGGGGTCCATAGGGTCACCTGGAGTCTCCTTGAGGACAGGCTGGCTGGGGCGCAAGATCCACGGCCTCATATTGGGGTCCCCAGCTGCAGGCCTCAGTAGTGAGTGAGGGGCTGAGGATGAGGGGGTCCCAGCGGCACATGGGGCTGGCGGCAGGTCCTGGTGGCTGAGGTGGTGTCTCCTTGGCTGTGCAGAGAAGCTGGATGAGATCCTGGCAGCTGCTGCAGAGCCAACGCTGAGGCCGGACATCGCGGACGCTGACTCCAGAGCCGCTACTGTCAAACAGCGGCCCACCAGCCGGAGGATCACCCCCGCTGAGATCAGCGTAAGCCAGCCACAGGTGGTCCTGGGCGGTCGGGGCTCGGGGTCAGAGTGTCACATCCCCTCTTTTCTGAGGTAAGAGTCCAACACTTGGACCCGTTCTCTGAGGGGGGTGAAGTGCCCACGGCCTCTCCTGGAGACACTTGGGCCACCTCAGCAGCCAGAATGGCCACTGTCCAGCACCTGCTGGGTTCTCACTCCTGTGGCTGTGGCTCTTGGTGCCTCTGGCCTCAGGCAATTTCTGTGTTGCTCTTGGGACCACCCAGATGCCCCAGCTCTGCCAGGCTACCATGCAGGGTCTCTGTCCCCCACCCAGTACCTTCTGGGCTCCTCCCCCTGTCCCAGGCCATACGTAGGTTCTGCACCCACCCTGCCCAATGCTGTCTACACGGTGTTACCGTCCACACCACCCAGGCCCCAGCTGCCTGCGTCTCCTGCTCCGAGGGCAGGGTCTGGATCTAACTCCTGGGTATGGGCCCCACAGGCCCCAGCACCGCTGAGCTGAGTGCAGGGGGTGTCTGGTCTCTGGCTTAGGAGGACAGCGGGTGGGGCTGGATGGAGAGCTGGGGGCCCCAGTGTTTGGAACCGCTATGGTCCCCTCTTCCCAACTCCACAGTCATTGTTTGAACGCCAGGGCCTTCCAGGCCCAGAGAAGCTGCCAGGCTCCCTGCGGAAGGGGATTCCACGGACCAAGTCTGTAGGTATGGCTGGGCTGTGGGGCTGCATGGGGCTGGGGCTGGGTGGATGTGGGCTCAGGGGACCCTGCCTCTCCTTACCCCCAACTGGGGCTACCAGCTTCTGTCTGAGTCCCACCTCTCCCTGGCCCCAGCCCAGGGTCTCATTTGAGGACAAATGTGGAAGTCAGTCCTTCCTCCAGCCTAGAGATACGTTGTTGGAACAGACTCTTGAGATTCCCCCATGCCCCATGCCCACTGCCGTCGGTGGGCGCCCCTTCAGCTATTTAACCCCATGGGCTCAGGTCAGCTGTCTCCTGTCCCAGCTGCTGCCTGCAGCCTGGTGCACATCAGGTCTCTGGTCCCAGAACGCCCCTCTTGTCCCTGCAGGAGTTGCTCACTCTCCTCCCTTCACAGCCACTTTTCTCCAAAAGGTCCCCTGTGCTGTTGCTTGTCTCCCGTCCTCACCTGTTCCTCAGCCCCTGGCTGGCTAGCTCCCTCCACGCCCAAAAGTGAAACTGTTCCCTCCAGGGCCACCCATGGCCTTCGTCCTGGGGATGCACAGCAGCCCCCCCCGCCGTCCTCGATGGCACTTCCTGGTCTCCCCTCTTTTCTTAGGCTGCACCTCATCAGCCACCAGTTGTCATCACAACCCACACCTGCCGTCTCCTGACCCCAGATCCAGATATCTAATAGGTGCCTCCCCTGGGTGTCCAGCCTCCCCCACAGGCATCCATTGTCCTCTCGCCTGCCCACCTGTCCGTCCATCCATCCATTTACACCACACCACACCCACCGCCCGTTACACATCAGAGTAAAGCCCTGCTCGGCACGTACTGTGGGTTGGACACTGAGCATTTTGTGCACACTGGTTCATTTCATACAGCAACCATGTGGCGGTATCACCATTAGAGTCTGTTTTCAGATGAGCAAACTGAGGCAAGGACAGGCAAAATGACTTGCCCAAGGTCACACAGCTGCCCTTCCTGTCATTTTCTATTGACCCTCCAGCCACCCGGCTGCCTAGACTATGGTCCCTGCCCACTGCAGGGCCCCTGCCGGTTGATGCTCACTCTGGGCCAACCCTGGGCTGGGTCTGGGGGCTCAGCTGGGGGAGGAGACAGCTCAGCTGTTACATGGTGGGTGTAAAGGCACATGCACAAATGAAGCTCACTGGAGAGCCCAGTCACACCTGGACGTCACAGAGGCCTGGGGTGGGTGGGTGGCAAGAAGGTGCTGGAGTGTAGGTGTGCAAGGTAAGTAGGAGATTCTGGGGGACAGTGAAGCGAATTGCTGACAGAGTCTGGTGTGTGCAGTCCGGTCCTTCAGGAACTGCCAAGGATCATTCTTGTAGGTGGGAGGGTGGGGAAGAAGCCTGGTGAGACTGCAGCTCCTTTGGAGCCACGAGGCACTCCCGCTGCCCTCCCTGGCCTAAGCCCTGGGAGTCCTCTGCGGTTTCTTCCTTATTCTCTGCCTCCCCTGACAAATTGGGAGTGGGCTGCCACCTCACATGCCTTTCAGCCCTGCCCAGCACATCATGACCTACCCTAGCTCTGCCCTCTAGTCCATGCTGTGGCCAAAGGAAGCTTCCTGCAGAGCAGTTATCACCCCACATGCCTCCAGCTTGACCTTCTGTGGGCTGCTCATTGCTTCAGGGCCCTGGGGGCCAACCATCTCCTGCTTCATCTAGGGACATTTGTCTATGCCTCCCTCTGATCTGGGTCTCCCAGCACTTGCTTTTTCCCACCAGCTTTTGTGGTTGCCCACCTACCCTCACTCTGCCCGGATAGCCTGTCCCTCAGCCATGCCCAGTCCTAGAACTGACCACTGCAGGTCCAGATCTGTGCACACTCCTTGCAGACCTTGAGCCTCTCAACGGGGGCTGCCAGCTCCAACTCACTGGTTCCGCCTGCATTGTCCTGTGCTCTGCCGGTGAGGGGGCGGACAGGTGCTCACCTTTAATTGCCCTTGGCCCAGTGACCCTCCAGTTGCCAATGTGAACTTAGGTTGAGTTGTCAGGCTCCTGGGGCTCCTACTCCACGTCCTGGCTGCGTGGCTGTGGGCACATGGCACCACCCGTGAAACCTCAGGATTCGAGACTCTGAGGCTTACTCAGTGGGTTGTACTCACAGGCTGAGTGCTGTGCTCTGCATGCTGGGGATGCTCAGCGACTGCTAATGTTGTAAGATGTAGATCCTGCATCTTGAGGTTGGCATACAGTAAGTGCTTAAGCAATGCTCTCTGCTATTACTAGAGCAGATAAAGGGGATCTGCCTTTGCCCCAAGAGGCCCTGCCCCCACCCCAGATGGTATGAGAACAGAGGCAAGTGGCTTTCCTTTACCCTGAGTCAGAACTTGGTGTGCCATTAGCATTAAATCCCGGTCTTCATTTCCACGCGTCACTCCGCCTCTGCGTCCTCAAGGTGTGCTGGTTCTTCCTGTCCTCATCTAATGCACAGGCTTGTGGTGATTGTGCGTGTTCATATGCTGTGTGAGAAACAGGGGGGAGGGGGGACGGGACCCAGGTCCAGCTGGGTACATATTCTGTGTCCAGCGGTGGCAGGGAAGGCAGACCTAAAAATGATGATGGTAAGGTCGGCCACCTTCCCTGTTCTGCTCTGTGGCAGGCAGTCCTCCTGAGATGAGCAATCTGACATTCCTAGAGGTTAAGGAAAGTCAGTACCTGGCAGAGCTAGAATTCAATCCTACAGAAAAGCCCACCCTTGACATACGTGGGGCTAAAAAGAGCTGTTATGCCCAGCAAGATGCAAACAGTGTAGTGTTGGGGCCTTAGTGCTGTGGTGGCTTCTGAAGGGGGACGTGGTCAGGAACAGGTGATCTGCATCGTAGTGGGTTTACAGAAATGTTGACCAAGCCCAGTATGGAGCACGACCAGAGACCTGTGTGCGCCAGTGTGGGGCCCTTCATCCACTCTCCTTGGACAGGGCCATCCAGCACCTGCAGCCTAACTGCACACACCTGCAGCACAGGTGTCCCGTCATGTCCACAAGCTTCTGTCAGGTTCTAGCTGCACAGCAGGACTACAAGGGCCCTGAGCACGGGATCCTAGCGACTTCTGAGCAAGGCAGGCAGAGTGGGGTTCATTGTAACCTGTGCTGCCCATGAGAGCTGGTGCTCGCTTGAGGTCCCGGAGCCAACGGGGCAGGACTGTGACAGGCCCCGGGTGCTCAGCCTGCCGTTGCGTGTTAATTCACCCTTTCTTTCTTCTTTCCACCCACCCTTACTGAACGTCAGCCCCTGCGGTTGCATCAGCAACCTCCCCGCAGGCAGCGATCCCTGGCCCGCCCATGAGGTCCTGGGTGGAGCCTCGGTGTTTTTCACAGGGCAGCCCTCACGTGGGCAGCAACTCTCTGGCAAGTGTGTGTGTCCGCTGGCTCGCTGGCTACAGCCCTTCTGTCCCCTCACCTACAGTCAGCGCACCGGCCCGCTCCTTCCTGACCTCCCCTTCCTCCTGTTCTGGCCACCTTTGGTTGACACCTGCTTGTTGCACCGCTCATGCTTCTGAGACGGCCTTGCCCATTCTTGGGTGGGAAGCCCTGCACCAGCCACTCCTAGCTCCTCTCAGCAGCTCTGCCCCCACTTCTGGGGGGCTGCCCCTATATTCTGGGGTGTCTTCTCTGGTGGCTGGAGGTCTTGGGCTTGAGCAGCTTTTGGCATAGCCCAGGCCGTCAGGGTTTGGTGGGACCGTCCCTGTCTCTGCAGCTGAAGCGTCCCCTCCTGGACCCTTCAGCACAGGGCGCGGGGCGCAGAGCTCGGTTGTCCATGGATGTGCCCAGACTGTGGTCTGGGTTCCCGGTGCCTCCCCTGCCCTCCATCCTGGTTCCCACCCTCCACTCAGCCCCACGTGTCTGGGGCCTTGGCTGGCCTGGGATGGAGCCCGACGGGGCCCGCCGGTGGGAGGGGGCGCCGGGGTCCGGAGGGGCCTTTCCCGGGCCGGCCTCACCGGGGCCCTTCCGTCCGCAGGGGAGGACGAGAAGCTGGCGTCCCTGCTGGAGGGGCGCTTCCCGCGGAGCACGTCCATGCAGGACTCCGGGCGCGAGGGCCGCGGCATCCCGCCCCCGCCGCAGACGGCGCCCCCGCCCCCGCCCGCGCCCTACTACCTGGACTCGGGGCCGCCGCCCGCCTTCTCGCCGCCGCCGCCACCGCCGGGCCGCGCCTACGACACGGTGCGCTCCAGCTTCAAGCCCGGCCTGGAGGCGCGCCTGGGCGCGGGCGCCGCCGGCCTGTACGAGCCCGCGCTCGGGCCGCTGCCCTACCCCGAGCGGCAGCGGCGCGCGCGCTCCATGATCATCCTGCAGGACTCGGCGCCCGAGGCCGCGCCCGCCGCCACCCCGCCCGAGCGCGCCAAGCGCCGGCCGCGCGCGCCGGGCCCCGACAGCCCCTACGCCAACCTGGGCGCGCTCGGCGCCGGCCTCTTCGCGCCGTCCAAGCCGCAGCGCCGCAAGAGCCCGCTGGTGAAGCAGCTGCAGGTGGAGGACGCGCAGGAGCGCGCGGCGCTGGCCGTGGGCAGCCCGGGCCCGGGCGGCGGCAGCTTCGCGCGCGAGCCGTCCCCGACGCACCGCGCGCCCCGGCCCGGCGGCCTCGACTACGGCGCGGGCCCGGGCCCGGGCAAGGAGCGGCGGCTGGAGGAGCGGCGCCGCTCCACCGTCTTCCTGTCGGTGGGCGCCGTCGAGGGCGGCGCCCCCGGCGGGGACCTGCCGTCGCTGCAGCCGTCCCGCTCCATCGACGAGCGCCTCCTGGGGGCCGGGCCCACGCCCGGCCGCGACCTGCTGCTGCCCTCCCCGGTCTCCGCTCTGAAGCCACTGGTCAGCGCCTCGAGCCTCGGGCCCTCGGGCTCCACCTTCATCCACCCGCTCACCGGCAAGCCCCTGGACCCCAGCTCGCCCCTGGCCCTCGCCCTGGCCGCCCGGGAGCGGGCTCTGGCCTCCCAGGCGCCCTCCCGCTCCGCCACGCCCGTGCACAGCCCTGACGCCGACCGCCCCGGACCCCTGTTCGTGGACGTGCAGGCCCGGGAGGCGGAGCGAGGGGCCCTGGCCTCCCCAGCCTTCTCCCCTCGCAGCCCGGCCTGGATTCCCGTGCCTGCTCGCCGGGAGACGGAGAAGGCGCCCCGAGAGGAGCGGAAGGCCCCTGAAGACAAGAAGTCCATGATCCTCAGTGTCCTGGACACTTCCCTGCAGCGGCCAGCGGGCCTCATTGTCGTGCACGCCACCAGCAACGGGCAGGAGGCCGGCAGGCTGGCGGTGGAGGAGCAGCGCGCAGGCACCCCGGAGCTGGCCCCGGCCCCTGTGCAGTCCGCGGCGGGGGCAGAGCCGCTGCCCAGCCCCCGGGCCCAGCCCCCCGGCAGCTCCCCAGCAGAGCCAGGACCAGGCCAGGGCAGCTCGGAGGAGGAGCCGGAGCTGGTGTTCGCTGTGAACCTGCCGCCCGCCCAGCTGTCCTCCAGTGATGAGGAGACCAGGGAGGAGCTGGCCCGCATTGGGCTGGTGCCACCCCCTGAAGAGTTTGCCAATGGGATCCTGGTGGCCACCCCACTCCCCGGCCCGGGCCCCTCACCCACCACGGTGCCCAGCCCGGCCTCAGGGAAGCCCGGCAGTGAGCCACCCCCTGCCCCTGAGTCTGCAGCTGACTCCGGGGTGGAGGAGGCTGACACACGCAGCTCCAGTGACCCCCACCTGGAGACCACGAGCACCATCTCCACGGTGTCCAGCATGTCCACGTTGAGCTCGGAGAGTGGGGAGCTCACTGACACCCACACCTCCTTCGCCGATGGACACACTTTTCTACTCGAGAAGCCACCAGTGCCTCCCAAGCCCAAGCTCAAGTCCCCGCTGGGGAAGGGGCCGGTGACCTTCAGGGACCCGCTGCTGAAACAGTCCTCGGACAGCGAGCTCATGGCCCAACAGCACCACGCCGCCTCTGCCGGGCTGGCCTCTGCCGCCGGGCCCGCCCGCCCTCGCTACCTCTTCCAGAGAAGGTCCAAGCTATGGGGGGACCCCGTGGAGAGTCGGGGGCTCCCTGGGCCTGAAGACGACAAACCAACTGTGATCAGTGAGCTCAGCTCCCGCCTGCAGCAGCTGAACAAAGACACGCGCTCCCTGGGGGAGGAACCGGTTGGTGGCCTGGGTGGCCTGCTGGACCCTGCCAAGAAGTCGCCCATCGCAGCAGCTCGGTGAGCAGGGCAGTGTGGGAGGGTCCCGTCCCATGTCCACGGCCCCTCCTCTGTTCTTCCTCTTGTCCATCCCTCACCTATGTGTGGCACGTCCCTCTCCACCCTCGTCCCCAGCCGTCCACCTGTTGATCTGTATCTGGTATTGCTCTGCCCGTCTGAGACAGAAGCCTCTTCTGGGCATCTGAAACATCAGGGTGGCTGCTCTCCGTGTCCCTGCTGGTGCTGACCCGGGGTGGGTGTGAGCACCTCCGTGGCCCTCCTGGAGGCTCCCTGCCAGGGGGGTTCCTGTGGGCTCTCACTCCTGACCCAAACTCCATCTACTATGAGGGGTCGTTTTAGGGTCCACTGCACTGTGCTCCCCCAGCCATCTGGCTTCTTGGTGGCTCTGTGTCTACCACCCCACACCTCCACTCCTGACCTCTCTGTGGCCGTGTGGTTGCCCCATGTGGCTGGCACCATCTCTCCTAGAGCTGCCCCTTTTTGCTTCCTTTTGGGGCTCTGAGTACACTGGCTCCTTTCTTTTTGGGGCTTGCTGCTGATTTCCTATCATCTGCCTCAGAAACGTTTCTGTCTCGGCACCACCTTGGAGTCCCTCAAACACAGATTCTTGTGTGTGACTTAAAGTGCATTGAGAAGATAGATGGAAGTCACACCATCTCTCTACACCTCTCTCTGCCCTCTTGCCTCTTCCACGTCCCTTCCTTGCCTCTCTGTCCTCCTCTCCCACCCCCTACCCAGGGTGGGGACAAGGGGGTAGCTGGCATGGGGAGAGGGGCTGAGCGGGGGCTGGTGCTGCTGAGGCTGTTGCTGCTTTGTCTAGGCAGAAGCTGCCGGAGCCCCTGGCTGATCCTTGAGGACCCCTTCCCCAAGGCTCCCTCCAAGGGGAGCCCTCAGGCCCGCGGGCTGCATGGATGCTGGTGGGAGAGCTGGTTCCTGCTGGCCTGAGGCAGAGTGGGTGGTCCGCTGGCCAGCCCCCTTGGCTGTCTTTGCCTTCTGTGTCCCTGGGTCCCCCTCCCTGCTTCTGGGTTTGGGAGAGTGTGTGGGGTGCCACCTCCTGACTCCTTCCCACTGCCCTGAAGACCAGCCTAGTGGGCCCTTTGCTGTCAGCCTTGGAAGGCAGAACTGACAAAGTACTGAGGAGCTCAGAGCTTAAAGACTGTGGGTTTTACTCTAGCTTCTTCCAGTTC
Source organism: Cynocephalus volans (assembly GCF_027409185.1). Lineage (NCBI taxonomy): Eukaryota > Metazoa > Chordata > Mammalia > Dermoptera > Cynocephalidae > Cynocephalus > Cynocephalus volans. The sequence goes on along the minus strand of NC_084471.1, from coordinate 344,314 downwards.
AGGATTCAAAAGATAAGTGGGAGCTTGGGAAGCTCATGGTGCCTCTCCTGAGTGGTCTGGGAACACTGCTTTCAGCTCCTGTCATCCTGGGGCTCGCTCTGGGGCCTTCTCCCCTTTTTGCCTCTTCTAACTCCCAGTCAAATTTGAAAGCCTTCTTCCCAGGAATGCAATGTAGAAAGTACCCTTAGAGTGGATAGTAGGTGTCAAGTCGGGAGCAGCAGCCCAGGTCCTAGGCCCCTGTGCGGGACCAGACACCTGAGGGTGGGGGCCTCCTGACCCAGCCTTGACCAGCACCCTGTATTCGCTGCCTGCTTCTCCCCCCTCCACCAGCCCTGTTCCTTTCTGCCTCTTGGTCTCGATGAAAATCAAGGACATTTAAAGCGCATTTCACAGTGCCTGGCCCAGCACAGGCCCTCAATAAACGTTTGCTAAATGGATGAAAGAGCAAAGCTGAATCCAAGTGCTGTTTTTTGTGAGTTGAGGTCTAGGGAGGTGGCTTAGGACAAATACCACAGAAGGACAGACATGGTGGTTGAGGTTTGCCGGTGTCGTGCCCCCACGGTCGGGCTCAAGTGAGCGCAGGTCTCTCATTGGCTCCGCTCGCTCCCGTGGGGCGGCTGCAGGTGATTCCTCAGCTGGAAGCTTCGGGCAGGCTCCTCCTGTGAGCTCATCCTCCCGCTGTGACCTTCAGCACTTTGCTCAGTCACGGGGGTGCTCTCTTATCCTTTGCCCTGGGTTTTGCCAGGTCCTGTGATCGTTTTTCTTTCTCAGACATGGGGTGGGAAGGGCAAGCCGACCCTTACAGTCTCTGTTCTGTAGCCCACTGGACAGTGAGCCTCTTTTTCTCGGTGGCCTTTGACTGGCTCTGTGTGGGTCCCCTGCTTCCCTGCTGGGGTCAGGGGCTGCAGGCTGCCACTGGCCATGCTTCAGTCCTTTGTTCTCCCTGGAGCCTGGGGGTGGGGTCATCCACTTGGCAAACAGGTGCTGAGAGTGAGGGAGGGTGGGTCTCCAGAGGGACCGCTTGCTGGGCATCCTAAAGCAGCAGACGTCCCTTCGTTTCTTTGCCTGATACCAGCCTGGAGCCATCAGAGGGCCCTGGGGTTCAGCCTTCAGCAGGTCACTCTCAGTTCTATAGTCTTGGGCAAGCTACTTACCCTCTGTGAGCTTCTGTCCCTTCCCTTTGAAATGGGGATGAATCACCAGTGACACACCCGGGGTCCTCCTGTGTGTAAGATAGCCTTGTCTTCACTGTCACTAACACCAGGTGCTTGATGGGCACCTAGGTCAAGTCTTGGAGTCCTTTGTGGGAAAATAAGCATGCTAGACATGACACTGGAGAATGTCACGTCACAGTCTTTTGTCTTCACAACCATTCTGTTAGATGGACAATAATGTAATCTCCACTTTCCAGACAACAAACTGAGGTTCCGGAGACATTCATTCCTGTCAGCAAAGGTGGCGTCTGTGTGACCCCGAGGCCTGCTCTCCGTCTGCCATAATCTGGAGTCTCTGTCGTTAAACCCCTTCTGAGGACGTGTGCTGGGTTTGTGCTCAGTGACCCTCACGCAGGAACAGCAGGCATGTCTGTCACACAGCATAGACTTGCACTCTTTGCTTGTCAGGTGGCCCAGCAGAGTCGAGCCACCTTCTGCCTGGCTTTTCCTTCTCCGTTTGCCTCTGTGTCCCCTCTGTTCCTGCTCACTCTCCCTTCTACCCTCTCATGCTCCTTCTTACTCTCAGACCCAGCCCGTACCACAGCCATCTAGAGCGGGCCCACTGTCCACCCAGCCCCTTCACTTCTGGCTGCAGGCACAGAGCGCCGTGGCCACGTCTGCATCCAGCCCTCTGCGTGGTCCTTTGCGTGGCTGACCAAGGCTGTGGTGCCCATGGGGACTGTTTGTCAGTTCTTGTCCTGCATCCAGTGGTGGCTGAGGTCTGCCACTCACTTCTCACTTTAGGATGAAACTGCTAGAAATTGTCTTTTAGAGAAACGTCCAAAGTTTGGGAAGCTCTGATGCCAGGTGTGGCTGCTTTCTTCCCAGAAGCAGTCCTGGCAGAGGCCCTCAGGGTCAACCCCTGAGCCATGTCCCCAGACCCCTGTGTGTTCCCTCAGTTTCACCTCCCAGGCCCATCCCATTCCTCACCCAACAGACAACACAAGGAGGGAAACCCCTTCCACCTGACTTCTCCACAGACGGCTCGGTCCAGGCGCTGGTGTTCTTTAACTACGAGGTGCTCTGTGGCCTGAGATCTTCCTGGACGAGTTAAGTTGCCTTGTATGTTGTGGAGCCAAAGCTTAATAACTTGTGGAAAATGATGCGCTCGTTTGCACCTGGGCTGTCTTTGATCTGCGGGTGGAAGCTGTGGATGCAGCACCTCACGTTGTCTCTGGAAGGTCCAGCACCTTCCGCTTTCTGAAACGCTGATCCCAGGTCATCTGTCTGCTCTGAACCCAGCTTTGGGTTCAGCCCTACTGGACAGACCGTTCGTCTGCTCAGAGCCCCACCTCTGTCTCTGGACCCCATACGTGTCTAGTCTCTGGGGCCCCACACCTGTGTCAGGGCCGCCACCTGTCTCTGAACTCCATTTGTCTTCTGGGCCCCATGCTTGAATCTGAATCCTACATGTGCTCTGAAGTCCATAGCAATGCTCAGTTCTGCCTTGACTCTCCATTTTACACCTGTCCGAACCTCACGTCTGGTTTTATGGAAAAAGGTCGTGGTGAAATAGCTTTGGAAACAAAGGTAAAGAGGTTCTTTGCTGCAGTACTTCTCAGTGCCTTTGATAAGCTCCTGTGGAGGAAGGCACTGTGTGCCATGGTCTCCTGACCTGGTGGGGTCACTCATTAGTTCTTGCAGAAGACCCACATTCCTCATGATGGTCAAGAATCCCTACCTTGGCTGCCTACTGCAGGCCCTGCCTGCTGACATGTTTGCCAGGGGTCTAGACAAAGGCCTGCTTGGCTGATCATACCTGCAGGTGCCTTGAGGCCCTAGCCCTAACCCTAACCCAGACTGAAAGTGTCATGTGCCCAGCAGTGTAGGGGTGCCAGGGCCAGCTGTGCTGCATCTTTGCAGGCCACATGCGGTCGAGGCACAAACGGGAGCCCTGAAGTCTGCTGGGGAGAGGGAGGGGTCACAGAGGAGGGCACATAGGGACACTGGGGCAGGGCAGGTAGAGCTGTGAACAGGTGTGGGTGGTGAGGAGGCTTCAGAGCCTGTGTCTGGATCTGTGCTCCTTTTGAGGATTATTTATCTCAATGAGGCTTCCAAATTGCAAGAAGCCACAAAAAATTGTAACGGGCCTAGACCTGCTGCCTGTGAATGCAGCGGCAGGAGGCCCAAGGCAAAGGCTGGGGCCAGAGTTTGGACCTTTCCTGCCTATTGGTACCAGTAGATTGACAGGTGGGGAAGCCTGGGAGGGGCATGTCATATTATTTTTGTATGATACTTTTTCACTGCATAGGGTATTCCTGGCTTTGTGCTAGGTGCCAGGAGCCGAGGATAACAGTTAACAAGTGTGGTGAAGGGCCTTGAGACCATGAGACGTCTGGACCCAGAGGTGGCTGGGGGTGAAAGGACGGCTTGGGTTGATACGAGGAGCTGGTGGCTGGTTGGCCGTAGGAGTGACAGGAGGGAGGAGCTGATGGGGTAAGAAGGCCGGGGCACCATTCACAGAGATGGGGATGCAGGTCTTGAGCTCAGGAGAGATGGGCCAGGCCTCACATGTGGCATTTCTGGGCACGTCAGCCATAGCAAAGGGTGGGAGTAGATACCACAGCCCAGGAGAAAGTGCAGACCAAGAGGGCCCGGAAAATCACCTAAGAAGGAAGAGGCTGAGGAAAGGGCAACAAGAACAGGTCAGCAGAGAGGTCCTGCGGGGTTGAGGGTGAGGCCAGACGTCACTGGCTGCGAGTCACTAGGAGACAGGAGACTGAGATGTTGGTGGAAAAGACACTGGGGGCTGTGGACACCTCGCTGACTGGTCTGGACTTAGCCTCTGGAGGGAGGCTGCTGATGGTGTTCGGGGTGATGGCACCTGGTGAGTTACCATGTGCTGTGGCCATGCTGCAGCTGGAGCCTGGCCAGGGAGGTCAGACAGCTCAGGGCAGTGGTGGACAGTGATGGCATGGAAACATGGAGATCAGACATGGACACTGCTGGGGTTCCTGCCTTGGGGACCTTGTTCCCCACAAGGAAGAGGAGCCTGCCCTCAGCCCAGGCCTCCACACACCTCCTGCCAGGCAGGAGGGCTCCAGCCCCACCCAGGCGGGCACATTCTGCTCTGCCCAGCTTGGACCTCCTGGAGCCCAGACCCTGCTCTGGACTTCGGCTGAGCCTCCCTGCTGCACTGCCCAGCAGCTGCCCTGTGTCCCCTGCCTTCACTGCTTGGCTGTGGTCTGCCAGCTCATCAGTGTGCTCTGTCATACGTGAGACTCCAGGTACATCTGACATCACAACTCCACTGAAACCCAAACCTTGGGGCGGGGCCAGGGCAGATGCCCATCCTGTGATGCAGGTTTTCAGGCCAGGGTCACTGTGTGAGGGCCAGGGGTGGGGGCAAGAGGCATATTCCTGGTCCAGCTCCTCTCGGGGGGTCCATGATGTGGTCCCACAGGAGTGATTCCCTCAGAGTCCCCCCTGACATCCCTCCTTCCAGCAGTCACCAGCTCCTGAGCACCATCCCTCAGGAACCCCAACCCCACCGACATCCACGCCCCCCACCACAGTCCCTTGGGCATCCTCTGCCCAACTGCAGCTGCCACCCCACTTCGCCCTGGAACACAGGTGGCTCCCTGGAGGCCAGGTTCTGGTGGTTGGTGCTGGTTCCCTGAGCCCACCTCAGGTGTTCTCGGAGGCCTTCTCTGTTGGGGGCACAGTCTGGCCTCTTTGGGAAGCTCTGGTCTGGGTCTGAGCAGTTGGGACAATGGTTGAGGAGAGACAGTGGAAGTGGGTGGAGATGAGGTCGTGCGGGAGAGACAGCGCTCCAGTCTCCAGAGGGGCCGGCTTGGCACAGGTGGGAGGTGAAGGGTAGGAGCGACCTGGACGGAGACCCTGCTGGTGTGGGCCAGGCACTGGGGGTTGCTCTGTGGTCAGGACAGTGCCAAGGAGCGGGGGAGCAGCTGGGGCATGGGCAGGGAGGGATGGGTGGGCTGTCGGGGAGAGGCCGGTCAGCGGGCCGAGGGTGGGGACAAGTACCTGGCGCCTGCTGAGCACACCCAGGCAACCTTTCCAGTGATGCCCACAGGCGCTCAGGAGCCCGCTCAGATCTGCCCAGTCCACCTGCTCTTCCAGACACCTCACAGGTGCTCCCCAGCCCCGGTAGCTCCAGACTTGCCGCCTCCCTCAGCAGCTGGGCCCCCTGCACCTGGCTGCCTGCTGTGTGCTTGTGACCGTGGCCACGGGGCCTGGCCTGCTGACGCTGTCTCACGCTCTCCCGCCCGTGTGCATGTGGCTGCTCTGTCCAGCTGCGCGGGGGGCCCGAGTGCCGCTGTGTAAGTGAGCGTGCCCATCCCACGCCTGTCGCCTCCAGGGCTGTGCCTGGCCACCAGGGCCTCTGCTCCGCGGGGCTGTGTGGGGCTGTGGTGCCGCTGACAGTCCCGGAGGCTTCCCCTGGCCACAGTAGGGGATGGGGATGGGGATGGGGGACGCGGGAGCAGGTTTTCTCAGGAAGTCACCCCGGGGAGGCCTCCTACCACGGCCTGGCTGAGGAGGGCTGGAGGTCTGGGGTCCTGTCAAGTGAGGCGTCCTCGTGTGTGTGTGCGCATGTGCCACTGCTCCTGCCCCTGCTGCTGGTGTGCTGCCATCTGCGCTGGGACACTCATGTCACGGGAGGGCTGCGGCCTCTCACCTGTGCTGCATGTGCTGCTGCTCCCTGTGGCCGTGAGCGCTGCCTCGGGCCTGTCGTGCTGCTGCCAGCCTTTATCGTGACGCGGCTGTCCCTGCAGCCAGCCCAGGTTTCTCCGGGTCTCCTCCTGAGAGCAGAGCTGCGTGTGGGGAGTGCTGAAGGGTGTTGTCGGGTCCCACCATCCAGGCCATCCGCGGTGCCAGAGGCTGGCCAGACCCCCTTTCCTCTGGTGGGCTGCTCCTGCAGCCTGCACGGAGCGGAGGGGCCGCCCGTCCTGCCGCACACTCCACACAGCCCAGGGGTCCCCCGGAGCAAGGCTCGCAGGGAGGCGCGTCCTCCGGCCCCCGGCCCTCGTCCCGCCCCGCGCGCCGCCCCGCTGGCCTCCGCCCTCGCCGGCCCTGACCCGCTCTCCCTCCGCAGGCTCTTCAGCAGCCTCGGTGAGCTGAGCTCCATCTCAGCGCAGCGCAGCCCCGGGGGCCCGGGCGGCGGGGCCTCCTACCCGGTGCGGCCCAGCGGCCGCTACCCCGTGGCGCGGCGCGCCCCGAGCCCGGTGAAGCCCGCGTCGCTGGAGCGGGTGGAGGGGCTGGGGGCGGGCGCGGGGGGCGCGGGGCGGCCCTTCGGCCTCACGCCCCCCACCATCCTCAAGTCGTCCAGCCTCTCCATCCCGCACGAGCCCAAGGAGGTGCGCTTCGTGGTGCGCAGCGTGAGCGCGCGCAGCCGCTCCCCGTCGCCCTCGCCGCTGCCGTCGCCCGCGCCCGGCCCCGGCGCCCCCGGCCCGCGCCGGCCGTTCCAGCAGAAGCCGCTGCAGCTGTGGAGCAAGTTCGACGTGGGCGACTGGCTGGAGAGCATCCACCTGGGCGAGCACCGCGACCGCTTCGAGGACCACGAGATCGAGGGCGCGCACCTGCCCGCGCTCACCAAGGACGACTTCGTGGAGCTGGGCGTGACGCGCGTGGGCCACCGCATGAACATCGAGCGCGCGCTGCGACAGCTGGACGGCAGCTGACGCCCCCGCGCGGCCGCCCTGCCGGCAGGGCCCCCACCCACCCGGGCCGCGGGCTCGGCCCCCACGGCGGCGGCGGCGGCGCCCGGCCGGGAATGTTGCATGAATCGTCCCGTCCGCTGTCGCCCGAGGCTCGCCCTGTACATTGCTTAGCGCCCCGCCCGGCGCTCGGCCAGGAGGGCGCGGCCCGGGGCGGCCACGCTCCGGAGGGGCGCCTAGTCCAGCATGCGAGGTCAGGACGCGCCTTGGTGACTGGGGGGAGGGGGGAGACACTGGGGTTCTCCGGGGGGCCGAGCAGCCCCCCGTCTGCATATTTTAATCCACGCTATATTTGGAACGAGAAAAGGAACAAACAATCTCTGTCGTAAGTTCCCTCCGCCCCCCGCACCCTCCCGGTCCCGCCGCCGCCGCCCAGTCTTCCATCTCCGGCTCCTCACTGCCAGTGCCACCCCGCGCGGGGCAGGGGACGCTCCAGCTGGTCTGGGGTCGGCCGGGCCCTCGCTGAGCTGGAGCGCGCCCCGCCCGCCCTCCAGGTGCTGCTCGCGGCGGGGCGGGGCAGGGCAGGGGCGGCAGGCGGCGGGTGGCCCTGGGGTGGGGCAGGGCCCTGACAGCGCCCCCAGCCATCGTCCTCACAGGGGCCCTCCCCGAGGAGGGGTGCGGCCCGCCCCCCACGCCCTTGGGCACCTATGGCAGGGAAGCCTCCCTGCCTTGGACCCCGACGTCTCCGGTTCCCGCCCCGTGTGTGTGCTCGCGTGTGTGCGTGGGTGAAAGTGGGTGCACTGAGCACGTGGCGCCCTGCGTGTGCCTGAGTGCCGAGCGGGCCCAGGGGCCACTTGGGCCGGTGGGTGTGTCGGGGCTGCGGCAGCAGACGCGGGTGTGTGCGTGGTGGGGAAAGCGCCCTGCCTCCTCTTCCAAAGAAAGTCAGAGGCCACCCTGCACCCTGGGTCCTGCTGCCTGCCCAGCCTGTCCTTCCAGAGCTCCACCCGGTCCCAGCGGGCTCCCCAGTGAATCCCTGCTGCTTGGGTGGGCCCCAAGTGCCCCTTGGTGGCAGTGCCCCCTAGAGTCAGGCCAACGCAGGCCCTGGGGAGAGTCAGAGACCCCCACGGGCCCCCCGGCCCCCTTACTGTGACTCCTCACAGTCAGCAATGGCCTGTGGGGTGGGGGGCCCTGGGGTGTTTTTAAACCTAGGGTTTGGAGTCTGGACGAAGCTCCATCCACGGCACTCACAAGTTTCTGTTTATATTTCTAGCTTTTTTTAATAAAAAAAAAAAAAAAAAGAAAGTTTTCACACAGCCCAGGGGCCTGGCACGCCGGTCTGTGCCCACCCGCCCCTCCCCGGCCCACCGGCCCCATTCCCTGGGCACAGAGTCACACCCACTAACCCTTTCACCAACAGACCAGGTCACACACACAGCAGCAGTCACCGTAACAGACTGCCACATGCACACGCAGTCTCACACTCACCTGTGGGTTTTTGGTTCCGTTCAATTTGGGTTTTTAACTTTACAGGGTCAGTCCCGCTTCACCCCCTTTTGTATGGAGTTCCATCCGGGGGATTTCACCCCTGCTCCAGTCCCGAGGCCTCCTGACCCTGACGTTGTGATACACCCCACAGAGATCTATGTTTCTTATATTATTATTATTATTGATAATAATTATTATAATATTATTATGTAATAAATTTATAAGAAATGAAACCGCATCTCAATTGCCTGCTCGAGGGGATATTGGGAGCGCAGTTTTGTCCCTCTCAGACAGGCTCACGCAGACCTGCCCAGCCTTGGCCACGTGCGCTGGTGACTCAGAGCCCTGTTTCCGTGCCAGCCTCCACGTCCCGGTCCCAGCGTCTCCCGGCATCTTCTCTGGGTCCGCTGGGTCTCAGCCGGGGGTCTCTGTTCCCCAGCTCACCGAGTGGCACCTCCCCAGCTGGAAGTCTGGTCGTCGTCCGGGGCCCCTGTCACATTTTCAAGCTCCGGGCCTAAAGCCTCCCTCCAGTGACCCGTTGTATAAAGGCTGCTGCTCCTGTCTCCGACCGTCTCGTGTCCCTCCCTGCTGTCCTACCCCCTGGCCACGCTCTGGCCTCCTTCCTTCCTCTGAGCTGGTTCAGTGGCTTTCTGCCTGCATCCCTACCCTCTGCTCACGAACACCCGACTGTGTCTGTCGGTGAAGCGGGGGGTAGGGTCCCCACAAGCCGTCTGGCTCCTCCCTGTCCCCATCGTGCACACGCGCTTCCTGCAGTCTCACTGTGTTCCTGCGGTCCCCGAGGCCACCACAGTGCTCCACAGCCGCACCTCCGCCCATGCCCACCTCCTTCTGCCTGGGTCACCCATCCTGTGCCAGCATAAAGCCTATGTGCCCTCGGAGGCCGAGCTCTCGGTCCCTTCTTCCAGGAAGCCTCCCCGACCTGCCCTCCGGGACTGAGTTGGCTTTGGGCCGTGCGCGCGGTCCCCGCGGCTGGACTGAGCTCCCCAGGGCGTGCGTGTAGTTCCCCTTCCTGTCCTGAGCCAGCCACCGCACACACAGACATTGTCCTTCAAGAGTGCACAGGCAGTTACGGAAGCGGCCAGCTGCCACTAGCAGAGATGTGGCGAGGGAGGGGTGTCCTGGGTGGCACCTGTGGGTGGGCGGCCCACCACGGGGCAGGGGCACCTCAGTGCCTGGAAGGGGCTGGTGGGCTGCGTCTTGAAGGATGGGATGAGCAGTAAGGCGGGCAAAGGCGACCAAGCGGGAGCTGTGACGGGGTGGGGACACAGGACAGGGCTGAGAGAGGCCGCGGACAGAGGGCAGCGGATGCACAGCCTGGTCACGCAGGGTGGAGGCGAGAGTGGATACGGCAAAGTGACAAACGTCGACCTTGACTCTGAGGGTGTCCCTGGTCAGGGTGGGGCCGGGGAGGGGCCGGCAGGAAAGCACGAAGACCCCGGAGGCGGTGGGAGTGGGGGCTGCAGCCCCGGGCATGCCGCTGAAGGGAGCGGGCGACGTCCGGATGTCCCCGCGGGGAACGGCAAAGGCCCACGCCAGGCGGCGACGACGCCTGCCGGGCAGTGGAGGCTAGAGGGGCTCGCGGTCTGCCCAGAAAGCCCCACGATTTCCAGCTTTCAGCATTTTAAAATTTGTCGTCTCCCTTTCAGATTAGAAACTGTAGTCATCACACAGGAAGTGAAGGAGTGGGGCCCCGGGAGGGGCCAAGTGTGGTGGCAGTGGCCTCCAGGGGTGGGCTCCTCTGAGTGGGGTCTGCGGGCAGCGCAGCTTTTCCATGAGGAAAGGGAGACGGTGGCTTCCTCCTGAGCAAGGGCAGTGGCCTTCCACGGAGGTGCCCTGGCCACGCTGGTTCCCAGCAATGAATGTCCCCTCAGGTCAAAAGTGTAAGAAGACGTGACCTTCAAGGACTGGACCAGAGAAACCTGCCAGGGAGGTGGGGAAATGGCAGAGTGAGACAGGGTCGAGTGACCTGAAGCCCCCAAACACGTTGGGGCAGAGACTTTCTCAGTCAGGGCCAGGGACGCCCTCAGCCCTTCTGGTCTCCTTGTGACCTCAGAATGCTCCAGCTTTACCCTCTCAGGGGCCTTAAACGACTCACCGACAGTCTCGGGAACCTGCAGCCCCTCTGTCCCTCACCACCAGCCACCCCCAAGGTCCTGTGGACAACTCTGTGGCCGAGGTCTGTGCTCTTCAGAGGGCCGTCCTGGAGACCAAGGGCTGGGATGGGGTGGGCAGCAGTGGGAGCGTGGGGGACAGGATAGGTGGGGACTGGATGGGGTTGGGGGTCAGGGTGAGAAGAATGGGGCAGGAGCTGGGTTGCTCGGGTGAATGGGGGTGAGAATCCAGAGGTGAGCAGGGCTGGGGCGAGCTGGAGGGGGACGTGGGGAGGACCCCATGCACTGCTTCCTCCTCCTGCTTCCTGTTCTGGGAGCCCTGCTGCAGCCTGAGCCAAGCCCCCGGTAGCCAAGGGTCCCTGGTCCCTGAACCTAACGGTCCTGTACTTTCCTAGCCCTCTGTCCCTTGCATCGGAACAGCATGGAAGAGGCAGTCACTTTCAGTTGAGAAGGTTGTTGCTTCCATGAGGTTTAATGACAATTAACCCAGCTGAGCCATAAGCCTCTCCCTCAACCCTCGCTGCGGCCGGGGTAGCCCCTTCTAGAATCAGAACAGTTAGCTCTGCAGAGTCAAGCAATTGCTGTCTTCTAGAATCTAGACATTAGGACTTCAGACTTTATTACTGCGTGCCTCCTAAATATATATATATATATATATACATACACACACACACACACACACACACACATATATATATACATATATATATATACACACATATATTTAAACTAGATACTGTCTTTGATTTTAAATTTACATCTAACACTTTCACCCTAAATTTAGAGTTGCAAAGGTTGTGATTTCCAGAAAATTGTACATATTAACACTTAAAACAAAATTTATACCATTCTTTTAAACAATTCTCATGGATCTAAATCCCACAGCAATTTTATGCCCATCAAGATCCTTTACAAACCCCCAAACAATCTTTTTTTTTTTTTCTTGACCAGTAAGGGGATCGTAACCCTTGGCTTGGTGTCGCCCGCACCGCGCTCAGCCAGTGAGTGCACCAGCCATCCCTATATAGGATCTGATCCCGCGGCCTCAGCGCCGTTGTGCTCCCAGCGCTGCACTCTCCCGAGTGAGCCACAGGGCCGGCCCCTCAAATAATCTTTTAACAATCAAAACTTTAATATCCTTCTTTAATTATTCTTGCCATTTCTTGAACTATATTTCCAAAGTATTTTTTGGTTATTATCAGACACAACACTCAGTTAAAATAAATGAGGCCTTCTAACACTCAACAGTTTAGTTAGAACCTGTTAACACTCAGGTTGGTGAAATAGGACCTCCTGACTTTCAGACAGAGGAGGTGAGACCACCTGACATACAGACTGAAAAAGAGAGACCTTACGCATTTAACAGGGGAAAGAATCTTCCTGACACGTAGGAGAAACTCATCGTTGTGACACTCGGGTATGGGTGGTAAGAGCTTTTGGTTTTTTTTCCAATTTCAAAAAATTATTTTTAATCAATACAATAATTGTACGTATTTATGGGGTACAGAGTGATATTTCAATACATGTATACAACGTGTAATGATCAAATCAGGGTAATTAGCATATCCATCACCTCAAACATTTATCATTTCTTTGAGCTGGGAACATTCAAAATCTTCTCTTCTAGCTATTTGAAAATATGCAATAAGTCGTTAATTGCAGTCCCCCTGCAGTGCTACAGCACACTAGAGCCTAGTCTTCCCAGCAGGCTGTAATCTTGTATCTGTTAACCAGTCTCTCCCTCTTCTCAGCCTCTAGTGACCACAGTCCCACTCTCTACTTCTATGAGCTCCCACATATGAATAAGAACATGTGGTTTTTCTCTTTCTGTGCCTGACATTTCACTTAACATAATGTCCTCCAGGCTCATCCGTGTTGCTGCAAGTGATAGTGTTTCATTCTTTTTCATGGCTAAGTAGTATTCCATTGTGTGTGTCCGCCACATCTTCTTTATCCCTTCATCTGTCATGGACACTCAGGCCGATCCTATATCTTGGTTATTGTGAGCAGTGCTGCAGTAAACACTGGAGTTCACATATCTCTTCAACATACTGATTTCCTTTCCTTTGGATAAATACCTAGTGGTGGGATTGCTGGATCATGTGATAGTTCTATTTTTAGTTTTTTTGATGAACCTCCATACTTTTTTCCAATAATTTACATTCCCACCAGCAGTGTATAAGAAGAGTTCCCTTCTCTGCAGCTTCACAAGCATTTATTTTTTGTCTTTCTGATAATAGCCATTCTAACTGCAGTGAGATGATACCTCATTGTGATTTTGATTTGCATTTCCCTGATGATTAGTGATGCTGAGCATTTTTTTCATATAATTGTTGGTCATTTGTATTTTTTCTTTTGAGAAATATCTATTCAAATCATCTGCCCATTTAAAATAGACTATTATATTATTATTTTTGCTCTTGAGGTCCTTGTATATTCTGCATATTAATTCCTTGTCAGATGAATAGTTGGCAAACATTTTCTCCTATTCTGCAGGTTACCTATTCCATCTATTGTTTCCTTCATTGTGCAGAAACTTTTTAGTTTGGTATAATCTCATTTGTTTATTTTTGCTTTTGTTGCCTGTGCTTTTGAAGTCTTATTCATAAAATCTTTGCCAAGACCAGTTTCCTGAAGCATTTTCCCTGTTTTCTTCTAGTAGTTTTATAGTTTCAGGTCTTACATTTAAGTCTTTAGTCCATTTTGAGTTGATTTTTGTATACGGTGAGAGAGAGTGGTTTAGTTTTATTCTTCTGCATGTGGATATAGTTTTCCCAGCACTATTTATTGAAGAGACTGTCTTTTTCCCAATGTGTGTTCTTGGTGCCTTTGTTGAAAATCAGGTGGCTGTAAATACGTGAATTTATTTATGGGTTCTTGATTCTGTTCCATTGGTCTATGTGTCTGTTTTTATATAAGTACCATGCTGTTTTGATTGTTACAGCTCTATAGCATATTTTGAAATCAGGTAGTGTGAGGCCTCCAGCTTTGTGCATTTTACTCAAGGTTGCTTTGGCTATGCAGGGTCTTTTGTGGTTCCATATGACTTTTAGGATTGTTTTTTCTATTTCCGTAAAGAATCTCATTGGTATTTTGACAGAGATTGCATTGAATCTGTAGATTGTTTTTGGTAGTATGGTCACTTTGACAATATTAATTCTTCTAGTCCAGGAACATGGGATGTCTTTCTATTTTTGTGTGTGGGAGGTAAGAACTCTTGATACTCAGATAAAGTGCCCTAGAACCCTGAAATTGACATAGGGGAGGCAAGTCCTTTTTACACTCAGGTAGAGGAGAGGAGACCTCCTGACATGCAGCTTTAAGAGAGGATACCTCTTGACGTGCAAGTAGCAGAGATAAAAATCTCATGCAGCTAAGTTATTATTGAGATGTGCTTACATTCTAGGGGAAATAAAACCTCTTGCTTAGCAGGTAGGGAAATAATGCATATAAATACTCAGGTAAAGGAGTTAAATTATCCTGCCACTCAGGAGAAATAGGCCTTGTCACTCCATGGTAAATGAAGAGGAGATGTCCTGGCCCAGTAATAGGAGAGACCTTCTGACCTGCAGGGAGAGTAGACATTGGGACATTCATGTAAAGAAAATGATAGCTCTTGTGTGTGAAAAGAGACCTCCGGGCATTCCTCTAGAGGAAATGAGATGTCCTGACACTAGGGTAGGGAAGATAAGACTTTGTGACATTTGCATAAGGGACATGAGCCCTCTTGGTCACTTAAGAGAGAAGAGATGGAATCTCCAGATATACAGCTGAAGAGATGAGCCCGACCATCAGATAGAGACAAAGTCTCCTGGTGCTCAGATGAAGAGACAAGTTGCCATGACACTCGGGTAAGGAGGACAGACCTTGAGAAAACCAGGAAGGGGACAGAGACCCTCAGACAGGCAGGGAGTCGAGATGAGAACTTCAGACACTGAGAGTAGAGACTTGAAATATTGTGGTTGAGGAGATAAAAGTTCATGATGTTCAGGTGTGGAGATGAGACTGTGCTCGAGCAGAGAACAGGGGACTTCCTGGCAGTCAGGTGGGGGCAAATGAGAACTCTGGACACCCCAGGATGGCAGTTACGTGCTCAGAACACTCACAGAGGTGACATGCAGGCTCTTGACATTTGGGTAGAGGTTGTAAGACCTCTCGATTCTCAGGCAGAGAAGACGTGACAAGGGGAAACTTGAGTGGAGCAGATGAGCCTCTGAGATGAAGAGATGTCCCCACACTCAGGCAGAGGAGGACCCGGCTCCCTGACTATCAGGTGATGCACGTGAGACCCACTGACTGGCTGTTCAGTTGTGGGGGGTGTGACCTCCTGAACGTCATATGACATGAGAAAGTACGACATGAAATTGGAAAAGACATTCAGGAAAAGAAATCAAGATTATCTGATAATCTGAAAACTGCATGCTCAAGAACAGGAGATGAAATGTCCTGACACTCAGGGAGAACAGGCTCTTGCGACACTCGGACAGGTAAGATGCCACCTCCTGATGCCAGGCTGGGCTGGCTGAAACCTGACACTCAGGTGGAGGGATGTGACCTCCTGAACACACTTGCAGGGGAGGTGAAACACTTTGACACTCAGATGTGTGCGACAAGCATTTGTCGTACTCTGGTAGGTGAGATGCTGTCTCCTGACAACCAGATAGAAAAAGAGACGCTTCTTCATATCAGGTGGCCGAGATGAAAACTCCTGACGTTCAAGTGTAAGAGGTAACACGTCGCTGCACTTCGGTCCCAGACAGGAGGCCTGGAGACACTCGGGCAGGAAATGTGAGACCTTGTGAGACTCAGCAATGACCAGGAAAGGAGGTTTTGTAGTCGTGAATTAGGGAAATTCAAAACGGCTCTTTGAAAAGTGTGCTGATAGCGTACACTGGGAAGAGGGAAGGACGATTGCCCCCAGGGGCAAAGGACCTACTAATCCGCTGAACCCGACTCCTTAGCCACGGACATGTGGCACCATCTCGTCAAGGGAAGGTTAAGCTGCTCCTCAGTCCTTGAGTCTGCAGTGGTGACAGCGCGCATGAGGGGCTGCCTCCAAACCTGCTCGAAGCTGGGGCCTCGGAGGATGTGTCGCAGGGGATGCAGACCCTGGCCTTGGCCTTGGAACAGAGCGAATGGGGCCTCCCACGAGTCCCAGCCCCTGGCCTGGGGGAGGGGGTGGAGGTCACTCTGCTGATTGGCCAGGGGTCACGGAGCTTTGTGAGGTCACCGAGCTTGCAAGCCAGGCCCACGCAGGAGTATGGAGGCGACGCTGCCAACTGCCGTTCTGGTCTTGGCAGTGTCTATGGTTGCCAAAGGTGACGCCTCGTGTGAGTAAGTGTCACAGGTACTTTGGGGGGGAGTGTACCTTCTGAATGGCAGGTCCCCCACAGAGTCCCTCCGTCCAGGGCTAGGAGAACAGGGCCAAGCGTGGGCCTCAGCAGTCCCCAGGTCCCACAGCTCTTGTCACCCACATCACCAACTCAGGCCCCTCTTGCTCCCAGAATCATGAGCCCAGAGAGCCCTGGGCCCCCAGTTGTCCACAGTGTTCTCCTAGGCTGGACCCCTCAGCTCCCAGGGCACCCGCAGCACCTAGATCTGTGCCCCTCCCAGTCCCCCAGTGATGGCTGACGGCCTCCCAGACACCACGTCCTGATTTCCAGGAGCCCCTGTCCTTCCACAGACAACCGAGACGTCCCAACCTATGGCTGACCCCAAAGGCCCCAGGACACCATCTTCTCACACCTCTAGCACCTCCGTCCACCTGTACACTCTCACCCCCAAGGTTCCCCATGTGCCAGTGGCTCCCAAACTCTGTGTGGCTTCCCACCTGTGACACAGTTCCCAGAACTTGCACCTCTGGATCCCCTGCTCCTAGGGTGCCCCATGCCTGTGCGCCCCGTCCCTGCCTGCGGCTGCTCTCACACCTGCTACCAACCCAGCCCTGCAACCCCAAGACCCCCTTAGTCACCTAACTTCCCTGAGTCTCCTACCTAAGGTTGGCTCTGGAGACCCCGGACCCTCCACCCCCACCTCTAGCCTCCCACCCTGCCCAGGGACCTCCCACAGCCCAGGCTCTTCCCCACTTTCCCCACCCCGTGTCCTGCCTCCCCCCAGTTCTTGATTTGAGCTGTGCCTTGGTCTCTCCCCAGTGGCCCCTGCGGGTTACGGTTCAGGCAGAACCCAGAAGGCGGCATGCGCGTCGTCGGGGGGCAGGCGGCGCAGCTCGGGGCCTGGCCCTGGATGGTCAGCCTCCAGATCGTCACCCACAGCGGCCGCCGGTACCACGCCTGCGGGGGCAGCCTGCTGAACGCACACTGGGTGCTGACGGCCGCTCACTGCTTCCATGGCAAGAAGTATGTGTGGGGACGTGCCGGGGGCCTGCACGGTGGCTGCTCCTGGAGGGAGCAGGGCATTCTTCGGGGACTCCAGGCAGAGTCTCCCTGGGGCTTTGGGCCAAGTGGCCACCAGCCTCCCGGGGGGGCTGAGCCAGCCCCTTCCTGGGGGAGGGTCGCCAACACCGGGGCTTCTGTGCAGCCGTCGGTGAATGACTGGACCTTCCTTTGTACCCGCAGTAAAATGTATGACTGGAGACTGGTGTTTGGCGCAAATGAAATTGTGTATGGGAACGACAAGCCCGTGAAGGCGCCGCTGCAGGAGAGAAATGTCGAGAAAATCATCATTCACGAAAAGTACAACGCCGCGTCAGAGGGGAACGACATTGCTCTCCTGAAGGTCACCCCTCCCGTGGTGTGCGGCCACTTCATTGGGCCGGGCTGCCTGCCCCAGTTCAAGGCGGGCCCACCCAGAGGTCCCCAGAACTGCTGGGTGACTGGCTGGGGATACATGAAAGAGAAAGGTGAGTCGGGCTGGGGTGGCGGGGGCAGCTCCCAACAGGGCCAGGCCCCCTTCTTCCTTCCCATCCTGCTGTGAGCAGGACCATCACGGCGTCCTTCCTCAGCTGGAGAAACTGAGCATGACAGAAGCTGAGTCCCTGCCCAAGGTCCCTCGGCTGGCGGCCACTCTGGCTGCCTAAGGCACGGCTGACTGGCAGGCACGAGTAGAAGTTTGGCATTTCTTAGAACAGGGTCAAGGCTCTGTCTGCATTTGGCACCTGGAGCCCTGCCTGCTGGATTCTGGAAAGTGGGACCACCCCCCGAAACCGCACTTGGAGAACAGCTCCAGAGGTGGCTTGGTGGGTGTGGGCCAGTGCCTTCCCTCTCTGGGCCTCAGTTTCCTCATTTGTAAGTGGAAGGGCCAGATCAGGCGGTCTGGAAGCCGAGCATTTCCTGACTTCTGAGGTTCCAGGGCCCAGGCCTCCTGCTTCCAGCGCTGTCTTCATCCACTGGGGCCACCCTACCCGTCCTTGGCCAATCGCAGCACTCGAATCCGTCCCCTCCATGAGTCACTGCAAATTTTCTCTGTAGACTGGGACGGGGTCGGGCGGTGGTGTGGTTTTCTTCGGGTCATGGGTACCCCGGTATGCCAGGCTCTGTGGAGCTGTCTGGTGGTCCCTGGCCATCCGAGGTGGGGGCGGCTGCCTCTCCAGACCTCTGTCCTTGACCACACTGCTGCCTCTTTCCCGGCTCCCAGAGCCCCTCTTGCCCACCTGTCAGGCAGGAATCTCAGATCCTTCTGCCCCTTCCTGTGCAGGTCGTGAGTCAGGTAATCAAAAGAAGATACTGGCGGCTTTACGCAAGGTAGACATACTATTCTTCAGGTGTGAGCTTCACAGACTTGCCTTATCCTCAGACACAAGCTCAGGCTCTGCTCCACTGACCCTCCAGGCTCTGCCTTCTCTGTGCTCTCCTGACCTGCAGTTCACAGCAGTTGCCTTTTACTCTTAGTACCCAGTCGTGGCCACGAGCCAAGCATCACATACTCACCACGATCGTGCCGAGTCAGTAAACGGGCACACGTGCGCGGTTACACTACTTCTGTAACTGCTCCTAGTGAAGGTGCTGAATCTTGCCCATTTGTCACAGATGTGAGGCGGGCGAGCCTGGCTGAACTGCTTTCCTTCCACTGCCCAACACCCCTGAGCCCACACCAGGGGAGCAGTGAGCATGTAGTGGGAACGTCTTCCAGACCAGCCAGGCTCCTGGAGGGCCCCGGGCTGACTTCTTGGCTGTGGCTTTGATCCCCAGACGCACGCCCCGTCCCCCCCTTACAGCCTAGAGACACTGTTTTTCTCAGCAGCAGCAGGTCGCTCGTTACGTGGCAGCAACGTGTAGGATGAGACCAGGTAGGACTCGGCCTCTGCTGGTGGCCTGTGCTCTCTGCTCCCAACAAGAGGGTGCGTGGATTTTTACCCAGTCACACTAGTGATGTGAAGACATGGCTGAAGTTAACGTAGCTCTCAATCTCTTCTTTTCATTGATAACAGAAAATTTAGGCTTCCTAACTCAAGGCAAGTCAGTCATTTGACGTTTGAAACTCAACCTTTCTTTGGTCACAGAAAAATCAATGATTTCAGGATTCTCCCCTTAACTCTTATTCCATTTCCCCAGAGGTTGATCTAAGTTTCTACAGGTTTGTCACCTGTCCTGTCACTCAGGGATGAAAGTCTGGTCCCAATGGCCCTTGCTCTCCCTGGCCTTTGCTGACATGCGATGTTCCTCCCTGGCCCGGGGTTCTCGCCTCCATGCCAATGCTGGTGCCACCTTGGGAGTGAGGACATGTGTTCCTTTTGTCCATCCCGTGACCATGTGCACAGCTTTTGTGGGGGTCCTTGTGGCCCCAGGGGGGCTAATCTCAGGGTCCCTGCTGCCACCCCACCTGTGCTAACCTGTTGCTAAGGAAGAGTACAGGCCCCAGCTACACTCTGGGTGTCCCGCAAGCCCTTTCTGTTCTGGAGCCCCCCTAAACTTAGTGTGGCAGCTCTCGTTCTTTTCACACACACCCCCACCCCTCACCCAAGTCTTAAAGGCCCCCTGGGCTCCAGACCCCCACGCTTCCTGCGGACCTCCCTTGTCCACTGCCCCTTTGACCTCGTCTGCTCTGCAGCTGGAAGAGCTGTCCCGGGCGGGCGTTGCCCCTTTCCCACTGGATTTTGAGTTCCTGCCTGCTTTTAGGCATTTGTTATTCAAAGTCAGGCTGTGGCGATTGAGAAAACCCTTTCCTGTTTCAGGACACCTGGCTCTGCACAATGAAACCCATAGCTTATGGGCTCTACCATAGACTTAGAAAGTCATCTCAGTGACTGACGAGCCAGGATTGTTCTCATTTTACTTGTTTCTCCCCTACCCTGAGGGCAGCGCACACACAGAACTCTCACTGCTGCTTGGATGGCGAGGACAGGAGCAGCTAAAGGGCTTGAGAAGCATAATCCGAGCATCCCCAGCAGCCCAAGTGCCTAACCCTAACCCCAACCCTAACGCGTCGCCCTGCCTTGGCACACGAGGCTGCGCTCCTGGCCTGCCCCGTCTGCCCTGCAGTCGGCTGTGGGCGCTGCTCTGGGTGGGGGCCCTCCTGTCCCAGGAGCCGCTGGTGAGCGGGCCTGGGCCAGGGGCAGTGCTGGCTGCTAGCCCGGAGGTCTGTGGAGAGGGTCTGGGGCTGCGAGGGAGCTCTGAGTCATGTCAGGTCACCTCAGCCCCCGTGCTGGCGGGGCTGCCTGTGTGCGAGGCTTGGCCACGGAGCTACCCGTTCTCTAATCTCCTCCAAGCAAATCTGAAGGACAGGGAGGGCTCGCCCTCGCCGGCCTGACTCCGGCAGGTCCCCACGCAACTGAGCAGTGCGGTCCTGTTGGGGTGAGAGGTGGGGAGGGTGACTCATGGCCAGACCCTCTCACACTCTGGTCCAGAAAGGAGCGACCCCGGGCCGGAGCCCAGCCACGCCATGTCCCCTCGGCCACCCGGGCACGGGTGCTGCAGCCCCAGGCCCAACGTGGGCACGAGAGGACTGTGCGACACCCAGGGAGTGCCCGCACATGCTGGCTGTCACTGCCAATTGCACACGTGACCCCTGTGGTCTGTCATCCGCCCGCACACGCCGCCCTCTGTCCCCCCGGCCGTGCCCCTCCACCTGCCCTCGTCCTCTCTGCTCCACGTCCACCGTCCACCTCTCATCCGCCCCTCAGCTGTGTTTCTTCTTCCAGGAACATGTAATCAGAGGCCCGGGCACGAAGCAGACAGAGGATGGGGGTTTCTGGAGGGAGGAAGCAGCTTTCTCTGTGCCTTCCATGATCACTGACCACTGAGTCTCCTGTTTGTAGCCCCCAGGCCGTCACCTATTCTGCAGGAGGCGCGCGTGGAGATCCTTGACCTCTACTTGTGCAACTCCACTCGGTGGTACAACGGGCTCATTAAGTCGACCAATGTGTGCGCAGGGTATCCCGAAGGCAAGATTGACACCTGCCAGGTAACCTCCCTTCTGGGACCCCGGCCCCCAGGGGCACCTCTTTTTGGATCTCTGGACTCCACTATTTCCCCTCCGTCCAGGGCCCTTCTCTAGCAACTCCTTCCCTGTTCCCTTCTTCCGGCATCTACAGACCCACCAGTTGCCCCTGTAGAGAACCAGCCACCACCTGGAGCCCTTTACCTCCACCCCAACACGCAGAACATGTCACCCCAGCCCTAGCCCGGGAGGCTGCTTACCGCCCTTCCCCAGAACACAAAGCCTCCCGAGCCCACTTTACACACGAGCTCACGTGCGCAGGTAAAGCCACACACACGAACACCAGGGTTTGCTCATCTTCTCACTGCGAGGGACCCCACGGCAATCCTTGCCCTTCTCCCGTCTCACCTCAAGCTTTGCCACAGCCACTTGTGTTCATGGCAGCAGGAAACCACGAGATGCAGAAGTTGTCCCCCCACGGCCCTAGGATCCCTCTGGGCAGGGACAGAGTGGCTCAGGCAGAGAGTGACTTCTGTCTCCTTCTGGACAGGGGGACAGCGGCGGGCCTCTCATGTGCAGAGACAGCAGTGATACGCCCTATGTGGTTGTGGGGATCACGAGCTGGGGGGTAGGCTGTGCCCGTGCTAAGCGCCCCGGAATCTACACGGCCACCTGGCCCTATCTGACCTGGATTGCCTCCAAGATCGGCGCCATCGCCCTGCCCATAGTGCCGCCGGCCACCGCGCCCCCTCCGGCCACTCGGCCCCCCCTCCCACGCCCCCCCTCCCCGCATGTCCCCCCCGCTCGCCCTGCCTGGTACTCCCAGCGCCCCCCGCAGGTGCCCGCGCCCACCTCCCCCAAGAAGCCTCCCCAGGCACTTTCCTTTGCCAAGCGCTTACAGCAGCTCATAGAGACCTTGAAGGGGAAGACCTATCCCAACACCAAGACCTACTATGACTCGGAGAACACAGAACTGCCACAGCTGGTCCCCTCCTCCTGACCTGAGCCTGCTGTCAACAGCCCCAGTGACCCCTCACTCCCGAGAAAAAAGAAAGATGGGACGATAAATAAACATATATAGATATGTACATGCGCATGTACATGAGTGGTGGTTCCCGGACTCGTTCCTATCTGCCTGTCCCAACCCAAGCCAAGCCCTCCCCATACAATCCACCCTCTGTCCACCACTCTCCAATGAGGCAGAGTTGCTTGTACATCAGTGTCAATTGTGTTTGCTTAAAATCTTGATTTTTAACCCTGGAATAAGTGACCTGGGGCTGTAGGCCGGGTCTGGCCTTCAAGTGACACTTGGTGAAACTGACAGGTGTTAAGAACTGTCTCTGCATATGCAAGTCATGGGGGTGGCCCCGAAAGCAGCTGCTGGGCATGAGCTGACTGAGGACCAGGGTGTGGGTCAGGTCTCCTATCAGGAGGCTACGATGTTCTCCTGGTGGTGTCGAGAGACAGACCCACGGAGAGGATTCTGCATGGAAGGCTGGGTTCCCCAGACACAAGCAGGCATAAGGTACTGGGAAACCCAAACAAAAGCCCATCGCCCAACAATTTTGTTTGTGGCTTACTTGTGGCTGACTGAACATTGCCTGTTCAAGTTTATTACTGGCCTGTGGTTAAACCCTATTATTTCTTGGATTCCAGCAAATTAAAAATTGTACTATCTGCTAAAGCTTACCATGGGGTAAGCGATGGCCGTGGGGGGTACCCTTTGGATTTCCCTGAGTGAGTTTTGGTGGCTTCCTTACCATGTAGGGATATTTATTTTAAGATCTTCCATTGCAAGGAACAGAAAGCAATTTGAGTCATTTAAGTGATAAGATACAAAGATGTCACACGGAACCAATAGGAGAGGCCAGAAGCAGACACCAGGAATGCCGAGGAACCCAGGCAAGGCACGACCCTGGTCTGCAGTTTTCTCAGAGCGGCTTGCACACCCCAGGCCAGAGGCAGCTTCAACCAGAACCACTCACGTCCATCTGCAAGTTCCTGGGAGAGAAATCCTGATGGGTTCAGGTCAACTGTCCACTCTGGCCAGGGCATAATTCAAATTTGACTGCAGGATTAATGCCTGTGGATTAAAGGTGGCAGGTCCCAGAAAGAGAGAAAACCCCTGCCTTCTGGCTGAGCAGTTGCCCGACAAGCCTCTGCTGGCACGTCTGCTCACCAGACGGCTTGTGTGTCCAGTGCAAGACGGTCCCGTGTGCAGAGGAGGAGCGGTGGCAGGCGGGGTGTCCGGTGAGGAGGCCGGGGGCACTGGGAACGGGCTCACAAAGCAGCCTTGAGCCTTCGGAATTCACTGGTCTGCATAGGTTCAGACAAATCCCCTGCCCTATGATCAGTTCTGTGCCTTTGGGAAGATGCGCGAGAGAGGTTATGCGTGATAACCACGAAATAAGGACAGATACGAAGCATTCGGAGCAGGGCTGATGCACTGTGGATGCTCAGTCGTGGGCCCTGCTGCTGACGAGCCGCTGGGTCCCCTTAGCCCATCTGCAGCACACTGCGGCGTCTGCTGGTTTCTGTATTTGCTATGAACTACTAATTGAAGTTCACTTTTTTGGTATATGGATATCCAGTTGTTCCCACCACCACATGTTCGAGAGAATCTTTCTCCGCTGAATTGCCTTTGCACTTCTGAAGGAAACCGGTTGCTCATGTTCATGTATGTGTGGTTCTGCTTTTGGACTCTCTGTTTGCTCCTTTGGTGTATTTGTTTATCTTGACCCCAATACCACACTGTCTTACTATCTATAGGTTTACAATGTCTCGAAATCAGATAGTGTACATCGTCTAATTTTATTCTTTTTCAAAGCTGTTTAACTAGTCTAGTCCTTTGCATTTCCACATGAATTTTAGCATCAACTTGTTGATTTCTACAGTAAAAATTCTGAGATCCAACAATCTCACGACTATATATATCTGGAGGATATGAAATCAGTACGTCAGAGAGACATCTGCATTCCCATGTTCACTGCACCACTATTCACAATAGCTAAGATACGTCTCTCAATGGATGAATGTACATGCACAGTGGAATACAGCTGGCCCTCTGTATCTGCAGGTTCTGCATTTGCTGATTCAACCAACTGCGGGAAAATAATAATAATAATAAAAAAAAACCCAACAAAAAATAACAACAATAAAAAATAATACAAATTAAAAAAATACAGTATAACAACTATTTACATAGCATTTATATTGTATTAGGTATTGTAAGTAATCTAGAAATGATTTAAAGTACACAGGAGGATATATGTAGGTTATATGTAAATACTGTGCCATAAGGAACGTGAGCATCTGCAGAGCTTGGTATCCACAAGGGGTCCTGGACCAATCCCCTGCAGATACCGAGGGACAACTGTATTATGTGGCCATACAAAAGAAGTAAAACCTGTTATTTGCAACAACACGGATAAACTGGCAGACATTATATTAAGTGAAATAAGACAGGTACAGAAAGACAAATACTGCATGATCTCACTTAATATGTGGAGTGTAAAAAAGTCTAAGTCATAGAAACAGAGAGTAAAATAGTGGTCACCAGAGGCTAGGGCTGGGGAGACTAGGAGACATTAGTCAAAGAGCACAGACTTTCAGACAGAAGGAATAAGTCCAAGAGATCTACTGTACGTCGTTGTGACTGCACTTACCAACAATGTATTTATTGTATATGTGAAAGTTACCAAGAGATTTTAAGTGTTCTCGCCACAAACAATGAAGAGTATGTGAGGTAACGCATGTGTTAAATAGCTTGATTTAGCCAATGCACAATATACACATATAGCAAAACATCATGTGGTATACCATAAATAAACAATTTTTTCTTGTCAATTAAAAAAGTTAATTTAAAAATCCTGCTGGGGATTTGGCTGTGATTATGTTGAATATATAGATCAATTTGGAAGACATGACATCTTGCTAATATTGTTAATATTGAGTCTTCTGAAACATAAACACACGGTATAGCTCTCCATTTATTTAGGACTTTAATTTTTCTCAGCAATGTTTTATACTTTTGATTGTACAAGTTTTTCACATATTTCATCAGAATTATTCCTAAGTATTTCATAGTTGGATATTCACTGTTCCTTGCTAATATATAGAAATACAGTTGATTTTTGTGTATTTATTATGTGTCCTGAAATCTTGCCAAACTCACTTATTAATTCTAGTAGCCTTTTAGTAGTCTCCATTGGTTAATACATAGACAGTCGAGTCTTCTGCAAATACAGACAGTTTTATTTATTTCCAATTTAAGTGCCTTTGTTTTTTTGTTTCTTTATTTCACTGGCCAGACCCTCCAGTGCAGTGTTAGGTGGAGGTGGGGACAGTGGGCATTCTTGTCTTGTTCCCAATCTTAGGGGTAAATAATGCAGCCACTCACCCTTAAGTACGATGTTAACATTAGTTTTTCACAGATATTCCTTGTTAGGTAGAGGATGTTCCCTTCTATACCTATTTTGCTAAGTGGTTTTTGTAATCACGAATGAATGTTAGATTTTGTCAGAAGCTTCTTCTGCATCTGCTAAGATGGTCACATAGTTTTTGTTTTACTGTGTTAATCTGGTGAATTGTATTTCTTTTCAAAAAATAAACTTTTCACTTTGGGATAATTTTAGATTTACAGAAAAGTGGCAAAGTAGTCAGATAATTGTCACATGCCTCCCACCCAGCCTGTTTCCTGTTGCTAACATCTCACTTGTGTATCCTCCTATGTACTGTCCAACAAAGATGGCACTAAGATGTCAATGTTGCTGTATTACTGTTAACCAAACTCTAGACTTCATTCAGATTTCACCAATTTCCCCATTACTGTCCTTTTCTTCTGTTCCAAGATCCAACCCAGGACACCACATCAGTTTTATTTGTCATGTATCTTTAACCTCCTCTGGTTTGTGACAGTTTCTCAGTCTTCCTTTGCTCTTATATGACCTTGACAGTTTTGAGGAATTCTTGCCAGGTGTTTTGTAGAATGTCCCTCCATTTGAATTTGTCTGATATTTTTCTCATGGTTGTATTGGGATTATGAGTTTTGGGAAAGATGCCATGGAGATGAAGTACCCTCTCATTACACCCTGCATGTGACAATGGTGGTCGTGTTAGCCTAGACCACTTGGCTCAGGTGGTGTTTTCCAGGCTTCTTCACTGTCCCCTTTCCATATGCTCCTCTTCTTTGGAAGTGAGCCCATCGGCCCAGCGCGCTCTCTGTGCTGGTGGTGGTGGCGGTGGCGGTGGGAGTTAGTCCCGCCTCCTGCAGGTAGCAGGCGACCCACGTGCTATTTGGAATTCATCTGCAGGCGGATTTGCTCTTGTTTATCTGCCTATTGATTTTTTCACTCATTCTCATCAGTATAGACCCCCAATGTGTATTTAGTGTACACATTGGATTGTAATCCAGTTCTGTGGCACTTAGTTTGTTGCTGTTGTTGTTCTAGCTTTGGCCATTGGGAGCCCTTTCACGTTGCTGTTGAATCCCTTTGACACGCCTCCATCAATGTCTCTTTTGAAGACAGCCGTACTTTGTGATAGTACAAAATGCTCTAGCCTCATTTTGCATTTTCCCTGCTTCAGCCCTGGAATTAGCCACATTTCTCCAAGGTAACCTACTTCTTTTATTGGACAGTGGTTTTAGAAACCAAGATCTGGACACCAGGTGTGCTTGTTGCTTCTGGGATGTCATTACTTCTAGGCCCTCTAAACGAGGTAAGGCAAAGCTAGGTGACACATGCTGTGTACTGAGCCATGTACACACACATGTCTATTATTGTTTCTATATATATCTATTCATACTTGTATATATATTAAGCTAAACATGAGTTAACAATGATGTTTTCAACTTTAATCCAGTACCACAGGGGTTATTCTGCCTTTCTTGTTTACATTGAATAATTTTGGAATATTTAACTGATATTGCACTCCTGGAATAAACTCCACTTTAGTCATGGTGTATCACCCCTCTTATGTGCTGCTGGATTCATCTGCTGAAATTAAAAAATATGCATTTGTGTTCATGAGGGATATTGGTCTGTACTTGTCTTGTAACATCTTTGTGTTATCTTGCTATCAAGATAATACTGGCAACATAGAATAAGTTGGGAAGTATGTCCTACTCTCCCATTTTCTTGAAGAGTTTGCGTAAAAATGGTATTTTTTAATTTTTGAATGTTTGGTAGAATTCACCAGTGAAGCTAACTGGACCTGGAGTTTACTTTGTGGGTTTTTAATTGGGAACCCAATTTTTTAAATAGCTA
Source organism: Cynocephalus volans (assembly GCF_027409185.1). Taxonomy (NCBI): domain Eukaryota; kingdom Metazoa; phylum Chordata; class Mammalia; order Dermoptera; family Cynocephalidae; genus Cynocephalus; species Cynocephalus volans. The sequence continues at coordinate 317,267 of NC_084471.1, read as the reverse complement.
TAGGACAATTCAGTCATCTTCTTTTTCTTGAGTGAGCTTTGGTAGTTTTTAATCTTTCAAAGAATTTATTCATTTCATCTAGTTTGTCAAATTTATACATATGAGTTGTTCATAATGTCCCCTTATTATCCTTCTAATGACTATCTACTACATTTGTAATGATGTCATCTTTCTAATTCCTGATATTGGTAATTTTTGATCTTCTCTCTCTTTTTCTTGATTAGTCCAACTAGGGGTTTATCAGCTTGCTTTTAAAATTTTTAAAAAATTTTTTGAGCACAAGTTGTTTATTTGGGAGGTGGTATCAGGGAATACCTAAAAGGAGGTGGGAAGAGTGAAACAGCAAAGGAAACCTGAGTCATTGACAGCTACCACCTTGGGAGACTGGAACTTACTGTCTCCTGAAAAACTTGGGAAGCCACTGGAGGAAAATGCCTGTTTCTTTCCCCCTGAGTAGGCAGGGAGTTGGCATGTCTAGAAACCGACACGATAGTTGTCCACTGAAGGCTGCTTCTGGAGGAGCATTAATTCCCTGTACTTCTGGTCTACTGTGTCTATTGCAAACTGGTTTCCAGAGGCTGGAGAAATCCCTCAGGCAAGGAAATGCAGCTGTTGCTAGTGTTGGATGTCAGCACCAAGCACTTGGGTGACAAGGGCATCAGACTCAGTACAGATGCCCCTGGGGTGTTCAATGCACTTATTTATGAGAGATGGCGTCACGTTTCCATCCAACAAAGGCCTTAACTTAAGCACCTCCGTATCACCCATCTTTTGGTTTCCCCTAGGAGGTGACGTTAGAGCTGAACGTCACTGGAGAGTGTGAACCAGGGGATGAAGGAGTGGGAGGGGATGACTGTCACAGACAGACAGAACATCTCCTGCACAGACTCTGGCATCTGCCCCCAGCTCGCCTTTAATGAGTTTCTGGCTCAGAAGGGCTTAGACATCTAGATGGCTCTCGGGTCTACCCAGGTGCCTCTTGCGACGCCCGTGCGGCCCCTTTCTAATCCTTCAACTCCCTTTTCAGGCATCACCCCCCCGCCCCCGCAGGGGTTTATCGGCTTTTTCCAGCTTCTCAAAGAACCAGCTCTTGGTTTCATTCGCTTTCTGTATTGTTTTTCTGTTTTCTGTTTCATCGATTTCTTCCGTGATCTTTTTTCCTTTCTTCTACTTTGGGTTTAATTTGTTCTTCCTGTTCCAGTTTTTTAAGGTGGAAGCTGAAGTCATTGATCCGAAACCTTTCTGCTTTCCTAATATGCGTATTTAACATGGTAAATTCCTCCCTAAGTACATCCCACACATTTTTGTATGTTGTGTTTTCATTTTTATTTGGTTCAAAATATTGTCTAATTTCCTATTTGTTTCCACATTTGCCCTATGGCTTGTTCCGGAGCATGGGATTTACTCCACGCACAGCTGGGAGTCTCTCAGTTATGGATTTCTAACTTAACTCCATGGTGGCCTGATTCCTTTTAAACTTGTTGAGATTTGTTTTACGGCGCAGGATACAGTCTCTCTTGGTAAATGTTCTGTATGTACCTGAAAAAAATGTATGTTCTTCTGTTATTGGGTGGAGTCCTCTGCAAATGTCAATTAATTCAGGATGGTTGATAATGTTCAAACTTTTACACCCTTCCTGATTTTCTGTACCCTTGTCCTGTAAATCACCCCAGAAAGAAACCTGGCGCCCTTCAGTTCCCCCCAATCCCTTCCCCACCTCCTCGCCTGCCCTCAGCCCAGACAACCACTAATCTACTTTCTGTCTGTACAGATTTGTCTGTTCTGGAAATTTCATATAAATGGAATCATGCAAAATATGTGATGCTTTGTGACTGGTCCCTTTCACTCAGCTCATGTCTCAGGTTCATCCGTGTGTAGCACGTGTCAGTACTTTATTTCTTTGTATTTCTGAATAATATTCCATTTCATGGATATGCCACATTTTATAAACATTTAGGTTATTTCCAATTTCTAGGCTATTATTAATAAGTTTGCTATGAGCATTTGTGTACAAGTTTTTGTGTGAGCATATATTGCCATTTCTCTTGAGCATATACCGAGGAGCAGATTTGCTAGCTCATGTGGTCACTCTACGTGTAACTATTCAGGGACTGTTTTGCAAAGTGGCTGCGCTATTTCGCATTCCCACCAGCAATGTACGAGGGTTCCAATGTGTCCATGTCCTCCATACACTTGCTATTATCTGTCTTTTCACTACAGGTGTGTGAAGTGGCCTCTTATTCTAGTTTTGATTTGTATTTCCCTGAAGGCTGATGATGTTATGCATCTTTTTATGTGCTTATTGGCCATTTGTATATGTTCTTTGGAGAAATGTGCGTTTGCTTCATGTATTTTTTTAAAACCGCATTATTGATGTACATACTTGATGAGTTACCCATTTAACTACCACGATCATCACCTCCAAACGTTTGCTCCCTCCCTCTTTATTTGTTACTGTTTTTTTGTGATAAGGACACATGATGTAAGGTCCACCCTCTCAACAGAATTTTAAGTAAACAATACAGTGTTGTTAACTACAGGCACTCCGCTCTCCAGTAGATCTCTAGGGCTTATTCATCACGCGTTACTGAAACTTTGTACCCTTTGAACCACACCTCCCAATTTCCCCCTCTCCCTAGCCCCTGGCAACCACCATTTTACTCTCCACTTATATGAGTTTGGTTATTTCAGATTCCTCATGTAAGTGGGATCAGGTATTTGTTCTCCTGTGTCTGGCTTATTTCACTTAGCATGATGTCCTCTAGGCTCATGCATGTCGTTGCAAATGGAAGGATTTCCTTCTGTTTAAAGACTGAATAATATCCCATTGTACATGCATACCACATGATTTCTAACCCACTCATCCATGAATGATCATTTAGGTTGCCTCCATGTCTTGGCTATTTGTGAATAATGCTGCAATGAACATGGGAGTGTAGATATCTCTTTGAGATTCTGATTTCAATTCCTTTGGACATATATCCAGAAATGGGATAGCTGGGTAATATGGTAGTTCTATTTTTTAAGTTTTTTTGAGGAAACTCCATAATGTTTTCCATAGTGACTGCACAAATTTACATTCCCACTGAAAGTGTACAAAGGTTTCCTTTTCCCCACATCTTTGCCCACACTTGTTATCTTTTGATGTCTTTTGACCACAGCCATCCAAACAAGTGTAAGGTGATGTCTCATTGTGGTTTTTAAGTTGCATTTCTCTGATGGTTAGTGATATTGTGTACCTTTTCACATACCTGTTGGCTATTTATATGTCTTCTTTGGAGAAATGTCTTTTCAATTCATTTGCCCATTTTTAAATCAAGTTATTAGTTTTTGCTGTTGAGTTGTAGGAGTTCCTTACATATTTTGAACATTAACCCCTTACCAGATACATAATTTACATATATTTTCTCCCATTCTGTAGGTTGCCTTTTCATTTTGTTGATTGTTCCCTTTGCTGTGCAGACGCATTTTAGTTTGATGTAATACCACTTGTCTATTTTTGTTTTTGTTGCTTTTGGTGTCATATCCAAGCAATCCTTGCCAAGGCCAGTGTCAAGAAGCTTTCCCCCTCTATGTTTTCTTCGAAGTTTTTTATGGTTTCAGGTCTTACGTTTAGGTTTATTTTTTTCTGTTTTACACAGCCAGCCTAATGGCACATATTTAAGTCTTTAATCCATTTTGAGTTTATTTTTGCGTATGGTGTAAGATGATAAGGCATGGATGACTGATTTTTGACAAAAATGCAAAGGCAGTGAATGGTGCAGAAACCAATGTATATTCATGCACCTTTTTTTTGGTCCTGGAGTCTCAAGAGGCAGGACCACACGTAGCCTCTGCCAGGAGTCCCTCAGGGAGCAGGGCCACATGCAGCCCCGCCAAAAGAGTGTAGGAAGGTGAATTGCTCAAAGCACGCCTTGAGATAGGGGCTGCTGCCTGGGGAGGTGGTCAACCACAGACCAGACACAAAGTTCTGGGACTTAGTGCATGCACTAAGCAAATTTATTGGGGAAAAGCAGGTATTATATATGTTTCAGCCAGCTGCAAACCGCTCCTATCACCTCCCCGTCTCCTAGGTGGCTCAATAGGAAGTCTGTGGTTGCGATCAGGCGTTGCAAAATCTTGCTAACACAGTGTATTCGCATCCTGCTGAGACAGGCAAAATACAGGAGAGCACGGTGCCTACATCTTTGACAGGTGTTTTCCTTCATTTTCCTCCATATTCACATGTAAAAAAAATTTTTAAAAATAACCTGGATGCATATTCTGCACCATATACAAAAATTAACTCAAAATGGATCATAGGCCTAGATGTAAAACCTAAAATTATATAATTTATAGAAGAAAACAGGAAAAAGTCTTTGTCACCTTTAGTTAGGCAAAGAGTTGTCAGATACAACACCATAAGCACAATCTATAAAAGAACAAATGCATAAATTGAACTTCATAAATTTAAAGACTTGTTTCTTCACAAGGGGAAGCAGAAACCACAGGCTGAAAAAAAAAAAAAAACCTTTGTTAAACAAATAAAGGAGAAAGAATTCGTACTCAGAATATATTTTAAAACTCTCAAAACTCAACAATAAGAAAACTAACAACTCACTTTTAAAAAATGGGCAAAAGATTTGAACAGACACTTTACCAAAGAAGATACATTGATGGCAATAAGCAAATGAAAAGATGATTAACATCATTAGGCATGAGGGAACTGCAAATTAAAATCACAGTGAGACATCACTGCACACAGAATGGCTAAATGAAAAAGACTGACCACACCAAGTGCTGGCAAAGATGTAAAAGAACTAGAACTCTCCCACTGCTCTCTTGTGTACCACATATTGGTGGCAGTTTCTCAAAAAGTTAAATGTACCTTCATATGTTACATTCTACTCCTAGATATCTACCCAGGAGGAAAGAAAATATTTGTTCACACAAAGACCTGTACCTGAGTGTTCGTAACAGATTTATTTGTAAATAGCTCAAACTGGAAACAACCAAGTGTCCTCAATAGATGAATGGACAAAAACTGTGCTACATCCGCACAGTGAAACACTGCTCACAATAAAAAGGGGCTGATACAATAACAAGGCTCAATCTCAAAACAATTACGCAGAGGAAGAGAGAATGTCTAGTTTTCAACAAAATAATCACAAGGCAACAAGAAATTATTGCCCATTCACAAGAAAAAAGAATTTGATGGAAACCATCTCTGATCAAGTTTAGACGTTGAATTACTAGTCAAAGACATTAAGTCAACTGTTTTAAATATGCTCAATGAGCTAAAGAAAGCCATGGACAAAGTACCAAAGGAAATCAATAAAATGATGCATGAACCAAATGAGGATATTAATAAAGAAATATAAATTATAAAAAGGTATCAAACAAGAAATTCTGGAACTGAAAAGTAGAATAGCTGAAATGAAAATCATGAGAGGGGTCAACAGCAGATTTGAGCAGGCAGAAAAAAGGATTAGTGAACTTGAAGGTAAAGCCACTGGGATAATTCAGTTTGAGAAGCAGAAAGAAAAGACACTTAGAAAAAATTCACAAAGCCTGAGGGACCTGTGGACACCATCCAGCATACCAGATTATAGTCAGAGAAGGCAAATCGAGAGAGAAAGGGGCAGAAAACATGTTTGAAGAAATAACGGCCCTAATCTGAGGAAAGACATGAATATACACATCCAAGAAGCTCAAAGAGCTCCAAGCAGGATAAACTCAAAGAGACCCACAACAAAACAAATTATTCTCAAACTGTCAAAAAACAAAGAAAAAGAATGAATTTTGAGAGCAGCAAGAGAAAAGATACTTATCCTAAAAAAGCAATCCTCAATAACAGTTGATTTATTATCAGAAACTACGAAGGCCATGAGGCAGTGTGACGACATATTTAAAGTTCTAAAGAGAAAACCTGTCAACCAAGAATTCTGCACCCAGAAAACTATCCTTCAGGAATGAGGGAGAAATTAAAGAGACTGGCCGGTGAGCTCAGTCGGTTAGAGCACAGTATCATCACACCAAGGTCAAGGGTTTGAATCTCCCTACTGCCCAGCTGCCAAAAAAAACCCCAAAAAACAAAAAAAGAAGAATGGAGAAATTAAGACTTTTCCAGATAAACAGAAGCGAGAGTGTCCGTTACCAGCAGGCCTGCCTTACAAACGGTGCCAAAGGCAGCCCTGGCTGAAATGAAAGAAAACCACACAGTCACTTGAATCCATAAGAAAAAATAAAGAACACTGGTACATATATTGCTAAATATAAAAGCCAGTCTTATTGCAGTTCTGGCATGATTTGTAGCTTCCCTTTTTTCTCTACATGATTTAATAAGCAAATGCATAAAACAGTAACTATAGATCTATGTTTGGGGGCACTCAGAGTACAAAGATGTGATCTGTGGTAACAACAGTGTGAAGACAGGGCGGCAGTGAGCGTCTGTATACTACTGCAAGTGCATTGTTATTATAAAAATTGGCTTGTTACAAGTTTTAGATGTTCATTGTAATTCCGAACATAACGCTGAGAAAATAACGAAGTAAAATATATGAGAAAATAAAAAAAGAAGGAAATAAAAATGATACACTAAAAACAAAGGAAAACAAACAAGCAAACAAAACAAATACAAAAAAGAAGTAAGGGAGAAAATGTGGTTAAAAAAAACCATATAAGACATACAGAAAAGAAATAGCTAAATGGTAGAAGTAAATTTTTCCTTTTGGTGATTACTTTAATGTAAATGAATTAAACTTTCCTATTAGAGGGCAGAGGTTAGAAGATTGGATTTAAAAACACAATTCATCTTCACACTATCTACAGAAGACATTAGATACAAAGACACAAAAAGGTGGAAAGCAAAGTATGGAAAAGGATATTCTATGCAAATAGTAATCAGCAGAGTTGAGTGGCTTTATTACTGTCAGACAAAACAGACTTTAAGTCAAAAAATAGTTTAAGAGACAAAGAAGGACATTATATTGAAAAAAGTTTCGATCCATCAAGAGCAATAAAAAAGTATAAACGTACACATATCTAATACCGAAATCCCAAAATACACGAAGCAAAGACTGGCAGAACTGAATGGAGAAACGGACTGTTCTGCAGTAATGTTTGGAGACTTGTAAATCCTGCTTTCAATAACGGATACACTAAGCAACAGAAGATCGGCAGGAAAACAGGGAACTTAAGTGCTGGTATAAACCAGTCAGCCCTGACAGGCACCTGAAGAGCCCTGCACCCAACAACTGCACAAGACACGTTCTTCTCAAGTGCACATGGAACATTCTCCAAAACAACCATGCTTAGGGCACAAAAAGATTAATATGCAAAGTATCTTTTCTGAACGCAGAAGAATGAAACTACAAATCAATAACAGGAGAACTTTAAAATTCATTAATATGTAAAAGTTAATCAATATGTTCTTAAACAACCAGTGGGTCAAAGAACAAATCACAATGGAAATTAGACAACGCCTTGAGGTGATGAAGACAACAAACTAAAACTTACGGGATGCAGCAGAAACAGAGCACTAAAGGGACATTTGTAGGTGTAAATGCTTACATTAAAAAACGGGAGCTCAGATCTACAACCTAATTGTATGCCTGAAGGATTCAGAAAAAGAAGAGCAAACTAAACCCAAAGCCAGCAGAGAAAAGGAAATAATAAGGATTAGAGTGGAGACAAACAACACAGAGACTGGAAAAATAACAGAGTCTACAAGACCAGAAGTCGGCTCTTTGAAAAGAACAACAAACTTGACAAGCCTTTAGCTAGACTGACTACATATAAAAGAGAGAAGACTGAAGTCACCAAAATACAAAATGAGAGTGGGGACAGTACTACCGATTTTATAGAAAGAGAAAGCAGACTATTATGGACAATTGTACGCCAACAAATGGAATGACCTAGACGAGATGGACAAATTCATAGAAACACACAAGGTACCACAACTGACTCAAAAGAAGTAGAAAATTTGAATAGACCTATGACAAGAAAAGGATTGAATCAGCAGTCAAACACCTCACAATAAAGAAAAGCCCAGGACCAGAGGCATCACTGGTGAAACCTACCAAACATTTAAAGAAGAATTAACACCAATTCTTCTCAAACTCTTGCAAAAAAATGGAAGAGGCGGGAACGCTTCCTAACCCATTCTATGAGGCCAGCATTATCTTGATACCAACTTCCTAACCCATTCTATGAGGCCAGCATTATCTTGATACCAAAGCCAGATAAAAACACTTCAAGAAGAGAAAAATATAGGCCAACATCCCTTATAAACATAGCAAAGTGAATTCAATAGTATGTTTAAAGGACTGTGCACAGTGAACAAATGGGATTTATCCCAGAAACACAAGGGTGGTTCAACATCAAAAATTAATCAATATACCACATGGATAAAGAGAAAAAACTACATGATCATCTCAATTGATGCAAAAAAAGCATTCGACAAAGTCTAAACCCTCTCATGAAGAAAAAAAAAAAAAAAAACCCCTACTTAATACCAGGAATCAAAGGAAACTTCCTCAACGTGATAGAAGCCACATATGAAACACACACAGCTAACGTCACACTCAATGGCAAAAGACTGAAAGCTTTTCCCCTAAGATGCAAAAGACAAGGATGCCCACTATCACAGCTTTAATTCAGTACGATACTGAAAGTTTTAGTCCGTTTTCAAGAAACAGAAACAAAAGCCTTCCAAATTGAAAAGAAAGAAGTAAAATTACCTCTGTTCCCATATGGCATGATCTTATTTGTAGAAAACCCTAAGGAATCCATAAAAAAATTATTAGAGCTAATAAATGAATTCAGCAGTTGCAGGATATAAAATCAACACACAAAAATCAATTGTATTTCTATACACTAGCAATGAACAATATGAAAAGGAAACTAAACAATTCCTTTTACAATAGTATAAAAAAGAATAAAATACTTTGGAATAAATTTAACAAAGAAGGCATAAGATTAGTACACTGAAAACTACAAAATTTTGCTGAAACAAATGAAATAAGACCCAAATAAATAGGAAGTCATCTGTATGTATGAATTTGAGGACTTCATATTGTTAGGTAGATAATACTACCCAAAGCAATCTATAGATTCAATGCAATCCCTGTGGCTTTTTTTTTTTTTTTTTGTAGAAATAGAAAAACACAGCTTAAAATTCATATGGAATTTCAAAGGATTTCAAGTACCCAAAACAGTCTTGAAAAAGAAGAACAAAGTTGGAGAAATCACATTTCCTGAGTTGAAAACTTACTACAAAGCTGCAGTAATGAGAACAGTGTGGTACCAGCATGAGGGGAGACATATGGACCAGCAGGACAGAGAGCCCAGGAACAAAACCACATGTATCGGTTAACAGACTTTTGACAAGGATGCCAGGACCATTCAATGGGAAAAATATAGTCTTTTCATTGGGAAAACTGGATATATCCATAAGCAGAAGAAAGAAGTTGGACTCTTACCTTTCCCCATATACAGAAATTAACCAAAAATAAAGATGCAAACTTAAATGCTAAAACCACAAAACTCTTGGAAAAAAATGAAGAGAAAAATCTTCATGACCTTGGATTTGGCAATGATTTCTTAAATGTGACACCAAAAAACACAGTCCATGAAAGAAAAAGTAGGTAAATTGAACTTCATCAAAATTAAATAATTTTGTTCAGACAAGGACACCACCAAGACAGTGAAAAGACAACCCACAGAAAGGGAGAAAATATGTGCAAATCACATATTTGATAAGCATTTATATCCAAAATATATAAAGAACTCTTACAACTCAACAACAAAAACAAACAATCCAATTGAAAAATGGGCACAGGTTTTGAACAGACATTTCACCAGAGAAAATATAAACATAGTCAATAAGCACAAGCAAACATGCTCAACATCATTAGTCCTCAGGGATCTGCAAATCAAAACCACAATGAGATGCCACGTCCCACCCACTAGGGTGGCTAATACCACAGAATGGAAGATAACCAGTGTTGGTGAGGCTGTGGGGGGCCGGAAGCTCTGTGCACTGGGAACGTAAAATGGTGCAGACACTGTGGAAAACAATCCCGCAGTTCCTCACAGAGTTGAAACAGAATCACTGCATGACCCAGCAACTCTCCTCCAAGGTATGTACCCAAAAGACTTAAGTACAGGGACTCAGACACGTGCGCACCGACGTTCACAGCAGCACTACTCACAACAGCTAAAGAGTGGAAACGACCCACGTGTCCATCTGCAGGTGACTGGATAAACAAAACGCTGTATATACCTACAGTGGGATATTTATTCAGTCATAAGAAGGAATGGAGTTCTGATACAGTCTACGACATGGATGAACTTGAAAACCTTACGCTCAGTGAAATAAGCCAGACACAAAAAGACAAATTTTGCATGATTCTAGTTACATGAAACATCTAGAATAGGAATAGGACAGCAGAATAAAGGTCCCGCTCATTGCCCAGGGAGGTGAGAACGGAGGCTTATTGTTTAATGGTTACAGAATTTCTCTTCGGGGTCATGGCAAAGTTCTGGTAATAGATGGTGGTGGTTTTACAACATTGTGAATGTGCTTAATGCCACTTAATTGTACACTTAAAAACAGTTAAAATGGTAAACTTTGTTATTTATATCTTAAAAGTCTTTTTAAGAATTCTTTTTGGTGGCTGGCCAGTATGGGGATCTGGTCCCTTGACCTGGTGTTGTAACTCTGTGCTCTAGCCAGCTGAACTAACTGGCCAGCCCTATTATTTATATTTTAACAGAATTGAAAATAAGTGGAAAAAAGTTATACTATAAAAAAATTAACTAAACACAAAAATGCAGGAGTGGAGAAAATAAGGGACACAAAAATGTGAGACTGGCATGTCGGTGCAGTAGGTGGCTGAACTCCCGCCACTGCCTACCTGTGCAGACTGGCTGGCACCCTGAGCTGGTGGCCTCCCGAGGCCCCTGCTGCAGTCCTGCCACGGCCACGTGGTACAGGTGTTAGGCCATGGCTCCAAGCAGCTGGGCATCCCCACACCTAACTTCCTTGAACAAGCAGTAGATAATCTTCCAGCAGATGTGTCACTGTCACTTACTATGGTGGACCCGAGTGGGAGTGGAGATGTCTGTGAGACAGTGGTGATCACAAGAAGGAGCTCATGTTATAAGAACACGAAAAGAGTCCGTGGAAACATACCACACACACCTCCAAAGAGGACTTGTGTTGGGAAATCCTCAACGTGGCCATCGCTGGCTCCCTCAGACCAGAAAAGAACTCTGATATTTAGAGTCACTTATTTTAGCAATTCAAAGTGATATTGAGGAAACTAAGAAATGATTAGATTTACAAGAACATTGAAAACTCACAAACAATTGTTTTCCGGTTCGTAAAGGCAAAATAATGAATTGCCACTGATGAACAATCATCTTATTTGTTTACTGTTTTCTAATATTTTACTGCATATAACTATGCAGTCGCATCTTGGTTATATTTAAAAATTTAAACATTTTCCTATAGCTGTGAGTTAGTTTAAACATTATAATATAGTTACCATATTATGCTTCAGCTATTAAATTAAACCCACCATGCCATGGTACTACAAAGATTCATTAAAAAAAAATCAAGATAGTTTTTCATGTAATATGTTAATTGAAAACTCTTTCAATGCTTTCTAAAATATACCACTAGAAAGGTCTTATGATGGAAATAAAGTGAATATAAGTATGGGTGAAAAATCAAGTCCTAGTTTGAGAAACCTAATTCTCACGGTAAAATCCCAGCGTTTACGTACTTGTACAGCATGTGGTGCAGAACAGAGAAGCCTTGTGAGAGCAAATGCCCGGGGAACTGTAGAATGGTGGCTCCACTGTGGAAGACAGTTTGGTAGTTTCTGAAAAGGTTAAATGTAGAATATTATCCTGTAACGTGACCCTGCAGTGGGACTCTCTAATTCTACTCTTAGCTATACATCCAGCTATGAATTGAATTATGCCCCCATTCATATGTTGAAGTGACTGTATCTGGAAATAAGATCTCTAAGAGGTAAATAAGGTTAAATGAGGTCATAAGGGTGGGTCCTAATCCAATAGGATGTGTGGCCTCATCAGAGGGAGAGAGAGAGGGAGATCTTTCAAGAAAAGGTCACGTGAGCACACATCAAGATGGTGGCCATGTACTAGCTGAGAAGCAGGTCTCAGAATGACACCTGCCTTGCTGACTCCTTGATCTAGGACCTCCCAGCCTCAGAACTGTGAGAAATAGATTTCCGTTGTGAGCCACCAGTCTATGCTATTTTGTTAGCAGCAGTGTGAGCAGACTGAGACACCCAGACGAACGGACCGATGCTCATACAAGCACACATGCCGCATGTTTATACTCTTGCATGTTTGTTACTATTCACAGTAGCTAAAAGTTGGAAAGAGCTCAAATGTCCATCAACAGGTAAAGAAATTGTCGAATATACATATGAGAGAGTATTATTCAGCCACCAAAAAGGAATGAAGTACATGCTACATAGATGAACCTTGAAAACATTAGGCTAAGTGAAAAAAATCCAGACACAAAAGGTCACGCATATTCTGTGATTCCATTTATATGAAATATCCAGAGCAGATAAGTCCATGGAGACAGAATGGAGGCTGGTAGTTGCCAGGGGCTGAGGGAAGGGGGTTTGGAAGAAACTGCTTAATTAGTGAGGGTTTTTACTTTAGAGATGGAGATGTTTTGGGAGTAGACAGAGGTGGTGGTTGCACAGCACTGGGACTACACTGAATGGCACTGGATGGTTAATTTAGTGTTATGTCAATTTCACCTCAATAAATTATTTTTGTAAAAATTCAGGGTGGTGGTGGTCCTCATTATATCCCTATTAAATTTGCCCACTTAATTTGGCCCCTGAAAAAAATGATTGAATCATACGGGATGACAGTGGACTCCCCCCAACTTAACACAGTAGCAGCCTTGATTGCAGCCGTTGTGCAGTATGTGGCATCTTTATTAGAGCACATTAACAGAAACTTGTGAACATGCTGTGCAATTATTAATCTGAAAAATGCATTCTTTTCCATACCTGTCAGGAAGAAGGATCAGAAGCAGTTTGCATTCACATAAGACCAACAACTGGGTAACCGTTTACACTCCTGGCTCTGCCCCGAGGCTATGCTAATTCTCCTACTCTCCATCATCACATAATCTTAAGATAGCCAAGCCATCTTGTCATCCCATAGGACATCATATTAGTCCACTGTATTGATAACCTCAGGTTAACTGGGCCTGGTTAACAAGAAGTGCTGAGTTCTCTGGATGCCTCAATAAGACACAAGCACTCCAGACTGTGCAAGATAAGCCCTGCGCATGTTCTGGAGCTCAGCACATCGGGGACTTTTTTAGAGGTTTATTGGTCTGGGTCAGCTCAGTTGTGGCTGAGGCCCCACTCAGGGATGACCTGAAGATGGTGGGGAGTGGAAATCCTCCCGAGGGGCAGAGCTTCAGGCACTGCAACAGGCCAGGCCCACTGCACAGAGGGAAATGGCCCGAGCTAGGGTGCGCAGGGGTGTAGCGAACAGCTCGGCTGGCTGGTTGGGGGCCTGAAAGGAGCAGTCAGAGAGGTCAGGTACAAGAAAGTCTGCGGGACAATAAATATACACAATTCCTATTTGTTGATGGAAAAAAAAAGAAGTAAAAAATAAAAAGTCTGGAGAAAAGCTTAAGGATGGATGTGAGGGATTGGGCACAAAGGAAGAGGGTGCTCTGTGGGTTGACAGCACTGGGGAACGTCACTGTGCAAGAAGCACTAAACAGCCAGGCGGACGGGGTGAGCTGCCCAGCAGATGCCAGCCTCGGTCTTGGCCACCCCAGTGTGAGTTAGAGGCTGTGAGTAGCAGGCCCCAAAGCCTGTGCTCCTGTCCCCGAGGCTGACCAGCAGCTGCGGCTGCACATTCACCTGCCAGCAAAAGAGATCAACTCCAAACCCCACGTTTCACCTCTGAAGGGACCAGCCAACCACATGGTGGCCAACTGCTCCCGCTGGTCGATTTCAGCCTGGACAGCGCAGCGTTCTGTGCTGACCGGTGTCGAAATGTGTTCTAGGAATGCGTTTGCCTTTCCCGCCCGCAGTGCCTCCTCCAGCACCGTCTCATGGCCTCAGTGTTTGCTTTGCCAGCATAGGATCCCACGAAAGATGACTGCAGACCCACGCACCGACGTCATAGCCCAGGAACCGCAGTGGTGGGCACCATACTCTCCAGAAGCTGCTGCTCCGATAGGGCAGCCAGAGGCCTTCTCAGGGGCAGCTGAAGTGCCAGTGTGAGGACGGGGCCCTTCAGGACGTGGTACCACTCCATGGTCAGTACGTGGTTGTGTCCCCAATATGTCTAGTATAGTAACCAAGGGGCAGATACAGGAGTGCCCTGCTCACGGTCACTTCCAGTGACACACTTGGGGAATTTGTACTTTCTGTCTGCAACTTTACTCTGTGAGTTGAGGTCTTGGTCTTGGAGTGGGGATGGTGACGGTGGCAGCATTTCCACCAAGTGACACAGTAAGTTTCACTAAATATAAAGCCACGGCTGCTTCCTAAAACACTGCAGGTGTTAGTTAACTAAAAACAGACAAACCCAAAGAAGCAGTCAGCATTCCGGGAAGAGGTAATTGACCCTGACCATTAGGAGAAAATGACACTGCTACACAGGAGAGGCAGGGAGGAATACCCTTGGCACTCAGGTACTCCCGTGTCCTGCTGTGATTGCTGAAGTACGACAACCACAGCGTCATAAAGGCATTGTAAGCAGGGGCCCAGAGCCCCCAGGCAGAAGGAGCAGGGTCATCCTGCCAGGTGAATCACCTAGAAAGTGCTGGTCAGAGGCTGGTGGTGGAAGAGGTTGGGGAGGCGCATCATTCCTGCACAGGCCCCATTGCAGCGCAGGGCTCCGGTTCATCCCCCCCCCCCGCGCTGACCCTCCAGGTACATTTCTCCAGAACTCGTGACCAGGTGGAGTGCTGGAGCAGCTCTGCCTGGAGGGGATGCACTTTAAGCAGGTGGATCTGAGCAGCCCAGGCGCGTGCGGCTGCTGACGTTGTTGGCGCCCCGCCTCAGCATTAGTGCTCCAGTTGCTTTGTGCTGGCGGAAAACATTTACAACTGCCCTTTTCCCCAGAAAGCTGCCCTTGCATAGCAGGAGCCACTTTGCCCTGGAGGCTGCGAGCTGCCCTCACCCCATGCACTTGGCCGACCGGCACTAAGGGCCCCTGGTCCTGAGGGCAGACCAGCTCCGTGGGGCAGTCTGTCTTCCAGAGCTTCCACAGGTGGGGCTGGGGACCAACGCTGGCCTTGCTCGGACTCATTTTCTTCTGAGAGAACGACCCCAGTACATCGTTCAAACAATTACCTTCTCAGGCTGTGCTTCTAGGGAACCTGATACAAAATAGTTAAGTAAAGCCAATACTGATGGTGAATCCCATGGTATGTGAGTTCTATCTCAATAAAGCTCCTGTATTTTAAAAAATACCCATTAGTCTTTTATAATCAAAGTGTATTCTCTTAACCCCACCGCAGCAGGGTAATTCCTGAGGACCCCTGGTCAGGCGAAATCACTGGATCACTACTTTAAAGGGAAAACGTGTTTGTTCTTGAGCTCCCAAATAAATACTTATTCTTTCAAAAGCACTAAATCCCACCGAAGTGGTCTCCACTACAGTAAATCAAGAGTTAACTTGGGTTCCCCTGTGACAGGTCAGGGCAGTCTTCCCTCATTAATGTGGCTGACCTTTTGCTCAGTACATTTCAGACCCACAAAGCACGCACATATGCTGTGCTTATGTAATTCAACCTTTACTGTAAAAAAGAAAACAATGAAAATAAAGCAATGGAAACATACAAATGCTGCACAAGGTGCTCATAAAAACGCAGCAGCGCAGCACGTGCTGAGAGGAAAGGCAGCAGTCCCCGGCCACTGTAGGAGGCACAATGTCCTGACTAGTCCTAAAAAACTAAAGAAAATGAGGGGAACCTTCGGATGCTGAAACAGGGGCTCTGAAGGAAGCCAACTGCTTGTAACCCAAATGGGTGTACCCTGTGCTGTGGCTGTACTGACCCTTGTTTACCAACAACAACGCTTGGTATTCCCAGCACAGCTGGACCTGTCACCTGCTTTTACTTAATTTTAATGGCAAACCTGTTCCTATGATCTTGGCCTAAAACAGAGTAGGTGCTCAAAAATCTGGAATGAATAGCTCTCTGGTCAAGACCATTTTTTACAAAGGTTTGTTGGGAGAATAAAGAGGAAAAATGATGGGAGGCCATGTGGCAGAAGGACGGAGGCTCCTCAGATGCGCAAGGGTGGAGAGGGGGCAGTCAGGGAAACGCAAGGAATATCCCCGAGGTCACTTGGGGGAAAATAAACCACCTACGTTTCCTTTTATTAAAGAGACACAAGCACGTTCCCCAGTTCCCTTCACTGTCCGGCCTGCGGTTGGCCTGGGGGTGGGGCGGCGCTGGTGTTAAGGACACTCGTCCTGTCCTGCTTCCCGGGTGTCTGTGCTGACCTCTCGCATCTGTGCAGGCTGCTGGCGCAGGCCACATCCCTGGGTCACAGGCCGTGGACGTGCGAGGCAAGGGGGACGGGTGGGCTCGCAGGCGCAGAGCGGGAGGGCTGCTGAAGGGACGGGCACTCTGAAAGGGCTTCCCCGACTCCCACCCGCTCAGCCACGGACAGAGGCCGCCTCCACTGACCCCTCAGGAGGGGGACAGGCTCTCGATGCCGCCACTCTGCTCCTGGTCTGGCACGTCCTCCTCTTTCTGCTCCAACTTGAGGTTCTGGGAACAAGGCTGCAGGTGAGGCCTGGCCCTGCGTTTGACCAGCTGTGGCTCTGACACATGGAGGTGGGGAAGGGGGCCAGGAACACGACACGGGGTACAGTCCACATCTCTGAAGCGGAGTGCTGTTGTTTCTACCCCGCCTGAGACGTGGGCCTGACCTACCTCGAGCTCTTGCAAAACCTCGTCCATGAAGTCCTGGGAGTTCTGTTTGTAAGACACAGCTAATCGAATCGCGTCGCCGAAGAGCTGGGGAAGGGTGGTGGTGGCGGGAAGGAAGGTGTGGCAGTGGCCAGGACTGTCCTGGACTCTGCCTGGCCTGTGCCCAATGGCCCCAGCGTAAGTCCACACAGAAGCGCACCCCTGAAGCCGGCAGGCTCACCCCTCCTTCGGTGGACTTGCTGCCTCACCTCAGCGCCCCCCCAGCTGTCGTCCACCCCCACTTGCTGCCCTGTCCTCTCCAACATGCCGGCAGCCGAGGCGTGGGCTGCAACCAACCCCTCTGAAGCCTCTGGCAATTTTACCACCCAGCCCCCTGCCCTCACCAGCTCTGCCATGTACCTACCTTCACGACGTTGGTGCCGTCAGCAGCCGAGACAAAGTACAGGGGCAGGGAGAACTTCCTGGCAAAACTGAAGCTTTTTTGGGTCACCGTTATGTCTGCTGTGGAGAGAAGGTAGGACACTAGCCTGTCCATCAAGGAAAAGGGAGGGGTTCAGAGGGTGGATCACTGGAGGCTCCTACTCCAGTGAGTGGCGTGGGAAGGGATGACCAGGGCGCACGTCTTAGAAAGAGCTCAGCCAACAGGGCTCTGTGTGCTGGGAAAAGGCAGATGGACTCAGTTGGCATCTTTCCCAGAAAGGCAGCAACACAAGCAACTGAGGGTTCAGTCCTGGGAAGGCGGATGGATCACCAAAAGCCACCTGTCCCAGGAAAGGAGGAGGAAGCGTGTGGTGCTGAGTCTCCCATAAACCCCTGACGCCCAAGGGCAGGATGGTCCCACCATCAATTTTATTTGCTGCCACGATGCACGGGATTTCTGGCCTGAACTCGCGCAGCTCTGTGTACCAGGCGCTCAGGTTCTTGTAGGTGACTTTCCTCTGCACATCAAACACCTGCAAAGGGCAGAGGAAGGGAGACAGCTCAGGTACGTCAGTGTCCCTGCAGTCCACCTCCAGGTGACACACACTCCCCCCAGGCAGCACGGACACGTGCCCCAGGCTTGGAACCCAGACCAGGCACGTGCTCTCAACTGCAGCCCCCCGACCACAGAGGCTGTGCCTGCCCTTCTCAGGGAAGCCCCCAGAGCCTCCAGACCCAAAAGTAGTTTCAAAAATCTTTTACTCTTTTTCTGTTATCTTGTCACCTAATCTTATTTACCTGCTTGAACAATTATATCAATTCACTAATCAATAGTCTGTTAAAAATTGTAAATTTTTCTCTATTATTTTTACTGCTTAAACTTTGTAAATGATCCTAGAGTTTTCTTTTAGTTACTATTTAAAGCTTTTGTTTAATCTTGTTCATTCTGTACTTTAAACTTTTTAAAAGTAATTTTTACCAACTGTTTTGTAGCTTACAACTTTATTAAGTTTTAGTAATTTGCCATTGTTACCGACTTAAGAATATCAGCCAGAAGCACGAGCACTGCAGACCAGCTCTAAGGGCAGGACTGTCGGGACAGCTTCTAGGTTGCCGCTGTGGGACCCTCCAAGCCCCTCACACGAGCCCCCCGAGAGGTCCTCCTGAGCAGACTCACGAGCCTAAACCGCCCCAGCACCACGGTCCGTGGATGAGGGTTGCGGATAGCCACCACCTGACCTGCTGGAACAGCTGGCCTTACCCCCGGCCACGCGGCCGCTTGTGTGAGCAGCAGAGCCACACCTCGAGGTGGCAGGAAGTCCACCTAGAATCTCTTCCACGGTACTCCCAGCCCAATTTCAATGAATACCCAATTGTCTTGAATTCCCAATAAAGGCTTCTTATAAAGCATGTTTGTATGAAACTTCTAGAATCTGCTCTGTGCCAGGCTCAGGCCCTTTGTCCGGGTCTGGTCTCCTGAGCGTCCTCTCCCTGTTGTGAGTGCTGAGGCGGAGCTCGCTGGAATGAGGAACCTTCATCCGGGTGACCACCGCTCCCCATGTGGCCAGAAGGAGAGCGCTTTCCCCCTGCCAGGTGCAGCAGATGGGCTGGCGGCAGGACAGACACACCCCCAGCCCTCAGAAGAGGGTCCGAGAGGAGCCTGTGGGGATGCATCAGAGGCAGGAGGCCACTCCCAGAGAGAACAGAGGGGTGAGCTCGAAGTGCCAGAGCAGGGCTGAGCCCGGAATGGCTAAGACCAGCCTGCCCAGTCCCCGAGGGTCAGACCTTCTGCCCTGCACTGTCCCCATTTGCCCCTTTTTGTTTTACACCCTTATAGTTATTAGTATTAACATTTTTGAAAATTTCAAAATGGGAAATGTGAGAAGTGTGAGGTGATGAGCTGCTATCTGCACCCGTGCCCAGCAGTCAGTAAGCCCCGGGGGCAGCTGTGTCTGTCCACCCTGGCACCCCCGGCACTGTGCACATGCACCCACAGCAGAGTCCCCATGCTAGGAGTGGTCAGAGTGCTGCAGGCATGGACTGGAAGAAGCAACTGTAACAACAAACATCACAGGAGGCTGCACGGAGGTGGTGGCACTGAAGCACAGCCTGAGAAATGAGCTGAGTTTCAGGTGACAGGGCGTGGGCTGAGGCGTGGCAGAGGGAGGCACAGGAAGGAAGGTGTGCAGAGCAGCAGGCGACAGTGAGCAGAACAGACCGGCTCCTTCTGAAGCTTCCCATCTGCTGCTGCTCCTTCCAGATGAGGTGACACCTGCTCAGCCATTCCACCCTCTCGGTGCCCAGGCAAGGCCACGTGTACTGTGGGCAACCACTGAGCAGGAGGCCAGGCTGGAAGGGTGGGTGGTGCAGTGCCACAGCGGGTTTCAGACATGACGATGGTGGCAGCGCATCTGTCCCACGTGCTCTTCTCACCATGTGGTCCTAACTCCCACTGATGAGCAGTACTTGCTTCCTCCCTTTGTGACTACGGCCACAGAGATGCCACATAACTTCTGGGCCAGCCCACAAGGGGCAATATGATTCCCACCTGGTTCTTTCTGGATGCTCAATCTTGGGACCTGGCTGCCGTTCTGTGAGGGAGCCCAAATCAGCCCAAGCTGTGTGGAGAGATGCATGGCGCAGTGCCTGCCGAGGGCTTAGCCGAACGCGAGTGCATGTGCAGGTGCCTCCAGATGGTTCGAGCCTGGAACCCAGCCTCAGGGTCTTCTCAGCTGAGACCCCAGACATTACGGATTCCTGACCCATCAGAGAATGGTTGTTTTGTGCCACAAGTTTTCAGCATTTGTGTTAATGCAAGACCTTGAATGCTGTTCTAAGAAGGTTGAGTGCGTGAGGTTTTCACTGGGTGACAACTGCTAGGGTTCATAATTCAGAAAACCAGTCTATTACATCATGCGTTACAGATGGCTGATATCCATGGAAATGTTTCATAAGTGGACCAAAAGAAAAGCCTGCTCCTTTTTGGCACTTAAAAGTGGTAGCCTGAGAACCGAGCCAGGGAACTCACAGGCAGGAGCTCCGAGAGGACACTGGCTCACACAGGTTTTTCTCCTTGGCCCTTCTACCCACTGGCCCTAGGGGAACCCTGAGGACTGTGTCCTAGACAGCAAGGTGAGAGGCTGGGAGGGAGGCAGGGACTTGCCTGGGAGGGAAAATCTCCTGGGAACTGCAGAGGCCACTCAGGCCCAGTGTCTGCCTCTAGGGAGAAGTAGCAGGCAATGCTCCTTGGGGTGGGTGGGCTCTGTCTCAGCCACATTTGCCTCTTGGATGCTACACCTGATGCTGAAGCCCTGAGCTTGCTGCTCCCCCTAGAATGGCAGTTCTTCACCCACCCCCACCTGAAGAGAGCTCACCTGGCATGTTCTCATTTAGAAGCTCTGCAGAGCACATGTGGTTTGAAGTATCCCCGGGTGGCCCTGATTCCCCCCGACACACCCAGGCTTGGTTAGGAGGGCTCAGGGCTCCTGGGCCCCTCATCCCCTCACTGCCCAGGCTAGACTTGCCCAGTGCCTTTGTCCACCTCCCAGCTGATCTCATACCATGATGCAGGCGTGGGCCTTGTGGTAGTAGGCAGCATGCATGCTCTGGAACCGCTCCTGGCCTGCTGTGTCCCAAAAGTCTGCAACATGAACACAGCTGTGACTGCCTGATGGGGGCTGGAGGGCAGAGAGACCCACACACCCTGAGCATTTCTGTGCAGGTCTGTGTGTGCAGAAATATGACACATATGTGGTACAAACCACAGCACATGGGAGTGCACGTGGGGAGCTCAGGGAGGAAAAGAGACCACACAGGACACAGGGCCAGGGGACAGGAGGAAGGATGATGCACACAGGAAGCCTCAGGAGGGAGAACACAGGTACGCCCTTGTCCCTACACACAAGGTGCAGGGCCCTGCAGGGTCTAAACTACGCCAGCGTCCCCCGTGCAGTGACCACAGATGGTGGACACACAGGCAGGAGGTGTGGCCTGGCCAAGGAGAAGGGTGCAACCTCATGGAAGGCCCAGACCCAGTGAGGGGGATGGTCAGCCGCACTGGTTATTTCCTTACACTGGCCGATGAGAACCCGAGACAGGAAGCTGCGGCCTTGTCCACGGCCTTTACACTCCCTCCTCTGCAGGAACAGCCATGAGCTCTTCTGCTTTTCTGAACTTGGCCCCTGCATGCCTCCTCCCAATGCCCCTGGCCTCCTGGCTCTCGGGTTGTCTGTCACCCCCGCTCCTGCCTGAGGTCCCATTTCCTCCTTCCTCCTCTGTCTCCCACAGACGTCCTCTCACCTCCCCTCCCTTTTGGCCCCGTGCTGCTCACCCACAAGGATGGTCTTGCCGTCCACCGTCGCCGTGTGTTTGTACAGGGTCAGGGCATACGTGGACAGCTGCTGGGGCTGGCTACGCGCAGGTTAGGGAGCAGAGCGGACGCGAGGGCGCAGGAGGGCAAGGAATGGGTGTTCGGTGTGAGGGAACGGGCCGCTGCCTACTTTTCTTTGTGCAGTTATTTAGATTTTAAATTGAATGAATGCTGCACACAAAATCAGCTTCAAATGTCACCGGCACGAGCTCCGTGGAAGGGTGAGGAGTGGGGGGGCCGGAGTTTGATCGGATTTTACAGAGAAGCTGTCATAAACGGTATCATGTACTTGGAAAATGCAAATGTGGATGCCCAGCTCCTTCCTGGATGGAGTTTTTGCAGGCTAGGAAAAAAACCCTAACCCCAGGCAGCTACACGACCATTCCAGGGAAAAACACTCCCACCAGCCAGACAGCTGACAAGCTGTTTATAATTGTAGTTTGTTTCTGTGTGAAACACTAACAAAAAGCCTGGGGAATGACAGCTCCCACAGCTGCAAGACACTGGACCACTTAACTTGCAAAGCCAAGATGATGCAAGGGGCTGGGTGCACAGGAGTGCCTGGCACAAGGTACAAGCAAGACATGCTCAGATCCCACCCTTGGGAGAACAGGCCCAGGGGCCCTTCTCTCCACGGTTCTCAGCAAATCCACCTGGGAAGCTTTTTAAAACTACCCAGTTGCAGGGAGGACCTCACTCCAAACCTGCACAATGCAACAATTCATGGAGGAGGGAGGGGCTGGCAGTCCATATTTTACAAAGTTCATTCATATCAGAGATATTTTTAAATATTAGGGGGCCCAGGCTTTGAAGTCAGAGAGGTTAGATGACCTGCCCAAGGTCACAGCTGCTCAGGAGGAGGTGGTGGGGTTTCAATCCAGGCATCTGATCCAGACCAGGTGCTGTTGGCCATTCTCCTGCGTTCTTAATAGAAAACAAATCCAAACACAAGTAATCTCCAAGACATACAGCACTGAGTGTGTGATGTCATGTGGGTTATCTGACAAGACACTAGTGTGAATGATACCTGGGCACTCACTACCTGTCCCTCCTTCCTGGACTGCTGGTGCAAAGGGCTGGGTGGAGGCACTGAGTGTGTGCATGTGGGAAGAGTCACAGGGACAAGGGCATCTCAAACCTTGAAGGATACAATCCATCCATGAGAAATCTCTCCATGAGTCTGTAAGGAGAACATGCAGGATGGTCAGGCGGCGTCCCCATCCTCCCTGCCTGTCCTTTATCACCCCCAGGCTGACAGGCCTCCCCTCTCCTGTTCACTCTACAGCCACTCACTCTCCGGGTCATGCCTGAAACCTGGGAATCACTATCACCAACTCCTCATAGCAGAACGTCACTATGAGTACACAGACCAGACTACGCCAGGTCTCAGATCCATTATTTCCACCTCAGCACAATGCTGCACATACCATCACCCCCGCTTCATGCATGGGGAAGCAGGAAGGATGTGCCTTCCACCTGGGAGCCACTGTCCCTAGATTCTGTGGTCCTCCGGGGCTTTGCTCACATGTCACCCAAGCAGGGAGATAGTCTCTGACAACCCCATTTACAACAGGAACATTCTACCTCATCTCGTACTCTTTTGTCCCTGCCTGCCCAGCACACGACACCAACTGGGATATTAAGTATTTTACTTATTCACCGTCTCTCTCTCAGTCAGAATGGAAGGTGCACGAGAGTAATTTTTGAATTCATAGTTTATTGCTGCATCCCCAGTGCATAAGACGCTGCCGAAGGTACAGTGGTGCTTAATCAGTATTTTAATAAATGAAAGTGAACATAGTTAAGAAGCTTAATTGAGTAAAGATCACTGGATCCCATGAGAGAGTAAGTATCATAACACCTGACCGCCAATCAGACCATATAGTAAGTCTCCAAAAAAACCCACTCTCCCTCGAAAAGACATATCAAGACCATGTTCTCTGACCATAATGCAGTTAAGTTACAAGTAAAAAACCAAAACCAAATTTTAACACCCTTATATTTTAAAATTAAAAGATAATCAAACATATAAAACCATTTATAAATAACTTATAGGTTAGAAAAGAAATCATAAAGGATACTTAAGAAACATTTAAGACTGAAAGATATAAAAGTTCTATATAATTTCTGCTTATGAGAAAATAAAGTAGATGTACTTTTCCCATTTCCCTTCTAGGGACAACTAAAAACCCTGGATATTATAGAAATCAAATAGAAGAAGACTCTGGAAAGCAGGAAGTAGGCAGATGGGTTGGGCCCATGGGGCCCCAGGAGCAAGGTGACACATTCTCTGGATGCTCTTTGTGCCCCTACATCCCAGATTTGAAGCTGAAGAAGCAGGCAACTGGATACACCAATGGGCAGACAAAAAACCAAACCCAAACAAAAAACCCACCAAAACATCGACAAAGGGACAGGCCGGGGTGAACCTAGAGGGAGAGGAAACAGACTATAACCACCATCCAAACACCAGGGAAAGAACCATGACCCCACCTCCACCCCAACAGCAAGGCCAAGGCGACAACAAGGCACCTCGACAATGTTCCCAAGCTGTGCTGGTGTCACAGAAAGAGAAGCAGAGCTGAAACTCTCATCCCTGTCACATGGTAACACGGCCCCCTCTCCCCACAGTGTCAGTGGAGACCATGGGAGCCTGGACTTCACGCCCCGGCAGCGATGGGGTGGTGGGCGTAGGGGAGGGTGGGCGCTGCCTCTCTCTTCTCCTGCTGAAGCGGTACTCAAGAAGCCGCGAAAGCCGAAGGTTTAAATGAGATCCAGGGGCTCATAACATGATCCTCAAAATGTCCATGTTTCAATAGAAAACGATATATCATATGTAGAATCAGGAAGATCTCAAACTGAAAGAAAAAAGACAACCAGTTTATGCCCACACTGCGGGTAACACAGATGTTACAATGATCCGACAAAGTGGCCATTGTAAAAATGCTGTAATGAGCAATTACGGATGTGCTTGAAACAAATGAAAATACAGACAGCCTCAGCAAAGAAGTGCAAAGTTTCAGCAAAGAGATAGAAGATGTGAAGGAGAATCCAATGGAAGTTTTAGAACATTTGGAAAATACAAAAACCAAAATGAAACATTTACTGGATGGGCTCATGGCAGGATAGAGGACAGAGGAAAAAATCACTGAACTTTAGAGCAGAAGAAATTACTCACTATGACCAACAGTAAGGAAATAGACTGGGGAAAAAAGATGAACAGAGCCTCAGGGACCCGTGGGCCTCTAACATGACATTTGTATCACTGGACTTGCAAGGGAGAGGAAGGACAGGACCCGGCTGAAAAAGTGACAGAAGAGATACGCCTACAAACGTCCTACGTCTGGCAAGAGACATAAGCCTGCAGAAAGAGTCAAGAAGCTGAGCAAAAGCCAAACAACATAAACCCAAAGGAATCCACACCACGACACAGTGGCGTCAACTCCCGAAATCTAAAGGCGAAGAGGAAACCCGGAAAGCAGTGAAAGAGAAGCAACACTAACCACAGGGGAAAAACCATTAGAATGACAGAGGATCTCATTAGAAACCATGGAGGCCATAAGGAGGTGGCCCACATTTCCCCAGTACTGAAAGAACTGTCAACCCAGAATCCTAAACCCAGTGAAATCCTCTCTCGAGAGTGATGGGAAAATCGAGCCATTCTCACATGACGGCAAATGAAGACACTGTGTTCCCAGCAGACCTGTCCTAAGTGAACAGCGAAAGGGGATTCTCGAAACAGACCGGAAACAATAAAAGGAGGAATCCTGGAATTTCCAGCTAGGAAGAAAGAACAGGGTAAGCAAAATACTGGTAAATACAATAGAATGTCTTCTCTTTAACAATTTCAAGTTATTTTTGATGGTTAAGGCTAAAATTATAACACTGACGGATGGAGATCTCAACGTATGTAAACGAAATATTTAAGACAATCAAATAGGCGGAGGTAAAGGGAGGGTAGATGTCTACATTTCACTCCAACTGCTAAGTGTCAACCTCAGTAGGCTGAAAAGTTATATATGTATAACATAATGCCTAGAACAACCACTAAAAGAGATATACAGAGAGATACACTGAACAACACTGCAGGTGAATCAAAATAGAATTTAAAAATGTTTAAGTAAACCACAGAAAGGCAGAAAAAATTCCCCAAAATGAAAAACAGAAAACAAAAACTAAAATGGCAGACTTAAGCCCCAATAAATCAATAATTACAACTGATTCTCATTATTCACAGAACCTACGTTCTATAAGGTCTTCACAAAATTGAATTAGTGAATACTGAACCATTGCTCCTCAGGGAAATACAGAGTTAGTTTCCTATGAGCCTCTGATTGCAACATTTTCATCAACTAATCAATATATAACCTTGTTTTACGTGTGCTTCTGTTTAAAGACACCTTATTTAATATATATTGTTGATTCATTAACACTGACCTCTTGGCCAATAACACTGTAAATCATGCTTGAATGAAGCTTATCTAACACATATTTTTCTCCATAAGGCACATAACAGCCTTTTACAAGGTATAATAGTACAAACAACTCTACACACATAAATTTGGCAAATTAAACAAAATGGGTCACTACCTGGAAAAGACAAAATTTCAAAACTCACCCAATATGAAACAAGTCATCTGACTATCCCTATAACTATTAAGAAAACTGATTTCATAATTAAAAGAATCCCCCAAAAGAACTCTCCAGGCCCAGAATGTTTTAGGGGAGAATTTTACCAAACATTTAAAGAATTAACACCAATTTTACACAATCTCTTCCAGAAAAATAGAGGAGGAAGAAACATGGCCAGTTAACCCTGATACCAAAACCAGACAAAGACAGTACCAAAAAAAGAAAAAAAAAAAAGAAAAAAAAAAAAAAAGAATGAAACCCCACAAAAACACAAAAACTACAGATTAATATGCCTCATGAATATAGATGCATAAGTCATTAACAAAATATTAGCAAATAGATTCAGAAATATACAGTTATACACCATAAGCAAATGTGATTTACTTCAGAGATGCAAGGCTAGTTCAAGAATTGAAAATCAATGTAATCTGCTGTATTAACAGGTTAAAGAAGAAAAATCATGATTATATCAATCAATGCAGAAAACATATCTGAAAAAAATTCAACACCCATTCATGATAAAAACTCTAATAAAATTAGAAACAGACGGGAACCTCTTCAACTTGACAAAAAGCCTTTGCAAAAGGCTACAGCTAACATCATACTAAATGGTAAAAGATAGAATGTGTTCCCCTATGATCACGAACAAGGCAGAGATGTTCACGCTTACCACTATTATTTAACATAGTACTGGAAGTTCTAACCAGTGCAATAAGGCAAGAAAAGGAAATAAAAAGAATAAGATCAGAAGAGAAGAAATACAACTGCCCCTATTTGCAGATGCCATGATAGTCTACATAGAAAATTCCAAGGACTCCCCAAAACACTCCTAGAAGTAATAAGTGAGTCTAACACAGTAGCAGGATACAAGATCAACATATAAAAATCAATTGTAATTCTATATACTAGCAATGAACATGTGGATACTAAAATTGAAAATATGAAACCATTTATAATCACTAAAAAAAAAATCTATATGTAAATCTAACAAAACATTTGTAGGACTTGTATGCTGAAAAGCACAAAATACTGATGAAACAAATTAAAGATGACTCATGTGGAATATAAAAAAAAGTGGTTTTCATAGAAGTAGAGAGTAGAATGGTGATTAGCAGAGGCTGGGGAGGGGAAGGAGGCAAAGTTGCTGGTCAACAGGTACAAAGCTGCAGTTAGACAGAAACAGTAAGTTCTGGGGTTCCAGGTTGACTACAGCTAGTAATACTGTGTTGCATATTTCAAAATAGCTAGAAAAGAGGACCTTGAAAGTTATTACCACAAATAAATGATAAATTTAAGGGGATGAATATGCTAACTACCCTGAGTAGATCATTATGCAATACATGCATGTATTGAAACAACACACTGTACCCCATAAATACATACAATTAAAAATAAAGAAATCAAAGAAGATCTAAATGAATGGATATAAATTGATACAAGGTTCAATCCATCAAGAAGATAAAGTTATAAAAATATATACACCTAACAATAGAGCCACAAAATATATAAAGCAAACACTGACACAACTGAAGGGAGAAAGAGATAGTTCTACAATATCTGGAGACATCAATATCCCACTTTCAATAATGGATAGAACAGTTAGACGGAAAATCAATCAGGGAACAGACGACTTGAATAACACTATAGACCAATTAGATCTAACCAATGTGTAAAGAATACTTCACCAAAAACCATACAATACAAATTCTTCTCAAGTGAATACAGAAGATTTCTAGGATAGACCATATGGTAGGCCACAAAACAAGTCTTGATAAAATTAAAAGACTCAGATCATACTAAATATCTTTTTCAGTGACAATGGAATAAAACCCTAACTCAATAACAGAGGAAAATGTGAAAATTCACAAATATGTGGAAATTAAACAACACACTCTTTGACAACCAAAGGGTCAAGAGGAAATTACAAGGGAATTGTATTAGTCTGTTTCTGTTGCTTATAAAAAAATACATGGAACTGGATGATTTATAAAGAAAAAAAAAACTTATTGCTTACAGTTTCTGAGCCTGGGAAGTACAAAGTCCATCTGGTGGTGGTGACAGTGACCCAGGGGTCTCACATTGCAAGATGGTGGAAGCAGAGAGAGAGAGAGAGAGAGAGAGAGAGCGCCTCCTCTTCTTTTAAAGCCCTCAGAACCACGCCCCTGACCACCATTTTTAATCCATTCACTACTGCACGGTCCTACCATCTAATCACCTCTTCAAGGCCCCACCTTTCAATTACCATAATAGGACTTTCTACCCTCTTAACAGTCACAGTGGGGGCTAAGTTTCTAACACATAAAACTTGGGGACACAAGTCAAGCTTCAGTGAGTTTTGTGGGACATAATTCAATCCACTACAGGAATTTAGAAAATATCTTGAGACAAATGAAAATAAAGACACAACATACCAAAACTTATAGGATGAAATGAAAAAGTGCTAAGAGGGAAATGTAATGCGCAGCTGTAAACACACACATTAAAAATGAAGAAAGATATCAAATCAATAACCTAGAAAAACAATAGAGAAAATCAATAAAACCAAAAATTGGTTCTTTGAGATTAACAAAATTGACAAACTTTTAGCTAGGCTGACTAGGAAAAAAGAGGCAAGACACAAATTATCAAAATCAGAAATGAAGCTGGGGACATGAATACCAATTTTACAGAAATAAAAACGATATTAAGAGATTATTATGGACAACTAAATGCCAAAAACTGGACAACTGAGATGAAACGGACAAATTCCTAGAAACACACAAACTATTAACAGACTCAAGAAACAAAAAATCTGAACAGATTTATAACAAGTAAATATTTACAACAGTAAGTATTTAAAAACCTCCCAATCCTTCTCTAACTCTCTCCAGCATTACCCCGATGCAAAGCCAGACAATGACACTACAAGAAATGAAAACTGCAGGCCAATATCCTTTATGAACATAAAAGTAAAAACCCTCAACAAAATACTAACAAACCAAATTCAGCAGTATATTAAAAGGGCAAGGGGGATTTGTCCTTGGAATACAAGGGTGGTTCAGCTTAAGAAGATCAATCAACCAAATATATCATATTAATAGAATGAAGAAAAAAAAAATCACACAATCATCTCATAGATGGAAAAAAAGCACTTGACAAAAATCCAACATCATTTCATGACAAAAACACTCAATAAACTAGAAGAGAAGGGTAGTTCCTCAAGAGGATAAAGGCCATATGTGAAGAGCACACAGCTAACATCACACTCATGGTAAAATAACTAAAAGCTTTTCCTCTAAGATGAGGAACTAGACAAGGATGGCTGCTTTCACCACTACTACCCTACGCTGTACCGGATGTTCTTCCCAGAGCACTTATGCACGTGCTTCCAATTCCAATTCAAAAGGAAGAAATAAAATGAAAGAATCCACAAAAAAAACCTGTTACGCATAAGAAATGAATTCAGCAAAGTTGCAGGATACAAAATCAACACACAAAAATCACTTCTTTTTCTATATGCTAGCAATGAACAATATGAAAAGGGAATTAATTCCTTTTACAATAGTATAAGAAAGAATAAAATACTCTGCAATAAATTTAAACAAGGAGGCATAACACTTGTACATGGAAAACTATAAAATTTTGCTGAAAGAAATTAAACAAGACCTAAATAAGAAGAAAGACATCATGAGTTTGAAGACTTAGTATTGTTAGCTAGATAACATTACTCCAAGTAATCTATGGAATCACTGTAATTCCTATCAAAGTCTAAATGGCTTTTTTGTTGTTGTTGCAATACAAAAACACATCCTAAAATTTATATGGAATTTCAAGGGACCCCAAGTAGCCAAAAGAATCTTGAAAAAGGGAACCCCTACCTTATACCATATAAAAAAGTTACCAAAAAATCAATCAAAGACCTAAACTTCAGAGCTAAAACTATAAGATTCTCTGAAGAAAATATAGGAAAAAATCTTCATGACTCTGGACTTGGAATGATTTCTTATACATAAAACACCAGGAGCACAGGATATAAGGGAAAAAAATAGATAAGCTGAACTTCATTGTTTGAGTCTGTTTCTGTTGCTTATAACAGAATACCTGAAACTGGGTAATTTATAAAGAAATGCAACTTATTTCTTTCAGTTTGGAAGCGGGAAAGTACAAGGTCCAGGAAACACATCTGGTGACTTGGGTGTCACATGGTGAGAATGGACTGAGCAAGAGAACTAAGCTTCTCACTCGCTCTCCTTTTAAAGCTATCGGAACCACGCTCATTAGTCCACGAATGGATCCATTCACGAGGGCACAGTTCTCATAATCCAATCACCTCTTAAAGGCTCCATCTTTCAAATACTGTAATTGGATTTTACACTCTCTTAACACCATTTACAATGGGGGTCAAGTTTCCAACACATGAAGTTTTGGAGGACACATTTGACCCACAGCATTCATCAAAATTAAAAACTTTTGTGCATCCAAAGTCATTATCAAGAAAGTGACAAGAAAACTCACAGAACGGTAGAAAGCTTTTCCAAATCACATATCTGATATGAGATTAATATGCAGAATATAGAAAGAAAGAACTATAACAACAACAAAACAAACAACCCAATTGAAAAATGGGTATAGGACTTGAATAGACGTTTCACCAGAGAAAATATAAACATAGTCAATAAGCACATGCAAACATGCTCAACATCATTAGTCCTCAGGGATCTGCAAATCAAAACCACAATGAGATGCCACGTCCCACCCACTAGGGTGGCTAATACCACAGAATGGAAGATAACCAGTGTTGGTGAGGCTGTGGGGGCCGGAAGCTCTGTGCACTGGGAACGTAAAATGGTGCAGACGCCGTGGAAAACAATCCCGCAGTTCCTCACAGAGTTAAAACAGAATCACTGCATGACCCAGCAACTCTCCTCCAAGGTATGTACCCAAAGGACTTAAGTACAGGGACTCAGACACGTGCGCACCGACGTTCACAGCAGCACTACTCACAACAGCTAAAGAGTGGAAACGACCCACGTGTCCATCTGCAGGTGACTGGATAAACAAAACGCTGTATATGCCTACAGTGGGATATTTATTCAGTCATAAGAAGGAATGGAGTTCTGATACAGTCTACGACATGGATGAACTTGAAAACCTTATGCTCAGTGAAATAAGCCAGACACAAAAAGACAAATTTTGCATGATTCTAGTTACACGAAACATCTAGAATAGGAAAATTCATAGCAACAGAAAGTGGATTGGAGGTTCCGAAGGGGAGGGAGAAATGGGGAGTCATTGTCTGCTGTGTGCACTTTCTCTTTGGTATAATGAAAAAGTTCTGGAAATATATAGTGACAGATGGTTACAGAACAATGTGAATGTAGTTAATGCCACTAAATTGTACACTTAAAAATGGTTAAAAATTTTGTTATGTATTTTTTCCATAATTTAAAAAATTTTAAAACGACTAAGTGATTCTGTTCATCACAATACACTATTATTGGAGCAAAAAGCCAAGGCTGGAAGAAGGTCCAGAATGTATACAGATGTTCCTACAAAAGAATAATAAAAAGATAAACAATCCAATGAAAATGGAGAAAAGGCCTAAACAGGATTTCACAAAAGAGGAGCTCCAAGTGGACAATAAGCATGAGGAAAAGTGCTCAACGTCATCAATCACCAGCGAAACGCAAAATTTAAAGTCTGGAAATTCTTCAGATACAACATCATATATCCATATCTGCGTCCATATCTGTATACGAATGGTCGACCTCGATAGTCACGTTGTTCAAATGTTTATTACCTCACGACTTTTTTCCCCTGCTTGATCTATAGGTGACTGAGAGGAGTATCTATTCTGAATGTGCTCAGTTATCCTGTTAAAGAATCATTCAGACTTGGTCACTCCTCTGCTCAAAACCATCTGCTGGTTTCCACCTCTTTGAGACCGAGCCCCCCCTTCTCTTCCTGCTGCGCCTCGTTGCAGCCAGTGGCCACTCCCTCTTGGTGAAGTGCTCCCACTCAGAGAGCTGCAGGGTGTCCTCTCTTGCACTCTTCAAGCCTCTGCTCCAATGTCACCTTCGCATACAGGCCTGCAGCGACCACTCTTCACACTGCAACTACATTTTCTTCCCACGTTTTTAAGGGTCACTCCTTACCTGTCTGTCAATTTAATACACTGTTACCACAATTTTATAGTTCTGACATTTAAACAGCAGCTTCAATTGTAAAAGGGTGGTAGATTTTATTTTTAACCAAAAAAACCAGCACCGTTATTATAAAGAAAATACACCATCTTCTTAGATAGAAGTGGAAAATCACACAATGAAATTACTGCAGCCACAGACGTTAACATGGCAATGAAAAAGGCCTGTGCTCAGAACATTGTCTTGAGAGCACATATGCTCAGGAAGTGGAGGAGGATCTGCAGAGGTTGAGAAACTTGTCTCATCAGAGACGGAGCAGTGAAAGAATAAAAACACAGGCAGAGAGGGATTTTCTTAAGGAAAGGTGGGCCTCTGGAAGACAGGACTGACAGAAAAATAAGCCCTGGAGGCTTGTTCCCTCCCAACTTCTTGTAGCTTAGCAGAGAGCCAGCTCAGCAGGGCTGAGTTCAAAAACAGAGCAGATGTACCTCTGGGGGCTCCAAGAAGTTTCCATGGCTACATAGTCACACAGATGTTCCCTGCTCTCCTTTCCCAAAAGTATTTAGAGTATTACAGGCACTGGGTCCCTTTCCTGAGTCCTTTTTCACAAAGCATCCAGCCCATCTACTGCTGGCCTAAGCACACCTCCCTCGGGGACCACTAGAGCTTGGAACATGGGGGCATGCTGTGACTCTTCTGCTGGTAAATTTCCCCCAGTCACCCTACTTTGTATATATACCGTGTGGCCTTAGTAGGGTGTGTGTGTGCCTTTGCTCTCTTTGCACAACAATGGGCAGTTATTAAGGGAAATATGAGGCTCTAAAGGCCAAGTTAGACAGCTATCAAAGAAAAACAGCAATGCATTTGGACCTGATTGCTCTTAAAGAGGGAATCAGAAGCCTATGTCTTGTTATCAAGCTGAAAGATCACCTGGGTCCAAAGACATTTAAAAGAAGAAAGGCAAGGCCTGAGAGAGCCTGGGAGGACGGCCAGGGGAGGTGCCTTCAGAGCTAGAGAGAGAGAAGCCACAACCGGAGCACGGGCCCCTCTCGGAACTGGGCCAGCAACACCCAGTTGTACAGAAAATGTGGGAAAAAATGAGTGGAATACAGGTGGCATGGCTATAAGTGGGGACAAAGGGAGGGGTCCTTATCTACCTGGAACAAGGTCTGTCCCTGACGGTGCTCATTAGAGGAGATCTGGGCAGGACGATCAGATCACCAGCTGGCTGGGTCAAATGCTGCTGTCAGGAGAGAACATCTCCAGCAAGAGTATTCAACTCAGGAAGGTGGCACCTGCAGGAGTAAAGGAAAAGCCCTCCCCAGGGGGCGCCGCCCAGATCTGAGGATGCCTGCTCACAGGGTGGGGGAGCTACGTCATTAGAGTCCACCCTCAACGAGCCCTGGGGTGCTTAAGAGGGAAATGGAATGAAGAAGCATAAATGTGCTGCATGAGGAAAAAAGGCACCTTAGAGGCCTAGCGATTGGGGCTGCCACTGCCGTAAATTTCTAAACTGTGCAAGAAGGCAGCATCCCCTCAACACCACCATCTAGAACTGAGGCTGTGCCCAAACATGAGGAGATGCCCTCCAGGTAGGAAGAATACAGGTGTTAACTGACCTCTTAATGGGAGTTTTTTCCCAACTGAGTTTAGATTCACACGTGATAGAGACTGAAAACTGGCATAGAATTCTTCAGTCCCAATGAAATTAACCAAGGTTTTCTCACCCACTCACCTAGCTCAGGTAAACTGTTTTCATCAGTCTTTGTCTCTGGGACAACCTTTGCCTGAGATATTGCTAGGGCCTGGTGACTGACTTGTTTTCTAAATGTTCGGGCTGTGGGGGGCCAATGCTGTGGTAATCTTTGATGTCCTGTTAACTTCTCAGACTCTTATTTTTTGTTATTGTTTTAAATGGGGCTTATAGAAGACTCTTATTTTTTGTTATTGTTTTAAATGGGGCATTGAACCTGGGGCCTGGGTAGCACTGAGTCAGCAGGCAGGCCACCTTGGATCTCACACTAAGCAACATCCTCCTTATCAAACTGACCATCTGCTCCCCACCTGCCACCGTTCCTGTTCTCTCTTGGTTGGTTCTAAACTCAAGTTGGGCTAGCGGGGGTGTTATTATTGGGTAACCTTCCCAAACTACAACACCCACCTTCTCATTTATTGTATAGGCATGTTGTTGAGGACGGTCAAAGCAACTGTAAAATAGTAAAATAGAGTTGCAGTGTGTGTGTGTTGCGGGGTGGCAGGGAAGAGAGAGAGTGTGAATTCATGAAGACGGCCGAAAACTCAGCAAAGTGCCTAGAGAATTATTCACAGCTACCAGAGTCCAACGATATGTTAATAAAGATGAAGGTAGAAAACAAGATGGGCCTGGAGCACCTGGGAGATAAAACTAAACCAGATACCTGGACAGGGACAAGTCTGCCCGATCCTGTGAAGGCAGAGATGGACATGTGTCCTCACCAGTCCCAGATGGGAGAGGTGGGAGCCTGATGAAGACAGGCTGCCAGCACTGCAGAACTTCCCTTCAGCTCTCCAGGTGGGGGGTTCCACACCTGTGCACGTAGGCACCCAGGTCAGTTAGATGAATAAGCCAGTCTTTACAATGACTATAGACAGCCATCGTTTCTATCTGCTCCTCTCAATCTCAGTGAGTCCCTCCGAGACAGCACTTTACCACCTTCATTCAGTCTCCAGTTGTGCTAGTCCCACTTTCCTCTCCATCCCCACTGTCCTCTCCTCCCCTCATGACCCCTCAGCCCACACACCACATCAGGAATACCCACCTCTCACCTTCTCAACCTCAACTACTTCAAAAGTCTCCAGGGTGACTCGCTCCACACCTTCTATCAGGACTCATGGAAAATGTTCAAATTCCTCAGTCCTTATGACTTTCCCTCCGCCCCCAACACACATAACCACTGACAAGGTCCTCCTTGCTCCCCCCATGCACACCTGAGCTCCAGCCAAGACCACTCCCTCACGAGTCCATAGAAGCCGTGCTCCTCCGTGCCTCTGGAGGAGGACTTTTCTAACAACCCAGACAAGCTCTGGACCTGGTCTTTCTTCCTTAATCTCCCAACATACTTGGACTTGCCCACCGCGCTGTCCCCCAGGCAGATGATCTTCACGTTGTCATCAGCATCGTACTTCTCTTGGTCCAGCTCGTAGGGTTTGTTTCTGTCCCGTGCCATTGGCTCCTAGCTGTAGAGAAGGGCCCACCTCAGGGGAGGGGCCCTTGTTACTGTCTGGGAAGATCAACAAGAGGCTGCGGTTAGAGAGACGAGAAGTCCCCACAACCAAATCTGTTTTTTCCTGTTCCTGGATGGGACAGACAACGAGCTGATGAGAGCAGGGCCCAAGGACACATTCACATCCTTTTCCATTCACCCCCAGCTTGGCCTCCACATGCTGAGTCTTGGGGTTGTAACTTTGTCAGTAACTTCTTAGGCTGGTTTACCCTAGGTCATCTCCCTAGTGCAGGTGAGCTCAAGGCCCATCCCTTCCACTCCCACCCCGAGAGACAATATTCTAAAGCCATGCTGAAGCTTTGTAAGTTCCACATACAGAAGTTTTCTCACTTGTAAAACAGGGACAAAAACAGTGCCATGTCACATGGTCGATGTGAGAGACTGGAAAAAGCCTGAGCTCTCATTACTGAATGACACAGACCACACAGCCAAAGACGCCTAACCCACATTCCTGGTCCTCTGTCCTTATGCCTCTCACCTCCCCTTCATTTTCCATCCTACTGCAATCAACAGCTGCCTCTTGCTCCCTCAACATGGGTATCCCCAGACCTTCCTCTCCAGGACCAAGTATCTCCTAAATGCTGATGGTGCCAAACTGTACCTCCACCGAGATTGCTTCCCTCAGTGTCAGACTCAGATATGCATGAGATGCCACTCTTAGACTGGCAGAGTATGCCACACAGGCACACATAACAAACACAAATACTTAAGTCCTGCCCACATCACCTCTAGCTCTGTTCCACTCCCCTCACACCCAAATATGACTTTGGAAACATTCCTGAGAATGCACCATAGTGCAGACTCCGAGCTAGAGGGGCACACAGAAATGATGCGACGACCACGAGGTAGCTGGAATAACTTCCCCTTACTGAGCATTCACCCTAAGCAGACTCGCACCGGGTTCGAGACCCGGTGACGGCAGTCTAGTGTGGTAAGAGCTATGACAGAGGTGTGCACACGGGTAGGCGGTGGAAAATGCCAACAGGGCCCCCGAGCCCCCGGCTGTGCTCCCGCACGACTCCGGCCTCTGCACAGGCAGGAGCTGGGCCTCGTCTGCGGAGGCGCCCTCAGCCCCCAGACCCGTTCCCGGGAAGTGGCAGATGCTGGGTAAGCAGAGTGAGCGACCCCTTCAAAAGCCAAGCCCGGCCGTGTCGCTCCATGCTCGAAGGCCTTCCACGGCTGTCGCTGTTGTCGCGATCCGATGGGCCAGCTCGATCTCACCAGGGAAACACCCCGGGCCCAGCCACGTCTCGGCACCGGCCCCTCCAGGCTGCCCCGACCCCCGCACCGCCGCGCGAACCCTCCCGCCCAGGCCCTCAGAGACTCCGAGGGGCGGTCCCCACAATCTGAGCCCGCTGCCCGGGGGCCTCGTCCTCACGTGCGATCCCGGCCCCGGGCGGGAGACACCAGGGACGCCGCCGGTCGTCCCGGGACCTCGCGCGCCTCACGGCTCTTCTGGCTCTTCCGGCTCGCCCGCGTCCTTGCCGCTGCTACGCAACCGCGCAAGGACCCCGAGCAGGGCTGCCCGGCGCGGCGCCTGAAGGACCCCTGCGGGCGCGGGCGGCCAGCGCGGTGCCTGACGGCGCGGGCGGCTCGGGGAGTGGCCGCTGGGGACACGGAAGCGGCAGGCGCGTGGCCTGGAGGCTTCCGCAGCGTGCGACTCTTTGATGAGGCCACCTTGGGCGGGTTTGACGCGCCGACATTTGTGATGAGCCGAGAGCCGCCGCGGCCGCGATCGAGCAGAATGAGGAGCCGAGCCCGGTCCTCGGCCTCCCGGCCGGCAGCTGCCTCCTGGGCCGCTCCCCGGGCCGGGGTGAGACGAGCGCGGGCGCCGCGTGGACCTGAGAGGCTCTCGGGGCCGGAGCAGCGGGGACGGTGGGCCCGGGTGGGCCTGGACAGCCACAGGCGGCCGCAGGCGACACCCGGCGCCACCGCGAGGTCCGGCTTCGTCCTGAGAGCAGGGCGCTCCTCGAAGGGTTGAGGGGACGGGGCCTCTTCAGCGGACCGCGCGGGGGTCTTCACTGCAGCCCTAAGGGCCTGGGAAGCGCAGCCCGGCTTCACGCTTGTCACATTACCAGTTCATCCCTCAAGGACTGCCATGGATTGCACCTGCTTCCTGGGAGCATTGATAATTATGGCGCGCTGTGAGTGTGTCTGCTGCTGGGGGTTAGGGGTAGGGGTGGGGGGAGGCGTTACGGTTAGGGTTAGGGTTAGAGATAGGGAGAGGGGTTAGGGTTAGGGTTAAAGGTTAGGGGTAGGGGTTACGGTTAGCGTTTTAAGGTTTTAGGGTTCGGGTTTGGTTTGGGTTTAGTGTTTAGGGCTAGGGTTAGTGGGTTAGGGATAGGGTTTAGGGTTAGGGGTTAGGGTTAGATCCGAATACGCTGGTTTTCAGAGCTTTGTTTCCAGATCACATGTTGACAGAGGAGTGGTCCTCAGAGTTTGGGTGGCAGAAAACTCATATCAAGCATCTTCAAATCCTCTCATTGCATCCTGGATCATAGACTTTGTACTACTCAGTGGAATTATCTAAGGATTGAAGGCATTTCGAGGTGTAGATAATAAAATTTGACTGTTGCGGCCCAACCTCAACATGTATAGAAGGCACTAATCTTCTGGGTGGTCAACGTTGCTGGTAGTTGATAAGGAAGAATTTTTAGAGTGTATTCAACAGCTTGTGGAAATGGCACAAGAGTGGGTCCCATATTTAATGCCTGCTCGTCTATGTATTTGTCCTGCATTCATTTGTACTGAGCCTTCTCTTAGAGTCAAGAAGCCTAGCAAACAAAGCCCTGCTCTTTCTCATCTTGAGCCCAGTGGAACCTTGTTTTTCAAGGTGAGGCTTTAATCCAGTGTCCCCAAGGGCCAAACCAAATAATGTAAGAGCCTGGGAAGGTGGAACTGGGGACTGCAAGATGAAAGGGAAGTTCAGCTCATTTCTTTTGCCCAATGTGAAACAATGGACAATTGCTGTCAGTAGGTTCTGTGGCTCTGTGGAAAGGACAGCCAGATAACTGAAGGTAGAACTATAAACCTTTTTCTTTACTAGATAAATAAAGATGGGGAAAAGAAACTGGCACTCCCCGGTGAGATGGCATCATCCTTCCAGGGGTGAAGGCAGTGCATTCAGGACCTGGCACACAAGTGCTTGAATCTAA
Organism: Cynocephalus volans; assembly: GCF_027409185.1. NCBI lineage: Eukaryota > Metazoa > Chordata > Mammalia > Dermoptera > Cynocephalidae > Cynocephalus > Cynocephalus volans. The sequence continues at coordinate 278,352 of NC_084471.1, read as the reverse complement.
GGTGCCAGAGAGGCACCTTACCTTGGATGACCTGACAACTGCCCTGGAGGGGAGCAGAGTGAGCGAGATGTTTGGCTCTGGTACAGTCTGTTGTTTACCCAGTTTCTGATATTCTATACAAGGGTGAGAAGATACATATTCCAACTATGGAGAATGGTCCTAAGCTTGCAAGCTGTATCCTGGCCAAATTGACTGATATCTCATACAGAAGAGGAGAAGGTGACTGGACAATTGTATTAGCCTGAATGAAAAATACAGGATATGAACCATATACTATTGGGACAGACTGTTGCATTTGAATTATGATAGATTTTTTTGGCTACCTGTTACTAGTTGTGCATAATACAGTTTGTATTATCAGTGTGTTACAAGGGTTATTGTTTCGTCATGCCAGAGAAAATGAATTGCAATCATTAGATAAAGTCTCTTGAAATAATTCCTCTCCTTGTGGTCATGTACCAACTGCTTATGTAGATAGGTTCATTTGTTTCCATTTGTTTTTATTTATTTATTTTTAAATTTTATTTATTCATTTATGTATTTTATTTATTGAAACGTGATTGTACATATCTGTGGGGTACAGTGTTGAATATCAATACCTGTGTGCAATAATGTGATGCTCAAATCAGAATAATTCATGTATTGAACATTACACAATGTAACCATTTCTTGTTGCCCTTTACCAATTTTTTGTTAACCCCCCACCCCCTTTCCCACCTCTGGTGGCCTCAGTTCTGTTCTTTCCTTTTGAAATTTGAAAATATTATTATGATTGTTGTATCTTTCTTTTAAAAATTTTTGTACCTTTCACATGTGAGTGACAACATTTCATTATTTTTTTATGGCAGAATAGTATTCCATTGTGTATATATACCACATTTTCCTTATCCAGAAGTCCATTGATGGACATTTAGGTTGGTTCTAACTCTTGGCTATTGTAAATACAGCTGCGATAAACATGGGAGTGCAGTATCCCTTCAACATGATGATTTCCATTCCTCTGGGTATGTACCTAGAAGTGGGATTGCTGGATCATATGGTGGCTCTATCTGTAGTTGTTTGAGGAACCTCCATACTGTTTTCCGTAATGGCTGCACTAATTTACAGTCCCACCAACAGTGAGATAGGGTCCCCTTTCTCCACATCCTCACCAGTGCTTTTTATTTTCTGTCTTTTTGATAATGACCAGTCTAACAGGGGTGAGGCAATGTCTCAATGTGGTTTTGATTTGCATTTCCCTGATGTTTAGTGATGTTGAGCATTTTTTCAGGTGTCTGTTGGCCATTTGTGTTATCTTCCTTTGAGAAATGCCTATTCAGCTCCTTTGCCCGTTTTTCAATTGGGTTCCTTGTTTTTTTTACTGTTAAATTGCTTGAGTTCCTTGTATATTTATATTCTGGGTATCAATCCCTTGATGAATGCATAGTTGGTGAATACTTTCTCCCATTCTGTAGGTTGCTTTTTCACTCTGTTGTTTCCTTTGCTGTGCAGAAGCTTTTTCATTTGAAATAGTCCTATTTGTTTATTTTTCCTTCCAAAGAAATCCTTAGGGGGGGGGAGAAGCTGGAGGCATAATACTACCTGACTTTAAATTATACTACAAAACTATGTAACATAAAACAACATGGTACTGGAATAAAAACAGACACCTGGATCAATGGAACAGAATAGAAAACCCAGAAGTCAACTCACATGCTTACAGCCACCTGATCTTTGACAAAGGCACCAAGAATATATATTGTAGAAAAGACAGCTTCTTCAATAGATGGGGCTTGGAAAACAGGACATCCATAGTAGATGAATGAAACTAGATCTATACCTCTCGCCATATACCTCAATCAACTCAAAATGGATTAAAGGCTTAAATATAAGACCTGAAACTATAAAACTTCTAAAAGAAAACATAGGGTAAACACTTCAGGAAATAGGGGTGGGCAAAGACTTTTTTCTGTGGTATCAGTTGTGATGTCTCCTTTTTCATTTCTAATTTTGTTATCTGGGTTCTCTCTTCTTTTTTTTAGTTAGCCTAGCTAATGGTTTGATCTGAAGTTCTGTCTCTCTCCCTATACCTGGGAAGTTTTCCATTATTATTTCATTGAGTAGGTTTTCAATGCCTTTTCCTTTCTCCTCCCCTTCTGGAATACTCATGATTTGGATGTTCATGCACTTCAGGTTATCTGCTAGTCTCAGATTTTCTTCATTTTTGAAAATTATTTTTTCTTCCTTCCTTCTTTTTTTTTTTTTTTTTGTTCCAGGTGGGTTATTCTGAAAAGACTGTGTTCAAGATCAGAAATTCTTCCTTCTGCTTCTCTTACCTGCTGCTTAAACTCTTGGTTGTGTTTTTTATTTTGCTGAATGAATCCTTTAGTTCCAGGAGTTCTGCTATGTTCTTTTTTAAGGTATTAATCTCTATAAATTTCCTCCTTCATATCCTGGATTCTTTTTCTTATTTTGTTGTGTTGTTGCTTTGTGTTGCTTCACTCCCCGTGGATTTGTCACCCCTCTTCTGGGTGACGGAGATGCAAAGGATTACTCAAAGCCCATCTCTTCTGATCAGTGAGAGACCCCGAAGTGGTTAATTTCCCACTGGAACCCTCGAGTGACAGGCATCGCTTCCTTGGGAAATTAACCCCGAATTCGTGTTCTCTTCCTGCATTTATTCTCCAGACCAGGAAGTTACAGGAAGAGAAGATAGGTGGGGTTATAGTTTAACAGTATAGGCTGGTAACTTTCAGTGAAACAAGCCAGATGACATTCCAGTAAGGCAATTAAGTGATCCATTAACAAAAGCTTGATCTCAGCAAACATTCCTTCTTACAGCAACTTCTCAGTATCTTTACATAACAATCAGTAACTATGTCCTTGAGCCAGCAACCTTGCTGTGCCACAAATCTTTATCTTACACCAGAGACTTTATAGCCTGAGGAAAATTTCCTGTCCTCTGCAAGGTCAATATTTGAAACAGCAAGGCTTTGGACAACCAGACCCTGGGAAGTATATATGCTTTATAGTGTATTCCACATTGTCTGAGTCTTCTTGTATCTCATTGAGTTTCCTTAATATTGTTGCTTGGAATTCCTTTTCAGTCAATTCAAGGGCTCCCTGCTCTGTGGGGTCTGGTACTTGAGAATTATTGTATTTTTTTGGTGGGGTCATATTTTCTAATTTTTTCATATTTCTAGTAACTCTGTTGACGTCTGGTCATCTGGTAGAGCAGTTGCTTCTTCTGTTACTCTGACGTAGGCTTTAAGGAGATAAACTTCCTCTTGTAGATGTATTTTATATTGAACATTGAATAGGGTGTTTTAGTATTGGTTCCTTTTTTTTATTTTTAGGGATTGATTTTGTCCTTTTTGATTTAATTTTATTTCTTAACTATGTAAAACTTTTACTTGGATCTAGTCAAAATGAATAAAATAAAACACATTCAGAGAAGTCTGTTTTCCACCCTGCCCTTAATCTGTTCTCATACTCCTCTATGGGTAACTGTATTATTCCATTTTTGTTGCTTATAATAAAATACTTGGAACTGGGTAATTTATAAAGAAAACCAACATTTATTGCTTATAGTTTCTGAGGCTAAGTCCAAAGTCCATCTGGTGGTGGTGACAGTGACCCAGGGGTCTCACATTGTTAGATGGTAGAAGCAAAGAGAGCAGAGAGAAAGACAGACTCTCCTCTTCTTTTAAAGTCCTCAGAACCATGCCCCTGACCACCAGTTTAAATCCATTTATTACTGCACAGTCCTACAATCTAATCACCTCTTCAAGGCCCCACCTTTCAATTACCATGATAGGATTTCCCACCCTCTTCACAATCACAGTGGGAGCTAAGTTTCTAATACATAAAACTTGGGGGATGCAGTTCAAGCTCCAGTGTGTTCTGGGGGGACATAATTCAATCCACTACAGTAGCCTAGGTAACCATTTTTATTAGTTTGTAGCTTATCTTTTTATTGTTACTTTATATAAAGAAAAAGTCACATGTATATGTATATATTGTTTTCCCTTTTCTTAAATAAAACAGAGCCTGCTACGCATATTATTTTACACCTTTTTTTTCCCCTCAACATGTCCTGGAGATCACTCCTAACTATATGTAGATGACTTCTTCATTCCTTATTAAGGTTGTGCTGTTCTTGATTAAAACTTATTAAAATTGTGAGGTTGTACCATTCCCTATTGACAGGCATATTTGTTATTTTCATGATGTTGCTGTTACAAAAGTGTTAAAATGAACAGTCAAGCATATGTCATTTCATGTTATTGTCAGTAGAATTTTGTGGTAGATTCTTACAAGTACACTGCTAAGTTAAAAGGTAAATGCATATGTAAATTGCTAGATACCACAAAATTATCTGCATAGAAATTGTACCCTTTTGTATACTCAGCATAGTGACTGTTTAGTGCATTGTCAACAGAGTATATTACATTTGGAGATTTTAGCCAGTCCAGTAGGTGAAAACGGTGTCTCTGTATATTTTGTTTCACTCAGGAAATTGGAAAATTTATATGTCATTAATTGTTGTCTCCGCTCTGTTTCCTCTGGTGTCTCTGAAGCGCATTATACTGGCTCATTGGCTCTCCTAGACTGGCCCCCAACTTTCCTCATCTCACTGTCTTCTTTGATATCTTTCAGCCCCTCTACTAAGATTCTACTTTGTATTTTTAGTTTCCGGGAGATCGTTCTTGCTCTCTGAACATCCCCGTTTACGGTATTCTACTCTTGTTCATGGCTAAACCTTCTCATTCTTGTTTTCCTTCCCCGCCTCTTCCTCCTTTTTCTATTCGTATATATTACAGATTTTATTTTTAAGTTCGTTTATCCCAGGATAGGAAATTTTCTCAGCTCAGTTTTTATTTGTTGTTGACTTTCAAGTCTTTCTTTGTATGTCTGAAAATTCTCAGTTGACTGCATCATTTTAAAAGCTGACCTGAGTTCTGAGTGGCTGAGTGGAGCTTGTTGAATTCCGCGAGATAATGTGCCTGGGCCATTCAGCTTGAAAAGCCACTAAGGCCTCTTAGGTCTTGCATTTTGGGGCTAGTAAGATTCTACAAAAAGAAAACCTCAGGATCTAAGAGAGACCTGATAGTGAATTGTATATGGGGCTGGGTGTCTCAATATACATCAGCTATACACTTACATAATCCTGTTTTTGGTGTATGGTACCCTGCTTCCAAGTGTGCTTAATGTCCCACAATCCATAGATTTTTTTTTTTTTTTGGTACTCTTTAGATGATAAACTATAATCATCTGCTTGGCTGGAAAAAGGGAAGATTCCGACCTGTGTAAGCTGAGGAAGGGCTCATCTGACTGATTCTTAAGGAATTCTCACCCAAATTATGTATTTTTAGCCCTCCCACCCCTTTGTCACCCACTTCCACAGGAACCTAAGACTGCTCATTTCTGTGTTATAAGGTGTGTTAGTTATCTGATTTTTACATTTATTTATTTTTAAAAAATTTAAAATTTTTATTGAATCAAAATTGATTATACAAATTTTGGGGGTTCAACATTGAGATATGTTGATCAAATCAATATTACTAGCATATATATTGTTACAAATTGTGATTATTCTTTATGCCCCTTGTCCAGTCTCTCCCCTCCCCCTCCCCCCTCTCATTACCTTAGATTTCTTCTCTCCTTCTGAAGGAATCATGGTTACTCTGTTAACGTTTTGCCTAAATGATCTGTCCAATGCTGAGAGGTGTGATCAGGTCCCCCAATATTATCATAGAGCAGATGTCTCTTCCGTGACTATGAAATGGGCTCTGTGGAGACAGACATCCTCCTCCTGTCTTCATATCTGCTGGTGACTCTCCTTGTGTCAACTGACTCCAGTGGCTGGCGTACCATCTGCGTGGTGGTTGTGGCATCTAGCCGCCTTCACGACAGCCATGGTTATTGTGGTGGCTGTGGTGGGCCACCCACATGGAGGAGATGATTTTGGCATGCTCCTTGGCACTGGCGGTGTGCCTGGTTGTGGAGAGTGTCCGATCCCCAGCTCCATACCCCAGGTCCTTGAGTGGGTCTTGAGGCACTGGCATGGGTTGCCTGGTTGTGGGAGGGGATCCAATCCCCTTCTCCATGCCCCGGGTCCCAGGATGGGTCCTGAGGCACTGGCACGGTGAGCCTGGTTGTGGGAGGGGGGTCTGGTCCCCTTCTCCATGCCCCGTGTCACAGGGCTGATGGTGAGCCTGGTTGTGGGAGGGGTTTACATTTAATTTAAGGCTCGGTTGTTAAATCATTTACCATTCTTCCTTCTCTTCACTTCCAAAAGGCTGTTACTTTTGACTCTCATCTTATTTTCATTTTTTAATGAAGTTTTAGTGGAACTTTTGGAGAAAGTAAATACATATGTTTAATCCACTATTTTTATTATGATGGGTACTATAGTATTTTATTTAAAGAAGTACATATTTTACATATGTTAAATGTGTTTTTGGTCTGGGGGATTTTAGCAGATGCTCAATCTGACATTGTTTAACCAGAATTTGTTTTAAGATTAAGTGCATCATGATTGCTTGAGACTGACTTAGCTTCAAAACCATAATTTAGAAGTGGTTTGTGTCCAAAAATAAAAATAGGAAAATTAAAATAAAAGGCATTGATAATGGAGAAGCAGAAGGCAGAAAAACATTCTAGATATAATATGAGATCATTCCTATTATTGCAGTTTGTTTTTAGGAATGCCTTTTTCAATTCACTTTTTCAATTCAGACTATTGTTTGAAACACTCATAGATCTTTCTACTTTGCTACTTTTTGTGTGTGGAATTTTCTTGTGCTCTCTGGGTTTATAATCCTGAATTTCTGACTTGGAATGTGAATATCCCATTTTCTTATAGGAGTAGTTCCTTCAAAGGCAAATAACAGCAGTGAGGGTACAATATACAAATGAATCTGTCTTCGGGGTCTGACATTCTAGTCCTATGTACCATGTTTAACAGGAATACCTCCAGACTTCACATCTGCTTTATTTTCCTTTGAGCATACTCTTAGGACGGGAATGCACTAGAAGCAGTGCCACCAGAACCACCACAAAAATGTAACATTGTTCTGGAGGTACGATTAGTGCGCTGAAATAAGCCAGTTATACAAATCACAAAGGAGGAAAGAAATCCATTGTTGTACATAATGTATAATTGTACAATCCAAGGTTCACAGCTAAAAAACTGATACAAATATTGGCTGAGTAAGATAATACTTAGAATTCAAGAGCCATTATTAAAGACATTCACCAATTAGAATCTAATTCAAGGTGTGACTTAATAAGGAATGTTTACTTGCCCCAGGTTCTTGACACAAAGCTCCTAAAACCCTTGTAATTTCCTGATAGGAGCATCTTTTGTGATAATATTTGACTTTAATCCCTGATCCATGACACAAGGGCATCTAAAATCCTTGGAATCTCTGAAGTGATGAATGTCTTTTTACGTGCTAATGAAACGACTGGTGTCTGGGGTCCCTAGATAGCGTTAGGATGTGGACTGGTTGCCAAAATCCAAGGTATGATTAGAGGGTTGAAACTTTCAGCTCCGTTCCCCAAACTCTGGGGAGGGCAGAGAGGCTGAAAATTGAGTTCAATCACCAGTGGCCAGTGATTTAATCAGTCGTTCCTATAGGAATGATTGGAACCTTCATAAAACCCTATATGAAGGCGTCCAGAGAGCTTCCAGGTTGGTGAAAGCATACACATGCCCGGAGGGTGACACACCCTAGTTCTGTGGGGACAGACGCTCCTGTGCTTAGGACACTTCTGGACTGTGCCCTATGTACCTCTTCATCTAGATGTGCGTTTGTATCCTCTATAAAATCCTTTATAAGAAACCAGTAAACAGAAGTAAAGTGTTTACCTGTGTTCTGTGAGCCACTATAGCAAATCACTGAACCTGAGGAGGGGTTGTGGGAACCCCCAATTTGTAGCCAAGCTCGACAGAAGTTCGGGTACCTGAGGCACCCAATAATTGCAACTGGTGTCTGAGGTGGGAGCCGTCTTGTGGGACTGAGCCCATAACATGCAGAGTCTGCTGTAACTCTGGGTGGTGTTAAAATTGAATTAAATTGTAGGACACCCCGTTAGTGTCTGCAGAGAATTAGTGAATTGATTGATGTGGAAAACCTACACATTTGGTGTCAGAGTGCTGTGAGTATAGAAAAAGTTTTCCTTTACAAGATATGACCTCATTTCCAGAAGAACTAAAAAGATTACCTAGGAAAGAACTTACACATAACACATAAGAGCTAAAGAGCAGGGTGCTCTATATAATAAAGAAGGGCAAACTTCTTATCCCATTTAACTTTTTTCCCATCATTTAAAAGAAAAAAGTCAAGCATGGCCCAGCCTTTTAGCCTTTGCTACTCAGAGAGTACAAATTAGGTGGCCTCAGAAAACATGAACAAGACCAGCAGAATAATCTCATTTATTAAGCAGAAACTATTTGGACAGGATGAGCATGTCTTTTGTCCATTCTCAAGGCTCTGATGTTGCCTGACAACACATGCCCGCTGAAGCCTAAGGTCTTTGCCTCTTTCTTTGACAGGACATTTTTCCCTCTTGCAGCCAGCCCATATGGAGGAAAAGCAACAGAGCCAAGACGTTTAGGACCAGATGGACATTTTCTGGTTCTTCTATATCAGCGGTTCTCAACTGGGGCAATTTACTTCCTTAGGGGACACTTGACAATGACTGCAGTCATTTTTCATTATCATAACCTGGGGGTGAGGGGAGGTACTTCTGGCATCTACTGGTGGGTAGAGCTCAGAGGTGCTGCTAAAGGTCCTACAGGACACAAGACAGCATGCCCTCCCTCCCCAACAAAGAATTATCCAGAAATGCATTAGTCTGCTAGGGCTGCCATAACATAAAACAGACTGGGTGGCTCAAAAACGTAAGTGTGAAGAGAGGGATGTCTCCAAGATGGCAAAATTGATGATCCTGGCAATGCTCCCCGCCAACAAGAGATCAATTTACATCTATTAAAACACAAAAACTGCTATCTTGTAATCATTGGAGCTTGGGGAAAGAGGAGAGACCCTCTGAGTCCATGAAGGTGTTGAAAGCCACGGTGAACAGGAGGAAGGGCCACCCTGATCAGATCCAGCCCCAGTTGCTCCCATACCAGGCCGGCTTGGCAAAGTGCTTGGAGCAGGTACCTGGAGCTAGCAAAGCCATAGCAGTGTCCTTTGTGTGAAGGTACTAGGAGTCTATGGGGCAAAAAGGGTGCTATGACCACTGGGGGAGAAATAATCACTTCAGAGTGCACCAGCCCATTTCCCAGGCCAGGAAAACTGGTGGCAAGTCTCCCTGGTGCCTGCCTAGGAGGGAGGGGCCGCAGCTGGCAGGAGGAGGGAATCCGCAGAGGTCAGTGAGTCTTTGTGGAGCACTTGTGTGGGGAAATGTTTGCAGCGCAGGCAGCTGGTCCGCCTTCAGATCAGCACAGGTGCCTCGCAGTGAGGACTGGTCAGTGCAATAGAGCTGCAGGGCGCACGTTGGTGCGAAAGACTCAGTCCCAGCTGGAATTTCCACACAGCCCAGTTGCTGCGATGGTGACTCCACATGACCCGCAGGCGATTAAAATGCCAACAATTAAATTCCAGTCCACACAAAAAGATGAATGGATAAAGAAAATGTGGTGTGTATACACAATGGACTACTATTCAGCTATTAAAAAAAAATTAAATCATGTCATTTGCAGCAACATGGATGGAATCTGAGACCATAGTGTTACGTGAAATAAGCCAGACACAGAAAAAGTGGTACTCATAAAAGTGGGGAACAGAATAATAGTTACCAGAGGTGGGGAGGGGAGGGGAGGCGAGGGAAAGTGGTGGATTTACAGGTAGGCAGCGCTGCTGTCTACCCTAAGTGAACCAGTGTACAGTACATGCATGCATGGAAACAGCACACTTTGTCCAAATATGCACAAATATATGTTAAAAAAATTTTTTTAAGAAATTTATTTTCTCAGAGTTCTGGAGGCTACAAGTCTCCCATGAAGGTGCCAGCAGATCTGGTTTCTCTCAAGGGCTCCTTCTGGCTTGCAGATGGCCACCCTCTTGCTGTATCCTCAAGCGGCCTCTTTTCTGTGCTGCAGGCATGCAAGAGACATCTGTGGTGTTTCTTCTTTTTCTTATGAAAGTGGCAGCCTTATTGGATTAAGGCCCCATCCTTATAACCTCAGTTAATCTTCATTATCTCCTTATAGGCCTGTCTGCAAATATAGTCACATTTGGGGTTAGGGCTTCAACGTGTGAATTTTGAGGGAACACAATTCAGTCCCTAACAATAACCAAATGTTAGTAGTGCCAAGGTTGAAAATTCTGTTTACATGTTTTTCCTAAATTCCATGCTAGGCCTTTTAATGGGGCAAAGGCTGGTTGCACAGGACCTTCTAGGCACAAGAATAGTAATGACACTTTCTCAAGTGCCGTCAGTGCCCACCTTCACCCATGTGAATGTGGACAGAGAATAAGAAGCTGAGTTGAGATGTGGATGGACGTTGGACAGCGGCCCACACTCACTCGCCTGCTTCATTGTGTGTCCTCGTCCTCGAGTGTGGTGGTATGATACGGTAAGAAACATGTGTGCGGTCTTTGTTCCCGGTTCTTGGCACAGAGCTCCTAAGCCCTTTGTAATTGTGTGAGTGATAGGGGTTGCGTTAGTCCACTTTGTGCTGCTATAACTGAAATGCCTAAGACTGGGTAATTTATAAAGAACAGAGGTTTGTTTGGCTCATGATTCTGGGACAGCTGCATCTGGCACAGGCCTCAGGCTGTTTCTACTCATGGTGGAAAGTGGCAGCAGCAGCGGGTACAAGCAGATCACATGGCGGCAGAAAGCAAGAGAGAGGGTGAGGGGGGGTGCCAGGGTCTTTTAAACCATCAGCTGTCGTGGGAACAGATAAACTGAGGTCTCACTCAGGACCCCACCCCCAGGGAGAGCATTAATTCATCCGTGAGGGACCCGCCCCAGGACTCAAACAGCTCCCAGCACTGCCACATCGGGGATCAGATTTCCACATGCGTTTTGGGGGGGAAAACACATCCCAACTCTATCAGGGGTGAAAGGAGAGTCTTCTGTTGTAACATTGGTCTTAGTCCCTAGAACCTGACACAAGAGCTTCTAACACCTTTGGAATCTCTGGAAAGATGGGACTGTCCAGCATGTAGAAAGACACTCCCATCCTGCATGCCAATGACATGAATGGTGGCTGGGGACCCTAGACAGCTTCAGGGTGCGTGCTGATCATCAGAAAGACCAAGACATAATTAGAGAGTTGGAAGTTTCAGCCCCTTCCCCTGACCTTCTAGGGAGGGGAGAGAGGCTAGAGATGAAGTTAATCACCAATGGCCAATGATTTACTTGATCATGGCTATGTAATAAAATCTCCATTAATAACCCCTAAAAGAAGGTGTTCAGAGAGCTTCTGAGTGGGTAGAAAGACACCCACATTCAGGAGGGTGGCTCACCCCAACTCTGTGGGGACAGAAGCTCCTATGCTGGAGGCTTTTCCAGACCTGGCCCTATATACCTATTCGTCTGGCTGCTCATCTGTATCCTTTACAGTAACCTTTATAATAAACCAGTAAATGTAAGAAAAGTGCTCTCCTGAGTTCCGTCAGCTGTACCAGCAAATTACTGAACCTGACAAGGGAGTTGTAGAAACTCCCTAAATGGATAGTTGGTCAGTCAGAAGTCCTGGTGGTCTGGAACATGCAACTAGCATCTGAAATGGGGCAGTCTTGTGGGACTGAGCTCTTAACTTGTGGGATCTGATGCTTACTCCAGGTAGCTGGTGTCAGAATTAAATTAATCACAGCATACCCAGCTGGCGTTTGAAGATTTTGAAAATTAGTTGTTGATATGAGAAAACCCACCACACATTTGGTGTCAGAAGTGTTCTATGGATAGAAACACCTCAGAGGGGTCATTTTCAAATAGTTAAATGTGCAGTATTAAGCATTGCAGCATTTGTTGTATATAAACTAAGGTAGAACTGAAGTGCTTTCCTGTGAGCCAAAGAGCTCATTTGCAGAAACAAAAAGTATATCTAGAAAATCATCTGAAAGGGTGCGGTGGGTGCGGGACGCGGTGAACCAGCTTCAGGGGTGCAGGCGTGATGACCACGCTCCGGGCGTTTACCTGCAATGACCTGTTCTGCTTCAACACGAACTTGGATCCACTTACAGAAACTGTGTCCTTTTTGAAAAAAAATTAAATGAACACTAAGAGTAAGGAAAATGGAGAAATAAAAGGAAAAACAGACTTGAGTACTAAAAATTTGAAAACTTGTAGGTCAGGGAACAATGTTGAAAGCAATTTTTTAAAAATGAGACCAAGAGTTGCCTTAAATCTGCCTGACAAACTGTTAATGTAATGACCTCATATAAATCTTTAACATTACAGATTTCTTCCCCTGCCCACCTTGCCCCGCAGTAGTCAGCGTGGCTGTATACAGCAGAATACACAGTAAGAACGAATGACTTCAGCAAGGTGCTGATGTGAGCAAAGTCTGGAGATGATTAGCTGTGCAAGGCAGATCCCGAAGCCACCAGCAACCAGGCTCTTTGCAGTTTAACGATTCTACCATCCCAGAGTGGCCTTGGTCCTCCTGTTCCTGCCAGAGCAAACAGCATCACATCCATGTTCCTGGCAGCAGAATCAACAGAGGGGAAGTACTCTAGAATGGGATTCCTTTTTACTCACAGTACCTCACCCACTGGCCAGAGTATTGCATCGTTGCAGAGGCACCTGGTGGAGAATTAATGGGTTACAAGTTTCTTGAGAAATATCTTCAGATGGAGCCTACCTGAAGTGAGAGTCTGATCCAGATAAAGCAGTAGAAATGAAGGATATACAACCATCTAGATCAGACTTGGATTCTATTAATTTGGTCCTCAGTAATAAGACTTGTAGTAGATCTGAGAAACATAAAGTTGGTAAATATCCATTTGCATCAGGATCCATGACCAGTTTTCAGCCAGCACCCGCAGAAGTTGAATGGATGCCCTTAATAAGAGTCTCCTGAGAGACAGCCTCACTTGAAACCTACCACTGAAACGAGAATCTGTTCCAAAAAAAGCAGTAGGAGAGAAGGATACACAACCATCGAGATCCGATTTGGATTCTACTTGTGTGACCCTCAGTGATAAGACTTTTCAAAGATCTGAGAATTGGAAAGTTGATAAATAATAATAATATATAAAATGTTAGTCCAGGATGGAAAAAAAAATCATCTGAAAAAATGTGGAAGACCCCTCCCCGCAAACTACCAAACTTTAACGAAAGGCATAAAATACTTGTACAAATGACCAGACTACCAGGTTCCCAGAGCAACCTCTATATTGTAAAAACGATGACTTTTCCTTAAACTATACATTTAAAGCCATTCCAGTCAAAATTCCAATGGGAATATTTTTTGGTGGGGGGGAAAGCAGGGGTTAGGGAAGACTTAAATTTAATTCTAAATATCACCTACAATTCTCCCACAGTTTCACAAGTGATGTCAGAGGTAGGGTCCGGGGGCCTGACAGTCAGCCTCAAGCCACCCAGTCCTCTTACCAGGTTCTTTTTTTTTTTTTTTTTTAACCAGGTTTTTGACTCTGCCACAGGAAAGAATTCAAGGGCAGAGTCATGGTAGAAAGTGAGAACAAGTTTAATAAAATATATAAGAAATACAGGTTCCATGGAGAGAGTGCAGCAAGCTCCAGAGACTGAGCAGGGCCCACACCAAGTTTAACACAAAAGTAAGTTCAGCACAGACATCAAGTCTACCTTAAAAGCCAGAAATACACATTTAAAGTTCAGTACAGAGTGAAGGCTGGCTCAAGAGAGTGAGCAGCTGCTGCTGAAAGTAAGTTCCATACGAAGTAAACTACACACCTCAGCCTCAGCCGGTGAAGTGCGGGCTGCTCCAGGACAGTGAGTGGCAACCAACCACCCCTTCATCTGGGATTCAGCTTTTATAGTTTCTGTGTCTCGTGAATATTCAGTTAAGGGGGTGGTTCCCAGCAGTATGCACCAGTGTCCTGAGCTCTCTACTGAGCTTGCCCAGCCACAAGATTGCATAAGTCAGCCCCCTGTTGTCTCATTTTCCCGGTGTTGGTGCTAAAAATAGGTCTAACTGGCAATGGTAACTTTCCTCCAGGGCAGAGCTCAGAGGAGGGGGGCTGAGACCTCAGGAAATGTCTGGAAACCCAGAGGCATGTCCTGAAACCCGAGCCCAGGGAAACTGGGCACATCCTGTGTGACAAGGACTAAAGGTGCTACATGAGCAGTGAGGGATCAGAACCTATTTCACTTCTTAAAAATGGGGACTTACTTCACTGGGACTCTCCGGCCTTTATAAGAAAGCTGGGAAAAACTGAGACCAATCACTCCTGGGGACTATACCTTCTAAAAGATGTTTACTAATGAGGTAGAAGAAAGCAGACATAGGCTTGGAGACAGACCTGGGGAAGCCACTTGCTGGCTTATTGAGGTGGTCTCTCAAATCTCCAATATTGCAACAGGTTAGAAGCCCTAAACTCCCATTGATAATGTCTAATCTGTGTTAAAGGTGCTAGTCAGAGAGAGGAAGGTAAAAGAGAGGGAGGAAAACCAAATGTAGAGCTAGGGCTGGGTCTGGAGCTCACAGACCCCTCGAGCCCATTCACAAACCCTTCACATTCAGGTCTTTGAGCTAGGTAACCAGAGAAAGGTCCTTGGAGCCTTGGCTAAGGTAGGAATGGTCTTTACTCAGCACACACACATCTGAGAGCTAAACAGTCCAAAGAGAAGCTCAGAAACTCGACTGCTACCGGAAAAGTCCAGAGAAAAACTGAGCAGCTGCCAGCAGAGTAAACATGTTCTATTTTTAAACATGTGCTCTGCTGGCCAGCTGCTGCTTCACAAACTGAAGAACACACAATAGCAACAATCTAGAAAGATACATGGGTGCACATGCGCACCAACTCCACCCACACACAGCTTGTTTACAAGAAAGGTGCTGCACGACCCCCAACCGGACCTAAGGTGGGGCGGCTGACTAAATTATTCTATTTTCCCCACGATCCATCTCTTCAGGGTCTCTCGCCATATAATCTACATGTTCAAAATCTTTTGCGATGTTTCCTTAGTGGGGATAAATGACCCGTTTATTTATGCAACCTATTGTCTGTTCGATATGCCTTAAGTCTTGTCCCGTAGTTCTGTCCTTTAGCTGCACGTGTCCGGTTAGTAGTCATCATTGGTGTGATTTTCCACGGGGACCTTGTAGTCATACTGATGTAAGGTTCCGTGCGTATTCAGTAGATAATCACACCAATGTATGTATGTACCCAGTCGACTCTGGTGCAGTGCCTGCAGCCAGAACACTATGGGCGAAAAGACAGAAGAGTTATTGGTACAAATAGGGGAACCTCTCACCCCTCTGGTAAGATACATGCCAGTTTGCCATCCAGAGAAAGGATGGTTGCAGGAATAGGTATCTTACCTGGCTTATAGATACCATACATTATCTGCTAACACTGTTGGATCTATACGTTCTACATGTAACAGTATAGGGGAACTCATAATTGGCCATAATGGTAATACAAATGTGCCCTTTAGAATAGAGTGCTTATCTGTTCCAGGCTAGGTACTTGTCACCCAAGGTGAAACTTGCAAGCCTCCCTCTAATCCTTTTCCATAAGGCCTTATTAGACCTACCCAGTGTATATGGGGGGGCTTTTATTCTCCAAGGCTATTCCCACTGTATTGTCTGTCCCTGTTGCAAACAGGTTGGGGCCGGTAATAGAATATTTCCATTCTTACCATATCCTGGCTTCAAAAGCTTATCTTTAGTAGTGATTTGCAGCTGTATAGGTGCTGCAGCCCCATGCAACAGAGCTTCCCCTGGAGAGGGCCCACCCTTGCAGGGTCTCTCATTGAGAATCCTGACTGTTGGCCATAACCACTGTGTCCACTCCTTCAGGGATGTGGGTTGGGTAGATAGCCTTAGTCCTTTTTAAAAAAGGCCATTGTACCATTCAATCATTCCCACTGCCTGGGGATGATATTGCACATGTAACTTCCACTGAATGGACAACTGGGAGGCCCACCTCTGAACCCCATGTCCAGTAAGGTGGGTTCCATTATCCCTCCCTATGACTACAGGCCAGCCATACATGGCCATAAGGCTATTCAGTGCCTTCACAGTGTTTACCTGGTCTGGGGCCTTACAAGGCCATAAAAACAGAAGACCAGTAGCCATATCAACAGCTGCGAAGATGTATCTGAAATTCTCTGACTTTGGCAGTGGTCCAACAAAGTTCACTTGCCATCGAGTCAGGGGCACTCTTCCTTGAGTTATTTGCCCATCAGGACCACCCGTCTGCTCATCAGGAGCATATCTGCCCATCAGGGGCATTCTTTCTCAGGTTTATGTGGCACCTGGTGAGCCATCAACCACCTGGTCTTGCAGCCAGCACGCTGCATTCACCAACGTAGCCACCCAGCTACATCAGCTGCTGGAGCTCTCTCCAGTCACCTTACCTTAGCCAGCGCATCAGCTTCATCATTGGCAATTCAACATGAGGCCTCTGGTCCTTGCCTGTCCCCCAAAGACAAGCACCTTGGCCTGCTCCCTAGTCAAAATGGAACAGTTCATCCACCTCCTCAGGAGCAATCAAAAAATCCTTTAAATCCACTGAGCATACCTTGCTACCTGTTTCCAGACATTTAGTGAAACGCTGTTCAGGGTGCAATTGCAGCCACAAGGCGAACAGAACTGCATTTGGCTGCTGGTCAGTTTTCTTGCTATGAACCCCTGCTGCAAGCAAGTCAAGCCACATCTGCTTATGGCTAGTCTTACTTGGTCCCTTTGGGATAAAATCCCAGGCATTTCTTGTCAGTTTGGTCTTAGCCACCTTCTGGACCCCTTCTGCTTGTCTGCTATCCTCCACTTCACCCAGGCTGGCTGTCATGGTCATTACCTTATGTATGGGATGACCAATGTATGGGGCCAGTATGGCCATCAGTGGCCCAAAGGACATTGATGGGGCATTCTGCAGCACTATGTCTCTCATGCTGCCTGTAAAATTTTCATCATCATCTGGGCCACAAGTGTTCACATTAAACATGGACTGCCACATCCCCAGCTCTCGAATTATTTGAACTAACTCAGCATATGTTTGCCATTTACTAACAATCAGGCAGTTCTCCAGTATTTGCCCACATGGTTCTGGCAGCTGCATTCACCCATTCTGTTAAGGAGTGATTACCTGGGCCTTGTGCATACCTGCGGCTATTCTGTAGCCGCTGCCTCAGGGACAGGTGCATGGTGATGGCGGCCAACTTCTCCACCTCCTCACCAGAGCACATCACACTATCCACCCCTAGGTCCCATAACCACAGCAGCGAAGCAGCCAGGGGCTCCCCCTGTTTCTGCCGGAACTGTCTCCCCAAGTCAACTAACTCAACCTGGGTATATGGGACATAGGTGGTAAACTGGGTCACCTGTGGATTGCCAACGGGTTGTCCACCTGGTCCCAAAGGCTGCTCACATTTCACTTTCTGATGCATCATAGGTCATGCCTGGAGATGCACAGTCTCCCCCAACTCACCACTGGGTTCGTCATCTTCCTTGGTGTAAGAGGCTGGAGTGGCCAGTCGCTGCATGTCATCCTCCAGGGCATTTATCTGTGCTTCCAACAAGTCTGATTTTTGCTTTGTATCTTTGTCACTGCATGTCATCCTCTAGGATAATTGTCTGTGCTTCCAAAAACTCTGCTTTCTTCTTCAGCTCTCGATCAGTTTGTAGCATAGTGAGCAGCAGCCAGTTTCCAGTCAGCATAAAAGTGGCCACAGAGCACCACATGCTCAAAGACACCCACATTTCCTCCCCCTCCCAAGGGGCTCTTCACTGTAGTGCCTGGTCTATGCTGCCCTGCAGTACAGCAAGCAGCAACCAGATCCCAGTCAACAGGAAAGGAGCCACAGGGCACAGCATGTTCAAAAGTAGCCACATTTCATCCTTTTACAAGGGCTTCCTGGCTCCTGTACCTGCTCAGAATCCTGCCAACTACACCAATTGTAGAGCTAGGGCTGGGTCTGGAGCTCACCGACCCCTCGAGCCCATTCACAAACCCTTCACACACAGGTCTATGAGCTGGGTAACCAGACAAAATGGTCCTTGGAGCCTTGGTTGAAGAAGGAATAGTCTTTATTCAGCACACACAACACTATGAGCTTAGGTGGTACAAAGAGAAACTCAAAAACTCAACTGCTACCAGCAAAGTCCAAATAAAAACTGAGCAGCTGGCAGCAGAGTAAACATGTTCTATTTTTAGATGTGAGCCCTGCTGGCCAGCTCTGCTTCACAAACTGAAGAACACACAATAGCAATAAACTAAAAAGATACATGGGTGTGCATGTGCACCAACTCCACCCACACACAACTTGTTTACAAGAAAGGTGCTGCATGACCCCCAACTGGACCTAAGGTGGGGGGGGGCCTGACTAAATTATTCTATTTTTCCCATACCAAACCAAACCAAAGCTTCCACTGAAAAAATTAAAGTCAGGAACAAGACAAGAATGCCACTGTCACAGCTTTTATTCACATTTGTACTGATAGCCCTAGTAACACAATAAGGCAGAAAAAAATTAAAGAGGTATAAGGATTAGAAAGTAATAAAATTACTTTTATTTACAGGTAAAGATACCTAAATTAGAAAAATTATGAACTGTTAGAACTAAAAAGTACAATTAAAAAGCTATATCACGCCTACTCCTCAACAATTTCTAATTTGAAAATGCAATAAAAAATATATTATTCAATCAGTGATAAAAGATGTAAGATCCTAAGATATGCAAGATACTTATGGAAGAAAAATTTAAACTTTATAAAATTGAATGCAAAGATATAACATATGGATAGAAATATGCAATAATGCAAAGATGGTAATTCTCCCTCAAAAGCCATCTCAATTCCATAAAATCCTGACAGTTTTTCCTCTGAACTCGACAAGTTGATAAAATTTATACTAAACTGTAAACAGACTATGATCAGTTTTACAGTTTTGTCCAGCAGATATATAATGCAAGTGACATATATTTTTAAAAATTTTCTAGTAGACATAGTACAGCACATAGGTGGTGGAATTTTTAACAATATATTTGACACAATATATCCAAAATGTTATTTCACTTTGCAATAAATGAAACGTAAATTTAGATTTTTTGCCTTTTTTTTCATACCAGATCAAAATCCAGTGTGTTTTGTACTTATAACACATCTCAATTGAGACTAGCTATATTTCAAGTACTCAAAAGCCACATGTGGCTAGTTGTTACCATACTGAACAGTGTTGGATAGACAGTCCGGAAAGATGTTTGCATATATGTGCAAATTAAGTACATGATAAAGGTGGCATTTCAAGTAAGAAGTGACAAAATGAACCAATCAATAAATGGACTGGGACAACTGGATATCTGTACCAGATACTGCCCATCTTCCTTTGCTCTAACCACTTCTGTGGCCCAACTTCCACCAGCCAGCACAGCCCTTTCTTTGTCTTAGGGATTTCTCCTGTCTCCAGAGTCCAGTTTGTCTTCTGTTCAGGGAATTAATGTTTTCAGGAAGAGCTTTCAGGTGACGACTGATGAGTTGTCCATACAATACCCCAGTTCCCTTGACCTGTGAGTGGCACAAATCACGCACTGCCTGACAGTGGGATTAAGCTCCAGTTGCTCAAAGGGACTGATAACGTGACACTTGTTGACTGCCTTCCCTTCCTTGCTCCATCCCCCAGTCTCCTACAATGATGTTTCCTCTCCCCACCCGAATGAACTGCGTGCACTTGAACCCTTGGTTCTGCTTCCATAGGAACCCAAAGTAAGAAAGTATCCATTTGGGGGAAAAACATAGTTCCTGTCCTCACATTATGCAGAAAATAAATTCCAAGTACATTAAAGACTTAAACCTAAAATCAAAATTATAAAAACAATTGAAAAGACATTGTAGAGGATAACGCATTTATAATTTTAGGAATGGGTAATGGCTCCCCAATAACATTTAAAGCCCAGAAAACACTAAGGACATAATGAAAAAAGGAGGTTAAGAGATAAGAGGCAGACTGGTAGCAATACATATTCACATATAATTGATCGAACAGAAACATAATGAAAACAGAGTTCAAAACAAGAGGAAGACTAGTAGAAAATGTGTGTGTGTGTTAGAAACCATAAAATGAACACACGAAAAGAACTGCAATAAGTCAACCTGCATGAGGCAGTCAACGTTTCCTTGACAAATGCAGAAAGACCATGTCCAAATGGAGACAAGGGGACATGGGGAGTGCTGGCTGCATTGCGTCCCAAGGCCAGACACGGAGCCTGAGCCCGACTGCCCCAAGCTCTTCCTGCAATCCTGTGTGCTTCCCCAGAATCATTTCTAGCTTCATTAACTTCTGCCATTTTGCCAGGCACCTTCCTTTTGGTAAAGATTTGTTCTGTCCATGTCGGGTCTAGAAATTTTGGTCATGATAATGAAAATGAACATCAGTTACACAACCATCCTCTTCCTATCACTTACAACAGCTTTTGCAGAATGGAAAAACAATGCTATAGTCAATATTTTTAATTAGAGCTAAAGCAGAAATTCTTTCTGACTGCTGGCTATGTCCCTATAACTCTCATGTCTAGTTAAACACAGTGAGAGCATTCTATCATGGAGGGAACCTCAATGTCACATTCCTGGACTGGGAATCTAGCCTGCAACTATTGAAGTACTCCTAGATAATTCCAGACCTATGGCATGCACGACCCTGACGTCTCTGCATGGTATTACATCATCTATGAAGGTAAAGCAAAGGCCAGTTCTCCCCACTTTAATACAGTCTGCCACCTTTGTGGAAGATCTGTGACCTGGACTGCCTCAGTAATACACCAGGTCTCACTAGAGCAGCTGTCGGACCCTGGCACAACCTGCCCTCCCTCCAGAGCTCTCCTGGAAGGGGCTGTCCTTCTGATTTTGTTACTGCTATTTCGTTTGCATTTTGCTTGTTTTCTATCTATGGTAAAAGACATTGATTTTCCATTTATAGCAGTGATAGGATATTTCCTGTTTACAATAAATTTATATAATAACAAAAAGGATGGGACATAAAGCAGCACTCTTTAAGCTGCCAAGGGCCTGAATGAGTTTGGGAAACACTGTGAGATCACAAAGAACAGTACCTTTAGGAAGCTCAGCTCAGGACAGCACCCCAGAGAGATGATGGCCAATGGGGGTTTGCCCTGCTCACTTGGGTCCCTGAGCCCCTGCCCAGCTGGTGCCACCAAGCTCTCTGGGTGTTGTCGAGACCCTCTGGGGAAAAGTTCATGAACTTTCTCACTTAAAATGCGTGAGATTCTTGGAGATCCCAAGAAGATAAAGCCATGAGAGTCAGCCTGGTATTTTCCTCACTGACGTGCATAATTTAAAGCCCATGCTAACAGGAAACGGAGTCATGGATAAGTCACGTATCCAGAGCTGTTGAAGGTGTTATACCTTCTTGGTTTTTAAGGGGTAATTTGAGAACCATAAAAATCCAACCCAAAGTGGAATTCCAAGCTGGGAGGTGACGTATTTTAATACCATTTTTTCTTACCATTTTCATTCTGTTCACATATATGTTATTCTTTCTTTTTACATTTCTTCTTTGACTCCTCTTGTTTAGAAGGGTACCACAGTGTGCTCAATTTCCAAACTTATGGGCAAATTCTAATTATCATTTCTTCACTGGTTTCCAGCATAACTACAGTACAATCAGAGGACACATGCTGTGAGGTTTCAATCTTCTGAAATATATTGAGACTTGCTTTATGGTCAAAATATGGTTAATTTTTGTAAATATACCATGTGTGCTTAAAAATAATGTATCTTCTACAGTTACTAGGCATAAGTATATATTTCTACATGGTTAAGATGGTTTGTTGTTCAAATCTTCTACGTCCTTAACTGATTTGGGGTCTGCTCATTATATCAGGTGCTGAGAGAGGGCTGTGAAAATCTCATACTTTGCTGCTGGAGAATTCGATTCTTGCAGTTCTATTTCGCTTTATACATTTGACAGTTACATAATTAGAGACACACACATTTTATTATTTTGGGTGAACTGCACCTTTTATCACTTTGTAGCAACCTTCTTTATATTTAGCAATGCTGTTTGTCTTATGTTTATTTTATCTGATATTACTTTAACTAGAGCAGCTTTTCTTTGATTGGTGTTTTCATGGTTTAATTTTTTTCCAGTATTTTATTTTCAAAATTTCTACACCTTTGTGTTTTAGGTGAGCATCATGTCAACAGCATACAATTGATGGCTGGTCGGTTGGTCGGTTTGGTCTAGTCTTTGGTCGTTAACTGAATCTTTTCATCCATTCACATTCTGTTTTCTTTGAGTTTACATACACCGTCTAATGATGTGCTTTCTATTTTTCCAGGCTTTTCTGATTTTTTCTCTCTTTTAAAAATTTATTACTATCTAATACTGTTTCTTCACACTGATCCTCCATCAGGAGCCATATGAGAAGTTTGTTTTTATTATTAGTCGTGTTAAGTTTATGGTGGTGTCCACTGTCGGCATCTTGTGCCCTAACATCATTTCACCCAATAGCTTTAGCATCCACTGATAATTTGTGGCTGAATTGTTACAATGGTGATTACTAAAAGGTGACTTTTTTCAGATTTTCATTTTCTATTGCTACCTTTATTTGTGGACAATCTTCTGTAATGATCTTTCCCTTCTCTCCAATACCTACTTTAAAAACGTTTCTCACATATCTGGTTCCCGTGTCCTTTTGACACACGCTGTTCCTGTTAGCGTTTCCTCACTCTGAGGCGCAATCAGAAGTTCAGGCCTGGAAACCCAGAGCCAGAGGGAGGTTCTGAGCAGACGAGGGACATGAACACATCTGCACGGTACAACAGCCCTTCAGTCTGCGTGGAGCCCAATTAGTTTGGGCAACAAAACAAAGAGTTTGATTGGGTTCAAGCTGATGAGTAACCTTAGCAGAGGCTGTAGTGAGAATCCTCCAGCCCCAGGTAAATGCAGCGTCTTCTGCCCGGAGTAGGCACTCTGTAGCTAATATGTTCTGTTTTTTACTATACACGCAGATATTGTCAGTTATACTATGACTCAAGAATGCTTCTGCTCACTTAGCCAGAAAGGAAGCAGCCCAAGCTGCACGCAGTACTAAAAGCCATTGAATTGTGCGCCTTAAATGGGGCAGTATGGCATGCGAATTATGTCTCAGCAAAGTTGTTTTTCAAAACGTAAGGAACTTTTTTTTTTTTTTTTTGGTGGCTGGCCCAAACCCTGGACCTTGGGGTTATCAGCATCATACTCTAACCAACTGAGCTGACTGGCCAGCCCAGGAACGCTTATTTAATAGGAATCATGGGTATTAAACTCACTCTGCATGATCCTGCTCCAAGGGCTGCAAGTTTTGGGTTTTCCCCTGTGTAGTCTGCTTCCCTCTAAATGCATCATTTGTGTCTGTGAAAGCTTGACGGCCCTAGGAATGCAGTGTCTCATCAGTGTTGTTAGCACTAGTCTGCTAAAGCATAAAATGTGTTTTGCACTCCATGCTTTCTGGTTTGTTGACTTTTAGCAACATCTGAGTCATCCTTTTCCTTCTGTTGTTAGAGTTTCCCGCAGTGACTTTGAGTCCAACCCTTTGGATGGGAGCCCTGAGAAGTCCATCTCATGTGAAAATAAATGGCTGCGTCCTGCTGGAATTTTCGTCATGGGGAGTCACTAGCAGTGACATGACCAGGAGGTGAATGAATTATTGTTATTTCCTGTGTCAAACATGTTGCATTTGAACTCTTGATTTACCCAAAATAGGAAGAGACAGACAGATAGACATGGAGAGAGAGACAACAGACATCTGTAGGGATCCATGATTTTTGATTGGCATGGCCCAAATTCCAAGGGAGGGATATGGAAAGGTCCAGAGTCGAGGAGCAACCCTATCACTGAGGCAGATTATCCCAATCGGATACCTCCAATCAAAAGATTCGATTGTTTTTTGTTTTTGTTTTTAGTTCATTAAAGGAGGAGTTTTCCTGAATATCTTTATTCTTGGAGTTTTGATTTGTTTGTTTTGCTTTTCCTGGATGCATTTTTCATGAATCCAATAAGCTCTCTTTTTCTTCCTCATCTTTGAGCACTCAGATAAATGATCCTGTCTTGCTAACCCTAACCCTAACCCTCCACCCTTGCTCATGGCCATGGATTGCTACAACCCCAGCTTTTAGTGGCCCCATCAGATCTAACCTAGGTAGGAGTGCAGAAGGGGTGCCAATGTCCAGGCAGTTGACAGACGGAACAAGAGAGCCTATGATTGAGAATGTTTTACCAGGTAGTGACAAGATGGCCTTTGTCCTCCTTGTGCATTTGATCCACGTCTTTAAACATTGTGCTGAGAGCTACTGCTCCCTTCAGAAAGTGGCTGCTCAAAGACAGAATGTTTTCCCCGAGAGCACACATTCTACCGGCCTCAGCTGCGAGAGCTGCAGATGAAGGTGTGGTAGAGCCAGACGGGTTTAGTGAGGTTTTATTTGTGTGGCACTAATGCTGGGTATGTGGGTTGGCATGGATTATGTTTCAAATTTATTTTCTCCTAAAATTCCTGTACAATCTAGTTTTAATAAAATATGTTTGCCTTCTGTTTAGGTGGCCTTACCTTCCAGATGTTTAGTATTCTTTTTACACGTTATTTTCAAGGCTGCTATTAATTGGTTTAGGTGCAATACAATGAAAAATGAAGGTGAATTTTTGATGGCAGTTATTTGGAATTGTGTTTCTAATTAGCTTTTATTTTCATACTTTTAATCATATAATATACAAAGATTCTCTATTATGAAATCTTTTATGTACATGAAAGTTGAATAAAAACTTTAATGGTATTAGAATCATAAATTAATGGAATAAAAATCTCAATATAATTATTTTATTTTTTCTTTTTAATTTAAGAAAAATTTAATATTTACTTGTACATATTTATGGGGTACAGTGTATTGTTTCAATAACTGCATATATAACAGTATAATTATAATAGCAGCTGTTTCTGTTATGTCCATGTTATATTTCTATATTATATTTTCAACACAAATTTTTTATTATTTGTATTTCTTTTTTATTTCTCATTTTTTCATGCAAGTTGGATGTGTATTTTAATTAATTAGTGCACTAATTAATAGGCATCTTTTGTGTCATTTTTTGGGTTTCCATATCATTTAGTTCTGCTCTGACTTTATTTCTTTCTATTAACATTGGGATTGGCTTGTTCTTATTTTTCTAGTTCTTTGAGGTGTGATGTTAGGTTGCTTATTTCAGATCTTTCTCTGTTTTTGACAGAAGCATTAAGTGCAGTAAATGTCCCTGTCGGTAGTGCTTTTGCAGTATCCCACAGGTTTTGGTATGAGAGTAACACCCCTTCCTAATTGAGTTCCACATGAGATGATATTATATCTACTAGAGACTTCCCGCATTAAACAGGATTAACTGGTAAAATGATTCAAGCAACTTCACTTGTTTTCTGTCTCCTAACGTGTATATCAATGAAATGATTGGCAGGGCCTAAATCCAGTAACAAAACATTTATTAAAGGCCTACTGACAGGCATGCTGCCAGAAGATTCTGAGTCATCAAAGTAATGGCTCTGTCCATGGAATTCCACAAAAGTACTGAGGGGTAAGTAGAGTCACATCGGTTTTATACAGAAAGCACCTGCTCCCTGGCCCTGCCCATGCCCGCGGCCTGCGCCCTCGTGCTCTGGGTGGGTCTGAAGAGCGTCTGCAGTGCCCACAGCCCCGCCCTGACAATGACAACATCTGGGCTCCCGCCTCCACAGAGGGCTGGGACTCTGAGGAGCTGAGGCAAGGGTGGGAGGAGCTGACACTGGGATGGGTGGGGCCAGGCTGGGGTGGGAGGAGCTGATGCTGGGGTGGGTGGGGCCAGGCCAGGGTGGGAGGAGCAGACACTGGGATGGGAGGGGCCAGGCTGGGGTGTGAGGAGCCAACACTGGGGTGTGAGGAGCTGACACCAGGGTGGGAGGAGCCGACACCAGGGTGGGTGGGGCCGGGCCGAGGTGTGAGAATGTGAGACCATCTGGGAGCTGCCTCCTAGGCCTCATTCCTGGGTAGATTTGGAATAAAGCCACCGACTGTCCATATCCTTATCTGGGTTTGAAGGCCATCCCCAGTGTAAACACAGTCCACTGGGCATCCTGTGTTTAGAAAAGCAGGAGACACTGGGCAGAAGATGCTGCTGTCCAGGGAAGCCGTGTCCCTGCAGAAAACTCCATCAGGGCATCCTCAGCAACTCTTATTACTGGAGATGGACACAAAGCCCTGGGATCACTAGAGTGTTTCTGGGAAGCATCCATAGCGAGGGAAAAGAGAAGTGTCATTCCAGCCAACAGAGAGTTCATTCTGAAAGTCTCCATTGTCTTGTCAGAGGTTAGGATGCTGCTGGAGTCTCAAAAGCATAAATGACCACATGCATTTATGCAATGTCTTTGTTATTCGTTTCCATGCAGGAGGCAAAGAGAACTAAAAATAATTTACAAGCGGAAATCCATAGCCTAAAAATACCAAGAGCTGTGTTCTTTGCTAAGTTCACAGCCTCAGTGAGCACTTCAGGGTACAATTCTGAGAAAATCTCTCTTGGGTTGGAGAAAGCCGTTGGTCTTTTTCTCTTTGACACCAGCCTAAGTGACTGATGGATCTTGGACGTGACCAGCATCATTTTACACAAAATAAGCACAAAATAGCCACCAGCCTTATCTTCCACACCAGCACGAAACCCCTCCCCAATTATGTCAGCCTTCCCTACTCCCACCCCCACACCTGGTGCTGCCTTCCATTTTGAGTGCAGCCTGGCAGACTTTTTTCCTTTAATAAAGATTGATTGGTACCCAGTGTTTCAGCTCACTTTCTTTCATTTTGGTGTCAAAACCCAGGAAGGGCCCTGGCTTGGACCTTTGGATAATCCCCTCTCTTGGGTTGATTGGCCCTCCTGGCCACCCCTCCTGGACCTTCCAAATCGGGTACCTCCGGAAGTCTCTCCTCTTGCTGCTTTAAGACCAACACATCCAACATTGGTCTCAATTCAGGGTGAGTAAGTGGATCTGTCCTACTTCTATGGGTTCCCCTGACTATTTTGTATGACTACTGTCTACTTCCCGAAGACCAGGCACCTGGCCAAGGGAACCCCTCTTGTGTCCCCAGCTATTGGAGGATGCTCCTTTAGCTGGCCAGTGGCTTCCAGTAGCTTCCCTCTCTCAAAAAGGAAGGTGCACAACAAAGAGGATGCTCCTTGGTGTTACCCTTCTTCTACTGGGACTTATCACCCCCTTTTTCACCCTCTAAATGGGATCCTCGCAATCCAAACCTCCATGTTCTATGCCTCTGGGCTGTCTCCTGGTCAATTTACAATCTCTTGGCCTACATGGAGACGTTGTCATCACCCTCCTTCTACTAGGATTACCCTAGTATGTGGGATCTCACCCTCTATGTGGGATCCTCATGATCCAAACCACCACGTTCTACACCCCTAGGCTGTCTCCTGGCCAATTTACAACCTCTTGGCCTCCAGGGAGACATTAAACCCAAACACTTCATTTTCTATTGCAATCAAGTTTGGACTAAGTACAAACTAGACAATGGATCCCAGTGGCCAGAAGATAGCACTCTCAATTTGGATACTCTTAGAGATTTAGACAACTTTTGTCACTGAAGTGGCAAAGCTGGAGAGATTCCTTATGTTCAAGCTTTTTTCTATCTCCAATTGTGTCCTTCTCTCTGTCAAAACTGTCCTACATCTCAAATTCTCCTAGCTCATCCCCAACCTCCCCTTCTGGATTTGGATCAATCTTTTGATCCATCAGACTACTCTGCTCCCTGACCACCTCCTTACGCTCCAGATCCTCCACCAGCCCCTCCACCTTTTCCCTCTCTTCTTCACACCTGGTCTCCAGACACTTGTCCTCAGCCACCCAAGCCTTCTCCTTCTCCCCCTTCATCAGGTGACAACTCAGCCTCAGCTCTGGCTCCTTTATAACCCCTCTGTGAAGTGGCTGGGATGGAGGGAATTGTCTGGGTTCATATCCCCTTTTCTCTTTCCAATCTCTCCCAAATTGAAAAATGACCGGGATCTTTCCAGTCCAACCTGGACACATATCTTAAGGAATTCAGATATCTCACCCAGTCTTATGAACTCACCTGGCATGATATTTTTATGATTCTCACCACTACTTTGTCCCCTGAAGACAGGGAGCAGGTCTGGATAACAGCCCAACAACAGGCAGATGAGGTACATGCTGAAAATAACAGATGGCCCATGGGAGCTGTCACTGTCCCTCACACCAACCTGAATTGGGACTACCAGGCCAGCCATGGGAATCAGGATCTCTGGGATAACATGCCCACACACTTGATTCACGACCTCCAAAAGGCTATTCACAAGTTGGTCAATTATGACAAGCTTAGAGAGATCACACAGAGATCCACTGAAAATCCCAGCAAGTTCCTAACCTGTCTCTTTGTCCAAATATGACCCAATGAGACCTCCTCAATGCTGCTTTCAAGGTTTTTAACAACAGGGAGGAGGAGAAGTAAGATTGATACAAAAGAGATCAGGCGAAATACCAGATCCTGGCTAATGCTTTCTGGGAATCACATAATTTGAAGCCAGCTGCCTCTGGGGGCAAGCCACCCAGGAAGTGCTTCAAATCAGGCCACTGGGCATGGGCCTGTCCTAACCCTAGGCCTCCTTCTGGGCCCTGTCCTCACTGCAAATAGCCAAGTCACTGGGGGGGTTGACTGTTCCATTCACCAGAGAGGGAGTGGACCAGTCCCTAACCCACGAGCTTTAACTCTGCTGCCATCCCTACTGGAGCTGCTTGGCTTTGCCCAGGAGGAGGACTGACGTTGTCCAGGACCCAAGGCCCCACAGAGATCACCACATGTGAGCCCAGGGTAACTCTCCTCATAGCAGGTAAGCCAATCTCTTTTGTCATCAATTCAGGGGCCACTTACTCTACCCTTCCTGAATATTCAGGACTAACAACCCCATCCTCTATCACAATAGTAGGGGTCGGGATGAGAATACTGCCCATGGATCACTCACCCCCTTTCCTGCACCCTACATCACACTCAATTCACACACAAATTCTTAATAATGCCTCAATGCCCAGACCCCTTACTGGAATGGGACATCCTTTTCAAATTCAAAACTACTCTTACCCTAAACACTTTAACTCCAGCTACAATACTCCTGTTACAGGCTGCCCCAGACCTGGCCCTTGAGACCTCCACCTTCCCCTCCCCCTTGGACAAGGTTAATCCCTAGTATGGGATGCTTCTTCTCCCTCCATTACTATGCACCATTCCCCTATCCTTGTTAAGTTGTGGAACCCCTCTTTGTTCCCTAATGTACCACAGTACCCCATTGCTAACAAACACCTAATAGGCTTAAAACCCATTGTACACAAACTCCTTTCTTCTCATTTCTCACAGCCTACCCACTCACCGTTTAATACACCCATCCTTCTAGTTATAAAGCCTAATGGCTCATATGGTTTAGTTCAAGACCTCAGGGACATTAATGCAGCCATTTACCCATAACCCCAATCATTTCTAACCCCTATACTCTTCTATCCACAATCCCAACAACAACCCTTTCCTTCTCTGTACTTGACCTCAAAGATGCCTTTTTTTCTATCCCCTTACACCCTTCCTGTCAAAACCTGTTTGCCTTCACTTGGACTGATCCTGACACGTGTCGTTCCCTACAACTCACCTGGACAGTACTGCCTCAGGGGTTTCGGGATAGCCCCCACTTCTTCAGCCAGGCCTTAGCTCAAGACTTATTTGAACTTCCGCCAACCTCTAGCACTTTAATACAATACATGGATGACCTCCTCCTTTGTAGCCCCTCCTATGAGGATTCACAGGCCCACACTGTTGCTCTCCTTAATTTCCTGGCCTCCAGGGGATATCAAGTGTCCCCAAGCAAGGCCCAAATTTCTTCTCCTTCAGTCACCTATTTCGGAGTCCACCTCACCCCCAATACCAGAGAAATAATGGTGGATCACAAGAGTCTAATTTCTGAACTCCCTACTCCTACTACAAAGGGTGAAATCCTTTCTTTCTTGGGGCTTTCAGGGTATCTCCGCCTATGGATTCCTAACTTTGGCGTGCTAGCAAAGCCATTTTATGGGGCAGCCAAAGGGGATCCTTCCTTTCCCTTAGATCCCACAAAACCCATTCATTCTCCCTTCCAGTGATTAAAAACCACTCTTCTCAGAGCCCCAGCTCTATCCCTCCCAAACCCATTCTTTTATCCTATATGTCACTGAAACCCAAGGATTGGTTGTCAGTGTTTTGGGACAAGAGGTGGGAGATATCTTTTCCCCTGTTGCATACCTTTCCAAACAATTGGACACCACAGCTCAAGGATGGGCTCCCTGTTTACGGGCCTTGGCAGCAGCTGCCCTCACAAGAAAGCTCTAAACTAACTTTTGGACAACAAACAGTCATTTGTTCCCCCCATCATCTTCAAGACTTTCTCAGCCATAAGCCCTTGCCAATTCTCTCCCCTTCCTGCCTACAACCTATCCACCTCACCTTCACTGAAAATTCCCAGTTCTCCTTTAAATCTTGCCCTCCCTTAAACCCAGCCACTCTCATCCCAAAACACTCACAACTCTTAGAACATAATTGCATACAGGTTTTAGATCTTTTTCTCAATCCCTTTCAACATCTCTCCCCACATCCCATTACACGGCCCCAACACACATGTTTCGTAGATGGGAGTGCGGCCTCCACACCCCCCCCCAGGTGGGTTATGCATAGTAAATCTAACACAAGCTATTGAGGCTGCCCCCTCCCCCCAACACCACTTCCCAACTCAGTGCCCTCACCCAGGCTCTCACTCTGGCAAGTAATAAATGAGTCAATATATACACTGACCCTAAGTATGCTCACCACATTGTACACTCCTGTGCAGCCATATGGAAGGAGAGAGGATATATGACCACTAAGGGAGGGCCCATAAAAAAAGGACATCTTATCAAGATACTTCTTGAGGCTACACAACTACCACAGGAAGCTGGGGTTATACACTGCAGAGGACACCAAACCTCCAACGACCCCATAGCCCAGGGAAACAAACTGGTGGACGTAATTGCAAAACAGGCTGCTCAGTCACCAGGCCCCTGCTCTTCCTCTCCTGCTCAGGTCCTTCTCATGGCCCCCATGCCCTTACCTCAATACGCACCCCAAGAAATGCAACACCTTTAAAAGTTGGGGGCACAGAGAAAGGGCAACTGGTATACCCTCTCTGGTCACTATGTCCCCCCCACCACACAAGCTGAGAAAGTCCCTCTAGATTTCCATAATTCAGTTCACATAGGCTATGAACTCCTACTATGCCTTCCTCAGCCCTTATACTACTCTCCCCACAAAAGGACATGCTATCTTCTAACATTAGTAGATGCCTTTTCAGATTGGTTTGAGGCTTTTCCCTGCACTTCAGAGGATGCTACAGCAGTAATGCATGCTCTCACCTCAGAAATCATCCCTCATTTTGGCTTCCCCACCAGTCACTCACTCACCTACGGGCTGCCCCTGCAAGCCCACAGGCCTCAGACCCGTTGAATCTATGGACTGTAGACCCTTCACTCTCACACCTCTCCCTTCCAGCTCATCACCTTTAGGCCAGTATCTCCCTACTGTTTCGCTCATTAGGGATCTTCTTAGGAAACAGGCCAACCTTCTATTACCTCATCCTTTCCCCACCACCCCCTCAGACTTTAAACTGAGCCCGGGACAGCAAGTGTATATTAAGACCTGAATCCCAAAGCCCCTCTTACCATGCTGGGAAGGGCCTTATACAGAACTTCTCACCACCCCCACGGCAGTAAAGTCCTAGGAAAGGCCCCTTGGTATCACTTATCCTTGGTAAAACTAGCACCCGAGACTTTACCCAAAGAATGTGTTAACACCAAGCCAGAGGGGTCCCTCTGCTCAACCTCCAACCCGACATCTCCTCACACTTTGTCCATTTTAGGACCCACAAAACTGAACATCTCCAGGACCCCCGCTCTTCCCCCAATCCCATGAGAAGGATGGTCTTTCCCCAGCGATTATCCTCTCACTCCTGCAGGCCCGCTCCACGTCCTTCACACAGGAGCTGCTCCAAGACTGGTCCTGACCCACCACCTCCAGTGTTGAAGGCATCCTTGAGTGGGTAACTGAACTAGCCTGGCAGGGCGCCCTCTGCAATTACACCCCCGAAGAGGTTACCCTCTACTCCTTTTTCCTACTATGCAACCGCTCAACCTCTCAGCCCCTGAACACTTGCCTTTTCTCTTCCACTTCCTTCTTATCCTAACAGAGACATATGCCACACCCTGGTCACAATGTATAACCAAGGTCTTGGTGGGTGGAAGGACACTTTCCAACCTCCCAGGTCTGCTACTCAGAATCCTTGGGGGAACCCTACAGGACACATTCACCTCCCTGTCATACGTTCCCACAACATGCTATGACCAGACAACTGCCACATCATGTTCCTACAGGGGTAAAAACTACTGGGTAGCTCTTTCCAAAGGGTCTCCTGCTGGAGTCCAGTGCCCACCCTCCAACAAAACATTTCTGCTTCACCCAGACCACTCACCTAGGCTATAGCGATGGGGAGGACTTCAGGATTCAGGACAAAACACGTCGGACCCCTGACCGTGATGGGACTTGTCTTTCTTGGCCCCTGTCTCTTTTGGTGTTTCTCTAATTTCTTGCAGGAACGTATGCAGGCTTTCACCAATCAAAAGGTCACTGAATTGTCCCTGTGAGGAGGACATCAGCTCCTCAGAACCAGCGACCCTTCCCTGGAGGAATGCAGCCTCCCCACACGAAACCAGGACCCCACCAACTAACTGTTTTACCCACCAACACAAATCTTTTATTTTTTCATATCTTCACCCATCTCCAGCAGGATGTAGCTTCAGAAGAATGAGACCTTCGCCCCTTTTCCCTTCTCCCTATACTTAGAAGGCAGGAATGATGGATCTTGGATGCAACCGGGGCCATTTTACACACAATAAGGACAAAATAGCTGCCAGCCTTGTCTTCCACACCAGCACCAACCCTTCCCTGATGACGTCAGCCTTCCCTACAGCCTATATAAGCCCTCCCACCCCCACGCCTCGTGCTGGCCGACGTTTTTCCTTTAATAAAGCTTGATCAGTACCCAGCATTTCAGCTCACTTTCTTTCAGTGACATGCATGGGTTGTGTATATTGACAGACACTGGTCCCCACATGCCGCAACAAAAGTCTCCTGGGGTGGGCTGGCTGTTCCAAGGGAAAGCGAGCTGCAGACAGAGTCCTCTCCTTGGGGACATCCAGACAGGTAGAAGACCTTGCCACACAGCCAGGCTCAGGGACACAGTCTCTGCCGCTCCAGCTTCTTCCACCAAGGCAGCACGTAAGGAGTTAGCTCTCTGGAGAGCCAGAACAGAAGAATCTGGTGGAGGATGGGCAGGCAGGAAAGGAGGTGTCTCGCCTCAGTCACATGAGACAAAGAAAGGAGGGCTGGATGGGGGGATGGCTTGGTGTGGCTCACGGTGACCTCACACCTGGCAGACCTCGAAGTTTGGGGGTCACAAGACCCTCTGACAGTCAGATCCATGGGATGACTCTTCTTCCTGGAACAACCCACAGAGAGCTTGGTGTTCAACTCCAGGGAGCCCCAGGTGCCAGCACCCCTGCCCAGAGACCACCCAGCTGGTGGGGAAACCGTGGGGCCCTGCATTCTCCCTCCATGGCCCAGAGCACAGGGCCATGAGGAGACCAGCCTTCCCTTAAGAGGTGAGTCATCATCCTGTGTAGTCCTGGAAAACTCCACACACCCAGCCTCACGGCACAGCCACCAGCCTGACTGAAGTCAACCAGAAAGGACTGTGGGTCCAGGAAATGGAAGGCCCCCATGCTGCCACAGCCTGGGCCAGCAGCTAATGGACAGCAGGGGTGATCTGGGACCCATGGCTCCATCCACCCTGCCAAGATCACAACCAGAGGGCAGTGGGCATCACCCACCTCAAGACGCCTGGCCTGGGGTCACCGCCATGAACCTGCAGGGGACGTGGCCGAGGCTGCAGGATGTTTGCCACTCACGGTGGTGGCCTGGGTCCTACAGGAGCAGCAACTGCAGGAGCTCACGTTTCCCCCCATAACCAACTGCTTGCCCCCAATCTAGATGCACTATCACCTCCAATCAATCAACAGACCCACTGAGACCCCTAGAGGTCAGTACTGTGCCATGATCACTCACCGAGAATGTGGGGAATCACAAGGAATTGGGTTTGAACCCAGGCCATCGAAGCATTGGGGCTGACCCCTGGTCTTCCTGCCCCCAGCTCATTTGTCTGATTGATGAGGGGCGTGTGGTGTGCAGGGCCAGCTGCCCACTTGAAGCTGGATGAACCTGGGTGCTGTGGTATGTAGAGTGGGACACTGTGAGCAAGGCGTGTCCCGTAGGTGATCATGAGCTGAGTTAATCCATGTGAAGAGCCCTGGAAACAGTTGGCATCCCCTCAGCACTCAACAAATGCCAGCAATTACTGTTAATAACTCTCGTGTTGCCCCAGGGCCTTTACACCATCCTGTGGCCTGCTCCAGCACCCCCAGCTGTAAGACATGGCCACAGCTCACGCTCGTGTCCAGGGACTTACCTTCAGGGATACTGGGCTCAGGCAGGAGCCCCCACATGTGCTCAGTCCCAGACTGCGCCCTCCCAGTCCAGCACACAGAGTTAGGGAATGCACCCAGCGGTGGTGACAGCCCCACTGGAACATGCCAGACACTCCCTGGCTCCAGGCATAAGGCCTGGTGGTAATGAGCTGATTAGCATGAAGGTTTGTCACTTTCTGCTCAGTCATCAGGATGGAGGCTTCTTGGGGCTGAGATGACACATGGTTACACTCCAGGTTATTGATTTGTGATGAGCTCAGGGGCACCCAGTCTTGTCAGCACCAGGTGGGGGCCTTGGGGACTGTGAGGCTGGTGTGGCCAGACACCAGCTGCTGAACACATGGAGTGTGTTGATTTACTCCCCATGGTCACTACTAAGAACTCGCCATGGGCCAGGCCCTGTGCCCAGGACAGAAAGTGGGTGAGAGCCCTGCACCGGGGGGATGTGGGGGAGACATGGCCAGTACAGGGCAGAAGATCTGCTGTGAGACTGCAAAGGTGGATCCCACACACTCCCTGGGATCCACCCTCATAGACCTCCAGGCACTCCTGAGAAAGCCGAGGATTCACACTGAGTCCCAGGAGGAAGAGCCAAGACCCATGTGTTTCCTGATCCACAGCAGGTGCTCAGTAGATATTTATGGGATTAACTAAGTCATTGCATGTGGTCACTTAGATGGGACCAGAGGAGATGTGGGCTCCCTCCTGCTGTAGGACTCTGCTTCAAGGATGCCTTATCAGTCAGGGCTCTCCAGAGAAAGAGAACCAAATGATGTGTGTATGTATTGATGGACAGTGACACACAGAGAGAGAGATTGACTTTAAAGAACTGGCTCACTTGATGTAGGGGCTGGAAAATCCAAAACCTATAGGCAGGCAAGAAGGCTGGAAACGTGGCAGGTTTCCACATTGTGGTCCCCAGGCAGAATTTATGTCTTTTCAGGAAACCTCAGTTTTTGCTCTGAAAGTCTTCAACTGATCAGACAAGGCCCACCCACGTGATGGAGGGTCATCTGCTTTAGTAAATATCAACTGACTGCAAATGTTAGTACATTACAAACATTACTAAATATGTCCACAGCAACTTCTAGACTGGTGTTTGATCAAGCAGCTGGCACCACAGCCTGACCAAGTTGACACATACAGTCAGCCTTGCAGACACGACCACTGTCCTGTCTAACTCTTCTTCAGAAAGCTGCTCCTGTCTCTTACCCCCAGCATCCCAGCTCCTACTGTGGGCCAGCTCCCCTCGTGGGCTCACGGTGGCTGCAGCAGCTCTGGGGCTCATATCCAGTGACAATATCCAAAGGCAGAAAGATCAGCCTGGGCTTGTTTCTTCTTGGGTGTCTCTTTAGATCAGTCAGAAATAGCACCCAGAGCCACTGACCCAGAACTTGCAAAACTACACAAATACATGGAAATTAAACAACATGCTCTTGAATGACCAATGGGCCAAAGAAGAGATTAAGAAGGAAATAAAAAATTTCTTGAAACTAATGGAGACAGAAACACAACATATCAAAACCTATGGGACACAGTCAAGGCAGTATTAAGAGGAAAGTTGATAGCAATAAATGCCTACATCAAAAAAAAAAAAAAAAAAGAGAGAGAGAGAGATTTCAAATAAACACCCTAACAGTGCACCTCAAGGAACTAGAAAAGCAAGAGTAAACTAAACCCACGATAATAAGAAGAATAAAGATAATAAAAATCAGAGGAGAAACAAGTAAAATTAAGACTAAAAATACAGTACTAAAGATCAATCAAATGAAAAGTTGGTTCTTTGAAAAGATAAACAAAATCAACAAACTAACCAAGAAAAAAGGAAAAAAGACCAAAATAAACAAAAACTAAAATGCAAATGGAGACATTACATCAGATAGCACCGACATACAAAGGATCATCAGAGACTATTGTGAACAACTATATGCCAATAAAAATGAAAAACTGTCAGCACCACGCTCAGCCAGTGAGCGAACCGGCCATCCGTATATGGGCCGAGCCCGTGGCGCACTTGGAGAGTGCGGCGCTGGGAGCGTGGTGACGCTCCCGCCGCGGGTTCGGATCCTATATAGGAATGGCCGGTGCACTCACTGGCTGAGTGCCGGTCACGAAAAAGACAAAAAAAAAAAAAAAAAAAAAAAAAAAAAGAAAAACTGGAGGAAATGGGTAACTTCCTGGACACGTTTGCCTTATCAAGACTGAACCAAGAAGAAGTAGAAAACCTAAAGAGACCAATAACGAATAACAAGATAGAATCAGTAATAAAAAGTCTCCCAACAAAGAAAAGCCCAGGACCAGATGGCTTTACTGTTGAATTCTACCAAACATTTAAAAAAGGATTAATGCCAATATTTCTGAAACTATTTCAAAAAATTGAAGTGGATGGAATTCTTCCAAACTCTTACTATGAAGCCACCATTACTCTGATACTAAAACCAGGCAAGGACACAACAACAACAACAAAAAAAAAAAAAAAAAAAAAAAGAAAAGAAAAAAGGAAAGAAAACTGCAGGCCAATATCATACTGAACACAGATGCAAAAATCCTCAATAAAATACTAGCACACCAAACCCAACAGCATATCAAAAAGATTATATACCATGATCAAGTGGGATTTATCTCAGAGATGCAAGGATGATTCAACATACATGAATTAATAATCATAATACATCACATCAACAGAATGAAAAACAACAACAACATATGATCACCTCAACAGATGCAGAAAAAGCATTTGGCAAAGTTCAACATCCCTTCATGATAAAGACTCTCAACAAATTAGGTACAGAAGGAAAGTATCTCAGTACAATAAAGCCTATATAGGACAAACCCACAGCTAACACCATGCTGAATGGGGAAAAGCTGGAACTAAGAACTGGAACAAAACAAGGATGTCCCCTCTCACCACTTCTATTTGACATACTACTGTAAGTCCTAGCCAGAGCAATTAGGCAAGAAAAAGAAATAAAGGGCATCCAAATGGGAAAGGAGGAAGTCAAGGTGTCCCTGTTTGCAGATGACATGATTATATGTAGAGAGAAACCTAAAGACTCAACCAAAAAAACTCCTAGACCTGGTAAACAAATTCAGTAAAGTTGCAGAATACATATCAACATACAAAAATCAGTAACATTTCTATATACCAACAATGAACTAGCAGAAAAACAAATCAAGAAAGCTATCCCAATTACAATAGCAACAAAAAATAAAATACCTAGGAATAAATTTAACCAAAGAAGTGAAAAATCTCTATAATGAAAACTATAAAACACTGATTAAAGAAATTAAAGAAGACACACAAAAAAGGAAAGATACGCTATGTTCATGGATTGGAAGAATCAATATCGTGAAAATGACCATACTACTTAAAGTGATCTATATAGATTCGTGCAATCCCATGAAACTACCAATGACATACTTCACAGAAATAGAAAAACAATTAAAAAATTTATATGGAACAACAAGAGACCCCAAATAGCCAAAGCAATCCTGAGGGGAGGGGAAAAAAAAAGCAAGAGGCTTCACACTCCCTGACTTCAAAATATACTACAAAGCTATAGTAATCAAAACAGCATGGTACTGGCACAAAAACAGATACATAAGCCAATGAAACAGCATAGAGAATTTAGAAATAAATCCATGTACCTAGAGCCAACTGATTTTTCACAAAGGAGCCAAGAACACACATTGGGGAAAAGACAGTCTCTTCAACAAATGGTGCTGAGAAAATTGGAGATCCATATGCAGAAGAATAAAACTAGATCCATGTCTCACAACATATAGCAAAGCCAACTCAGAATGAGTTAAAGACTTAAAAGTAAGACCTGAAAGTATAAAACTTCTAGAAGAAAACATAAGGGAAACACTTCAGAACATAGATCTGAGTAAAGACTTTATGAATAATACTTCAGAAGCACTGGGAACAAAAGCAAAAATTATACTGGGATTATATCAAACTAAAAAGCTTCTGCACAGAAAAGGAAACAATCAACAGAGTGAAAAGAATTGCAGAATGGGAGAAAAGATTTACAAACTGTAATCTGAGAAGAGATTAATATCTAGAATATACAAAGAACTCAAGCAACTCAATAGTAAAAAAAAAAACCAAATTTTACAATGGGCAAAGGAACTGAATAGACATTTTTCAAAAGAATACATACAAATGGCCAACAGATACATGAAAAAATGCTCCTACATTGCTAATCATCAGAGAAATGCAAATCAAAACCACACTGAGATATCACCTTACCCCAATTAGACTGACTATAACCAAAAAAGAGAGAAAATAACGAAAGCTGGAGAGGATGCGGAGAAAGGGGAATGCTTATACACTGCTGATGGGACTGCAAATTAGTACAGCCTCTGTGAAACACACAGTGGAGGTTTCTCAGACAACTACTGATAGAACTGCCATACAATCCAGCAATCCCACTGCTGGGTATGTACCCAGAGGAATGGAAATCATCACGTAGAAGGGACACCTGCACTCCCATGTGCCTCACAGCTCTGTTTACAATGGCCAAGAGTTGGAACCAACCTAAGTGTCCATTGATGGATGACTAGATAAAGAAAATGTGGTATATGTACACAATGGAACATTACTCAGCCATAAATAAGAATGAAATTCTGCCATTCACAGCAACACAGATGACCCTGGAGAAAACTATGTTAAGTGAAATAATCCAGGCACAGAGAGAGAAATACCGCATGTTCTCACTCATAAGTGGGAGCTAAATAAGTTGACCTCATAGAAGTAGAAAGTAGAATAGTGGTTACTAGAGGCTGGTGGGGGAAGGGGCGGAGGGATGGGGAGAGGGTGGTCAGTGAATATAAAATATTAGAGAGAGAGGAAGACTGGGATCCAGGGTTCTGTAGTAACACAGGGAGACAACAGTCAGCAGCAAAGCACTGTGTGTCTTTAAAGAGCTAGTTGAGAGGAGGTTGAATGTTCCTAACACAAAGAGGTGACAGATGTTTGAGGTGGTGGATATACTAAGCACGCTGATGTGATCATTGCACACAGTATGAATGTACCCAGCATCATATTGCACTACAGATATATACAATTGTCACAGGTCAATTAAGAAAAATAAATTAAAAAGCAAGAAATAGAGAGCAGAATAATAGTTACCAGAGGCAGGGAAAGGGTGGGGAGAGGGGGCAGAGAGTGTACCTGTCTAGCAGCCTAAGTTACAAAGCTCCAGTTAGATAGGAAGTTTAGGTTCTGGTGCCCTGGGGTGACAACAGCTAATAATATTGTGTCTCAAGAGACCTAGAAAAGAGGATCTCGAAAGTTATAAGCACAAAGAAATAATAAATATTGAGGTGATAGATAAGCTAGCTCTTCTGATTAGATCATTATACAATATATGTATATATTGAAAAAACAAGCTGAACCCCATAAACATGTACAATGAAAAAAGTAAAATTTTTAAAAAAGAAGATGAACACTATATATAGATATAGACGATATAAGTTATTCCTCCTTTGGGAGTAAATTGATTCATGCTAGGGAAGTTCTTTTCAGAAATGCAAAAAGCAGCATTGCATCAGATGGACGCCTAACCTCTGCTCTTTGGACACAAAGATGTGGGCAAAAGGTTACCCCACCCCACGGTACCCAACTGTCCAGCTGCATGGGTTTTGAGATGGCAAGATCCCGACAGCCTAAGGTGGCCATGGTGGGCACCCTGGGGTCTTGCTCTGGAGCCCGTCCACTAGAGAGGCTGGCATCTGTCAGGATGGGCAAAGCCTGGGCGGCCCCTCAGGCTGCCTGGACCCTGAGCCGCCTTCTCTCCAGGATGCCACCCCTCTTCTGGCTGGTGCAGTCACGGGGCTGCCCGAGAGACCCAGAGGAGACCTTCCTCCTCTGTGTCCACAGCCCGCTGTCCACAGGCCCAGCATTCCCCACACCGACTCGACTGCCTTGAACCACAGCCCTCCCTGAGCACTGGGCCATTCACTGAATCCGCAGGAACAGTGAGCTTGCAGAAGTCACTGGGCACAGGAGGCAAGAAGACTTGTGGAGTTCCCGCTGCCACTAGGACTTGGCCAAAAGGAAGACAAAGCTAAGGAGGAGATGTCACTCCTGGGGTGAGGTGGTGCTGCGAGGAGCAGCGGCGTAGACGGCAGGCTCTCACCCAGCCTTGAGTGGGGAGCCGGGCGGATGCTGCACTGGGGGGTGCAGATCTGGGCGAGGTGCACAGCTGGATGCGGGTGTCTCTATTGCATCCAACGTGGGAAACGCCCCGTGGCTTGTGTGCTGATCCGATGATCCCAAAGGCAACCTAATGTCAATTTCAGTGCTTCCTGGATTAATTCCCAGACTTATTTTATTGCTGAAACTTGTTCTCTAAGTTTGCTTCCGTAAGGAGACCATTCCCAGGCCAGGATGGGGTGGCAGGACTGAGGAGCGGGTGGTCATGGGAAGGACGTGTCAAGCGACACAGGGGGTCACCTAATCACAAGTTTCCTTACCTGTGTCCTAAACACCAGCCCCTGTGCTATTTCTCTTCCTCCATCTGGCCACTCACTAAATGCAAACAAGGTGGGAGGGGTTTTCCTTACAATGTTGGGGGATTTGGTCATTTGAAGGTGTTTTCTCTCCCTGCATGGTTCAGGACGAAAGCCCCTCAGAGCCGCTGTAGGGGACACACACGAGAGCGTCCTATTTCTACCTAAAGGTCCATCCAGACAGCTGCGTATGGCTCTTACAATTCTAATCTCAAAACCAATAACAATGACTCCACTTTTGATCTGCGATCCGACCGATGAGCACGTCCTGAGGAATCGCTGCCCCACGCTGGCCGTCTGCTGTGCACACTGGCGTGGGGGCTGGCCTTGTTTGTGCTATGGTGTGTCTGCCTGCCTGGCGGGCCTGGAGGACGCCGGGTTCACTGGTCACATGGTCCACATCTGCAGAAATAGCGCAGTCATCACACCAGGACAAATCTATAAAAAATGCAGCCTTATCGGCAGGAACATGAAAGATGATGGATCTGTATGCAGGAGAAATCTCTCCAAAACTTGGCATCACTGAACGGGCTTTATTTTTGTAGCCATGTGTATCTTTGTCCTGGATGCAGTAACTGGCTGATCTGTTCATCGTTTCCTGCACGGTGTCGTGAGGAGCCATGGCACAGCCTTGTCTCCAGCTAATAACAGGCTCGACAGAGGCAGGTGGGAAAAGAAAGTCAAGCAGAACCAAACCACGTGCCATCTGCGGGGAGCTGGCCGTCCTGGAGCAGAAACAGTGTCTCTGGAGAAGGGGCCTCTGGGCTCTTCCCTCTTTACTCCACAGCAAAGGGGACGCCCAGAACCTGCTGGAATCAGACCCGGGAACTGACCGTGCTGGCGCCCATTCAGCTCTGACCCGTTCGGTCCTCTCTTGAAGGAGTCGCAGCAGCTCAGCCCTGCTGAGCAAGCTGTGCTGCTGTCTTACGTTTTAATGGATAACGGATGCATCGTGACGGGGTGTCAGCAGTGTCAGTCAGGCATAACCTACCCTCTGGCACTTTGCATCCTTTGCCAATTGTAAGAACATGGGGGCTCGTGTGGTATGAAAAATGCAGGGAGAAGAAAACTCCAGGATTAGAATCTCCTTTGACCAGTTAGTGAGAAGAATACAATGGATGTCCAGAGGACCCAGGTCTTTGACTAGACTCAGCAATACTCCATCAATCCCATTCTGCGGGCAGGTGCATGGTTTGGACATTTTCTGAGAAGTGCATGTAGAATGGAACACCACCCCTGGGCTATTACAGACAGTCTTGGGTCTGAGTCATTTCACCTTTTAACTTT
Source organism: Cynocephalus volans (assembly GCF_027409185.1). Taxonomy (NCBI): domain Eukaryota; kingdom Metazoa; phylum Chordata; class Mammalia; order Dermoptera; family Cynocephalidae; genus Cynocephalus; species Cynocephalus volans. The sequence continues at coordinate 235,782 of NC_084471.1, read as the reverse complement.
CTCATAGACCGATGGCTGTGGGTAGCTGCAATGAGTAAACAGTGCTGTTGGGATTATTGGATCATTCTCTGAACTCTGTGTGTGTCTAAAAACTCCTAGAAGGTGAATGCGTCCACTCGACACCAGCAGGAATCATCCTGAAATGAGAGATGACCAACGCGATTGCAGGAAGTCCATGAAACCACTCCTAGTAAACGGGGCCTGCAGTGGTGGGTTTCATGCATCAGCTTGACTGGGCCATGGGTGGGTGCCCAGATGTCTGGTTGAACATTATTCTGGGTGTGTCTGTGTTTCTGAACATGATGAACATTTGAACTGGTAGAGGGGGAAGCAGGTGGCCCTCACCAGCGTGGGTGGGCCTCACTCAATCTCCTGGAGTCCAGAACAGAACAAAAGGGAGGGAAGGGGGCATTGTCTCTCTCTGCCGGACTGTTTCCAAGCTGCAACATCCATCTTCTCCTGCCCTCGGACTGGAACTTACACCATCGGCTTCGGGCCTCCAACTTGCAGAGGGCAGATCTGTTCCTCTGGAGAACTCCAACTAATACAGGGAACTTCAGCTGAAGGTCTCCATAAAGTCAAAAATATAGTTCAGTGAACGTGAGTCCCTTGAGTATTCCGTTTAAAACCTGTGAACTGTCTGGAGGCATCTTTCCTTATACCTTGTGTCTCAGTCCACGGCAGAGGACGCCGGGTGTCCACAGCAGACACACACTGGCTGTGTCTCACTCTGACAGGTATTTCCACCAGGAAGTGTTCAGTGAACTGGCCTCCAGTGGATACCAGGGCAGTCTTGTTGGAATAAAAGGTACTTGTGAAATGTAAACACACTGATTTTTTAAGGGTCCTTGGAGACCTGGCCCACAGATATTGACATGTCCAGGCTATTTGTCTTTGGGTAAGAAATTCTCTTAGCTGTGGTCCCTGCTGGCATCTCAGAAGGGCACCAGAGAGAAACCCTTAAAACGATGCAAAAACTTCTGGGGGGGGGCAAAATAAAATCACAGAGCACACTGCAGACCATACAGCCTTAATTATTTTAGTCTCTGCCTCACCTTGGACAGGTTCTGTGGCTGCAGGGGGTCTCTCAGACAACTCACCAGTGACAGCCCTGTGAGAGGCCGTCTTCCATCTGAGTGTGCCTGGCCTACCCTCACCCCACGTAGGGCAGCGGCATCCACAGGAGGAAATCCGCTGCTCCCCCACAGCTGGGAGGGGCCCCTGCTCTGGGCAGCAGGAGGCAGGTGTGGGGAGCCTCCCCTACAGCTGTCCCTCTGGGCTGACGATTTGGAGACAGAGACTTGTCCAGTGTGAGTGAGCCTTTGGCACATCCAAATCCTGCTTTGCACCACAGCCCCCCAAGGGAGCTTCCTGAAATAAACCTCGCCAGAGCCTTCTCCTCGTACCACCCACTGCCTGCGAGATGAAGCCGGGCTCTCAGCAGACCCTCCTTGTCTGGCCACGGCCGTCCCCCCACTCCAAGCTCCTCACTGAATTGAGAGAATGGTGACAACAGCTGTCACAGCAGAGCCCGTGCCCATGCAAGGCATGCACACACACCGTTCACGTCACTCACAGGACCTCAAAGATTCAGTGACATAGGTGTCAGTGACCCTCACATGGCCACGGAGGCCCAGAGGGTGCGTTGCTGACTGCCGACTTCACGCAACTCCACACAAGAGCCTGGGGTCAAGATCCCACCGTGTTCCCCAGACCCGACAGCTCTCCCAAGACTCACCTCTTCCAGCTAGAGGGTCACAGAATTTGCCACCCTCAGTACGCCACTCTGGCATAAAGATTATTTTGAGCTGAAGGCGATTGAGCTAAAGCAGACGTGGGACGAATCCTCTGCTCTCCTCCTATCTGCCTAAAAGCTGGACAAGTATTTACAAAGCAGCCCCCTCCCCTCTCCACCAGGCAGGACGAAGGCTGATCACTGTAGATAACCTGAGACCCTCATCAGCCTAAAGACGGCACCAGAGGCATCTACTGGACAAATGTCACTACCAGCTTTTATCTGCCGTGAGTTCCCATCGCCTGCCCCCCACACCCTCCTGCCTCGTCTTGGTGAAGATGCTGCCCAAGCACAAGCCGGAGCTCCAGGCCACCTCTCTGAGGACGACCCCTACCCTGGGGGCCTCCCACGTGTACATGAGATACGCACATTCATACACTGCTGCTCATTTTTCTCTTGCTAATCTGCCTTTTGTTACTGGGGGTTCCAGCTAGAAACTGAAAGGTAAAGGGAAAATTGTCCCCGCATGCACAACTCCTGGGACGTAGCACGATGGACACAGTAGCAGGAGCGAGGGCCCCACGAGCCCGGGGGTGTGTGGGGCTGCAGGTCCGGCTCCCACAGGACCCTCAGCACGTGTCCCGGACGGCAGGAGGGGGTGGCCTCCCCCCGAGCCTCAGGCCCCTCAGGGGCTGCCGGGACTGTGGGAGCCACAGCCCCCCAAATACTTGTAGGACAGATGAATGAATGAACAAACATAGGTGGCAAAATGTAGCACCGAAGAGCCACCCTTTTCCAGATTCAGGCCGTGTGACACTCAACCAGCGAGGCAGGGGTGAGGCGGGAGAAAGCTGAGCCAGATGGTTTTAAGTTCCTGTGAAAGACGCCACTCCTGGGAAGAGCCACGAGGATTTCGAAGATGGAACTCCATGAGGAGGTGCTGCCCTGCTGGGAATAACCTACTTCAGAGCTCAGTCACAACAGCACGGATTGCCACGTGGACAGACGAAACAAAACCGAAACAAAACTCGGGTGACAAGCAGGACGTCCCGAAGCGTCCTGAATCTGCACAGACGTCAGGAGAACGTGGAAAAAATCCAGCATCTCAGCTCATCGGCAAGAGAATGGCTTATTCCGTGTCCTGGTTTCATGTTTGATCCTTTTCCAAAAAATATTTATAAAGACATAAAATTTATTCCTTAGTTTCAGAGGCTGGATGTCCAAGGTCCAGAGAACACATCTGGTGACGGTCTTGTTGGTGGCAGCTCTTCACAGCAAGGCAGGTGTCACGGCGGATGGTGTGAGAGAGAGAGACGTATTTGATTCTTCGCCTGGAAGAAAACAAAGCAAAAGTCATATTTTAAATAAAAATAAATTAAAGGTGGATTAAAATCTGAAAGCACAGAAAAAACTAACAACGTTACTCCAGAATTTAACACAATGTTTCGATACACTTCACTAACAAAGAAGAAAGTCAAATGCCATCAGGGAAACACGGATATATTTACAGATACTTTCCATGACATGGAAGGGGGTGGCGTGATGTCAAATCCAAGCAGTAGACGAGGAAAACGTGAGAAACGCTTCTGAGACAAGAGGAAACGCTCCTGCCGGAAATCTCTGATGGAAAAACTGCAGAAAGGGAAAAAGAAAGGCAACCCAGTTTTTCCAGGGAGAATAAGACAGAGAGGTGCTGCCAGGGGCCAGAGCATGAAAGACAGCAGGACTCAGGGGTGGCCACCGAAAGACAAAACAAAGGCTGCTGAGATCCGTTTCCTCCAGCACCGGGCAGGCAGCGGTTCAGACAGCGTCAGCACCAGGTCCCAGAAGGATGTGCAGAAACAAAGGCCCCACGGCAGGTGCACGCAGAAACTGCTCCAAACACATTGCAAAGTCACCTGGCCGCGTGCACTGGAGTTCAGAATGCATTCCCAGTGCGGGGAATCTTCTCCTGAGACACAACGGCACCAGTTCACAGAGACCTCTGTCCACCCTGAGGACAGGGTGAGACTGTCCTTTCCCTGAAGGGCACTCGGGAGCTGCTTGAGCAGAGTCGGAGCAGAGGGATCCGGGGTGCAGGGCACCAAGAGAGGCCGGGACCTCGCAGGAACTTGCACAGCTGGAGCTGAGCATGCCCCGCTGTTTTACTGTCCACGATCCTTCACCCACCTACATGACAGAGTCGTGGCGAGTAGTCACAGGCCACACTGCGGGTCCTGTATGTGCAAACACGCACGACGCCTGAAACCTAAACTCAACTTCACTTGTTCCTGCTGCCTTTGGTACCAAGTCTAAAAACACCTGATCCAGAGGCTCCCAGACCCCATCCCTGTAAAGTCTATTCACTCCTGCCTGACCCCAAGAAAGGACAGTGCTTTCTTTCTGCGCAGTAATGGCAGGAGCATTTTTGAGCCCACACCAGGTACCGACCCTGTCGTGTGTTGCTGTCAATCAGAAGCCGGCATAGCTGGGGAGGGATGAGCCCGGCGGGAAGCCAGATCTAGCTGACACCTGGCCCAGGTGTTTCAGCCTCTCTGGGGATCCTTCCAACACTCCCGCCTTGTGCCCTGCGCGGGTGGAAACCTGCTGGGTGGCTCACCGCTGCTCTGAATGCACTATTTCAATGCCCTTGAATTTCAACTTAAATCTCACCCTGCAGGACAGAGTCTCTGATCCTGGAGAACTCAGTGCTATGAGCTGAAGCAAGTTTCTCCAGGAAGCTGGAAATATATCACTCGGGATCCAAGATGCAGAAACAAATAATTAAAAATAATTAGTTTTCCTAAAAGTTCTGATTCTTCCATCTTTTTTTTTTTCTCTTAAGCTTACTGCCTGCTATCTCTTATCCACTAGGGAGCTTGAACAGATGATTAAACAAATGGACAATTAGTAAGTAAATATCAATGGGGGACAAAACAGAGAAGAGCTGTGTTCCGCCCGCATACGTTCGGTTTTGAAACCCTCCTTCACTAGGCTGGAGCCACTTTCCCAATCATGCCGATGTCCTTGCAAACCCTGAAGGAGATGAAGGAGCAGGCAGCCCATGGGACGATCACCAGAGCGCTCTGTGTTTGTGTCATGCCAGGGACCTCAGAGCACATGCAGCAAACACCTAGAAGTCACCCGATGAGACTCAGGCACAGGGAGCTCTGTGGGCCTGATGCCCACAGCCAGAGGCTTTGACACCCCAGGTCTGCAGCCCAGCTGGGCAAGGCCATGGTCCCCGCCACCTGCAGTTGTGAGCAAGGTGCAGCCTGCAGCCTGGCAACATGGTATTGGTCACTGTCCTGTCCTGAGCCCGGTGGCTGAGGCCAAGCCAGAGGAAGGGCACACATGGGCAGTGAGCTGGGCAACCACACAGGAAGGGGAGTTGGAAGAAAACTGGGGTTTCACAGCTTAGAGAGCCACTTGGGGCCAGGATGACTTGATGTCAGGGCAAATGGCTGTGATTCAGGGACAGACACTGACATCCATGTGGCTGGATTCCCAGCTGCAGCCTGTGGATCCTCCTGGCTGCTCCTCTTGGTGACCCTTGCTGGGGGCCTCGGCAATGCCTACAGACCCTGGAGAACCCACCACCACAGGGTCAAGGAGCCCACGGCTTCCTCCTTCCCAGTGGCCAGGACACACACCAGCACACACAGGCCTGAGTCGGCCTTTTTCCCAGGCTGGGACCTGGTGTGTCATAGATGCTCAGTGGAATCCAGTGCATAAAGCCAGGCTTCCAGGGACTGCCCTACTGTTTGAGGACACATGTTCCTAACCAAGAGGTTGAGAGGAAGAATGAGGATGGTGATAGTGACGATGCTGGTGATGATGATGATGGTGATGGTGACAATGATGGTGATGATGATGGTGATGATGGTGATGGTGATGATGGTGGTGATGATGGTGATGATGGTGATGATGATGATGGTGGTGATGGTGATGGTGACGATGATGGTGATGATGATGGTGATGATGGTGATGGTGATGATGGTGGTGATGATGGTGGTGATGGTGATGGTGGTGATGGTGATGGTGATGGTGACAATGATGGTGATGATGATGGTGATGGTGATGATGGTGATGATGGTGATGATGATGATGGTGGTGATGATGATGGTGATGATGGTGATGGTGATGGAGGTGATGGTGGTGGTGTTGATGGTGATGATGGTGATGGTGACGATGATGGTGATGATGGTGATGGTGATGATGGTGATGGTGATAGTGATGATGGTGATGACGGTGATGGTGATGATGGTGATGGTGATGATGGTGGTGATGATGGTGATGGTAATGATGGTGATGGTGATGGTGGTGATGGTGATGGTGGTGATGGTGATGACGGTGATGGTGATGGTGGTGATGGTGATGGTGGTGATGGTGATGACGGTGATGATGGTGATGGTGATGACGGTGATGGTGATGATGGTGGTGATGATGGTGATGATGGTGACGGTAATGATGGTGATGGTGATGATGGTAATGGTGATGGTGGTGGTGATGATGGTGGTGATGGTGATGGTGGTGATGGTGATGGTGACAATGATGGTGATGATGATGGTGATGGTGATGATGGTGATGATGGTGATGGTGGTGATGGTGATGGTGGTGATGGTGATGGTGATGGTGACGATGATGGTGATGGTGATGGTGATGGTGGTGATGGTGATGATGGTGATGGTGACGACGATGGTGATGATGGTGATGGTGATGATGGTGATGGTGATAGTGATGATGGTGATGACGGTGATGGTGATGATGGTGATGGTGATGATGGTGATGGTGATGACGGTGATGGTGATGATGGTGGTGATGATGGTGATGATGATGGTGACGGTAATGATGGTGATGGTGATGATGGTAATGGTGATGGTGGTGGTGATGATGGTGGTGATGATGGTGATGGTAATGATGGTGATGGTGATGGTGGTGATGGTGATGGTGGTGATGGTGATGACGGTGATGGTGATGATGGTGATGGTGATGACGGTGATGGTGATGACGGTGATGATGGTGGTGATGATGGTGATGATGATGGTGACGGTAATGATGGTGATGGTGATGATGGTAATGGTGATGGTGGTGGTGATGATGGTGGTGATGATGGTGATGGTAATGATGGTGATGGTGATGATGGTGATGGTGGTGATGGTGGTGATGGTGATGGTGACAATGATGGTGATGGTGATGGTGATGATGGTGATGGTGGTGATGGTGATGATGGTGATGGTGACGATGATGGTGATGATGGTGATGATGATGATGGTGATGGTGATAGTGATGATGGTGATGACGGTGATGGTGATGACGGTGATGGTGATGATGGTGGTGATGATGGTGATGGTAATGATGGTGATGGTGATGGTGGTGATGGTGATGGTGATAGTGATGATGGTGATGACGGTGATGGTGATGATGGTGATGGTGATGATGGTGGTGATGATGGTGATGGTAATGATGGTGATGGTGATGGTGGTGATGGTGGTGATGGTGATGACGGTGATGGTGATGGTGGTGATGATGGTGATGATGATGGTGATGGTAATGATGGTGATGGTGATGGTGGTGACGGTGATGATGGTGATGACGGTGATGGTGATGATGGTGATGGTGATGATGGTGGTGATGATAGTGATGGTAATGATGGTGATGGTGATGGTGGTGACGGTGATGGTGGTGATGGTGATGACGGTGATGGTGATGATGGTGATGGTGATGACGGTGATGGTGATGATGGTGGTGATAGTGGTGATGATGATGGTGACGGTAATGATGGTGATGGTGATGATGGTAATGGTGATGGTGGTGGTGATGATGGTGGTGATGATGGTGATGGTGATGACGGTGATGGTGATGGTGGTGATGATGGTGATGATGATGGTGATGGTAATGATGGTGATGGTGATGGTGGTGATGGTGATGACGGTGATGGTGATGATGGTGATGGTGATGATGATGGTGATGCTGGTGATAGTGATGATGCTGGTGATGATGATGGTGATGATGATGGTGATGGTGATGGTGGTGATGGTGATGACGGTGATGGTGATGGTATGGTGATGACGGTGATGGTGATGATGGTGGTGATGATGGTGATGATGATGATGATGGTGATGGTGGTGGTGTTGGTGATGATGGTGATGATGATGATGGTGGTGATGATGATGGTGATGATGGTGATGGTGATGGAGGTGATAGTGGTGGTGTTGATGGTGACCAGCTCTCCATGACCGCTGGGGACCTTCAGCCTCGTCTGGCCCTTGCCACCTTTGGGGGCCCCTATCTGTCACTGCTAGTTTGCCAGGGGGAGGGCAGGAGGGGGTGCCTCCCTCTACCTGGCCCTTCACGAGGCTCCCGGCCACCCTTGCCAGTTCTCTGGTGCAGGCCCAGCCTCTGCATGGATGCCAGGTTGGGCACTGCCAGGTGCCTCCACATGATCCTGGAGCTCAGTTTCTCCCTCAAAAAAATGAAAAGACTGACTCTAGAAGGTTTAATTATTTTCAACTCAAATCCTTGGTGATTCTAAGAGCAGGCCCCTGGTTTATCTAGGGGAGCCCAAACAGCACTGATGAGTGTTTATGGCCCACGCAGCCTCACCAGGGACAGTGGCCACAATGCAGATGGCCAGCTCCTAGTCCTGCTCCACCTGGCTGCTGGCTCTGACCTCGTCCTGCCTGGCCTGTTCATCCCAGGCTGCCAGATTGACCCCAGGCTGGTTAATTTGTCCCACGATGGCTAATGATCCCAGGCTGGCTAATTGGTCTCAGGATGGCTAACTGATCTCAGACTGGCACAAGGCTCCTAGGTAGGCAAACTGAAATTTTACTTGAATTCCCTCAAAAGGAGCATATTAAACTAAAGAGATCTATTGAATGGATAAAGAAGTGGTGGATGACCGATGGGTCCCAAGCTGCGCAAATTCTAACCCCACCATCGATAAGTGGAACACACAGGCAGTGTCCGTGGTGGGAAGTCATGGCTGTGCAGGGCTCACGGCCTCACTGCGCTGAGCAGCCAGAGGGATGGCGGCCCCTGGGGCGAGGGAGGGGCCATTACTACAGCTGTTAGGACACCAACAGGACTGGAAATATGGGTTGGGACCCTTCGTGGGGGCTCAGATGCATGCACATGTCACTGCTCAGCTGCCAGCTCTAAGTAGAGCCCACAGTTCCTCTGTCATCAAGGCAGAAGGAAAGAAAGTGAATTCAAGGGAGACCAGGCCCTGGCAAAGGGGGTCGTCCACGTCCAGCTCCAGACAGTGCTACCACCCAGGTCCACAGAAGAGGCATGGGCGAGGCCAGTGGGGCATGCCTGCCCTCCCCATGCACCCCGAGCCTCTGCTTGGCCCTCACCTGGCCAAGGCTGGACAGAGAAGTCCCTCTGTCACTGGGAAGGTTGCAAGAGGAAACCGATACCATCGAGGAGTCTGCAGCTGACTCCATGGGGTTGCCTGGGGCCTCCAGGGGCAGCTTCCCTGGGCCTGGCTGGGAGGACCTGAAGGGCCCAGCTGTATTGCCTCCTGCATCCTTTTGTGCCATAGGCGTCTGGCGAACAGAGAGGTTCCTAGCAGAGGTGACAGGTGGCCCAGGGTGGCATCAGACGCTCCAGAATTCCACACCCAGGAAGCCGCGAGGGAGGCTGGGCCGTGCAGGGTGCAGGGCCGCGGCTGTGAGCCCGTCCTCGCCTGAAGCACAGTTTTTTCCTCAGCATGCATTTCTATGAGCTTCCTCTTTTCCTGTGGTTATGTGATATTTTGAACCTTGGTTGCTGACAAGATGATATTATTTACATAAATGTGAAGTTTTCTAGCCAGCCTGGAGCTGCAGACTTGCCACAAGACACATACTGTCCAGACCCTGAGGCACCAGGGACGACATCCGCAAAGCTGTGCTGATTCCACCCCGAAGCAGATCAAAACCCTGCAGGACCCTAAGGTGACATCCAGGACGAGCACAGAAGCCGGAAGGAGCCTCGGCGAGAATTTGCACCTGGCCCCTTACCCACTCGCCTCCCTTCTGCTTTTCATCTCCACGTCCCGTTCCCTCAGCCCCCTCTGTAAATCTGAGCCTCTGAGGTGGCTTCAGCCTGGCCATCTCCTTCAGGTTTGCCAGACAGGTGTTCAGCCCAGCACCCCTCCTCAGGTCACCGTGTTCCTGAGTGACAGCTGACTCCCTACTCTGCCAACGTCTGACCCTTGAGTTGTTTGCTTTTGTTTGGGGCAGGCAGCTGCACTTGGGTTTGGTAACAAGATTGTGACAGTCCTCGGCCAGGAGCTCAGTGCTGAGGCATAGCAGATTTTTGCAAGCCAAGCCAGGGTTTTTGGGGCAGGCAGCTGGACATGGGCCTGTGACACCGCCACCGGTGGACGTTGTTAGCGAGGACGGTGGATGGAGACGTCCTGCATTTCAGAGCTTCAGCCTCCTCCGTGCCCAGAGCGTGCACCCACGGCCGCCGTGGTGTTGCTCTTCCCTAAACCCAGACACAAGGAGCAGCAAGTCAGACGTGCACTTCCGCAGCGAGCCGGGGGGCTGGCGTGCTGCACACGGGCCACCAGCACACGGCGACAGGGCCTGGATGCTGCCTGGACACCGCCCCGTTCTGCTCTCAGGCCATCTGCATTGCAGAATGAATTTCATAATTGAATTAATAAACGACACAGAGGTGCAGCCCCCGCTGGATGTAAGCAGCTGTAGATGTGGTCTTCTTTGCTTCGAGGGGTCTGTGAAACTTTTGAAATTAAATGCAAAGTTTTGTGTATAAACTTACACACATTTTTGCAGGGAGGGGATTCCTAAATTATATGTGATTCTCAGAAGCTTTTGTGGTTCCAGAAGAGAGAAGTGCCCCTGGTTTGGAAGAATAGTCGCCTCCCTTGACCAGCGGGATGTGGGGACTCTGTGCTCTCAGGACCTCCAGGCACAGAGCCTGAGGTCTGCCCCATCTCCTGCACCCAGGACAAGGACGCGCCCTGGAGTGTGAGCCCTCCAGGGCTGGGGGACAACTACATGGACTGGGTGGAGCCAGGTGTCTGCTTTTGCGGGGTGCCTCAAGGTCAGGGTAGAGCAGAGGAGCCAGGAGTACAGGGCAGGTGTCGGGGAGGACAGCCTGGAGTCAGCCGGACAGGCAGGGGAGGTGCCCACAGCTGCGGGAGCTGGCCCTCGGCTCAGGGACAGTGGCACTCTACTTGCTGCAGAATGCTTCCCTGAGAGTCTCCACAGGAAACACCCCGGCCCTGACCAGTCCACCCGGTGCAGGCTTCATGTGGGGTCTGTGCGTGGTGATGAATCCCAGGATCTCCAGCATTTGAGGAGAGACCAAGCAGGGGCCTGGTGGCCTCGCTCAGGCCGTGAGCAGTGCAGGCAGCTTGGGCGGCCGGAGGCTCGGCGACCGTCCTTCCCACCCTGCTCTTGGGATCGTCCTAAATTTCCTGGTGTTCATGGTGTCAGATGCGGGAACCTTCAGATGCGGGAACCTTCAGACCCTTCATCCACTGTCACTTTGCTTCATTAGCTCAGACCCTGGGAGGAGGCGCGAACGGCAGAGTCAGGGTCTCCAGAGCAAAGCTGTTCCCAGCCCCACCCTCAGTGCACCCACCCTGGTGCCCCACCACCCCGGAAGGCTCCAGAAGCTTCAGAGGAGTTCTTAGTAGAGTCACAAAGCACCATCCCACGTGACAAAACGGTTACACAAGCAAGCTATGGAGACGTAAAAAGAGTTGAAAAGCCACCGTGATGCAGAGACGACACCATTGTACCATGAGCACCAGCTGAGGTCCCCTGAGAGCAGAGCCGTGCTCCACAGTCGCCACCAGCTTTGTGACGTCCACCAACGGAACGCAATAACTAGTTAGAAAAAGACATTAAAAGAGACCCCACACGTAATTTCAATGAAAATATGAAATACCAAGGAACAAACTTCAGGGGAAATATGCAGAACCTGCTGCGTGGGAAATGCACGATTTTACCAAAGGACGTAGCAGCCTGTGATTACCCTGGAACCGATGGGGAGACCTGCCCAGTTCCTGCCGGAAACGACTTATTTTTGTAATTCTTTGGTTATTCATCTGTAAATTACATGCAATTTCTATGGAATTGGCAGTGGAATTTGGGGGTGGACTTTCACATATGATTGTCATTTTTATCACTAGGAACAAAAAGGAAAGAGAGACAAATAACAAGGGCAATGAATGAAGACGCTTTCACTACCCGATTTACAAATTATCCAATCAGAACAGTTTTTAAACGTTGGTTCTCTGGAAGGAACGTGTAGACAAGACAGAAAGCCTGACATCAGGTGGACACACGTGGACGCGTTCATCACGTGATGAATGTGGGGACTTTGATCAGCGGAGGAAGGACGGCCACACGTCCGCTGGGCTTTTGGTCAACAATGAGATGAAAATCAGTGCAGCCGGATGCTCACCCCACACCTGCGCCAAGACCAGCTCCTGATGGGCAGGTGAACGTTAAAGGTGAAAACGTTAAGTCAAGACAGGAAAGTTCGGGTGATGCAGCACTTGGCCTAGTCTCGTATGGAGTCAGCCTCCCCTCCAGCAAGAGACAGAAACAGTAAAGGACAGAAAATGATGGAAATCAAGAAAAGACTGCTGGATTTTGTGTGGATAAACACTACTCACTCCCCCAAAACAAAATTCAAAGGGCAAAGGGAAAAACTGGGATGAAATATTTGCAATCTGTTGGACGCAAAATTCTCGATCCTCTCCATCGATAGAAATGGGCAAGTGTCAGGCACAGGCAATTAACAAAAGATGAGATATAGGGGACCGATATCAATAGAAAAAACCCTCGCTGATTATCCAGGGAACAGCAATTAAGACCACGAGACTCTATGATAGACATGGAACCAGCCCAAATGTCCATCTACAGACGACTGGATAAGGAAAACATGGCGCATGTACACAACGGAATACTACTCAGCCATAAAAAAGAATGAAATTCTGCCATTTGCAGCAACATGGACGAGCTTGGAGAAGATTATGTTGAGTGAAATAAGCCAGACACAGAGGGAAAAATACCACATATCTTCACCCGTGAGTGGGAGCTAAGAGGGAAGGAAGGAAAGAAAGACCACAGTGGTGCGCTGGACTTGCAGAGGAGAGAACGCCCGGGGTTATGGGGAGGGGCAGGTGTGAAGTGTGAGAGGAAAGGGAGACGGAGGTTGGGGAATAACTGGGGGGCACAGGGGAAATAGTCACAATTTGTCGTAACGGGCACATTGATCTGATCATCGCATTTGGGCACAGGTAGTGACAGTCAGCTTTGTACCCCAAGAATATGCAACTATTAGAAATGCTAAACTGAACGATAATTTAAAACCACAGCTGTCCAGAGTTTGGCAAATCAGCATCACCCTGTGGTGATAAAATTATCATGTGATGCACATTTGATTATGCCGTATCCAAAGCCTTAAAAGCGTTCATCTATTTGGCACGCCAATTTAATTTCTGCGTTTGTTTTAGGGAAACATCAAATGCAAAGACTGTCATATAGAGACGTTTGCATCAACATAGTGGGAGAAACGTGGAAAAGTAGAACAGCACCGTGTCCAGCAGTAGGAACGTGCTGGGATCTCGGGCGTCCATGTGACCGAAAGAGCTGTAGCTGTTTCTGTTTATATCAGGGAACAACTTTAGTAGACGTAAAATGACCACTCTGGCTATTAAAAGAAAAAATGGCATGAAATAGTACTTTTCCCATAGTTCGCATTTTGTAAAATGAATCACCCATATTCTGCCACATTGAGAAGCGATTGGAGGCAGAAGTGCCAAGAATTTAGCCGTTAGTTGCACCGGCGGGTAATAAGCAAGCAGCGTTCTCTTATGTGTGCACAGCGCATGTGCATGTACATTTGAACGTGCAAACACACACATCTCTTTTCAATTTCCTTTCATGGACAAGCAGTACCTTTTAGTCACATTAAAAAACAAGAAAACCCACCATCTGTGGCTCCTGGCGCTGAACCGGTGGATACAGCTGGCTGTGTCTCTGCTGTGGCGTGGTAGTTCCACGGTGTGCGTGAGCGTGGTGCTGTCCACGACTCGGTCTGAGATGGGTTTGGGTTGAGGTATCAGCAGTGTTGCTTGGACAGGCGTGATGCTTGTCTTCTGTTCACAGTTGCTCTAGGTCCCCTCATCACAGGCCTGGGACCAAGACCCTCACCTCCCACCACCCTTGTAGCCAGCTTTCCAAGAAGCCCCAGAAGGTGGAGGGGAGGTGGCTCAGCCTGTTGAGCAGGCATTTCCTGGCCCTGGGTGTGCAGCGGGGAGCCCCCAGGTTTCTCCAAGCGTGGACGGGCCATGCAGCTTGATCCTGAGGCCCAGAGTCCTCTCCCTCTGCACCAGCAGCCGGCCAGCCCTGGCTTTCGTGAGGCCCCTAACTCCCCACATAGAGCCCGTTCCAGCTGAACGGCGCTGGCTCTATCTTTTGCTTCTGGCCCCTGCACGAACAAGGATGTAAGGCCAGAGGATCTTTGGAGGTAGCAGTGTTTTCAGAGGGACCCACTCTGGAATTCAAATTTTCAAAATTACATTTTCTTTTTTATAGAAATAGCAGACAATATTTGTAAAAAATATACTGCATCGAGGAAAGTATTTGGGATAACATGGAATGCATCTGTGTTCCCAAGCCCTGCTGCTGCCACTATAAATATTTTGGTGTTTTTCCTTCCAATCTCCTTTCTTTAAATGCTTTCAAGTTAAATGTGAACCACACTGTAAAAAGCGCCTGGCATTCCGCCTTGTCACATGCCAGTGCATCCCAATCTTCCACACTGCGATGCTTTTAAGGTGTCCCCCAAAAAGCACGCGTTGGAAACATAATCTCCAGTGCAACAGTGTTGAGAGGTGGGGCCTTTAAGCGGTGCTTAGGCCACAAGGACTCTGCCCTCGGGAAAGGATTAATGAGTCATCACAGGAGGCGTTCCTTATTTTCAGAAGGACAAGTCCGGCTCCCCCTCTCTCCTCTTCCTGTCCCTCTTTTGCCCTTCTGCCACAGGATAACGCAGCAAGAAGGCCCTCGCCAGATGCCGGGCCCCCCAATCAGGAACTTCCCAGCCTCCAGAACCTTGAGCCAAATAGATTTTTGTTCATTATAAATTTCCCAGCCCACAGGGTTTGGTTACAGCAGCACAAAATGGGCTGAGACACACACCACAAACTTGTCCTCAGCGTGGGATCCCCAAGGATGCAGACAGCCCTGTCCTGCCAGTAAACTGCCCTCGACGAGACCCTCTCTGTTGCCAACACTGGGGCATTCCCAATTCTGACTATTAAAAATATGTTAGGAACATCCTTGTATGTGGGTCTTTGTGCAGATCTCCAGCGTGTCCTCACGTTTGGGGGATTTGGCGAGTTTTCCTGGAAGGAAGAAGGCAGCTCCATGGTGAGACGCTCAGGCTTGGGAGCGAGGTCCAGGTGCGAATCCACCCAACCTCCTGAGCCCCGTTGTTCTGTGTGTACACAGGGAGAGGAAGCTGATGTCTGCCCCCCAGGGCCATCGTGAAGATCCGTGATTTAGTTCATGCGAAGTGCTTGGGACAGTGCCTGCTACACAGGAAACGTCAGTGGAAGTCACTGCTAACGATAATTGCTGTTGTCACTATGATGCTGTGGGCAGGCTCCCTCCTGGGTGCCAGATGCACAAGACAAAGGCCCGATCTCTTGGAGCCTGCATCGGGGCCACAGATGGACTATGAGCCCAGGTAGTAGCCTGGGAACAGGGATCTGGCCAATCAGGGCGTTTCTGATGATGGTGGTCTGGGAGGCAATGCATGGACCTTGCAGGAGTGGGTGAGCCAGGGGCCTGGGGTGGTCAAAGGGGAGGGTCCTCCCAGAGCACGGCTCTGGGTACTCTCAGCCCAGCTGTGGCACCACCGAGACTCACAGCTTCAAAAGCCTGGGAAACGTGGCCCGAGCATGGAGTGTACACCTGGGGAGGGGTCTTCCCACGTGGCTCATGCCAAAGCCCATGGACACGAGAAAGGCGTTCCGTGCACAGGCCACACAGAGTCACCTGCCTGGGGATAGAGAGTGTGGTCTGGCCTTTGGCAGGAAGGGACGGCCACCCCTGAAAACTGGGTTAGGTGTGCTAGCATCAGTGAGCAGAGGTTGGGGATGGGAAACGGCAGTACACGTGGCAGGGTCCTGCTGCCAGAATCACCTGCTCCTGGTACGTACAGTGTCCAGATTTATCCACAGGGGATATGTCCCAAGACCCCTAGTGGAGGCCTAAAACCGGGTCATACAAACCTTGTATGTGCTGTGTTTCAACCTGACAACAAGACGACTGCTAAGTGACTAATGGGCAGGTGGCACGTACAGCGTGGACACGCTGGACAAAGGGACGAGTCCCATCGCGGTGAGGTGCAGTGGGTGTGAGAGATCTCATCATGCTATTCAGAAAGCACAAAATGCAAAACTTATGAACCATTTATTTCTGGAATTATCCACGTAATATTTTCTGACTGCAGTTGACCACAGACAACTGAAACTGAGGAAAGCAAAACCGCAGATCGGGGACCACTGTGTTTCTGGACGCCAAGCTGCGTTCCAGGAAGGATCTCACCCATGCACGACTGCACCGGCTGTGTGGGCGAGTGCCATTGCCCTGCCGTCTCGTCTCATCTCCACGTGGACCTGCAGGTGGGTGCTGGTGTGCTCCGTCCTCCCATATGCTCCAGTCCGAGCACACGTACAGGCCTCCCCTAAGCACTCGTGAAACAGGGACGTTTTTGTGTTTATGGACCACATGCGTGCTTGGTGCCCATGTTTCCTCTGGGTTTCCTTTACTTAGTGTCTGTAAAAACTATGTATTGAGGTTAACAGCTCAGTATCAGGTGAGTCCTCAGTCTTTTCAGCTTTGCATTGGGACCACCTTGCGGAGTTGGAAGAGTGCGCAGGGCAGTGTCTATTCCATCCATCCCAGCCCCCAGACACACAGACACTGGAAGCAGCCGGCGACCTCGGCATCCAGGGTCAGGAGAACTCGAGTGGCACAGGGACACACAGGCTGACCATCCCGGGGAAATTCCGCATATTTTTGAGTTCCCACGTAAGAAGGTCAGAGTCTGCCAAAAAGACATCACCCATTTCACATCTCAAGCGACAGCTGAGCCATTCTGGGTCGTCCCTGTTAGAGTCAAGTGGGGTTTGCACAAGACACGGCTGGAAACCGGCTGGGCAGGCCCCGTGCCCTTCTCCTGGGAAGAGTCTGTCCTACGGGGGTGTCCAGGCCGGGGGAGGTGTGCCGAGCACTGCTTTGGAGAAAAGAGTCAATTAGAAGAGACTGGCTGTGTCTTGTCGTCTTGTCACCCTCCAAACACGAGCTGCAGGAACCACGGTGTCTTTCTGAGCATGTGGACACAAAACAAGGAGCCACCTTCTCCACCACAATCCACACATCCTTGAAATAGCGGCCTTTGAAGAATTTCAAAGTGCCCTGAGGTCAGGAGAGGAAAGGAAAAGTGCCTTCCTTTGCTCGAGGTTTTGAGAGTTGCTTGAGGCAACCCCGAATCCCTGTACCTGGGATGTGAGAAATCCCGTGTCCCTGCTCTGTTCTGTTTATCTGTCCAGCTGTCCACAGACCCATATCACACTGCTGTTGACTGTAGTTTTATAGCAAATCCTGAAATCGGGTAGTACAAGTCCTTCAACTTGGATTTTTGTTTACAAAATTATTTTTGCTATTTTCAATCCTTTGCGTTTCTATATAAATTTTAGAATCAGTGTGTCATTTTTACAAAGTCCCCTGGGATTTTGGTTGGGGCTACATTAAATCTGTAGACCAGGCTGGTAGAACTGAAACCTCCACAGTGTTGCATCTTCTGATCCATGAACGTCGTGTGTCCCTCCCTCTGTTTAGTTCTTTCTTGAATTTCTCTCATCAGCGCACCACAGTTTTCAGTGTACATGTCGTGCACATATTTCCGTCGCTTCGTTCTTAGTATTTCTTGCTTTGGATGCTATTATAAATGATCCTGTTGTTTGAAATCGTTCATGAAACCTCTGTTTGACGTCGCCACTGCTAGCCGAGTGACGGTCTTGTCTGAGTCACATTCTGGCACAAGAGACTTCATTAAACTCTTCCACGGACTTTCCCATGTAATGGGCAGTCCCTGGGTCCTGATGCCACCAAAGCACAGCTGGACATGCTCTGGACCATCATGACCCAG
Organism: Cynocephalus volans; assembly: GCF_027409185.1. Taxonomy (NCBI): domain Eukaryota; kingdom Metazoa; phylum Chordata; class Mammalia; order Dermoptera; family Cynocephalidae; genus Cynocephalus; species Cynocephalus volans. The sequence goes on along the minus strand of NC_084471.1, from coordinate 217,871 downwards.
GAACCCCCACTCCCCACTCCCAGGACCACACCCAGGCACTGCCTGCCCACTCCCCTCTGCACCACCCCAGCCCCGGCCGACCCACCCCTCAGCTGCACACACACCCCCTCCACCTCCGTCCACTCAGTGACCACCACATGGCTGCATGGCTCCAGGCCCTGTCTCCTGCCACCACTAACTCTGGTGACTTGTAGTCATCACAGGGAGAGAAGCTGTGTGTGTTTGCACCAAAGATATTGCTCGTGCTGCAAACCCTCTCAGCTTCCCCTGGACTAGTAGCACTTATAGTCCAATCTTTGTGACCTTAAAACACTGCCTAAGAATTCCGGGTATTGAATAATTCTACCATTGACTAAGCACACACTGTTACAACAGGCCCGTTTGTCAGCAGTCACGTCCTGACACCCTCCACACGTGGCTTGAATGAGTGTGTTTGCACCGTGTGTTGAGGCTGCCACACGTCCTGGCTGCCGCAGTGCCATGCTTGGCAAGGCCCAGGACAGTGGGATCCAGCCCACGCTGACACGCCCGGAGGCCTGCAGTGGCCGCTACAGGCAGGGGTCCGGCAGCTGAGGCGTTAGCGGGTCTCTCACCTGCCCTCCTGCCGCCCTGCCACACAGCGAGCTGGACCCCGCTTCAGTAATGAATCCTCTTCTGGAGGCTTCCCGGGCAGTGTGCCTGGATCCCTTCCCTGCTCTGCACTCACCGTAACCCGCTCAGCAGGTGCCCCCGACCCAGCCCCTCACCTGAGCCCCTCGTCCTCCTGAGGGGCCCCTGGCCCGCCCCTGTCCTTCCAAGTGCGGCCTCGCCAGCCCCCCACACACGTGCTCGGCCGTGCTGGCGTCTTGTTTAAATTGGGAAACAATACAAGGGTGCGAGAAATTCGCTTGTATTCGCAGCATCAATAATTTAATATGAAAAGAGAACACACGGCCCACACACGCAAATCTGCTTAAAATTATGACTTATGATAACAAAAAACCCTCTTAATTAGGAACCAACTTTCTGTTTTAAGGACGGGAGCGGGCACGAGGTGCGACTCCTGTGTTCTCTTTGAAAAGATACGATTCAGGAAGGAAATCCACCAAACATTAACAGGAGTTGTCACTGGGCCGCCTAGTTATGGACGATTCGTTTTTAATTTTCCTCTTTGTGTATTTCAATGTTTTCCAAATCCTCTATAAGGAGCATTTTTGGTTTTGTTTTGAGGACATGGTTTAAACTAAGGGGTAAGTCCAAGTCTATCAGTTAAAATACCACATGCCCAGTCAAGAGCGCTAACTTTCCATCGCACGTCGTTTCTTGCTGGAACTTTCGAAGGCAGAAGCAACATCTCCAGCCTGGGATCCGTGCTCGTTGTGACTCTGAGCAAGTGTCGGGAGCTGGACTCCGTGTTCCTCAGACAAAGGAGCTGCTTCTGGCCCCGCAGAGACTGCAGAGGGCTGTCCCCATGGCCGGCTCCTCCGGGAACCACGAGCCGCGTGGGGAATTCCACCTGCCCTCACCTGGGCGAGGAAGCGAGAGAGAAGGATGGAAGTCCCTCGGGCTGACACTGTGATGCTGAGTGTCTGAGGCTGTTCTAGGTGTTGTCTGACAAGTCACAGCCGAGGGCTGCGGGACGCAGGAGACCCCTGGGGCCTCTTCCCACGTTTTGTGACCACACGTGTGTGACCTCCAGGCAGCTCTTTCATCTTCTCCCTGGGGTGGCCTTTATTGTGAAGATGCTGTATGAGTCTGTTTTCTGTCACTTATAGCAGAATACCTGAAACTGGGTCATTTATGGAGAAACAGAATTTATTTCTTACAGTTTTTGAGGCTGAGCAGTCCCAGCTCAAGGGGGCACATCTGGTGAGGTGTCTTCATGGTGGGGACTCTCTACAGAGTCCCGAGGCAGCACAGGGTGTCACATGGTGAGAAAGCTGAGCCCGTATTAGCATGCTCACTTGCTGTCCTGATAAAGCCACCAGTGCCCCTCCCATAACCCACTAACCCATTACTCCACGAACGGATTAATCCACTCTCGAGGGCAGAGTCCTCATGATCCAACCACCTCCCAAGCCCCCACCTCCCCACACCGAGGGACACACGTTCAGACCACAGCTGACACCAGCCTTGTGGACCGCAGGTGCAGCACACGCTCTGGGCGCCTCACTGGAGCCGCACATGGCTCACTTCAGGTCACTCCTCTTCCATCTAAGATGCGCAGCCCACGTGTGTGCCACGTGACGGCAGTGCTGCGCGGCACTGCACGGGGTTAGCTGTGGACAGCACCGTGGATCCAGCCGGCTGGGAGCGCAGGCCCCATGTGCAGGGTGGAGCAAGGTCAGGGTCCAGCAGACAAAGAATCCCGACGGCTTCCGCCCAGCTGCACCCCAGATCCTTCTCTAATTCTCCACTGAAACACTCAAGACACACCAGAGTGACAGGCCACGTGGAGTCAGAATCTGGAGGAACCGTTACACCCAGAGAGGAGAAGGCGTGTGGCACACTGACACGAGCCCCTGAGGTCTTGCGACAGCGTGGCCGGGTGCCACGTCACTAGTGACCCGGAGCGGGACGACACTTCTCAGGTGCTCAGGGTCTGTACACATGCTTGCAGGTGTGTGGTCAAAGTCTCCAGAGAAGGGTGGGCATTCTCTGGGGGGACGTCCTCTGAGACAGAGACAAGAGACCCCAGACACAGGGAGGGACATCTGTCCACGAAAGTGCACAGCGGGCTCCAGTCTATACGGACACACTCGGTGGAATGAGCCTGTGGAGAATCCAGCCAGTGACAGGCCGGACACACTTCAGAGACAGCAGCAGAAGACAGAGAAGCAGACACAAGAGCAGCAGGAGACAGGGGACAAGCCAGCTGCCACCCGAGGGCTGTCCCTGGGGTCAGAATGGGGAACGGCAGGCGCATGTGAGGACAGATGCACACGGCCACCGTGCCACACCAGCCCAGGCCCGGCGCCTGCAGACCCCGAGTCTCACTCAGGCACCACCACCCCTGGGGCTGCACACGCCTCCAGCAACGTCTGCCCCTCAGAAGAGGCAGCTTGTGGCCCCGTGGTGCGGGCCAGACCCTCCCTGCCCTCCTCACCGTGTCCTCCTCTCAGAGCCACATCCCACCTGCCAGCAGCTCCCATGGGCCCCACCTGCAAAGTCACCACCAGACAGTGGCTCTGTCACTTGCTCATTTATCAGGTGCCCACTCTACACCGAGACCCCCTTAGATCCAGGGACACCCACTCACCGTGGCACACGAGGGTTGGGGACAGCTGGTCCTTCAGGGTTCACACCCCTGTCCCCACAGCTCCAGTTGCTCAGATGGGCCTAGCCCCTCCCCCCAGCCGCCCACCTGCCCCTGGAGCCTCTGTCTCTGCAAACCTCCCCCCGCCCACCTCCCCACAGGCCACCACTGGAACTTGAGGCCGCAGGGCCAGGGGTGTGGACCAGGCCCTGCCAGAGCTAACCAGGTGGGACATGCTGTCCAGGGAGGAGACTGGCATGCGCACACACAGGACTTCAGGAGCCGGTGCCCAGAGAAGGAATGTCGGGGTGGGGAGGGGCTCTCCCCAGGAGGCCTGGCCTCTTTCCCCCAAACCCCACGGGCTTCACCGTTCCCCTCTCGGTCAGTGGCGACCTCACTCCAAGCGATGGGTTGTCACTGCCTTGGTCATGAGACTGTGACCCCCACACACACCAGCCCTGCTGCTCTGGGATTCTCATAGACCACTGGGGGACAGGGTGGACCCCAGAGGCCCTGAAGCGGCTGCTTCAGGCCACAGCACATGCGGCACATGGTGTGGCCTGCTCCGGGCCACGGCACACGGCAAAAACTCACTTCTGGTTGTTTTTCCACCCAAATTATGTCCAGCACTTCACCCAGCATGGCGTACCAAGGGTCTGCTGTGAAACAATCCCATAAAAATGCAGAAGACGCTCCCATGATAGAACAGCGACAACAGAGATGTCCCAAATTTGAATATAAGCCATCTCCCCACTGCACGTGAAGTTCACACATGAAAGCCCAAAGGAGTTCAGACGAGGTCTCGCGCCTCGTGGGTCTAAGTTCCTCATTCCTCCTTTCCAGACCCTTGCTCTGCTCAGCTTTGGCTGCAGTGTCCTTGACGCCTGGGGGACTCAGGGTCTTTCCTTCAGACCCAGGAGGTGGTGGGCTTCCCTAGGAGGCATGACAGCCCTCCAGGCCCCTCGTGGTCCAGGTGTCGGGATGCACGGCTGTCCCACAGCTGTGCCTAAAGGAGGGTGAAGACCTCGAAGCAGAAAGGGGGGTGGAAGGAGGGGAGGCCGGGCTCCTCCAGGTAAGGCCACTCCATCTCAGTGCTGCGTGCAGACATCCCGGCTGAGACCGCAGCCCTCCCAGGAAGTGTGTGGGGGACAGAAGTTCTGATGGGGACAGAAGTGGGTGACAGGGGAACAGGACACACATTCGCCAGCTCGGGCAGCCCTAACAGAGGACCATGGTCTGGGAGCTCAAACAACAGAGATGCTTTGCCTCGCATTCCTGAAGGCTGGAGGCCGAGATCAAGGCGTGGTGGGGCGGGTTCCCTCTGAGGCCCCCTCTGTGGCAGCAGACACTGTCTTCTCCCTGTGTCCTCACATGATCGTCCCTCTGTGCGTGTCTGTGTCATCTCCTCGGCTTATGAGGACACAGTCCTGTTGGGTTAGGTCCCACCCAATGACCTCATTTAACTATATCACCTCTTTAAATACCCTGTGTCCAACTACAGCCACTTTCTGAGGTACTGGGGCTGGGACTTCAAGATATGAATTTTGGGGACTCGAAAGTCAGCCCTTGGCTGGGGTTTATGCTCAGAGGCAAAATAAAGGCAGGCTGCTCCAGGGAGAGGTGGAGAAAGAGGCACTGGAGGTTGAAGGGAAGGAGGCATTTATTTCGGGCAGGTCTAACCCACTTCTCGACCAGAGTTCCCTGAGCAGTTACTATTTTCCAGACACTGATCCAGGCCCCAAGATGGGAAGGGTGAGCAGGGCCCTGGTCTCAGGCAGGAGCCTGGAGAGCGGGAGGTTGGGGGATGGGCAGACACCCCACCTGGCCATGTCCTCACAGAGCAGTGGGAGGCCAAAGACGAAAGCACGTGAAAAGGCCCTGGGGCCACGTGCCGTGGCTCTGCAGCCCCTCCCAGGAAGGAGGCAGCAGCTCCTCACGGTGCAGCAGGCGTCCCCGATTTATAATCAACAGGTAACAGTTGCACACATTCAAGGTGCACAACATGACCGTTTGGTGAGTGTACACTGTGAAATGGTTCCCACAGTCAAACCAGTTGACACATGCATCCCCCACACGGCCACCTGTGAGTGTGTGGTCTGAGCTCTCAGCACATCCAAGTACACAACATGCATTACACAATTAACCACAATTAACACAACTAACACAATTGTGCAATTACACAATTAACACAATTAACCACAGTCACCACGCCGTTCATTAACTGAATTAACAATTAACACAATTAACAATGTGCATCAACACAATTACACAATGAACAAAATTAACCACAGTCACCACGCTGTGCATTAACTCAATTAACAATTAACCTAATTAACAATGTGCCTTGACACAATTACACAATTAACATATTTAACCACAGTCACCACACTGTGCATTAACACACAATTAACAATGAACACAATTAACAATGAACACAATTAGCAATTGTGCATTGACACAATTACGCAGTGAACACGATTAACCAGTCACCACACCATGCATTAGATCCCAGCACTTATCCACCTGGTAACCGAACCTTTGTACCCTCTGACCAGCACATCTCCGTTTCCAACCTGCCACCCACGGCCCTGGTAGCCGCCACGCTACTCTCTATTTCTGTGAGTTTTACCTTTATAGATTCCACGAGCTGGAATCGGCTTCAGGATCGAGTGAGATCAGGCAGCGCCTGCCCTTCTGCGCCCAGGTTTACTTCACACGCAGCATAACGTCCTTCAGGTTCACCCCTGTTGTCACAAATGGCAGCGCCTCTCCTTCTTGGGGCGGAATGGTGTCCCATCGTGTGTACAGATCACGTTTTCCTTACCATTCACCTAGGGACGTGTGGCCTCTCACGGCTCCCAGGCTGCATTGTGGGTGCCGGGAATGTCCCCACAAAGCCAGCAGGCCTCAGGGCAGAGGCGGCAGCTCCCGGGTGAGCACAGTCGTGAGAGTCGAGGGGTCAGTGAAGAAAAGCTCCTGGCGGGCGCTGCTCACACCAGGAGCTGTGGCGGTGAAGGGGTAAAACGGTGTGTGTCCGAGGTTTCCCCAAACCAGAGTAAAAGCACCCCTGGGAGCAGGTGCGGCCCAGCCCCTGGTGTCCAGCGTGAGCTGAGCTTCGGTCTGTGCTCACGCAGAACCGGATTCAAGCTCGGGGCTTACGATGCCTGCTTATTTTTCAGCAGAAATTACCTCCTTGACACATATCTCATCACGCACTTTCCACTGTTCCCACTAATTCTGCAGTGGAACTCCCCCTCCCCCACTTCTCAAGGCACCGTTCTTTAGATAAACAAAGTGGTTAATTAGACAATTTGTTGAGCTATTTAAAATGCATTTTGCTTTAAAAAGAACAAGTAATCACAATATAAAAATCACAGCATTTCTAATATGTCGACTATTTCTTCCATTATATTTTTAGAAAAACGGATTCATATAATTTACTAATATGCCTCCTCCTATTTCATTCATAAGTAAGTGATTGCATCTTAACTCCCATTCGATAGACGGAAAGGCTGTGAGATGGGGGTTCTGGAGGTGTCCCCGCTAAGGCAGGAGCCCCACCTTGGAGCCCCTCCAGCTGTAGGAAGGGACCACACTGGGGATGGCTGTGGCACCCATGAGCACACACCTCTTAGATTCCCCTGTGGGCAGGGAGCGCCACTGACTGAGGGGCCACACTGCCCAGAGCTGCTCCCGCCAGTGACTGGGTGCAGCGGGGAGACTGAGGCAGGCCAATCCCTGGGAGACGCAGGACTCCCTGATGGTGACATTGGCGAGGGCTCTGCCATAGAAGACTTCTCCTACCCAAACCTCCCCCCATCCCCTCCATAGCAGCCAGACCCCCCCAGCTGGCTCCCCACACCTCCGTCTGGGCGCTGTCCCCAGAAAATCTCTCACTTTTTCCAGTCATTCTTACAGCGTGAGAAGAGCCCGGCTAAAGCCCACCAGTCAGGCAGAAGAGCTGCGGACAGTGCCGTTGGCCACTTAGCATCCCCTTGTTCTAATAATGTCCCAGCCAGGAGCAGCCCCGTGGGAGGCCCCACTCACAGGGCAGCAGGCGTCCCAACACACGCGGGGCAAGTGCTCAACCAAACACATAGACACCTTCGTTATCCATCGACGACTGTGCGGTGCCATCAGAAAGTGTAGCTGCCAGCTGGACAGGCTGGTGCCCAGAAGCAACTGGGTGGTGTTTGGGGGCCGCCTCCTGCTTCCTCACGAGCCGTCAGCAGCACCGTGGTTGAGGCCACGAGCCCGCCCACGAGGCCGCATCTGCCGGGCCCTAATTAGGATTGAACTATTTTCTCTGCACGCAGGCTGGGGTCACGGGTCAAGTGCTGAGAGTGACTCTGTAATTCACGTTACTGAAGGACTCCCGGGGGTGGCTCCAGGGACCCCTTGGCGAGGGGTGGCAGCCACGGATCAGCGGAGACAGCTGTGGGTAGGGAGCATCGGCACGTGCCTTCAACTGCTGTCAAGTTTCAATCCTCAGACTTAACAGCGCAGTCCTGGCTTGAGGCTTTCTGGGAAAATCCAGGGCTCCATGGGGGGCTCCCCAATGCAGGCAGGAGCAGCAAAGAGCGGAGCGGTGGTGGCAGGTGGGGAGTCTGGGTCTCCAGCCTCACCCAGAGCCAGCAAGTTCTCCTTGGGGCAGACTGGAGTCCCCTGACCCCCAAGCCTTCTGGCAGCAGGGGGTGGGGAGGGAACAAATGGAAGCCCTGGCCCGGGCTGCAGCAGGAGGCGCGTGCAAGGCTGGTCCAGCCACGAGCCAGCCGTCCTGGGGAAACACGTCCGGCCTTGGCCACTCGGAGGTGGAAGCGTGGGCTCGCTCCTGCCCATGGGGCTGCTCACACAGACCTGCAGTCACCTGTCAATTCGTCGCTTTACGTGCCATAAGGCCCACGGGCAGGGCTTTAATCCAGGGCCTGCGTGTCCGGAGCCTTCTGCTGTGCCAGCACCAAGCAGCCTCTGCCGACGTGCGTGAGGTTCTGCTGCCCGAGCACACGGCGGAGTCTCAGAAGGCTGCGCCGTCTACACCTGCCTGACTCAGCCCTCGGTGTCTTTGCTGTGGCCTCCCAGTGTCCACAGGACGGGTGCACTCCAGGACTCGTCCCTGGGTGGGTCTCCAGAAGCTGTCCCTTCAGAGATGAGGCTTGAACTGCACTCCCCCTGCCTGCATCCCTTGAGCCACGGAAACGTCCTTCACGGGCCCCAGTAAACTGCACCCAGCATCTGGTGGGGACCAGCGCTCAGTGAGGACCGGCGACCAGTGGGGACCAGCGCCCAGTGGGGACCAGCACCCGGTGGGGACCAGTGCCACACCAAACACATGAGGCTGCTGCTGAAATCTGGGACAGCCTGAAGGCTCAGGAAAGCGGCAGGAGCCAGGCCTTGCTCCCAGGAAGCTCTCATGACCTCGAGGTAAGCTAGGGGAGCCCAGGCCGGGATGGCCATGTCCCCCGTCCTCGGGGAGGAGCCCCTGGACAGGGCCAGAGAGGCTCAGGCATGAAGGGCTGCTCAGAGAACCGAGCACTGGAGGACGTGCGGGGACAGAGCTGGCGTGCGCAGAGGCAGGACAGAGGCCAAGGATCTGCAGCCCCAGGGAGAAGGTGCCAAGATGACAACCGAACAGCCTGAGGAGGTGAGGTCCCCAGCGGGGTGGCAGCCAGGGGTACTGGGCTCTGCTGCCTCCCAGGATGGGGGTCCGGGCCTCCTGCAGGTGGCTGGAGAGGCAGAGAGAGGGGTGGACAGGAGGCCACATTGGGCCGGGTGCCCTCTTCAAGGTGGCTGTGGGTCCCCCCAAAGGGCTACAGGCTCCTCCGCACAGAGAAGCCGGGAGTCGCAGTGAACCCTCCCTCCTTCTTCCCAGAGCCCCCCAGGGCGGGCGGTGAGCGAGGGCACCCCTCCAGTCCTGACAGAGCCCCCGTGCGGAGGGTCCTTAAAGGGCAGGGGTCGGTCACCCACAGCTCCGTGACCTCCAGGGTCGATCTGAGCTGGGCCCAGCCCTTCTGTAGAGCTCACCCCCACTGATCTGCCACCCTTGCAAGGCAGCTGTTCTGGAGCAGCTCTAGTTTTGGGGTACACTCTACTGGGGAGACAGCACATAGCTGCTACATCTCTTTCCCTAAAAATTTGAAATGAGGCCGGGTGCTCGGCCTGTGGGTCTGACCCAGAAGCAGCTCCAGGCCCTGGTGACAGAGCCCCCCCAGACCCCACCAGACCCACTTTCAGGGTGCAGACCTGGGGCTCAAGGGCACTGCTAATTGGAGAAGCATGAATAATTACTCCTCCTGCCAAAACGTCCTTGTCATTAGCAGTTCTAGAACATAAATAAATTGAAATATGTGATTTGTCAGAATCCAAGCATCCTTTATATTGAAAACCTGAATAAAATATTTGCATCTTGAATTGAAACCAGACCTGGGGAGGGGTGGGCACGAAGACCCGGCTCCTTCCCTGAGGCATCGAGCGAGAGGGTCTGAGTCCAGAGTAGCCGTCCATGGGCGCAGTGTCCTGCGTGGCCAGACAGCAGGGCTTCTGGCACATTCTGCCCCCCCCACTCGCTCCCAGCAGCACAAGCACAGGGCAGATGTGCAGGGCAGGTATGCAGAGCAGGTGGGCAGGGCAGGTGTGCAGGGCAGGTAGGCAGGGCAGGTGTACAGAGAAGGTGTGCAGGGCAGGTGGGCAGGGCAGGTGTGCGGGGCGTGCACCTCCGTCCTCGAGCTCCAGGAGACGTGCCCAAGCCGGGCAGCGCCTGAGGACCTGCCCCGGGGAGACCCTCATCCGTCCGCTCCACACACAGCCCAGGGAGGGGGTCTGCGCCTCTTAAGTGAAAGAACTACCAAACGACTGACTGCCAAGAAACAGCTAAAATCCGGGCCTTAACCAAGGAACTAGTCTCAGATGATAGTTCATATCTGAAAGACAGTGACTCCCTAGTTTGTATATTTACTGAAGTTTAAGCTGGGCTCCCCAAATCCCTAAATCAACAGTGGATTCTGTGAATTGTTGCATAAGAGGAAAATCAGCCCGACAGATCATCGGTCGCGGGAACAGCCTTCGGCGCCAAAGGCGGTGGCGCAGCGCCACCTGCAGGGACACCGGGCTCGGCCGCACGCCCCAGGAGGAAGCAGAGCTGTCTGCCGAGACACAGCACAGACGGCCGCCATCCGTCAGGAGAGCCCCACACGAAATGTGTGCGGTGAACCGGAGAAACCCTAAGGAGAAACTTCATCCAACAGCGACTTGTATGTTCAGCAGAATTCGCTGCCAGTCGCCGCTGAAAAGGATGGTGTCGCGACAGACTGCGTGGGGAGGCAAACTTAATCATGTCGCTGGGACAAAAAATTAAAACATTAAAATAAGTGATTTTGTTATATACAATCACAAGTTAGAAGACATAATGGAAGAAAGAGGGCTATTAAAAGTAAATACAAAAAAAAAAAAAAAAAAAAGAAGGAGGTAAGACACCTAGGAAAACACTTCAGAAAGAAAAATGCAAAATCCGTAAAAGGAACTCCTTAAAGCCCTTCTGAAAAACTCAAGATCATGTATAATGTAGAAAGACTCAAGATCACAGAGTCATCAATTCTCTCCAGGTTAACTTATCATTTTAACACAATTCCAGTAAAATACTGGGAAGAAACTAGACAAGTTCTAAAGTTCATATAGAAAAAAAAAGAAAAAAAAAGCAAGAAGACCCTAAAGGATTCCAAGAAGAATAGCCAGGAGGACAGCCAGCCCTAACTGAGAATCCAGCACACCCTAAATCCTTAATCACTGAAGGAGAGTGAACTGCTGCGAGGACAGAGGGCCCACCCAGTGGAAAGGTCCAGAAGGCAGCAGAAATTCAGTGTATGTTAAAGGAAGCATCTGAGGTCAGGTGGGAGAAGATGGATGTTTTCATAAGTGAAAAAACTGGGCGGCCATCAGATAAAATAAAACTTGATCCATACCTGCGTACTGCAGTTCAAACCAGGATAAACTTCACACAGCCAAAGGTTCTAAGTTTAAAACAAAAAAATCATAAAAGCGCTGGGAGAAACCATGGGTGAATTCCTCTACGAACCTGGAGAGAAAAAGGCCTTTCCAACTATGAACTAAAATCTGCATGCCAAGAAAAAGTTAATAAATTAGACTACGTAAAAATTTAAAACTTTAACCTTATTTAAGAATAAATACTAAAAGGAAAGTCAAATAACAATGAACCAGCTATGGGGGGAAAGTATTTGCCACTCATCATAGACAACGGAGCTAATGTCCCCAAAATGAAAATTTGTCCAGGAAACAAGAGAGAGAAAAAGAACAGCTCAGTAGGAAAATGGGCAGAGAATATAAACAGACAGTAATTGGGGAAGAAATGGCTCTTAACAAATGAATAGGACGTGTTTACGCCCATGTCATAGTGGAAATGCAAAGGAAAACCACGCTAAGTGGTTTTAATTTCAGATAATATGAAATACATATAACACACACAAAAAATTTTTGCATTTTCTTAAGTTTGCACAAAGAAGCAAGATACAGGAGAAACTAATAAAACTAGTTGCATTCGGGATGCTGGTGGGGACCAAGGCTCTGTCAGAGAGTGGCATTGGGCTTTTTCCTTTGCAACCAGCTCAGTCATATTCTCTTGTTGTTTCTGTAACACTCTTTTTCTGGACCGTTGGTACCGTAGCCACCGGCCACCTGTGACGCTTGGGCTGGTCTGAAATGAGATGCACTCGAAGCGTAAAACACACACCCAGTTTCAAAGACTTGGTACGAAAACAATGCAAAGGATCACATTCATAATTTTATATTGGTTTCATGTTGAAAGGATCGTGTTTGGGATGTGCTGAGTTAAATATTATTAGGTTAACTCACCCATTTCTGTTTACTCTTTTGACGCGGCTACTGAGAACTTGTAAATCACACGTGTGGCTGGCCCAGAATTCCTGCGGGACAGGCGCGTTCCCACTGCTCCAGGAGGAAGGGTGTTCAGTGTCTCCCTCCGGCCACATGGCTGCAAACAGAAGTCATCACAGACTTCTGAAGAAACGCGAGAGAAATGCCCGACCATCTGCGGCCCTGGCTGAATGCTGAAGTGCCCACTCTGTGCCAGGTCCTGTTCTGGACGGCTCAGGAGACAAGGCCCTCCGTGTGGCCTCAGGGGTGGACGTCGGGCGGGAGGAGCTCACAGGGACGCTGCTGTCACGATCAGGGTGGTTTCCAGTGTGTGAGCTGTGGAGCCACAGACAGTCTTCCTCAAGGACGGTCTGAGGAGCCGCTCCAGAGAGGCAGAGGCAGGATCCCACCGTGGAAAGCGCAAGGGACAGACGCGTCAGAAAAGCCCCACTGGCTCTCAGGAGGCTCACATCGCCCCACGTCTTGTACTTCTGCTCTGGGGAGCCAGACCCCGCTCCTGGGCACGTGAAGTCGTCTCCAGGAGCTTCCATGGTCCACAGACTCAGCCGCCAGTGATCCTCCCCGATGCACAGCCCGGGGGCGCGGTCACCTCCACCCTGGTTCACCCCGACATCCCCCCAGATGGGTCTCTGGGGCTGCAAGACTGGGTGCTGACCGCAACCTTATTCTCTCAGGGTCTAGAGTCCAGACGCCTGGGACCAAGGCGGGGGCGGGGGTTCCTCCTGACCCAGGCCTCTCTGTGGCCGCTGGTGGCTGCTGGTGATCTCTGGTGTCCCTGAGCGTGTGGACATGTCACCCCGACCTCTCATCCCACCCTACTCCAGTATGCCCTCACCTTAAATTAACCAATCACATCGGCCAAGACCCTGTTTCCCGATAAGGTCCCATTCCGAGGTATGGGTGGATGTGGACTGGGGGCTGCTGTTCGACCCCCACGACCGCCCGCTCATCACCTTCCTCCTGCTCCGCCATTCCGGACTCACGGGGTTCCCTTTAACCTGCTGATCTGGCTGGAAATTAAAGGAGTGGGTTCGGTGAAGCGTCCACACCCTGCTGGAAGCCCAGGGCTCACGAAAGGGAGAATCGCCCGGCGTTACGTCGGGATGGAAGGTTGGGCTGGTCAGGTCTGAGTGTGGAGACCCTCCCTTAATTCAGTTTCTGCAAACACGGGCCCACAGGGTGTGACTCGTCCCCAGACAGAGAGGAGTGGGGACCCCGACCTGAGGGGAGACAGACGCCCTCCAGCTGCCCGGCAGGGGCTGTCCCTGGTGCTGTCAGGAGCTCACCTGGCCAGACCAGGGTTCCTGGGGGTTCCGGGCATCACCTCTCTGTCCCCTGGGTCCTGTAGCCTCTCCAGTCATGGCTTCCACTGTGAGGCTATTTCCGCCTCTGTCCCTGCCCTGCTGTGACCACACAGCCCTGTCCCTCCTTCTGATCATTCCCACCTGCCCCCCTTGACCCGGCCCCGCCACCCTCCCCAGCCTGGCCTCCTGCCTCCTGCTCCCTCTGAAGCCGATGGTCCCAGACAGGCAGTTCTAATGAGGTGACAGGCCTGGCAGGGTGGCCCAGGTGTGGTGGAGTGGAAGGCCTGGCAGGGGTGGGCACAGGCTGCTTACAGGGCTGGGGTGGGAAGTCTCTCCTGGGCTGTTCACCCCGAGCTCTCCTGCCTCTCCTGCTGTGTCCCCAATACTTGAGAGGAGGGTCACAGCTCGTTCGTACCATGCCAGACACTTGGAAGCTAAGTCCCTTCCTCACCCACAGCAGGTGCCCTGCGGTGTTAGGGAGCTTTCTCTCCCGGAACCAAGCTGAGAAGAGCTACACGCCCGGGCATGGGTTGTTGGGGGGACTCGGAGCAGGGAAAACGCTTCCTTGCAGAATCTTCTCTGCCCAGCCCCCGGAGACCTCTTTTCAGCCTTCTCAGGACCGAGGGCAGGGCCGGGGGTGGGGATGAGGGGGCTCCTGCGATCACTGGCTCCTCATCTTCATAGTTTGTGGACAGACCTTCCTTCCCCTGCCCCTGGGAGTCCCACCGTCTCTGCACCAGGACCAGGGCTGCATTGAGAGTCCCACTGAACAGAGCCCGATGATTTGGGGACGAGCTCCTGGATGCTGGGCTGTGAGCTTGAGCTGCTATGTGTGGGCCACCTGAGCCTGGCACCCGTGAGGAAGGCCCCGCCACTGGCAGATCAAAGCACACCTTGCCCCAGGGGGGAGGGCAGCCGTGCCGACTTTCCAAACACAGCTGCAGGAGGTGCCCGCGTGCCAGACCCACCTCCCTGGGTAGCGAGACACACGTGCGTTTTCTGTACGGAGCTCTTTGTCTTCCGTGCGCTGCTGACATCTGTTTGACACTTATTCAACATCCAATGAAAAAGAAGGAAAATCCAGAGAAACGGAAACGATTTGATTTTCACTCCCAGCAGCTGGACACCTGCAGGCAGAGCTCAGCACGTGGCAACAGGTGCAGCCGGCCACCAACCAGGGCCGTCTCCTGCGTCTGCCGCTCTCAAGGCCACTCGCAAGTGCTTGCCGAGCCCCGCGGGGCCCTCAGGTCAGGGTTCGGGAGCTCTTCAGCTCTCTGCTTCTTCTGCACCCAGAACTGTTTCTCATGGGACACTCCCAGCTCAGTCTGCAGACACCAGTTGCCACGAGGAAGACACAGCTGGAGATAGGTCCTCTCAGACCTTTGTCAACTGGAGATTGGATGGCCCTCCCTGCCAGGAATGGCCACTGGTTTGTAGAAGGCTGAGGCCACTTTACAGATTGGGAAATCAGAGCCTCAAAGGAAGGACACCCTGGGGCCCCAGACTCCATCCTGACCAAGCCTGGCATAGTCCTGATAGACCCTAGCGAGTGCCATCTGAAATGGCTCAGTCCCCAAGTCTGTGCCAGTCACACCTGGGCTACGGTGAGGGCGCTGCCCAGTAGTGAGCGTCCATAGGGCCCCGGGGCCCTCTGAGAGGATGGGCTTCTCCAAGGAGAGCTCAGCTTCCTGCACAGGTGCAAGGGCACAGGCACGTCAACCAGCCCATGCAGTTAGCGTTTCCTGCACTCCTGGAATCCAGAACACTCCTCTCAGAACTCTCTAGCAGTTGGGGTGGCCAGAACTGAGCTGACCCCCTTGGCCGTGCCCCTCCAGTCCCTATCAGCAGCAAGCAGAGGGGGGCGGCACACTCCTAGCCCAGCACGGCGGGCCCACCAGATCCCAGACCCTCGGCAGCTTGTGTCAGAGGTCGCGACAGCAAAGCAACAGGTGGGTGGAATTAATAAGGCAGAATTAGGTTGGCGGAGGCTCTAGGGACAGACAGCCAGGGAGGCAGCAGAGAGGGTTCCATGTCACCTTCCTCTCCCTCTTACATGAGACGGGAGCTAATTAACATGCACATGATTTATTGGGATTTATTGGAAAGAGCGTCTGTCGTCTATTAACCTACCATCTCCGCATCCATCAGGGACACTTTTTGTACTCCTGCACATAATAAGAGAGAAGATTTCTTGCAAAGGGCAGTCTCGACCCCTGCAAGACATCGTTTCCCAGGCGAACATCCTAAATGGAGTAATTAGAACTGAAAATCGCAAATATCTGTCCACTAACTGAATAAAAATGGAAATGTCTGCTCTGAGGCATCATCACATGCTTGTTGAGATAAATCCAGTTCTTTGCATCCATTAACCTTTTGTTGTGTGGCCCTCTTGCTCAGTGCTCAAGATTCCTGCTGGGCATATTTGTCCCAGCGTGATAAATGAGCTGTCCATCCAGACGTCAGTGTTCGGCCTTTATTCGGCTAAAAGCACAGGGGCTCTTGGTGTTAAGTGGATGCCGCTCCAGGATAAAATTGATCCCAGAATGAGGATCTTTGGAGTTGCCTGAGATAATGTGACGGGAAATGTACTCAGGTCTCTCAGCTCAAGGATAAATTAAACAAAACCCAATGCAAGTAGCCTACTGATCTGCTTTAAAGCAGATCTACATTTTCTACCTTATTGAAGAAGCCGAGGTCCTCAGACACTCAAAGCATTCTGCAGGATTCAAAGGGAAAATCCATAAGCTTTTGTTGCACAGGCAACATAGGAAATATTAAGGCAGACTTTAATGCTTTAGCTCTAAAATAGTTCCACATGATAATAAATTTGAATCTGAAAAAAATATTAGAAGTTAAGAATGCATTGGGAAAAATTAATGGGAAAGGACTTGCCCCACCAAAGTCAAAACATAACGGCAGAGAGATAAGTGGGTGTGTGACCCTTCTCATAGATAACAATCATAAAAACTGGGTAAAATGGGATAAACTGATTTAAAGACACTGGAAAGCACCCAGTGCACAGAAGTCACAGGAGGATTCAGTCTTGAAGAATGTCAGCTCGACAGAGAAGGAATCACAGCGTTGTAGCTTCCTGGACCAAGGCACTGCCCAGTCCCACTCAATCTGTGGGAAGAGGAGGAAAATCACAGCCTTTCTGGCTGAAAGTGCCAGGGATTAGCGTTCAGGCTGGGGAAGCTGGTGGAAATATGAAGGGGGAACGCTGGAAGCACAAGAACCACAAGAGTGAGCTCCAAATTCTGAGCATCAACCTGCTCCAATCGATGGGGCCATACTACACACATGCAGGGAAGACTCCAGGGAAGCAGGCAGGCCAGAGAGAAGTCTCCTCTTGAGAGGAAGACCTACTGCAAGTTTCTTGCTGTTTCTAGCAAGAGCACTCTCCAGCTGTGAGATCCTGAGCAACAGAAAGCTGACAGCTGCAGGCATGAAGTGTCGGGTGGAAAGGCTGGCATGACGGGAAATCTCCAGCACCGAGGAAGCACAGAGGGTCTGTCCCATCTCTGCCCAAACCCGTGGCTGATCACCAAATTACACAGACTTGGGGGAGAGCCCAGGGGGCCAGGCTAAAAGAAAAACTTAAAAAGCAGTCATAAGAAGACACAAAAACAGGGCAAAGATAGAAATTGCTGCCTAGTACCAGAGAAACAAAGTTTGTCATGTAAATCCAGGAAAGCTAACTGCCTACCATGACACAGAGGGAAAAACAATCCCAAGAAGAACACACAGAAAATCTACAGTCACTAAAATGTATTATCTACAATGTCCAGTTTTTAACCATAAAATAGTTAGACATGCAAAGAAACTGGAAATTTTGATCCACAATCAGGAAAAGCAACAGTCAATATAAACTCACTCCTGGTGGACCTAAGTGTTTGATTTAGCAGAAAAAGACCAAGCAACTGTTACAAATATGTTTTAAAAATAAAGTAAGATATATTCAAAGAATGAAAATAAAATATGTATAAAGAAGTATAGGAAAAGATTATATCAATGAATAAACAGATAGGAAATCAACATAAAGATGGAATTTCTAGAACTGGTAACTTCTCACTCACCAATACATAGGTGAGCTGACAGTAAGGCAAGTTGCTCAGGACATGCCCGGGGAGGCAGGCAATCAAGGAGCCAGATACAAAGTTCTGGGACTTAGCGCAAAGCACTAAGCAACTTTATTCTCTGCAAGCTTGCTTTATACATATTTTAGCAGGCTCTTAACCCCTCCCATACCTCACTGTTCCCTAGGCAACCCCATAGGATGTTAACTGTGGTTTGCAGCAAAGCCTTGCTAGTTCTTGCTGACACAGTCTTTTGCTCTCTTCATATTATCTCAGTCCCGTACAGTGACAGTGACTCCATCTTCAGTTCACGTTCTCCTTAGTTTCCTCCAGGTAACTACAATAACTGAAATAGAAATGTACTTGATAGCCTTTCGTTCAGAGGTGGCCAAGGAAAGAATCATAAACTTGAGGACAGAACAATAGAAATCGCCTGACCCAAATGCAGAGATAAAAAGACTGAAGAAAAATGAACAGAACCTCAGAGACCCGTGAGATAATATCAAGTGATCCAAAGTATAATTAAAATTAAAGGAGAAAAGAGCCAGAAAGAGACAAATACGTATGTTTGCCAAATATATACAATGACCAAAAACTTCCAAGATTTGGTGGAAAATGTTAACTTATAGATGCAAAAAAATTCAACAAACCTCAAGCAAGATAAACAGGAATAAAACCAGTTTTAGACACATCATGTGCAAAGTTCTAAAATGAAAGACAGAAAGACAAACTTGAAAGAAGCCAGAGAGAAACAGCAGGTGAAATACAAAGGAATGACGGGGAAAGTGACAGCAGATTCTCATCAGGAATGAAAAGAAAAAAAGTTGGAAAAGTCCCAACTCAGGTGTCAACAAATTGAGTTATTTATAAATATACATAACTAATAAAAACTAGCACTATTTTTAAAATCTATCTATTATGACCAAGGAGACTTTGTCCTGGGAATTATAGGATAGTTCAGGATCAGAAAAGCTATCAGTATAATTACAACATTAATAGATTAAAAGAATATGTACAATCTTCTCACAGATGCCAAAAAAGGCATCAACTATGTTCAAAACCCATTAATTAGGAAAACCTCCTTGCAAACTAGAAAGTGAAAGAAATAGCCTTAGACTGTTACAAGATAACTACCAAAACCTAGAGCAAGCTGCTTACTTGCTACAGAAATTTTAGAAGAATTCCTGTGAAAGTCAGAAACACAACACAGATGTTCTCTCTGTCCTGTCATTCAATGTTTACTGGGAGCTGTAGCCAATACAATAAAGAAAGAAAAATAACCAGGAGGTATAACAAATTTTTTACAAGGAAATATTTTTTGTTCTCAGGTAATGCAATTATCCACATGCACAATTCAAATTATTAGAATCATGGGACAAATTACTAAAAATAACAACCTTCAGTAAGGTAACAGGAATCGAACAGAAAGCCAGAAGCAGCACAGCTTCTGTGCACGCACGGTGAGGTCACGGCTCAGAGGGGCAGGAGCCAAGGCAATTGGCTTCTCATCTGATAAAATAAAAAAGTAGAGTCCCACCTGCTACTGTACACAAAATCAAATTCTACATATTAAAAACCACAAATCTAGTTAAAGAAGCTGTAAGAGAATATCTTTTTGATTGTAGAATAGGGAAGAATTTGAACAAAACACAAGAAAATCATAGAGAAAATGGT
The DNA here is from genome assembly GCF_027409185.1 of Cynocephalus volans. NCBI lineage: Eukaryota > Metazoa > Chordata > Mammalia > Dermoptera > Cynocephalidae > Cynocephalus > Cynocephalus volans. The sequence goes on along the minus strand of NC_084471.1, from coordinate 198,678 downwards.
TCAATACCTATAACTATATCCATATTTGAAGATTTTTGTGATGAATGACCACACTGTCAACTTTAAAAAACAAACCAATGACTGGGAGAAATCTTGTAACACACACAATGTGCAGATGTCCAGAGATACATGGAATTCCTATAACGAAATACATAAAAGAAGAACAACCCTAAAATTTGACCAGATAGGCAAATGGCAGGAGACCCTTACAACTAAAATTTAAAATATATATATAACAAGGGGCTCCACCTGTTTGTTAATCTGGAAATCAAACCACAAAGAGATGGAGATTAGGAAACCTTTTACAGTGTGGCAATACGACAGGGCATTCACAGGCCTGGGAGCTCTCCTACGAGGCTGGCTTCAGCATCTCTTGGAGTGATGACTTTGGAGAGTGGCCAGTCGATGTCCAGTGACATGCATTGAAAGTGTGTGTAGCCTCCAGCCAGGGACTCTGCTCCTAGACAAATGCCCTGGAGCTTTGCTGGGCCAGTGTGGTCCATGGGCCAAGGGCACCAGCACTGCCTGGGAGCCAGAACCCCAGGTCCCGCGCCAGACTTACTGCATCAAATCTGCATTTTAACAGGATCTGTAGTCACGCATGTGTGCGACGGCTGAGGGGCCTGCCCAGAGAGGACTTCGTTGAGTTCCATGAGACATGCACAGTGACATTTATTACAGCCTTGTTTGTAATTGAGAAACATTGAGAACTCCTCAAATAGCCAATGTAAAAAAATTAATGCTGGCGCACTCATACTGTGGAGTAACAAGCCACAGTTAAGATGGGCAAACTAGATGTACGGAAATAAAAAAATAGTTCTGGACAACACAAAGACCAAGCTGTATGTAGCACATTACATTTTACAAACATTAAAACAGCATTCACACAATAGATGGTCTGCTGTCTGGGGCCCCACACGTGGGTGGTGTGGACACACCAGCGCAGGACCAGACACCTCTGGGAAGTGGAGGAGACTGAGTCTGGGGAGAAAACATCTGTAATGCTTGTTTCTTAAAAAAAAGAAAAGAAAGTGGAAAGAAAAGATCTGAGGCAAATACGACATCAGGTTTCCTTCTATTCATTTGTACTTCTCGGAGTTTCAATTTTTCAAAGTAATCGTAAAACAAGGCATACTAAAATAGACATGACACAAGGTTGGGTTTTTAAAACCATAACCACATGCTTGGTGACACAAGCGCCACATAGAATCCTGAGGGGATACGGCCCATCTTGTTAGAAAGCGATTTTCTAAGACATTGAGACACTTGTCTCAGCATTCTCTTCTCAGAAACGCGTTCTTTAAAAAATTAAAAAAAAAAAAAAATATATATATATACATATATGTGAAGCCACCTTATGTGAAAAGATGTTTGTAAGTGGAAAAAAGCAAGCACCAATCAAAAGTTCAGTAAATGGCAGCTTTGAGTAATTTATAGCACGATGCTACCAAGAGTGACATGTCCACCCAAGGTGATGACTAAGAAAAGTTCGTAAAAGCTGACAAGTGTGTGTGTAAAAGATGTTAGCGGAAACTTCAGGAAACGAAGGTGTGCATTTAGTAAGCTCATGCCTGTGCCTAGAGTAGACCAGGGGAAAGAGCCATCAGTCGGAGCCACACCCAGTGTTAAAAGTGGCAGACGACATGGGCTTGCACCGGATTCCTCCTCCTTCTTTCCTGCATTTTCCAGGATTTTAAAGGAGCATATTTTCCTGCTGAAATCTCATCAGCAAACTTCATTTTAAAGAGTAGACAAGTCAGTTTCTCACTAAGGGCTTGTAGAGAGCTTCCTCAGTCACTCTGGGCTGCTTAGAAAACATCCAGAAAATTCACGAAGTGTCATTCCTGTGAGGTTTCTGTGAGGTTTGGGGCCACCTTAAGCACGGTCCTCACAGGTGAGGGCGGAAGGCCCAAAGGGTGCCAGAGGACCCACATCCCCCTTGTTCCTGATGAACCGTCCCCGCTGAGCATGCAGGCCATGGCCCAGTGTGTGAGCAAGTGGTGGCAGGGGATGCCACAGGCCTTGTGCGGCCTGAGCGGGGATGGCTTTGCTCACTCTAGCCCAATAGAGGCAGGGCCAGGACCATATATGGCCAAGGCTCCTGGGTGGTATTTGGGGCTCCAGAGTTAGACTTCTGACAGCCAGATCCAGGTGCACCCCTTGCTAACTTGGTGAGTCGGAGCAAGTCTGTGAGCCTGAGGGAGAGTTCTGCTGCACCGTGGGGGCGGGCAGCCTTGAGCACAGGGCCTGACACCAAGGGCTGCAATCTGTCAACTTCACTCTCACCCTGGCCACAGGACTGGGGCAGGTGGGGTGGGCAGACTCGGGGTGCAGGCCCCCTTGGGTGTGTCAACTGGAATTAAGGATGTTGAGGCCAAACATTTTTAGAGGAGTTTACTGGGAGCCAAAAGTTAGGATCAACCCGGGAAACACAAACCCACACAGCTGGAACGTGCTCCCATGTCTGACGCAAGTAAAGGCATTTTATAGGGGGTTTCAAAGGGGAAGGGAAGAGCTCCAAGTACACAAGAACCACAGTCACTGGTTACTGGTTACAACATGGGTAACCAGAAGCATCTACGTACAACCCGAAGCAGAAGCTTCGTGCTCCAGATACTCTTAACAACATCCAAATGGCTCATCCAGACCAGCAGGTTATACATCGGTCTACAAATCAGCAGCTCTAACCGTGTACACTGTTTATCTTAAGAACAAGATGTTGACACCGAGCTCATGAGACTTACACCAAGGCAGTGAGTTTTAGAAAACCTGCTTCGTTTTTACTATTTCCTTCATCATCTCCTCCTTTTGATCAAGAACTTGTGATAGAAAGCATTGAAGGTCAATTTCAACTTGAAGTTGCGCATGTTTCAGGCCCCACAGAGTTGGGAAGGCTTGTTCCCAGAAAGGCGTGTCCCTTGTTGGGAGGAAAAGAGCCGTGAAGAACTGCAGGTGAGCCAAACCCAAGAGCAACACAGGGTGAGTTCATGACTCAAGCGACGTGTTATTCATTTACATGATGAATCGTTTGTAAACATGGAACAATCATAAGTTCAGTTTGAGCAGCAGATTTAAAGCAAGCAGAAATACAAGTCCCTAACAGTTTTATTAATAAAAATATAACAATAATGCTAACGATAATAATGACAATAATTTGTAATCCTGGAAGGAACAAGGATCCCAACCAGATGGCAACGGCTGAATAAGTCATTTAAGGGATCTGTTTTTCTTAAATCTTGTAACCATTCGGCCTGCTGAGTAGTTTTTCTAGCCGAGTTTCCATTCCTCCTGAAGTGTTGGTCCACATGCAGCAGGCGGTATGAGCTGCCACACACACACCTCCTTGTAGACCAGCAAGTAGTCCAGAGCTGTTCTGTTATCAAGGAACACTTGAGGCAAGGAGTTTAACGATCTTTGTTGGGCAGCAGCACTCTTAGCAGTGTGCTCAGCTATTCAACCAGTCGTAGCTGACAGATTTAGAATCATATCCCTGTTACCACAGACTCCAGCTCTGAGGGTTGAAAGTCCCAAAATACTTTGGTCAGTGTTACCATGGTACCCAGGCAAAATAGTCCTTTTGAATTTGGGGTGTAGGGAGGAAGGGGCCCCCTTGGTTATCTTACAAAGGGACAGAGGTATAACAAAGTGTCCCAACAAGCATGAACCTTGTAACTGCCTGTCAGGCAGGAATCTCAGATCCTTCTGCCCCTTCCTGTGTGGGTCGTGAGTCAGGTAATTGAAAGAAGATACTGGCAGCTTTATGCCAGGTAGACATACTATTCTTCAGATGTGAGCTTCACAGACATGCTTTATCCTCAGACATGAGCTCTACCATTCTCAGCCGACCCTCCTTGCTCTGCCCACCTTCCATGCTCTGAAGACCAGTGGTTCAGAGCAGTTACCTTTTACTCTTAGCACACAATAGCGGCCACAAGCCAAGCACTACATAATTATAACAATCATGCTGAATCAGTAAATGGGCACACATGAGCAGTTACACTACTTTTATAACTGTTTCTAGTGAATGTGCTGAATCTTGCCCATTTGTAACAGATGTGAAGTGAGTAAGCCTGACTAAACTTTTTCTACTTTCCATACACCACCAACTATTAAGGCATTGGTGAGTTTGTCCTGTAGGTGGATCAGGGCTCATACCACAAACAAAAATATAGCTCGAGGGTGAGCATGTCATTCCTTCTAACGTGTTCTGTTGATGGAATCATTTATGGGCAACTGGGGTAATACTGAGTCAAACCAAGAGTCTCACTTAGTACTGGCTTTCCAGATTTCATCCACAGAGTGGTCTGTGGCTCTGTTTACTGACATCACTTAGGTCTGCCATCTTCTCACTGTCACATTTATTTGTCCAATAATAAAGGGACTGGGGGTATCCCATAATGAACTGGATTTTAGTATCAAAAGAAGTAAAGTTGATAACTTCTGAAAGATTAAAACAAAGGATAGAGTTTCTAGGACTTGGAGTTAATTCCACCTGAAAGTTGAGGCCAGTAGGAGGTTGGCTGAGGTATGTAGTGGCCATGAGAACATCTGAAAAGTCAGGGAGAGGAATTACTAGGGGCATCTATTGGTCACAAACTGACCTGGGAAGCATATGACATATCTAACAGTCTGAAAAATTTCCTCCAGTCACACCGTGGGACAATTTTATAAGGGTATTGTCATGCCATTCAATTTCCTCCATTAATTTACAAAAGGAACAAATAATAGAGAAGAGTAAGATCATCATAGTGAGTCCAGATAAGATCATCTTAATTAGGCCTGGTCTGGATATCTCGTGACAGCAGTCAACCTCAGATGTCATCTATTTCTTGTCCTTGTTTTGTGAGATCTTGAGGCAAAGTCCTTAGCTAGGAATTACTGCCCAGTCAGGTGATTTTGTCTTTTTTAAATGAGAAATATGGATCCACGAATCTACACCTTTTAGTTTTGCTGCACAGGGATTAGTTAGCAAAACCTATAAGGTCCCTTCCATCAAGGGTGGAGGGAATTTTTAATTAAATGGTTTTTCCAATATACAAAGTCACCAGGGTGTAAATCAGGCAATTTTTTTATCTTCTTCTCTGGGGAGTACCTTGTAAAAAGAATCTCTTACAAGCCCAGTATTGTTGTCATGAAAGTCGACAAGGTTTTTACAGTAATGTTAGATGTCACCCTTTAAGCCTGTGGAACTGAGTGTGGGGTCTTATAAGGACCTAGGTTTGCCAGTAACAATTTGAAATGGGGACAATTTAGGTTTTCCAAAAGGTGCAGACCTTAAATTAAGCAAGACCAATGGAGGAGCCTTAGGTCATAGGAGGTTAAAAGTCTCAGTCATTTTTGACAAATGAGTCTTTATGGTTTCACTGGTACATCCCACAACCCAGAGGGTTGTGAGTGGTAGATGCAATGAACATGTTGTATGATACGCCACATATCACAAATAGATTTTATAATTTGTCCAGTAAAATGAGTTCCACCATTGCTGTGGAGTTCTGAGGGAATTCTCCAACAGGGAATGATTTGATCTAATAATTTTCCCACCTGTAAGGAAAACTATATGGAATTGCTTTGAATTACATGGAATTCTGCGTGGAAATGCTCCTACCCAGTGGGAGAACATGCAAATCATGACCAACACAAACTTACAACTTTAGGAAAGGGCATTTGGATAAAATCCAGTTGCCAGACTTCAAAGGGTTGGAGAGGTAGAGGAAAGTGAGAAGGAAACTATGCAAAGATTCTCCTGGGTTATGTTTGGGGCAAATAGTACGTCTGGAAGAACATTTTGGGCTGCTGTAAAGGAAGATTTCCAATAATATTGTTTTCCCCATTTAATCATCTTTTCAGGTCCCCAATGAGTTAACTCATGTACATATTTTAGAAATGGAAGTTGTAGATCTGTAGGACATATGGGTTTATCTTTAGGACTATACCAGATACCATTTTGAGAGGAACAATATCCCCCTGTCAATTCCCATATAACCTTTTCTGAATCTGGAGCTGATTGTTAAGCTTCTTTTAATATGGAAAAAGTACCATAAAAACCTGTAAAGAGCAAGTTTCAAGAGGATCTTTTCTTATTTTGAAGGCTGCTTGTTTAGCTATCTGGTCTGGAAAATGATTACCTCTGGCTTCTGGTCCATTTTCTGAGACATCTATTACGGGGCTTCAGAGCAGTCAGACATGTGGGCTGTGTACTCCCCTGACAAGCAAGGCCAACCACAGGCACAGAGGAACCTGGGAGAGAGGAGAAGGATCCAGACAGGAGCATGACCTCAGTGATGCTCCACGAGGAGACCAGCACTGTCCACACACACACTTGAATGAGTGCTCACACCCACAAACACTTGCACACCCACCCACCCACATGCATACCTATTCACACTCATGCATGTACACACATCCACATGCATACCTGCACACTCACACATGCATACACATCTTCATGCATACTTGTGCGCTCACTCACACACACACACTCACACACATGCACACACTCACATGCACACAGGCACACATGTACACTCCCCACACTCATCCACACATTCACTCACACACATACACACACTTGCACATGCTCACACACGCACACGGCACACACTCATATGCACATAGGTGCACATGCACACCCCACACACATGCACTCACAAGCACACACAACACACACATACTTGCACATGCTCACACATGCAGACACAATGCACACTCATATGCACACACTCACACTCTGGCCCCACTGTGCCAGGACTGACACTCATAGGGACAGCTGCTGCAGTGTGCCCACATGACACCTGTGGTGTCTATGAAGCAGGGCATCACCCAGGCAGCCAGCAGAGGTTGGTGGGGAAGACATAAGAGGCTGGATGTCTGCAAAACCAACGATCCAGAAAATTTGGTTTTGGAAATCAACGCCTGCTGCATTTTATCATTTTAGTCTTGCCCTCCATATGTAGTTTGAAAACATTTTATTTACCCCAAACTGAATTAATTTGCTGAATTAAAAACTGGAGAAATGACTTGATTGTGTAGATATTTACAATCTTAATGTCAAGAGTTGCCGTCCAACATTCTACAAACTGCTTAAAACATCAGAATGATAACAAAACCCACAGAACTGTAAATAAAGCACGAAATTTATGGCCATTTCTGATGATTTCTTGTTCACAAGAAGTACCAAATAATCCCTATTGGCAGAAGCCACATTATGTAATTCCACATGTAGTCATGCGTGATACAAAGCACGTGGTGCACTGTTAAGGATACAATTTCAAATGTACATTACACTAACGTCGGCACTGTAATAGGTTCATGATACATTGAGTTGTAGTGGAATGTAAGAATGGGACTTTGTCTGTGGCATACTGATTCTGTACCAAAAGAAACACAAAATGAGAGCAAATTAATAAAACAGCATCCCTGTTTTATCACTGTTTTCAAATTCACAACAAAAAGAGATGGGAGAGGAGGAGAGGTAGATAGTTTCGGCGACTTCACAATTACGAGCATGCGGGTAATTTCCGACCAGTGTGGTGTTAGCCACAACCTCTCGGAGTCCATGGCACTTTCTGGGCGCAGTCCAGGGAAGGCAGAGCTGATGGGTCCTGCCCAGCTCCTGGAGGCTCAACAGCAGGGACCCCAGGCACACGGGGGGTGGGGACAGACAGGACGTCTACTGTACTGCAAACAGCAGGTCCCTTCGTCCTCCATGCAGAGAGCGCCATGCCCCACCTCGCAGAATCACACGGAGGGCTTGTTGACACATAGACTGTGGGGCGCCGCCCCCAGGTTTTTTGAGTCAGCAGGTCTGGGGTAGAACCAAGACTTTGAGTTTCCTACGAGGTCCCAGGTGATGCTGAGGAACTCACCTGGGGAAGCTCTGGAGTCCCAGGAGCTGCTGGGGGAGGGATAAATCTCCAGTGTGTAAACTCAGGAATTGAATGAATGTCCCTTGTGGAATAGAAGGACCCCTGCCCTGCTCCTGCAAAGCTGCAGCCTGGAAACACTCCTTAAGTAGGATTTGGGGGAGTCTTTTGGAAGAAAACATATTAGATCTAAAAAAACTCCTGTAGACACTGAAAAGGCCAGCTCACCATCTGGGTAAATGGAATATAGAGATTAGTAAAAATGTGTGGTGGTTTAGCTGAAGAGGACAAGGGAGAAAATGGGGCAGATGACAAGAAAGCTCCACCCTCACCAGTCACTGCCAGAACCCACAGACTCCTCCTGAAACCAAGGAGCCGAGGAGCCATGGAGAGTGGACTCAGCAGCAGCAGGGACCAGGGGAGCCAAGGTGTCGCCTCCGGGCAGGGGCAGCAGGGAGCAGGAGACGGTGGTTTTTGTCACAGGCTATTACAGTTTGACTTCAGATTACATAGGTGTGTGTATTCACATACATACACTCATACATGCTTTTAGCTCTGTCTGTATTTATCTGTCTATAACAATTCCAATTAAAATTTTTAAAAATAAAGTTGAACAGTATCAAACTGGGATATGTCAAACATGCTACGTCCACATGTCAGAGCAGAGGGAACAGGCCACGGCAGCAGGTGCTGGCCTCAGACGGGCAGGCACTTCGCAAGGAAAAAAGTCTCTCTCATCCTCATGGTGAGATAAATTGTGACTTTTCTGGAGTCTTTCACTGTGCTGAGTTCACAAGACAGCCAAGTGGACTGGATTCTGAAGACTGACCATCCCCTTGGGGCAGAAATAAACCACATGTGCAATCCCGTTGGCGGAGAACACGAGGAGAAGGCATCTGACCTTGGGGAATGTGGGAAGAAAGCAGCCGGCATGGAGCTGCTGCTAGATCGTGGCAACTTAGAGCAGCTCCTTCCCCGACCTCACGGGGTGCACATGAGACAGACGGGGTGCAGGGCAGAGGGCTGGAGAGAGCTCCGCTCAGAGACACAGGTGCCCAGGGTGGTCAGGGGCCACTGGGATACAGGCCATGACCTGCCCACCCATCCAATGCTTCTCTCCCATGAAGCAAAGGCCCCAGGGCTCAGGCCAAGATCTGCTCCTGGGGAAGTGGAAAGAGCAAAGCCACCTGTCAGGGTATGGGCAGAAAATACCTCTTGGCCCAGGATTCTGCTGCAATAGGAAGCAGAGACCTGTGGCTACTGGAGGGAAGTAGATCTTTGCTGTACAAACTACAGGTAGCATGTGGCTGGGGGAGGTGGGACAGAGCACTGAACAGGTGGACTTCTGCGGCCCAGTGCACAGGCCACACCAGACAGGAGGCCGCCCCAAGAGAACTGAGAGCAGGTGCCCAGCCCACGCCGGGCGTTGAGTAACAGGCAGGAGCGTTCATCTGCAAGGGACAATGTCACCTCAGTGACACAAGATATGCAGAGCTGCCAAAAGGTGGTGGTGGGGGCAGATACACCCAGAAAAACCCTCTGGCGCCCAAGATACCACACGAAGCCGTCAGCAACCACAGCACCCAGTGGAGGAACTCAAAGCCTGTGGTGCGGAATTTTTGTGATGCATTTTTACATTTCTCATAGCTGTTATGTGACTGTGGAAAATTAGAGGTATAATGTTTCCCTGCAATGTGTGAGATGTTTAGAGCCAAGGCAGTCTGTCTTGTAAAGTTCAATGTTGAGAAGCTTTAAAATCCCTCAGGAAGACTCACACAAGCAAGAATTTCTTACACAGTTTATATTATATAACTAGAGAATTTGTTCCATGTGAGGTCAGTTATTCTTTTTAGCAACTACATTGCCAAATTTATTTCAGAGATGTTATTTCTTATTTTAAGATTTTTAGGGTAAGACCTAATTTACATAAGAAATTATTTTTCCATTTCTTTAGAAAGATCATTTCAATAATTAAAGAAAATAACTAAAATGTCCCTAAGCCCAGGGACTACTCAGATGAGACCGGGATGAGACGTCGTTTTAGGCATTCCTGTTTGCTTTACCCCATGGCAAACGAGGGCTCTGGAGCTAATCGATCTGCCTCCGGGGGTGTCTGTGCCCAGGCTCTGTGTGTTCTCTGAGAGCCTGTGTTGGGATTGCTCCTGGGGAATTACCACCCACAAGGAGGAGGTCGTGTCTTCCTGGGTGATCTTTTCCCACGGAGAGAGTAAAATCAGTTTATTACGAACCAGGATGTTTTCTGAAGGCCATGGATAAGATCCACTTCTCTAATTTTGTTGAAAGAGAAATCAGCAAAGAGGAAACGACCGGCTTGCCCTTCTGACACGTGTGGGTAGAAGCTCCGGGGCTAGTCCAGGTGAGGGCCAGGGTCAGAGGCTGCTGAAGTTAGTGCAGCATAAGTTGGTGAGTCTTTCCATGGGACCATCCCTGGAGTGGCAGAGATGGCCTGGAGGAGGCCTGGAGGTCGTCAGCATGGGAAAAGCACAGGAGGGAGGGGAGTGCCGGCTGCAACAGGGTCTGGCGCAGGACCCCACTGACGCGCAGGAGCACTGAGGCTGGCCGGCCCTGCAGGGGCATCCAGAGTCTGAGGAGGGCCGGCCTCTGTGCCTGGCACTGCCCAGTAATGACATGTGGCTGCCCGAGGGAGCAGGGACCCTTCCTGGTGACAGACGACTGCTGAGGGCTGCCAGCCAGCACTGACGGTGACGGCACAGCAGGCCACGAGCCCCACAGGTGCCTTTGCAGCAGCGGTTCTCAGAGTGTGGGCCTAACCCTAGCCCTGCGGGTCCCAGAGCCCTTCCAGGGGAGTGAGAGCTCAGGGTTATCTTCGTAATGATTCCAAGCTGCCATTTGCCTTTTGACTCTCATTTTCTAATAAACACTCAGTGAGGTTTCCTGAAGCTACATTGAATATCCCCAGGGATGTGAAAAGCTGGTGGGGACCCTCCATCCTCAACCTGCATCTGTGCGAGGCGGGTTTTCTTTGCACACGTGGCACAGGACGGTGTCCCGGCAGGAACAGGCAGGTGCCCACGACTAAAGCAGATGGACGTTGGCAAGAACATGAACAAGACCAGCCTCCTCGCCGCTCCTCCTTCTGTTTTGGAACGCGAAGCTTTTTGAAACAAGTATGTTCTTACGTTATCCTGTAATGGATTTGCTATTGAAATTTTAAAACAAATTAATAAGTAGCTTAAAAATTCTCAGTTTTCATATCAATAGCGATAACCCACAAAAACAAAAGCCTTTTGGGGTCTTCAATAGTTTTCAAGAGAAAAGGAATCCTGAAACCAAAAGATTTGAGAACTGCAGTTTTGTGCTGTTGGTTTGCTTTCGTATATCCCTCGGTTAAAATTCTGATGTTCACATAATCAAACACACAAATATGGGCAAGCGCCAATGTGGTGTCCACAAATACTAATTTTGGGTAATTAGCAATGTCATTCAAAATTATACACCATTCCAAATACAAAAGCAGAAAGCTAAATGTGTGTACAGCAGGGCCAAAACAAACTAGATTATCTTCAGATAAACAAATGTTCTCTTATTTCTTATTTAATAAACTTGTATGAACTACACAACTATAGCTATTTACATGTTTCATGGTGTTCTCATGAGAAACAGCTGACAACTTCAGGTAAAGTTACCTGAAGAGGCCATATGAAGCATTTTTTCTTAATTCTTTCCACAAACATGACAATAAGTTGAAATACTGTTTTACTCAGAAATCAACAGAATATGCACAGTCATACAATGTGTGTATATTGTGTTTTCTTTATAAGTCCGAATCTATGCCCATAAATTTTAAGAATTATTTGGAGCTTCCAAAATTAAATTCATTTAAAGGAACGTTCAGGCCTTTGGGGGAGATACTGCTATTATATGCTCATTCAAATTACATAAAATTTCTCTGTTTTCCATGTGACATGATGAGAAATGTATATTTGATCCCTGCCTTGGGTTCCTGACACTGGGCTCCTAAATGGAGGTTCCTGGGCTCAGGACACTGTCAGACTTTGCTCTACATACCTCTCCATCTGGCTGTTTATCTCTGTCCTTTATAATGTCCTTTACAATAAATTGGTCAGCATAAGTTCTGTGAGTTATCACAGCAACTTATGAAACCTGAGGAGGGGGTCGTGGGAACCCCCGATTTGTAGACAAGCCTGGGACCCACGATTTGTGATTGGCATCTGCAGTGGGAGCGATCTGTGGGACAAGCCCTTCACCTGTGGGATTTTTGATAACTCCAGGTAGTGTCAGAACTGAGTCAAATGGCAGGATGCCACATTGCTGTCCACAGAGAGCAGGAGAATTGCTTGGGTGGAAAACTCATATGTTTGGTGTCAGAAGTGTTGTGAGTAAAGCAAAACAGTGTCACCCATCTACTAAATGACACACAGAAAATGATTTTCAAATGCACTGGCCAGGACTCGCGTGTGTTCTGCTGTGGACGCCGTGCCCAGCTTCTGCCTGGGATCGCTGCCCTTTGCTCTGGGTCTTTCTCTAAAAAAGACCCATTTCATCCGATTTGATGAAGTGCTGCTTCTTTTTAAATTGGGAACTCGTAACTTTTCCTTGCACTTTCCCGTCTGTCGATTGGTGTGGAATTTGGGGCGAGTTCTTCAGCCCCACCTCCTCGCCCAGTAATTCTGCATCCAGCAGTTTCCCCTCTGCTCACGGTCACGCTGGGGGCTCTGTGTCTTCCACAGCAGAGAGAGAGTTGCTCAGTCTTTGATACACAGCTGGTTATCTTGCTTTTGAACGTGGTCTTCACCCCCTCGGTTTGGCATCCGGCAGGCCTCGTCGGAAGGCTCTGCTGGTTGTGCCGTTTTCCTCCTTGGGCTTTTGCTCTTCTGGCGGCTGCAGCAGGAGCTTTTCCTTCAGAGCCAGCTTTCTTGAATACTGGGTGAGTCTTGGCTGTGCGGGCACCTTTGGGGTGCACATGTCTTTTTGGATGGTGCGTGGATACAGGAGGAGCTGCCCTCTGTGGGCTTTGTGGCGGTTTCAGTGCTGCTATTGGAGGGGGGCACAGAGAGTCTCGGGGCGCAGGCCCCCAGCCTCCTCGGAGTCTGTGGTCCTGGCCAAGGCCCTGCCTTTCTGAGCTCCCCTCACTGCTCACACTGGGGACACTCATCCAGGTTGGGGGCTTGTTTTCTGGCCTGAGTGCCTGGTGGGGCACTGTGGCCTTCATGGCTGGCTCTGCAAATACCCACGACAGCTCCTGCTCTTGCTATCTGCCCCTTCTAGGCTCGAATCCCCCCCAAACCATCTGTTCTTTGTAATAGTTTTCTCCTGAGAGGTTTGGTTACATCTTTTTTTTAAGGCACTGTGTCCATTTTCTGTGACACCTAGCTACCCCTTGTTATTTCTTGATGTGGTCACCAATCTCCTGGCTTTAAACGTGTTTTCTCTGCACAACTAAGGCTCTCTGCTGGTGGAAAGGCCAGGCTGCACTGCACGCTGGCTGAGATGTGATGGGAAATCTGAGGAGAGAATCAATAGCATTGTGGTCATTGGGGAAAAGCCATGTATAGAGGTGATGCAGCAGGTGTCCCCGGGCCTCGCCTGCTAATGTGTTAGGGCAGGTACATAACTCAGGGCCAAGCAAAAGGAACCAGACTGTCCAGAACCGAAGTAAACAATAAAATCTCAACTCAGCTGGGGGCTCCTACAGCCATGCTGCTGGGTTACAGCTATGGTGTGGCATTTGTGGTGGCTGAGCAGCCCCCCAGTGAGGGCAGAGCCTCACAGGGCAACAGTGGCTTCTGTCCAGTCCTTCAGCTCCACCTGCCACACACCAACCACAGAGCAGTGTGGCTGTGCTCCATAAACGTCATTCGAGGATGCTGACATCAGAATTTCATACATTTTTCACTTGTCACAAAATATTATTCTTCTTTTGATTTTTTTACCCAGTTCAAAGTTAGGGGCACACATTCTTAGCTTGTGGACTAGATGAAAGAGGCAACAGCCTGAACTTGCCTCATCTGAAGATATTTTCAGCATCATGAACTTGAAACAGAGTGAGAATATGTGAGTGTACAGAGAGGTTTATTCCACATTACGAATGGCAGTGTTTTGATGGTCAGCAAAATACACAGGTTTGGAAGAAAAAACAGAGGTGCTCCCCTCGTGAGTCTCTGACTCTGTGCACAGGTGCACGCACACGCTCAGGTGCACACACGCATCAGGAATGAAGGCCGGGGTGTTCCACACACGACAGCACTGTGCTCTGACTCATCACCTTCCTGCATGTGAGCGTGAGGGGACGCGTGAGGGTGAGGGGAAGCGGGAGCGTGAGGGGACGCGGGAGCGGGAGGGGCCGCGAGAGGGGACGCGTGAGGGTGAGGGGAAGCGGGAGCGTGAGGGGACGCGGGAGGGTGGGGGGCCGTGAGAGGGTGGGGGGACGCGGGAGGGTTACACAGTAACACTAAGATGTTTTTAAACTAAAAATCAACCCCATTTCCTTGTGCTAAGAAATCTACTCCCAGCACGTGTTGCACAGAGGAAAAAAATACAAGAAGAATAATTAAGTGAAAGGCGATACCAAAGTATAGATAGAAAGTGACGCAGAACTCTAGAAGAGAAAGGAACGACAAACAGGAAAACACAACCCAGCCCAGTGGCAAAGAAACTTAAAAAAAAGAAAAGAAAAGAAGAAAGAAAATGAAGCACGAAGAATAAGCCAGAGGAAAGGGAAAAAGAAAGGCAAAGAAAGTATCACAGACAACACTGGGTGTGCAGGGAGCCTTCAGCGTCCTCGAGAAAGGTTCTATTCACTGTTAAGACTTTTCTCCTCTGTCGGTGGGACAGACAGACCAGAAGGACGTGAGTCACGTAGCGAGGAAGGGAACACGTTTCAAGTGGTAAAATTAGCGAAGCTCTTAAGCGATCGCTGAATTTCTGGCCTCAAAAGACACAGGACGTGGGAGCCCACGGCCCACGGGCACGTGCGCAGAAGTGGCGCCTGCGACACGGGTTTGTGAAGCGTGACCCCTGAGCGGAGCAAGAAAAGCTGGAAACTGAACACGTGTTTCCCAACCAAGCCAACGTGAAAGAGAAAACCCGAACCACGTGGAAAATGAGATGTGTCCAAAACAAAGCCATGGAGGAAACAAACGAACAAAAGACTAACTAAAATAAATAAAAAGTCATCCCATACACACTTCATCTGAACTTTATCACCATTTGCAATCAGTTTCCAAGGTTTCATGATACCCTTTAACCTTAGTGACTCAACTGAACAAGCCATTTCGTTGTTTCCGGTTGGAACGAAGGGCGGAGACTCTTCTGATGTTGATAACGGAGGAAAAGGAGGCACCTCCAGGAAAGGAACGGATTCTGCGCAAACGCCTCGAGCCCGACGGTAGCAAGTGGTGATAATTTGTCACTTGCCTTAACCCTTTCACAGATTCATCAAACCAGAAATTAGAAATTTATAAAACAAAACTTTTTTCATTTAAAAAAACATTTTTTTTTTTTTTTTTTACAAGAAAAGAACAGAAATTCTATCTTATTACTCACCCATTTCCCAGCTCTGCCTCTTTTCATTTTCCTCCAGGGGCTTCTGCTTTCTGCATCATGAAAAAGGAAGTAGTTTCCTATCTGACGTTGCAAGGGCTGCACCGAGGGACACATTTCAGGTAAGAACGTGCTGGTTTGCAGGTGAGGTATCGGATTGTTTCAACAACCCCTTTCTCCTGTGAGCTTCATCATCTTCTGCATTTGTAGGTAGATTCTGCTTGCCCGTTTTTCACTGCACAATGTAAGGAGATATTTATGCAACTTCTCACTGTAAAAGGCTCCCCTGGAGTAATGTCTTCTGAAATGCATGAAAATGCTTTTCAAAGAGCTGTTTTGCTTTTATTTCTGTTCATAATAAAAAAAAGATCCCCACATTCCATAATTACATAAATTAATATTTCAGAAAATTAATGTTTCTTAAATGATCAAGACTTTTTTTCCATGTCACAACTAAAGTTACAAAACGTAATATTGATATGTTGCTTTACAATTTACAAAGCACTTCCACCTATATTGCTAGTCAAAAGCAAGTCTAAATATAAAAAAGAATACATAAGCACTCTAATTCAAAATAACAAACATTTGCACACTTCTGCATGACTATAATTTCCTGTTTCTTTCCAAAAACAATCACCTGTCAATCAGTTCACCTAAAGCAGGGGGTGCGGGGGGAAGCTCATGGAAATAATCAACGTCCCTGTGATGGAAACTATGGGTTTCTAAAACTAATAATTAATAAAAAAAATTTACATTATTAACAATAACTCCACACTCAACATAGACCTGACATGAATATACTCTACCTTGAGAGTTTGTTTCATTGCTTTGCTTTACAGAAGCTTTTTCTGGTTTCACAGCTGTTTTTTCCCTTTTGAATCAAATTTTCACATTATCTATAAAGGAATTAGCCTTTTTGCTGTTTTTGTCCAATCCCCAAACACCAACACATGCACACACATCACATACACCTTCTATAAAAACTTGTGTTTATACCTTTTAGGATAAAGAAAACTTAGTACCTATTGTCCTGTGTATGAGACTCATCCCAAGGTTATATCAACACAAACACATAGGGAACCTGAGCCAGGGGACACTTGCATTGTTTTCCTATGTTTAATGCTCTTTCAGGACATTATTTTTCAAAGAAGACAAAACATTCAGGGGGCTTGTTGTGTTTTAATGTCAACATATGCAATATTGTAGAAGTGTATATTTTGTTTTCCTTTGCCAGAATAGAATTTGGTTCTATACTACAAACCATGTATAATTGAGACATAACTTGTTCTAAGTATTTATTGCTTATACAGAGGAAGAAATGGGAGAGATGGTCAGAATTCTGCATGTGTAAGAACTGAAATTTCAGATTATAACCAGCACTATTATGCTAACTGTTTTAGTCCATTTTGTGTTGCTATAACAGAATTACCTGAGACTGGGTAATTTATAAAGAACAGAGGTTTATTTGGCTCACGATTCTGGGACAGCTGCATCTGGCATGGGCCTCAGGCTGCTTCTACTCATGGCGGAAAGTGGCAGGCAGATGGTGGGCACAAGTAGATCACATGGAGAGAGGAAGCAAGAGAGAGAGGATGTGCCAGGGTGTTTTTAAGCAATGAGCTCTCACGGGAACTAATAGAGCGAGAACTCACTCATTAATCCCTCCTTCCCCAGGGAGAGCATTAATCCATTCATGAGGGATCCACCCCCATGACTCAATCAGTTTCCAACACTGCCACATTGGAGATCAAATTTCCACATGAGTTTTGGAGGGGACAACACATCCAAGCTCCATCATTCTGCCCCTGGCCCCCCAAAGCTCATGTCACTCTCACATACAAAATACAATCATTCTATCTCAACAGTCCCAAAAGTCTTAGCTTGTTCCAGCTCCAACTTAAAAGTCCAAAGTCCAAAGTCTCATCTGAGAACAAAAGCAAAAGTCCTTCCAGCTGTGAACCTGAAAAACAAAACTAAATTTATCTACTGCCAAGATACAGTGGTGGAACAGATATTGGGTACACATTCCCATTCCAAAGGGGAGCAATAGGTGAGAAGAAAGGAGAAACAAGCCCCAAACAAGTCCGAAACCCACCAGGGCAGGCATTAAATCTCAAGGCTGCCGAATCAGGTTCCTTGATTCCATGTTCGACTGCCTCTGCACACTGGTGTGGGGGTTGGGTCCCCAAGTCCTTGGGCAGTTTTGCTCCTATGGCTTTCCTGGTCTCAGGCCACACTTCACCTCTCTCAGGCTGGGGTTCCACTCTGGTAGCTCCACAGGTCTGGGGTCTCCATGGCGGTCCTGCTCTCACAGCTCCACTAGGCATGGTGCTGTTGGGGTTTCTCTGCTGCAACTCCGACCCCACATTTCTGCTTGGCATTGCTCTAGTGAAGGTTGTCTGTGGTGACTCCATCCCTGTGACAGATCTCTTCCTGGGCCTCCAGATTTTTCCATACATCCTTTGAAATCTGGGTGGAGGCTCCCAAGCCTTCCCAGCTCTGGCATTCTGTGAGCCTAAAGACCTAACACCACGTAGACGCTGCCAAGACTTCCGGCTTGTATTTTCCAAAGCTGCAGGCCCAGCCACACCTGGGGCCAATTTAGCCACAGCTGGAGCAGCCAAAGCAGCTGGGGAGCTGGTGCTGGAAGCAGCTTCTCCAGGTGGTCCTGGGCAGCGAGCTCATGGAGGGCACCTCAGGCCTGTTCTCCAAGACCATTTTGTCTCCCTAGGCCTTTGGGCCTGAAATGGAAGGGTTGGCCCCAGAGGCTTCTGCAATGCCATTGAGGCCTTTTTCTCCTTCTTTTGATAATCCCTTTCCTTTGTACTGATCTTCTTAGCTAATGGTCGCTGGGCTGCACCTTTGCATGCTCTCTACTTTTCTACCACATGGCCAGGCTGGAAATTTCCCAAAACTTTACGCTCTGCTTCCCTTTTAAATTCTGGCTTTACGTTATGACTTTGCTGCCATAACTCAGAGTAGGCTGTTAGAAATAACCATGCAGCTTCCTTAATGCTTTGCTGCTTGGAAATTTCTTCTGCCAAATGCTCTGGCTCACGACTCTTAAGTCCCACCTTCCACAAAGTCCAAGGGCATAGACACAATGCAGCCAGGTTCCTTGCTATGGTGTAGCAAGGGTTATCTTTTGTCCAATTCCCAATAAGTTCCTCATTCCTATCTGAGAGCTCATCATCCCCATGGCCTTTACTGTCCACATTTCTATTAGCATTCTGCTCACCACCACGTCTCTAAGACATTCCAAACTTTCCCTTGTCTTTTTCTCTTCTTCTAAGTCCTCCAAACTCCTCCAACCTTTGCCCATTACCCAGTTCCAAAGCTGCATCCACATTTTCAGGTATCTGTTTAGCAACGCCCCATGCCTCGATACCAATTTTCTGTTTTAGTCCGTTTCATGTTGCTATAACAGAATTACCTGAGACTAGGTAATTTATAAGGAAAAGAGGTTTATTTGGCTTACGATCCTGGGACAGCTGCATCTGGCACAGGCCTCAGGCTGCTTCTACTTATGATGGAAAGCGGCAGGGAGCCAGCGGGTGCAAGCAGATCACATGGTGAGAGGAAGCAAGAGAGAGAGAGAGAGAAAGTGCCAGGGTCTTTTTAAGCAATGAGCTCTCGCTGGAACTAATAGAGTGAGAACTCACTCGTTAATCTCCCCTCCCCCAGGGAGAGCATTAATCCATTCATGAAGGATCCACCCCCATGACTCAAACAGCTCCTGACACTGCCACATTGGGGATCAGAGTTTCACATGAGTTTTGGAGGGGACAACACATCCAAACTCCATCACTAACGTTCACAACTATCATATCGCCTCTTGTTAAAGAGCTGTTTCTTCCTTGCTTGTCTTCATATTTCTTATTTCTTTTCTAAAGTCTAGATTCAGAACTGTATACGTAATTTTATAATATGTTTAGAACCATGTTCATGAGGGCTGGGATAAATGTTAAACAGAAAATGTAATTATTTCTTTTTCTAAGAAGTTCTGGTATTCCAATATTTTAAATGTACTTCACGTTTAAAAATTAATTATGAAAGAAAATTTGTGTAGTAAATATATCTCTTGAACTTGAAAACAGTGCTTAGTGCTGGTGCCTGGTACACAGGAGGTGTTCACTATGTATTTGTTGAAGGAAGGAAGGAAGGAAGGAAGGAAGGAAGGAAGGAAGGGGAAGGAAGGAAGGGACTGGTGTTTATATTATTATACATATGTCTTATTTCCCTCTTGCCATCAGAATTTTGGAACTTGGTAAAACTTTAGAAATTAGTTTATCTAGCCCTCTCATTTCACAAATAAGGAAACTTCTAGATGTGCTATAATCCCCAAAGACATAGTCCTATGGTTGCACACACTTCCAATCCCTTTACAAGCATATAGAGAGCAGCCCTCCAAAGGCTTCTCAAAGCCTAACTTCCAACCTGCATTTCAGGTCACTGGAGATAACAGAAATCCGCCTTATGGCAAATATTTAACAAAATGTTTGACATCACATACTAGTGGGAAGGGTATAAGCTTTAGAATTAGAGTTGAACTCAAACCCAGGTGCCACCCTTTACTAGACTTGAACATTAGACATGTCTTCATTAAATCAGTTTTCTCACTTGTGGAACTAAGGCAACAATGAGCACATCAGAGCATTAAAGAAACTAATATATATGTAAAGAGCCAGACAAAAGCTGTGGCACTTGGCAGGTGTTCAAATGCAATTTCTTCTCTCTCCCCTTATTTTAAAATGCTACCCTTAAAAAGAGTACCTACCAGTTCCATAAATTTCCTCAGTGATTTCCTTAGCATTATCTTACTTAAGTAGGGTAGCTATTACTTCCCCAGTTCCACAAATGGGAGATTAAGCAACTTGCCCATGTTCATAAGTAGTGGAACTGAGATAGAATCTGATTTCAAGGCAGGAAGGGGTCTGTTCTTCAGGGAGATGTTCTCAAACAAAATAAAATTGCCATGGGAAATTAAAAAAAAAAAAAGAAAAGAAAAACCTTCTAGGGTGAAAATCAAATTAGTTAAAAGTAAAATATTTCCAAGTATCCTACAAAGACATGGACAAGAGCAGAGGTTGGGAACCAAAAGAACAATTCAATTCTGACTTCAGGGTCAAATTTTAAGTACAACCATTTTTAGTTTTGAAAAGATGTTACAATTTACTATCACAATATATTTTTCAATAAGAAATATAAGTAAATTCCATTATCCATTGTAGTTCATGCTTGTTTTACCCAAGGAGGCTCTTATTGTCAACTCCTGTGTCATTATTTTACACATGCCTGTCTTCGTGTATACAAACACTAAATTAAAACCAAGGCCAAAACGACAGGGAATGTTCTCATTTTCAAAGTATAAGATTCTCTTCCTCCAAATCTTCCCTCTACCCTTTTGTAATCAGAAAAATCGATAGCAATGATGCAAGAGTTCACAGGGGTTATTTTCTGAGCAAACTGTCCCCTACATTATCTTAGAGAAGAGAGAATGCACGATGCCTCACTAAATCAAGCAGGATATGCCATTCAAAACTGTTCTGTGTATTAAAGCAATATAAAATAAAGCAATAGCCAAAAAAGCAGTCAATTCTCCATTCATTTGTTTCTCCTGGTTGGCAAAACAAAGATTTATAACTAAAAACTTCAGAATCTAGGACAGTGAAATTCAGTTTCCACCCCGTGTCAAACTATGGATGAGCTCTGTAAACTGCAGAAAGTCAAATAACAAGACAAGACAGGCTTGAATTATTTAACTGACCTAAAATGCTCTTCAATATCCATCTATTCTCAAGAAAGAACTGACATGCAATAGAATACCAATCTGGTATATTCTATCTCCTTAGCAAAATGATCTGTTGAGACCTTGAGATAAAAATGAGCCAGGGATGGAGGTCAGCCAAAGTAATGAGAAATGTTCAAGTTCAGAAGAGTTCAGAAGGATGATAGTTTCCACAGAATTAGAACTACGGGTCCCTTGGAACAAAGTTACTTCATAAAATAATTCAAATGTGTTTGAATCTCCCATATTTGGATCACGATCTGTGATGATTCAAAGTCATTGCCAGATAGAATTTTCTGATGCATTAAGTAAGGCTTTGTCCTCCATGGCAAAGTGAAGTAAACAAATGAGTCAATTGTTTAGGTAAGTGTGGAGCTAGGGCTGGGTCTCTGGAGCTCACAGACCCCTCGAGCCCATTCACAAGCCTTTCACACACAGGTCTCTGAGCTAGGTAACCGGACAAAATGGTCCTTGGAGCCTTGGTTGAAGAAAGAGTAGTCTTTATTCAGCACACACACATCTAAGAGCTAAGTAGTCCACACAGAGGAATTCAGAAACTCCACTGCTACCAGCAAAGTCCGAAGTAAAAACTGAAAACTGAGCAGCTGCCAGCAGAGTAAACATGCTCTATTTTTAGACACGAGCTCTCTGCCACCAGCCTGCTTCAAAAACTGCAGAACACACAATAGCTACAAAACTAAAAAGATACATGGGTGCACATGTGCACCAACTCCACCCTCACACACAACTTGTTTACAAGAAATGTGCTGCTCGACCCCCCAGCCAGACCTGAGCCAAGGGAGCCTGACTAAATTATTCTATTTTCCCCATAGTAATTCAGCCTAAGAATATCAAGATGATGGAGACAACAGCTGGGCTTTTCTTAATTCCACCTGTCCGAATTCATTCGTATACTCAGATAGGGCCCTGAGTCCCGCAGTGGAGCTTACCTGCCCATTAAAACACAGAGGAATCAAACTAAATCATGCTAGTGGTGTAGAAACCATAGCTCAGAATTACACGACAACTTTCAGTGTCATTTTCCTGACTTACCTGTAATGATGCCTTTGATTATACATTTCACCTGGGTCTGCTACATTCTGAAGAAAA
This sequence comes from Cynocephalus volans, assembly GCF_027409185.1. Lineage (NCBI taxonomy): Eukaryota > Metazoa > Chordata > Mammalia > Dermoptera > Cynocephalidae > Cynocephalus > Cynocephalus volans. Next base: position 176,373 of record NC_084471.1, on the reverse strand, counting down.
TCCTGTCCTCACTCAGCATCTGTGCTGAGTGATTGATCTGACATGGTGAGTAAAACCCACATTCTCTCTTCCTAAAGTACCTGTGATTGGTGTAAAAGCAATAATTTATGAAAAATCAGCCACATTTCTAGGAATGCAAATAATTAGAAGGAGAATGACACAGTCTTTACAGTACCCAATTAATATCAGGCCTTCTTTTTAAAGCAAACTGAAGATAGAAATTAAATATTACGAACACACCATTTGAACTGCAGCTACTTGACCTGGATGATATTTTTTTTTACTCTTCACTTTGCTCTTCAGGTCCAGCCATTACACCAAGGTCAACAGGAAGGTCAGGCAATTCTGTCGCATTATAAAGCAGGGTTGTTGTACACCTAAGATCTTCTTTTATATTCATTTTTCTCCTATTAAAATTTAATTCAACCTCAGAAAAAAATTTTTTTCTAAAAGCACTTGAGAATTAGCTTGAAAATTAAGACGAATTTAACCTTATACACTGAAGAATCAGTGACAATCTCTTCAGTATCCTTTAATGATGAAAAAGGAGCACCCAAACCCTAAAGTATACATAAAGAAGATTATATCTTCCTTCTCTCCAAACTCAGGAAATGTGAAAATACAAAGTATTTCCATCCAGCGCAACCATGAGAGGAAAACAAAATAAAACAAAAAGGAAATTGAGAAAACGGGTCATAGGTATGTCTAAAACTAAAAAATAAAAGTGTAAAGCTAAACATATATACACACAGAGACATATACACACACACAGATAAATTAGTTATTCAGGAAAACATTAACTTCTGACTACTTTTCTTTTATTAAGGTAATAATATGAAACTGATTCAGGAACCAAGTTTGAGCAGTCAGATTGGAGTTCTCAGGTATAACCAATTGTCACATAATGGTCACCCATGTGAATTCATTTTAATGGAATATAAGTAGATTGAAGAATAATTATCATCTCTTTCAAAAGTTCCAAGCATAACAAATTGTATTTTTATAAATTTATTTTACATATTACATAAATGAATGTTTCTATTGAACATGGTCTGAAATTAATGTGATGGCTAATTTTTGGTTGTCCACTTGGTCTTGCAACATTCTTCATACATTATCAAGTTTCACACTGTTAATTTTCCAACAAGCAATTTTGTTCCCAAGGCCAGTTAATGAGTCCAAACACAAACTTTGTACTTAAAGAAACTCTAAGCAGCAAGAAATTTTAAACACACCACATCATCAGGATTCCAGTGTACTTTGCATCTCCTTTAATTTTAGACTTCCTTTTTCTCATATACTTACCAGCTTTTGTAATATATTTTTCATTGTGATGAGTTTCAGTTTGCAGGAAAACACCCAATTTATTAATCACAGAAGATGTTATAGCTACTCTGGTCAGTCAAGCAGGGTATGTTTATGCTACATGTTATGAATAATATAACTTTTTCTGAAAAATTTGCAGTTCGAAATCCTAACAAACATATATTTTGTTAGAGTACAACATATGCTTGATAAACAAATGTTTGATAATCATATTTATATAGAGTACTAACATACTTAATAAGTACTGATTCGAAAGTGATAATACCTTACGTTTACACATGCCATGAACAATTTATCAATGTCATTCACTATTTTGCAGAATATTCTCCAAATGAAGTGTGATTTATAAAACTGAAGAAAAATAACAGTCGTGTTACTGGCAAATGTATTTACTCATTTTTATTAGAAGAGGAACTTTTATAATGGAATTGTATCAAATAATTATCTGGAAGAATGAAATCTTTCAGAGAAGGACTTCTTTGAGAAAAGAAAATCTACTTCTGTTTGGGAAATTGTAATAATGTATGAATACACATGAATTATTAGGAAGATGACTGGCCCAGTAGGATCACTTGTAAATGCCTATCACTAAAGTCACTAAGAGTAAATAAAACCTTACATGGAAATAGATCAACTTTTTTTTGTTATTTTGCTTTAGATAGTAAATTAGGCACAAGTCTTAGCTTTCCTTTTGTCAATAAAGATTTTGTTAGTCAGTGGTAAACTTTTTAAAATGAAGAGAGGCGACGGGAGCATTTCTATCTACTCATTAGAGAAAACGTAATACAATAACACAGTGAAATCTGGAAGATAATTTGTTTTCGTTTTTTGTATTAAATTTTAATATTTATTTATGATTTAAAGATTACTTCCTGGGAGATATTATAATGACAAATTTTTCAGAGCAATTACATCATAGCTTAAACATTAGCTACCTACCAAAATATTACTTTGCCACCTTTAGAGTAAAAACAGAAACATTTTTGATAAAATTTGTCTTTTTTAGTTAATTTATAAATCAGCAAAGGTGGACCAAATAAAACGTATTCATATTAGAAACACCAGATTATATACTGACGCTTTTGTTATTACAAGGTTATTTAGAGCTACTTTAAAGTTTATTGAATAAATATAAATCACAATTAAATATAAACTCTAAGAGGCTGTTAAATTTAAATATGTTCAAAACTGTTAAAATAAAACAGACTTGAACTCTGTTACTTTCTGAATAACTTTATATGCATCAGTAGTTGCTATGGCAGTTTACAACACTGAAAACTATCACATGTGATATGGTCAATGCCCACAGTCACAGAGAAAACCACACAGAATATCAATTCCAAAAAGATGAGCATATGGTCCTTTCAAACAAATACTGTACATGGTGTACTCAAATCTATTGAAAAGATATATCAAATGTACTTCTAATTTTTGAACCTTTGTTCTCAACTACATAACCTACAAATAAAATGCAGAAATTTTTTCCCCAATTTATTTATAAAGCCAAAAAAGTGTCTACCTTTTATGTTCACTGTCATTTCTTTGATATACATGCATTAACCCTGAGATGTTTCCTCTTTGCTAACTCAAGTACAACCAACATGAAGTTATTTTAAATTGCAGTTTAAAATTTATTAAGAAAAGCACTGAACATTACACCTGATTGGGTTCCATCCTGCCCCAAAATATATATTAGATGATCAAATATTTGTTTAAAAAACCTCTCATTGTCCAATTCAGAGCATTTCTATATCACTTAATGGAAAGGCTTTTTGAGATTATGATACACTATACTGCAGGTTTATTGTAAAACAAGCAGTATACTTTATCATCCCATTTAAAGTTGTAAAATTCATAAAATTCTTTCCAGGATCCCATAATGGGATTTACTTCTAATTACCATCTATTTGGCAAAGTGCTTTAATGGGGGGGGGGGGTTGGTTTGCAGTAGCCATATAAAAAAGCACAAAGTAAATTAACCTCTATTTTTCTTCAGAAGAAATTGCAAAGCCTTCACCACCAGGCACAATCTAGAGTTCTGATTTGTTTTTAACTATTTTACAACTGGTGCAAATATTGTGTCATTCTCACACACACAGATCCGTTCCTTCCTCGCCCCTACCCCCATTTTAAGGTTCATATTATTTACTTGTTTAAAAATAACTCTGTATCTTCCTGAACTTTCTATGCTAAGCGTGTGCTTAGAAAAAAGATGAACTTCTATCTAAATAATGTTATATGTAGGAGATGCATCTTGGGTTACCCAGTTGGGACAAATCCGTTGGTGTGAATTTAGAAGGGAAAATTACAGGGAAGTTCCACTAGTCATCGATAAAGTCAGGAGAGCTTGACTTGAAAAATCTCAGCTTCTGAGCTGCTTTAGAAGGACTCTCGTTTTTGCTGCCTTTAGGTCTTGCCCTGGGTCTCTTAGGAGAGAGCTCACCGGTTGGCTCCTAATTGTGGGGCGGAGAAATGCTGTTGTGACCAGAAAGTCTGGAAGACATTGACCCGACTCCTGAGCTCTATTCTACACGCACCGCCCAACAGAACTGCCGGGACACGTTCAGTTCAAGCCTAAGTGCACGACGGTGGTACACAGTTTACAGAAAGGGGAAATCTCTATACTTTTAATCCAAGGGTTCAAAGAGGAAACTTTTCTATATGAAAACTAGATCCCATTTCAAAGCTAAAATGTTAACAAAGGCTGCAAAGGTTGCATGTTTTAGAATGAAAGTCATATATTTTCAAGGCGTCAAGTTAACATGGCAGCACATTTGGTAACTCACAGAAATGATAAGCATTTTATATGAATACCGCTATATCCACTACACCAGCATTTCAAGCAACATAAACACGAAGCTAACATCACAGATATCTCAACAGTCTTCCGCATTGGACAGGCCGTTTTTAATCATCTCTGTAGAGCTGCATTCCAGGTCGATTATGACTCAATTGACACATTGTAAGTGAAATATTGGAGCAATTATCCAAAATCTTCAGTTCAAAATGACTCCATTCCCCCTAAAATTTCCAAATAAATATGGTAAGCCTGCAGTAGGAGGTTTTCCTTGAATTTTCTGGATAATTGCTTCAATTCTCCACTTCCTTTTGGAGATGCGGCCATGGACTCCAGTCTAAATTTAAATATCTTCTGATAAAAATAATAAACACATTTTCTTCAAAACTTCCTTTTGAGAAAACTTATGGGGTGAACTAGAGAAAACTAAGAAGGGTGAGGGGAACCGGGAGGAATGAAAGTGTCTGGGAAGGAGCAATTGAGACAATCTCCAGGTTAACACAATTTTAAGTGGCTCCGATGCCAGGCAGGAAACACTCCATTGAGTAAGAGAAGGTGACGATTAATATTCCGGGTCCTAAATATTCATCCGGTGAATCACCTGCTCACACCTCATCCAGACTCGGTGGTTAAGTGAGACTAACTAACTAGACGGGTGACAGTCCTCGGGGACAATTCGCACGCTGTTTAGAGACCCTGGGGACGGTCCCTGCAAGTTCCTGCGGGACCACGAGCTCCACGGGGCACGTCCGGAGCAAACCCACGGGGACACGATTCTCTTCCTCTGTGACCTCCGCCTTAACTCGCAGGTGAACCCTCCCAGCACCTCCGGACCCCGCTGCATTTTCTGTTCATTTTTATTTTATTTTTTTTGGGGGGGGCAGTTAGTAGAGTTGGGGGGAGCCGGGTGCTGGGTGGGAACAGGGGGGAGGGCAGAGGCCTCCTGGGAGGTGTCAACGGGACCCAAGCTCGGTACAAAGTGTCGCTTGTGCGGGGCGGGAGAACTCGGAGGCCTCTGATGGGCTCGTTCCCTCTGATGACTTCAGAACGGTCCGAGCCTCAGTTTCCCTAACGGGCCCCGGCAGCTGACCCCGCTCGGTGTCCCCGCCCTGCTCTCAGCGGCTCCAGCCTCCAGGATTGTTTCCTAATCGGCCTCTTTGCCGTGAAGGGGGCGACGGAAGGTTCAGGACGCAGGAGACGTTTCAAAGCCGGAGGACGTGGAGTTTCAACGTCCTCGACACACACGTTCCACCCACGAGCGGCCCCGGGACTCGACCCGCTGCAGCCCGGACCGGCCGGGGCAGCCCCGTCGCCGGCGCCTCCTTCCCCGCAGGCGATCGCAGACGCCGCTCGGAAAGCGCGGCGAGCCCTGGCCCCTGGGACCCGGGCGGCCGCGTTCGAGGGACAGGCCGGGGACCCCGGGCGGGCCTTGCCCCTCCCGCCGCCGGAGGCCAGCCCTGGGACGGTGTCCTGGAAAGGCGCGGGAATGGAGCCGTCCCAGAGCCACGTGTCGGGACCGGCCTTCACCTGCGCCTCCACGTGCGGAGCCAACACTTTGCAGAAAGCATCGAAACCTGGCGGCGGCGTGGCGTTCTCGTTCCTTATCAGTGGGCGGGCACTGCAGAGGAGCATGAGACCGGGCTACAGCCCTGCTCGGCCTGGGAACGCCCTGGCCACAGGGCGGGCGCGTGCGCACATGCACGCAGGTGCAGACACACCTGTATAGACGCACGTGCACACACCTGCACGCAGGTGCAGACACACCTGTATAGACGCACGCGCACACACACGCAGGTGCAGACACGTGTATAGACGCAGGCGCACACACACGCAGGTGCAGACACACGTGTATAGACGCACGCACACACACCTGCACGCTGGTGCAGACGCACACGTGTATAGACACATGCACACACACCTGCGCGCAGATGCACGTGCACATCGCACACAAACGCACCCGTAAACACGTGCACATGTGCACTTACACACACGTGCAGATAGACGTGCGCATTCGCAGACACGTGCAAACAACGTGCACTCACGCTCGCGGGTCTGCTTCTTCATTCAACTTTCTTCCCAGGAAAGACGAGAGACGACGTGGATTCTCCCCCGATCCTGACGTTCTCAGGGTGAAGGGACCTCGTACGTTCCTAACGCCACACTTGCACCAACTGCCCAACTCTGCCTGCGACTTGCCTCGATTTACCCTTCCCCTGAGAACTCCCTTTCTGCCACGTCCTCATTGTACAGCCCGGGCTGTTTCTGAGCCACGTGACCGCCACCGTGGCCAGGGTCCGTTTCTAACAGGTAGAGCACGTTTTAAAATGTACCTCTTTTCGGAGATGCGGAGCACCTGGAACAAAACCGGCCTCCTCTGCAGCCCTAAGTGGGGAGCCAGGCTCCCGGGGTGCCGCGGGGCGCTGGTGGGTCCGCGAGGCCGTTTTAACCCGTTCCCAGCAAGACCGAGCAGGGAGGGGCCGCACAGGAACCAAAGTGGCGCCTTCATCAGAGGGACCGAGACTCCACCCACTGGCGACCGCAGCCGCGTTTCCTGACGGCCAAGCTCGCGCGGTTTCGCGTGATCACATATTTGCACCGGGCTGTGCACGTTTTACAGACACACAAAATGGGCTTCTGGGTCTGCTTTGCCTGCTTTTGGCTGCGGAAGAGAGAAATTGTGAGGAGGACGTAGGTGAAAGACAGGATTTGTCAGCCGGTTTCATGCCGGGCCCTTCACCGCACCCTCGGACTGATTCGTTTATGCACACGGAGGTCAGCAGGGAGGGGGCTCTGGAACTTCATTTCTGGACTAATCCCCGGATCTAAGAAACAGAAAAATGGGGCGGGGGATGCGCAGCCCCTCGTTTCAGGGGGCGATCACCCTCCTAGCAGGCTGACCCCTTTTGAATTTATAACAAGGAGAATGTAAAACAAATGTTTCATCAAGTTTTGTCTAAATCGGTTTTATATTTTTTCGTTCTTTGGAAGCTATATTTAATTTTTTCAGGTTTCTGTAAATTTTCTGTGGGCGAGACATTAAAATTTGTTTTTATCCTTGAAATTATTGAGTCTTTTACTATAAAAAATGGTGTCCTTATATATTCTCTTTATAAGGTTAAGTAGTTAGATTTTTTAAACTTAATTTTGCTTTTCAGGTTTATTTTTAATTGATACCTAATAATTGTGCATATTTGTGGGGTACAGAGTAATATATTGACCCACGTACACCCTGTGTGATGATCAGATCACGATCATTTCTTTGTGCTGAGAACATCTGAATTCCTCTCTTCTGGCCATTTGAAAATATACAATAAATTATCGTTAATTTTAGACACCTCGCACGGCTATTGCAGAACACTAGAACCGTTCTTCCTATCGCACTGCACCTCTGTCACCATCAACCAATCTCTTCCTACGTCCCTGCCTTCTACCTTCCCAGACCCTAGTAACCTCCATTCTACTCTCTACTTCTATGAACTCACTTTTTGTTTAGCTTCCAAATATGAATAAGAACAGGCGGTACTTAGGTTAGACTTTGTTTTTAAAGAAATATATATTTTTTTACGTTTACATTTGCGGGGTCCCCCCCCCCCAGTTTAAGTTTCTCAATCATTCACTTCTTTATCTCACCACATTTTACACATCTATTCAAAGTTAAATTCTTCTTTCTAATTTGAATACTTTCTAGGTGGTTTCTGTCCACATTAAGCTGTTTCTTTCTTTTTCTGCGCCTACTATAGAATTGAAAATTAACACCTTGGTTGCATATGTTAAAAAGTCTCTAATTACCTGTGACACATAATGTAGATTAATATTTAAGTCAGGTCAGTTCATTAGTGGGTGGTAAAATTAATTTAGTGGACCCAGAACATCATTTTAAAAAATAAATAGACTAGAATAGAGGAAAGCACCTGTAAATTTTGTTTTAGCTGTACAGTACATGTATGTAAAAATTGTTTTAAGATAGGTGGGTTTTTTTTCACCTTTTAACTTCTTGGAAATTGGGATGTATCTTAGAGCTCAAGGTGTCTTAGCATTATTCTACTGCATACTAGGTAGTATATTCTTTATTTAGTGGTACACATGATACTGGTGTGTCTTATAATCAACGGCACAGTAAAATATATATGTATAGATATGTGTATGTGTTTGTGTGCATATACTTGATGTCTTACCATGGGTTACAGTGAAACATGTTTAAATGCCATTGACTTACTTATGAGACCTGGGTGCCTTTACACTCCACTAAGCCAGGTTTGTGATCTCTGTGATACCTGGCAAATCATTTCTCCTCTCTGTATCTCAGTGCCCTCATTTCTAAGATGAAAGATAAATATAATCTCTGAGGGTTTTTCCAGTCTAACAAACTAGAAAATATGTACTGTATAATATCTTTCTTGTTTTCTGATTGTGTCATGTAAATTGCATGTATGTTCCCTGCAGACAGGTAGTATTTCTAACATCTCTGTTTTGCATCAGTTTTGTCTAGGTAGTGCTCAGTTCATAACAGACTTTTGGTACTTACTAATTTATTGTCATGACCAAAGTACTTATATAAAGTTACTATTTTACAAAATGTACCACATAGGATAAGAAAAGCATTACATACATTAAAAGATCTTCAAAAATCTTCTGACTAAAGGAAGATGCATCTGTGATGAAGAGATTGAGGTTCTCACATTGCACTTTATCACATTATAACTATACTTTAATACATTCACAAATCCAAGAATATTTTAAGGATTTTCTTAGATTGAATTAGTTAATTGAATTAATCATGGATGTGTTTCATATGTAATTAAATGGAGATTTAGGGCCGAGCCCGTGGCGCACTTGGTAGAGTGCTGCGCTGGGAGCGCGGCGACTCTCCCGCCGCCGCGGGTTCGGATCCCATATAGGAATGGCCAGTGCGCTCACTGGCTGAGTGCTGGTCACGAAAAAGACAAAAAAAATAAATAAAATAAATAAAAAAAAAATGGAGATTTATTATAGCTAATATTTATTGAACAGAATGCATAGGGTTCAAATGTATGTGTGCATGTGCACACGTGTGTATATATATAAACACATGTATAGAAGCTCAGTATAGCACAAAGTAAACACATTCTTGCCTTCAAGGTCTTGCATTCTAGTTTAGCTGAAAAACATTTCAAGTGTTTTAACATGAGCTCATTTGCACTGCTCAAATCCACAATTTAAAAACTGTTTCTCCTTAAATATGCTTCGTATTTAATGAAATGTAAGAGAGATTATCTCTAAGAGTTTCCCTACAGTGTCACCACGAACAAACATATGCTGTCAAGTTGGCTTTTGTTTTGTTTTTGTTTTTTTGTAGTCTCCCTAGACCTGTAGTCAGAGGAACACTGATGAATTTCAAATATGAAAACTTATTAATGCAACAAAGATATATTGAGTTGGTTTTTCAGGAATCTCACCTATTATTCTCTTCAGACTCAGAAATGTAATTCATCTAGAACTACAGAGAATATCTTTTAAAACAGCTAGGTGGTCATTTAAAATCTATTTACCTATTACATTATGCCTTCTATTTACCCTTAAAATTGTTTATTCTCCTCTACCCAGCCAGTCATTTATTTAACAACGATTTATTGAGCAGGGTTTGACTCACTATCGCCAGTTTGAAGAAGAAGCAGACATGTGGCCAGGAATGTGGTGGCTTCGAGGAGTGGATGGCAGCCCTAGGCCGACAGCCAGCAAGGGGACAGGCACCTCCATTCTCCAACCACAAGGTACTGAGTTCTGCCAACAAGAATGAGCTTGAAAGTGGAATCTTCCCCAAAGCCGTTAGACAAGAACTCAGCCAGGACAACACCTTGATTTCAGCCTTGCGATGGCTCAAGCAAGAAACACATCCACACCACACTGACTTCTGAACTTACAAAACTGTGAGCTCATAAACAGGTATATTCATGGTATTTTAAGCCATTAAGTTTGTGGTAATTTGTTATGCAGCAATGGAAAACTAGTGCAAGAGGGATCTAGTCCAATAAACTTCTCCTTTCTCCACCGCACGAACTGGTCCAAAGAACAATTACTCATCCAGTGTATCTGGAGATGTCCCTTGTGATTATACTGAAATAGAGCTCCCTACACCCTCCTAACTACACTATCTGCTCCTGTAGAATTGCTTGCTTAACCTAAGTAACTCCATTTTGCCCCGTCTGACCTGCAGACTACCCCCCACTTCTGCATGAGAAATCGTTGACCTTTTCATAGAAACAAAAACAATCGCATAGAAACAGGAGCCATACACGGTGAACTATTACATGGGAACAGGAGCCACGCGCGGTGAACTGTCACGTGGGAACGGGGGCCACGCGCGGCGAACTGTCACGTGGGAACGGGGGCCATGCACGCGAACTGTCACGTGGGAACGGGGGGCCACGCGCGGCGAACTGTCACGTGGGAACGGGGGCCACGAGTGGCGAACTGTCACGTGGGAACGGGGGCCACGCACGGCGAACTGTCACATGGGAATGGGAGCCACGCGCGGCGAACTGTCACGTGGGAACGGGGGCCACGCACGGCGAACTGTCACATGGGAATGGGAGCCACGCACGGTGAACTGTCACATGGGAACATACACAGTGAAAACTTGCATGCTCAATTGCTCTAACGACTCATTCTCAGCCTCTGTGTCCTAGCTCCCTAGCTTGCTTTGTGCACCTGGAGAAACCCGTGTGCCAATGGGATGTAATTTTTACCTTTAAAAACCCCACAGGACCAAGGCCCAAGGCCGCTTTTCCTTGGTTGCTCCTTGGGAGATGGTCGCCGGCCAGCTGGAGTGAATAAACTGCCCTTTTCTGCATGAGTGGGGTGTAAGTGCATTTCTTGTGGGAGAGGCCTCACAACAGTACCGTCCTTACCAAGCCACCTGCCCTGTCTTTTTGGGTTTGCTGTGAAGCAGTGGCCAGCATGAAAAGGCATCACCTTGAATTGCTTTCCACCCCTCCCAGCCTCAAATCCATTTTTCCTTCCTTTCACTGCCCTGGGTGTGGACCTCTCAAATAAAGCATACACATTGATCCTTACCTCAGACTTTGTTTTCAAGAGGAACCAGGCCAGGCACCCAGAATCTCCAACTCAATCTCTCTAAAACAAAATTGATCACTTGTGGTGGTTTTAAAACATGCTTGTAAATTCTTCAAAAACCTCCTACAAAAGGTAGAATCTAATTCCCTCTCCCACTGAATACAGGTCAGTTTTACAAACTTGCTTATAATAAATAAAAGGTAGTAGAGATGATGCTGCATAACTTTGGGGGCTAGACAAGACCCTGACCTTGACCCTGACCCTAACCCTTATCTGAACCCAAACAACAACCGTAACCTGAACTCTAACCTAACCCGAACCATAACCCTAATCCAAACCCTAACTTGAACCCCTAACCCTAACCCAAACCACTAACCCTAACCTGAACCCAAACCCTAACCCAAACCCAAACCCCTGACCCTAATCCAAACCCCTAACCCCTAACCCTAACCTGAACACGAACCCTAACCCTAACCCTAACCCTTTTTGAACAAGAATATGTACCCTATGCTTGTCCCACCATTGTGTCTGGGCAGTAGATAACTTGTTTTGATTTCATGGTGGGACTTTGGACTTTTGAGCTGGGACAAGTTAAGACATGTGGCCCTTGTTGCTGTTTCCTAACTTCAGACCGTGTTCCACACAGAGTCTGAGGAGGCACAAGTCCTTCCCCAGCCCTGCATTTCTTCTAGAGAAGGATCCCAAGGTGGTATGAAAAGTCTTGCTTCATGTTCATATGGTGTATTTGTCCATTTCTGTTGCTTCTAACAGAATACCTGAAACTTGGTAATTTATGAAGAAAGAAAATTTATTTCCTAGTTTTGGAGGGTGGGAATTCCAAAGTCCAGGGAACACATCTTGTGAGGACCTTCTTTGGTGGTGACCCTACAGTGATGCAAGGTGTCACATAGCATCAGGGGTTACTTCAGAGGAAGACATGGTGGCTGAGTGAGGGAACAGATACTGGTGATGCCATAACTGAGCCACCTGGTTCCAGAAGTGAGGGGCCCATTCCTGGAAGAATTCTAGAGCATGTAAGGGGCTCCAGCATCATAACTCCTGTCACATCTGGCCACAGACACTCTGAAACTTAGGCTTCTGGTTCTCAGGTTTTTAAGTGGAATGTGAGGGCTGAGGAAGGCCCCTCCCCCACCAGGACAGCTGAAGCACCTGTCCTACTGGACAGGTGAGGGGCGGGGATATTCTTCTGCCAAAAGGGGTGGATGTGAGAACAGTTTATTTTCTGAGGTTGAAATGGAAGTGGCCCTATCGTGAGATTTGTGTGTGAATCCAGGTATGTGTGTCTCTCTTGAGACCAGATGTCTAAATATTTTGTGGTGTTCTGTGTAACAGGTCTTGTTCGAGGTCTGCAGTGAACAAAACAGACAAAATATTCCCAGTATATTAGATACCTATCAAGGAATAGAGCTCATTTCAGGGATAAAAATATCTCCATTATAAAATACAAATATCCTCATCATATTTCACAATGATGATGACAGATTAGGCATTCCTGCGAAGTGGTAGAAGTGATACACACTAACACATGGGACAGTGACAACTGGTTATCTTCAGCGGAATAATGAATTTCCTTCTATCAACTCCATGTACATTAATTAACTTATTGAAGGTTTACATGTGAAGGAGAAACTACAACACTCTTAGAAGTTGCAGCAAGTGTTTTCATAACTTCTGCTAAATAAAATCACGAGGCCATTGTTTCAGGTGAGGCTCCTGCACTACGTTGCAAAAGACCAGCCCAAAATCAAAATGGAGTCACCCCCTGCTAAGTTCCACGTCACCGAATCTAAACCAAGTTGTGGTCTGACCTCCTGAGAAATCAGGAGAGAGAAGCAACAGTCAATTTCCCAAACAGGTCAGTTTAATCTTCAATAGGCATAAGAATGAAGTTCCCTCTGCTGTAATTCCTACACAGAAAGGAGCCAGAAGTAACCTGATGTTAAATTATCAGTTATTTTTCTATTGTTCTGGTCCCCCATCCCCACCTTACAATGAAAGTAACTTTGAAATGACCAGTCCATCTTTTTTTCTTTGTTTCTGCTTTCTTCAGCCTTCTGAAATAAAACCAACCTCCTCTGCTTGTCTCATTGGAACTTACTGTTTCTCATGGAATGACTTGTTGCCTGATTGTAGAATCACAATGAGATCTTTAACTAAATTTGTTGTAATCTTGTCCTTTGACACTTCAGAATAGGGAGAGTTTTCTTATATAAGAAAAAAAAAACCAGTAAGCTACAAAGCAAGAGATTGAGAAATTCAATTATATTTAAATTAATAGCTTGTTAAAATGTATAATAAAGGCAGTGCAAAAATAAATCACTATCAGGGAGAAAATATTTGTGGTACATACAAATGAAAAACATTAGTGTCCAGAGTATGTAAAGAAATAAAGAAATTATAAGAAACCAATAAACATACAAATGAATTAAAAGAAAATAACTGATAAATATTTTGGGTTATTTTATTTTATTTTTAATTTTTTAATTTTTAAAATTTATTTTATTTATTGAATCAAAATCGATTATACATATTTTGGGGGTTGAACATTGAGATATGTTGATTAAATCAGTATTAGTAGCATATATACTGTTAGAAATCGTACTTATTCTTTATGCCCCTTGTCCAACCTCTCCCCATCTCCCATTCCCTCTCTCTCCCCCTCTCTAATTACCCTAGATTTCTTCTCTCCTTCTGAAAGGATAATGGTTACTCTGTTGATTTGTTGCCTAGATGATCTGTCAGGTCCCCCAATATTATCATAGAGCAGATGCTGCTTCTGTCACTCTGGAATGGGCTTTGTGGAAAGAGACATCCTCTTCTTTTCTTTGACTCTGCTGGTGACTCTCCTTGTGTGAACGCACTTCAGTGGCTGGTGGACCATTTGTGTGGTGCTTGTGGTGTCTAGTTGCTTTCGTGGCAGCCATGGTTATTGTGGTGGCTGTGGTGGACCACCTACATGGAGGTGATGTTTCTAGTATGCTCCTTGGCACTGGTGGTATGTCTGGTTGTGGGGTGTGTCTGATCCCCTTTGCCATGTCTCTGGTCTCTGAGCAGGCCCCAAGATGCTGGTGCCATGTGCCAGGCTGTAGGAGGTGTGTCCAGTCCCCTTCTCCATGCCTTGGGTCACCAGGTGAGACCCAAGGAGCTGGCTTGTGTACCTGGTTGGGGGAAGGGGGTCCAGTCCCTTTCTCCATACCCCAGGTCCCTGGGCAGGCTCCGAGGTGCTGGCATGGTGTGCCTGGTTGGGGGAGGGTAGTCTGGTCCCCTTCTCCATGCCCTGGGTCTCTGGGTGGGCCCCAAGGCACTGGCGCGGTGTGCCTGGTTGTGGGAGAGAGGACCATTCCCCTTCTCCTTGCCCCAGGTCCCTGGGTGGGCTCCAAGGTGCTGGCATGTTGTGCCTGGTTGTGGGAGAGAGGTCTGGTCACCTTCTCCATGCCCTGGGTCCCTGGGCAGGCCCCGAGGTGTTGGCATGGTGTGCCTGGTTGTGAGAGGAGGGTCCAGTCCCCATCTCCATGCCCCGGGTGGGCCCTGAGGCACTGGCATGGTGTGCCTGGTTTTGGGAAGGCAGTCCAGTCCCCTTCTCCATGCCCTGGGTCCCTGGGTGGGCCCTGAGGTGCTGGTGTGATGTGCCTGGTTGTGGGAGAGAGGTCCAGTCCCATTCTCCATGCCTTGGGTCCCCAGGTGGGCCCTGAGGCACTGGTGTGGTGTGCCTGGCTGTGGGAGAGAGGTCCGGTTTTCGACCCCATGTCATAGGTCCCTGGGCAGGCCCTGACATGCTGGCATGGTGTGCCTGGTTGTAGAAGGAGGGTCTGGTCCCCGGCTCCATACCTCCTGTCACTGGGCAGGACCCAAGGTGCTGGCGTGGTGTGCCTGGTTGTGGGAGAGAGGTCTGGTCCCCTTCTCCATACTTTGGGTCCCCAGGTGGGCTCCGAGGCACTGGCACAGTTTGTCTGGAAGTGGGAGTGGGGTCTAGTCCCCGGATCCAAGCCTCTGGTTCCCAGGAAGGCTCCTCGTTGCTGGTGGCATTCCTGGGCCGGAAGTAATTTTTTGTCCTTTGCTTCTAACACAGGGGAACTTCCTGCGGGAACCAGTATTTGAGTGTGTGGTTGTTTAAATTGCTGCTTTGCTGCTGTTTTGCTAGGGAAGGGTTTTTGTGCAGCTCAGGGTTTAATGGTTGACCTTATAGGTACTTCCAGATCTCCAGAGACTTGGTGGATCTGTGTTCTGTGGAATCTCTGATCTGGTCCTGAGTTTTTTCATCATACTGCACCCCATGCAATTCTGCATTCCTAACCAGTCTCCTCTGCATGGTCCTGTGTTGATGGGGGGGCAGGTTGTCTGTCCTTGCTGTGTCCCAGTGTTCTCCTGGTGTTCCAATCTCATCCACTGCCCACTCTCCAAACACTTCCCATGGGACCGGCCTGGTGCCATCCCTTGCAATGACTCACCAGCCTCTGAATGGCTCCGCTTTTCTAGTTGTTCTGGCTCCTCACTGCTGCATGGGTCCATGGGGACCCTATTTGTGGTCTTCCTCTCGTGGGGGCCACCAAGGCCCTCTTCTCCCCTTCTGCCTCCAGGTAACTCCATCTGAAGGGCACAGCTGTGGCTTCTGCCAGCTCCTGTTCCGTGCACTCAAAGCACTTTTTCTTTCTCTCGTTGTAGTTTCTCCTGCCTTCATGAACTCTGTATGTCTCTCCTCCTTTTCCCCATGAGCTCCAGCAGCCCCAACTCGGCTGATGTTACATTTTTATAGTTGTAAATTGTTTGATTTGTGGGAGAGAGTGACGCTGGGAACCATCTTGACCGGAACCTCAACTGATAAATATTTTGGAGGAGACAAAAGGCCATATATGAAAAATGCTCAATCTCATTGGTAGTTAATAAAAAGCAATATAAAAATCACAAGGAAATCCTATTGCATGTACACTGATAGGCAAAAATTAATAAATGAGGCAATTCCAATGTTGTCAATCTTGTGGACTAAGTTATCACATGCAGAGACGGTGAGTCTATTCACACACTCGTTGCCATTTCCTGTAAGCTTGAAATTAGACATAATCTACAACCCAGTAATTTCTCTCCAGTGGGTTGAGAATTTGTTATATGTGGGCATTTGGAAACAAACACGAATTATAGGAGCAGCATTTTCGCAAAAGCGAAAAATAAACTTGAAATATCCCAAACATTATAAGCATTGAAATGGATGGGTAAGTTGGATGACCTACAGTCTCAAACACCAGCATGTGTGACACAGACTGAGGCAGAGAAATCAACGATGACCATGTTCAGGGTAATTCTATTAATATCCTTTCATGAAAAGGTTAAAAGAGGCAAAGTTAAACAAAACACTTCTTAATGATACATAATAGATGGTAAAGACAAAAAGAATATTGATAACATTTCTGATAGTGGTCACATCTGGGGACAGGAGGGAAATGAGGTCGGGATGGACACACTGGGAGCCTAATATCTGCCTAGTCTATTCATTAGTATGTGTCCAGTCTGCAGAGTTTATATGACATTAATATTTAAACTTAAAACATTCTATGTAATCTTTTCTAAGTATGACATACCTCACCAAAAAATTTTAAAGAACTATTTATGTGAAAAAATATGCAATTTAAAATATTTCACCTCAAGGCCCTGCCCAGGGGTCTGGGGTATGGAGCCAGAGACTGGACCCCCTGACCACAACCAGGCACACTGCCAGTGCCTTGGGGCCCCACCCAGGGGTCTGGGGCATTGAGCCAGGGACAAGACCCACTGCCCACAATCAGGCACACTGCCAGCACTGAGGAGTATGTCAAAAACATCACCTTTATGTGGGTGGCCCACCACATTAACCATGGCTGCTGCAAAAGTGGCTAGACATCACAACCACCACGCAGATGGTCTTCCAGCCAGTGGAGTGCATTGACACAAGGAGAGTCACCATCAGAGACCAAAGAAAAGAAGATGATGTCTCTCTCCACAAAGCCCATTCTAGAGTGACAGAAGAAGCATCTGCCGTACAATAATATTGGGGGACCTGAACACGCCTTTCAGCATTGGACAGTTCATCTAGGCAACAAATCAACAGAGTAACCATTATTCTTGTGGAAGGAGAGAAGAAATCTAGGGTTACCAGTGGTGGGAGCGTGGAGGGAGAGGATGATAGGGAGAGATTGGACAAAGGGCATAAAGAATAAGTATAATTTGTAGCAATATACATACTAGTAATATTGATTTGATCAACATATATCAACATTGAATCCCCAAAATATGTATAATCAATTATGATTCAATAAATAAATAAATAAATAATTTAAAAATATTTATTTTACCATATTACCTGACTACCTCCCCAGTTTTGCTATCAGTCTTAGTTTGGAAGGAGTCCTCTAGCCTTTTGTACTGGGTCCATTTAAATTTACCTCTATATTCATTTGTACAGGATTGGGTGGCAAAAGATTGAGAACCAGGCAGTGTCTGTTTAGAGATAACCAGTTATATAAACATATATTAACTTTTATAAAAAATTAAGGAAGTCATCTATTGCTGATGAAAAGAACTTCAGGACTGATGTCTAACTGGACAAAAAAGCAAAGCATGTATTGTGTAAACCAGAGGGCATAATAGAGTTGTAGAAACAATAATTACATGAATTGGAATTTCAGAGAGGGAGACTTCTAGGGCAGGGTTTTTGCTAATTCTCAGCAGGGACTGATGATCACACTTGGCCCACATGGGGGACAGAGAAACCGGGGAAGTATTGGTTGGTCACTTAGGGCTGGTGCTGGAATGAGAGATCACACAACTCGAGAAGCACTGACATGGTAGGTGTTTTCACAGGACATTCTCTGTGTTCTGGGGATGATCATGGAGGATTGAGGAGCCAGGCCAAGGGTTCCTAAAAGTCAGAGTAAAATCTGCCTGAATCTCAAAGTGCTTGAGAGATAATGTTTCCCCAGAAGGACAGGGCTTGCTGATTGGTCTCTCAAGACTTTTGCCACATTTATAGCTGCAGGGTGTGGGTGCTAAAGCAGCAAGCTGAAACCTCCAAAGGTTACAAGTGGATTTGCCACACTATTTCACTATTGACCAGTGACCTACTAGAATGTTCATCCAAATCCCTGAAGGGCCTTACCTGAGGAAGACAGAAGAAGAAGAGATGAATGAGCCTCATTACAACTGCATATGGGTAATTGGACTCAGGGAGGGAGAGAGAGGGGAGAGAGAAGGGGGCAGAAGCCATCACTGAAGGTGTAATTGCCGAGGATTTTCCAAAACGGGTATAGTACATCAATCCACAGATTAAGGAACCCCAATTAGATCAGCAAACCCCAACCAGGAATAAAAAGAAAAAAGGAGAAATCATACTCAAGTCCATTATAGTTAAATTGCTAAAAAGAAGCAGATAAAGTCAAATTTCTAAAGCAAATTCACACCCTTATATGTCATTATTAAACAAAAAATATGAAAATATTCTAAAACTATTCATCATAAGAAGGTAAGAAAATAATAACAAACCTAAGATTCACAGGAGAAAGGATCTACTAAACACAAAAGAATGTGTAGAGCTAGGGCTAGTGTCTGGAGCTCACAGACCCCTCGAGCCCATTCACAAACTCTTCATACACAGGTCTATGAGCTAGGGAACTGGCAAAAGGTCCTTGGAGCCTTGGTTAAAGTAGGAATAGTCTTTATTCAGCACACACACGTCTAAGAGTTAAACAGTCCAAAGGAGAAACTCAGAAACTCAATTGTTACTGGCAAAGTCCAAAGAAAAACTGAGCAGCTGCCAGCAGAGTAAGCATGCTCTATTTTTAGACATGAGCTCTTCTGGCCAGCTTCTGCTTCACAAACTCAAGAACACAAAATAGAAACAAACTAAAAAGATACATTGGTGCACATGTGCACTAACTCCACTCACACAAAACTTGTTTACAGGAAATGTGCTGCTTGACCCCCAACCAGACCTGAGGCAAGGGAGCCTGCCTAAATTATCCTATTTTCCCCACAGAATGAAATCAAATTATCAGGAGAGGGGGAAATGACAGAATTGACAGAATAATAAATCTGAGAGCTGTTTATTTGAATAATAAAACCCCAACAAACACCATGTATTCACTTTCAGTGTTTATTTTAATTAAATAAATTTGACTCAAATAAAAATACACAAATGTGGGAGTGGAAAAACACATAAATGTAGATTCTGAAGAAACTACAAAAATAAGGATAATTATTAAAATACACATTTCATAAATAAGTTTGATACTTTAGTGAAAAAGAAAATTTTCTGGCCAAGTATAAATGATAAAACATTGCTAAGCCCTCCCTGCCCCCCCAACCTGGCCTGCTCCAGGGCCTTCTTGGCCTGTTTGGTGCTAAGTGCCCCCCAGCATGGCCTGATCTGCCTCTAAGAGACCCCTTGGCCTGGCCTGACCTGCCACTAAGGGCCTCCCTCAAATGGCCTGCCCTAGGGTCCCCTTAGCCTCCCCTCCCACTGAGAGCACCCCTGGTCTTTCCTGGCCTGCCACTAAGGGCAGGCCTAGCCAGGCCTGCACAAGAGACCCACTGGCTTGGCCTGCCTCAGAGCCTCTGTTTTAGTCCATTTTTTGTTGCTATAACAGAATTCTTGGAAACAGATAATTTGTAAAGAAAAATGAAATTTATTGCTTACAGTTTCTGAGATTAGGAAGTACAAAGTCCACCTGATGGTAGCAACAGTGACCCAGCAGTCTCATGTTGCAAGATAGTGGAAGCAGAGAGAGCAGAGAGAGAGATTTTCATGTGCTCTTCTTTTAAAGCTCTCAGAACCACACCCCTGTCCACCATTTTTAATCCATTCACTATGGCATGGTCCTACAATCTAATCACCTCTTCAAGGCTCCACCTTCCAATTACCGTAATAGGATTTTCACCCTCTTAACAGTCACAATGGGAGCTAAGTTTCTAAAACACAAAACTTGGGACACATTCAAGCTTCAGTGAGTTTTGGGGGGACGTAATTCAATCCACTACATTCTGCCCCTGGCCCCCCAAAACTCATGTCCTTTTCACATGCAAATACATTTATTTCATCCCCACAGTCTTAACTTGTTTCAAATCAAGAGCCCAAAGTTCAAAGTCTCATCTGTGAAATTAATACAAGTTATCTACTTCCAAGATACAGTGGTGGGACAAACATAGGGTACATATTCCGACTCCAAAAGGGAGAAATAGGCCAAAAGAAAAGGATATCAGGTCCTAAGCCAAGTCCAAAATCCAGCAGGGCAGGCATTAAATCTCACAGGTGGTGAGTCATGTACCTCAAGTCCATGTTCCATGTCCTTTGCATGCTGGTGTGGGGGTTGTGTCCCCAAGTCCTCAGGCATCTCTGCTCCTATGGCTTTCCTGGTTGCAGGCCACACTTCAGCTCTCCCAGGCTGTCGTTCCACTCTCTAGGTCCACAGGTCTGGGGTCTCCATGATGGTCCTGCTCTCATGGATCCACTAGACATGGTGCTGATGGGGTTTCTCTGCTGCAGCTCTGATCCCATGTTTCCACTGGGCATTGCTCTAGTGCAGGCTGTCTGTGGTGACTCTGCCCCTGTGAAGGATCTCTTCCTGGGCCTCCAGACTTTTCCATACATCCTTTCAAATCTGGGTGAAGGCTCCCAAGCCTTCCAAGCTCTGGCATTCTGTGAGCCTGCAGACATAACACCACATGGACTCCACCAAGGCTTCTGGCTTTTATTTTCCAAAGCTGCAGGTCTAGGCACACCTGGGGCCAATTTAGCCATAGCTGGAGCAGCCAAAGCTGTTGGGGTGCTGGTGCTAGAAGCAGTTTCCCAAGGTGGCCCTGAGCAGTGAGCCTGTGGTGGTCTCCCCAAGCTAGTTCCCCAAGACCATTTTGTCTCCCTAGATCTC
Source organism: Cynocephalus volans (assembly GCF_027409185.1). Classification (NCBI taxonomy): domain Eukaryota; kingdom Metazoa; phylum Chordata; class Mammalia; order Dermoptera; family Cynocephalidae; genus Cynocephalus; species Cynocephalus volans. The sequence continues at coordinate 155,286 of NC_084471.1, read as the reverse complement.
TGGGCCTGAAATGGAAGAGTTGGCCCCAGAGCCTTCTGCAATGCCTTCAGGGTCTTTCCCTCCTTCTCTTGATAATCCCATTCTGTGTTAATCTTCTTAGTATGATTGAATTTTCCTTCTGAAAATGCTCTCTGCTTCTCTACCATATGGCCAGACTGCAAATTTCCCACATCTTTACACTCTGTTTCCCTTTTAAATTCTAGCTTTATGTAAGTCAGAGTAGGCTGTTACAAGTAACCATGAAGCTTCCTTGATGCTTTGCTGCTTAGAAATTTCTTCAACCAAATATTCGTTCACAACTCTTAAGTTCCAATTTCCACAAAGTCCTAGGGCATGGACATGATGCTGCCAAGTTCTTTGCCAGTTCACAACAAGGGTGATCTTTGCCCCAATTTCCAATAAATTCCTTATGTCTATCTGAGACCTCCTTCGAATGGTCTTTACAGCCCATATGTCCATTCTGCTCACCACCATTTAACTGGTCTCTAAGACATTCCAAACTTTCCCTTATCTTTTTCTCTTCTTCTGAGTCCTCCAAACTCCTCCAAACTCTCCTCTTCTTTACATCTGATCAGGCCTGTCCATAGTGACAGTGGGACCCTTAGTAGCAGGCCTGGCAAGGGCACCATTAGTGGCTGGTCAGGAAAGGCCAGGGACACCATAGTAGCAGGACAAGCCAAGTCAGGCCATGGAGTCTCTTAGAGGCAGGCCAGGCTGTGGGTGCTCTCTTTCTTGGGGACCCAAGGAGAGGCCAAGCCAGGGGTGCAGTTAGTGGCAGGGCAGGCCAGAAGGGAGCTAGGCAGGCTAGAAGAAAGAAGGAGACAGAGAGAGAGAGAGAGAGAGAGAGAGAGAGAGAGAGAGAGAGAGAGAAAAGAAAGAGACCCCAAAGAAAGAAATAAAGAAGGAAGGAAGGAAAGAAAGAAGGAAGGAAAGAAGGAAGAGAGAGAAAGAAGAAAAAAATAAAGAAGGAAGGAAAGAAGGAAGGGAGAAAAGAAGGAAGAAAGGAAGGAAGGAAGGAAGGAGGAAAGGAAGGAAGGAAAGAGTTTGCAAAGAAAGAAAAGAAAGAGTTCCCCTATGGCCCCCTTGGCCTGCCCTGATCTGCCTCTAAGAGAGCCTGGCCTCACCTGCCCTACCACTAAGTGCACCTCTGGTGTTTCCTGGCCTGCCACTAAGGGCTGCCCTGGCCAAGCCTTGTTCTAATGGCCCCACTGCCACTAAGAGCAGGCCTATCCAGGCCTACACCAGAGACCCACTGGTCAGGACTGCCTCAGAGCTGCCCTCACCTGACCTGTAATGGCACTAAGGGTCCCCATGGCCTAGCATACTTTGTGCTAAGGGCCTCCATGGCCAGAACTACTATTCAGGGCCCCCCTGCCACTAAGAGCCTGCCAGGCCTGCCACAAGAGCTTCCTTGACCCAGCCTGCTCCCCACTAGGGTCCCCTTGGCCTGGCAGGTCTACCCTAAGTGCTTCCTTGGATTGGCCTGGACTGTCTCTAGGGACCCTCTAGACTGGTCTAGCCTTCTCCTAAGGCACCCTTGGCCCTGCCTGGCCTGGCCTGTCCCTAGGGTCCCCCTAGCCTGGCCTGGACTGTCCCTAGGGTCCTGCAGGCCTGACCTGGTCTGGTACTATGGGCCCACCTGGCCAAGCCTGGTCCAGAGCCAAGGACCTCCCTTCTCCTGTCCTGTCGTATCCTTTCCCCAGAGCCCTGCTGGCCTGTCCTGGCCTGGCACTATGGGCCACCTCTGTCCTGATCTGGCACTAAGGACCCTCCTGCCTGAGTTTGCCTTCCACTATGTGCCCCCATGGCCTGGCCTGCCCCTAGGGCCCCTATGCCCTTATCTGCCACTAAGGGCTGTCCTGGCCAGGCATGTTGCCAAGGGCATCCTACCACTAAGGGCCAGCCCAAGGAATCCACTTGCCTGGCCTGCCACATTGCCCCCCTTTACAGGTGTACCCCTAGCAGGCCACTGCCATAAGTGCCACCCTGAAGCTAAGGGCACCCCTGCCACTAAGTGCCCCCTTGACTGGCCTGTCCAGTGACCCCTTGGCCTGTCTTGGTGCTAAGGGTCCCCCTGGCCTGGCCTGGACTGCCTCTAAGACCCCCCTGGCCTGGCCTGGTCTGCCTCTAAGACCCCCCTGGCCTTGCCTGATCTGTCCTGTCACTAATGGCACCCCTGGCCTGGAAAGCCTGCCTTAAGTGCTTCCTTGGTCTGCCCTGACACTAATAGCCCCCTGCCCTCACCTGACCTTAAGACCCCCTGGCCTCACATGCCCAAGGAACCAATTGTACTAGTCTTCACCTACAGGCCCCTGAGGCTGGACTACTGGCAAGGGCAGCCTGCTGCTTTCTTTTCTTTTTTCTTTTGTTTTTTCTTGTTTCCCTATTTTTTTTTATTTTTGGTTATTCTTTTATGGTTTTTTCTTTCTTTTTTCTTCTTTGTTTTTTCTGTTTCTGTTTTTGGTTTTTTTTTACTATTTTTCTTGTTTTTTTCTGAGGGTTATTTTTTGCAGGTTTTTTTTTTTTTCTGTCTTTTTTGTTTTCTTTCTTTGGTTCTCTTTTTGGTTTTCTTCTTTTTGTTGGGGTTTTCCTTTCTGGGGGGTTCTACTTTTGGGGGTGGTTCTTTTTGGGGGGTTTCTTTTGTTAGAGTTTTCTTGTTTGTATGGCAGTTTTTTTCTTGGGGAGTTTTTCGTTTTCTTTATTTTGGTTTTCTTCTTTTTGTTGGGATTTTCTTCTTTTTGGAGTTTTCTTCTTTTCTGGGGAGTTTTCTTTTTTTGTTGGGGTTTTCTTTTGTGGGGTTTTTCTTCATTGGGGGCTTTTTTGGGGGTTTTCTTACTTTATGGGGGGATCTTTTTCTTTTGGGGGGATTTCCTTCTTTTCAGGGAGGGTTTCTTTTTGTTGGAGTTTTATTTTCATTGGGATTTTGCTGTGTTTGTTTTTTTTCTTCTTTTATGGGTTTTCATCTTTTGGGGGATTTTTCTACTTTTTGTTTGGGTTTTCTTCTTTTGGGGGGGTTCTTTTCTGAGCGGTTTTTCTTCTTTTTCTTGTGTTTTTTTTCTTATCATTGAGGTTTTCTTCTTTTCACTGGTTTATTTTTGTTGGTTTTTTTTCTTTTTGTCGGGGTTTTTTGGGGGTGTTGTTCTTTTTTGGGGTTCTGCTTTTTGTTGGGGTTTCCTTATTTTGGAGGGATTTTTCTTCTTTCTCTTGGAGTTCTCTTTGCTGGGGTTGTCTTCTTTTGGGGGGGTTTCTTCTTTGCATTGGGATTTTCTTCTTTCTGTTGGGGTTTTCCTTTTTGGGGTGTTTTCTTCCTATTTTGTGTGTTTTCTTCTGCTTGAGGTTTTCTTCCTTTTTTGTTTTGTTCTTCTTTTGAGTGTTTTCTTCTTATTTTGGTTGTTTTCTTTCTTTTATGGGTGTTTTGTTCTTCTTTTGGGCATTTTCACCTTTTGGGTGTTTTCTTCTTCATCTTGGTGTTTTCCTCTCCTTTTTAGAGTTTTTCTCTTCTTTTTTTATTATTTTGGTTTTTCTCTTTCCTGACCCAACTTCTCAGCCAGCTCCATCTTCACTTGCTGCTCCAACTGCAGTGCACTGGTGACTTCTGTGTTCTAATTGGTCTGGATGGAGAGAAGCAATCAGTGGCCACCTGATGCAGCTGGAGACCCACAGCACAGGGAAGGGGACACAGAGCACTGGCTCACAGGGTGCCTTCCCAGGTACGAGTTCATGTGAGGTCTCCATCATCGCATTTTATAGGTGGGGAAACAAAGGCCCAGGGGGTGAGGGTGAAGGGCAGGCCAGAAGGGCGGGTAGCACACCAGCCTGATGAAGCCAGCTGTTCCTGGAGCTCACAGGCCTGGGACAACATGCAGCTGGTGGTGGTGTGGTGGTGCTGCATGCCCTCAAGCCCCTGCCTGTGCTGTTTGCCCCAGAGCCCAGCAGCCTGCCCCAGCTCTAGCAGCTGCTCCTCCTGCTCCAGATTCAGGTGGCTCAGACCCCCATTGTCCTTTACCTGAGTCTGGAGTTGACCCACCATGCTCTCCAGCTGCAGCCACCGTTCTTCCTCACTGGGCCCTATTGGAGGCTCTGGGGGTGGAGGCTCAGCTGAGAAAGGAATTGGATGATAAGGGCCTTAGGCCTCTGGAGTTGCAAAAAAAAAAAAACACTCTTCTCAATCCACAGTTCCTAATTCAGGCTCCTTTCCCCAGACCACAGCTTCCTGGTTAATCATTCCTCATGCCCAGATGACGGTCAATCATTCAAACCACTTTCAAATAGAGTTCTTCACATTCTTGTGCTCAAGACAACTGTGGATGGCTGACAATGGGCACTCCACCCCTCTTTGCAGACAGGGACACTGAGGCTCAGATGAACAGACTTGCCATCTGTTGGCACACACCTCTTTCTCTTCCCCTGCTTGCTCCCAGGACACACCAGCCCCAGCTTACCTGTCCATCTGCTTACATTGGCCAAGCAGGTCTCTGGCTCCTGGACCTGACTCAGGCCCTGCTCCTCCCTCGATACATGCACCTGCCCAGAGCACAAGGGCATGAGCCATGGGGGAGCAGCTGCAGGACAGACAGGCTGCCACCTTCCTTTCTACCCCCACCTCCATAAAACCAAAACCCTGTGCAGCAGCCACTCACTTGTTGTGGCAGGAGCTTGGATGTCTTGAGCTTTTTCATCTGGAGCTGCAAGGCCACCTTCTCCATCACAAGGACCTGAAGCTTCCCCTTCAGTTGGAACTGGTGACACTTGAGGTCCTCATAGTTGTTCCTATGGCCAGAAGTGGTGGAGGATGGAAAAAACAAGGAACAGAAAGGACCACTTTGGTGATCAACGTACTGACTTTGACACACAACCAGAAGACCATGGCATGGGAAGGGGACCTCAGGAACCAAGAGTCACAAGTGCCAGTCCAGAGAGTGGACATGAATTGCTTGAGGCCACACAAGAGTCAATGGCACAGATGGGACCAGAGCTTGGCTCTGGACATGTCCAAACCTGTGCATCCACCTCATCATGCTCACCTGTTCCCCCCCAACCTCCCACCACCTCACCCATGCTGAGCCTCCCCAGACCTGCCATCCACCTTCCCCCTCCTACTTGTACTCCAAGTGCAGGTGGAGAGCATCTCATTCTTTTATCAACTTGTGGTAGGCCTGAAGTAAGGAGTTGGCAGGGAGAAGATGTAGTCAGGACACACTAACACCAACACGTACAGTATCCAATCAGCAGTAACATTTCCTTTCCCCTGAATCACACTTGACATCTTTTTCAAGGTATTTCCAAGCCCATGTTCTCAGTTGGTTTTACTAAGAACTCAGTAAGCATGGAAGAGGCAGGGAAAGAGATCTGATTTACAGCTGGCTGACAGAGGCCCTGGGATATCAGGTCATGTTGCCATTGTTATGACAATCATCACCATCGTTTGACTCTGTATTGAGTGAGTCACCAGGCATCATGCTAACAATCCATTGAATCTTCACAACCACCATAAGTGAGTTACTATTATTATCTCCATTTTGTAGATGAAATACAAAGTATTAGCAGTTAAGTGCTAAGATCACTTACAGCTGGAATGTGAACATTAAGGTCTAATTCTCTAAGCCCATTTTCCCCCCGGGGGTGGAGGCGCAAGCATGAGGGCAGGTGGCTGGGCTCACCCTCTTGGCCTCTTTCTGCCCTGTGGAGACAGCAGTCAGACTCCACTGCAGCTCTTTTATCTGCTGCTCACATGAGCACAGGCAGCTCGCCAGATGTTCACGCACTCCTGGAATGACAGAGGTCAGGATGGACTCCAAAGGACTCCACTGAAGTCCTGCCAAGGCACCAGGTTAATGGAGGAAGTGTGCCCAGATTCGCACCTGCTTTCTGCCAGACCACATGGTGAGCATCAGCCCGGGCTCTCTGTAATTGTGCCTTTTCAGACATTAAGACATCAGTGGTCCAAATCTGAGCCTTTGAGAGAAAAGCCAAACAGATGCTAAGAGAGAGGGAAAGGGAAATGTTCTCTAGGGGGTGTGAGGGATGCCACAGAGTCCAATCACCTGCAGTTGTTCCTGCAGGGAGTTGACCTGCTGACTCCTACTCCCCTGCTATAAGAAGAGGAAAGAAACATCTCTTACTGAGGAGGCAGAGATGTAACAGCAAGGGACAGGACCCCAGAATGCCATCAATGGCCCAGGACAGGCCCACCAGTGAGACCAGATTCTCAGGGACTTTGTGGGGCTGAGGATGGGGTGCAGGGGGCAGGTCTTGTCCAGGTTGGGAGTGGGCAAGACAAGGCTTTGTCCTCTCCATCTGAGTCTTTCCCCAAATCCATCAGACTAGAAATGAGCAAACAAAGAAATCATGTTCCTCTTCCCAGTTGATCCAGAGTTTCCTGGTGCCATTTTTTCTATGTGGTAGGCCACAGGAAGGTGACTGAGGTTGTCTCCTTGACTCTGTTCCCCAGACCAGAGTGGTGGGCAGGGAACAGGAGTGGATTTTCAAGAAAAAGCTCTCAGACCCTATAGGGATGCAAATTGACAAACACTCCTTGAACTCCCAAGAAAAGAGAATTTGGGTCTTTGTTGATTTTCACTAACAGCTACAGAGCTGAACATCTGAATCTGGATTCTCTTTAAAGGACAACCACAGAAGCCTCTAGAAATGGAGGCCAAGAAAGGAAAGACTACTCTTCTCTCAGCTTGTGACTCACAGGGTGCATGTATTCACCATGAACCACTATGGGACAGGGACTGTTCTTAATAGCAGGGATTCAGGAATGAAAAGGACAGACAAATTCCCTGTCTCCCTCATGTTTCAAGTGTGCCTAGAAATCTTTCATTCTTAGAGCTGAAAGGGACTTTTGACACCCTCTAGTTCTATCTCAGAACACTCACACCCAGGTAGGAGAGGTGACTTGTTCAAAACCAAAGACAAAGCAAAGCAGGAACTAAGTCAGGATGTGAACACAGGGATTCTGACAACAGTCAGCCTAGTGTTTCCAGCAGGAGGACAGCCCATGGCATGTGTGGTGATGACTCAAGCAGTGGTGTCTGGAGAAGAGAGAGTGGGCAGACAGGGCAGCAACAGAAAGAGCCATTCTGCATGGTCTGGGGTTCCTCCCCCTAAGACTTAGGCCCCCCAGTACCCCATTCTCCCTTTGCACCAGGGACCACCAGTCCCTTTCTTCATAGCCCCAAGAGGAAATTAGAGCCCAGGGTTGGTAGTGTGGAATCAGGGGACCCCACTGGACTCTTACCAATTCCCTGATCATGCTCCTTTGATGTCTGCTTTCTACGTAGCTGGAGTACTGGGCTACTGCCAGATCTAGGCACTGGCTCTGAAGTGCGTGCAGAGAGGAGGAGTTGGAGGAGGGTTGGGGAAGAGGCAGAGAGGGCAATCATTAGGGGTGGGGGTGGGGGATGTCTGAGCTGTCAGTGACACACCCAGCCCCTAGCATGGGAAGTGGCTGGGATGCTGGCTTTCAGGGGCACTTACCTCCAGCTCCTTCATGTAAACTGAAGTCACAAAGGCCTCCCCACTGATGTATGATGTGGGCTAGAAGAGATGAAAGCACACGTGGAGATGCTCTGTTCCCCTCAATGGTTAAGCCCTCTGATGTCCTTTCTTCCTTATCAACTGGCAAGTCTCTTTCCTGCCTGACCTGGACCAGGCCCTCCTCCTGTAGCCCCTTTGTGCCCACTTCTCAAGATCTCTCTCCGCCATTGTCCCTCCCTTCCTGAGCAGTTTTCATCTTGGATTTTTTTGTTTTGTTTTGTTTTGTTTTTTGAGGTGGCGGCTGGTACAGGGATTGAGCCCTGGACCTTAGTGTTATCAACATCATCCTGTGCTTCCTGCAGCAGGGTCCAATGAGACTCAAGCTTGTGGTCCATCTTTGTGTGCACATCTTCAAGGGAGAAGACTCAGAGAAGAGTCCTAAATCGTATCCCTAGCAGAGGGAGAAGTAGGATTCAAACCCAGCCTTCTTAACCAGTCCCTGACACTTCTTCCATAAATGTCACCATTATCCCCTTCTGCTCCTTGAGCCCCCTGTTCCCAGGAACCTGACCGGCAGAGACTCACCTCCTTAGGAAACTGGCAACCCCCAAAAGTGGCTGAATCAGGGCTGCTGTAAGTTTTCATTTTGTTCTTTGCCCCTGGAAGACCACCAAGGCTGATTCTCTGTTGGTAATCTCTTAACTGTGAAAAGGAAAAGCAATAATATTCAGGAGAACTATAAGCCCCTATTCTTGCATCCTACTTGACAGGTTTTTCAATATATTCTTACTTATACCATCTGATTTAATGCCACCAACAACCCTGTAAGTTGAAATGATCACTAAATGGCTGAATAAATGGATTGATAACATGACAAAAAAGGCAATAATGGAATTAACTTCAGTGTTCTGGGGCTTTGTCATGAATCAGCAGCTGCCAGGTGGCAAAATACAAATCAGACATTGGGGTCCTCTCTGACAGAGCTGTGAGAGCTGCGCACCAGTACTTCTCAAATGTTTACATCAATGTATCCTAGTGGCAGAAGTCAGTGAGGGCACACCCCTAGAGATCTGGGGACCTAACAGAAAGAGGACAACCCAAGAATCATTTCAGAGAGAAGTCTATTACAAACTTACAAATCTAGGTGGATGTCACCCCTAAGTATATTAATAGGTTTTTTCTCTCTCAAAAGAATCAAACAAATCTGATGCTTCAGAAAGATGCCCCCTAGGAGTCCTGTGGCACCCCAGATTGAAATGATCAGGGCAAGATTCAAGCTGTGAAGTTCAGTTGCCAAGGGTTTGTTCCACAGAAGATAAGCACATCTCCCTCCAGAGAGCACTAACTGAAAGGTGTTCTGGTCCCAGAATCCTAGGGAATTCTAATATGAGATACAGACTCAAAAATAAATTGTAAAGTGTCTCTAGAGAGTAGAAATCTGGGAGAAAACCAAACCAAACACATTCTTCCAATTCTCACTCAGAGATACTGTCAACATTTTGAGTCTACTGTGAAGTGCAGGCCTTCCAGGTTGTCAATGTCTAAGTGAAGGGAGTAAGGGAGACAGAAACCTCTCGGTTCTGGGTCCCCTACTCCTGAGTACCCTTCCAAGTGGAAATTTGTGCTATGACTAAAGCTGGGAAAACGGGTGAAAATACTTAGGAGACTTGGTCATCAGGTCAAAGGCTGGGATACAGGCAGCAATGACAGGGGGTGCCTAGCGAGGGCAGAGGCTGGGCTGCTGAGGGGGCAGGGTTGGCTGAGGGAGGGTTCAGGGTAGGGACTGGAGAGCATCCTCTCTGCTCTGCCAGGTGCCTCAGATTCTGTGACAACCGCCATGAAGGGTCACACAGGAGCTGCATGGGCACCAGGTGAGAGCCCCACCCATTTCCCCAAGGGGGACGCCTTCCTTTGAGGGGCAGGGCCAGCCAACAGCTTTCATTGTGACTCCACCATGGACTGTGAGCATTGAGGCCACGCCTACTTCAGTGTTGCCTAGCACCACCCGCTCCCACTGGCTCTGGCTCAGTTTCACAGAGGGGAGGGGAGTCAAGAGGCACAAAGGGGAAAGCTCCATGTGCCTCAGAAGTGACATGGACTCCTGCACCTGTCTCACCATCAGAAGGGCCTCAGGCTGGGTCTGGGGCCTGCAACCCAACATTCTATACCTTTTTCTTGGCCACAGCCAATTTCTTCTGTCGGATTTCCTCGACATCTCAGGGCAGGGAAAAGGAAAAAGGAACCACATCAACATCATCCAAGCACTGCGGAATCACTTCCTTCAGCTGATGGCACAGATGTGCAACTGAGCCAGAGCCAGTGGGAGCGGGTGGTGCTAGGCAACACTGAAGTAAGCATGGCCTCAATGCTCACAGTCCATGGTGGAGTCACAATGAAGGCTGTGATTGCTGGCCCTGCCCATCCCAGGGAGGGCCCTCCTTAGGGAAATAGGTGCGGCTCTCACTTGGAACCCATGCAGCTCCTGTGTGACCATTCATGGCAGTTGTCACAGAATCTGAGGCACCTGGCAGAGCAGAGAGGCTGCTCTCCAGCCCCCACCCTGAACTCTCCTGTGCCAGTTCAACCCCTGACCTGGGAGGGTAGGAGCCCAGGGCTCAGGAAGTGGGTGAGGAATGGACAGCAGAGGAGAGTGTATCGCTTCACAGTCCCTTTCAAGACTCCTCACAGCTCTGCCCCAGACATTCTCATCCCAGAAACCACCTCCAAAGACCCCTATCTAGTTCTCTAGATGCTTCTCCACTCACCCCCTTCCTCGAGGGTCTCTTCATTAATCCCGGGAGTGTAGCTGTCCCTTCCCAGCCGGGTCCTATCCAGGTCACTCCTTCTTGCCAGCTGCTCCTCCTCTCACACCCCACAGCACTACCTTTCTCCCAGCACATGCTCTGTGTTCCATCAGCCTTTTGCCTCAGATGCCTCAAGACCAAACGGGGGGAGGGGCTAAAACTATAAAACTGACAGAAGACATAAGTGTAAATCTTCATGATCTTAGATTAGGTAATGGTTTTCTAGGCATGACATCAAAAGCACAAGCAACAAAAGAAAAAATGGATAAACTGAACATCATCAAATTAAAAATTTGTGGTTCAAAGAATGGCATAGAGAAAGTGAAAAGAAAACCAGAGAATTGGAGAAAAAATTTACAAATCTTGTATCTTAGAAGGAGCTTGTATCCAGAATATATATAAAAAAGATTACAACTTGATAATAAAAAGATAAATATCCCATTTTTAAAAAGCTGGCAACTCTCTCTGCTCCACCATTTTCTGCCACGTGAGACCCCAGGGTCACTGTTGCCATCACCAAGATGCTCACTAGATGCATTCTCTGGACTTTGGACTCCCTAGCCTCAGAAACTAGCTTCCCTTAGGAGATGGCCACCCTATCCTGGGGGCCCATGATCAGCAGACCTCAATCTATCCCAAGGCGAGCAGCCAAGCCCAGCAGATCTGCAGCCCAAAGCAAAGCTGCCCAATGGAGCCTGAGCCAGATAAGACAATTGACAGATAACTTTTCAGCCAAGATATTCTTCTGCAGCCTAAGATGGTTATGATGGAGAGAGTGGAAAGGTCTCCAAACCTGGAAGGCTCAGTTCAAAGCCCAGCTCTACCCCAACTAGGAATGGAGCAGGGATCAGTCAGCAAAAACTATGTGTGGGGCTTCTGGTCAAGATGGTGGAGTAGATGGCTCCTAGTGTCACTCTCTCCCACAAATCGACAAGTTTGCAACTATTAAAAAGCAACAATAGGAGGCCTGAGATCTGCATTGGAATAGGCAGGAGCCTCAAGCCAAGGGATCTCCAGCCCAGGTCAGTTCTCACCACCCAGAGAGGCCTGAGAGCTGCAGGGCCCACACGCTCAAAGTCAGCCACACTGGAAAAGACAGGCACCCTGGGTCCTCCAGCCCAGGTTAGTCCCTGCTGCTTAGACCTGAGACCCACTGGGCTCACACACCCAGAGTCAGCCACACCAGAAGAGGCAGACAGGATCCCCAGTCCAGGCCAGTCCCTGCTGCACAGAGAGACATGAGAGCCACCAAGCCCACACACCCTGAGTCAGCTCTGCTGGAAAAAGCAGGTGACATGGAACTCACCAGCCCAGTCCAGTCCCTGCAATGCAGAGGGGTCACACACACTCTGAGTCAGCTGTGCCAGAACAGGGAGGAACTGTGAGACCCCCCAGCACAAGTCAGTCCCTGATGCCCAGAGACGCCTGAGAGCCACCAGACCCACACACCCCAAGTCAGCTGTGCCAGAACAGGCAGGTGCTGTGGGACCCCCAGATCAGGCTAGTTCCTGCTGCCAAGATTTGGCAGTCTCTTGAGAATCAAGGTCAGACATCAGGGTGGAATGAGTGGCCACAACGTTGTGGTCCCTGCCACAATGACTAAACAGCAAAGGAAAGATACCAGAAATATGAAAAATCAAGAAAGTACATCACCACCAAAGGAAAATAATAACTCTCAAGCTCTAGATCCTATAGAACAGGAAGTCTTTGAAATGACTGACAAGGAATTTAGAGCAACAATTCTAAGGAAACTAAATGAGATACAAGAAAACTCAGACAACACAATGAAATGAGAAAACATATACAGGATCTGAAAGAAGAAATGTACAAAGAAACTGATGGCCTGAAAAAGAATGTAGCAGAGCTTTTGGAGCTGAAGGATTCATTCAATGAAATAAAAAATACAACAGAGAGTCTAATCAGCAGGCTAGAACAAGCAGAAGTGAGAATTTCTGACCTTGAATACAGGTTGTTTGAATTAACACAGGCAGACCAAAAAAAAGAAAAAAGAATTTTAAAAATTGAAGAAAATCTAAGAGAGATAACAGACAGCCTTAAGAGCTCAAATATCTGAGTCAAGGGTATTCCAGAAGGGGAGGAAAAAGGAGATTGCATTGAAAACATATTCAACAAAATAGTGGCAGGAAACTTCCCAGGTATAGGAAAAGACACAGATCTTCAGATTTAGGAAGCTCAAAGATCCCCAAACGTATTCAACCCAAAAAGGTCTTCTCTTAAGACACGTTATAGTCAAATTGGCAAAACTCAAAGACAAAGAGAGAATCTTAAAAGCTGCAAGAGAGAAGCATCAAATCACCTGTGAGGGAGCCCCAATCAGACTAATATCAGACTTTTCATCACAAACCCTAAAAGCCAGAAAAGAATGGGATGATATATTCAAAATACTAAAAGACAAAAATTGCCAGCCAAGAATACTTCACCCAGCAAGGCTATCCTTCCAAAATGAAGGACAAATAGTACACATGACCAACCTTACAAGAAATTCTCAAAGAAGTACTGGGTTTGATACCTCAAAAACAACCATCACTACCATGAATACTCAAGAAAGAACAAAACCTAAAAGTAAAACAAAAATGCTAACAATAAAGAAAAAAAGTAGTTTATCTACCACCCCAAGAAACCAACAAATACAGAAGACAAACAGAAAATCAGAAAGAAAGGAACAAAAGGTACTTAGGACATCTAAACAAAAATCAATAAAATGCTAGGAGTAAATCAACACCTTTCAATAATAACTCTAAATGTAAAGGGGTTAAGTTTCCCTTTCAAAAGACACAGACTGACTCACTGGATTGCAAAATATACCTAACAATATGCTGCCTTCAAGAGATTCACCTGACCTGTAAAGACACACTTAAACTAAGAGTGAAAGGATGGAAAAAGATATGTCACGCAAATAAAAATGAAAAATGAGTTGGAGTAACTAATTTTATATCAGATAAAATAGACTTTAAAGCAAAAAACATAAAAAGAGATAAAGAAGGCTACTATATAATGATAAAAGTATCTATCCATCAAGAAGACATAACAATCATAAATATATATGCGCCCAATGTCAGAGCAGCCAGATTTATAAAGCAAACACTATTAGATCTAAAGAATGAGATAGACACTAGCACCATGATAGCGGGAGACGTGAACACCCCACTCTCAGCATTGGACAGATCATCTTGGCAAAAAATTAATAGAGAAACATAAGATGTAAACAACACTTTAGACCAATTGGACTTGGCAGATATCTAAAGAACATTCCATCCAACAACCTCAGAATATTCATTATTTTCATCAGCACATGAAATATTCTCCAGGATAGACCACATGTTAGGTCACAAAGCAAGTCCCAACAAATTCAGAAAAATTGGAACTATTCCATTTATTTTTTCTGATCACAATGGATTAAAATTAGAAATCAATAACAAACAAAACTGGAAACTATACAAACACATGGATTTAAACAACATTCTGCTTAATGCCATATGAGTCCAAGAAGAAATTAAACCAGAAATCAAAAAATTTCTTGGAACTAATGAAAATAATGATACATCATAACAAAATCTGTGGGATACAGCAAAAGCACTACTAAGGGGGAAATTTATCACATTAAATAGTTACTTCAGAGGAGTGGAAAGATGGCAAATAAACAACCTAACACATCACCTTAAAGATCTAGAAAAACAAGAACAAGCCAAACCCAAAGTTAGTAAATGGAAAGAAATAATTAAGATCAAAGCAGAACGTAATGAATTTGAAACTCAAAAAACAATAAAAAAGATCAATGAAACAAAAGTTGGTTTTTTGGAAAGATAAATAAAATTGACAAACTTTCAGCAAGGCTAAGAAGAGAAAAGAAAGACCCAAATAACAAAAATTAGAATGGAAAAGGTGATATTACAACTGATACCTCAGAAATACAAGAAATCATTAGAGACTACTATAAACAACTATGTGCCAACAAATTTGTAAATCTGGAGGAAATGGATAAGTTTCTGGACACATACAAACTACCAAAACTGAGGCAAAAAGATATAGAAAATCTAAACAGACTAATAACAATAAAAGAGATTGAAGCTGTTATCAGAAGGTTCCAAACAAAGAAAAGCCCAGGACAAGACAGGTTCACTGCAGAGTTCTACCAAACTTTCAAAGAGGAACTGATACCAATTCTCTACAAACTATTCCAAAAGATTGAAACAGAGGCCATTCTCCCAAACTCATTCTATGAGGCAAACATCACCCTGATACAAAAACCAGACAAAGATACATCAAAAATAGAAAACTACAGGCCAATATCCTTGATGAATATAGATGCGAAAATCCCCAATAAATTACTAGCTGACAGAATACAGCAACACATACAGAAAATTATCCAGTATGATCAAGTGGGATTCATCCCAGGGATGCAAGGTTGGTTCAACATATGGAAATTAATAGATGTGATACCCCATATCAATAAAAGCAAAGGCAAAAACCATATGATCATCTCTATAGATACTGAAAAAGCTTTTGACAAAATTCAACATTCTTTCATGTTAAAGGCTCTTTACAAGTTAGGCATAGATGGAAATTATCTCAACACAATTAAAGCCATATCTGATAAACCCACTGCCAATATCATCCTGAATGGGGAAAATCTGAAAGCTTTTCCCTTAAGAACAGGAACTAGACAAGGATGCCCACTCTCACCACTCCTATTCAACATAGTGTCAGAAGTGCTAGCCAGAGCAATCAGAGAAGAGAAGGAAATAAAGGGCATCCAGATTGGAAAAGATGAAGTCAAACTGTCCCTTTTTGCAAATTATATGATCCTATATATTGAACATCTGAAAGCCTTTACAGAAAAACTCTTAGAGTTGATAACTGATTCCAGCAAAGTTGCAGGATAGAAAATCAACACACAAAAATCAGTAGCATTTCTGTACTCCAAAAGTGAACATGCAGAAAAAGAAATCAAGAAATCTAGCTCATTCACAACAGCCAGCAAGAGAAATAAAATACTTAGGAATAAAGTTAACCAAGGATGTGAAAAATCTCCATGAAGAGAACTACAAACCATTGTTGAGAGAAATTAAAGAGGACACAGGAAGATGGAAAGATATCTCGTGCTCTTGGATTGGAAGAATTAACATTGTGAAAATGTCCGTATTACCCACAGTTATCTTCAGATTAAATGCAATCCCCATCAAAGTTCCAAAGACATTTTTCTCAGTAATGGAAAAACTATCCAGACATTTATATGAAATAACAAAAGACCACGCATAGCCAAAGAAATCCTGAGCAAAAATAAATAAATAAATAAAACTGGAGACATAACACTATCTGATTTTAAACTATAACAACCAAAACAGCATGGTACTGGCATAAAAACAGACACACAGATTAATGGAATATAATAGAGAACCCAGAAATCAACCCATACACCTACAGATATCTGATCTTTGAGAATGGCACCAAGTCTACACATTAGGAAAGAGATTGCTTTTTCAGCAAATGATGCTGGGAATACTGGATATTCATATGTAGGAGAACGAAACTAGACACATACCTCTCATCATATACCAATATCAATTCAAAATGGATTAAATAATTAGATATACACCGTGAAACAATAAAGCTCCTTAAAGAAAGCATAGGTGAAACACTCCAGGAAGTAGAAGTGAGTACAGACTTCATTAATATGACCCCAAAAGCACGGGCAACTAAAGGAAAAATGAACAAATGGGATTATATCAAACTAAAGAGCTTCTGCACAGCAAAAGAAACAATTAACAGAGTTAAAAGACAACCAACAGAGGAGAAAATATTTG
Source organism: Cynocephalus volans (assembly GCF_027409185.1). NCBI lineage: Eukaryota > Metazoa > Chordata > Mammalia > Dermoptera > Cynocephalidae > Cynocephalus > Cynocephalus volans. The sequence continues at coordinate 139,175 of NC_084471.1, read as the reverse complement.
CAAAATATACATCAGACAAAGGATTAATTTCCAGAATATAGAAGAAACTCAAATAACTTTACAGCAAAACCCCCCCAAGTAACCCAATTTAAAAATGGGCAAAGGAGCTGAATAGGCATTTCTCAAAGGAAAATATACAAATGACCAACAGAAATATGAAAAAATGCTCGACATCACTCAGCATTTGGGAAATGCAAATCAAAACCACTTTGAGATACCATCTCACTCCAGTCAGAATTGCTAATATCCAAAAGACTCAGAATGATAAGTGCTAGAGAGGTTGCAAAGACAAAGGAATTCTCATACACTGTTGGTGGAATGGTAAAATGGTGCAGCCTTTATGAAAAATAGTATGAAGATTACTCAAATAATTACAGATAGATTTACCATGTGACCCAGCTATTCCACTGCTGGGAATATACCCACAGGAATCGAAATCATCATGCTGAAGGGATACCTGTACTCACACGTTTATTGCAGAACCATTTACAATAGCCAAGAGTTGGAAACAGACCAAATATCCATCATCTGATGCGTGGATAAGGAAAATGTGATATATCTACACAATGGAATACTACTCTGCTATAAAAAAGAATGAAATACTACCATTCAAAACAACATGGATGGACTTAGAGAAAATTATATTAAGTGAAACAAGTTAAGCACAGAAAGAGAAATACCACATGTTGTCATTTATTTGTGGGAGCTAAAAATAAATAAATAAATAAACACGCAATCAAATAAAGGGTGGGGGGAAGAAGACACAACAACCACAACAATTCTTTTAACTTTTTAGGACAATTGAACATATATGATGCAGTGGGGGAGGGGAGAGAGGGAGGGGCAAGAAGAATGGGTAAAGGATCACAAAAATCAACTGCAATGTATATGGAGAAGTTAAAAGGAAAAAAGAAAGAAAAATAAATAAATAAAATTGGCCCAAAATCTGAATACACAGATTTCTAAAGAAAATATACAAATGGCCAATAAGCACATCAAAAGATGTTTGACATCAGTAGACATCAGAGAAATGCAAATCAAATCCACAACAAGATATCATTTCACACTCACTACCATGGCTGTAATCACAAAGATGCATAAAAACAGCATTGTAAGGATATGGAGGAATTAAAACCCTCGCACACAGCTGGGAAAACTGTACAATGGTGCAGCCACTTTGGAAACAACCTGAAAGTTCCTCGAATGATTCAGTGTAGACTTATCATATGATCCAGCAATTGCACTCCCAGGTATATACCAATAGAAATAAAACTATGCATCCACACAAAACCTTGAATACAAATGTTCATAGCAGCATGATTCACAATAGTCCAACGGTGGAACTAGCCAACTGTCCATGAACTGATGAATGAATAAACAAAATGTGTGATATCCATGTAAATAAACATTATTCAGTTATAAAAAGCATTGGGGTGCTGACACATGCTACAAATTTGCATGAACCTTGAAAACATTATGCTATGTGAAAAAGGCCAGTCACAAAGGACCCCATAATGTATGATCCCCTTTTTATCTCCAAAATAAGGAGATTTGTAGGAAAATAAAGTAGATTAATGGTTGTCTAGGGTTGGAAGGGATGGAATAATTGGGGGTGATGGCTAAGGGATTTAGTTTTGGAGTAATGAAAGTGTTCTACAACTGCTGTGATGATTGCAAAACTCTGAGTGTACTAAAATCCATTGAATCACACACTTTAAATGGGTTAATTGTACAGCATGTACATTACATCTCAATAAAAGCTGTTAAAAAACAAATGTGCCATGAGCACAAGCCCCGCCTTCTGCTGGGATCTGCTTTTTATAGTTTCACTGTCTAATGATTATTCAATAAAAAGTGTGGTTCCCAGTTGTGTAACATAGTCTTCCACATGCTCAGTTGGTTTCTTCTTGAAGTATGCTCATTGGTCAAATCCTGTCACAGGCACCAGACATATTTGAGAATATTCTGTGCTCTCTAGCTCCTGTAGTAGAAGGTCATTCAGCTACCAGGGTTACATAACCCTTCTCTACTGGGCATGCCCAGCCACTAGATTTTCATAAGGCAGCCCTTTGTGGCCTCATTTACCCCATGTTGGTGCTAAAAATAGGTCTAACTGGCAACAGTAGATTTCCTCTAGGGGAGGGTCTAGGGGAGGGGCCTGAGACCTTAAGGAGTGGCTGGAAACCCAGACGCATATCCAGAAACCTGGACCCAGGGAAACTGAGCACCTCCTGTCTCACGATGTGGTTGGTGTTTTCTACAAGACGTTCTGTATATCCTAGAGATGAACTTAGAGGATTGAGAAGCCAGCCCAAGGTTTCCTAAAAGGCAGAGTGTATTAGTGTTGCTTTGCCTCCCACGGATTTCTTACCCTTCTTCCCCTGGGTGACAGAGATGCAAAGGATTACTCAAAGACCATCTCTTCTGAGCAGTGAGCAGCCCTGAACTGATTTAATCTCCCAGGACACTCTAGAGAGAAGCATTCCTTTCATTTGGGAAATTAACCACTAACTGGGGTTCTCTTTCTGCATTTATTCTCCAGGCCAGGAAGTTACAGGAAGAGAACATAGGTGGGGTTATAGTTTAACAATATAGGCTGGTAACATTCAGTAAAACAAGCAAAGTGACATTCCATAAGGCAATTTAAGTGATCCACCAACAAACATTTGATATTAGCAAACATTCCTTCTCCATACAGCAGCATCCCAGTATCTTTACATATCAATCAGTAACTTGTCTGTCTTTGAACCAGGAACCTTGCTGTGTTACAAGTCTTTATCTTACAACAGAGACTATAGTCTGGGGGAAATTTCCTGGTTTTTGCAAGGTCAACATTTTATATGTACTTTTAAGAAGTTAGACTAAACCTGAAAGTACAAGAAACTAGACCCAGTGAAATATATTTGCTTTATAGTATCCTCCACATATTAGTCCATTTTGTGTTACTTAAAACAAAATCTACAGAACTGGGTAATTACAAAGAAAAATGAAATTTATTGCTTACAGATTCTAAGGCTGGGAAGTCCAAAGTCCATCTGGAGGTGTTGACAGTGACCCAGGGGTCTCACATTGTGAGATGGTGCAAGCAGGGAGAAAAATAAAGATAGAGTCTCCTCTTCTTTTAAAGCCCTCAGAACCATGCTCTTGACCACCATTTTTCATCCATTCATTATGGCATGGTCCTGCAATCCAATCACCTATTTAAGACTCCACCTTTCAATTACCGTGATAGGATTTCCCACCCTCTTAACAGTCACGGTGGGAGCTAAGATTCTAATACATAATCTTGGGGATATGATTCAAGCTTCAGTGAGTTTTGGGAGGACATAATTCAGTCCACTACACAGATTAAAATCTTCCTGAGTCTCAAAGTGCTCGGGAGATTATGCTTCCCCAGAGGGACAGGGCTGCTGATTGGTCCTTCAAGATTTGGGGCACATTTTAAAGCTGCAAGATGTTTGCTCTAAAGAAGCACACTGAAACCTCTAAAGGTCACAAGTGGATTTGTCACAGTCTTTCATGGTTGACCAGTGACCCACTAGAATTTGCATCCAAATCCCCGAAGGGTCTTCTCTGAGGAAGAGGGAAGAAGCAGAGATGGATGAGCCTTATTAAACCCGTGTACATGTAACTGGACTCAGAGGGGGAGAGAGAGGGGAGAGAGAAGAGAGCAGAAGCAGTCGTTGAAGGTGTAATGGCCAAGGATTTTCCAAAATGGGTATAAAACATCAGTCCACAGATTCAAGAAACCCCAAGTAGATTGGCAAACCACAACTAGGATTAAAAAAGAAAATAGGACAAAATCACACTAAGGTCCATTATAGTTAAATTGCTAAAACGTAGCAGATAAAGTCAAATATCTTAATGACATATAAGTGTATGAAGCAAATTCATTCCCTTATATATCGTTATTAAACAATAAATATCAAAATATTTTAAAACTACTTACTCATCATTAGAAATTAAGAAAATAATAACAAACCTGAGAGTCACGAGAGAATGGATATACTAAACATAAAAAAATGGAATCAGATTATCAGGATAGGGGAGATTGATAGAATTCATAAATGAATAAAACTGAAAGCTGGTTATTTGAATAATAAAAACCCAACAAAAACCATGTATTCACTTTCAGTTTTTATTTTAATTAAATAAATTTGATTCAAATAAAAATACACAAATGTGGGAGTGAAAAAATGATGTGACTATGGATTCAAAGGAAACTACAAAAATAAAGGTAATTATAGAAATAAACTTTTCATAAATAAGTTTGATATTTTAATGAAAAAGAAAGTTTTCTGGTACAGTATAAACTATAAAATTTTACTAAGCCCCCCCCCCCAGCCTAGCCTGGACTGCCACTAAGGGCCTCCCTGGCTTTCTGCTAAGGGCAACCTGGCATGACCTGGTCTGCCACTAATGGTCCTCTGGTTTTGGTCTCTCATGCCTCTTAGGGCTCCCTGGCCCTGTGGGCCCCATGGCCTGATCTAGTTCTAAGGGCACTCTGGTCTGGCCTGACCTGGTGGTAAGGAGCACCATGGCCTTGCCTGGCCTGCTACTATGGGCTACTGTATTAGTCCATTTTCTGTTGCTATAACAGAATTACACACTACCAATGGCCCTGCAGTTCTGGGGTCCTGGCAGCAGCCCCACTGCCTTGGCTCTACTAGACATTTCCCCAGTGGGGGCTCCCTGTGGGGGCTCTGACCCCACTTTCCTGCTTGGCATTGCTCTAGTAGATGGCCTCTCTGAGGCAGCTCTCTGCCTAAGTCCCCAGGCTTTTTCATACATCTCCTGGAATCTGGATGGAGGCTGCCACATCTCCACTCCTCTCATGTCCTGCCGGCCTACAGACTTAACACAATGTGGATGCCACCAATGTTTCAGGCTTCTACTCTCCAGGGCTGCTGCCCAAACCACACTAGGGGCTGCTCCAGCCAGAGCAGCTGGTATGCAGGGAGTAGGTTCCCAAGGGCAGCTGCACCCCAGGTGTGTCCTCTGGGACAATTCAGTCCTTCTAGGCTTCAGGGCCTGTGAAGGGTGGGGCATCCTTCCAGACTTCTCAAATGCCTTTAGGGCCTTTCTCTCATTGTCTTGGCTCTTAGCATCTGGTTGCCTCACTGCCAAGCTAATGTCTTTAGCAACCAGTTTATCTGCTTCCCCTTGCATTTTTCTCCTACTCTTTGCTTCTCTACCACATGGCCAGGCTGAAAAATTTCCAAATCTTTATGCTCTGCTTCCCTTTTAAATTCTGGCTTTATGTCATACCTTTGCCACCATAACTCAGAGTAGGCTGTTAAAAGTAACCATGCAGCTTCCTAATGCTTTGCTGCTTGGAAATTTCTTCTGCCAAACATTCTGGCTCAAAACTCTAAAGTCCCACCTTCCACAGAGTTCAAGGGCATGGACACAATCCAGCCAAGTTCCTTGCTATGGTGTAGCAAGGGTTATACTTTGTCCATTTCTCAAAATTTCCTCATTTCTGTCTGAGACCTCATCATCCTCATAGTCTTTATTGTCCACATTTCTATCAGCATTCTGGCCACGACCATTTAACCAATTTCTAAAATGTCCCAAACTTTCCCTCATCTTTTTGTCTTCTTCTAAGTCCTCCAAACTCCTCCAGACTTTGCCCATTACCCAGTTCCAAAGCTGCACCCACATTTTCATGTATCTCTATAGCAACACCCCACTCCTGGTACCAATTTTCTGTATTAGTCCATTTTTGTTGCTATAATAGAATTACCTGAGACTGGGTAATATATGAAGAACAGAGGTTTACTTGGTTTATAATTCTGGGACATCTGCATCTGCTGTAGGCCTCAGGCTTCTTCTGTTTATGGCAGAAAGGGGCAGGCAGCAGGCAGGTACAAGATCAAATGGCAAGAGGAAGCAAGGGAAAGTTAGAGGAGTTGCCAGGGTCCTATAAACAAACAGCTCTCATGGGAACTAATAGAGTGAGAACTCATCATTACTTCCCCCACCTAGGGAGGGCACTAATCCATTCATGAAGGATCTGCCCCCATGACTCAATCAGTTTCCAACACTGCCACATTGGGGATAAAATTTCCACATGAGTTTTGGAGGGGACAACACATCCAAACTTCATCAGTCACCCTGGAAAGACTAGCCAGTCACTAAGGGGCCCCTGGAGTAAGCTGGCCTTCCACTATGGGCCCCCATGAGCTGTTTTAGCACAGCAGTAAGGGCCCATATAGCCTAGTGCTAAGGGTTCCCTGTACTGGGGACCCATCCTGGTGAAAAGGGCATCCCTGGCCTGACATGGTCTGTCACTAGGGCCCCCCTCATCTGGCCTGAACTGGGGCTATGAGCAACCTGGCCTGGCCTTGCCTGCCACTAAGGGTTCCACTGTCCTGGCCTGACCAGCATGCTGCTAAGGATCCCCCTGACCTGGCCTGACCTGCCACTAAGGGTTCCCTGGCCTAGCTTGACCTGTCACTAAGGGTCTCCCTTGCCTGACCTTCCCCTAGGGCCCTGTAGCCTGGCCTGCCAGTAAGGACATCCTGCCAGTGAGGGTACCCTGCCACAAAGGACCACCCTGGTGTGACCTGCCTCTAAGGGTCCCCTGGCTGCTAAAAGCCCCCTATGCCTCTAAAGACCCCCCTCTTATATGAGCCCTCCTGCCCTTACCTGCTCCTAGATCCCCCTCTGGACTGTCCTGGCCTGCTGCTAAGGCCTCCCATAGACTGGCCTCTCCTGCTCCTAGGGCATCCCTGGCCTCACCTAACCTTCCCCTACCACACCCCTGGCCAGGCCTGTCCTGTCCCTAGGGCCCCCCTGCCCTGGCCTTCCACTAAAGGTGGCCCTGGTCAGAAATGCTGCTAAGAGCCTCCTACCACTAAGGGTTGGCCTGGCCTGGTTTCCCGAGAGACCCACTGGTAGGCTGTGCATAGGGCCACCCTTGACAGGCCTGCCCCAGGGCCTCCTTGGCCTGTCTTGGTGCTAAGGGGCTCCTTGCCTGTCCTGGCCTGCCACTAAGTGCTCCTGTGGCCAGTCCTGTCCTGTCTTGCCACTAAGGGCTCCTCTAGCCAGGTCTGACCTTCCACAAGAGCCCCCTGGCTGGCCTGCCCCTAGTGATCCCTTGCCCAGCCTGGCCTGCCACTAAGCACCTCCATAGCCTGACCTGGCACAAAGAGGCCCCCCTGGCCAGGCCTGCCACTTAGGCCCTGATGGATTGGACTGCAGCTAAGGGCCCCCTGACCTACTGTGAAGGGCACCCTTGGCCTGACCTCGTACTAAAGGTCCCCCTGGCCTGACCTGCCCCTAGGGTCCCCCTCACCTGGATTGCCACTAAGGGTTGAACTGGACAGACCTGTTGCTATGGGCCCACCTGCCACTATGGGCCATCCTGACTGGCATGCCCAAAGGATCTACTAGCCTAGACTGCTGTAGGGCACTCTTCTACTGGTTCTACTGGTCTGCCCTGCAGGGTCTCCTGCCATTAGGGCCTCCCTTTCTGCTAAGGACATTCCAGGCCCCCAGGTCTAGCCTGCACCAGGGCCCTCCTGGCCTGATTTGGTGCTAAGGGTCTCCTGGCCTGCTCTGCCCATGGGGCTGAATGGACTGGTCTGCCCCTGTGAGCCCCTGAGTCTGGACTGCTGGTAAGGGTGCCCTGTTGCTTTCTTTTATGCCTTTTTGCTTTTGGTTTTTTCTTTTCTTTCTTTCTTTCTTTTTTTTCTTTTTTTCTTTTTCTTTTTGCTTTTCTAGGGGTTTTTTAAATACTTTTTTTCATTTTTGGATTTCTATTTTTTGTAGTTTTCTTCTTTCTGTTGGGGTTTACTTCTTTTGGGGGAGTTTCTTCTTTTGGAGCTTTTTTCTCCTTGCGGGTTTTCTTCTTCATGAGGGGGTAGTATTTTTGTTGGGGTTTTCTTCTTTACTTGGATTTTTTTCTTTTTGGGGTCTTCTTTTTTGGGGGGTTTCTTGATTGTTGGTAGTTCTGTTTTGGGGGTTTCTTTTGGGCAGTTGTCTTATTTTGGGGGAGGTTTCTTTTTTGTTGGAGTTTTCTTCTTTTAAGGGGGTTCTCTTTTGGGGGTTGTTTTCATTGGGGTTTTCTTGTTTTTGTTGGAGTTTTCTTCTTTTGGAGGGGTTTATTCTTTTGGAGGATTTTCTTTGGGTTTTTTTATTTTTTATTTGCAGTTTTCTTTTTGGGGCATTCTTTTGGGGTTTTCTTTTTGTTGAGGTTTTCTTGTTTGGGGGGTTGCTTTCTTTTTATTGGGGTTGTCTTCTTTTGAGGGCTATTCTTTTCTGTGTGGCTCTTCTTTTCTACAGTATTTTTTTCTATGGGGGCTTTCTTCTTTGGGGGGGTTTCTATTTGGTGGGGCATTTTCTTTTGGGGGTGTTCTCTTCTTTTTGTTTGGTTTTTCTTTTCTGGGAGTTTTTCTTTGTGGGGTTTTTCTTCTTTTGGGGAATTTTCTTCTTTTTGGAGGGTTTTGCTTCCTTTGGGATTTTTATTTCTTTTGGGGGTGATTTTCTTCTGTTTTGGGGGGTTTCTATTTTTCTTTGGGGTTTTTTTCTTTTGGGGGGATTTTTCTTTGGGGGATGTTTTCTTCTTTTTGTTGTTTACTTTTTTATTTTGTTGGGGTTTTCCTTCTTTTCATTGGGTTATAAATTATAAAATTTTACTAAGGGTACCACTGGCCAGGCATAATGCTAAGGTCATCCCTTCAGCTATGGGACCCCTGACCTGGCCTGCTTCTAGGGCCCCCCAGCAAGGTCTGAAATGCCCCTAGTGCCCCCCTGGCCTGTCCTAACTTGAGGCTAAGACCACCTTGGCCAGGATTGGCCTGATGCTAAGGGGTCTATAGTGTCCCCTTAGCCTGGTCTGACCTGCCATAAAGGGTACTCTTTTCCTGGCCTGCAGCTACAAACCCAGCTGCCCAATGCTCTCAGCTTGGCCTGCCATTAGAGCTGCCGTAACATCTTGCCCCAAAGACCTAGCCCAGATGGTAAAGAATCTGCACCTGTTTTCTCTCCCCATTTGACAGGGTTGGGTTTCTTTTTCCTTTTTTCCTTTTTTTCCTCTTTTTCTTTTCTTTATTTTTTCTTTTTTACCCTTATTCTTTTTTCCCTTCTTTTCTTCTTCTGAAGGGCAGAGCTGGATTCCATCCCTCTGCCCCCTTTGAGGGTGAGGGGCAATGCTCAGCACCCCTCTCCTCCCCCAGGGCCAGAGCCAGAGCCCTGTCTCCAGTGCTCATGTGGACGTGAACTGCAGGGTATGGGTGGTTATTAATGATTACTCTGATAAATCCTACCTCCTAAGTAATAGCAAAAGTCCTCCCAATATGCCCTTAAAGTACCTGCATGGTCCTCACCCCAAGACGTCCCTCCTCCCTCTCTCCCCCTTGCTCACTCTGCCATAGCCACATGTGCTTAACATGCCAGTCACAGTCCTGTCCCAGAGCCTTTGCACCTGCTGTTCCCACTATCTGGGCTGCTCATGTCCTGAGTATCTGTGAGAGTCGGCCCTCATCTTTTTCATGTCTTTACTAAAATGTCACCTGTTAGAGGCCTCAAGGCATTCCTTCCCTGATTGGAGGGCCCATGATCTTCCTGGGTTCAAGGAAGTTAACAGGTGCTTTGAGAATTGTTCAGTAGAGTTGCCTGCATTTATGAAAATTTAATGCATGTTTTGAGAGCATTATTAGCGCTAATCAATGGGTTGGAGAGAAGGAAAAGATGAGAGTGGTAAACAGAACTTCCTCAAAACTAAACAAAACATATATGTAAATTAGAGAACATTACAGTAACAGCCAGGATAAATATAAATGAGAAGCTATTTGAGGATAGTCTAACAATTTCTAGTAAGAAGAAGGGGGATAGTTTAGGGGTGTTGCTTTGCAGAGATTGCAAATTCAAGGTTTAAAATATGTATACTGAAAAAAATACCATTGAAGGAGAGAGGGCCATTGTTCCTTTATTTCTGAAGAACTGCAATTTTAAAAATATGGAAGAAAAAATTAAACTCCATGAAATACATATACTACCATTCTAGACTGTCATTCTAGATAAAAATATCAGCAGTCAGATATTATTGATGTGAATGTATGTGTAAGTTGTAATCTCGTCATAATTAAGCCTTTGATGGATGCTGCTTTTCTACAGATAGTAATGGGAGGTACTATAGATCTTATAGCAGAAGAGAAGTTGGTTTGGAATTTAAACACTTGATTGCAACTATTTGATGCAAGCTATGTGATCATGGGCAAGTCACTTAACCATTCTGAGTTCCAGTTGACACAACTGAAAAGGAGGTTAATTAAACTTCAGAGTGTTCTTTAGATGGAAGTGTTATTAAAATATAAAGAGTGTTATTATCCAGACAAAACCCTACTTAAGAAATTGGCATTTGGACTGAGCACTCCTAGCCCAGAAACAAGATCATTATAGAGAAAAAGGAAAAAAAAAAAAGAAAATATTTTATTTTTTATACAGGCAGCAAAATTGTAATATGTTAAATTAGTTCCTACAGAACCTATTCTTCATTACTATGATCCTCTAATCAAGAATAATTCACCAACTGCTAAAATATTAATTATTAATATTTTATCTGATATTTCAGTACAACATTTACTACGCAAGTTGAAAACTTTTTAAGGCTCACTTGTACATGGGCTTATCACTTTCTAGCTTTTTAAAAAATTGTGGCAAATTACATATAACACAAAATTGACCACTGGTGATATTTTGTACATCACAATATTGTGCAACCAACCATCAACCCCATCTCCTTTTGGAACACCTTCATTACCCCCAAAACAAATCCTGTACCCATTAATCAGTCACTCTCCATTCCTAAATCACATCTTATTTATCCATTCATCAGTTAATGAATGTTTGGTTTATTTCCAATTTTGGGCTATTATGAACAATTCTGCTATGAACATTTGTGCAAAAATTTTTGTGTGAACGGATGTTTTCATTTTACCTGGGTGTATATCCAGAAGTAGATTTGCTGAATCATATAGTGTTTCTATGTAACTTATTATGGAGCCTTCAAACTTTTCCACAGTGTTTATCACATTTTATATTTCTACTAGCAACAGCTCCCCTTCTCCTCACTTCCATACCCTCTCAGGGGAGTGGAAGGTCCACTCGGCCCCCAACCCCCATAGATGCACGGACGCCACCTCTAGTTACATCAATTTGCAGAAAAGCAATAATAGCAAATAGCAAAAGCATTACACACAAAGCATTGCTGTACATGCCTTATATGTAGTCGCATAGCTTTATAAACAATACAACATGTGCAACCCTGGTTTCCACATTTCCCCCCTCATAAAAAAAATAAAAAGAAATGAAAAACTTTCTTTGGAAACTCCTTCATCAAAGATTTTATATATTCCCAATTAAAACTGTTTCCTTTCACCTGCAAAAGACATTTAATTATCTTAACTTTACGATTATGCATGATATTTTAGTGGATTATAGTGAAGAAGAGAAGAGTCAAGAGCATGTGATGAACCCACAATATGTAAAAGAAGCATGAGACTTGACATATGGTTTTCAGAGCAGCAGATGTAAGTGCTGGATGATCCCTGTGAACTCAAGTGTCAGTGCAGGATCTGCAGGGTGGGGAGCCACATTCCCCATCCTCATACCAGCCTAAGAATGTGTGCTGGAAAACTAACCTGCACTCCATGCATCAAACCTTTGTTTTAGATTGTCACCTCTCTATAGACACCAGATATGATAATCTGCTAACAGCAATTCAGGCAATCAAGTGGTTGATGATATGATTAGTTTTATGTGTATAATTCAATACTATTTCTGTAGGGAAGTAGTGTGGGACTCTAAAAACAATTTTTCAAGCTTAATTGGACTATTTAATAACACTTGCTGAAGAAAGATCTGTTCAAGTTGTTTAAAAACACAAATAATACCTGGGCATTGGTTGGGAGGTGGAGTGGGGTTCTAGAGCCTTGCTTCCAGGACTCTCATTCCACAGATTCTGAACACCCACTCCCCAAGCAGCACATACAGCCCTGTTGAAAAACCACCGATCAAAGGAAATTACTCCAATAGTTCCCACTATTTAATATCCATTTGCACATAAAAATCTCTTTTGGGGAAGCACAAGGCAAAGTGTCATTATGAAAGCTCAAAAGTGAGTCACTGGCTTAATATACAATTAGATTTAAAAGTTTTCCTTTCAAAAAATGTTTAAGAAAATATTTAATAATATTTTTCTATCTGTCCTAGACAATATAAAGTTAAGTGTGTCATTCCATAGCTCACCCGTGTAAACACAGGACCAAGCTCTGGGCCTTACCTGAAAGTGGCCACAAAGTTAACCATTGGCCAGCCCAAGAAGGACCTCTTGCACTCCTCCACTTTGTTCATACCATTGGCCATCCACAGGGTGCTCAGTGGTATTTTGTATTTTATCTTAAAGAATTTTTTATACCTAGAAAGATAATCAAGCAAGATCTCTGTTAGTTTTGTTGTTGTTGTTGTTTGTTTTGGAAAATGTAATTATTTATTTTTTAAAATATTTTTATTGAAACAAAATTGATTATACATATTTTGGGGGTTCAACATTGATATATGCTGATCAAATCAATACTACTAACATATATATTGTTACAAATCCTAATGATTCTTTATGTCCCTTGTCCAATCTCTCCTCATCCTAATCTCTCACCCCCTCTCCCCTCTATTACCCTAGATTTCTTCTCTCCTTCTGAAAGAATAATGGTTACTGTGTTGATTTGTTGCCTAGATGATGTGTCCAATGCTGAGAGGTGTGACCAGGTCCCCCAGTACTATCACAGAGCAGATGCTTCTTCGGTCACTCTGAAATGGGCTTTGTGGAGAGAGGCATCTTCTTCTTTTTCTCTGCTAGTGACTCTCCTTGTGTCAATGCATCCCAGTGGCTGGCAGACCATCTGCATGGTGGTTGTGGTGTCCAGCCGTTTTCACAGCAGCCATAGTTATGGTGATGGCTGTGGTGAGTCACCCACATGGGGGTGATGTTTTTGATATGCTCCTTGGTGCTGGTGGTGTGTCTGGTTGTGGGGACTATCTGGTTCCCTGGCTCCATACCTCGGGTCCCCAGGTGGGCCCCAAGGTGCTGGTGGTGTACCTGGGCTGGAAATAAATTTTTGTCCTTTGCTTACTTCTTTTTTTTTTAAATGACATTAAGTTTATTAATCATATATTTTATTGAAGCCAATATTTCCAAAATACTACCATTTCAAAATTTGACACCTACCCACATTTCAAGTGCTCAGTTCCTACATGTGTTCAATGACTACCACGCTGGACAGGAACATTTGTTTTAGGTAATTTTATTCAACAGATATCTGATAATTTTCTACTTACTGTGGCAGGCAGTCAATAAGTCCTCATCCTCAAGGAATTTAATAGTAAATGTAGAAGCAATAAGGCACATCCTTGATAACAACAGAAAACAGAATATTATAATTATTATACAAATTTAAAGAAAATATGTGCATGCTATGAAAGTTCAGAGGAAGGAAAAATCACTTATGACTCAGAATTGGGGTATGGTGAGCCTTGGAGTATAGGTAGGATTTTAACAAACAACAATTGGTAGTGAATAATATTTCAGGCAGAGGGAACTTTTTTTTTTATTAAGTTTTATTTTGTCGATATACATTGTGGCTGATTATTGCTCCCCATCACCAAAACCTCCCTCCCTTCTCCCTCACCCCCTCCCCTCCTCCCCCCCAACAATGTCCTTTCTGTTTGCTTGTCGTATCAACTTCAAGTAGTTGTGGTTGTTATATCTTCTCCCCCCCCCGGTTTGTGTGTGTGTGTGTGAATTTATATATTAATTTTTAGCTCCCACCAATAAGTGAGAACATGTGGTATTTCTCTTTCTGTGCCTGACTTGTTTCACTTAATATAATTCTCTCTAGGTCCATCCATGTTGTTGCAAATGGCAGTATTTCATTCATTTTTATAGCTGAGTAGTATTCCATTGTGTAGATGTACCACATTTTCCGTATCCACTCATCTGATGATGGACATTTGGGCTGGTTCCAACTCTTGGCTATTGTAAAGAGTGCAGCGATGAACATTGGGGAACAGGTACACTTTCGACTGGATGATTTCCATTCCTTTGGGTATATTCCCAACAGTGAGATAGCTGGGTCATATGGTAGATCTATCTGCAATTGTTTTAGGAACCTCCATACCATTTTCCATAGAGGCTGCACCATTTTGCAGTCCCACCAACAATGTATAAGAGTTCCTTTTTCTCCGCAACCTCGCCAGCATTTATCGTTCATAGTCTTTTGGATTTTAGCCATCCTAACTGGGGTTAGATGGTGTCTCAATGTGGTTTTGATTTGCATTTCCCAGATGCTGAGTGATGTTGAGCATTTTTTCATATGTCTGTTGGCCATTTGTATATCTTCCTTAGAGAAATGCCTACTTAGCTCTTTTGCCCATTTTTTAATTGGGTTGCTTGTTTTCTTCTTGTAAAGTTGTTTGAGTTCCTTTTATATTCTGGATATTAATCCTTTGTCAGATGTATATTTTGCAAATATTTTCTCCCACTCTGTTGGTTGTCTTTTAACTCTGTTAATTGTTTCTTTTGCTGTGCAGAAGCTTTTTAGTTTGATATAATCCCATTTGTTTATTTTTCCTTTGGCTGCCCGTGTTTTTTGGGGTCATATTCATGAAGTCTGTGCCCAGTCCTATTTCCTGAAGTGTTTCTCCTATGTTTTCTTTAAGAAGTTTTATTGTTTCAGGGTGTATATTTAAATCCTTAATCCATTTTGAGTTGATTTTAGTATACGGTGAGAGGTATGGATCTAGTTTCATTCTCCTGCATATGGATATCCAGTTATCCCAGCACCATTTGCTGAAGAGGCAGTCCCTTCCCCAGTGAATAGGCTTGGTGCCTTTGTCGAAGATCAGATGGCAGTAAGTGTGTGGGTTGATTTCTGGATTCTCTATTCTATTCCATTGGTCAGTGTGTCTGTTTTTATGCCAGTACCATACTGTTTTGGTTATTATAGCTTTGTAGTATAGCTTAAAGTCAGGTAGTGTTATGCCTCCAGCTTTATTTTTTTTGCTCAGCATTGCTTTGGCTATTCGTGGTCTTTTATTGTTCCATATAAATATCTGGATAGTTTTTTCCATTTCTGAGAAAAATGTCTTTGGAATTTTGATGGGGATTGCATTGAATTTGTATATCACTTTGGGTAGTATGGACATTTTGACTATGTTGATTCTTCCAATCCAAGAGCATGGGATATCTTTCCATCTTCTTGTATCCTCTCTAATTTCTCTCAGCAGTGGTTTGTAGTTCTCATTATAGAGATTTTTCACCTCCTTGGTTAACTCAATTCCTAAGTATTTTATTTTTTTGGTGGCTATTGTCAATGGGCAGGCTTTCTTGATTTCTTGTTCTGCATGTTCACTATTGGAGAAAAGAAATGCTACTGATTTTTGTGTGTTGATTTTGTATCCTGCTACTGTGCTGAAATCATTTATCAAGTCCAACAGTTTTTTTGTAGAGGTTTTAGGCTGTTCGATATATAGGATCATGTCATCTGCAAAGAGGGACAGTTTGACTTCATCTTTTCCAATCTGGATGCCCTTTATTTCCTTCTCTTCTCTGATTGCTCTGGCTAGTACTTCCAGCACTATGTTGAATAGGAGTGGTGAGAGTGGGCATCCTTGTCTAGTTCCTGTTCTTAAAGGAAAAGCTTTCAGCTTTTCCCCATTCAGGATGATATTGGCAGTGGGTTTGTCATATATGGCTTTAATTATGTTGAGGTACTTTCCGTCTATATCTAACTTATAGAGGGTCTTTGTCTTGAATGAGTGCTGAACTTTATCAAATGCTTTTTCAGCATCTATAGAGATGATCATATGGTCCTTGTGTTTGAGTTTATTCATATGGTGTATCACATTTATTGATTTGCATATGTTGAACCAACCTTGCATCCCTGGGATGAATCCCACTTGATCGTGGTAAATAATTTTACGTATGTGTTGCTGTATTCTGTTTGCTAGTATTTTAGTGAGGATTTTTGCATCTATATTCATCAAGGATATCGGCCTGTAGTTTTCTTTTTTGGTTATATCTTTACCTGGTTTTGGTATCAGGATGATGTTTGCTTCATAGAATGAGTTTGGGAGATTTGCATCCGTTTCAATCTTTTGGAATAGTTTGTAAAGAATCGGTGTCAATTCCTCTTTGAATGTTTGGTAAAATTCTGCTGTGAATCCATCTGGTCCTGGGCTTTTCTTTGTTGGGAGCCTTCTGATAACAGCTTCAATCTCCTTTATTGTTATTGGTCTGTTCAAATTTTCTACGTCTTCATGGTTCAGTTTTGGGAGCTTGTGTGTGTCCAGAAATTTATCCATTTCCTCCAGATTTTCAAATTTGTTGGCGTATAGTTGTTTATAGTAGTCTCGAATGATTCCTTGTATTTCAGATGAATCAGTTGTAATATCGCCTTTTTCATTTCTAATTTTTGTTATTTGAGTCTTCTCTCTTCTTTTTTTTTTGTTAGCCATGCTAATGGTTTGTCAATTTTATTTATCTTTTCAAAAAACCAACTTTTTGATTCGTTGATCTTTTGAATTGTTTTTTGGTTTTCAATTTCATTCAGTTCTGCTCTGATCTTAATGATTTCTTTCCGTCTGCTAACTTTAGGTTTGGATTGTTCTTGTTTTTCTAGTTCTTTAAGGTGAAGTGTTAGGTTGTTCACTTGCCATCTTTCCAGTCTTCTGAAGTGAGCGTTTAGTGCGATAAATTTTCCCCTCAATACTGCTTTTGCAGTATCCCACAGGTTTTGGTATGATGTATTATTGTTTTCATTAGTTTCAATAAATTTTTTGATTTCCTGCTTGATTTCTTCTTGGACCCATGTGTCATTAAGAAGAATGCTGTTTAATTTCCATGTGTTTGTATAGTTTCCAGAGTTTTGTTTGCTATTAATTTCTAGTTTTAATCCATTGTAGTCTGAGAAAATACATGGGATAATTTCAATTTTTTTGAATTTATTAAGACTTGCTTTGTGACCTAATATGTGATCTATCCTGGAGAATGACCCATGTGCTGATGAGAAGAATGAATATTCTGAGGTTGTTGGGTGGAATGTTCTGTAGATATCTGCCAATTCCAATTGGTCTAGAGTCTTGTTTAGATCTTGTGTTTCTCTACTGATTCTTTGCCTAGATGATCTGTCTAATATTGACAGTGGGGTGTTCAGGTCCCCTGCTATTATGGTATTAGTGTCTATTTCCTTCTTTAGGTCTAATAGAGTTTGTTTTATAAATCTGGCTGCTCCAACATTGGGTGCATACATATTTATGATTGTTATGTCTTCTTGATGGATCAGTCCTTTTATCATTAAGTAGTGTCCCACATTGTCTCTTTTTATGGTTTTTAGTTTAAAGTCTACTTTGTCAGATATAAGAATAGCTACTCCAGCTCGTTTTTCTTTTCTGTTTGCATGGTAAATCTTTTTCCATCCTTTCACTCTTAGTCTATGTGAATCTTTATGGGTGAGGTGGGTCTCTTGTAGGCAGCATATAGTTGGGTCCTCCTTTTTGATCCAGTCAGCCAGTCTGTGTCTTTTGATTGGGGAATTTAAGCCTTTTACATTAAGAGTTGTTATTGAAAGGTGTTGATTTATTCCTAGCATTTTATTGGTTGTTTGGTTGTCTTAGGTGTCTTTTGTTCCTTGCTTTCTGATTTACTGTTTGGTTTCTGTGTTTGTTGGTTCCTTAGGTTGTAGATAGTGTTTTTGTTTGCTTGTTTTCTCTTCATGGATGCCATTTTTATTATACTAGTGGGTTTTGATTTTTCTTGGGTTTTTATGGCAGTGGTAGTTATTTTTCAGGAACCAAACCCAGTACTCCCTTGAGGATTTCTTGTGAGGGTGGTCGTGTGGTAGTGAACTCCCGCAGTTTTTGTTTGTCTGAGAAATATACTATTTGCCCTTCATTTCGGAAGGATAGCCTTGCAGGGTGGAGTATTCTTGGCTGGCAATCTTTGTCTTTTAGTATTTTGAAAATATCATCCCATTCCTTTCTAGCTTTTAGGGTTTGTGATGAGAAGTCTGATGTTAGCCTGATTGGGGCTCCCTTATAGGTGATTTGACGCTTCTCTCTTGCAGCTTTTAAGATTCTCTCTTTGTCTCTGAGTTTTGCCAATTTGACTATGACATGTCTTGGAGAAGGCCTTTTTGGGTTGAATACGTTTGGAGATCGTTGAGCTTCCTGGATCTGAAGATCTGTGATTTTTCCTATACCTGGGAAGTTTTCTGCCACTATTTTGTTGGATATGTTTTCAATGGAATCTCCATTTTCCTCCCCTTCTGGAATACCCATGACTCGGATATTTGAGCGCTTGAGGTTGTCTGATATCTCTCTCAGATTTTCTTCAATATCCTTGATTTTTTTTCTTTCTTTTGTCTGCTTGTGTTATTTCAAACAGCCCATCTTCAAGTTCAGAGGTTCTCTCTTCAACTTCGACAAGCCTGCTGGTTAAACTCTCTGTTGTGTTTTTTATTTCACTGAATAACTTCTTCAGTTCAGCAAGTTCTGCTACATTTTTTTTCAAGACATTGATTTCCTTGTACATTTCCTCTTTCAGATCCTGTATACTTTTCCTCGTTTCATCATGATGTCTAGCTGAGTTTTCTTGTATCTCATTCAGTTTCCTTAGAATTATCACTCGAAATTCCTTGTCAGTTATTTCAGTGGCTCCTTGTTCTATCGGATCTAGAGTTTGAAATTTATTAACTTTTGGTGGTGTACTTTCTTGATTTTTTGTATTTCTGGTATCTTTTTTTGGTGTTTATTCATTGTGGCAGGGGGTTTCACAGACCACCGGTTTGAGACTAATGACTAACTAGGATGTTGCTGTGGTTGCCAATTTCGTATGGCTCCCTCCGTGACTGCTCAGTTGGCCTCTAGTGCCTTGTGTTTGTGGTTGCCTCAGGTCTTGGGCTTCTCTGGGGAGCCACCCTTCTGGTCAGCTTGGACTCTGCTGGGCTGGTGGATCACGTACCACAGGGTGTGTGATCTCTTTTGAGCTTTCACTTCCTGTGCAGGACTTCTCCCTGTTCCGTGTGCTCTGGCCCAGGCTGTTGGATCGTGCAGTGGTGACCCCACCGGGTGTGTGGTTTCTGTCGAGTCTCCGCCTCCCAGGTCGCACGTCTCCCCACTCTGTGCGCACTGTGCTGGGCTGGGGCGTGTCTTCTGCACCCCTCTTCTATCAGCTGGGACTTTAAGACCCTGCTCGGCACCGCCTTGCCCAGGAAGTCTACCAGGTTTCTGCTAGGCACAGGCAACCGGTCTCTCTGGGTGCCTTTGTAGCACTGTGTATCTCTTTCTTGGGTCTTGTTCACCTTTGTATCCCCCTGGCATAGACTGAATCTAGTGCCCACCTGCAGCCTGCTCTCCGGCAGGTTCAACTGGACCTGGGAACTCTCCTACCACACTATTCCCAACCAGAAATTGGTTAGGCTTTTTTCTGAACTGGTGGCTGCAGAGATGGTATCTGCCTCCCAGTAACAGGAAGTTTACTGGGGGCCAGAGTCCAGGGTGTGGGGGAGTGACAGTCGGCCCGCCCATACTTCCTTGCCCTCCCGACACTGACCGGGGACGCCCCCGCCACCATCCCTGCCAGAGAACCGTGGAGGGAGTGGGAGGGGAGGCCGGCCCGCAAGCTCTGGAAAGCCCCGCGCCGGGCCAAGCAAGTGGGAAGGCTCAGTGAGGGCCGAGCTGGGTGGAGCTGCCCGCACCTGGGAAAATGGAGGCAGTCCTGGGGTGGTGAGTGGCCTGGTGACGCAGGCGGGAGCCCGGTGGGCGTAATCCCCCCAAACAGAACTGGGCCAGGGGTCACTCACAGGGTTGTGCCAGGTCGGGTGTTCACTCTCTGTCTCTGGTTTGTCGCCTTCCCTGTTCTCGGCCGCTGCCGCCTCGGGCTGTTCAGTTGCGGCACGGCTCGGGCGCTCCCAGGAATCTTCTTTAATGCCGGCCTGAAACCTCGAATCCTGAATAGGGCAGATGGCCGCCTTCAGCATGGCCCCAGCCTCCAGGATCCTGTCTGCATCCACAGCAGCCCTGGCGCCGTGTTCCCTGTTTCAGGACTCACTTTTGCAGCCAAGAAACAGTTCTTTCCCTGCTCCACACTTCAAAGCTGTTGCCTGTAAATGAGGCAGCCTCTCCTGCCGGGGGCAAAGTGGCGGTCCGCCCCCATGACCAGCCAGCAGCAGCGGTCCTCCCTTAAGAGATGGCAAGAGGAAGGTCCACAAGTTTCCCGGCTGCCTGAGGCCCAGTGGCCACCTTTTCCACCTCAGCTACTCCGTGCCAACTGCCGCAGCCACTGCCATCTTGAAACTCCCCAGAGGGAACCTCCTTTGCTTACTTCTAAAATGGGGGAACTTCCTGTGGGAACCAGTACTTGAGCTCTGTGGTTCAGCTAAATTGCTGCTTTGCTGCTGTTTCCTTAGGGAATGCTTTTTGTGCAGCTCAGGGTTTAATGGTTGACCTTATAGGTACTTCCAGCTCTCCAGAGACCCGGTGCAACTGGGTTATGTAGAAACTCTGATCTGGGCCTGAGTTTTTTCATTGAACTTCACCCCATGCAATTCTATATTCCTGAACAGTCTCTGTGTGGTCCTGAGCTAATTGGGGGACAGATTGGCTGTCCTTGCTGTGTCCCAGTGTTCTTCCATTGGGCCTGCCTCTCCCACTGCCCATGATCCAAACACTTCCCATGGGGTGGGCCCTGTGCTGGTCCCTTGTGATGATTCACCAGCCTCTGAATGGTTCCCCTTTTTCAGCTGTTCTGGCTCCTGACTCCTGCATGGGCCCACAGGAACCATATTAGTGGACTTGCTGTCCTAGGGGCCAACAAGTCCCTCTTCTCCCCTGCCATCTCCAAGTAACTCCATCTGAAGGGCACAGCTGTGGCTTCTGCTGGCTCCTGCTCCATGTACTCAGCAGTTTCAGCCTTAAAGTGGCCACAGCCTGAAACCCACAGAACAGTTTTTCTCTTTCTCCCATCATGGTTTTTCTTGCTTTCATGAACTCCATAGGTCTCTCCTCCTCTTCCTCTGAGCTCTGTTGGCCCCAACTTGGCTGATGTTACATTTTTATAGTTGTAAATTGGTTGATTTGTAGGAGAGAGTGACACTGGGGAGTGTCTATTCTGCCATCTTGACTGGAACTCTCTCTGTTAGTTTTTTAAATGCTGTAGAAGCAGCTATGCGCATGATAAGATGTCAGTTCTCCCTGCACCATTGGAAGCATGTCTCATTCATCTCTATCACCCACAGTGCATAGCACAGTACATGGTCAGATAGGCCTTTACACAGTGTGTGCTGAGTGAAGCCTGCACCAGGAAGACCCTGAACACACTTCATGGATGACAGCAAATAGCAACAGACTGGTCTATTTTTCTGAATGGTCAATAATGAGTATGGATCATCTTTTATGTTTTCAGAATATGCTCTTTTAGAGAATCATTAATGCACTTATTATTTATATCTTGCTTACTTCAAAAAAATTTGAGGAGCTGAACAACGATTAAAAAGTGCATGGTTTATCTAAATATTTATATATTTTTTCTTGACAGACTAAAAAAATGACCTTGGTTTAAAGGGATTTAAAATACATTTCAACCTGAGTTTTTATAACATTTTTGAGCCTTTAAAGCACAAGTTATTTGAAATTTCCCTTCTTAAGGTTTTGTTCATACCATTTCCCCAAAGATACTGGCTAAAACTGAAAAACTGTAGCCTACAAGCTGAACTCAACTTAAAAAACAAAACCACCCCCAACCAGAGGCCAGAAGGTCATGTGTGTAAGTGATGGGCACACTTTGATTTATCTCTGGAGAGTCAGAAGGTGATCAAGTTTTCTAGCAATGAAATTTCTTTCTGACAATTTCTGCCTAATATTTGCTTTAGACCTCTGACACAGAAACAACCTTATCTCTTGGCTTATTTTACAAATTTAATGTTCAGGTGGACCTGAGATTTAAATAACTTTAAATGCTATGAAGCACTCAGGGACTCCCTACTATTAAGAACTACTTGTGGAAACACTAAAGTTAAAATGAGATCAAAGACACCTCACCTGGAAATATTGCTATGTCTCCACTGTTTCATGGGACAGTTAAAGTTAAAACTCTTCAAACGGTATTTATGAAATGAGAATAATTTTCCAAGAAGCATGCCTGAAGGATAGTCTGAAGACAAAGCTTAGGAAACAATAAATATAAGTATAAAGGAAAAGTGCCTGGAGATACAAAGTGGCTTCTTCCTACATTTTATTTCAACATTTTTTACCCTATGTCTGTGTTTTTGAACATTTTTTGAAACACAAACATCTTTCTAGATAGCAACTCTAATGGTATTACCAAACTAAAAATGTATGACCAATTGTAAATACAGACACACATCTGCTTGTTTTTACAGTTTTATTTTTCTAATGCAGATATCTATGTGTAGAGACACCTAAGATACTGATGGAAACTTCCACATAAATTGACCTGGGAAAAGTCATTTAAATACTTCACGCTTTAGTTCAATAAAGTACTAAAATCATCTGCTTCCTTGAAACCAAAGGAGTTATCTAAAAGCCCAGAGCACAGCTTTCATCCTTCTATAATGTTTATTGAACACCTACTGTGTGCCAAACACTCTACTAAATGTTACACACAGTATGTCATTGAACCCTCAAATAACTACATCAGGATACAGAAGAGGAAACTTACAGAAAAAAGTAAGTTGCCAAAAACAGCAGAGAGAGGGTTTGAGCCCAGACAGCCTAACCTGCAAGCCTATGCTCACACCCACTTGGCACCCATGGGTGTTGACCTACTTTCTAAAGCTCCTGCATGGAGAATAGTTCCACGAAGCACCTTCCCCTTCTCTCCTACCCTCAGCCTCTTTCCCCAGAGCCATTGGGCTTTTTGCTGGGGCTGTTCTTTTACCTTGAGAGTAAAGAGATAAATCTCATGACTTTATATCAACAAAGCTATATATATAAAAGGTATTACAACACTGTTTTATGCTCAAATAGATTCTCCTAGGTCACACTGTTTCTTCACTCTCAGTCATTGACTCTATTAGAATATTTTGATAGACATGAGAAAGTATGAATGTAATACAAACTGTCTCAAAGAAGGAGAAGAAATATGAGGAAGAAGAGGGGGAGAAGCAGAAGAGGAAAGGAGGAAAAAGAAGAGAAGGCAGAGGTGGAGAAACAGAAGAAGAGAAAGGAGGAGGAGGAAGGAAAAGAGGAGGCATGACCTCCACCTTTACACTGGAGGAAAAGACCCAGAGAACAGGGGAAATGTACACAATTCTAAGGAGTAGGTCGTACATGCCCCAGAAGCATCTGTTTGCAATTCCACACATAATCAGGTAATAGTCATCTCCATCTTTTGACCTAAACATGATTCATTTTTCATTGTTTATTATTTAATAACTAAATACAATGGCAGTGATTGCTAAAGAGAGGGAGAGCTCAGTACAGCATCTCTGTAAATTTTTCATGGTCCTCTACTGGGATTAATATCAACATTTAGGGCTGACCCTGTGGCGCACTCGGGAGAGTGCAGCACTGGGAGCACAGCATCGCTCCTGCCACAGGTTCGGATCCTATATAGGACTGGCCGGTGCGCTCACTGGCTGAGCGCGGTGCGGATGACACCAAGCCAAGGGTTGCGATCCCCTTACTGGTCACGAAAAAGACAAAAAAAAAATCAACATTTATAAAGCATATTTTGCTTTTAAAAACAAAAGTCATAATTTTTTGTAAAAAAGAACTTATTTGGCATCCTAATAAGTATTAAAAATGATCATGAAGGCCCCATCTGACTTTAATTCTTAAGAAGTTTCTCATATAGTACATAACAATAAATAATACTCACTGCTTCATTTGACTAGCCTTATTAAAAAAAAGGACTGGAACAAATATAATGCCTTTGTGAAGAAATTAACATTTAAGTCCCCTTTGTTATTACACACAAACTAAAATTCACTTATTTTGACAAAATGCATGTGTGGCAATTGGTTCACCATTTATCCCACTTGAGTTGATCACTGCAGCAACAACTTAAAAAGTTTCCAAGTGGAGTCTGAAGGTGAGCCGAGGTCAAATGGAAACTAAACCAGCCCTCTCCCATTCTATGGATAAGTGGAAAAACTAGGCACTAAATTCAGATTATTAATTAGAACAGATTAACTGATTCAGGGAATAACAATGCTCCATCTTAGAGCAAGGTGTGACAGGGAATAATACATTTGTTATTGCAGGGGCTGTTTCTTTTTAGTCATAGAATCATTCTAAAAAATTTTTTTGTTATATTAATGGTGATCATGAACATACCCAAATGTTTACTATGGGAATGACTGTACCTAATTCCCTAAAAATTGTGAGAAACACTTGTACAAGGTGGCAGCATTCAGTACTGATAGTCAGCCTCTCAAAAAAATCTATGCTTTCTCTATCTCACAGGCTTTGGACTTAAAAACCAAATTCAAATGCCTTAGATCATTTGTGTCAGGTCCGCCGATGGTCGACCTGAACAGCCCTTGCCTCGCTCCCTTGGTGTTCCTTCTGGTGGGTGAGTGAATGGCCCGGATTCCTCTTTCCCTCCAGTCCCCATTGGAAGGAGATGGGGGAAGAGAGCCGTGAAGAGAAGTGAGCACAGCCGCCGGCCCCAACAAGCCCGTTAAAAGACACTCAGAAGCGGCGGGGGTTCTGTCAAGCAGTTCCGTTTATTATCACACAAGCACTTGCTTTTATAGGCAGATGGGGAGGGGAGATTTTAACATAATCCAATCAGCTTAAAGGTCAAGGGCATGCATCCTGTCTCAGTGCCTAGCTATTGCAACCACACAGTGTTCACGAGCGCAGAAGCACGTATTTGGCCAATAAGGGCTAAGGCAAGGTTCCTGCAGACACTCCCACCCTACTTCCTCCCAGCACCATTTTAGGCTGCCACATTAATACGACCTTGTGGGCCCATAATGGCGCCACTTGTAATGTCATTTAAGGCGGCGTTAGTTTTTAAGGCCTGACATCTCCCCCTTTTTGTTTTAATAAGGCAGGTGGAGGTGGCTAACCTTCCCAGCCTCGCCTCCATTCCCTCTGGTGGCTGTGCCTGTCTTAGGTTGTTTCCCTCCGGAAATCTTACCTGTCATTGACTATCCAGCCAAGTGGGGGTGGGGTAGAGCCTTATAACTTGGTGTTGATTTTTTGAAGGGCCATATTGACCCAAGGGCTGTCAGGGCTTTTATGGGCCACCTCCTCTACCACCTGGGTGAGCATTACTGGTGTTGCGCCTTGTAAGAGACACAACCTGGCGAATGGTGTAAGGCCCCAAGATGCTAGGGGGCCTGCCAGGGAGGACAGCAGTGTGGTGAGCCACGGGGAACTTGAAAGCCAGCTTTGGAACCAATTACTATTGGCTTCTCGCTCTTTTTTTGTGCTTTTCTAGCCCTTCTCTAAGCTTAGCTAGGGAATCTTTGACCACTCCAGAGTGGTCAGCGTAGAAGCAACACTCTTTTTTGAGGGTGGCACATAGCCCTCCTTATTGTAGAAATAGCAGACCCAATCCACTTCAGTTCTGTAGTGGCTTGTATGACCTCCCAGGTTTGGTTGGCTGGCTCATGGGGACCTCCCCTGGTGGTAGAGGCCCTTGTCCTTGTTGACCCGAGGAGGGCAGCCACTTGGAGCATCCACAAAGGGTTCATAATGCAGTCTGAAACATACAAACAATAAACTCCTCAGGGTCCTCAGTACCCTGGGTGTCTGGCAAGAACTTAAGATTTTTGGCTGGGACCCATATAGGGGTTGACTCACTGAGGGGGAAGACACAACCAAACCCTTGACCCATAGTTAGCAATGGGTCAGGGCCCCTCCACTGGCCTGTTAAGGGGTCTTTCCACTGCACTTGGACTTCCAGGCACGGTGGTTGAGCTGACATGTGGCAGCTGTTTTACAGGATTAAGCAACTGAGAGAAAATTTTAGGATGTTTAAAGTTAGGATTGCCTGTCCCAACTGCTGATGAGGGCTGGTGACTCCCCCTTTTTGTTTTAATAATTGATTTTTTGGGCATTGGTGATGCCGTTCAACAATGGCTTGTCCTTGGGGGTTATAGGGAATTCCTGTTGCTAGAAAACCAAGGCCCATTATCTGTTTTAATTTGTGCTGGCAGCCCTAAGGCGGCAAAACACTGCAGCAGGTGATTTTTTGCATGCTTGGCAGCTTGTGTCCCCTAGGATTGACCCCTGGTGGTTGTAAACCTGGCATGTAGACCTCGCCAGTTTACATGAGTTAAAGTGTGCAGTTGGCTGGCAACCCCCGTTTAGTAAAAACATTTGGCAAAATGAGGGACTATTAGCCATGCCTTGGGGAAGCACCACCCACTCAAACCGCCGATCGGGACACTGAAAGTTTATGGAGGGGATAGAAAAGGCAAACTTTTCACAGTCATTCGGGTGCAGTGGAATGGAGAAAAGGCAGTCCTTGATATCTATAGTTACTAGGTATAAGTTGCTTGGTATAGCGGGGTCCATGGCAGTCCTCTCTGTGGCAGGCCCTGAAGGATCATTCTTTTATGGACCTCTCTAAGGTCTTGTAGCATTCTCCACTTTCCAGAGGCCTTTTAAATTACAAATACTGGAGTATTCCAGGGGCTAGTGGATGGGCGAATATGCCCTGCTTGGAGCTGCTCATTGACAATTTGTTGTAGGGCCTGCAATTTATTATCAGGAAGTGGCCACTGCTCTACTCAAACTGGGGGCCCATTTATCCAATGAATGGGGGGCACCAGGGGAGCAGTGGCCTCTAGGATTGGGGGTGACCAGCCATCTGTTTATGAGGGGTTTCCGGGAACTTGACCCTGGGGAGAGGCAGATGGTTTCTTAGGTCCCGAAAAGTGGGGTCCCCCCTATAGTTTGGAAAACAGGGGAGATTAAACTGTTGCTGATACTCCTGCTCATCTAGGATATCTTCATAAAGGGCCTTATGGTCAGTGGTAATAATGGCGCCACTTGTAATGTCACTTAAGGTGGCGTTAGTTTTTAAGGCCTGACAATTTGTACTTTCTAATATTCTCAATGGGTGTAAAAAGTATATAAAAATAATCTTTTATAAACTGAGTCCCTTAAACAAAGGCATTATTTTTAAATAAATTTTAAATAGAATTTGTCATATAAAAACACGAGTGGATGTAAAGAGCTATCTAAAAAGCAGTATGTGAGAAATAAAAAAGTTGCATATCTTTCATGATAATGGGCCAATCAAAATAAAAATTCAGCTCTTGAATAGATGTGCTCTTCTAGGAGAAAGGGAGCACTGTCTTTATATAAAATGTTTTTAGCAGAATACCACAGGTTTTATAAAATTCATTAAGAGGTTAGCAGTACCTAGGGCAATACATGGGTTCTGGTAAGAAAAAAGAAAAGTTCTACTCTCCCTAAATGTTATCATAGTTACAAAGGTGGGGGGAAAAAAGTGAAGGAAAACACATTCCTCATAAAAATCAAATGTGGCCTGCGAGATCCTAAGAAGCAGGAAATGAATACTGTCACTGCCTGATTATTTCTCAGGTGGAGCATTATGGATGCAACTTGGTGTGGCAAGAAGAGCAGATCCTTGAGATAAAGGCTGGCCTGGACTCAAGTCCTTACCCACAAATTTCCTAGTGTGTGACCTCTGGCTACTTAGTGAGCCTTTCTCAGCCTTTTGTTTTCATATCTATCTAAAACCTGCAGATGATAACAATAGCTGCCTTAGAGAAAAATTTGCACGAGACATTTTTGAGGCTGCTAGTGTGGTTCTGAGAATTCCCCCACCCCAGTAAATTTTGGTGTTCTCCTCTCACTTCACTTAAGAAAAATATGACTTGTCCTCTATCAGTAGCTCTTACAGGGCACTTCACATGGACTTCATGCCGAGGCCTGGACAATCCTCTCTGTTTTCTTTATGACATCACCATGTGCACAGCTAAACCTGTAGGCAACTTCTCTCAACCAAAACTTTTTCATCATCATTAACTTTGTCTTGATTTTCTTCTTTCTTTCTTTCTTTCATAGCTGGACTTCTCATTCATTTCTCTGTTCACAAAGCATTCTGTCCCATTTTTCACTAGATACCAAGCAGATGGGAGTTATTCTTTTACTCACCACAAAGTAAAGGTTGATTTCAGTGGCAAGAGAGAAGCTAAATGGTTACAGAATCCTCATGAAATCCAAAAGAAAGGAAAGAAAGAATAGAGGCAGCAGTTCCACGTGTTGGGTAAAAGCCTGTGCTTTGAAATAAACATATCTAGTTTCAGATGTGACCTCCACTAATTGTTAATGTGGTGACCTGGGGGA
The DNA here is from genome assembly GCF_027409185.1 of Cynocephalus volans. Taxonomy (NCBI): domain Eukaryota; kingdom Metazoa; phylum Chordata; class Mammalia; order Dermoptera; family Cynocephalidae; genus Cynocephalus; species Cynocephalus volans. Next base: position 110,819 of record NC_084471.1, on the reverse strand, counting down.
AGCCACGAGACCTCTGAGCATCAAGGCCCTCTGTAAACACAAGAGAAATAATCCCACTTCATGGAACAGATGTCAGGGTTAGACAATATCAGATACATAAACTCCTTACCATAATACCTACATATAGTATGTGTACCCTGATAAATCATACCTATTATTATTGTCACTCAGATTGAATATAGCATTTCACAAATTTAGTACTTAATCCTTCTTGAATGTCTTATCGATGACATGACATAACTGGGAGCCAGGGTTAGTGCAGGAAAGAAGTTTTATTTTTCCCTAGTGACTAAAAAGCCTCTTGATGAGATTTTATTTGTTGAAATATTCTGTTTTTCATGATATTTCATAAATGATGAAAACAGAGATGGAGCAAGTAAACAGCCAGACCAGACAATTCCTTCCATCTCCTGCCTTCGGATATTTATTAAGTAACCACCGTTTTCTAGGCTGGGTAGCAGTTTCATTTGTATTCAGGTTGACAGAAAAGTGCCACCAGTTGTTTTTTCTCTGATACCTATTCCAAATCTGTCTGTATTTTTTATTTTCACTGCCACACACAAGATGGATGATTGTCCCCCCAACTGGTCTCTTTGCTTCCACTTTGCCTGCCCTCCCATCTATTATCCACCAACACCCAGAACAGTATACTAAAGATGTTTACCTGGTGCTATCACTCTTCTGCAGAGAAGAGTCAGGGGTCCAGTCACACAGGGTCTCCATAGGCCATAGTTAGGGACTGAAATAAGAGAGTACTTCAAAAAGTTCATGGAAAGATTCATATTATCTTTTAATTGTATTTTTCCATGAACTTATTCAAGTACCCTTGTATTTCAACCACTAACTATGGGCTATCAATACCCTGTGTGACCAGGACCTTGACCACTTCTCCAGCCTCATATCTGACCTCATGTCCCTGCACTAGGCTCCAGTCACATCAGCCTGCACTGAACCCCTCCCTCCAAAGGGCCAAGCTGCTCTCCACTTAGATCTGCTGTTCCCTCAGCCTAGAAGATTTGGCTACCTAGTCTAGGAATGGTGGTTGCTTCCCATCCCATGGGTTGCATTTAAATGTTTTCACAACAGACAGGCCTTCTTAGACAGACAAAAACAAAAACAAAAACCCTGTCTAACACTGTCTTATTGTCTTCTCCACAGGGCATACCATCTATCTAATCAGAAGCACTAATCACAATCTGTAATTTACCCTTTTTTATTTTTATCATCTGCCTCTGAGCCCCAGACAAAAGAAACCCAGCATGTCACATTCTCAACTGTCCTGTCTGGAGGGGCACTGCACAGAACAGGACATCCATGAATACTTGAATAAAGAAAGGATCAACACATTTGCAAAAAGAAAAGAAAAAAATGCTTTATATTTTGTTCTAGTAAGGGTGAGTGGAAATCCAATTTGTTAGTGAAAATCCATTTTATGATCATCAGGAGAGGGTGTACTATACACATACTTGGAATCAGACACAAGGAACAAATTGCTCAACAAGAAGAGATGGGGCTTCTGCCTCCTCCAGCCTCTTTTGAGTTCCACAGGGCCATGAATCAGCAGGGTATTATCAGCACCCTCCAATGATGTGGTTTTCTCAGTGTGGGCATCCACCTCAGGAGAAAGGCTTTTCCTGCAACACATCAAACAGCACAGGATATCTAGTCAATGGTCAAATATAAGATTGAGTTTATGCCAAATTTAAAGGGTGACACAATGCTAAAAATTATAGTCTCAGCTGGTAAGTTAGCTTAGTTGTTAGAGCATAGTGCTGATAACAACAAGGTTGGCAATCAGCCATATTAAATGTTATAGCAAAGCCAAGGCAGTTGATTACTGAGAAGTGACTACTTGGTTTAGTAACAATGAAGACATGGGTGACCCTGACAAGAACAACTCTCATGGAATGATGGGAGAAATGCTTATTTGCAGGACTGTGGTAGGCAGAATGCACCCCCCAACCCCCCCAAATATCCTCATGCCCTAATCCCTGCAAAAGAGACTTTGCAGATGTAATTAGTATTATGAACCTTAAATAGGAAGATTATACTAGTTGGCCCAGTCTAATCACACGAGCCATTAAAATCAGAGAACTTTGTCCAAATGGAGTTAGAGAGATGGCACAGAAGGGGAAATCAAAGAAATTTGAAGTGTGAGAGGGACTCAACTTACGACTGCTGGCAAGGGCCACCAGGAAAGCATAAGGAGGAATACATCCAGCCCCTAGGAGCAAACACCAGCCCCCAGATGATAGCCAGCAAGGAAAGGAGGATCTCAGTAACTGAATTCAACCTCAAGTAACTGAATTCAGCCAAAGCCTTGAATAAGCCAAGGAGAGAATTCTTTCTCAGACCTTTCAGTAAGGAAAGCATCCCTCCCAACACCTTAATCAGCCTTATGGGATGCTACATAGAGGACTCAGTCAAGCCAATCTGGACTTCTGACCTACAGAATTATAAAACAATAAATTCCTGTTGTATTAATCCACTGTCTGTGCTAATTTGTTATAGCTGCATAAAAACATGAATACAGACTTTGGTACATGGAAGTGGGGTGCTGTTCTAACAAACACCTAAAAATGTGGAAGTGGTTTTGAAGTCAACAGTAAGAGGAGGTTGGAAGAATTTTGAGGATGGTAGGGGGGGGAAAAGACTGGATTGTCTTGAACAGACTGTTAGTAGAAATATGGACATTTCTCTGCTACTGAGAGCCCAAAAGGTACTGAGGAGCATTATAGAGAACACCTAAGTAGCCCTACAGAATGCCTAAATCATCACAAACTGTGGGAAGAAATATGGATTTTAAAAGCACTCTGGCTCAGAAGAAACATATTACTGAAAACAGGAGGGAGGGAGATCCTTCTAATAAGTGGGCAAAAAACTAGTGGACTTGTGCCCTATAGATGTGTGGGAAGCAGACTTTTCAAATGGTAAACTCAGATATTTAGGTGAAGAGATTTTCAAGCAAAGTGTTGAAAGGGGTGCTCTGATTTTTTTGTTTGTTCTTTTGTTCTTTCTTGCTGCTTATATTAAAATGTGAGAAGAAAAAGATAAATTGAGAGAATTGTTAAAGAGAACAAAAATTTGACAAATTCTCAGCATATGCAGATGCAAAAAATGATAAAATTTAAGAGGATGTTTCAGAAAGTACATCATAGAGAAAAAGCTGAGTCTGTGGCTGTACAACCTGTTACTAAAACTTCATAAAGAAAAAATATTGTTCAGTCACACGGAAAGCTCTTTGAAGAGATTAAGGAAATGTTCACAGATTCCCTCAACCTAACCAGAGGGACTCTAAAATGCTAAAGGGCATTGTCCCTTGGCCATCATGGCAGAAGAAAAAAAAAAAGAAGAAATTTTCTCAGAAAGATTGGTGAACTGACTTCTAGCTAATAAGGGGAATACCAGTGACAGCCATGTGGGGCAGAAAAAGTTTGTGAGAATTTTATATCAGCAGAAATACTGCCGGGTTGGACTAAATGGGATAGGAAGGACACAGAATGAAACGTGTCAGGACCCCCAAATCCTGCAACCCACAAAGTCTTGACAAATAGTAGGGCTATTAATCATTCCTTGAGGGAGGACTTTCCATTGGTATCTTTGAGCAGGCGCTCCTGCATTGATGCTAGGAAGGGAGAAGGCAAACTTTTCTTTGTCTTCTGGATGTAAAGGTATGGTAAAAAAGCAGTCTTTTAGATCTATGATAATTAGATGATAATTGTTAGGAATGAGGCCTGGATTAGGGAGCCCAGGCTGTAGAACCCCCATGGGGTGAATGCAGGCATTAATTTTTCTTAAATTATGTAATAATCTCCATTTTCCTGATTTCTTAGGAATGCAAAATATAGGAGTATTCCAGGGACTATGTCAGGGCTCTTAATGTCCCATTTGTAATTGTTGTCTGATAAGTAACATAGCTTGATTTAATTTCTCCTCTTTAAGAGTCCACTGCTCCACCCAAACTGGAGGACAAGGGGTCCATTGTAGTTTGAGTGGTGGGAGGGTGGCCATGGCCATCATGATACATTTTGAAGGAGATGTCCCGATATAAACATCCCATTGAGTAAGGAGGTCTCAGTCCCATAAAGTTCGAGGGAGATCTAGAACATAAGGCATAATGGAGGCAGTTTGACTCTCAGGGCCAGTACACAACAAAGGACTTTGACTTTGATAAGGGATTCTGGACCTGCCTAATCCAGTAAGTTCAACTGGTGAAGAAGTTATTTTCCATTATGGATTGCAATCCTTTTTAGCAATTATAGTAACATCAGCCCCCGAATCTACCAATCGTGTAATTAACTTTTGTTCAACAGATAATGTCAACAGTGGCTGAGCCTTATCTAATCTTTGTATCCAAAATGTATCGGGAAGCAAGAGGTTGAAGTTTACATTTTGTTTAAGGAAACAAAGAGGACAAGAGAACAAGTTGAGCTATTTGATTCCCTTTAGGAATCATGTGATATCCTGAACTAGTTATCATAACATGAATTGGTCCCAGGTTATTATGTGGAATTAGTTCTGAAATAATTTTGATACCATTTATAGAGTATTTTGGATTGCCCAGTATAATACCAAGGGCATTGAAACATAATGGACTGGAGAAATATGTTGTCCCTAACTTTACTTGTCCCCTTTCATCTAAGATAACATCTTCTGTTAAAGTTAAATTGACAATTGTCTGATCATTTATTTGAAGCCTGGGGGAGTAAAATTGTCCTGGGGAGGAGTTCAGACTTGTGGCTGAGCATTGAGAATTTGACGCACTTTGTTTATTGGGGTGTGGGAGTGGGTGCCCCTTTGTTGGTTTCCTGAAATAGGATTACCTTTTATATCAAATTTAGATCTGCATTGACTTGACCAATGAAATACTTTTTTTTTTTTTTACATTTAGGACATATTTGTTTGTGTTTCATTTGTTCTATTTCCCTTTGTTTGTGATCCTTTTGAAAATGATCTTCCTTTCTACATTTAAAACATTTTTTAGATTGGAGAGCTGCAGCAAGAACTTGGGCTTTATTGGTCTCAGCTCCCACATTTTGCCAGGCTCTAATCATATCAGCAAGAGTGGAATTTTTATTTTTCATTTGAAGGACCTTTTGGTAATCTTCATTAGCATCGTCAAAAGCCAATTGTAATGAAAGTATGTGGGCTGCCTGAGCATTGTCAATTTGTCTAGTTAGAGCATTTTGAAGACAATTAATAAAATTTATATAGGGCTCAGTTGGACCATGTCTAACCATAGCAAAAGATTTAGTGGGAGTATTTGTTTCAGGAATTTTGTTCCAAGCCTTTACAGCTGCACAAGTTGTTCAGTCAAGCACTTGTTGAGGAAGTAAAGCCTGTGCCTGAGGTGTTATAAAATCTCCTTCCCCAAATATCATGTCCATTCTAATTTGAACATCATTTTGTAAATTTTTGAGTGAAATAGCATGTAAGTCTTCCTGATATTCTTGTAGCCATACAGTATAATGAGCAGTAGTTAAAACAGTTTTTCCAAGTGTTTTCCAATCCCAAGGGGTCATATTATAACCAGTAGCAATTGATTCTAAGTACCCCTTAGTAAAAGTACTATGTAAGCCATTTTCTGCTATGCTCTTTTTAAATCTTTCAAACAAGGAGAATAGTAGATTTTCATTTCTCAACTGAATTCCAGTTCTTACAATAGGAAAGACATGACAAGTATCAATTCCCATGCTATGTCACATAAGACAGTGCTCCATCAAGGGAGTAAATGAATTGTTTGCTTCTAAAGGTGGAGGAGGTGAGGATTGGTTTTCATCCTCTTTAGTGACATAAACACGTTTTTGCTTTTTGTTAGGGTCCTGAATAGTTTTTAAAGCACTTTGACATAAAGTCCAAACCATTACATGGGAAACTTTAACAGTACTGGTTGCATTTTTCAAGCAGTGACCAATAAGTTCCCAATCCTCAATATCAAGAATTCCTTCTTTAGGGCACCAAGGACAATATTGTTTAATAATTAATAATAATTCAGTTAGCTGATGGTTAGTTACTTTATAACCTACCATCTTAAGGAGACATCGAAGTTGTGACATGTTGAATTTTCTTCTTAGACAGTGAGCTACCTGTAGTCATAAGAATAGATAGAAAATTTAAAGAGTAAGAAAGCAAAACTTCCAGGTGAAGCCCTAGCCAGACACTGATGCAGGCATGCAATTGCTAATCAAAAGCCACCTGTGAATCCCTTACTGGGAGGCATCTCCCTTATTGGGACTCCCTTGCCAGGATGAGGAGTGGACATTCTTTTCCTTTCCAAGGCTTGGCAGGTCAGTCTCTAATCGATGGAGAAGAATCCCTCACATGGAGCACCATTTTTTACACTCCCCCCTTGAAATGGAGACATAAAAAAGAATTACTCGATTACTCAAGCACTATGTATACATTGAGAAACCCAGAAGGACTGCACTTCAGTAATTCCCCATTAGAAGGAGAAAGCTGAATGTGACAGCCCTGGTTCAAAGTTAGCTTCTCCCTTTTATTGTAAAGACAAGGAAGTTACACAAGAAAATTCAGTTGACTTAATCATTACAAAGAACACAAGGATATGGGCAGAATTATGGCTAAGTACAGTTTTAACAAATGGAAACTAGTAACATCAGTGAAATAAAGTGACATTCCATAATGCAATTTGTAAAAGGTTAAGTCAATCCACCAACAAAAGCTTGTTCTTAGCAAACACTCTCTTTTCCTACAGAAATTTCTTTGGTATTTTTACACAGCAATCAAGCAACTTTTTAAGCTTATCAATCAGTAGGTTAACCTGCACCAAGGACATCTGTCCTTTGAGCCAGCAATTTTACTGTGTTACAATTCTTTATCTACAACAGAGACTTTAGCCTGGGGAAAGTTTCCTGTCTTTTGCAAGCTTAACATTTCTATATGTAATTCTAAAAAGTTAGGCTATACCTGAAACTACAGAGCTTTGTAAGCTAGGCTCTCTGAAATACAGTTGCTTTATAAATGTTACTCCACAAAAGTTTTCTATCTGAAGTAATACATTTGAAGTTTATTTTGTCTGGTAGTAAAGTCTCAACTTTAGCTTCTTGTTCTTAGAGTTTGTATAGTATACTTTTTGTTTTCTGTCCTTTAACTTTCAGTCAGTGTCTTTTTATTTGAATTGTGTCTCTATGGTTAAGATATTGTTGAATCTGTTTTTGTCTGTTTTTCTGTTTAATCAAGTCACAATCTCTGCCTTTATTTAAATATTTACTCAATTTACAGTAAAATACTTATATCATTGAATTCAGAACACCAAGAAATGCCCATATGTGGAAACTTTAATTAATTCTACCAAAGATTTGGAGATTTAGTTTCAATTCTTCCTAAACTCTTCAAAATACAGAAACAATAAAGACACTTCTCAACTCATTTTATGAGGCCAAGATTATCACGATAACAAAACCACAGAAAAGACAGCAAAAGAAAAGAAACATTGTGACCAATATGTTCATAAATGTAGATGTAAAAATCTTCAACAAAATACAAACAAGCAGAATCCAGCAACATATAAGAATAACTATACTCTATGACCAAGTTGGATTTATTCCAGAAACACAAGTTTGATTAATAGCCAAAAATTATTCAGTACTGTATACCATATCAATATGATAATTAACAAAACCACATAACCATCTAAGTAGATGCAGGAAAAAAATTTGTGAGAATTTAACTTTCTTTCATGGTGAAGAAATTGAAGAGTATAGGGATAAGGGGGACCATTTTCAAACTGATAAAAGGCATATAAAATCCTCCCAGCCAACATTAACCTTAATGGTAAAAGTCTGCTTCCTTATTTTCTAAAGTTAGGAAAAAGATAAGTGTATCCATTTATAGCACATGTATTCATTACTGTACTGAAGGTACTAGTCATAACCAGTTAACTGATGCTTAAAAAAAAACCCGCAGAAATATATAAAATATATCTTGTTTGGAAAGAAAAAATTTATTATTTTTCTTCAGAGATGACATGATCTAGTATTTGGAAAATCATAAGGAATTTACTGAAAACTCTTAGAACAAATAAATGAGTTAAGAAAAAAATAGGATACAGGAACAATATGCAAAAATTAATTGTATTTCTTTACAGAATAAATGAACAATAGAAAAATAAAATTAATGACACAATTCTAGTTACAATAGTATCAAAATTAAAATACTTAAGAATAACTTGAAGAAAAATGTGTAAATGTGAGCCCTTCAATACATGACTAGTGTTTTAACACCTAGATATCATCATGTCTGAGCCTCCTCTTCTTGGCTCTGAGGATGATACCATCACAAAAGGAGGAAAGGGGTGGCATCCTTGGTCTTTACATTACTAGATATTGGCTCAGGGTGAGGTACCCATCTGAATAGGAAAAAATATAACACATACAGAAATTGTATGTTTTCCTTTGCTCTCACAACACAACCATCAATGCAAAAGAACATCTGTGCCCCAATGTGTGGGGGTTTCTCCCCACTAGCAAGTAAGCCAGCAATTCTGCAGCAGACACCAGCTGAGTGTCCTCTACTTCAATGCAATTCCAATAGAATCTACTTGGATATGCATTAGATCCCACAGGATGAGGGCTCAGTTCCCAAGACATCCTCTCATTTCAGGTGCCAACTGCAAGTCCAGGCCTCTGAAACTTCCGACCAAACAGCTATAAATAAGGGTTTTACAACACCTTCCTTGGGTTCAATTACTTTGCTTGAATGGCTTAAAGAACTCAGGGAAATACTTACTTAACACTAACTGGTTTATTATAAAGAATATTACAAAGGACAGACATAGAGATGTGTAGGAGGAAGTATGGGTGATGGGGCATGGAGTTTCCATGACCTCTCCAGGTGGCGACCATCCAGGAAACTCCACATGTTTAACTATGTGGAAGATCTTCTAACCCTGTGCTCATGGGTTATTGTAGTAGCTTCATTATGTTGGCAGGATTGAAGCATGGACAACCATGCAGAAATGTGATTTGACCAAAAGGATGTTATCTAACACTAACAGACTGGGGGGCGGAACCCAACAAGACCTGTTCTTTCAGATTCTTCTTGACCTCTCTGTGCAGCATTCCTTCCTCTCTGGCATGGGGCAGAGCCCCTCCTGAAAAGGGGGTCTTATCACCTACAATCAGCTAAGATGGGTCAGGGGACTTCCTGTCCAAGGGAGTAAAGGGATCAGGTAAAAAAAAAAAAAAAGGCAGGAAAAGGTAAGAATAGCATGAGCCAGGAACTGTAGATAAAAAGTGATATACAAATATAATAATGTCTCATCATCCAAATGTGTATTACTGTCTTCATTTTTACTGACAGAAGACTGAGGCCCACAAAGAGGAAATGACAATACATAGCTTAGAGGATAGACTATCAGTCACTGTGTCACCTCCACTTAATACCTGCCAATCATCATGTATTTAATATAGCCCAGATATGACATCAATAGATCTTTAAGTTAGAGCCTGGGATCTAGGGGTCTGAGGTAGAGAGGCTTTAGATGATAAAGTCTGAGTCAAAATAGCTCTGTGGAGATCAAGGTTGAGTTCCCTAGATAAACACTGAGGGGCAATTGTAGGATCAGACAGAACACAGGAATCAAAACATGGCAGAACATCCATGTACATTAGAAAAACAGAAAACTAGGATCAGTGTTAAGCAAGAGAACCCTCTCACACTCCCTACTTACTCACCCTGAAACATCACACTTTTTAAATTCAAATCTTCATTTTACACACATACAGATCAACCTGGATAACTCAAACAGGCCCCGTTTGAGGAGGAAGAGCAGTAGCTGCGGGAACTTTGAGAAGCCCTTGTGCAAGAGTCTTTGCCTAGTTTCTGGCATAAATCAGGGAAGGAAACACAAAGATCAGGTTTACCCACACACACAAAAATAATAATAATTAAATAAGTAAAGATTTAATGGATAGATGGACAGGTGGATGGACTTGGGAGTCTGGGCAAAATAATTTTTAGAAACTGGAGTGTAAACTAGAACAAGAAGTATGCAGTGCACTTTCCCTTTGGCACTGGCATTTTATTCCAATATGTAGTATCGAGTAGAGCAGACTTTTCAACTGAGTAAAATAATCCATGGAAGACACACAATTTAGGTTCATGGGTGAGAAGAAACATTTTTATAGTGGATTAGAAGACAGTTATATTAATTACTTGGTAACTAAGAGAAAAAGAGACTTTATATTTTTTATTTTTTTACTTTAGAATAGATTATAAAAAAATACATATGGATTCTACAACCACAATACCTTTAACAAAACATTAAAAAAAATTAAGCTAATGTTTAATATCATCAACTGCTTTGCCCACATTCAAATTTCCCCCATTCAACCCACGATGTGTCAGGTTGTCAAACCAGGATTTAATAAAGAAGCAGAATTTCACATGCTGTCATGTGAGTAGAGACCAATACTGACCACCAGGTCCTGTGTGCAGGCAGCAGGATTCACTCCCTGGGAAATGAACAAAGCTTCCTCCTGTGGTTCATAAGGGACTGGAGCTGAGGCCTGCGGAAATGTGTTCTCTTCCTTCAGTGACGTCACCAGCAGAAGACCATGAAAAAAAGATCTTTTGTATTTCTTCTGCGCATGTGCTGCTTCATCCATTCTCACCATCTTCTGTTGGGACATTTCAGACCCTGCAGCTCTCAGACACTGTCCTGTAGGCTGTGGGGTTGGTTTCTGTGTCTCTGAAGGTAAATGTGAGAATAAAAGAGGAACCCCCATGGACCTCAGGGGAAGAGTGGGATGTGTGTCCAACCCCTTTGTGAAGTAGAAACCTTGGTGGATCTTTTTTGGGCCAGAACTGATGTGCCATTGTGAGCTGAGGGTCCAGACCAGGCCAGGCAGCTAACACTAGCATTGGGGTCTGCAGATCTGGGTCTGTGAAGGGGTCACTTGAGCTGTGCTTTCAGTGATTGCTTTATCAGAAGAAGGTGCGCTGCCAGGACACCGGGTGCTTTTGTCTAGTTGTACAAAACCTGGTTCCTGAAGCTGAGTGAATAAACAGGGGGAAGGTTTTTATCAGACAGTGTGCATGTGGGATGTCTGTAGTGTGAGTTCACATTATACCTCTGACTCTGAAGGATGTGGGCAACGTTACTAGCCTAAATAACATTCAGTTTACCCACCTGTAACTTGTTGAGTGTATTAGCAGTACTAGAGAAAATTTGGATTCCCAGAGAAATAATTGTGAAGTGTGTTTAGACCAAGAGTTACTATGTGGCAGCTGTATTTCTGGAGTTTCTTGGTGTCTATTCAGCAACTGAAATTTCTGTTCCCCTCTGGTACTGTGCAGCCTGCCCAGCATTCCTTGTTTGAGTTTATGGAAGATTACACAGGAACTAGTTTCCCAGGACAGTGACTTCTAGGAGAGAAATTTGGGTAATAGATGATGATCTGGTTTTCTTTTGAGTAAAGGTTTACAAAATTTGAAGGAAGGCACCTTATTAATACACTTTTCCCATGAAAGAACACTCCTAAGGCCTGAACCCTCTCACTAACATTTCAGAGCTGAGGCAAAAGAGCCCCAGAAAGTGCAAGATTCTGGTTTTTCATGTACCAAGCAATTATTGATCCGACTGCCTACAGTGAACAAGGGTTGAGTGATACTACATTTTCTGGAAATTATCAATGACTTGGTGATATTGGAAGGTTTGAACCAATTTCTCAAAGGGAGAAGTGAGTCTGACTGATAATGATAGACAAGGGCCTAGAAAATGTTACTTATTGGAGGGGTCTTGAAGATGTGGATTGGGGCACATTAATACCCTGTCACACTTGAGATAATCTCTCTACAGTGCTCTCCAAATGAACTTCTATTTTTATTTATTTATTTTTAATTTTCACACATCTAGTTTTAAAATTTTCCCTCAATGATTGTTTTTAAAGCTTGAGATCTCTTAAACCTAGTATAAGATCACCAAATTTGGCATCTAGAAATATGCTTGTGATCTGTCCATCCTGAAGCCTTTCTGCTTTTGATTAGTGTTAACAGTTTTGCCACAATTAACTCAAAACAAATGTTTATTTTTGTAATCATTTTTCTGACACTGAAGTCAACTTACATACATTGCCTTAAAATGTCTTATTTTAAACATCCATATCTATTTTTAATCCCAGCACTTTCTGGAGATTATGTGAATATAAATGGTTGATAACAAGTGTTTTTCCCTAATGTCAGTTATCTGTTCCTAAAAATCATAAATTGTGCATGAAAATAATAATCTTATTTTAGATTATTTGAAATAGGAAAATCAGACTGCATCACATTTCTGCTCAAAACCCATAAAAAGTAAATAAAACACAGTACAGTGCTCCCATATAAGTATTAGAATTATGTTATGATGTAAAAAACTTAAGACATGCTCTTTTAATCTTTAGGAGATTGCTTTTTTTAAATGCACAATAGCTTCAACCACATTGAAGTTCATTCAATTGATTTTTTTGTGGTTTTTCAAAACTTCTACATATGGTTGTAAGTTTCTACTTAGTGTATTTGGCATGTAATTGAAAAGGGTCTCTCGCACTCTTCAAGTGGGTAAAAATGTTGACTCTCACATGCTTAGATATATCAGCCTTTCCTGTGTAAGAAATCAACAAAAATGTATTGGCTTAAAAAAAATCATTTAATTTAATCTTCTTTGTATGGATCAGAATTTGGGCTGAGCTCAATTGGGACATTCCTCCGCTGGTGTTTTCTGGATTACAGATGAGGCTGTAGGCACCTTGTGGCTTCACTGAGAATGGTTGGTTCCAGATGGCTTTGTTACATGTCCTATGTGTGCTGACTCTAGGCTAGACCTTTTTTTTCCCAACAGAATAGCCCCAGGCTTCATCCAAATATGAATGCTTCTAAGAATGCAGGCCCTAGTAGCAGGTACTTCTTAAATGTATGTTTGAATCACATTTACTGATGTCCTCTTGGCCAAAGCAAGTCCAATAGCAAAGCCCATGTAGTCAGAGGGGACAACACGAGGGTGTGGATACCTGAAGGTTTGTGACTTGGAACCATTACTGGAACAGTACACCACATGAAATGTAATTATCTATTTTTTCCTATATAAATTTGGGTGGAAAATGTTGAATTGTAACTTGCATATGTTCCAGAATATTTACATATATAAAAGCTATACTCATTTGGAGTCCTGCATTGTATCACTGTATCAATAGGAAAATAGATCACATAGCCCATATTTTCTAATTGGTTGCCTTTGATCTACCCCCCAACTTCTCTGGCTAGAAATTTTAGTACTATGATGAATAAAAGTGGGGAGGGTGGACATCTTGATCTTGTTTCTGATCTTCCATGAAAAGTTCTTAAACTTTTCATCATTGAGGATGGTGTTAGCTTTGGGGTTGTCAGATGCAGTATGTAACGTGTTAAGGTCCTTTGCTTCCATTAACCTAGAAAGAAATACAGTAGAGAATAATAATCTCCAAATATGTTGAGTTTATTCATGCATACAAAATTGGATTAAAATATGGAATGCACACCACAACAAGCCATGAAATCTTTCTGTGAGGGAAGGGTGAGAGAAACTTTTATTGGTATTAAGGGAAAATTTCACATAAGATGCTTGGAAACAGAGTTCATTGGCTTTGTAGGCTAAGAGTCAGATTTGTCATCAGTTCATTGGTAGAAATGCTGTTACTGGGCAGTTTCTTTTTGGAGCATCTAATCTGAATTACTGCAATGGCAAACAATATTTAATGATCAACTTTGTAACAGAAATGTGTGTTTGTACAAAGCTGGAGATGCATGGAAGATGTGAAGGGATTTCTGATGGGTTTTTAGAAGGTCCTTGGAAAAATTCTACCTCAGACAAGCAAGCATGAGCCCCCTCTTTTGTGCCTTTTCTGGCTCTATTTTTCTGTGTATTACAGAAATAAATTTCATCAACTTTTACATTTTCCCTTTTCATCAAGAGCCTTATTTGAAATCATCACTGATAAATATGGCTAATGTTAGATTGTATGTCCCTTGATGGTGGGATGAACATGCTCCAGTCAGTGGATCTGGCCTCAAATTGGGGGTTAATGGACTGCTGTAAGTCAGCGTCAGGAGGCTTTTAATTTCATTTGAGAAACGAAGAGGTCTGAAACAGTTCCGTTTGGCTGGGGTTGTCTGCATTTTAAGTTTGATTTACCTGTTTTTGAGGTATCGGTTATCATCTCAGAGCACCGGGCAAACATTATTTTGTCAGGATTGGCATTTCTATACAGATTTAACAGATAATGATTACACAGTTTAAAAAATAAATGCAAAGTAAAAATACCAGAAACGTGAACATTCCAGGTTGTGTAAAGGTTTTAAGCCATTAACCTTAATGTGCTGTTGTTCAGCAATAGTCTTTACAATGGAATTGGCAAAAATTCATAGGGCAGCAACTAGATTATCATTCCTTTATTAGTGGCTATTCTATGTGGCTCAAGAGATCTGCCAAAGGAAGCAAACCTAGAACCCCATAATTCAACAGGTAAAACACACTTGACCCTTTGATGTAGTGAGTGGAGACTAGTCCAATGAATATTCCAGTGATCAGCTTTAGACTTACGTATTGATAACAGAGCAGCCAAACATCCCAATCCACATTGGCCTCCTGCTATCCAGGTGATTAAACATTTAGAGGCCAAAATTGAGGTATCCCACTCACAGAAAGAAATGTGCCTAATACGAGTACAGACAATTCTTTCCTGTGTGAAATTAATATAAAATTAAACCAGGAGTTAGCTATATTAGTACATATTGCTAATGATGACTCCTTTTGAGATTGGTTTCAATAACATTTAAAAAATATCTTAGGGAGACCCAAGTAAAGTTTTAAGAAGGAAGAACCATTACACATTTCTAGGGTCCTGAAGTCTTAGCTTGACTCTTCCTGTGGCCTGGGCCAGATTGCTTCCCAAACCTCCTGGTCTCTGGGCTGTTCACATTCTGGTTCCCCAATGCAGAAAGATGAGCTCCGAGACCCTCTTACCATGAGCCCAGAGGATGTAGAACCCACCAGACCCTCATAAGTTAAAAAAAAAAAAGAGGGTGAACAAGCTGGAATCCAAAGCCACTCAGTTTCATGGCGCAGTTCCCACTGGCTTACTGAGAAATAGAAATGTAACTTGAGGCTATGTGTACTTTGTCCACATATGTGCACAAGATATATAACTGACACTCTTGACAGGAACATGTGAAAAATTCTTAATGTGCAGGAAGTTGAACAACCTGGTTTCCAATTGTGTGCACTTGAGGTTAGTTTCAAATTCCCCAATACACACAAACCCAGTGAAAGCCAATGAAGGCAGTCAAGCTGTGCACCTTCTGGGCCCAAATACATTGAATTAAGTATAAAGAGATTTCTCCTCTGGACAGGCTCCCACACCAGGTAGGTCAGTGACATGATGTGGTTAATGAGAGAGATCCACCCAGGCTTCCAGACTGGAGAACATGGTTTCCATGGAAGAATGGGAGAATACAGCATGGTGGACCAATTCTACAGCCAGTCTGAGACCTTGAGCAACAAACCTAAAACTCAACCTCTCATTTTTCTATCTAGGAGGTGGGGTTAATCACACCTGTGCTAGACATGAAATTTTGATACACTATCAAAACAACTTTTACATCCAGTAAAAATTAGAGAATACACTGAATTAGAGTAAATAAATCACATGTAGAAACTGGCATTTAGAGTAACTTGTGCTTCTGCAGAGAAAATGAAACAATTAACAAAGTGAGGAGATAACCAGACTCAGTAAATATCTGCAAACTATATGTCTGATAAATGGTTAATTTCCAAAACATATAAAAGACTCAAAGTACCCAATAACAACAACAACCCCCCCCAAATAACTCTATCCAAAAAATGAGCAAAGAACCTGAGTAGATATTTCTCAAAAGAAGACATGAAATGGCCAGTAGAAGAATGGAAAAAATCCTCAACTTCATTAATCCTGAGAAATGCAATTTAAAAACCACAGTGAGAACACTTCAAACCTCTTACAATGGCTATCCTCAGACAGATGAAAGATAACTGTTCATGAGCATGTGAAGAAAACAGAACATTCGTACACTGTAGGTGGGAGTGTAGGTTAGAACACCATTTTGGAAAGTAGCATAAATTTTTCTCAAAGTGCTAAAAATAAATCTACTGTAGATCTAAAAACTACACTTGAATGAAGTTCAGGTCAAATGAACTGAAATTAGTTTGTCAGAGATGTCACCATTCTAATGTTCACTGCACCATTATTCACAACAGGCAACATATCAAAACTACAGAAATTCTCAATATCAAAACTACAGAAATGAATAGATAAAATAAATATTATGCATATAAAAATGGAATTCTATTTAGCTTTAGGAAAAGAGAAATTGTCAACTGTGACAAGATGGCTGAATCTAGAGGACATCGTGTTAAGTAAAATAAGCCCAGCACAAAAAAATAAATACCACATAATTTTAGTTATATGTAGTCTACTAAAAAGTCAAACTGAGAAACAGAAAATAGAATGGAGGTTACCATAAGTTGAAGGTTAGGATGGGAGTCAAAGGTAAATGTGGACATGATGTTCAAATGGTACAAAGTTTTAATTTGGCAGGAGGAATAAGTTCTGGTGATGTACTGCACAGCATGGTGAATATAGCTAAGAGCAATGCATTGTATATTTCAAAGTTGCTAACAGTGGATTTTAAATGTTCTCACCATGAAATAATAAGTATGTGATGTAATGAGTGTTAATCAGTGTGATTTCATCATTTTACAATGTATACATGTGTTGAAACATCACATTGTACCTCATGAACATATAAAGTTATAATCTGTCAATTAAAATAAAATAAAAAATTTAAAAGGCAAGAACTGCCTGAATGAATTTTTTAAAATACCAACAAGAAAAACTAAATATTGTGCATAGGAAAAACACTTTAAATTCGAGGATACAAATAGGTTGAAAGTTAATGGATGGCAAAAGATTTGCAATGTAAACAGAACCCCAAAATAGCTACATTGGCTGGCCATACTAATAACAGATAAATGTTAAAACAGGGACATTTTATAATGACAAAAGAGTCAGTCATGAGAACATCTTGACAATTATAGATCCACATGCATCAAACCCAGAAGCCCAATATTAAATGAAAATAATTAGGAAAGAAGTTAAGAGAGAAGTAGACTATTCTATATAAATATTGGGAGATGGCCAGGGCAACTTTCACTAATGGATAGAACAACTAGGGAAAACAACGACAATAGCATAGGAGTCCTGGACAACATTATAAAGCAACTTGACTTTACAGAGACACCCAACAACAGAATGCATTCTGTTCAAGTGCATGTGGAAGGATCCCAGAAAAACACCATTTGCTAGGCCATAAAATAGCCTAAAAAATGTATTGAAATCACAGAAAGTATGTTCTCTGACTACAATAGATTTAAATTGAAAATGATAAACTGAAGGATATTTCAGTAGTTCACAATTATGTGGAAGTTAAACCACAAACTACAAACAGCCAGTAAATCATAAAGTCACACACAAAAATTTAGAAACATTTTGAGACTGAAAACAAAAACATGACATACCAAAGCTTAGAAAGGGGTTAGAATACAATTTATAGCTGTAAATATCTATACTTTGAAAAGATCTGAAATCAAAAAGCTAACCTTCCAACTAAAAAACAAGAGAAAGAGAAAAATTAAACCCCCAAAGAACAGAAAAAAGAAAATACAGAGTGGATAATGATAAAGAAATACTGGTGCTGTAGTTTCTACCACTGATACTAGAGATTTGGGGACAGAAGGGTGGTAAGTGGAAGGGACCTCTCTGCCCAACAAGGCCCTGAAACACCTGCATTCAGCCCCACCTCAGGTTCTATGCTGGACCCCATTTTGTCTTACTCACCTTTTCCCCTCTGTTTTAGTCCATTTTGTGTGGATATAACAGAAATACCTGAAACTAGGTAATCTATAAAGAAAAGAGGTTTATTTGGCTTATGATTCTGGGACAGCTACATCTGGTGTGGGCCTCAGGCTGCTTCTATGCATGGTGGAAAGTGGCAGGGAGCCAGCAGGTACAAGCAGATCACATGGCAAGAGGAAGTAAGAGAGAGGAAGCAAGAGAGGAGGTGCCAGGGTGTTTTAAACATGCTCTCATGAGAACTAATAGAGCAAGAACTCACTCATTCCTCCCCCCTCCCCCAGGGAGAGCATTAATCCATTCATGAGGGA
This sequence comes from Cynocephalus volans, assembly GCF_027409185.1. Lineage (NCBI taxonomy): Eukaryota > Metazoa > Chordata > Mammalia > Dermoptera > Cynocephalidae > Cynocephalus > Cynocephalus volans. Next base: position 92,584 of record NC_084471.1, on the reverse strand, counting down.
TCCACCCCCATGACTCAATCAGTTTCCCAAACTGCCACACTGGGGATCAAATTTCCACATGAGTTTTGGAGGGGACAACACATCCAAACTGCATCACCCTCCTTGGGGCCTGGATTTCCTCCCTTCACTAGGGCTTGGAGGACAGAGGAGGGAATACTGCAGACTCCAGGGGGCTTCTTCAGTGAAAACAGGCTCTGTGGCCATTGCTAGGTCTGCAGACCTATGTGCAAGTAGAACCATGCACAAGGCAATACACAAGTGGAACTGGGATTTACTGTGTTGCCCCTTAGTGGCAAGATACAAACACAGCACTCCATCACTGCAGATATAAACACAAGATATTCCTGAAGTACAGAGCACATGGTACACACAATCATATCTATTATATTGTCCTATTTAAAAATATGAGGAATAGGAATAGAGAATACATCCCTTCCTTCCAGACACTAATTCTCACTAAATAGAATACAATAAATACTACTGTTTATAGCAGTTTGAATGATTGCAGATTTAATCTCTTAAGTTATGTGCCTGATCTGTTGATTCTCATGGAAATATTTCTATTCAAACCATTGACTGGCTCTGTGTTAGCTTCAAACATTAGAAAAAATTACATTTACTTGAGAGAGTTTTTTAATAATGGTCATACAAATTTACCTACAATAGGAGAGTGGGAATAAAGTGAGAAGCACAGTACTTTAGACAATAAATTTAAAATATAAAGAAGTGGCATTTAATATCACAAATTCTGAGGTAAGCCTTCCGGTCAAGATGGAAGAATAGACGGTCCCCAGCATCACTCTTTCTGGAAAATCAACAAATTTACAGCCATTAAAAAGCAATGACAGCCAAGCTGGGGCTGCTGGAGCTCAAGAGAAGAGGAGAGACCCAAGGAGTTCATGAAGGCAGGAGAAGCCACGATGGGAAAGGATCACTCCCACCATTTTGAGCCCCAGCCACTTTAAGTCTGGAGCTTGTGAACACACGGAGCAAGAGATGTGAAAAGCCACAGCTGTGCCCATTGTATGAAGTTGCTTGAAAGTGGCAGGGGAGAAGGACTTAGTGGCACCCAGGCCAGCAAGACCACTAACAGGGTTTCCTTGGACCCATATAGGAGGAGCCACAGACAACAGAAAAAAGTAACCACTGAGAAGCCAGTGAGTCATGACAAGGGACCAGTGCATGGCCTGTCCTACGGGAAGTGCTTGGAGTGCGGGCAGTTGGGGAGATGGGCCCACCAGGGGAGCATTGGTGCACAGCATAGACAGGTGATCTGCTCTCCAATCAGCACAGGATCACTCAGTGTAGAGTGGTCAGGAATATAGAATTGCTGGGGTTGTAGCTTGCTGAAGACTCAGGCCAAGACCAGAGTTTCCACACAACCCACATGAACCAGACCTCATGAGACCAGGAAGTACATACAAGGTCAACCATTAAAAACATGAGCTGCACAGAAAGCCTTCCCCAGGGAATCAGCAGCAAAGCAGCAATTTAGCTAAGCCACAGGGCTCAAGTGGTGGTCCTCACAGGAACTTCCTCCATTTTAGAAGTAAGCGAAGGACAAAAAATTAATTTCCATGCAGAGTTTAAGTGGTGGGAACCGGAAATAATCTAACACAGAAGTGAAAGAAAAAAATGCCCATAGATCAGAGACAAAGTTTGATGTTAACTAGTAAAGGTCTAACACAACCAAAGAACAACTGTAAAACCTAGGACTGGAAGCCCCTGGGCTCCCAAGCCAGGGAGGTGGGATGGCTGAGGTACTCAGCCATGTCCATCCAACATCCACAATCAGCCCAGCGATAACCACTGATCCTCCACAGGAAGCACCCTGGGCCCCTGAGCCAGGGCATTGAGGGGCCAAGGGCCTCAGGCACACAGCCCCAATGAGGGAGGGATGGTGGAGGTCACAGGACTCAATCATACTCCTTCTCATCCCCCCTCTTCCCACCCTATTTCCTCTTCCCCTTCTCCTCACTAATTGCTCCACAACCCATTAGAATGAGGCATGGAGCCAGGGGAAGCTGAACACAGCCAATAACTAGGCAAGCAGCTGCCACCGTGTGGGCCCTGCCAGGGTCTGGAGGCATGGATCTGGGGAAAGCTGAACCAAGTCAGAACTAGGAAAGCCACCACCACCACCCTGGGCCACACTGGGGTACTAAGGTATGGAGTCAGGGAAAGCTGAACCCAGCTGCAACCAGGTACAGAGCATACCAAAAACACCATTTTCATGCAAGAAGCCCACATAGCCACCCAAATTGCTGCTCTATAGCAGCAGTCACAGCCACTCTGCAGATGGTACACCAGACTCTCAGCTGCATTGACATGAGAGGCACCAGTGGAGATAAAACCAAACCAAACCAAAACATACTCTCCACAAAGCACTACAGAGTAAAAGAAACATCTGATTTATGATAATAGGGGAGGGATTGATCACACCTGTCTCAGTACTGGACAGATCATCTAGGCAACAAACCAACAGATCAGTTAATCTATGAAGAGAAAAAAGCTATGGTGATTAAAAGGGTGACGGGATGGGTAGAGATTGGATAAGGGGCATAAAGAATGATTTGTAATAATGAACAGGCTAATAAAAAAATTCTGAAGTCACACTATCATACGATGTGTAAGTATACCCTATCTGTAGCTATGTTGGCTTCTATCAACATAAATTTTTAACAAATAAGACTCATATGCATAAATGCAACATACTTGGGGCTGTTTTGTGCATTGTAGGCTGTGTAGCAGCATCTCTGGCTTCTTTCCACTAGACCTTTTAACCTCCAATTATGGCAACAATGTCTTCAGACATAGCCAAATATCCCCTGGCAGGCAATATCACTACTCATATGTAACTGTTGACAGCCAAAACTTTTAAAATAGTTTTGATCCTACATTTATCAATTTTGTGAAAATTTGCAATCACATTACATAAATTGATAGTTTTCACTTCAAATTATCTGATATATAAAAATGAAAGTTATGTTGAAAGCTTTAACACATTAAAGATATTGACAAAGATAAACTTGTCACTGTTCAATGAGAAGTCCATGTGTGGTGAGGTGTTCCATATTTATTGGATTGTTTCTCCCCATAATTGAATTTTCCCATAAGCGGACTTCAATATAAAAGGTGACAATACAGGTTTCTCTTCTGTGTGAATATTCTCATATTCAAGAACTGGTAACTTCTCTCAGAAATTTCATAAAGTCAGCACAGTGGGCTACTTGTAACACAAAGAGACCACACATGAAATGGCAAACCATAGTAAGCATTTCTTACATAAAGTATGTAGAGAGGACCCGGGGATAGAGTTGGAAAGAACTATGGTTTCTTCAATTCAGTCTGTCTTAAATTAGGGTGAATTTCTCTCACCTATGGCCCCTGAGTCTACTCAAGGAGTCATCTGCCCTTCAGTCCCAGAGAATGAGAAATCAGAGACAAATGCATAAACAGTGTTTTTATTGCTTGGCCTGGAAGTAATGTTTATCTCCTGTATCCATACTCCCCTGAAGACAGCTAAATTACATGGTCCCACACACAATAAAGGCTGAGATTGCAGGCATGTGTACAAGAGAAAAAAAGTTTATAGAAAATACCCAGTATAATCCATGCAGAATTTCCCCCATGTAAGTTTTCTCATGCCTGCTGCAGTGTGAGTTCTTTTTACTTTACTTTTCTTTCTTTCATTCATTTTTCCCCCCAGTGGCTAGTCAGTACAGGAACCCATGGTGTTATCACCACCATGCTCTAAACAGCAATACACTAACTATAGCCAGCCCTGTAACTGCTGAAAAAAGATGTTTTCACAATTATTGACCCCCTTCTATATCTCAGCATTGCACATCTGCTGACTCAACCACTTATAAAAATCAAAAGAAAAAAATAAAACTATAATACATGTAAAAAAACAACAGAGCATAACAACTATTTACAGGAATTTCTTCTCTATTCAGCAATATAAATATTCTATACAAGATGCAAAGGACGCAGAAAAAAGTTCATAGGTAATATTGAAACAGTACATCGTTTATAGAAGGAGCTTCATCATTTGCAAGTGTTTTCATCAACAGGGGCTCCTTGAACCATCCTCCAATACCAAGGGACAGCTGTGCATTTATAGGGCTTCTTCTTGGTGTGAGTTCTCTGATGAAACGTGACATGTGATTCATGGCAAAACCTTCTCCCACAGTCATTACGTTAACTGGCATTTTCCCATGTGTGAATTTGCTCATATCTACTATGGTTAGTTCCAGTAAACTGTTTTCCCACATTCCTTACATTCACATGGTTTCTCACCTATGCATATTCCTTGATGGCTGCTGAGGTGGGAATTTTGGTTAAAAGCTTTTCCACATTCTTTACATTAATATGGTTTCTCTCACCTGTGTGAGTTCTCTGATGAATGCTGAAATGTGACTTTCAGCTAAATGTTTTTCCACATTCTCTACATCCATATGGTTTCTCACCTGCATGAGTCCTCTGATGGATGCTGACATTTACCTTATGGTTAAGAACTTTTCTACATTTTTTGCATTCATATGGTTTCTCACCTGTGTGAGTTCTCTGATGAATGCTGAGGCTTACCTTGTAGTTAAAAGCTTTTCCAAATTCTTTGCATTTGTATGGTTTCTCACCCATGTGAGTTCTCTGATGAATGGTGAAATATGACTTCCCACTAAAAGCTTTTCCACATTCTTTACACTCATATGGTTTCTCCCGTGTGAGTTCTCTGATGAATGGTAAGGCTTACCTTGTAGTTAAAAGCTTTTCCACATTCTTTGCATTTGTATGGTTTCTCGCCCTTGTGAGTTCTCTGATGAATGGTGAAATATGACTTCCTACTAAAAGCTTTTCCACATTCTTTACACTCATATGGTTTCTCACCTGTGTGTCTTCCCTCATGCCTGCTGAGGTGTGACTTATGTTTAAGTTTTTCCATATTCTCTACATTTATATGGTTTCTCACCTGTGTGAGCTCTCTGATGAATGCTGAGGTGTGACTTATGGTTAAAAGTTTTTCCACATTCTCTACATTCATATGGTTTCTCACCTGTGTGAGTTCTCTCATGACTGCTGAGGTGTGACTTTTGGTTAAAAGTTTTTCCACATTCTGTGCATTCAAACAGTTTCTCACCTGTGTGAGTTCTCTCATGCCTGCTGAAGTGTGACTTTTGGTTAAAAGCTTTTCTACATTCTTTGCATTCATATGGTTTCTCACCCGTGTGAGTTCTCTGATGAATGGTGAAATATGAATTCCCACTAAAAGCTTTTCCACATTCTTTACACTCATATGGTTTCTCACCTGTGTGAGTCCTCTGATGGATGCAGAGGTGTGACTTACACTTAAATGTTTTTCCACATTGTCTACATTTATATGGTTTCTCACCTGTGTGTGTTCTCTCATGCCTGCTGAGTTCTCTTTCCATTCAAAGCTTTTCCACATTGTTTACATTCATATGGTTTCTCACCTGTGTGTGTTCTCTGACGCCTGCAGAGGTGTGACTTCTCACTAAAAGATTTTCCACCTTTTTTACATTCATATGGTTTCTCACCTATGTGAGTTCTCTGATGCTTCCAGAGGTGTGACTGATGGTTCAAAATTTTTCCACATTGTCTGCATTCATATGGTTTCTTACATGTATAAATTCTGTCATGCCTGCTGAACTCTGATTTTTGGTTAAAAGCTTTTCCATATTCTGTACATTCATGTGGTTTCTCACCCATGTGAGTTCTCTGATATAAAATGTGGACGACTTATGGAAGAAAGCTTTCTTACATTCTTTACATTCACATGGTTTCTCACCTATGTGAATTCTCTGATGGCTGCTGCAGTGTGAGTTCTGGTGAAAGGTTTTACCACATTTATTACTGTAGAATTTTTTTAATATTCTTTACATGGTTTCTCACTTGTGTGAATTCTCTGATGTACACTGAGCGTAGAGTCATGGTAGGAAAATTTTGTACATTCACTACCTCCATCTGGTATTTCACTTGTGTGAATTCTCTCAGGATGGCTGAGGATTGACTTCTCACAGAAGCTTTTTCCATAGTTAATACTTCCACAGTACATTTCTCCTGTGTGAGACCTCTGATGCATTGTAAGGTGTGAACTCTGACAAGAAATTTTCTCATGTTCAGTACAACCATAAAGCTTCTCTTGTGTAGGTGTTCTCTGATATGAGGTAAGGGATAATTTCTTAATTAAAGATTTCTCACAATCAGCATATTAATAGTGTATCTCTCCTGTGTGCATAATCTGATGTTTACTCAGTTCAGATTTTTGATAGAACATTTGCCTACATATACCACAGCCTTTCCCATGTTCATTATACTTATATGTTGTCTCATCCATATGAATCTGTGTAAATATTATTGGCTCTGTGTTGGAGGATTTCCCCTTTCCACTGTATTCTAAAGGCTGCTTCCCAGTTTGAATACTGGTATGCTAAGATGCTCACGATGTCTGGGTAATTTTCCAGTTGTATGATGGTCATCGGGTTTCTCTCCAGCAGGCATCTCATCAGGCTCTCTAGGAAAAAGTGCATTCTGACATATGCAAAACTCCTCATGTCCCTTCCCTGAATAGTTTCCATTATTTATAATCAGATATAAAACATGATATGAATTCAAATAAAATAATTTTCCTAACACAACTCTCTCCTCAGCTGCTGTGTTGCTGTTGGTGATTACACTTTGCCGCAAACATCTGCCATGACATTCTTGGTTCCTCTCCACTAGGCTATCATCTATTTGGACATCTGAAATGACAAAAAAGTAACTATCATGAACCACACTTAAGCACATCTCGTTGGTTGCTCAAGTAAACATACAGAAGTGCCTTCCAATCCTAGTAACAAAATTTTATAAAATAATCAATAATGAGTATTGGCTTTATGAGCTTATGGAATTTTCTCAAACAATGTAATACTGTAGTAATATATTTTCTAACATTATATCATCTTTTTTTCCCCTTTTCTGTTCATTGTTAAATTTTAACTTATAAGCAAATATTAAGAATTTTTATTTTTTACCTACTTGTAGTTTTCATCTAAGTACCTTTCAGTTCTTTACACCATTTTCTCTGTTTTATTTTTACAACAATGGGTGTCTCCTGCTGCTATTTTCTCATTATTTCACTATGAAGATGGCTAGGTTTTCCTTCATCAGCTACTTTCAGGTATAGAAGTGAGTCAATTTTTTTTGTCACATGTGCAGGAACATGGCTGAGGATAAGGATTTTGTGTTTATGTTTATATGCTTTACACTCCTCCCTTAGAAAATGGCTATAGGAATGTGGAAAATTTTCTAGGAATAAAATATTCTCTTCTCCACGCTAGATAAAGATAGCTTCCTCCAAGCTTTTCATTTAACTTGACTTCCTCTGCTTCTCATAAGCCATTACAATAAAGGAAACGTCAGTTTTCCCCCACAGACAACCACTTCTGTTGTAAAATATTTGATTCTGCATCCAAGGCTGTTCCCACATCTTTGAAATATGTTCTTTTGACTTCTCAAATCAACTTGTATTCTATTCCCAATTTCTGGTATGTGGGCCACCACTTGATAATTCATTTCTTATGAAAGCTTTTGTTTTGTGCAGTGAAGTTTTGGTGGTCTTCTATTCTCATAAAATGAGTCTCCTGCACATTTCTCATTTTTTTTTCTGAATAATTTCCACAAAGAAAACAAAATTGCTAACTTTGAACTCCTCCCCCAACCAACAATCTTATCCCCTCAACATGGAACCCTTAGTTCACATAGCCTTGGTATCCAGAATTTCCTGGTTTTCCTTGAAAGTCAAGGACCACGCTTTCCATTCTCCCATGCAGGGTTTTCCTCAGCTTCATGATTTTTGATGTGATGGTACAAGGCTCATTGTTGTACCTCTTTTCCTATTTTTTTAGTGAATTGCTATGTGATACTCTGCACTACTTTGGGATTCTGTGAAGAGTTCCCGCAAGAACAAAGGCCCACACCAGATGCAAGCCCTTGAACTTGGAATGCTGAGCCTCCAGAACAGACTTGTAAGAAAGATTTTTTTTCTTTATAAATTACCCAGTTACAGGTATTCTGTCAGAAACAATAGAAAACAAACAGATACAGTATTTTTAAAAAGTACATGAGAATTGAAGACACAAGCACAACCAAAAATGTTAAGAAAGCAAATAGGAAAAATAAATGTCAAAGAAGAGAAATGCAGGAAATAGATTTTGGGTATATATAAAACAGATTCAGCAAGATAAAATATTGGGATGTACATGGAACACTCCACCTTGGAGATTATGTAATACAGGATTGCAGATGAGCCATCCTCAAGTCTGAGACTTGGGGAAAAAATTGCTATAAACAGCTGAACACTTCCAACATCTAACGGGCTTTACTTTTCTTGGCTTCTGCACTGTGCACTGTATGTGCTGACAAACCTTGCAGGATCTAGTTTGGGCATTCTTCTACTGTCCATGGCTCTGCTCTTTCTTCTAACTTGACAATCACCTCAGCTTTGTTAATACAGTGTTCTGTTAATGAGAAGTAACGTAGGACTTTGTAAAAGTGCTAAGTCTGATTCTTGGAAGTATGGCAAGAGCTCACCTTCAGATGTTGTGCAATGAAGAGGCCAATTTGAACCTCATGAGAGAGAGTGCACTTTGAAGAAATGTAATCTTACCAAAAGAGTGTGAAACCCTATAAATGATTCCTATGTTTATGAACAAAAAAGAAACTTTCTCCTGAAAGTTACTGGGGAGTTTTACTCACTCAGTGACACCAGGTTGCTGTAGGTCTCCAGCATCACATCCCTGTACAAAGTCCTCTGAGCATCATTCAGGTCCTGCCACTCCTCCCAGGTGAAGTCCACAGCCACATCCTCAAATGACACCAACTCCTGTAATGACATATTTTTCTCCACTCAAGTCAACATCCCAGGGTCACAAAACAGAAATCTTGGCGTTCACGCCTCTGTGTGTGCATGTGTCATGTGTGTCTTAAATAAGATGCCACATTTTTGTACTCTATAGAATGGGAGCAATAAAAACCAAAGGACAAATATCCTGGTACATAATAAGTTATTAATTACTAAAAGTATTATTAGAAAACTTAGTTTATACCTTAAAAAATATCCTCGTTGCTAGTGATAAAAGTATGAATGAAACTTTTCTTTTCCAAGGAGAGTATAAACAGGCATGAAGACGTAAGTATAAATACATACCTGAAATATTGTGCTGGATGAACAAATTTAAACACAAGTTCAATATAGCCTGGCATAAGAAAGAAATACAAAATATAGTTTTATTTTGTATTCAGTTTGCACTTCACTGAAATGCCAAAGATGTTCAACTCTTCCATGTGAACTGTGTGGTCTCATGAATATGAGGCAACAGCAAAAGTCCAGTCACAAGAACACAAAAGAACACACTCCACATTAATGAACTACACACAGCACCATGTCTGAGTGAATGATCTTGGGCAGCATAAGGGAAAAACAATATTGAAGCAACTGCTTATAGAATGATCCTGCACTTAAATATGGGACCTATCTCAAACAAGTAAAACATTTTATGTGGTTATCATTTTTTAACTACTTATGAATTAAAAGTACATTACAAAGGCATTCCAAAATTTCCTTTCTATGTGCCAAAGGTTTGCTTGTGTCCACACCAGGGTGTACACTACAACTTTCTAAACCACAGGCCACAAATAATGTGGTCCTGTAAGTACATAACTTTATTTGCATTTTAATAGTCATCCACTACAAGGAGAATGGAAAAGGCTTTTAGGGAGAGTCAGAGGGAAAAGGAAAACAGGGCGACAGAATACCAACTACATTATAACATAGACAAATAAGCACACAGAAGAGAGACTTAACACTGTAAAAAAGAAACAGGGAAAGAAAAAGCAGAAATAAAATATGGTAGTAATTTGCTGTGTAGAATTTAAAAAAGAGTTTTACTCTCAGACTACCTACACAAGCACAGCTAGTTAGATCCTGGCACTGCAAAGCAAAGTTTGAAAAATGGGAGAAAATACAAAGAGCAAAAGTGAAACAGACTTGAATACATCATATATGAAATATCTGTGGAAATGTCCAAGTGGCAATTGGATATTTGATTCCAGCATTCAAGACATAAAGTTAAGCTGACAATAAAGATTTGAAAAGTATCAAAATTTCCATGCTATCTGAAGACATCAGAGTGAATGAACCTAAGAGGTTGAAAGAAAGAACAAGTACAGAATCTACAGAAACACATAGAATAGAGTGGAAGAAAAAGTGGCATTACATCTTAATACAGGAGTTAGATTTCTCAGAGGACAACTCTTAATGTGTATGTGCCTTACACAGATCATCAAACTATGTGACACTAAACCTAATCGAACTTCAAACAGAAATAGAAGAATCCACCATCAAAACTGGAGATTTCAACACCCTTTATCAAAAATGAACCAATACAGCAGACAGAAAACCATAAAAGACATAGTTAAACTCAATAACATGATCTGGATATAATGGATAACTACAGACTACTTCTTCCAACAAGAACAGAATAGACATTCTTCTCAAATGCACATAAAAAAAATCAGTAAGACCATATTCAGAGTCATATAACACACTTCAGGAAATTTAAAATAGTAGAAATCATACAATATATGTTCTCAGACCACAAAAGAAATAAACCAGAAATTGGTAACAGAGCACTAACTAGAAAACCCCAAATAGAGTGGGATCAAACAACACACTCTAATACATGGGTTAAAAAAACCCTGAAATTAAAAATATTTTAAACTAAATGAAAGTGAAAATCAGGCTGACTGGTTAGCTCACTTCGTTAGAGCACAGCCTTGTAACACCAAGTTGAAGGATTTCAATTCCTGTACTGGCCAGCCACCAGGGAAAAAAAAAAAAAAGTGAATGTGACACCAAAATTTGTAGGATACAGAAATAACAGTGTTCTCAAAAAAATTTATGGCACTGAATGCATAAAACAAACAAACAAAAAAACCCCACACATCTAAAATCAATAATCTATGTTTCCACCTTTGGAAACTGGGGGGGAGGAGGGAAGACCTAATTAAATTGAAAGGAAGCAAATAAAAACTAGAACACAAATAAAACTGAAAAAGAAAATCTGGAGAAAAACTGAAAAGCTGATTCTTTAAAAAGATCAGTAAAATTGATAAGCCTATAGCCAGCTAAGTAAAAAGACAGTGAACACAAGACAGAAATTACTAATATTGGAAATGAGAGAGAGGACCATCACTACAGATCCTGTGGACATTAAAGAACTAATAAATACTATGAACAACTCTGTGCACACATTTGTCAACCTACGTGAAATGGACCAATTGCCTAAAAGGCACAGTTTACCAAAACTCACACACACACAAATACACAATGTGAATAGGCCTGTATCTATTTTGAAAATTGAGTAAATAATAACATTCCAAACAGAAAGCACTCAGCCCAGAAGTGTTCACAGATTCAAATCAACGTTTAAGGAAAAAATACACCAACTTCCTACAGTCTACTGCAGAGAATAGAAAAAAAAGTACTTCCCAACTCATCATATGAAGACAGCATTACCTCAGTACCAAAACCAGACAAAGATATTATGAGAATAGAAAAACACAAACTGCTAACTCTCATGAACATACATGCAGATAAGCTCAATAAAATATTAGCAAACCTTATCCAATAATGTCTAGAAAGAAGTATGCACCGTGACCAAGTGGTATTTATCCCAAGTAGGCAAGGGTGGTTCAATATATGAACATCAATTAAAGTGCTACCTGGCCTCCTCTCTCTGTCACTGAGAAAATAAAAGAAGGATGTTCAATTTTCAAACAGAATTTAGAGAAAATATGAAGGAGCCAGGACTTGCTGAGTTTGAAATAAAACTATTTTTCAATCCATGTTTCCCAGAAAAATATTTTCAACCTGTTAAACTGTTTTTGTGGCAAGGATCAAATCTAATGTTTTCCAAAAAAGATGAAAGACCAAAAATATTTCTAGCTTTGTAAGTATCTTAGGATCTGACACATAGATAGTGCCTAGTAAACAATAAAGCTTCTAAGGAAATAGCCACCTTGGAGAGAAGGGGAGGTCAGAAAACAAAGGACCTGACTCAGAATGTGTGAGGGTAGCATTGGTCTAATGGATTTTAGCACAATGGAAACCCATGTTTTTATGGCAGTGATTACACCAGATAATTTCCTGTATCTAAAGGCCAGAGTCAGAAAAAAATAAGGTCGTTGGGTGCCTCAACATATAATAACCAAAAATAGGTAAAGAAAATCGGTCAACTGCAAACCCAGGCATTTAAGAAAAAGATATTGACAAAGAATGTCGAGAGCCCAGAGGACACGGTGAAGAGGCACAAAGCATCTTTTCCAGGGACCAAGACTGGACCCTAATGAAATACTAAAGCAGGTGCCTTAAGGGAATAAGTAATTACTCAGACCAGTGCCCTCAGGGTGCAGCCCCTTTTCACCAACCCTTTCTGCAGAAAAGTGCACACATGGTCATGCCTGTCTGTTCACTGTAAGCTGGATGTGTGTTAAAAAGATGACAGGACACTGGAGCTTATTTAATTTGGCTTTTTGTCAGCTGCACAATGGTAGAATGTTTCTAACGGTCTTGAGAGGGGCAAAGTATATTTTCATGTGGTAGAAATTTATGGTCAGAGAGCAGACTGTGGTCTATTAAACAGTGCTGCAAAGTCTTCCTATTTCTCTTATTGAGAGGTGGAATCTAATTGCCTTCCCCCTCAATCAAGACTGGTCTTAGTGATGTACCTGACTAAGAGAATACAGTGGAAGAGATGTTTTGGTATCTGAGTGGAGAAAACAAGAACCCTTGCAACTTCTGCCTGGGCCTCTTGGACACTTGCTTTGGCAGAAGCCAGACAAACCTGACTACCCTGAGAATGACACTGTGTGAGGAAGTCCAACGTGGCCACGAAGACAGGGCTGGATGTCTGCTCAGTGTTCCCAGTCACTAAAGTTTTTCCAGCTTAGAGCAGAAACATCGTGTAGCAGCAAACCCACACCACCCTGTCCAGTTTACTGACACAAAACATTGTGACATGTAATTAGATGTTCTTATTTTAAGCCATGAAGGTTTGTGATACTTTGTTGCACAGCAGATAACTGGAACACCAATACAATTATTAGAGACCTAACGTAGTACTTTGATTCGAAACATGAAGAGTGTAGGTTCACAGTGAATACTAGATTCAAAACAAAGAAAAGCATTTCACACTGAAGCAGGGAAACTCACAATTTCTGATTGTTAAACCTGTCCCATTCTGCTAGAGAAACTGTTTTAGGAATTTTATGCTTGGCTGCTTTAAATCACAGACTTTAGCTTCTGTAACCAAGCTTGCTTCCTGCATCCATATGCTAATGAAAAGTAACAGCAGTTTTGCACCGCCCTAAGGGCAGAATGCAAATTAGACTCCAGAACTGATCAATGAACTATCTTTCATAGCCAACCAATCAGAACTAACAGACTTGCATCCCTTGTTTGCATAAGAGGGCCTAAATGAGAACTTGGGTGGGAAGTTTTTGGCTGTATAAGGTGGGCCTTTCCCCTCATTTGGGGAGACACGAGCTTGATGCTCATGCTCTCCTTGCTTGCAAGCAATAAAGAGCTTTAACACCAAAAAGGGCCATTTAACCAATAAAGAGCTGTAATACCAACATTGGTCTTGAATTCCTCTGTGAGCAACCTCACAACATCTTATGTTAGGTCTCAAACTATAATTGTGAATGTAAATGTTCAGTTAACTGGTTTGTCAGTTTTTGTTCTTAACTAGCTGTTAGCTACAGTTCTACTTTAAAAACATACTGATGACTAATGCACACATCCACTTTTCTCATTCATTTTTAAGTAATTACCTGAAATAGGAGAAGAATAAAATACAATCTGTAAGAAAGTTTAAAAACATGATGGGTCTTATTGAACTAGAAATAGATATAAAAACTACAAATAGAATCACTGATGTAAATTTATAGAAGCAAAAGGTAGACATTATGAAAATTTATACTTTCTGTTTTTATTATTTCATGGCTTTTTATTTACCATTGTTCAAACATGTCCCAGTAATTCCTGAAGGCTTTCTCCCCATGGACTCCTACGGATGACACTACAGGTGCTGGTTAGAAGCATAGGTCACCAGGGACTGAACCTCATAGCCCAGCAAACATTACTCTCATGATTTTACAAGAATGATATTTCCAGTGGACCAAAGTTATTGTCTTTTTGAGTACCAACATCTCCCCCTTTACTGGCAGTGTATATAGAAATCAGAATAAAATGAAAAGACCAAACAAACAAAAGTAGCAGGAAGTAACACAAGATAAAATTAGACCCAAGAAACAGAGAGGAATCTAGGAGAAATCTCATTTTGGTGGCTTGTGTAAGTTGTTGGGTGGTAGTGATAACATATATAAGAGAAAAAGGGGAAGTGGTTTTAATTTTAGATTTGTTGACCTTGGGGTGACATTTTGGGTTTTTTTTTCCCCTGGCAGCTGGCTGGTGCAGAGACCTGAGCCCTTGACATTCGTGTTAAAACACCATGATTTAAACATCTGAGCTAACAAGCCAGTCCCTTGAGGTGCACTTTGAATAGCTACAAACAAGCATTCAACAGAGTTCAACCTATGATCAAAGACTAGGGAAGAAACACAACCTGGAGACAAACAAGAGTGCAAATGACAGAGGACTGAATCAGTGAGAAAGAATTTCACATGAGAAGAACAGGGCCCAGGATGAAGCACTTTGATAAGCTATGTTATAAAGAAGAAAGTAGAAGAATTCAGGAGAGAAGAGCAAAAACCATCAGTGAAGTCATGAGAGAAACTAACAAACACAGAGGAATTTCCAGGAGAATATCATGAACAGCAGTTCAAATTGTAGCAGAAGACTCAAGTTAGAAAATGACTAGAGAATAGTCATTGGATTTGTCTATGATTTAGGTTATCATTCTAGGTTTTATCTATGAATCTAGTACAGTCTTCCAAAGCCATCTGGAACTAGATTTATTTTAGAAACTATAAAAAGCTTACTAAGAACTTGTGCTGTAGAAATAGGTAACTGTTTCCACTGCAGAAAGCGAGAAATGTTTACTTCCAGGTCAGTAGTGAAAAACTTTCTAATATTGATGGTGTTTCAGAATTTGCTACCACCAAGTCTTCACATTCCAAGAGAATTTGGCAGATTCTCTTCTCAGGTTCCATCCCAATCATGTAAACAAGGTGTCCACCTTTTTTCCATGACATCACAAAGACTAGAGAAAATTTTTTATTTAACTTAGATGACTCTGAGGTCTTACACATGCCAACTTAACTTGTGAATGTATATTTCTTTCAAGTTGAGTTTTACTCATCTATACTTTTCAATTTTAATTTATTCATGCCATAAAGCTCACATAATACAATAAAAAAAGAGTGAGTAATAAATAAGCAAAAAACTCACCGGAGATTTATTCATCTTTTGTTGCTCTTGTAAACCCATAGCGCACTCTGGCAGCATATCTTGGAGAAAAGAGAATGGAGTGGATTAAGGAGAGTACTGTTGTGGCTTGGCTCTATATTCTCCTTCCCAAAACTCTCTACTTATTAGCTAAAAAAGACAAACAAACAAAAAGCCTTCCTGTGAGAGAGCAGTCCTTCATGCCTTGATAAGGGGCAACAAGGACACCATTAAAGATGCGGCTACAAGTACATTAATAGCTACATATTACACACACAATTTATTTTGGGGTCAGTGAAAACATACATAGCCTACTGAGTTAGCATGAATCAATATTACCTAAACATATAACTTAAATGCATTGTGACATCACTAAAATTAGGGTTGTAGAAATAGTTTGGCTATGTCAACTGTTACCCTTCTAATATTATAAATTCACACATGACTCCAAAAAAGTGTTTCCATTAGAGCACATCTTCCCTTTATGTACCCAAATTTCTGGACAGTGTGCATCTTATAGCCCAGCACACGTTGCCCATGGCTATATAGATAAAAAGAATACACACACACACACACCCCCCCACACACACACGCACACACACACACACGCACACATAATGTATATTTCTTCTGGTATGCTGATCTCCTGGTACCCAAGCCCATAATAAGCTCTGACAATAAACTAGTGTTTGTCATGTGATGTGCTTTGGACAATGGCATGTTAGAAAATGTCATGCTAGCATAGGTTTTAAAAGTACTGGCTATTGGTGCTTGTCTCTTAAACACAGTCATACTGTGTAGGAGCCTGGGTAGAAACAAGGCCCAGACAAGGGTCAGCACAAACCAGAGGACATGTGAGTGAAGCCATCTTTAACCAAACAGACACAGTCAACATACCAGGTGACTAAATCCACATTTGTAATCAAGGGAACACTAGAATGAGAACTGCCCAGCTAAATGCACTCCAAGATGTGGATCCATAGAATTAAAAAAAAATAAAATGGCTGGATTTTTTAAGGTACTTGGGTTTGATTTGTTTCTTACACAGCAAATGCTGAATGATACATCTAAGTCCCCAAAACTCAAAATATATTTAATGAAATTATGTGGGGTAGAAAGTCTTAAATTACAAGTCAAATAAATTCAATATACCTTCACAACCACAGGCAGAAGTTTTGAAAATCACAATGAATGTTAACTACATGTACTTCAGTGAAGTTTCTAGCCCTCATAGAGGCTATGGGATTCATAAAAAACAATTATTTACACATCAGTAAAGTAAGTTATAAATTTTGTTTTGTATCGTTTTGTGCATCACATACAAGTTGTTTACTTTAAAAATATACAGCATAAAAAGGGTGTTCTTTATAAGTGAGTAATGCACTGTACCAGGATACGTTCAAAGTTTGGAGGAAAATAGAATGAAAAGAGAATAGAAAGCCTTTCAAGAACTTTTTGAAGCACACTAGCATTTTAATTATATTTAAGAAATTAGTTTTGAGTAGAAGGGAAGTGCAGTCTAATTTTTCCATTTTAAATAATGTAAAATTGCCTCGAATATATTCCTGCAAAAGTTATGATTTTAAAGAATAGCTTACTCTGACATTAAGTGGGAAATATTTACATTATTTACCCCTTGAGGTGACATAATCCAAAGAAAGTACTGGAGTTAAAAAAGGATAGGGATGTTTAAGGCAATGTTTGCTCTAAGTACACTTCAGCATTACAAAAATAATCTGAAAAGTGAACAAACACTTGTTTTGACTTAAATGTGGCAAAATGGAAAATGCTAGCCAAAAAGTCAGGATGTGTAACATCAACAAATCATGTAACCCTGGGCAAGTCACATTTCCTCATATTCAATTATTTTCACTTTTCTTACAAGGTAGAAATATGGGAAAAACCATTCCTGAATGACCAGAAAAGAACAATGAAAATAGAGAACTATCAGCACATCTCTAGATGCCAAATTAGGCCATAGGCTGGGTTTGAGAGAGCTCAGACACTGGGAACAATGAGAGAAGATTGAAGGAATGGGCGTGTGTTCAGAGAGCACTGCAGACAGATCCTCTCAGCTGGGACAGGTTATTCCTGCACCCCACAGAACACCTTCAAACCCTCTTCAATAAGTAACACCTCCTGGTCCTTGCCTCTCTTTCTCAGTCTAATTCACTTCTCCCTTCTGACAGTTGACCCAAACCTTCCAGTCCCAGATACCCATTGAATGAGGCATTATCAGCCAACTCTGGTGCGCTCTAAGCACTAGACACAATCACTGTTTAGGGTGTGCAAAGCTGGGATCTTCACCTTTCTGGGACTCTTTTGCCTCTGTCCTGAAGCAGTACTGAGAGGGTTCTGGCCACAATGATGCTCCCTCAGGTGGGATTCCTATTCACAGGACACCGTCCTTCAAAGTTTGTCACACCTCCTTCATTCCAAAGAAAATGGGACCAACATCCAGTGCCCCAATCTCCTTCCTAGAAGTCACTGTCCTGGAAACAAGGTCGTGTATCAACTTCTGTAAACTCAAACCAGGAGCTCTAGGCAGGCCGCACAGGGCAGGAGGGACCAGAAACGTGACTTGCTGAAGAGACACCGAGACACCCACGACCACAGCAGCCACAGAGTGACAGTCTGCACACACCACACAGTCCCCAGATTCACCTCTGGGATCTGGGGCGTTACACTAATGTCCACACGCTCACGTTACAGATGGTGAAGTGAACGTCCCATAGGTCGGTACCAGGTTCCTGATGGCGGAGCTGGAACGTGACCTGTGACCTCCCCACACCTCCCAGGCTCGCTATCTTCAGACACCCCCACCCACGTTCCCGTCGCCACCTTGGACCTGAGGCCCCGTCCTGGGACATCTGGAACCGGCTTCTGCACACCCGGCAGCGCCCGCCCGCCTCCCGGCAGCGCCGTCCTCTGACGGAACCGTCTGGAAAGCGCAGCCCGGGCGCCCCTTCCCCGGCCCGGACTAGGTCCGCGCTCGCGCCAACGTCAGGCCCTGCCCGCCCGAGGCCCGCGGCGCTTCTGCCCCCCAAGTGCCGGGACACCATCCAGCTCCCCAGGACCCCCGAGGCCGCGGCCCTTCTGCCCGCCAAGTGCCGGGACACCTGTCCCGCTCACCAGAACCCCGAGGCCCGCGGGGCTTCTGCCCCCCGCAAATGCCCGGACACCCGTCCCGCTCCCCAGGGCCGCCGAGGCCAGAAGGGCTCCTCTTTCACCCTCCACCCACCTTCAGGGACGCACAATCCAGGGCAGGATCTGAGGAGCAGCGTGAGGACAGCGACAACTTCCGGAATTTGCAGACGAAAGATGGCAGAGTGGGCAGAGCAGATGCGCAGAAGGAACCCCGAAAAGGCCTTCCCATAGTCCTGTGCTGTTGTCGTCACTGCAGTGTGAAACTACATTTCCCAGATGGCCGAGCGCGTGGAGGCCCGCAAGTACAGAAGGAACTTGGAGCAGCAGCTTAGTCCTCCTGTGCTGGTAACGTCACTGGAGGGCGAGACTACATTTCCCACAAGCCTCTGCGGTCATCCTTTAGGGACCGGAGGAGAAAATTTTGTTTATTTTTCTCAGCAGGGATTCTTGCTACCAGGAGACCAGGACCTGATGGATCAAGACTGGTCTCTTTCCACGTTATTACGAGATAGAATTCTGATTCTTTACTAAATCCTGATTTGACAATCTGGGGCACTGTGAGAATAATGGGGAAATTCGAATGTGGGCCAATCACAGCATATTAATAAGTAATTTTACTTTGTTTAGTTGTCATATAGGTATTGCTATTATAGAACCCACGTTTATTTATGCAGATGCATTTTAGAGTATGAAAAGATCATGCATCGATTTCCTTTAAATTGTTAAACAAGCGAGAAATTAATATTGTAGCTCTTTTCCAAGCCATTAAAAAATGTTTGTTCTCATCCAATAAACTAATTTGTCTTCAATGGATTGTACTACAGAGTTGGAAAGTTTTAATTCAGAAGTTTTAATTCTATAAATCTATCGAATCTATAAAACTTCTCCAGGAGTTTTAATTCTATAAATCAGCAAGGCTGGTAATTAAGATTCAGATGGGAGTTCCAAAAGGAAGTCACCTCGATCATTCTGACCCTAGAGAATCTGGTTCATGTCTGTCCTCCAGCTTCTGGCAGTGTACTGACAATCTTTGACATCCCTTGGCTTGTAGAATCATCACCCTATGTTTGTCTTCATCTTCCCATAATGTTCTCCCTGTGTGGTCTGTGCCCAAATTCCCGCTATTTATAAGGACACCAGTCATACTGGATTAACCAGTTACAACTGCAATGGCAGTATTACAAAATAACATCACATTCTGTGGTTGTGTGGCTTAGGACTTTAACATATAAATTTGGGGGAAGGGCAAACACAATTTAACTCGTAATGGAAACTTATCACTAACTTTGGCAGAAGCTGTGAATGATAGCACCTCCTCACTGAATGGAGTATAACAAGTCTCCTGTTGGTATGAACAGAGACAGCCCATCACATTACTCTAGATTTCATGTTGGCTACTTGTACGGGTTTGCTTGGGCTGCCATACAAAACACCACAGACTGAGCAGATTAAACAACAGACATGTATTTTCTCACAGTTCTGGAGGCTGGATGTTGAAGATCAAGGTGCTGGCAGGATTGGTTTTCTCTAAGGTTCTCTCCTTGGCTGGCAGATGTTTGCCTTCTCTCTTCCTCTTCACATGGTCATCCTCTGTGGACAGTCACCCCTCATGTGTCTATGTATGTCCTAATCCCCTCTTGTTGTAAGGACAACAGTCAGATTGTTTTAGGGCCCAGACTCACTTTAACCTAACCGCCTCTTTAAAGACCCTATCTCCAAATGCAGTCACCTTTTGAAGTTCCTCGGTTTTAGATTGCGAAATAATTTTTTGGAGAAGGAGAGGACAGAAATTATCCCATACAGTAGTCAAGGTGGTGTCTGTGTCATTACTAATACTTAGATAGATTGTAACTATGCCCCTTCACTCAGATATCTGCCAGGCACCTCAGGCCAAGCAGGTCATATCCTGGACTCTGACACACTCTTTTCATGTGACCCCTCTCCTGGAGGTGGCACTACTCTCTCAAGCAGAAGTCTTGTAAACCCAGATCGCCACACTTCCCTACCTCCCACCTAGTGTTTGCTGCTCAGTTTCTCACTAGACGAATGTCTCCTCTTTCTTTCTTTCTTTCTTTGTACAAACTGTGTTCTGAGAAGTTCATGATATCCTCGTCTAACAAGATCTTGGATGGGGGTAGAGGGTTATATTGGGCAGGAGTTCCTCCTGGGAGGATTGGTGGCCCTACCCTTCAGAACCTACTCTCCCTGGATTCCCTGCAACCAAGTGCTCTTGACTCAGAGTCATACCCTGTGTCCTGAAAAGGACCATCTTGGTTTACATAAATAGGGTCTTCCCCCTAAGCATCTCTCCTCACCTACTTATGCCACTCCTCACTGGTCACTTCAATCTCCAGGCCCTTCTACACTTGGAAGGTTCTGGTGGCCCAGAAGGCTTGGGTCCTGTACATGCAGGACAATGGTGGCCAGTTGGGCAGTGGAGTTTCCACCCACAGTGTGGATGTGCTCAGGCTGGACTTCACTGGACAGTGATTATATCAGGCATGGTGGGATGCAGAAGTCCTGAGTGCCTCTCACCATGAGTTAAACATGTCCTTGGGTCCAAGAAAAGAGCTTATTTGGCTCTTTCTAGAATGGGAATCTGTGCTCTGAGGACACCTGGACCTCAGTGTGACTAAAATGGCCCTCGAGTTCTTTATCTGAATCTGACCTGTCACTGTCCCCTTCTTCAGCCAGCAGGATCAGCATCTAATCACTCAGTGGAGACAGATGTCCAGATTTTATCTCCAACATCTCCTTTATCTTCACTGCTCACACCCATATAGTCACCAATTCTGCACTAAAGAGCTTTCTTTCCATCCACAAATTTCTCATTTTGGCCATTGTCATTGGAGGTTGGGGCAATACCAACTTCCAACTCGCCTTGCACCTAATTCTATACTTTTTTTCTTGTCAGCTGGCCAGTACAATGATCAAACCCTGGACCTTGGTGGTATAAGCAAAATGCTGTAACCAACTAAGTTAACTACCACCCTCTTATATTAATTCTTAACTCTAACCTCTGACACCTAATATTTAACCCCTAACCCTTTCCCTAACACACTATTATCCTCAACTCTATCCACTGAACCTAAGTCCTAAACCATAAACACAACCTATTATCATAATACTTAACTCCTAAAATGTTATACATATTACCTTATCTCTAAACCCTACCACATACCTCCAATCCCAACTCTAACCCCTAGACCCAATTCTTTCCCACAAACTGAAACCTAACCCTAACCTTACCCTAACCCTAAATCTAAACCTCGAACTCTAATAATAAGCCTTAATCCTAACCTCTAAATCTAACCCCAACAGCAAGCCTATCATTAACCACTAACATTAACCCTAGCACTTAACCCTACCCCAATTGTAACATTAATCTCTAACCCCAACCTACCTAACCCCTAACCACTAATCCTAACCCTACTCCCTAAAACCAACCATAACCTCTAATCCTAACCCCACCCCCTAATCCTACCTCCAACCCCTCTCCCTAACTCAACCCGAACCTGACCATGAACACCAACCCTGACCCTCACTCTACCTGGGTGGTGTTGGGCTCTGGGAGTGGCATCGGTTTCCTCTTTTCCCAAGGCTCACCCTCAGTTTTCCACACATGAGTCTCCTGTTGGCCCCGCCCTCCTGCGTTCTTTCCCACTGACCTTTTGTCCTTCACTTTCACAGAACCCGTTCACGCTGCATTCTTTCTGCTCTGGCCCCAGAGCACCCCTGGTCCTGACATGAGCACCTGCTTGTTCAGTCAGGGAGGTCTGTGCTCCTCTGCCAACTCCTTGGGTTTACTTTTATTCTTGTTATTATCACCAACATGGTCATTGCCATTGTTAAAATCATCACTGTTGTAATTATTACCATTTTTATTTTTGTCATTGTTGAGCCATCATTGAACACAGTCTTGTGGTCAGGTTATCCTGGGTTCTAAAACTGAGTGGACACCCCATTTGGGTGAATCCCTTCCAAAAGTTTAATGAACAGGAGCTGTGGCCTTGGTCCCTCAAGCCAATGTGGCTTAGGATCTGGGAACAGACTCTCTAATTAAGGTGTTAGGATTTACAACTAGCAAATGAGAAAGGGAGTATAAAGGAGACAGTTGGGCAGGACGGGATGTTACCTAAGTGATGAGGACATAAAACATCTACTAAAGCTTCAAGGACAGGAGACTTATCTTGACACACATCCTCAAGATGTCTTTAAAGGACAAAATCCAGAACTTTCTCAGCCCTTGGATGTGCTGAGGAGGTGAACTTCAAGAACACAGACTGACAGGAGCCTGGTAAGTGATAAAGGAAACTAAAAGTTGTGTCTTTGTTCATGGAGATCCCGTTTCTTTGTGCTCAGAGATGCACCCACTCAGAACAGTCAACTGGTGACTCACGCAGCCCCTTCCCCAACCCCCAAAACTTTCTTTAAAACTCCCTGCCTGTAACATTCTCAGAGATCAGGATGTTTCTGAGCTTTAGCCACCCGGACTCCATTACTTGGCCTTTAATTAAAGCATAATTTCCCTCACTGGAACTTCTGCCAGTGTTCCGGGTTTAGCTGCACATGACATGAAGTGACAGAAGCATGGTTTTATTACAGTTGCAGCTCACAGATGGCCATGTCTCAGCCCTATGACAAGTCACCTATGTCACCTCTTGGAGCCTCGGTGCCCTCTATGACATGGGGTCAGTGACTCTACTTCCATGGAAGAGGTTGGGCATCCAAGCTGCCCTGACCGTGTGACCCCACCTTGTCCCACCCCAGAGATGGGAGTCAGCTGTGTGGGGATGGTCCAGGCAGACACACTGGAGAAGCTGCTGGATCACCAATTGCAGCCACCTGGGCAGTGACCCCTTCCCCACCCCACCTCCCTGTGCTCCTGCTGAGCCCTCAACTCCACCCACAGGGTGCTGGCCCTGCTGCTGGGAGGGTGAGCACTGCTTCTCTATGGCACAGAGGTGACCTGGCTCTAACTAGCTATGGCTTAAGAATGTCACTGCACCTGAGCTGTTTGTACCTTGGAAAAGTGGGTGCCGAAAGGACCAGACCAAGAGGGTCATTGCAGGGACCAGATGGAATGAACCATGGAAAGTGTCTACCTGGTGTCTGCCCCTCCAGAAAGAACTGGAAGCACTGCTCATGTTAACTATTTCCCTCTCCCCCATGAAGCAGCCCCTGCCTCAGGTCTCACCAGGCCCTGGGTTTGGTTAGCATGGGTTTTGCATTTGTAAGAGAGGTTTTTTCTGGTTTCTGTTCTCACCTTCGCTGTTATCTCGGAACCTTGCAAGATTTTGATTTGCTCCAGTGTAGAATCGTCTTTCCCGCAGTCTTTTGCACAGTTTCACTTCACAGAGCTCTGGCTGACTTGGCTGGTGCCCAAGGTCAGCTTCCAGCCATTTGGCCTTGATCATTTCTCAAAACTCTACAAGGGTCAAAGAAAGAACAGTTAGCTTTGCAAAGTACTGATTAGCTTCACAGCCCTGTTCTCCTCTTTAACAAGCAAGATAACATCAGGGGATGGGAAGAAAGAGTGGAGAGAGAAAGGAAAAAACTGTCCTTTTAAAAATCCCCTGCCCCATGCAGCCCAGGGGGCTTTAGTTCCCAACATAGCTTCAGTCCTGCTCACTCGAACACCAGGACCAGCTGGAAATGTGAGTGGACTCTGGGTCATGATTGAGGGTCCTGACAATACCCTGGCCCCACACACCTTGTCATTCCCACTGGAGGGCCAAGGTCTGGGGCTTCCTACAGGAGGGAATGAGTCATAGGCCTAAGAATGGGGTCACAGGTGCCCTGGGGAGGAGAGCCAGGCTCTGCCAGTATCAATCCCCACCCATGACTTGATGTGGGGCCTAGGACAGGGACATGGTGAGCCTCCTCCTCCTCCCACATCAGCCATGCACCTCAGTCCTTTGTGTCCAGCTGTATATGGGGCTGGGATGGCTGCAGCCACCAGTCCTGAGAATCTCCTCAGTGGGAAGATGAGAATCGACATAATAGGGAGCACATTGGTGCATCAACTGCATGTTGAGATGCCTCTGGGTCCCTGTGAAGGGTGGACAGGGATGGACTCTGCTTGTTTTCTTTCTCAGAGAGTGACAAGGCACCTACTGTGTGCAGCCAGTGAAGGAACAGAGCAGGCACCACCCCTCCCTGTCCAGGAGACAGGCAGGAGCGTGGCAGGCTCCCCTGATGATGGGGAGATGTGGCCATTGATGGAATGCTCCCTCAATGGAGGTTATCTGCCAGCCCCTGGCCAGTCGCCAGCCCTGCCACTGCCAGGACAGCCTATGGACTAGGGTGGCAGGTTGGACAATGGTTGGGTGGAGCAGGCACAGCCCTCACAAGGGTTGTCATGTGGGGCTGTGGGGAAGGAGAGCCCAAGCCTTTGACTGCCATCCACTCATGTGCCCCAGCATCAACTCTCTGTCCTGGGTGTCGGCTGGACCAGGACCTGGAAGGTGTCTCTCTGCTCCCAGCTCCCCTGCCTCTAGGTGCAGGTGACCTACTCCAGCTCAACATGACTGACGTAGACCTGCAGTGCTGTGCCCACCACCTCCTTGCCTCACTGTAGCACCTGAGAATGCAGAGGCAGAGCCAGATGGGCAAGAGGACTAGGGAAGGTGCATGTGAGCATGTGCCGAGGGGACAGGGCTGGACTGCACAGAGGAGCCTCCAGAAGCAGGCAGACTGGATGCTGTGGACTCAGGTGTCCTGACCTTTACCTGAGGGGATGCTGGTATGGTCTAAAACCCCAGGTTTTGACACCACCACCCAGCTTCTGGTCCCTGGCAGTCTTGGTCAGGTCACATGGACCAACATGCTCCCACCTGGGCACCCTCTCAGTGGATCTAGAGTCCCCATCCTTGCTGGGCTCCACCTGAGAGCAGGGAATCAGGAATTGTCCATGGGTGGCCAGGACCCCATCAGATGCTAAGCAGAAGAACTGTCCCTGGGGATGCTGAGGCCACAAGGCCCAGCAGGGGGCACATCTCAGGGCACATGGGTGAGGAGCCCTGAAGCTGGGAGGCTGCCTTCTGGGGAGCCCTGAAGCTGGGAGGCTGCCTTCTGGCCACTCCTTTTAGTGTCCCCCATTTTCTAGCAGGTGCTAAAGGGACATGGTACCACAGGAGCTCACAGCCAGCACCTCACCAATCCCCACCAGGTCTGAGGGCACCAACCAGGGCCTCCTGTGCCAGGTCTGGTGCCCTGGGGTGCCGACATGGGACAGGCCATGGGCCCCAGCCCTCTGTCATCTCCTGATGGTGCCAGCTCAGCAGGGGAGAGGGCACCGAGCTGGGGTCCTGCAGTCCGCAGCTGACCCTGAGTATTTGAGCCCAGGGCAAGAACATGGCAGGGAGTGACACAGAGGGGCTGGGGCCTCAGCTACACTGTAGGAAGCCCCTTTCCACACCGCCTCTCCCAGAGGAATGGTCGAGAGGGCGGCTCTGCCCTCCTTCTGTCGGGGACAGGGGCTGCAGCGAACAGGGGCCCGGGTAGCCTCAGGCATGTCATGGGTAGGGCGCTGGCCTCACTGGGCTGTGCCCTGGCTGGTGCCACCCACTAGGCACAGACACCGTGGCCTCCTACGTGGCCTCTGGGTGGCTGCATGGCCTGCATAGCACTGCAGGAGGACACTGAGGCACTCGGGAGAGGTCATATCACAGTGCAGGCCACTGCAGCAGTGCCAGCAGGCCTCCTCCTGCCCTGGAAGAATCAAGAACCACTTCCTCCTGCAGGTGTGGACGGGCCAGCCAAAGGGGCAGAAGGTGGCAGCATGGAAGGACGCCCAGCTGCCAGAGCTCCTGCTTCCTGCCTAGTGGGGCTGCTGTGGGATTCACTGCTTCTGAGCAGCTGATAGAGCTCAGTAGCCCCCAGGCCTTTGAGTGGAGGGGACCCTCTCTCACTCGTGCAGAACACCAGGACATGAGCCTCAGCTCCAACACCATGGCCCAGTGTGTCCTCTCTTTTCCTGACGACCTTGGCATGACAGCCTGGTGAGCAGCCACGCCTCCCACCCCACCACTCAGCAGGGCCCCATGGGACAGAGTGGTCATTATCCATGTCCAGAGGGTCCCAGATGTCATTCAGTCAGTCAAACGAGAAGTACATGGGCAGGTGAACTCGTCTGCTGCTGCAGAGTCCCTGTGTAGTGACACGAGGCTGTGGCAGGACTGGTGGGAGCCACCTCCCTGCAGCCCACCCTCACTGACGCTCCAGGTGAGATGTTGAGAGGCTCTGGAATGATGTGAATGGGGCCACCTTAGACCCCAGCCCTGGTGCAGCTGCCAGTTGATGCAGCCCCTTGAGGGACTCCAGCTGAGCCCCACCCAAATTGCTGACCACAGAATCACAAGCAAATGAGACGGCTTTGGGGTGGCTTGTGACAGCAGAGATGACCCATATGGGTGGCAGCCCCGTCGTGCACCTTCCTGGGGTTAGACCTCTGGCCAAGGTGGGCGCTCTAAGGCATGGTCGGCTTCATCCCGGTCACTTAATTGTGGGTGTCCTTCCCTTTTTCACTGACACAGTGAACTCAACTCTGCCTAGTGGATGGCAGGCTGCAGGCCCCGCCACGAGGGCTGTCCCTTCCCCTCACAATCTCCCCTCCCCCCAGGTCCACCCCGTCAACCCCACTAATAGGCACTACACACAGGAGCCTATTACAGCAGCCCCTACACACAGGAGCCTATTACAGCAGCCCCTACACACAGGAGCCTATTACAGCAGCCCCTACACACAGGAGCCTATTACAGCAGCCCCAGGGATGGCACAGCCCTGCCTGCCCTGGAGAAGTGGGGTGGGGAGGAGGCGACCGTCCTGGGGCATCTGAGGCAGGGGCGAGGCAGTGAGATGGAGGGTGAAGAGGGGCCATCAGGGACAAGGGGCACACAAGGGAAAGAGTTGGGTGACCTCAGGCATCTGTGCCCCTCACGGCAGCCAGCACCCTGCAGGCATCGTGAGGACTGACCTACCCGAGGGACGAGGCTGCGGCCACGCTGAGCAGGTTCCCTCGGGCTGACGACGATTCCTAACCGCGGGCAGCCGGGCCGCCTCCGTCAGGGAGGCCTCCGGGCTGCTTCGGCCCTAGGAAAGCTGGTGCCGAGCCCGCGCCGCCTCCACCTGCAGCGCTGCGGGGTCTGTGGGGACAGCCCGGGAGGAGCGGCCCTGGCTGTGCCTCTCCAGCAGCGACGGCGTCTCTGTGGCCGTGTTCTCTGGGGCTCAATCAGAGCCGGTGCCGAGCGCTGGACAGTGCCCGTGACCGGCTCCGGGTGGCGTCAGGCATCTGTGGTCCTCTCTCCGTGGCCTCGTCTCTCGTCCCGCAGCCTCGGGTGAGCAGCAGCTGTCGCCTGCGCCCGGGCCTGTGCCCAGCCCTTCCCGCTGGGCCTCGGCACCGTCCACCCGCCGAGGCTGAGGTGGTGATGAGCCGTCCCCTCCCCAAACCCCGGGGCTGGGGACGGGGTGGGACGAGTGTGGGCGAGGAAGGGGCAGAAGGATCAGAGCTGGGTCCTGGGCACGGTGGGGTGTGGAGGAGGTGTTGAAGCTTAGAGGGGATGATGGGGGCATCCAGCGTTGGTGGCTTCTGGAGGGGACAGTGGGAACTTAGTGGGATGGGGCAGTGACATTACCTGGACCCACAGGTCGGGGCTGGGGAAGGGGTGACTCGGGCTGTGCTTCCAATAAATGCTTTGTCAGAAGACGGTGCACTGCTAGAAGGCCAGGTGTGTGCTACAAAAGCTGGTTCCAGAATGTTCACAAACAGGGCGGTCAAGTCCAAGATGGTGAAGGAGACGGAGGTGTGCAGTGAGGTCCCATTCCAGCTCTGCCATCAAGGAGCCTGTTAGTAATGTATATGACACTCAGTTTGCCCATCTGTATCATGAGCATATTAGGAATACTAGGAAATGCTCCAAATTCCCAGAGAAGTGACTGTGCAGTGCGTGCAGACGGAGAGTTGCCATGTGACAGCTGTGTCTGTGGGTGTCGGTTTCTCTCCAGCAGTGAAGTTTCTGTTTTCCTCCTCTAGTTTATAGCACGCTTAGCACCCCTAATTTGACACTTCAGAAATGTATGAAGGCCTTGTTTCCAGGGACAGTGTGTTCTATGAAAGACACTGGGGTCCTGGATGACGGTCCCATTTGCTTTGGAACAGAGTCGTTCTTATGCAGTGTGAAGGGGGACTCCGTGGGCAGGAATTCCACCTGAGAGAACATCTGAGCTGAGCCCTCTCACCAGCCCTCAGAGCAGATGAAGAACTGCAGAGAGGTGAAGATCTTATCATCTCATGGCCCAAGTAACGACTGAGCCTCCTGCGTAGAGTGAGCAGGACGTGAGTGTGACGGCCTTGTGCAGAAGCTGCCAGAGACTGGGTCATATTGGAACATTCAGACCAACTTTTAGAAGGGAGATGTGAGTTGGTTGAGGGATAGACAAGGGCCTAGAAAACGCGACTCACTGGAGGGGTCTTCAGGGTGTGGTCTGGGATGGAGGAATGACATGTCACAGCTGAGAAGATGTGACTACCTTGCTCCCTAGCACACTCCCATTACCTCACTCTACCCTCATTTTTTTCCAGAATTGGAGCTCTCGCAAACCTACTCTGACACCACGTTTTGTATCTAGAGATGTGCTGATGATTCCTCTGTCCTGATAGTTCTTCCTGGTGGTTTCAGGAAGGGTTTGTCAGGGTCTTTCTGCTGCATAAGAAACATTAATAGATAAATAAACAGTTGGAGGAGTGAGTTGCCCAAGGTCACATGATTTGTAGATGTCAGGCATCCTGACTTTTTGACTAGTGTTCTCTGCTTTTACACAATTAAGTCAAAACTCATGTTTGTTTTTGAGATTAATTTGAGAAACTGCCGTCAACTTAGAACAAATGTTGTTTTACAAAACTTAGCCTTGAACATTTCTATTTTTCCCCAGTGCTTTCTGTGGATTGTATGAGCTCATGGGGTTAATAATACAAGTTTTTTCTCACTTAATGTCAGTAATGTGTTCTGGAAAACCATAAATTCTACAGCAAATTACTAGAAGCTTATTTCCACTACTTAAAATGAGAAAATTAGACTGAATCACATTGTTACTCCTACTTACTTTCTTAAAATATAAATAAAATGATACCACGCTCATATATAAGTAAGAGACTTATGATGTACACATTTAAAACATAGTCGCAATGATCTCAGGACAGTTTCTTTGTGTGACTCACATGACCTGCCTTAGTGCCAGCACCTCACTGATGTCCATCCTGGTCACACTTACCATGCTTATGAAAACCTCCATGTGTGATTGTGAAACTCTATTGATTGTAATTGACATGAAGTTAATTATTTCTCCTACTCACCAATATGATAAAAACATACTGAATTCTGGGAAATTAGAGCTACCAGCATTTGATGTATGTCAAATCAACCAGAACTTCCTGGTTTTAAAAACCACCGTTTTATTTGTTCATGACTCTGAGTCAGCCTTTTAGGCTGGGCTCTGCTGGGCAGTACCTGTACTGGTGTCACCTGGAGCAAAGCTGAGGCTGGAGTCTTCTGGTGCCTTGACTGAGGCTGGTTCCTGGAGGAGGACTTCACTCACATGTCTGGTGGTTTGTGCTGACTCTTGGTTGGTCCCTGTGAATCCAACAGGCAAGTACCGAGCTTCTTCTCAAGATGACAGTATTCCAAGAGGGGAAACTCTGTTTGGGCAAATACTTTTCGAAACTATGTTTGTGTTTCATTTACTGGTGTCCCATTGGCCAAAGTAAGTGCAATGGCAAAGCCCATGGTCATTTGGGGAGGGAAATTCATGAAGACATGGACATAGAAAGGTGTTTTGTCGGGAACCACTACTGGAAAAGTGTG
Source organism: Cynocephalus volans (assembly GCF_027409185.1). Taxonomy (NCBI): domain Eukaryota; kingdom Metazoa; phylum Chordata; class Mammalia; order Dermoptera; family Cynocephalidae; genus Cynocephalus; species Cynocephalus volans. The sequence goes on along the minus strand of NC_084471.1, from coordinate 62,104 downwards.
CTACAATAAATGTATATTATGTACATTGTTTTCTATATATCATTGACCAAAAGTGTTAGGTTTCAAGATGCATACTTTTCACAAAGTTTATGTATATAAAGGCAAGAGATGTTGTTTGCCTATTTCTTGCTTATAGGAAGTTGGGGATCCAATGTCCTATTTCTCATTATTTTTTCTGACTGTTGCCTTTTGACACAAGAAATGACTTAGTGTAATCATTTCTTCATAAAGCACGGGCTTCCTGTGTACTGAAATCCATTCGATGAAACCTACTCCCACGCACTCTGAAACAAACCCTTTGTTCTCTGGCCTCCCCTTCTCTCCAAGGCTGTGATGAAACAATGTCCTCGGAAGCCCTATTGTTCACCAGGCACCGTCTCTCATTCACACCCTAAGATCCTTAGAAGACTGAAAATATTTTTGATGTTTTATGTTGTTTTGCAAAACACTGGGTTGGATCCTTGCCACAAAGCCATTTCTTACTCTGAAAACTTTTCTGAGGGGGAGCTGCTGTTGAAAAACAGTTTTATTTCAAACCAAGCAAGTCCTAGCCCATTTTTTTGTTTTGTTTTGTTTTTTGTTTGTGTGTGTGTTTTGGTTTGGTTTGGTTTTTTTGGTGGCTTGACGGTACAGGGATCAAACCCTGAACCTTGATGTTATCAGCACCATGCTCTAACCAACTGAGCTAACCAGTAGGCCCCCCGGCTCATTTATATTTTCTCTAAATTCTGTTCAAAAATAAATTTTATTTTAGTTCATCTCTCTCCTCTTATATTTTCTTAATGACAGAAAGGGGAGATCAGATAGCAAATTCCACACATTTTTCCCAGAAGTGTCTTCTAGCAACCCCATGATGGTGAGATACCCCGATTTTCCATGTTGTGGGAGGCAACAGTGAGGCTCACAATCCTCCAGTACCTAACCCACATGCTTTTTTCTTGTTTCCAGTGAAATTTATCTCACTGTCTCTCAGGCTTCACCAAGAGTCTTGGTGCCTTACCACCTGGCACTTTCTCCTCAAGGCCCAGCTTCTGCTCAGTCTCACAATGCTACATGTTTCAGCTTTTTTATCACCATAGCACCCAATTTCCAGGCACCAAATTCTGTTTCAGTTATTTATTCTGCTTAAAAGTTGATGCCCAAACTTTGAATGCTTAAAACAATTTACTATTATTTCTGCTTCTTTGGCTTAGGTAGTCTGTCTGGCAGCCTTGTTTCCCACAGAGGTGCAGTGAGATAGCAGCTGGAGTGGTTCATGTGGAAGCACAGCTGGGCTGCTGTCCATGAAGGCTCACTGGTGGCTGCAGGGGCTGTTGGAGACTCATGGGGCTGTCAGTGAGCACAGCTGCTCATGGTCTTTCCGTATGTTCCTCCACCAGGGTGGTCTCAGGGTGGTTGGATTTCTCACAAGATGATTTCGAAAATTAACATTCCTAGAGACACAAGTGAAGCTGCAGAAGTGTTGCAGCCTTGCCTGTGAAGTCACAATGACAGTTTTGCTACATTGTGTTGGCCAAAGAAGTCGACATGTCTAGGCAAGTTTCAAGGGGAATTAATTCTGCCACAGAGTGAAAAGTAGGAAAGAAGTTGCAGCCACCTTTAATTTGCCAGAAATATTATCGTTACAATATTTTTGTTACAAAAACACCAACTTATTTTGTGAGTGCTTCTTTTACTCACAGTTTATTTGGAAGTTTGTCATCGGATGATTAAATTTTTGAGGCTTTTCTGGATGTCTTTGTGTTGTTGGTTTCTAATCTAATTCCATTGTGGTCGGAGAACATACTTTATAAGATTTCATTCTTGAGACGTTGTAACACTAGGGCTTACAGACTTCTCAAGTCTGTTGCACAGATTGGGTTACAAACCCTCCACACACAGGTCTGTGAGCTAGGTAACAGGAAAAAAAAAGGTTCTAGGAGCCGTGGGTATAGAAAAATGAGTGGCTTTTATTCAGATCTACATGCAACTATCCTAGGTGCTTCTCTGAGAGTTCTGAGAAGCCCTATGGATCAGAGCAGCTAGTCTTTTATACTTAAGTCCACAACCCCGGACACCTGGGTGCCCATACACAACTTACATTAAGCAGTAACAAGGAACACCTGAAGACATTAACAGCAACTGCTCGGCAAGACTCTGAACATCTGAGGGGCCCTGACATTTTCCTATTTTTCCCAACAGACGTGTTTTATAGCTCACTGTATGCTCTGTTTTGGTGATGGCTCTGCATTGTGCCTTATAAATATCAAGTAGGTAAAGATTTTGACATTTAGATCTGGATTTTTTCTGACTCTTTATCTAATGGTTTCATCAGTTACTGACAGGAGTATTAATTCTCCAACTCTGCTTGTGGATTCACCAATTTCCTGCTTTAGTTCTGTTTTTTAGTGCTGTTGTTTCAGGTACAGTCATGTTCCCCATAATGACATTTTGGTCAGCAACAGACCATATATTTGACAGTGGTCGGAGCGATAGTCTGTAGTATATAGCTTAGGTGTGCAGTAGTCTGTACCATCCAGGTTTGTGTAAGTACACTCTGCGATGATGACACAACAAGGAAATTGCCTAATGATGCATTTCACGGACTGTATTCCAGTCATTAAGCAGCACATGACAGCACTTTGAGGCTCTGTGTTTAGGTACAGCCATGTTGATAGTTGCTGTATCATCCTCTCATATGATCTTTGTGTGGTTATGAAATTTCTCTCTATTTCTGGTAATATACATTGTCTTGAAGTCTCATTTGGGTAGTATTTGTTTCTCCACTTAAGCTTTTGTAATTAGTGTCTGTGTAGTGTATCTTTATTTTATTTTATTTTATTACATTTAAAATTTTTATTTAAGACAAAATTGAGTTCTTGGAAAATTTACAATTGAACATATCCCAGTGTCATTAAATATTATTCAAACACATAATTTTTTAAATTTTTATTTGGAAATTATTTCAAATTTATTTTAAAAATTGCAAAAACAGTACAAAGAACATTGGTGTGCCCTTTACCTGATTGTTAACATTGACCAACTGTCAATATTTTATCCATTTGCTTTATCGTATGTGCCTGCTCTGTTTCTCTCATGCACACAATGTTTTCTCTGAACCATGTGAGTGTAACTTACACACCTCATGGCCTCCTACCCCTAAATACTTAAAGTGACTTTCCTAAGAATAGGGACAGTCTCTTATACAGCCACAGTTCAGTTTTCTCAGTTGACCCAGTCGTGTCCTTCAGAGCATTGTTCTCCAGTACAGGACCCAGTCTCGGGTTTACTTGTCATTTCTCTTTTGCTTCTTTTAACATGAAACATTTCCACAGTCTTTCTTTGTCTCTTACAACATCGACATTTCCAAAGAATACAGTCCCTCTATTTTCATAAGATTGTTTTCGTTTTGTGTTTACCTGATGTTCCCTTATGATTAGATTGAGGTGATGCTTTTGAACCAAGAAAGCTTCATGGGTGACAGTGTGTCCTCCTCAGGATCACATCTGGAGGTAAACAATGTTTACCCTCACTTTAACTGGTGATCTTATTTTGATCACCAGTCAAGGTATTGTCTAATTTCTCCACTGTATAACCACTATTCTTGTTTTTTTCTCCCTTACAAGTAATAAGGAATCTGTGGAGAGACACTTTAAGCCCATGCAAATATCCTACTCCTCATCAAAATTCCCCATAGATTCAGCATCTATTGATTCTTGACCTTTTTTTAAAAAAATTTTTACTATGAAAAATTAATAGGTATGCAATAAATCTGGCAACAGCAATCAATAACTCATGGCCATTTTCTTATTTGTACCCCCTGCACACTTTCTGCCTTCCCCTTGTATTATTTGGAGTAAATCCCAGTATCATAGCATTTGTCTATGTATATTTCAGTATGTGTCTCTGAAAGAGAAGAGTCTTTCATAAAATACATAACTGCAGTATATAATCACATTTTAAAAATCAATAATAATTACTTAATATGACCAAACATTAAATATGTTTAAATTTCTCCAATTCTCTCCCCCTCTCTCTTAATTTATCACAATTGATTTGTTTACATGTAGATCCAGACAAGTTCTGCTTGTTGCATTGGTTGCTATGTCCTGTGTCTCTAATGTTTCTTTTAATCTCTAGGTTCTCTCTTCATCTAATTTTACCCCTTTACCTCATAAAGTTGCCCAAAGTCTGAATTTGCTGGCTCCATCCCAGTAGTGTCATTTACCGTGTTCCACCATCCCTGCATTTCCTGATGATTAGTGGCTGATTCTTGAGGCTTCGTCTCACTCGGGTTAGATTCGGCTTCAGAGGTGCATGTTCTGACAGCAGGAGGCCCGTGGTGTCTCATCATCTATGACGTTAGCAGACACTGGTGATCACTTGCTAGATCAATTATTTCAATAGGGGGTTGCACAATACCATATTCTAATTATTTTATTCCCTCTTTATTTACTAGCTAGGAGGCTTCAATAAACAGAAATGTTTACTCAGCTATTTATGGTCACCCTGAGGAAAAATTCACGTAGAAAGGACAAGATAAATTCTTGACTATTCTCATTTATTTACTGGTTTTAGAAAAATGAATTGTTTCCTTTTCATCTTACAAAGAGACTGAGAGTTTGTTTGTGTTTGTTTCCTTGTCATTACGGTTTTTGTTTTGTTTTGTTTTTCTGATGGTAAAAAATCTTTTTTTCTCTTTCTTGTTTGCGTTTTTGTTCTACCAGTGGATTTTGTTCTTTCTTGTGTATTCATGGTAGTATCATTTTTCAGATTCCACATGCAGGACTCCCTTGAGAATTTCTTGCAGGGCTGGCTGTGTGGTAGTGAACTTTGTGTTTAAGTTATGTCTGTGTGGGTAGCATGCTGTTCCGTCTTACTTTCCTATCAGGTATGACAGTCTCTGCCTTCAGTAGAATATTTAGTTTAATTTTATTTGAACTAATTATTAACAAGGTTGGATTTTGGTTTGCCATTTTCTATTTGTCTCACTTTCCTTTTCATCATTTGTTGTTCCTTTTATAATTTATTTTCTGTTAATCAATTTTTAAATATTTCATCTTGATTCTTTATTGGCTTTTTTAAATAATTAAAATAATTTTAATGTTGGTAAAAAACACATAAGATAAAATTTACCATCTTAAACATTTCTTTATCTTTAAGTAATGTTACATATACTCACAGTATTGTGCAGCAGATATTCAGAACTTTTTGGGGTGGAGGGTTGCTGGCTTGCATGGGATCTAAACCCTCAGCCTTAGTGTCATAACAACATACTGTAGCCAGCTGAGCTAACTGGCCAGCTCCCCTAACTATTTGGTCTTGGAAACCGACCAGATGTCACTGGGCCAGACAGGCTGTGTCACCTGCACACCACTGATGTTGAAATTAGCCGTTACTCTGTCAGAACCTTCCTAAAAGTCTTATCTATAAGCCTCCTGCTTTCCTTGGTTCGGGGACTGATCTGGCTCGGTGTCCCCTCCACGTTAGTGGAAATAAAGCTTCTGGATGAAATGGCTCCTGGCTCGGGTCTCTCTTATTCCATCTCACCGAACCCAACACCCACCAGCCCCTGTGCCCCCACCACCCCCTCCACACGCCACCACCCCTGCCGCCCTCCAGACCACGCCGTCCCCGGGACCCGCTCTGGTCCTCCTGTCCCTTCCTCACCCAACCCTGTCCCCAGCCCCCGGGGTTTGGGGAGGGGACGGCTCATCACAGCCTCAGCCTCGCGGGTGGACGGTGCCGAGGCCCAGCGGGAAGGGCTGGGCACAGGCTGGGGCGCAGGCGACAGTGGCTGCTCCCCTGGGGCTGCGGGACGAGAGACGAGGCCACGGAGAGAGGACCACAGATGCCCGACGCCGCCCGGAGCCGGTCACGGGCACGTCCAGCGCTCGGGGTGAGCCCCAAGAACGCGGCCGCGGGGACGCCGTCGCTGCTGGAGAGGCACAGCCAGGGCCGCTCCTCCCGGGCTGTCCCCACAGACCCCGCGGCGCTGCAGGTGGAGGCGGCCCGGCTGCCCGCGGTTAGGACTCGTCGTCAGCCCGAGGGAACCTGCTCAGCGTGGCCGCAGCCTCGTCCTCGGGAAGGTCAGTCCTCGCGACGCTGCAGGGTGCTGCTGCCGTGAGGGGCACAGACGGCTGCCGTCACCTCCTCTTCACCTCGTGTGCCCGGAGTCACCCTGGACGGCTCCGCGTCATCCTCCTCCCCTAACCTGCGTCACCGCCTGGCCCCGGACTCTCACATGCCCCTGCCACGAGCCTCTCCTTCCCATCCCACTTCTCAAAGTCACGCCTGTCCCCTTGTGCCTTGGCTGCTGCTGGGGTCTCCTGACGTCCTGCTCCCCCTTGCTGGGCTCTTTGAAGACCGTCCAGATGAGCGTCCTGCGCAGCTGCGTCTGCCCCAGGTTTAAAATCTCCAATGATGGGCTGAGTTAATTAACTCAATTGGTTAGAGTGAGGTCCTGTTCAATGAGGTCTCCAGTTGGCTCCCTGGACCGCTCAGCAATCAATCAATCAATCAATCAATCATCAATCAATCAATATAATCTCCACCATTTTAACGTGGCATCTAGAGCCTTCCTGTTCTGCTTTTAACCACCACACTCTAATCCTCAGAGTCTTGCCCGCCCCAGAGACCCAGCTCAGGTGATGGCCACCCTGGGAAACACACCCACTCTCTCTCCCACCTGACTTTCCTCGCTCCAACATGGCCCTCCCGTGTCGTGTCTGTTTCCCCTCCAGGGCTGAGCTTTTCACAGCAGAATCATCACAGTCAGACCCACCAGCCGGCACAGCCTAGGTGCCCAGTTAACAGTGAGGGGATGAGGGAACAGTGAACTTTCTTCCTCACTTGTGTGTAAACTAAAGCTTAAAAACATGCATTGAGGTAGATTCAGGCCCCTGTGATTCCCTCGAGCCATCCAGGGGTGTGAGAAGCACCAGCGCCAGCACCGCCACTCATCTCTGCCACACCCGGCTTGCTTGGCACAGAGCGCTGGCCCTGGTAGCCGGTGGGTCAGAAATGACCACACACTGGTTCTGGCCCTCAGGGACCTCCTGTTCTACTAGCAGAGACACACACAGAGACTCAAGCACTGTCACACACTGTGGATTTGGGTTTTTAGATAAGCAACAAGTAGGGATTTTATGTGGTTTTGTTTTGTATAATGGTGTATTAGTCCATTTCTGTTACTTACAACAAAATACCCAAACTGGGTAATTTATAAAGAAATAAAATTTATTAGTACAGTTTCAAAGGCTGGGAAGTCAAAAGTCCGGGGAACCATCTGGTGAGAGCTTTCCTGGGAGTGTGACTCTGCACAGACACGCAGGGAGTCACATGACAAACGGGCTGAGCGAGAGACAGCGACGCTTCTCACTTGCTCTCCTTTAAATTTTAGCTTCTCCCTATTGATTTTGATGTTAGCTCTGCAGCTTCTATATATAACCTTTATTGTAAGAAAGTAAGTTTTTCTATACAGATTTTAATGTATAATGTGGTTGTTCATAAACTTCCCTCATAATACTGCTTTGACTGCATCTTAAAGGTTTTAATATTTTACGTTTTTATTTTCCATCAGCTGAGATATGTTCCACAGATTATATACTGTTTACTAGGTACCAGGTAATATCCAAATCATTTTAGTTATCTAGCATACTTCTCACAATAACCCTTTGAGGCAGGCTCTTTTGTTACTGCTTTTTATTTAATATAAAATCAGAACCCCAGAAAGGTCGGTGATAATGTCATACACAACAAGTGGACCCAGAATTTACTGTGCTGCCCTTTTAGTGGCAAGACGCACACAATGTGCTCTATCACTACAAATGGAAACATAAGACAACCTCAGTTACACAGCACGTGGTGCACACACTCCTAATTAGGTGTCTGTCACATTTAAAGAAATAAGAAATAGGAACAAACAGAAATTTTTTCCCCAGAGACAGCTTTTCAGTGACTAGAATGAAATGAGTAATATTGTTCACAGCTGTTTAAATTAATTCAGACTCAAACTGTTGACAATTAAGTGCCTGGTTTTTGCATTTGTATGAAAACAATGTTTCTACTACACCCACTGGCTGGCTTTGTATTACCTTCAAATTTTAGAATAAAATTATCTTCTTAACTTAAGAGAAAGTTTGGTAGTAAAGGTCATACAAATTTACAAAGTCTGAAAATAAGAAAAAAGTATGTACTGCAATATTTTAGATTTAATATATTTCACAAGATATAAAGAGGCCAGGGTGGCATTTAAAGTAATAAATACAAATGTAAGTTACAATACACATTATGCTAAGTGTATATATTTCCTACGTGCATTTGTGCTGGATTCCACTAAGGAAAACTCCTGTTCACATAGAATACATATATGTATAAAACCTACACACTTGCGGAGGCTGTTCTGTGCATCATAGGCTGTTGAGAAGCACTCCTGGCCTCTGGCCACTAGATGGAGTAACTCCTTCAAGCCTCCAGATATCACAACCAAAAGCGTCTCCAGACATAGTCAAATGTTTCTGGGCAGACAATATCAACACATATTTAATTATTGGTAGATGATAAAATATTTTTAAATAGTTTAATACTAAAGCTAACATATCTGTTTGGAAATTTACATCCATATTACATAACTTGATAGTTTTTCCTTCATCTCAAATTCTCTGATATATAGTACACTTGGAAGTTTTGTTGAAAGCCTTGACATATTAAAGAAATTGATAAAGATTTACTTTATTCTCCGCAATAAAGTGTTGTAATGCAAACAGATCACTCATACAATGGCTCAACAAAGTAAGTATTACTTTCTCTAGCATGTAAAGTACAAATAGAGTGTTTGGGATAGAAGTGAGATCTGTCCTCTGAAATCAATCTCTTCTGTCTTACTTATAGAGTCCTATTCTCACTGATGGCCCTCAAGATGTTCTTCTGCAGTTCAGTTCCAGAGGGCCTGAGAAACTAGGAAAAACTTCATAGATATATGTTTGTGCCAGGCCTTAAAGTAATGTTCACCACTTGTATTCATATTCCCCTGAACAGAGCACAGTTACCTGGTTCCAAACAGAGGCTGAGTATGCAGGCTACCTGTGTGTACAAGAGAAAACAGAATGGTTTTTGGACAACACATAGCCAGTCTCTGCCATAAAGACTTTCTACTCTGTGTAAATTATCTGAGGCCTACTGAGGTGTGACTTCTTACAAAAGATGTTTCCACATTTATTACAGTCATCCTTCCATATTTGTGGGTTCCACATCCATTAATTTAACCAACCATGAGTCAAAAACATTTGAGGATTCCATCCCTAGCCTGGCCAAGTGCACACTGACCAGAGAGGTGCCCTGTTGGAGAGGCCCAAGATCCATGGAGACCATGCACCGCATGGTGCCAGCATGCAACTGAGCAGGTAGTCCTCACTGCCACTGGGCTACATCCCCAGCCTGGCTGATTGTGTGCCGACCAGAGAGTCACCCCGCTGGAGAAGCCTGAGATCCATGGAGACCATGTGCCCTGCAGTGCCAGCACTCAGCTGAGCAGGTAGGCCTTGCTGCTGTTGGACTCTATCCCCATCCTTGCGGAGTGCACACCAACTAGAGATGTGCCTCCCTGGAGAGGCCCAAGACCTGAGGCTACCAAGCACCCAAGGTACCAGTGGGCAACCAAGCAGACATTGAGGCAGCCATTCCAAATTGGCAGCCCTAGCAGCATCCTAGCCAGGTAATAGTGTCAAACCAGTAGACCATGAAATCCCTTGCCACAATGACTAAACATCAAAGGAATGATAACAGAAATATGAAAAATCAGTAAAGTACACCACCAAAGGGTAATAACTCTCAAGATCTAGATCCTATAGAACAAGAAGCCCTTGAAATGTCTGACAAGGAATCTCAAGTGACAATTCTAAGGAAACTAAGTGAGATACAAGAAAACTCAGGTAGACAACACAATGAAATGAGGAAAAGTTTAGAGGACCTAAAAGAATAAATGTACAAGGATATCAATGCCCTGAAAAAGAATGTAGCAGAACACGCTGAGCTGAAGAATTCATTCAATGAAATAAAAAACAAAACAGAGAGTTTACCCAGCAGACTTGCAGAAGCAGAAGAGAGAACTTCTGACCTTGAAGATGAGCTGTTTGAAATAACACAAGCAGACAAAAAAAAAAAAAAAAAGAATTTAAAACTTTGAAGAAAATCTAAGAGAGATATCAGATAACCTTAAGCACTCAAATATCTGAGTCATGGGTATTCCAGAAGGGGAGGAAAAAGGAGATTGCTTTGAAAACATATTCAACAAAATAGTGGCAGAAAACTTCCCAGGTACAGAAAAAGACACAGATCTTCAGATTCAGGAGGCTCAAAGATCTCCAAACATATTCAACCCAAAAAGGTCTTCTAGAAGACATGTTATAGTCAAATTGGCAAAACTCAAAGACAGAGAATCTTAAAAGCTGCAAGAGAGAAGTGTCAAATCACCTATAAGGGAGCCTCAATCAGACTAACACCAGACTTTTCATCACAAACCCTAAAAGCCAGAAAGGAATGGGATAATATATTCAAAATACTAAAAGACAGAGATTGCCAGCCAAGAATATTCAACCCCACAACGCTATCCTTCCAAAATGAAGGGCAAATAGTATATTTCTCAGAAAAACAAAAACTACAGGAATTCACTACCACAGAATTCTTGAATTCTTACAAGAAATTCTCAAGGGAGAACTGGGTTTGGTACCTGAAAAATAACTACCACTGCCATAAAAACTCAAGAAAAATCAAAACCCACTAGTAAAATAAAATTGCCCACAATAAAGAGAAAAAAAAAGTGTTTATCTACAAGGAACCAACAAATACAGAAAACAAACAGCAAATCAGAAAGAAAGGAACAAAAGACACTTTAGACATCCAAAAAAATCAATAAAATGCTAGGAGTAAATCAACACTTTTCAATAACAACTCTTAATGTAAAATGATTAAAATCCCTAATCACAAGACACAGACTGGCTGACTGGATTAAAAAGGAGGATGCAACTATACGCTGCCTTCAAGAGACCCACCTCACCTATAAAGACTCACATACACTAAGAGTGAAAAGATGGAAAAATATTTATCATGCAAACAGAAATGAAAAACAAACTGGAGTAGCTATTCTTAATATCTGATAAAACAGATCCTCAAACAATTGCAGATAGATCTACCATATGACCCAGCTATCCCACTGCTGAGAATATACTCAGAGGAATGGAAATCATCAAGTCGAAGGTATACCTGTTCCCCAATGTTCATCGCAGCACTCTTTACAATAGCTAAGAGTTGGAACCAGCCCAAATAACCATCATCAGATGAGTGGATATGAAAAATGAGGTATATCTACACAATGGAATACTACTCTGCTATAAAAAAGAATGGAATACTGCCATTTGCAACAACATGGATGGACCTAGAGAGAATTATATTAAGTGAAACAAGTCAGGCACAGAAAGAGAAATCCCACATGTTCTCACTTATTTGTGGGAGCTAAAAATAAATAAATAAATACACAAAAAAACGGGGGGGGGAGGGAAGAAGACACAACAATTACAATTCCTTGAAGTTGATTCGACAAGTGAACAGAAAGGACATTGTTGGGTGGGAGGGGGGAGATGTAGGGGGGAGGGAGGTTTCAGTAATTGGCCACAGAAATCAACCACATTGTATGTTGACAAAATAAAATAAAATAATAAAATTTTTAAAAAGAAAAGAAAATATGAGAGGAAAGAGATGAACTAAAATAAAATTTATTTTTGAACAGAATTTAGAGAAAATATAAATGAGCCGGGGGGCCTACTGGTTAGCTCAGTTGGTTAGAGCATGGTGCTGATAACATCAAGATTCAGGGTTTGATCCCTGTACCGTCAAGCCACCAAAAAAATCAAACCAAACCAAAACACACAAACAAAAAAAAAACAAAACAAAACAAAAAAATGGGCTAGGACTTGCTTGGTTTGAAATAAAACTGTTTTTCAACAGCAGCTCCCCCTCAGAAAAGTTTTCAGAGTAAGAAATGGCTTTGTGGCAAGGATCCAACCCAGTGTTTTGCAAAACAACATAAAACATCAAAAATATTTTCAGTCTTCTAAGGATCTTAGGGTGTGAATGAGAGACGGTGCCTGGTGAACAATAGGGCTTCCGAGGACATTGTTTCATCACAGCCTTGGAGAGAAGGGGAGGCCAGAGAACAAAGGGTTTGTTTCAGAGTGCGTGGGAGTAGGTTTCATCGAATGGATTTCAGTACACAGGAAGCCCGTGCTTTATGAAGAAATGATTACACTAAGTCATTTCTTGTGTCAAAAGGCAACAGTCAGAAAAAATAATGAGAAATAGGACATTGGATCCCCAACTTCCTATAAGCAAGAAATAGGCAAACAACATCTCTTGCCTTTATATACATAAACTTTGTGAAAAGTATGCATCTTGAAACCTAACACTTTTGGTCAATGATATATAGAAAACAATGTACATAATATACATTTATTGTAGTACACTTTTCCAGTAGTGGTTCCCAACAAAACACCTTTCTGTGTTCATGTCTTCATGAATTTCCCTCCCCAAATGACCATGGGCTTTGCCATTGCACTTACTTTGGCCAATGGGACACCAGTAAATGAAACACAAACATAGTTTCGAAAAGTATTTGCCCAAACAGGGTTTCCCCTCTTGGAATACTGTCATCTTGAGAAGAAGCTCGGTACTTGCCTGTTGGATTCACAGGGACCAACCAAGAGTCAGCACAAACCACCAGACATGTGAGTGAAGTCCTCCTCCAGGAACCAGCCTCAGTCAAGGCACCACCAGAAGACTCCAGCCTCAGCTTTGCTCCAGGTGACACCAGTACAGGTACTGCCCAGCAGAGCCCAGCCTAAAAGGCTGACTCAGAGTCATGAACAAATAAAACGGTGGTTTTTAAAACCAGGAAGTTCTGGTTGATTTGACATACATCAAATGCTGGTAGCTCTAATTTCCCAGAATTCAGTATGTTTTTATCATATTGGTGAGTAGGAGAAATAATTAACTTCATGCCAATTACATTCAATAGAGTTTCACAATCACACATGGAGGTTTTCATAAGCATGATAAGTGTCACCAGGATGGGCATCAGTGAGGTGCTGGCACTAAGGCAGGTCACGTGAGTCACACAAAGAAACTGTCCTGAGATCATTGCGACTATGTTTTAAATGTGTACATCATAAGTCTCTTACTTATATTGTAGAATTGTAATAGAAAAGTATGACTTTAAGCTACACTATTTGTCTGTATAACTTTAACCTGCACAAATTGTTCCTGTAAGCACTTACTAAAAACGGGGAAACATATCTAAAGGTATTTTAAGTGAAGCAGCCTTTAAGAGGTCAGGCAGAGGTCAAGGCAGGACCAGACACACATTCCAGGAATCAGCTGGTCCCAAGAACTAACCAGCCCTCTTATCTTCAGGACACCTGGCAGAGCCCAGGGAAGATTGAAAAATGTGCTGTCCCTTATCGGGGTGCTAGCCTGTTGAGCCAGACCATAAATCTTAAGGCGCTTCAGCCAATTAACAGCTGACCCTGTGATGAAAGCCTCTGTCCAAGGAAAGTGTATACAAACTCTAATATAAAAGAGCTCGGGGCTGCTTTTCTGAAAGGCAAAGCGCCCCAGCTTGCTGGAAAATAAAATTCCTCATGCCTGATTGCAGCGTCTCTCTTGTCCTGTGGTCTTTGTGAAGTGAGCCACCCCTGATGTGTGGGATTTGTGCTTAGTGCACGGGTCTTACAGTATATGAGCGTAGTATCATTTTATTTATATTTTAAGAAAGTAAGTAGGAGTAACAATGTGATTCAGTCTAATTTTCTCATTTTAAGTAGTGGAAATAAGCTTCTAGTAATTTGCTGTAGAATTTATGGTTTTCCAGAACACATTACTGACATTAAGTGAGAAAAAACTTGTATTATTAACCCCATGAGCTCATACAATCCACAGAAAGCACTGGGGAAAAATAGAAATGTTCAAGGCTAAGTTTTGTAAAACAACATTTGTTCTAAGTTGACGGCAGTTTCTCAAATTAATCTCAAAAACAAACATGAGTTTTGACTTAATTGTGTAAAAGCAGAGAACACTAGTCAAAAAGTCAGGATGCCTGACATCTACAAATCATGTGACCTTGGGCAACTCACTCCTCCAACTGTTTATTTATCTATTAATGTTTCTTATGCAGCAGAAAGACCCTGACAAACCCTTCCTGAAACCACCAGGAAGAACTATCAGGACAGAGGAATCATCAGCACATCTCTAGATACAAAACGTGGTGTCAGAGTAGGTTTGCGAGAGCTCCAATTCTGGAAAAAAATGAGGGTAGAGTGAGGTAATGGGAGTGTGCTAGGGAGCAAGGTAGTCACATCTTCTCAGCTGTGACATGTCATTCCTCCATCCCAGACCACACCCTGAAGACCCCTCCAGTGAGTCGCGTTTTCTAGGCCCTTGTCTATCCCTCAACCAACTCACATCTCCCTTCTAAAAGTTGGTCTGAATGTTCCAATATGACCCAGTCTCTGGCAGCTTCTGCACAAGGCCGTCACACTCACGTCCTGCTCACTCTACGCAGGAGGCTCAGTCGTTACTTGGGCCATGAGATGATAAGATCTTCACCTCTCTGCAGTTCTTCATCTGCTCTGAGGGCTGGTGAGAGGGCTCAGCTCAGATGTTCTCTCAGGTGGAATTCCTGCCCACGGAGTCCCCCTTCACACTGCATAAGAACGACTCTGTTCCAAAGCAAATGGGACCGTCATCCAGGACCCCAGTGTCTTTCATAGAACACACTGTCCCTGGAAACAAGGCCTTCATACATTTCTGAAGTGTCAAATTAGGGGTGCTAAGCGTGCTATAAACTAGAGGAGGAAAACAGAAACTTCACTGCTGGAGAGAAACCGACACCCACAGACACAGCTGTCACATGGCAACTCTCCGTCTGCACGCACTGCACAGTCACTTCTCTGGGAATTTGGAGCATTTCCTAGTATTCCTAATATGCTCATGATACAGATGGGCAAACTGAGTGTCATATACATTACTAACAGGCTCCTTGATGGCAGAGCTGGAATGGGACCTCACTGCACACCTCCGTCTCCTTCACCATCTTGGACTTGACCGCCCTGTTTGTGAACATTCTGGAACCAGCTTTTGTAGCACACACCTGGCCTTCTAGCAGTGCACCGTCTTCTGACAAAGCATTTATTGGAAGCACAGCCCGAGTCACCCCTTCCCCAGCCCCGACCTGTGGGTCCAGGTAATGTCACTGCCCCATCCCACTAAGTTCCCACTGTCCCCTCCAGAAGCCACCAACGCTGGATGCCCCCATCATCCCCTCTAAGCTTCAACACCTCCTCCACACCCCACCGTGCCCAGGACCCAGCTCTGATCCTTCTGCCCCTTCCTCGCCCACACTCGTCCCACCCCGTCCCCAGCCCCGGGGTTTGGGGAGGGGACGGCTCATCACCACCTCAGCCTCGGCGGGTGGACGGTGCCGAGGCCCAGCGGGAAGGGCTGGGCACAGGCCCGGGCGCAGGCGACAGCTGCTGCTCACCCGAGGCTGCGGGACGAGAGACGAGGCCACGGAGAGAGGACCACAGATGCCTGACGCCACCCGGAGCCGGTCACGGGCACTGTCCAGCGCTCGGCACCGGCTCTGATTGAGCCCCAGAGAACACGGCCACAGAGACGCCGTCGCTGCTGGAGAGGCACAGCCAGGGCCGCTCCTCCCGGGCTGTCCCCACAGACCCCGCAGCGCTGCAGGTGGAGGCGGCGCGGGCTCGGCACCAGCTTTCCTAGGGCCGAAGCAGCCCGGAGGCCTCCCTGACGGAGGCGGCCCGGCTGCCCGCGGTTAGGAATCGTCGTCAGCCCGAGGGAACCTGCTCAGCGTGGCCGCAGCCTCGTCCCTCGGGTAGGTCAGTCCTCACGATGCCTGCAGGGTGCTGGCTGCCGTGAGGGGCACAGATGCCTGAGGTCACCCAACTCTTTCCCTTGTGTGCCCCTTGTCCCTGATGGCCCCTCTTCACCCTCCATCTCACTGCCTCGCCCCTGCCTCAGATGCCCCAGGACGGTCGCCTCCTCCCCACCCCACTTCTCCAGGGCAGGCAGGGCTGTGCCATCCCTGGGGCTGCTGTAATAGGCTCCTGTGTGTAGGGGCTGCTGTAATAGGCTCCTGTGTGTAGGGGCTGCTGTAATAGGCTCCTGTGTGTAGGGGCTGCTGTAATAGGCTCCTGTGTGTAGGGGCTGCTGTAATAGGCTCCTGTGTGTAGGGGCTGCTGTAATAGGCTCCTGTGTGTAGGGGCTGCTGTAATAGGCTCCTGTGTGTAGGGGCTGCTGTAATAGGCTCCTGTGTGTAGGGGCTGCTGTAATAGGCTCCTGTGTGTAGTGCCTATTAGTGGGGTTGACGGGGTGGACCTGGGGGGAGGGGAGATTGTGAGGGGAAGGGACAGCCCTCGTGGCGGGGCCTGCAGCCTGCCATCCACTAGGCAGAGTTGAGTTCACTGTGTCAGTGAAAAAGGGAAGGACACCCACAATTAAGTGACCGGGATGAAGCCGACCATGCCTTAGAGCGCCCACCTTGGCCAGAGGTCTAACCCCAGGAAGGTGCACGACGGGGCTGCCACCCATATGGGTCATCTCTGCTGTCACAAGCCACCCCAAAGCCGTCTCATTTGCTTGTGATTCTGTGGTCAGCAATTTGGGTGGGGCTCAGCTGGAGTCCCTCAAGGGGCTGCATCAACTGGCAGCTGCACCAGGGCTGGGGTCTAAGGTGGCCCCATTCACATCATTCCAGAGCCTCTCAACATCTCACCTGGAGCGTCAGTGAGGGTGGGCTGCAGGGAGGTGGCTCCCACCAGTCCTGCCACAGCCTCGTGTCACTACACAGGGACTCTGCAGCAGCGGACGAGTTCACCTGCCCATGTACTTCTCGTTTGACTGACTGAATGACATCTGGGACCCTCTGGACATGGATAATGACCACTCTGTCCCATGGGGCCCTGCTGAGTGGTGGGGTGGGAGGCGTGGCTGCTCACCAGGCTGTCATGCCAAGGTCGTCAGGAAAAGAGAGGACACACTGGGCCATGGTGTTGGAGCTGAGGCTCATGTCCTGGTGTTCTGCACGAGTGAGAGAGGGTCCCCTCCACTCAAAGGCCTGGGGGCTACTGAGCTCTATCAGCTGCTCAGAAGCAGTGAATCCCACAGCAGCCCCACTAGGCAGGAAGCAGGAGCTCTGGTAGCCGGGCGTCCTTCCATGCCACCACCTTCCACCCCTTCTGCTGGCCTGTCCACACCTGCAGGAGGAAGAAGTGCTTCTTAATTCCTCTGGGGCAGGAATGAAATAGAGCTCCCTACACCCTCATAACTACACTATCTGCTTCTGTAGAATTGCTTGCTTAACCTAAGTAACTCCATTTTGCCCCCGTCTGACCTGCAGACTAGCCCCCCTTCTGCATGAGAAACCATTGACCTTTTCATAGAAACAAAAACCAATTTCATAGAAACAGGAGCCATACACAGTGAATTATTACATGGGAACAGGAACCATACACAATGAAAACTGGTATGCTTGACTGCTCGAACAGCTCACTCCTGGCCCCTGTGACCTAGCTTCCTAGCTTGCTTTGTGCACCTGAACAAACCCGTGTGCCAAAGGGATGTAGTTTTTGCCTTTAAAATCCCCACAAGACCAAAGCCCAATGCCGTTCTTCCTTGGTTGCACTTTGGGAGATGGACCTGGCCAGCTGGAGTGAATAAACTGCCCTTTTCTGCACAAGTGGCATGTAAGTGCATTTCTTGTGGGAAGGAGCCTCACAACAGGAAGAGGCCCGGTGGCATTGCCGCAGTGGCCTTCACTGTGACATGACCTCCCGTGAGCATCTCTGTCTTCCCACAGCACTGTGCAGGCCAGGCAGCTGCCTGGAGGCTGTGCAGGAGGCCATGGTGTCTGTGCCTGTTGGGTGGCAGCAGCCAGTGCACAACCCAGGGAGGTGAGTGCCCCACCCATGACAAGCCTGAGGCTGCCGGGGCCCCTGCTGGCAGCAGCCCCTGTCCACGGCAGGACAGCAGAGCCGCCCTCCCGACCATCCCTCTAGGAGATGTGGCATGGGGAAGGGCTTCCTGCAGCGTTGCTGAGGTCCCGGCCCCTCTGTGTCACTCCCTGCCACCTTCCTGCCATGGGCTCAAATGCTTGGGGTTAGCTGTGGACTGCAGGACCCCAGCTCAGCGCCCTCTTCCCTACTGAGCTGGCACCATCAGGAGATGACAGAGGGTTGGGGCACATGGCATGTCCTACGTTGGCACCCCAGGGCACTGGGTCTGGTGCAGGAGGCCTTGGTCAGTGCCCACAGAGATGGCGGGGATTGAGGCAGTGCTGGCTGTGAGCTCCTGTGGCACCATGTCCCTTTAGCACCTGCCAGAGAATGGGGCACCCTAAAAGGAGTGGCCAGAAAGCAGGCTCCCTGCTTCAGGGCCCCCCAGAAATAAAACTGGTCCTCACCTGTATGACCTGAGATGTGTCCCCTACTGGGCCTCATGGCCTCAGCGTCGCCAGGGACAGCTCCTCTGCTTAACATCTGATGGGGTCCTGGAGACCCATGGACAATTCCTGATTCCCTGTTCTCAGGTGAGGCCCAGCAAGGATGGGGACTCTGGATACACTGAGAGGGTGCCGCCCAGGTGAGAGCATGTTGGTCCCTGTGACCTGCAGCAACCCTGCCAGGGACAAGATGCTGGGTGGTGGTGTCAAGACTTGATTTTTTAGACCCTCCCAGCATTCTCTCAGGTGAAGGCCAGGACATCTGAGTCCACAGGGTCTGGTCTGCCTACTTCTGGAGGCTCCTCTGTGTGGCCCAGCCCCATCCCCTCATCACATGCTCACACGCACCTTCCCTAACCCTCTTGCCCACCTGGCTCTGCCTCTGCATTCCCTGGAGCTACAGCAAGGTAAGGAGGAGGTGGGCACGGTGCTGCAGGCCCACATTGGGCATGTTGAGCTGGAGTAGGGCACCTGCATCTGGAGGCAGGGGAGCTGGGGGCAGAGAGACACCTTCCAGGTCCTGGTCCAGCTGATGCCCAGGATGGAGAGTTGGTGCTGTGGGTGGCACAGTCAAAGGCCTGGGCTCTCCTTCCCCACAGCCCCACATGACAACCCTTGTGGGGGCTGTGCCTGCCCCACCCAACCATTGTCCAACCCCCCATCCTAGCCCATGGGCTGTTCTGGCAGTGGCAGGGCTGGCCACTGGCCAGGGGCTGGCAGATAACCTCCATTGAGGGAGCATTCCATCAATGGCCACATCTCCCCATCATCAGGGTAGCCTGGCACACTCCTGTCTGTCTTCTGGACAGGGAGGGGTGGTGCCTGCTCTGTTTCTTCACTGGCTGCACACAGTAGGTGCCTTGTCACTCTTTGAGAAAGAAAACAAGCAGAGTCCATCCCTGTCCACCCTTCACAGGGACCCAGAGGCATCTCAACAGGCAGTTGATGCACCAAAGTGCTCCCTATTATGTCGATTCTCATCTTCCCACTGAGGAGATTCTCAGGACTGGTGGCTGTAGCCACCCCAGCCCCATATGCAGCTGGGCACAAAGGACTGAGGTGCATGGCTGATGTGAGAGGAGGAGGCTCACCATGTCCCTGTCCTGGGCCCCACATCAAGTCATGGGTGGGGACTGATACTGGCAGGGCCCAGCTCTCCTCCCCAGGGCACCTGTGACCCCATCCTTAGCTCTATGACTCCTTCCCACCTACAGGGAACCCCAGACCTTGGCCCTCCAGTGGGAATGACAAGGTGTGTGGGGCCAGGGTACTGTCAGGACCCTCAATCATGACCCAGAGTCCACTCACATTTCCAGCTGGTCCTGGTGTTCGAGTGAGCAGGACTGAAGCCATGTTGGGAACTAAAGCCCCCTGGGCTGCATGGGGCAGGGGATTTTTAAAAGGACAGTTTTTTTCCTTTCTCTCTCCACTCTTTCTTCCCATCCCCTGACTTTCTTATCTTGCTTGTTAAAGAGGAGAACAGGGCTGTGAAGCTAATCAGTACTTTGCAAAGCTAACTGTTCTTTCTTTGACCCTTGTAGAGTTTTGAGAAATGATCAAGGCCAAACAGCTGGAAGCTGACCTTGGGCACCAGCCAAGTCAGCCAGAGCTCTGTGAAGTGAAACTGTGCAAAAGACTGCGGGAAAGACGATTCTACACTGGAGCAAATCAAAATCCTGCAGGGTCGCGAGATAACAGTGAAGGTGAGAACAGAAACCAGAAGAAGCCTTGGTGAGACCTCCTGACTCATAGACTTGGACCCCTCGTAGCTCAGGAAACTTCTCCTGCTTTTCACCTCCCATGTTCCATTCCCTCAAGCCATCATTTAGGAACCCCTCAGTAAATCTAAATCTTTCAGATGGGAGAGCCTACCATCTTCTTCAGCTGAATACATCAGCTTTTCTAGTGCCAACCATTTGACTTCTGAGGGTTTTTTTCTCATCAAGGGGGTGGGCAGGTTTAACTGAGTTTGGTAACACTGAGGTCTGCCATACCCATCACAACAGGGCAGGCTGCATCCAAATCTACAGAAGGGTGGCACATCTGTGGTCTGGACAAGACCTGCTATGACCCTTACTGGGATTGGCTGACTCCCAACTACAGGGGAAGCCCAAGATGACAGGAATTTGGCCTGTTCTGTTTGAGGGATTATGCTAAGTGCCTAAAAAAGTGACTGTACATGGCAGGCACTTCATATATGCTTGTTGAATGAATAAACCCCAACCAGCACCTCCCCAGATACCTGAGTGGACCTGGGCCACTCTGCCTGCCTCCCAGGGGCCTCTAGATGGAATCCTAAACCTCTTACAAATGAAAAACCCATGCTAACCAAACCCAGGGGCCAGTGAGAATGGGGGCAGGGGCTGCTTCATGGGAGAGAGGGAAATAGTTAACATGAGCAAACTTCCAGTCCTTTCTGCAGGAGCAGACACCAGGTAGACACTTTCCATGGCTCACTCCATCTGGTCCCTACAATGACCCTCTTGGCCTGGTCCTTTTGGCACCCACTTTTCAGAGGTGCAAAGAGGTCAGGTACAGTGACATTCTTAAGCTCCAGCTAGTTGGAGCCGGGTCACCTCTGTGCCACAGAAGAGCAGTGCTCACCCTCCCAGCAGCAAGCCCAGCACCTAGTGGGTGGTGGTGAGGGCTCAGCAGGAGCACAGGAAGGTGGGGTAGGGGAGGGGTCCCTGCTCAGGAGGCCGCAATTGGTGTTCCAGCATCTTCTCCAGCATGTCTGCCTGGACCATCCCCACACAGCAGGCCTCCCCTCTCTGGGGTGGGACAAGGTGGGGTCACATGGTCAGGGCAGCTTGGATGCCCAACCTCCTCCATGGGAACAGAGTCACTGACCCCATGTCATAGAGGGCACTGAGGCTCCAAGAGGTCTTGATGTGAGCTGATTTGCCACAGGGCTAAGATGTGGCCAGCTGTGAGCTGCAAGAGTAATAGAGCCACACTTTTTTTTACTTCATGTGATGTACAGCTAAAGCTAGAACACTGGCACGAGTTGCAGTGAGGGAAATTAAGCTTTAATTACAAGACCAAGTAATGGAGTCCAGGTGGCTAAAGCTCAGAAACATCCTGATCTCTGAGAACGTTACAGGCAGGGAGTTTTAAAGAAAGTGTTGGGGATGGGGAAGGGGCTGCGTGAGTCACCAGTTGACTGTTCTGAGTGGCTGCATCTCTGAACACAAAGAAACGGGATCTCCATGAACAAAGACACAACTTTTAGTTTCCTTTATCACTTACCAGGGTCCAATCAGTCTGGATTCTTGACGGTTCACCTCCTCAGCAAATTCCGAGGGCTGGGAATGTTCTGGATTTTTGTCCTATAAAGACATCTTGAGGATATGTGTCAAGATAATGTCTCCTGTCCCTGGAGCTTAGCGACTCTGTTTTATGTGACTCCTCCTCAACACTTAGGTTACATCCTGTCCTGCCCAGCTGTCTTCTTTCTACCTCCTTACTCATTAGCTAGTTGTAAACCCTAACTTCTTAATTAGAGAGTCTGTTTCCAGATCTTAAGTCACATCAGCTTGAGGGACCAAGGCCCCAGTTCACTTTAACTAAACTTTTGGGAGGGATTCACCCAAATGGAGTGTCCACTCAGTTATAGAACCCAGGATAACTTGACCACAAGGCTGTGTTCAATAATTATTCAACGATGACAAAAATGAAAATGGTAATAATTACAACGGTGATGATTTTAACAGTGGCAATGACCATGTTGGTGATAATAACAGGAATAAATGTAAACCCAAGGAGGTGGTAGAGGAGTACAGACCTCCCCTAGTGAACGAGCATGTGCTCATGTCAGGACCAGGGGTGCTCTGGGGCCAGAGCAGAAAGAATGCAGCGTGAACGGGTTCTGTGAAAGTGAAAGACAAAAGGTCAGTGGGAAAGAATGCAGGAGGGCGGGGCCAACAGGAGACTCATGTGTGGAAAACTTAGGGTGAGCCTTGGGAAAAGAGGAAACCAATGCCACTCCCAGAGCACAACACCACCCAGGTAGAGTGAGGGTCAGGGTTGGTGTTGATGTTGAGGTTCGAGTTGAGTTAGGGAGAGGGGTTGGAGGTAGGATTGGGGGTGGGGTTTGGATTAGAAGTTATGGTTGGTTTTAGGGAGTAGGGTTAGGATTAGTGGTTAGGGGTTAGGTAGTTTGGGGTTAGAGATTAATGTTACAATTGGGGTAGGGTTAAGTGCTAGGGTTAATGTTAGTGGTTAATGATAGGCTTGCTGTTGGGGTTAGATTTAGAGGTTAGGGTTAAAGATTATTAGAGTTCAAGATTTAGATTTAGGGTTAGGGTAAGGTTAGGTTTAGGTTTCAGTTTAGGGGAAAGAATTGGGTTTAGGGGTTAGAGGGGATTGGAGTTAAGTGGTAGGGTTCAGGGAGAGGTAATATGTATAACATTTTAGGAGTTAAGGATTATAGTAATAGGTTTTGTTTATGGTTTATGGCTTAGGCTCATTGGATAGAGTTGAGGATAATGGTGTGTTAGGGAAAGGGTTAGGGGTTAAATATTAGGTATTAGAGGTTAGGGTTAAGAATTAATAGAAGGGGCTGGCTAGTTAGCTTGTTTGGTTACAGCATTTTGCTGATAACATCAACATACAGGGTTTGATCCTTGTACTGGCCAGCTGCCAAGAAAAAAAAAAAGAGAGAATTAGATGCAAGGCCAATTGGAAGTTGGTATCATCCCAATCACAAAAGAGAGTAGCCAAAATGAGAAATTTATGGATGGAAAGAAAGCCCTTTAGGGCAGAATTGGTTGACTTATACAGGTGTGGGCAGTGAGGATAAAGGAGGTGTTGGAGATAAAATCTGGACATCTGTCTCCACTGAGTGGTTAGATGCTGGTCCTGCTGACTGAAGAAGGGGATACTGACAAGGTCAGATTGAGGTAAAGAGCTTGAGGGCCAGTTTAGTCACACTGAGCTCCAGGTGTACTCAGAGCACAGATTCCCATTCTAGAAAGAGCCAATTAGACAGGCTCTGTTCTTGGACCCAAGGGCATGTTTAATTCATGGTGAGAGGCACTCAGGACTTCTGCACCCCAGCATGCCCGATGTAATCACTGTCCAGTGAAGTCCAGCCTGAGCACATCCACACTGTAGGTGGAAACTCCACTGCCCAACTGACCACCATTGTCCTGCATGTCCAGGACCCAAGCCTTCTGGGCCACCAGAACCTTCCAAGTGTAGAAGGGCTGGAGGTTGAAGTGACCAGTGAGGAGTGGCATAAGTAGGTGAGGAGAGATGCTTAGGGGGAAGACCCTATTTATGTAAACCAAGATGGTCCTTTTCAGGACACAGGGTATGACCCTGAGTCAAGGGCACTTGGTTGCAGGGAAGCCATAGAGAGTATGTTCTGAAGGGCAGGGCCACCAATCCTCCCAGGAGGCAGTTCTGCCCAGTGGAACCCTCCACTCCCATCCAAGATCTTGTTAGACCAGGATATCATGAACTTCTCAGAACACAGACAGTTCTTAAAAAAAAAAAAAAAAGAGGAGACATTTGTCTAGTGAGAAACTGAGCAGCAAACACTAGGTGGGAGGTAGGGAAGTGTGGCGATCTGGGTTTACAAGACTTCTGCTTGAGAGAGTAGTGCCACCTCCAGGAGAGGGGTCACATGAAAAGAGTGTGTCAGAGTCCAGGATATGACCTTCCCGGCCTCAGGTGCCTGGCAGATATCTGAGTGGATGTGCATAGTTATAATGCGTCTAAATATTAGTAATGACACAGACAACAGCCTGACTACTGTATGGGCTAATTTCTGTCCTCTCCTCCCCCACCCAAAAAATTATTTTGCAATCTAAAACCGACAAACTTCAAAAGGTGACTGCATTTGGAGATAGGGTCTTTAAAGAGGCGGTTAGGTTAAAATGAGTCTGGGCCCTAAAACAATCTAACTGTTGTCCTTACAACAAGAGGGGATTAGGACATACATAGACACACCAGGGGTGACTGTCCACAGAGGATGACCATGTGAAGAGGAAGAGAGAAGGCAAACATCTGCCAGCCAAGGAGAGAGCCTTAGAGAAAACCAATCCTGCCAGCACCTTGATCTTCAACATCCAGCCTCCAAAACTGTGAGAAAATACATGTCTGTTGTTTAATCTGCCCAGTCTGTGGTGTTTTGTATGGCAGCCCAAGCAAACCCGTACAAGTAGCCAACATGAAATCTAGAGTAATGTGATCGGTTGTCTCTATTCATACCAACAGGAGACTTGTTATACTCCATTCAGTGAGGAGGTGCTATCATTCACAGCTTCTGCCGAAGTTAGTGATAAGTTTCCATTACGAGTTAAATTGTGTTTGCCCTTCCCCCAAATTTATATGTTAAAGTCCTAAGCCACACAACCACAGAATGTGATGTTATTTTGTAATACTGCCATTGCAGTTGTAACTAGTTAATCCAGTATGACTGGTGTCCTTATAAATAGCGGGAATTTGGGCACAGACCACACAGGGAGAACATTATGGGAAGATGAAGACAAACATAGGGTGATGATTCTACAAGCCAAGGGATGTCAAAGATTGTCAGTACACTGCCAGAAGCCGGAGGAAGGACATGAACCAGATTCTCTAGGGTCAGAATGATCAAGGTGACCTCCTTTTGGAACTCCCATCTGAATCTTAATTACCAGCCTTGCTGATTTATAGAATTAAAACTTGTGTGTACAGAGAAGACTCAAAACATGAATCCTAAAGTGCATGAGGTGTTAATCTGAAACACACTGTATCAGGTGCCCTTGCTGCAAAGGAAGTGGTATCTAGTAAGAATATAGGGAGACCCAGGAGAAAAGGGGGTGTTTACAACGTGAGACAGGAACCAAAGTCTCATGTTAGCTGCGTTACTATGAGTCTGGTGAGTATTAGTCTGTTTCAGGTGGCAAATAAATGGCACATTACCCTACAATGGCTGTAGGATTAAAACTTAGAATAATAGGGTCGTATCAATAGATTGTAATAATAACCAGTTCTTTATTTGGGAGAGAGGGACAAACCTTTTCCAACTGCGTAGTACTATCCACTAGAAGACAGACAAATTAGTTTATTGGATGAGAACAACCATTTTCTAATGGCTTGGAAGAGACCTACTGTAGAGCTAGGGCTAGGGTCTGAAACTCACAGACTCCTCAAGCCCATTCACAAACCTTTCACACGGAGGTCTATGAGCTAGGTAACTGGACAAAATGATCTTTGGAGACTTGGTTGAAGAAGGAATAGTCTTTATTCAGCACACACTACACTATGAGCTAGGCAGTACAAAGGAGAAACTCAGAAGCTCAACCCCTACTGGCAAAGTCCAAAGAAAAACAAACTGAGCAGCTGCCAGCAGAGTAAACAGGTCTATTGTTAGACTGAGCTCTGCCCCCAGCCTGCTTCACAAACTGCAGAACACACAAAATCAATAACTAGAAAGATACACGGGTGCACATGCGCACTAAATCTACACACACACACAACTTGTTCACAAGAAACGTTGAGGGAGCCTGACTAAATTATCCTATTTTCCCCACTCCTACTATATTAATTTCTCATTTGTTTAACCATTTAAAGGAAAATAGATGCATGATTTTTTACATCCTCTAAAATGCATCTGCAAAAAAAAACATGGGTTTTATAATAGCAATACCTATATGAGAACTAAAAAAAGTAAAATTGCTTATTAATAACATGCTGTAATTGGCCCACATTTGAATTTCCCCATTATTCTCACAATGCCCCAGGTTGTGAAATCAGGATTTAGTAAAGAATCAGAATTCTACCTCGTAATAACGTGGAAAGAGATCAGTCTTGATCCATCAGGTCCTGGTCTCATAGTAGGAAGAATCCCTGCTGAGAAAATAAACAAAATTTTCTCCTTAGGATGATGGCAGAGGCTTGTGGGAAATGTAGTCTCGCCCTCCAGTGACGTCACCAACACAGGGCGCCTAAACAGCTGCTCCAAGTTCCTTCTGTACTTGCGGGCTTCCACGCGCTCGGCCATCTGGGAAATGTAGTTTCCCTCTGAAATGACACAGCAGCACAGGACTATGGGAAGGGCTTTTCCGGGTTTCTTCTGCGCGTGTGCGGCTCCGCCCACTCCGCCATCTTTTGTCTGGAAATTCCGGAAGCTGCCGCCGTCCCCACGCTGCTGCTCAGATCATGTGGTTGGATTGTATGTCCTTGAAGGTGGGTGCCAGGGTGAAAGAGGAGCCCTTCTGGCCTCGGGGGCCCTGGGGAGCGGGACGGGTGTCCGGGCACTTGCGGGGGCAGAAGCCCCGTGGGCCTCGGGGTTCTGGTGAGCGGGACAAGTGTCCCGGCACTTGGCGGGCAGAAGCGCCGCGGGCCTCGGGCGGGCCGGGGAAGGGGCGCCCGGGGTGCGCTTTCCAGACGGTTCCGTCAGAGGACGGCGCTGCCGGGAGGCGGGCGGGCGCTGCCGGGTGTGCAGAAGCCGGTTCCAGATGTCCCAGGACGGAGCCTCAGGTCCAAGGTGGCGACGGGAACGTGGGTGGGGGTGTCTGAAGATAGCGAGCCTGGGAGGTGTGGGGAGGTCACAGGTCACGTTCCAGCTCCGCCATCAGGAACCTGGTACCGACCTATGGGACGTTCACTTCACCATCTGTAACGTGAGCGTGTGGACATTAGTGTAACGCCCCAGATCCCAGAGGTGAATCTGGGGACTGTGTGGTGTGTGCGGACTGTCACTCTGTGGCTGCTGTGGTCGTGGGTGTCTCGGTGTCTCTTCAGCAAGTCACGTTTCTGGTCCCTCCTGCCCTGTGCGGCCTGCCTAGAGCTCCTGGTTTGAGTTTACAGAAGTTGATACACGACCTTGTTTCCAGGACAGTGACTTCTAGGAAGGAGATTGGGGCACTGGATGTTGGTCCCATTTTCTTTGGAATGAAGGAGGTGTGACAAACTTTGAAGGACGGTGTCCTGTGAATAGGAATCCCACCTGAGGGAGCATCATTGTGGCCAGAACCCTCTCAGTACTGCTTCAGGACAGAGGCAAGAGAGTCCCAGAAAGGTGAAGATCCCAGCTTTGCACACCCTAAACAGTGATTGTGTCTAGTACTTAGAGCGCACCAGAGTTGGCTGATAATGCCTCATTCAATGGGTATCTGGGACTGGATGGTATCAGAAGGTTTGGGTCAACTGTCAGAAGGGAGAAGTGAATTAGACTGAGAAAGAGAGGCAAGGACCAGGAGGTGTTACTTATTGAAGAGGGTTTGAAGGTGTTCTGTGGGGTGCAGGAATAACCTGTCCCAGCTGAGAGGATCTGTCTGCAGTGCTCTCTGAACACACTCCCATTTCTTCAATCTTCCCTCATTGTTCCCAGTGTCTGAGCTCTCTCAAATCCAGCCTATGGCCTAATTTGGCATCTAGAGATGTGCTGATAGTTCTCTATTTTCATTGTTCTTTTCTGGTCATTCAGGAATGGTTTTTCTCATATTTCTACCTTGTAAGAAAAGTGAAAATAATTGAATATGAGGAAATGTGACTTGCCCAGGGTTACAT
This sequence comes from Cynocephalus volans, assembly GCF_027409185.1. Lineage (NCBI taxonomy): Eukaryota > Metazoa > Chordata > Mammalia > Dermoptera > Cynocephalidae > Cynocephalus > Cynocephalus volans. The sequence continues at coordinate 34,050 of NC_084471.1, read as the reverse complement.
GATTTGTTGATGTTACACATCCTGACTTTTTGGCTAGCATTTTCCATTTTGCCACATTTAAGTCAAAACAAGTGTTTGTTCACTTTTCAGATTATTTTTGTAATGCTGAAGTGTACTTAGAGCAAACATTGCCTTAAACATCCCTATCCTTTTTTAACTCCAGTACTTTCTTTGGATTATGTCACCTCAAGGGGTAAATAATGTAAATATTTCCCACTTAATGTCAGAGTAAGCTGTTCTTTAAAATCACAACTTTTGCAGGAATATATTCGAGGCAATTTTACATTATTTAAAATGGAAAAATTAGACTGCACTTCCCTTCTACTCAAAACTAATTTCTTAAATATAATTAAAATGCTAGTGTGCTTCAAAAAGTTCTTGGAAGGATTTCTATTCTCTTTTTATTCTATTTTCCCCCAAACTTTTGAAAATACCCTAGTACAGTGCATTACTCACTTATAAAGAACACCCTTTTTATGTTGTATATTTTTAAAGTAAACAACTTGTATGTGATGTAAAAAACAAAACAAAACTTACAGCTTAGTTTACTGATGTGCAAATAATTTTTTTTAATGAATCCCATAGCCTCTATTAGGGATAGAAATTTCACTGAAATACATTTGGTTAACATTCATTGTGATCTTTTAAAACTTCTACCTGTGATTGTGAAGGTATATTGAACGTATTTGACTTGTAATTTCAGACTTTCTCCCCTGTATAATTTTGTTAAATATGTTTTGAGTTTTGGGGACTTAGATGTATCATTCAGTATTTGCTATGTAAGAAAGAAGTCAAACCTAAATGGCTTAAAAAAACCCAGCCATCTTATTTTTTTTGAAGTTCTATGGATCCACATCTTGGGGTGCATTAAGCTGGGCAGTTCTCATTCTAGTGTTCCCTTGAACACGTGTGGATATAGTCACCTGGTACCTTGACTGAGGCTGTTTGGTTAAAGATGGCTTCACTCACATGTCCTGTGGTTTGTGCTGACCCTTGCCTGGGCCCTGTGTCTCCCCAGCCTTCTTCACAGTATGACTCTGTTTAAGAGACAAGCACCAATGGCCAGTACTTTTCAAACCTATGTTTGCATGACATTTTCTAACGTGCCAGTGTCGAAGACAGGTCACACGACAAAGACTAGTTTATTGTCAGAGCATGCTTTATGAGGTCTTGGGTACAGAGAGATCAGTGTACCAGAAGAAATATAAATTATGTGTATTTTGTTTACCTATGTAATCATGGGCATCGTGTGCTGGGTTACAAGATGCACACTATCCAGATATTTACGTGCATAAAAGGAAGATGTGTTGTAATGGAAGCACTTTTTTGGAGTCATGTGTGAACTTATCAATGGGGTAACAGTTAATATAGCCAAATGATTTCTACAACACTAATTCTAGTGATGTCACAATGTGTTTTTCTTTGGTTTAAGGTATTAAGTTATATGTTTAGGTAATACTGATTCATGCTAAGTCAGGAGGCTATGTATGTTTTCATTGACCCAAAAATAAATTGTATGTAGTGTGTAGCTATTAATGTACTTGTAGGTGCATCTCTAATGGGGTCTTGTTGCCCCTTATTGAGGCGTTAAGGACTGTTGTCTCACAGGAAGGCTTTTTGTTTGTTTCTCTTTTTCAGCTTATAATTAGAGAGTTTTGGGAAGGAGAATCTATAGAGCCAAGCCACAACAGTTCTCTGCTTAGTCCACTCCATTATCTTTTCTCCCAACTATGCTGCGACAGTGTGCTATGGGTTTACAAGAGCAACAAAAGATGAATAAATCTCTGGTGAGTTTTCTGGTTATTTATTACTCAGTTTTTTTTATTGTGTTATGTGAGCTTTATGGCATGCATAAATTAAACTTGAAAAGTATAGATGAGTAAAACTCAACTTGAAAGAAATGTGCATTCATAAGATAAAGTTGGCATGTAGATATAGCAGTTTGCAAGACCTCAGAGTCATCCAAGTTGAATAAAAATTTTTCTCTGGTCTTTGTGATGTCATGGAAAAAAGGCAGACACCTTGGTTACATTATTGGAGTGGAACTTGAGAAGAGAATCTGCCAAATTCTCTTCAGATGTGAAGACTTGGTGGCACCAAATTCCGCAACACCATCAGTGTTAGAAAGTTTTTCACTGTTTACCTGGAAATAAACATTTCTCACTTTCTGCAGTGGAAATTGTTACCTAGTTCTAAGGCACAAGTTGCTTAGTAAGCTTTTTATAAAGTTTCTAGAATAAATCTAGTTTCATGTGCCTTAGGAAGGCTATACGAGATTCACAGGGAAAACCTGGAATGATAACCTAAATTACAGTCAAATCCAATGACTATTCTCTAGTCTTTTTCTAACTTGAGTCTTCTGCTACATTTTGAGCTACTGTCCATGATATTCTCCTGGAAATTCCTCTGTGTTAGTTTATTAGTTTCTCTCATGACTTCACTGATGGTTTTTGCTCTTTTCTCCTGAGTTCTTCTACTTTCTTCTTTATAACATAGCTTATCAAAGTGCTTCATCCTGGGCCCTGTTCTTCTCATGTGAAATTCTTTCTCACTGATTCAGTCCTCTGTCGTTTGCACTCTTCTTTGTCTCCAGGTTGTACTTCTTCCCTAGTCTTTTGATCATGGGTTGAACTCTGTTTGTAGCTATTCAAAATGCACCTCAAGGGACTGGCTTGTTAGCTCAGATGTTTAAATCATGGTGTTTTAATACCAAGGTCAAGGGTTCTGATCTCTGAACCAGCCAGCTGCCAGGAAAAAAACCCAAAATATCACCGCAAGGTCAACAAATCTAAAATTAAAACTACTTCCCCTTCTTCTGTTATATGTGTTTTCACTAACACAGAACCACTGACACAAGCCACCAAAATGAAATTTTTCCTGGACTCCTCCCTGTTTCTCAGGTCTAATTTTATCTTGTGTTACTTCCTGCTACTTTTGTTTGTTTGGTCTTTTCATTTTATTCTGATTTCTATATACACTGCCAGTATAGGGGGAGATGTTTGTACACATAAAGACAGTAACTTTGTTCCACTAGAAATATCATTCTTGTAAAAACCTGAAGGAAATGTTTGCTGGGCTGTGAGGTTCAATCCCTGGTGGCCTATGCTTCTAGCCAGCACCTGTGGTGACATCCTTAGGAGTCCATGGAGAGAAAGCCTTCAGGAGTGACTGGGACATGTTTGAACAACGGTCAGTAAAAAGACATGGAATAATAAAAACAGAAAGTATAAATTTTCTTAATGTTTACCTTTTGCTTCTATAAATTTACATCAGTGATTCTATTTGCAGTTTTTATTAATGTACAGTTGTCTGTTTGCAGTTCAGTATGACCCATCATGTTTTTAAACTTTCTTACAGATTGTGTTTTATTCTTCTCCTATTTCAGGTAATTACTTAAAAATGAATGAGAAAAGTGGATGTGTGCATTAGTCATCAGTATGTTTTTAAAGTAGAACTGTAGCTAACAGCTAGTTAAGAACAAAAACTGACAAACCAGTTAACTGAACATTTACATTCACAATCATAGTTTGAGACCTAACATAAGATGTGAAATGCTTTCATTCTTTGTTTTGAATCTAACATTCAGTGTGAACCTACACTCTTCATGTTTCAAATCAAAGTACTACCTAAGGTCTGTAATAAGTTTTTTGGCGTTCCAGTGATCTGCTGTGCAGGAAAGTGTCACAAAGCTTCATGGCTTAAAATAAGAACATCTTATTACATGTCACAGTGTTTTGAGTCAGTAAACTGGACAGGGTGGTGTGGGTTCGCTGCTACACAATGTCTCTTCTCTGAGCTGGAAGAACTCTAATGGCTGGGAACACTGAGCAGACACCCAGCCCTCTCTTTGTGGCCATGTTGGACTTCCTCACAAAGTGGCATTCTCAGGGTAGTCAGGTTTATCTGGCTTCTGCCAGAACAAGTGTCCAAGAGGCCCAGGCAGAAGCTGCAAGGATTCCTGTTATCTCCACTCAGATACCAAAGCATCTCTTCCAATGTATTCTTGTAGTCAGGCACATCACTAAGACCAGCCTTGATTCAAGTAGAAGGCAATTAGATTCTACCTGTCAATAAGAAGAATAGCAAGACTTTGCAGCACTGTTTAATAGACCACAGTCTGCTCTTTGACCATAAATTTCTACTGCATGCAGAATGTACTTTGCCCCTCTCAAGAGCCCTAGAAATATTTTGCCACTGTGCAGTTGACAAAAAGCCAAACTAAATAAGCTCCAGTGTCCTGTCATCTTTTTAACACACATCCAGCTTACAGTGAACAGTCAGGCATGACCACGTGTGCACTTTTCTTCAGACAGGGTTGGTGAGAAGGGGCAGCACCGTGAGGGCAGTGGTCTGAGTAGTTACATGTTCCCATCAGGCGCCTGCTTTAGTATTTCCTCAGGGCCCAGTCCTGTCCCTGGAAAGGATGCTTTGTGCCTTTTCACTGTGTCCTCTGGGCTCTCCCCACTCTGTCAACCTCTTTTCCTTGAATAGCTGGGTTTGCAGTTGACTGACTTTCTTTACCTATTTTTGGTTAATATATGTTGGATCCAATGTCCTTTTTTTACTTTTTTCTGACTCTGGCATTTTGATATAGGAAATTATCTGGTGTATTCACTGCCATAAAAACATGGGTTTCCATTGTGCTAAAATCCATTAGACCGATGCTACCCCGACACATTCTGAATCAGGCCCTTTGTTCTCTGACCTCCCCTTCTGATGGAGTTTGGATGTGTTGACCTCTCCAAAACTCATGTGGAAATTTGATCCCAGTGTGGCAGTGTTGGAAACTGATTGAGTCATGGGGGCAGATCCCTCATGAGTGGTTTAATGCTCTCCCTGGGGGAGGAGGGATTAATGAGTGAGTTCTTGGTTTATTAGTTCCTGTGAGAGCTCGTTGCTTAAAAAGACCCTGGCACCTCCTCTCTCTCTCTCTCTCTCTCTCTGTCTCTCTCGCTCGCTCGCTTGCTTCCTCTCACCATGTGATCTGCTTGTACCCGCCGGCCACCTGCCCCTTTCCACCATGAGTAGAAGCAGCCTGAGGCCCATGCCAGATGTGGCTGTCCCAGAATCGTAAACTGTTTTCCTTATAAATTACCCAGTCTCAGGTATTTCTGTTATAGCAACACAAATGGACTAAAACACCTTCTCTCCAAGGTGGCTATTTCCTTTGAAGTTTTATTGTTTACTAGGCACTATCTATGTGTCAGATCCTAAGGTACTTAGAAAGCGAGGAATATTTTTGGTCTTTTATCTTTTTTGGAAAACAGTGGATTTCATCCTTGCCACAAAAACAGTTTGAAAATATTTTTCTGGGAGAAATGGATGGAGAAATAGTTTTATTTCAAATTCAGCAAGTCCTGGCTCCTTCATATTTTCTCTAAATTCTGTTTGAATATTGAACATCTTTCTTTTATTTTCTCACTGACAGAGAGAGGGGGCCAGGTAGCACTTTTCCTTTGTGCCCAAAAGTCTCCTTTGGCAGACCCTGAGACAGTGAGATACCCTTTCCATTTTCCATATTATAGGAAGTGGTAGTGTGGCCCACATCTTTCAGTGTTCCATTTATTTCAAGTAATATAATTTGTCTTGAAGATTCTTTTGTTGGTATCAATATTTCCACTTAAGCTTTTCATAATTTGTGTTGCTATGTTAGATATGCTTTCATTATTTTACTTTTAGTCTGTTTGTATTTCATATGTAGTTCTCTGGACAACATATTGTTGGGTTTTACTTTCCTATCAAATCTGACAGTCTTTGCCTTAAATAGAATATTTAATGCAATTCCATTTAAACTAATTATTGTTAAGGTTTAATTTAAGTGTGCTGTTTTGCTATTTTGTATTTGTATTTGCCTCCTCTGTCTTTTAATCATCTGCTTTTCATTTTCTAACTTTTTATCAATTCTTAAAAAATATTTTATTTTGGTTCAGCTATTGGCTTTTAAAATAGTTTATTTTTAATTTTGGTAAAAAGCGTATAGCATAAAATTTACCGTTTGAATCATTTCTTAACCTTCACATACTTTTAAGTATATTGATACTGTTGTGCAGGAGATACCCACAAGTTTTTTATCTTGGAAAATTGAAACTCTATATCCATTAAATGGCAACTCCCAATTTCCCCCTTTTCCCAGCCTCTGGCAACCACCATTCTACTTTGTGTTTCTAACACTTCGACTCTTATCAGTGGGATCATACAATACTTGTCATTTTGTGAGTACCTTATTTCAGTTTGCATAATGTCCTCTTATAGCATATGTCAAGATTTCCTTTCTTCTTAAGATTAGATATTATTTCTTTGTATGTATATACCACATTTTATTTATCCATTCATTCATGGCTGAACATTTGAGTTGCTTTCACCTCTAACTCTGAGTAGTGCTGCTGTGTACACAGGTGTGGAAATATCTTTTTGAGATTCTGCTGTTAATTATTTTGGATATATACACAAAACTTGGATTTATGAATCCTATGGTAATTCTATTTTTAATTTTTTGAGAAGTCAGTGTACTATTTTTTTTTAAATAAGGGCTGCATCACGTTATATACTCCCATAAAGTGTACAAAGTTTCCAATTTTGCCAATACTTATTTTGTATTAAGTGTGAAATGATTCTTCATTGTGGTTTTGCACTTCTCTAGTGATTAACGATGTTAAGCGTCTTTCCATGAGCTTGTTAGACATTGGTATATCTTCTTTGTAGAAATGTCTGTTGAAGCCCTTTCCTTATTTTTTAATCAGATTATTTGTTTTGTTTAGTTGTAGGTGTTTTTAAAATGTATTGTTGATGTAAATTTCTTATGAGGTAGATAATTTTCAACTTTCTTTTCTCTTTTTTGAGTTGCTAATGTAAATAGTATTGTGTTTTTTGTTTTACATTTTACTTGGTCATTGTTGGGGTATAGAAAAGTGATTGACTTTTGTATATTAATGTTGTATCATCCAACCTTGCTGTAATCAGTTATTAATTCCAGAAGGTTTTTCTGTTTACTTGCTAGGATATTTTATACAGATAACTATATCATCTGCAACTAATGACAATTTTATTTCCCAATCTGTAAATCTTTTATTTTATTTCCTTGTGTTATTGCATCACCCAGTGCTTTTAGTGTGATGTTGAAGGAGTGATGAGAGGATGCATTCTTGCTTTGTTCCTGATTATCTGGGAAAGCTTTAAGTTTCTCACCATTAAGGATGATGTTAGGTGCAGTTTCCTGTAGATAATCTTTATCAAGTTGTGATGTTCCCCTCTATTCCTAGTTTACTGAGAACTTTTAATATAAATTGATGCTGTATTTTTTCAAATGCTTTTTTCTGCATCTATTGATGTGATCATGTGATTTTTTTGTTTTTTCTTGTTAGTATTTTCATGTTATCAATTACATTAATTGATGTTCATATGTTGAACCACCCTTGCCTACCTAGGATAAATACCACTTGGTCATGGTGCATAATTCTCTTTAGACACTATTTGATTATGTTTGCTAATATTTTATTGAGCTTATTTGCATGTATGTTCATGAGAGGTAACAGTTTGTAGTTTTCTGTTCTCATTATATCTTTGTCTGGTTTTAGTACTGAGGTAATGCTTTTCTCATAAATGAGTTGGGAAATACTTCTTCTATTCTCTGCAATAGATTGTAGGAAGGAGGTATATTTTCTTCCTTAAATGTTGGCTTCAGTTCTGCTGTGTACACGTCTGGGCCAGGTGCTTTCTGTTTTGAACATTATTATTTTCTCAATTTTCATAAAAGATACAGGCCTCTTTACATTGTGTACTTTTGTGTGTGTGAGTTTTGGTAAACTGTCCTTTAAGGAATTGGTCTGTTTCATGTAGGATGTGGAATGTGTGCGGAGTTGTTCACAGTATTTATTATTTGTTTGATGTCCACAGCATCTGTAGTGATGTCCTGTCATTCATTTCTCATATTAGTAATTTCTGTCTTGTGCTCATGATCTTTTTAGTTAGCCTCGCTATAAGCTTATCAATTTTATTGTTCTTTTTAATGAATCAGCTTTTCAGAGGTTTATTTTTTCTCCAGATTTTCATTTTCAATTTTATTTCTGTTCTAGTTTTTATGTATTTTCTTCTGCTTCCTTTCAGTGTAATTAGCTCTTTTTCCCCCTTGTTTCCAAAGGTGGAAACATAGATTATTGATTTTAGATTTTTTTTTAACGTACACATTCAGTGTCATAAAAATTTGTGAGAACACTTTTACTTCTGTATCCTACAAAGTTTGGTGTCATTTTCTCTTTTTTTTTCTTCCAGTGGCTGTCCAGTATGGGAATCGAAATCCTTGACTTTGGCATTACAAGGCTGTTCTCTAACCAAGTGAGATAACTGGTCAGCCCCATTTTCACTTTCATTTATTAAAAATATTTTTAATTTTCTTGGTTTTTCATTTTCTTTTTTTAGCCGATATATTAGAGTGTGTTGTTTAATCCCACTCTATTTGGGGATCTTGTAGTCATTGCTCTGTTACCAATTTCTAGTTTAATTCTTTTGTGGTCTGAGAGCACATATTGTATGATTTCTATTATTTTAATTTTCCTAAAGTGTGTTATGTGAATCTGAATATGGTCTTCTTAGTGATTTTTTTTTATGTGAGTTTGAGAAGAATGTCTGTTCAGTTGTTGTTGGAAGAAGTACTTTGTACAGATATCCATTATATCCAGATCATGTTATTGAGTTTAACTGTGTCTTTTATGGTTTTCTGTCTGCTGAATTGGTTCATTTTTGATAGAGGGTGTTGAAATCTCCAGTTTTGATGGTGGGTTTTTCTATTTCTCCTTGAACTTCTATTAGGTTTGGTGTGACGTAGTTTGATGATCTATTGTAAGGCATATACACATTAAGAAATGTCCTCTGGGAGAACTAACTCCTGTATTATGATGTAGTGCCACTTTTTCTTCCCCTCTATCATGTGTTTAAAGATAAAGTGTTTCTGCAGATTCTGTACTTGTTTTTTTACTTTCAACCTCAGGTTCATTCATTCAGATGTCTTCATATAACATGGAAATTTTGATACTTTTCAAATCTCTGTTGTCAGCTTAACTTTCTCTCTTAAATGCTGGAATTGTACATCCAATTGCCACTTGGACATTTCCACAGATATTTCAAGTATTATGTGTTCAAGTCTGTTTCACTTTTGCTCTTTATATTTTTCTCCCATTTTTCAAACTTTGCTTTGTAGTTCCAGGACCTAACTAGCTGTGCTTAGGTAGATAGCCTGAGAGTAAAACTCTTCTTTTTAATTTCTGCACAGCAAATTACTACCATGTTCTTTTTCTGCTTTTTCATTCCCTGTTTCTTTTTTATAGTGTTAAGTCTCTCTTCTGTGTGCTTATTTCTCTATGTTGTTCTCTATTTTGTAATGTAGTTGGTATTCTGTCACCCTGTTTTCCTTTTCCCTCTGACTCTCCCTGAAAGCCTTTTCCATTCTCCTTGCAGTGAATGACTATTAAAACGCACGTAAAGTTATGTACTTACAGGACAACATTATTTGCACCCTGTGGTTTAGAAAGTTGCAGTGTACAACCTGGTGTGGACACAAGCAATCCTTTGGCAGATAGGAAGGAAATTTTGGAATGCCTTTTTAATGTACTTTTAATTCATAAGTAGTTAAAAAATGATAACTACATTAAATGTTTTACTGTTTGAATTAGGTCTCATACTTAAGTGCAGAATCCTTCTATAATCAGTTGCTTTAATATTGCTTTTCCCTTATGCTGCCCAAGATCATTCACTCAGACATGGTGCTGTGTGTAGTTCCATTAATGTGGGGTGTGTTCTTTGTGTTCTTTTGACTGTACTTTTGCTGTTGCCTAGTATTCATGAGACCATGCAGTTCACATGGAAGAGTTTAACATCTTTGGCATTTTAGTGAAGTGCAAACTGAGTACAAAATAAAACTGTTTTCTGTTTTTTTCTTATGCCAGTCTATATTGAACTTGTGTTTAAATTTGTTCATCTATCTCAGTATTTCAGGTATGTATTTATACTTATGTCTTCATGCCTGTTTATACTCTCCTTGGAAGAGCAAAATTTCATTCACACTTTTATCACTAGCAAGAAGGATATTTCTTAAGGTATAAACTAAGTTTTGTTTTATTATTTTTATTAATTGATAACTTATTACAGTACCAAGATATTTGTCCTTTGGTTTTTCTTCTTCCCATTCTGTGGAGTACAACAAAGTGGCATCTTATATAAGACACATACAACACATGTACACACAGAGGTGTGAACTCCCAGATTTCTGTTTTGTGACCCAGAAATGTTGACTTGAGTGGAGAACAATGTGTCATTCCAGGACTTGGTATCATTTGAGGATGTGGCTGTGGACTTCACCTGGGAGGAGTGGCAGGACCTGAATGATGCTCAGAGAGCTTTGTACAGGGATGTGATGCTGGAGACTTATAGCAACCTGGTGTCACTGAGTGAGTAAAACTCTCCAATAACTTTCAGGAGAAACAGTTTCTTATTTATTTATAAATATAGGAACCATTTATAGGGTTTTATGCTATTTTGGTGAGATTACATTTATTGTAAAAGTGCGCTCTCTCTCATGAGGTTCAAATTGGCCTCTTTATTGCACAATGTCTGAAGCTGAGCTCTTGCGATTCTTCCAAGGATCAGACTTAGCACTTTTACAAAGTCCTACTTTACTTCCCATTAACAGAATACTGCATTAACAAAGCTGAGGTGATTGTCAAGTTAGAAGGAGCAGAGCCATGGACAATAGAAGAATGCCCAAACCAGATCCCGCAAGATTTGTCAGCACATACAGTGCAGAAACCAAAAAAAGTAAAGCCCATTAGATGTTGGTAGTGTTCAGCTGTTTCTAGCAATCTTTCCCCCAAGTCCCAGACTTGAGGATGGCTCAACTGCAGTCCCGTATTACGTAATCTCCGAGGTGGGTTGTCCCATGTACATCCCAATATTTTATTTGGCTGAATCTGTTTTGTATGTACCCCAAATCTAATTCCTAAATTTCTCTTCTTTGACATTTGTATCTCCTATTTTGCTTTATTAACATTTTCAGTTGTACTTGTCCTTCAACTCTCATGTACATTTTTTTCATACTGTATCTGTTTGTTTTCTGTTGTTTCTAACAGAATACCTGCAACTGGGTAATTTATAAAGAAAAAAATCTTTTTCTTACAAGTCTGTTCTGGAGGCTCAGCATTCCAAGGTCAAGGGGTTGCATCTGGTGAGGGCCTGTGTTCTGGTGGGGACTCTTCACAGAGTCCCAAAGTAGTGCAGGATATCACATAGCTATTCACTAATAGGAAAAGAGGTACAGCAGTGAGCCTTGTACCACCACATCAAAAATCATGAAGTTGAGGAGAACCCTGCACGGGAGAACAAAAGGGGTGGTTCTTGACTTGGAAGGAAAACGAGAAGATTCTGGGTGCCAAGACCATGTGAAGTAAGGGTTCCATGTTGAGGGGATAAGATTGTTGATTGGGAGTGGGGTTCATAGTTAGTAGTTTTCTGTTTTCTTTGTGGAAATCATTCAGAAAAAAACCAAAATGAGAAATGTGCTGGAGATTCATTGTATGAGAATAGAAGACCACCAAAACTTCACTACACAAAAGATTTCATAAGAAATAAATTATCAAGTGGTGGTCCATGTACCAGAAATTGGGAATATAATACAAGTTGATTTGAGAAGGAGTCAGAAGAACCTATTTCAAAGATGGTGGGAACAGCCTTGGATACAGAACCAAATATTTTATAACAGAAGTGGGTGTTTAGGGTGGAGAAGTGATGTTTCCTTTATTCTAATGGTTTATGAGAAGCAGAGGAAATCAGGTTAAATGAAAAACTTGGAGGAAGCTATCTTTATGTAGGGTGGAGAAAAGGATATTTTATTCTTCGAAAAACTTCCACATTCCTATAGCCATTTTCTAAGGAAGAAGTGTAAAGCATATAAACATAAACACAAAATCCTTATCCTCAGCCATGTTCCTGCACATGTGATAAAAAATTGGCTCACTTCCATACCCGAAAGTGGCTGATGATGGAAAATCTAGCCATCTTCATTGTGAAATAATGAGAAAATAGCAGCAGCAGACACCCTTTGTTGTAAAAATGATGCAGAGAAAATGGTGTAAAGAAATGAAAGGTGCTTAGTTGAAAACTACATGTAGGCAGAAAATAAAAATTCTTAAATGTTTACCCAAATTAAAATTTAAAAATGAGCAAAGAAGGAAAGGAAACCATGACATAACATTAGAAAATACTACAATATTACATTGTCAGTAAGAAAAAATTCCATAAACTCATGAAACCAACATCCATTATTGATTTTTTAATAAAATCTTTTGTTACTAGGATTGGAAGGCACTTTTGTACCTTTACTTGAGCGGTCAATGAGATGTGTTTCTGTGTGGCTCATTAATTTTTTTTTTTTTCCTCATTTCAGATGTCCAGATAGATGATGACCTCATGGAGAGGAACCAAGAAAGTCATGATAGATGCTTGCAGCAAATTGTAATCACCAACAGCAACACATCAGCTGAGGTGAAAGTTGTGTTAGGAAAATCATTTCATATGAATTCATATCATGTTTTAAATCAGATTATACATAATGGAAAGTATTCAGGAAAGGGAAATGAGTTTTACATATGTCAGAATACACTTCTTCCTAGTGAGGCTGATGAGATGCCTGCTGGAAAGAAATCTAATGATGATCATATAACTGGAAAATTGCCCAGACATCATGAGTATCTTAGTCAGCATCCCAATATTCAAACTGGGAAGCTGATTTTAGAATACAGTGGAAAAGGGAAATCCTCGAAGACAGAGCCAATAATTACACATAAAAATATTCATGTGGATGAGACCACCTATAAGTATAATGAATATGGGAAAGGTGAGTCAGCTGTCATTGTCCAAGAAGTAAATCAGGTAGAAAGGAAAACCCTTCAATGTGGTATATGTGGGAAAATGTTCTGTGAAAAGTCTGAACTGACTAAACATCAGATTATGCACACAGGAGAGAAACACTATAAATATACTGAATGTGAGGAATCTTTTTTTAAGAAATTGTCCCTTACCTCTCATCAGGGAACACCTATACAGGAGAATCTTTATGGTTGTAATGAACAGGAGAAAAATTTTTGTCAGAAGTCAGACCTTACAATGCATCAGGGAACTCACACAGGAGAACTGTACTATGGAAGTATTAACTGTGGAAAAAGCTTCTGTGAGCATTTACTCCTCAGCCATCCTGAGAGAATTCACCCAGGTGAGAAACCATATGAATGTCGAGAATGTACAAAATTTTTCTACCATGTGTCAGCCCTCCCTGTATATCAGAGAGTTCACACAAGTGAGAAACCATGTAAAGAATATAAAAAAACATTTTATAGTAATAAATGTGGTAAAACCTTTCTCCAGAAGTCACGCTGCAGCAGTCATCAGAGAATTCATACCGGTGAGAAACCATGTGAATGTAAGGAATGTGGAAAAACTTTTAATGAACAGTCAAGCCTCAGCATTCATCCCACAACTCACACAGGTGAGAAACCACATGAATGCAGAGAATGTGGAAAAGCTTTTAGCCGAAAGTTTTCCTTAAGTGTTCATCAGAGAACTCACACAGGTGAGAAACCATATGAATGTAAAGACTGTGGTAAAGCTTTTAGCCACAAGTCAAGCATCAGGAAGCATGAGAGAATTCACACAGGTGAGAAACCATATGAATGTCGAGAATGTGGAAGAGCTTTTAGCCGAAAATCAAGCCTCAGCAATCATCAGAGAAACCACACAGGTGAGAAACCATATGAATGTAGAGAATGTGGAAAGTCTTTTAGCCTAAAAGCAAGCTTCAGCACTCATCAGAGAACTCACACAGGTGAGAAACCATACGAGTGCAAAGAATGTGGAAAAGCTTTTAGCCACAAGTCAAGCATCATGAAGCATGAGAGAATTCACACAGGTGAGAAACCGTATGAATGTGAAGAATGTGGAAAGGCTTTTAGCATGAAGTCATACTTGAGCATTCATCAGAGAACTCACACGGGTGAGAAACCATATGAATGTAAAGACTGTGGGAAACCTTTTGCCTATAAGTCAGACATCAGGCAGCATGAGAGAATTCACACAGGTGAGAAACCATATGAATGTAAAGACTGTGGAAAAGCTTTTACCCACAAGTTATCCTTCAGCCTTCATCAGAGAATTCACACAGGTGAGAAACCATATGAATGTAGAGAATGTGGAAAAACTTTTATCCAAAAGTCATGCCTCAGTGTTCATCAGAGAATACACACAGGTGAGAAACCATATGAATGCAAAGAATGTGGGAACGCTTTTAACCAGAAGTCACACCTCATTAGGCATCAGAAAATTCACACAAGTGAAATACCAGATGGATGTAATGAATGTACAAAATTTTTCTAACATGAGTCACCTCTTACTGTATATCAGAGAGTTCACACAAATGAGAAACCATGTAAAGAATATATAAAAAGAAAAACATTTTACAGTAATGTTGTAAAACCTTCCCCTAAAGTCACACTGCCACAGTCACCAGAGAATTCACACAGGTGAGAAACCATGTGAATTTAAGGAATGTGAAAAAACTTAACCAAAAGTCAAGCCTCACCATTCAGCAAAGAAGTCACACAGGTGAGAAACCATATGAATGTATAGACTGCGGGAAAGCTTTTACCCACAATGCAGGCATCAGGAATCATGAGAGAATTCACACAGGTGAGAGACCATATGAATGTAGAGAATGTGGAAAATCTTTAAGCCAAAAGTCAAACCTCAGCATTTATCAGAGAACTCACACAGCTGAGAATCCATATGAATGCAAAGAATATGAAAACCTTTAAGCCAGAAGACAGGCCTCAGCAGGCATTAGGTAATTCATACATGTGAGAAACCGTATGAATGTAAAGACTATGGGAAACCTTTTGCCCACAAGTCAGACATCAGGCAGCATGAGAGAATTCACACAGTTGAGAAACCATATGAATGTAAAGACTGGAAGAGCTTTTACCTACGTGTCAGACATCAGGAAGCAGGAGGGAATTCACACAGGTGAGAAACCATACAAATTCAAAGAATGTGGAAAAGCTATTAACCAAAAGTCACACCTCAGCAGCCATCAGAGAATTCACATAGGTGGGAAACCATGTGAATGTAAGGAATGTGGGAAGACAGTTTACTGGAACCCACGACAATAGACATGAACAAATGCACACGTGGAAAAATCCCAGTTAATGTAATGACTGGGAGAAGGTTTTGCCATAAATCACATCATGTTTCATCAGAGAATTCACACCAAAAAGAAGCCCTATAAATGCACAACTGTCCCTTGGTATTGGAGGGTAGTTCCAGGAGTCTGTTGATGAAGGCACTTGCAAATGATGACACCCCTTCTATAAATGGTATACTGTTTCAATATCACCTAAGAACTTTTTCCCATGTCCTTTGCATCTTGAGTAGAATGTATTACTGAATACAGAAGAATTCCTTGTAAATAGTTGTTATGCTGTGTTGTTTTTAATTGTAGTTTTTTTTCTTTTCATTTTTATATGTGGTTGAATCAGCAGATGTGTAACCATCAGATATAGAAAGGGGGTCAATAATTCTGAAAACATCATTTTTTCAGCAGTTACAGGACTGGCTACAGTTACTGTATTGTTGGTTAGAGCATGGTGCTGATAACACCATGGGTCCCTTTACTGGTCAGCCACGGGGAAAAAAGAAAGAAAGAAAAAATAAGTAAAAAGAACTCACTGCAGCAGGCATGAAATAATTTACATGGGGGAAATTCTGCATGGATCAGACTGGGTATGTATTTTCTAAAAACACCTTTTTCCTCTTGTACACATGCCTGCAATCTCAGCATTTAATTATTGTGTGGAACCATGTAATTTAGCTTTGTTCAGGGGAGTATGGAGACAGGTGATAAACATTACTTCCAGACCAGGCAATAAAAAAAATATGCAGTTGTCCCTGATTTCTCATTATCTGGGACTGAAGGTCAGATGACTCCTAGGACGACAACTAGGATAGAATCAGGGGCCATAGGTGGGAGAAATTCACCCTAATTTAAGACAGACTGAATTGAGGAAATGATAGTCCTTTCCATCTCTATCCCCAAATCCTGTGTTCATACTTTGTGTAAGAAATGCTTCCTATTGCTTGACATTTCATGTGTGATCTCTTTGTGTTATGACACAAATGGCCCATTGTGCTGACTGACTTTATGATCTTTCTGAGAGAAGTTACCAGTTCTTGAATATGAGAATATTCACACAGAAGAGAAACCTGTATTGTCACCTTTTACACTCAAGTCTGCGTTGGGTCCACCGCTGCCCGACCTGAACAGCCCTAGCAGCGTTCCTTTTGGTGGGCAAGCGAATGGCCCCGGATTCCTCTTTCCCTCTGGTCCCCTTTGGAAGGAGACAGGGGAAGAGAGCCGTGAAGAGAGGTGAGCACAGCCGCCGGCCCGAACCAGCCCGGTTTAAAGGACACTCAGACACGGTGGGGGTTCTGTCGAGCAGTTCCGTTTATTATCACAAGCACTTGCTTTTAAAGGCAAATGGGGAAGGGAGGTTTTTTACATAATCCTATCAGTTTAAAGGTCAAGGGCATGCACCTGTCTCAATGCCTAGCTATTGCAACCACACAGTGTTACTATTGGCTTCTCGTTCTTTTTTTTTGCAGTTTTCTAGCCCTTCTCTAAGCTTAGCTAGGGAATCTTTGACCACTCCAGAGTGGTCGGCATAGAAGCAGCACTTTTCTTTGTGGGCAGCACATAATCCTCCTTGCTGTAGAGCGAGAAACCAATAGTAATTGGTTCCAAGGCTGGCTTTCAAGTTCCCCGTGGCTCACCACCCTGCTGTCCTCCCTCTCGGGCCCTGTAGCCATTTTCCTTGTCTTAATCATCTTGGGGCCTTACACCATTCGCCAGGTTGTGTCCCCTATAAGGTGCAACAGCACTTATCGTAATGCTCACCCTGGTGGTAGAGGAGGTGGCCCACAATGAAAACCCTGACAGCCCTTGGGTCAATATGGCCCTTCAAAAAATCAACACCAATCTCTAAGGCTCCGCCCCGCCCCCACTTGGCTGGATAGTCAATGACGGGTAAGATTTCCAGAGGGAAAAAACCTAAGACAGGCACAGCCACCAGAGGGAATGGAGGCAAGGCTGGGAAGGTTAGCCACCTCCAGCTGCCTTATTAAAACAAAAAGGGGGAGATGTCGGGCCTTAAAAACTAATGCCACCTTAAGTGACATTACAAGTGGTGCCATTATGGGCCCACAAGGGCGTATTAATGTGGCAGCCTAAGACGGCGCCAGGAGGAAGTAGGGTGGGGGTGTCTGCGGGAACCTTGCCTTAGCCCTTATTGGCCAAATACGCGCTTCCACACTCGTGAACACTGCGTGATTGCAACAGCTAGGCATTGAGACAGGATGCATGCCCTTGACCTTTAAGCTGATAGGATTATGTAAAAAAACCTCCCCTCCACATTTGCCTTTAAAAGCAAATGCTTGTGTGATAATAAACCGAACTACTCAACAGAACCCCCGCCATGTCTGAGTATCCTTTAAACTGGGCTGGTTGGGGCCGGAGGTATGCTCACCTCTCTTCACGGCTCTCTTCCCCCATCTCCTTCCAAAGGGGACCGGAGGGAAAGGAATCCGGGCCATTCGCTCGCCCACCAAAAGGGAACGAGGCTAAGGGCTGTTCGGGTCGGCCGGCGGCGGACCCGACAAGTCTGCTTATGGGAAAATTCAATTATGGGGAGAAACAATGCAATACATATGGAACACCTTACCAGGCAGGGACTTCTCATTGAGCAGTGACACTGTTTATCTTCATCAGTATCTTTTTTTTTTTTTTTTTTATCTTTTTGTGACTGGTAAGGGGATCGCAAGCCTTGGCTTGGTGTCGCCCGAACCGCGCTCAGCCAGTGAGCTCACCGGCCATTCCTATATAGGATCCGAACCCATGACGGGAGCGCCGCTGCACTCCCAAGCGCTGCACTCTCCTGAGTGCGCCAAGGGGCCAGCCCTTTCATCAGTATCTTTAATGTGTCAAAGCTTTCAACATAACTTTTATTTTTATATATAAGATAATTTGAAATGAAAACTATCAATATGTAATGGGAATGCAAATTTTCCAATAGAGTTGATAAATGTAGGATCAAAACTATTTTAAAAGTTTTGACTGTCTAACAACAGTTAAATATGAGTGGTGATATTGCCTGCCAGGGGACATTTGGCTATGTCTGAAGACAGTTTTGTTGTCATAACGGGAAGTTAAAAGTTTTAGTGGAAAGAAGCCAGAGATGCTGCTACACAGCCTACAATGCCCAAAACAGCCCCAAGCATGCTGCATTTATGCATATGAGTATTTGTTAAAATTTATCTTGGTAGAAGCCAGCACAACTACGGATAGGAAATACACATAGGATAATAGTGTGACTTAGATCAGAATTTTTTATTAGCCTATTCATTGTTACACATCATACTTACTCTTTATGCCCCTTATCCAATCTCAACCCTTCCCCTTCCAGTCACCATAGATTTGTTCTATCCATCTGATAGATTAACTGATTCTCTGTTAGTTTGTTGCATAGATGATCTGTCCAGTACTGAGACAGACGTGAACAAGTCCTCTCGTTATAAATCAGATGCTTCGTTTACTCTAGTGTGCTTTGGGGAGATAGTGTCGTTGGTTTGTTTTTTTTGGTCTCCACTGGTGCCTCTCCTTGTGTCAATGCAGTTGAGAGTCTGATGTATCGTGCACCGTGGCTGTGACTGCTGCTATAGAGCATAGCTGCTTTTGCAGTGGCCATGTCAATCGTGGTATCTATGTGGGCTACCTGCACGGAAATGGTGTTTTTGGTATGCTCTGTACCTGGTTGTGGCTGCGTTCAGCTTCCCCTGACTCCAAGTCTTAGTACCCCGGTGTGGCCCAGGGTGGTGGTGGTGGCTTTCCTAGTTCCAGCTTGGTTCAGCTTTCCCTAGCTCCAGACTTCTGGATCTTGGCAGGGCCCAGACCTTGGCAGCTGCTTG